>NC_069382.1:152532118-153775035 GCF_027475565.1 Acinonyx jubatus
TATTATGCACTCTGATGCCAGCTTATTGTCTTTTCCCTAACATCTGTCTTTGACCTGTGTTACAGTCTCAGATCTTATGCTTCAAAAAAATAAAAAGCAGAGTCACAAATGCCTACTTCTTTAATCTGTATTTAGTGTTCTACTTCTATTTTTAAGAGAACAAATTGACTCTGCAGGATCTCCCCTGAGGCCAACAGACATCACTTTTATTTTAGATATGTAAGTAACCAAGTGCCCAGTCTGACCTGTCTAGACATGGTTAACACTCAAAGGCCGGCAGGAACCCGGCAGGTTATGTAAATGAGTCAAGTGGGCTGGGCAGAAACAATGTGGAGTAGTGAGAGCTATGGTAAACTAAAAAATGCATGCTCCTTCTAAAACAATCTACTTCAAATTTCTAAAGAACATGGAGAGACAAACTTTGCAGACTGGATAGATCACGCAGGACATCTGAGATTCCTGGAGAAAAGAACCAGAAACCCAGTGCTCCCTTAGGATAACACAGTGACAGAATAGTTACTCCTAATCAACATAAACTCCTATATGCACATCCTATTAAAACAGAAGCCCTCCGGCTACCACACTAGTTTGATGCTCTTGAAGTACTTTTTTTTAGTTATTACTAAAAGGTACTTTTTTTTGTTACTAAAGAAGGTGTTAGGGCTAGTATAAAAAAACACACGTCACAGGCATCACTCCAAGTTGATAAAGGTAAGATTCCTACCCTCAGATAAACTTACAGCACAAAGAGGAGATAGTCATCTGATAATACAAAGGAGTGAAGTTCAGTACAGCAGACAAAACCTGACAGCAAAGAAGAACTACTTTGTTCCTGCTATAAGGACAATATTTACTGTCTGGGAACAGTACAGAAATTGACTCTACCCTCTTTACATAAACTCTGAAGGCTGGAACTGTACTCCATTGCAATTCGAGACCACTGTTCTCCAGAAAGGAGAGTAAAGCCCAGAAAAAGAAAGTGACTTGCCAAAGGTCACAAAATTAGTGCAAAGCCAGGAGCTGATTTCTAAGCTGTTCTTAACTTACCAACACTCTACCTCTGACAGTCACAGAAACACATAAAGAAGACACATTATGTATCCTAAACATGTTATTTTTTAAACATTTGTTCTGATAAATATTCATTCAGCACATCAACTGAGGAGTTCTAGGCTAGATACTGGGAGTACAAGTTGCTAAATACAGCATAAACTGTCCTGCCCTCACAGAAATTCAGCGTCATGGAGAATTGGATGTTTGCATCATGGGGCCAACATAGTTTCAAGCTCATAACACATTCTTCTCTTCTTGTCTTCCACTAATGGGATACAATTTGGAACTCCTCAGTTTCATACTGGAGATGGCAGTCTCTCCCGCGGTTTATATAATAATGTTCACATTTATCATTTTTATATTTGCTCATTAAAGTGTTAGGGATTCTTCATGTTGAAAGGTAGGAAAAAAAACCACTCGTGCCAGGACTTTGTCATCAAATATTTCTCAGCCTTCCACACTTTAGCTAACTTTCTCTTGCCAAAGTTATTCAAATCGCAGTGGCTTCTTCCTCTAATACTGCTACATATGCACTTAAGATTTCTTAATTCTTTGCTCATTTATTATGTTGCATGTAGATTCACCTACAAGATGAAGGTCATTTTAGCATCCTTTATTATAACCATGATTGCAGAAGACAATAGATTATTTATTGAAAAAGTCAGAATTTTTGCAATTTTTCTAACCATTAATATTTACTCTATCAATTTATCTTAAAATGACATTCTTTATGCCTACGGACAGATATCTTTGTGGGAGTAAGTATTTTCCAAATGCCTATTAAAATGTGCACTAGGTAAATAACAAAGTGTCATTAAGATCTGCACCAGAAATTCCATTTGGGGGGACAGACATTAGTAAGAGAAAATGTGCCTTAAAACCTGGCTTTAATGTTTTTATGATACACAGAATTAGTAAATTTGAACTAGTGTGGAATCCATTCTCACATGCCACATGTTGCGGGGGGGGCGGTGGGTAACAGACAAAAATTTTACTACAGCTTTTATAAAACTACACTTCCATTTTCTAGTGCACTTCTCTTTTTCTCTTTGTCTTTTAACATTGCTTAGAAACAGATGGAAACAATTAAATGCCACAAAATATGTCACAAGGCCTTTCTATACAAGCCTATTGTGGGGCAAGTACAGGATCTCTGTACAATTCTGCAGAAATGGCTCCGTAGATGGGCATATTCAGGGCAAGAGTGGCAACTAAGCCACACACACTTGCATGGAGTAAAGACGTTAGGCTGGTTTTCTCCATATTCAGGACAGTGCCCCTGCCAAGTGCAAAAAGGCACTACATTACACCGTTTGTTTCAAATACCATACTCAGGAAAAGAGAACTTCAGAAGCGGAAGAGTCATCTTAAATATTTATTTTCCACTCCAAATCAAATAAATTCCACACAATAAACTGAAATCTGGTCCTGAGTGAGTCAACATGTACCTTTGTCTTAAAAACAACAGCAACAACAAAAATAAGAAAGCTAACACTTATGCCAGAAACTGTATTGAGCATTCACATGCTCCTTTTCATTCTATCCCCAAACAAAACAAAACAACAAAGTAGGTTTAATCATTATTCCCTGTTTATTAAGGAGAATATCAAGACTTAGAAAGTATAATTGGGGCACCTGGGTGGCTTAGTCGGTTAAGCATCCGACTTCGGCTCAGGTCATGATCTCACGGTCTGTGAGTTTGAGCCCCGCATCGGGCTCTGTGCTGACAGCTCAGAGCCTGGAGCCTGCTTCAGATTCTGTCACCCCCTCTCTCTCTGCCCCTCCCCTGCTCATGCTCTGTCTCTCTCTCTCTCTGTCAAAAATAAATAAACATTAAAATAAATTAAAAAAAAGAAAGTATAAGTAACTTACCCAAAATCATATAGCTAGCAAGAAGAAGAAAGAAAATCCAGTTAGATGTTAGAATCTACAGTATAATATACTACATCACTCCACATAATAGTTTAAAGGATATTTTATTTACCTTCAACTTATTATCTATGTAGAATATACTTTACACACCAATCTGAATGCTCTTCGATGGGCATTTGATTACACAGAATCTTGATAACTTTTACTTTAAATGAAGGTTCCTTTTCATAAACATCAAAATGAATTCAATATGATTGACAATTCAAATCATTCAAGACTTAATTTTCCTCCTAAATATTTCACATGTCAATTGAACAGCAGAAGCACTGCGAGTTTTAGGTATAGCATCATATCATGGAGTCCTCGCCGAGGCCACAGCAGTATTCTTAACAGCAGTGCGTCCCTAGCTGTCTGGGGAAACACTAGAATAGAGCACTTTCCACTTAATGAAAATCATGGTTGCATTTTTTCCCTTTAAAAAGGATGCTCAAGAAGTAAAATCTACCCTACAGTCTGCAATATATAAAATACAGTGCTTGCACAGATATTTGATTTATGTGAATGCAACATTAATCTTACTAACAAATTACCTTTAAATTCATTTGAAAAATGTAGGATGTTACCCTATCTCTGCCTTTTTTTAGACTCACTTCCTTTGCTTATTTTTAAAACATACAGTTTCTGAACATACTTCATGTTTTTGAATGTAAATTGCTTTCATCAAAAATTTAAGTTTGTCAGAAAAATCCAAAAAATGGACACACAAAAATTCAACAGTCAGTATCTCAAAACACAGCTTGTTTTAAAATTCTATAAAAGCTCTGCTTTAGCATAAGCACAGATTTCTATGAGAAAGTAAAATGTTTTAATGTCCTATAAGACACCATTACTTAGACAAATCAGTTGTTCTAAATAATCTCCAAATATACAAATTATATGGAATTGACTATGAATTCATTCTATTATCTGAGTACCTTACAAAGATCAAGCACTTTAAAAAAAAAAAAAAAACAACAATGTATTTCGCCTCTAATGGTAAATTTAATACATACTGAAGGGTTCTTTGTTAAACAGACACATCATTTTCTTCCCTCTTGGTTTGCATTAAACATCACACAAATGAACAGCAAGAATCTAGAATTAGATAGAACTATATATCATCCATTCATTCTCTAATGAGAATGAACATCTATGAAAAGGAAACCCTTCTACCATTTAGCGCAAACAGAAGAGAGGTTCATGACATCTAAAAATCTACCTCTTCCAATGATAAGTGACGTTTTCCTCTGTCCCAGTTCTGAGAAAGGTCACTTACACATTAATTCTGGGCTGGCCATGAATGCTGCTTCTGAATAATCTGACGCCCAAAAGCAGTGAATACTCTTCCGTAAATTAGTGAGCTCTAGGACGCAGCTGCCTTCAGCCGAGATCAGAAAAGAAGTAGGCTTCTCTATTTTCCTTACCCATTTGAGCCATTAGTAATTTATTTTTTTCCTTAAATGCTACAAAATCAATCTTATAAAGACCTACTTCATACCAATGTGTACATAAAAGTTCTATGTACATTGCATAGATTTCATTTTGCAAATTTTTCCCATTTATTTTAAAATCTCAAATACTAAAAAACTTAACAATACTCTGTATTCTGAGCCTTGGGTAATTATATCTCCTAATGCCACAGTATATAAACTCATGTGAGATGAGGTCTTTGAAAAACTGGGTAGCATTCAATTCTGTCAAATCTTGACAGGCAAGGACTTTAGACATTCAATGCAACACAATTGTGAAGAACAAAGATTTACCACAAATAATAAATTTCACAATTTCAATTTACCTTCTTGGCTCCTAAGGGCATTTGAGCTTATAGTCCTAACTTAGACTCTAAAGATCTGGATTTGAATTCTGGTTCCATTACTTCTCAGTTGAAACTCCCTGAGCATTATTATTATTATTTTTTTAATGTTTATCTATTTACTTTTGAAAGAGAGAGAGAGAGAGGGAGCACAAGCAGGGGAGGGGCAGAGAGATATAGAGAGAGGGAGGGAGGCACAAAATCTAAAGCAGGCTCCAAGCTGTCAGAGTAAAGCCCGACGTCGGGACCGAACCCATCAACTATGAGATCATGACCTGAGCTGAAGTGGACTGAGCCACTCAGGCGTCCCAATTTTATAGGAAAAAAAAAAAAAAAACCAGAACACTAATACCTATCTTTAGCGTTTTCTAAGAGAAGGTCTCTTAATGTTCCTCTCATATAAGAGACGTTCAATAATGTCTACTAAAAGCTACTGCTTTCTTCTCGCTTCCTTTAACAACAGGTTTCCTCAGTTTATTATGAGACAGAGTTTTCTAGGAATGAATGTGCCACACAAATATTATCATTTCCCATATTTGTAGTATGAAAAGAATTTGGAAACCACAGCATCAGGTCTTCCAAAATGAAGTGTTGACATAACTATGGTCAATGAGGGAACTGATCAGGAAAATCATGAAACGAAAATCGGGTGTTTCTGACATAGCAAGGACTCCATATTTAAGGAAACACTTTCTCAGAGGCAGGTGTTCAGGACATTCTGCATTTCTTGGCCATTCTTACATTTCGTCTGCTTGTTGGCAGTGATAATAAAAACATGCTTCTGATAACATTAATTTTCTGACAACCTCTCCAACTGCCTTTGCGTTGTATATGTCTTTCCTCTGATGCAGTGTTACATGCAAACCCACTGTAATCGCCACTCCCTCCTTAAAATGCTTACTTAGGACCTTCATAATTACACAGACATATGCTTCCAGGAATATCTAATCTCACATAAACAGATTTTTTTTCTTATTAAGAACATTAACTGAAAAGTAATACAAACAATATGATTCCAGTGTGGGAAATATTGGTGCTGATCATGTAAAATTCTCTCAAATTCCCACCCTCTACAGAATTGAATCTGTCATGCAACAACATGCTATGAGCACTTTAACCCTTAAGACTGCCTTTTATGAAAATACAGAAGTAAACAGGGTCCCTGCACTCAGGAGCCTACAATTTTCAGTTTAGTCTTAGAAGCTGTAACTATTATTCCTGGGCCTCTAACATTTAACCTTTACATATTCTGACCTTTAAATGTGACTGTTGTGGCAAGCTCCAGGGGTCTAAATTGTTTGTACTCTGATAGTTAGAAACAAATTGGTATCTGAAAACAAATTGCTTTACATAAACAATTTTAAACAATTATTGTCTTATAAACACAGTAACCAATCTCTTAGACATAATATTTTGAAAGAAAAAAAACAACCCTGCAAGTTGGAAGAACCGGTTTTTCTGGCAAAAATTTGATATTTAACTTGGGCATGCTGCCTAATTTCCTTTGGTCTCAGTTTATCCATCTGTAAAACAAGGGAGCAGAGCTATATAATTTGTAAAAGTTCTTGCCAGCTCTCAAATAGATCTCATTTAAATCTTTTACTCAGATGAGTTAAATGGCAAGTTAATAAATCATCTATTATATTAAATGTGATGGTCTGAGTAAGGCTTTGCCCAAGAATGGCAAAGACTTGCATTTTGGTATAATTTTTAAGATAATGGCTCTCGCCAAATTTAGAGCCAGTCAAATCTGACAGCTTGTTCTGCAAATGACATTAATACTTGAATAGAGCATTAGGCCATATTTGGAAAGTGCTTGAAGTAGCAAAGCAAAATAGATTGTATTATGGCTTTATTTAATGCCATGCTTCAGAAAAATCACAAATCAGTTTCATTAAATTTAAACACAGACACATTTAAAACTTGGCAAAGGGGACTATGATAATGAAGAATGATGATTTCCCTACCTTTCTGGTACAACCAGTCTGCACACTAGCATGATAAGATTTAATCTATTCAAACTGGAAACAAATAGGCTCTGTGCAGAGTTCAAGTGCATGTAGTTAAATTTCTCAAAATCAGACCTATTGTTCTCAAATTCGTTTAGAAATCCCTTCTCAAAAAAGCACACACAAGAGAACAGGGAGGACAATGTGAAATGCACCAATAAAGCATATGTGCTTTTAAAAAGGGAGAAAAAGAATGTCTGAATTCTCATTCCACCTTGATGTTCTAATTAATATTAGTCATACAGCAGACACTGCACTGACTAGCCAAAAGTTTATAATGAACAGAGAGACTTACTTCAGAGTCTCTTATCAGTGTAGCTCCCTTGGGCCACAAATATTGATCCCTTTCATTGAATAAATACTAAAGTAACAACAGGAATCCATTATGTCTGACCTAACACGAATTTTTAATTGAACAAGTTACTATCTGAATGCCCAGGAAACAGTGGATATACTATCACTTACCATTCACTTCCTAAAGCTCTAACTATAAAAGGGCAAATAATTAATGAGTTGGCAAAATTATTCGTTTTCCCAAGAGTCCTCTCCAAACTCCAAGTAAATGTCCTTAGTCTTATAGAATATAGTTTTTGCCATCTGAAAAACTCTTACCATATATTTCCAATAGTGTAGTAGCAATGATTCTCAAAAAAATTCTCTTGCCAAATTGATAAGTGATATATTAGAGGTATAACATTTAATTTTACCTAAGGTCTTTTTCCAAATATGTGTCATATTTAAATATGTCACACACAACTGGAATAAAATGAAAAGGAAGGACATTTCTTTCTCTTTAAGAGTAGATTATTAGCACTAAAAAGGTACACTACAAACAACTCTATGTTAAACTTTCCAGAGGGCATTTCCATAGGAAATTAAGATATATGAGTATCTTCCTCGATCCACAGAATTTCCCTCAAAATTGGCTGAGTCCAAGAAGATGTAGATTTAGTAAGATTAATCAGAAAGTAAAAGGAATAACTATCCTTGAGATGAAGTTTACTGCATCTGAACTGAGGGAAAAAATGAATTCACCAGAGGAAGGCCAGAATTATTTCAAATTGGAATACTGGGCCTATAACTTTTACATTAAGAAGTTCACTTTGCCCACTCAAAATACAAATAACTTTCAGAAGATCTGAAGCAATATTAATCAAGATATATTATCCCCCCTGGGGCTTATGGGTGGCTCAGTTGGTTAAGCGTCCAACTTGATTTCATGGTTCACAGGTTTGAGCCTACCATTGGCTTTCTGCATCAGCGTGGAGCCCACTTTGATCCTCTGTCTTCCTCTCTCTCTGACCCTCCCGCTGCTCATATGTGTTCTCTTTCAAAAATAAACACTAAAAAAAAAATACATATTTTCCTCCCAAACTCTCTATACGTTTTTTTTTTTTTCATTTTGATCGGTCAATAAATTGGATTCATAATAAAAGCAAAATATTTTTTATAGATTATCTAAAAAGTAGATTCATATGTTTTAGAAAATCAATCATACATTTACATGGGATCATAAAAAATGGTATGCTGGCCAACCTGATAATTATATATATATATATATATAAATTATATTTATAAATTTTAAGTGAATTATCAAATTTTCCTTGGCAAGATTTTAAACTAAGGTCATATTCATATACTTCCCCCAAACTTACTTGATTAGGATTTTACCTCTCTAAAGCTTTCAACATCTCTTTGAAGATACATGTGTACTTATTGCACAATTACAATATTTTAATCAAATTGTGGAAATAAAAAAGTGCAGATAACTAAAATACTCCATACCCTATTCCAATTTAAGACATATAATAGCTTCTCTGAAATAGATACAGAGATTCAGTCCATAGACAGTCTGCCTTTTAACTGAATATCAGTTCAAAGTTTTTGTTTACCAGTACATGAGAGAGAAAAGGCGCTTTTGTTTTTCTTTTTCTTTCTTTCTTTCTTTCTTTCTTTCTTTCTTTCTTTCTTTCTTTCTTTTTTTCTTTCATTGAAGTATAGTTGACACACAATGTTAGTTTCAGATACACTGTTTTTCTTCTTATAGAGCTATGCTATTAACAGAGGGACAGCATCCTTATTTACCAAGCTAACAATAACCTACTTTGATCTTTCTAGTCTGTGCTGAAACACTGAGGGTAGATTTTAGGTAAGCTAAAACCAAAAGAAGGATAAGGAAATGGGACATTCTGGGTGCAAATGAATCAAATTTTGGCCTCCTCAACTCTCCACGGCTAATGTGACAGTGGAAAATGGGAGGAGGGTGCCTGCAGGTTGGCCAGTCTCTGAGATCAGTGATGGTACAGTGGTGTTACAAGTACTCTTTCTATGTAACTCTTACTTTAAACAGATAAATCTTTTTGGGGGGGAGGGGACAGAGGCTTTTATTCACTCTAAGCTGCAGCTGGGACCCTCATGGAAAATACAAAAATGCTGATTGATGACTCACAAATATCCCAAGCCAGTAATTTATTATAGGAGGTGTTTATTTTGCTTTTACAAAAGTTATTATAGGTATATTCCAACTGAGTTGAAAGTTTAGTTTTCCAACTAGAACTGTAGCTGCTTTCATTTATACATTTTATTTATGTCTGCTTAAATCTTTTAAACATATTTAAAAATATAGCATTTTATGCACCAAAATTACTATTAGGCTCAGTATTATAATATTTAAGGAAAACACTGGGGCACCTGGATGGCTGACTCTTGATTTTGGCTCAGGTCATGATCTCAGGATTCATGAGATCAAGCCTCGTGTCATGCTCTGCACTGACAGTGTGGAGCCTGTTTGGGATTCTCTCTCTCTCCCTCCCTCTCTCTCTCTGCCCCTCCCCTCCCCCCCCACACACATGCTCTCTCTCTCAAAATAAATTAATAAATGTTTATATATATATTTATATATATATACACACAATACATCAAAATTAAGAATATTTGCAAAACTACTGAATAGTAAACACTACTAATACTAAAATACTATATGTTACTAATATACCAACATTATATACTAAATACTACTAATATTAAAAAACTAAATTAAAATTCATTTATGAGCAATAATCCTGCACATTTCCATTACTGAAAATATCATACTAAACACTAATTCTCCACTGCCTTACTACAATAATGTTACTATGAATTTACTATTAAAGAACAAAGGCACTAATATTAGTCTATAGTTTACTTTACTTACTGGACTACTACCACTTGGATCCAAAAGATTTTTAAGTCAGACATAAAATTTTTTAGGATGATTAAATTTGTATACATATCAAACTACCTTCATTCTATAAAGATAAGCATTAAATTCTAAATAACTAGATCAGGAAAAAGAAGTGCTTCCTAAAAATTCTTATCCCTATATTTTTATAACAGTCTGTAAAAACGTATGTACTACAAACCTCAACATAGGATTCGCTGCAGAACATCCCTCGTCCACAAATTCTATCGAAAAACACTGGTGTTTAGTCAATCAAACCAATATGTGACAAATCTCTTCAAACAGAAATAATTTTAAAATTGAATGGCATGTTTCTTAAGGGTCTAGAATTCCTACTCTCTAAAAGTCTCCCCAAATAAAAGTCATCTCTTTTTTTCTGCCTTATGAATATGTATGAGCACAATTTAATCTTTCTAAATTATCCCTAAATGCATTGAAAAAGGTAACACAGTAGTGAAGCATGGAAAAAACCTAGAAAATGGAGCTCTGTGGTAAGTAGTACCAAGCCTGAAAGCTCAAAAAACAAAGAACCAAGTCCAGGGTCTAAAAGACGCTTTGGATAGAGTTGTGCAAGGTGGCTAAAGGAGACCTGAAGGAAGAGACCCAGAGCACCTCTCTGAAAATAAAATCACTGTCCGGCTCACTACAAAACTAAAAATAAAAATCTAACCTGAAATGGTACAAGCTACCGTTGAGTTTGTTATCAAATTGTAATTGCCTGAATAAAATTCTATAAATATAGCAAGACTTAAAGATGTAAAATAGTAAAGATGCAAAAATTAATATGTTAGAATTCCTTATTAATTTTACACCACTGTGGATAATTTTCCCAAAATATTTCTGTGCATTGATGAATGTGTTTTTTGTAAGGACTAAGGAAAAGATCAATTTCAAAATGCAAACTTTGAAGATCATTATTTTTTTAAGTTAATCTTTTAAGTTCAAATGAAACTGTATTGAAGGTCAAAAATCTTAGATTGAAGCTAATTTTTCACATTATCTTATTATGTGTGCCAGGACCTCCCACTTACTGGAACTGACTGACCTCCACAGTTTGTTATATTGCTTTTATTCAAAAGCCAGTTTGATTCAGCACTTTTCATCATGTTCAAGGCTAGTAAATTTCAAAACCTGTCCAGTTTAGCCAATTATCTCCCTTTTTCTTCCCCTAACAAAACGCCTTATGTTACACTTTTTATCTTATATTACTTGGAGCTTTTGGCCACAGAGATTAGAGGTTGTTTATAACCCATGGTATATCTGCTACATTGTTCTGCCACTATTCAAAGCCACCTTATTAACTGTTCTCTTTTTGTTTAGCCTGGGAAGATAGGGAACAACTAGTGTTATCAAGGGGTAGACACGAACCCTGGAAGATACAGCCTACAATGGTCCCGTACATGCCAGCCCCGCCAAGGAACCAGGGAAAAGGCAGTTATTGAAAGAGATGTGGGAAATAACCTTCTGAACTGTGAACATGATGAAGAAAGATCATCAGCAAATGATGAAGTTTCACTTATTAAAACCCACTATCTGTATCAATGTCATGAATGGTTTTTATCCAGTTGTTCTTTGGTAGGTCTTAAGTTCCAAGAAATGCAAAAATATTAATCAAGTTGATTCAATTAATGAAAATTAGTTCTAATATTCTGTATATAAAGATAACACCCACTACTGATCATTCAGATGAGCACGTTTTGAAGGGTTTATGATTTTTCTTTCCATCTTTCCCAGGTAGAGACAGATGGTTGTGAATTTTCACTAATACTTTTCTGCCTCTAACTAACATGATTAACAATACAGCTTTACAGATGACTGGCTGTAGCCCTGAAACATAAGATGCCCTTTTTTTGACACTGTTAGTTGGACCTAAGACCTTGGCCTTCCAAACTTGTATTGATACCTACTCAAAGGCTGTGGTGTTTTTAAAGAAGCTTTTTTCTTTCCCCCAGACATAGTATATGGTTTCCATACAACGTATTTTTTTTTTCCTTTTCTGTTCTGGAAAGCACAAAAGATAAGGAAAATTTCAGTAATGGCAGTACTGGTCATAGATTAATTTACACTACTCTGATAATTGTCCATTTCATTAGGTAAAAGTATGTTTAACCAGGTTTTCAGTGTCTTCCAGGCACAACATTTATCATTATGGATCTATAATTTGACATAAAGAAAACAAATCTTTGTGTAATTCACACTGGTTTTGCTTTTGTTGAATACACACATCAGTGATTTTTAGAATGGAAGAAAGAGAGGGAGAGAAAATTAGAATTTTGAAGTGATTTATAAAGACAGCATCCTTCATACTCTTATTATACGTCTCAAATATATTTCATCATGTCTTTCCAAGTTTATAATCACTCTAAGCAAAATCTGAATCCAGATAACATGGTTCTTTGCTACATCTGCCCATTTGGAGTTCTGTGTGTAGAGGGTAGCTTAAGGAAAAGGTTAATTAACACAGCTGTGGCCTACATGGAACATTTTCTAGGCTAAGACAATTTCAATTCAGTTCCCCTAGAAATCAGTTGACTGGAATTCTTGGCTTTCTCCCAGGCAGTTTCTTAAAAAGGTTACTAGCTTAATTGAATGAAATCAGTGTCTGCGACCATCAACAATTATCTATAGAGCAATACTTGTTATTAGACTGAATAAAATCAAAGTTAGAAACCAACCACAATTATTTATGCAGCAGTAATTCTCAATATTGGCCAGTTTGATTGCATCTGTAACTATTATGGAAAGTTCCTGAAATCTATGTGTTTATTCTTTCATGCAGACACTACACAGATAATCAAAGATATCAACAAGTTCATCTCAAAATAATTTTCATTTATTTCTAAGAAATTCAATTTAAACCTGGATCAAATGAAGAAAATCTCCCTGAAATGGTTAAATACACATAGGCTATTTTCTCCACAACTATGAAGTTCTCTGTTTTACGTTTGCTGTTGATCCATCGCTTCCACTTTATGGCCAGTTTGTTCCTCACTATTCCAGTACTTACGTCTCCCTGGCCCTGGGAACGTTTGTCGATTCATTTGAGAAATCTGTGCCCACAGTTTTGATAGGCAGAACTTAAAATGACCAAGTAACATAGTCATAATCACGTTGCACTGAATGCCTCATTACATGCCTAGGGGTGCACCATGTATCATTTAAGGCTTTTTCTGCCACCTCACAGTAGAAAGACATGCCATCTAAATGGGAGAAGCTTAGAAGTGTTTATTCTTCTTGCACAATGAAGGGCTAGAATTAAACTTAAAAATCCATAAAGATCAGACTCTACTGTGGTCTTTTTTTAATGTACCAGGAACCAATCACTAGGTTCCTCTCCCCTAGGAATGGCTCTTTTTTTTTTTTATAAGAATAATTACTTTGGGTGGCTGGGTGGCTTAGTTGGTTGAGTGTCCGACTCTTGATTTTGGCTCAGGTCACGATCTCAGGGTTAGTGCGTTCGAGCCCCATGTCAGGCTCCGTGCTGCCAGCAGAGAGAGACGACCCCAAGCAAACTTCCAATCCAGGCACCTCTCAATTTTTTTTTTTTTTACTGACAAAGTGAATTAATACATTATTTTCAGTTCTTTCTTTCTGGGAGAATTAGCGGTATCTTTACTACAAAACTTCTATTAAGTAATATTTTACACATTGTAAATCTCATTCCAATTATTACAGTTAATAATGTTAATGAAACTGTATATTTTATACTTAGAAAATAATATAGCATAAAGCAACTTGGGAATGAACTGTTTCTGCAATGATTTTACATTTGCTGAACTTTTAAATTCAGCTATTCATTATCTTCCTAATGACGAAATATACCAAGATTACATTCAAAATTTTTCAGAAATCTCAAATGTGAAATTTTCTTCTTGGTACTAGAGTCTAAACTCATCTAAACATGCACAGTTCCTAATCCATCTGAATACTCTTTTGTAAATCTCCTCTGGCACTGCCGCTGAGACCAGAGGTGCTGGTGCTTTGTCCAGATATATTGTAAAAGACATGTCCTTTCATGGTTGAGTTTTAGCAGATTTTGAGAATGGTGGTAGTGCATCACAGGATCAAGGTAATGAACGGGTTCCTCATTATCCAAAAATAAGAAGGTAAGGCGTCTACGATTCTTGGTGAGTAGGTGGCATTGTAATTTTGTAGGACAAAATCAGAGGAGACAGAAGTTTCCAACTCCTATTTTCCTCCTCTTTTCTAAATCAAGGTAAATGCTCTTAATATTGACTCTGATGAAACAAATATGATTAGGAGGAAACGAGGGCCCAAAATAAAGGTCATGGGAAGAAACCAAGGAAGAGATTTTTAATTAAGTTCAGGCCTAGGCAACAAGTAGCTCAGGTTAGTCGAACATCTGACAGCGGTGATTACTAATAGACCGTTCAGAGAATGTGAAAGCAAAAGTTGCCCAAATTTTTTCAAGACATTGGAGTCTAGAAATAACGCCATGATGAGGTCAATATTTCTTCCTGGTAAAACTGAAACAGCTATAAAATAGAATTAGCATTACAGAAGAAAGGGGTGACTCCTGAGAAGGTGACCCCAAACTGAACTTACTTTCTAATCTTGAAAGAGTTACTGTTATCAGGAAGAATTCAGATACTCAGCATCTGTATGGAATTTCATAAAGGTCCTTATTAAAAAATAAGACACATAATACATAGGAAGGAAAAATGTATAATTAGGGTAGTCCTGGATGGCTAAATACCCATACAACATAGGTGGCTATAAAAAGACCATAGATTTCACAGAATCTATGGCACCGCTAAGAAATAAAATAATTTTTATAACTGTTACACATTAAAGATGGCTCTTTTACAGAAATCTTGATTCCTTCAATGTGTAGTAATGTTGAAAGTGGAAACTTGTAACCATGGCTGGCTGCACCCTTCCTGGATCTCTGTTTTTCCTCTTCAATCTCCTCTTTCCTTAAGTCCTCTATCTCCCCTCGAAGTCTAACATCTAGCCTCACTGAACTCAGTTGCTTGAAAGAATAATCCTCTTTACCTTTGGACCTTCATACATTGTGTTTCCTTCTGCCTCAAAGACTTTTCTCCTCCCATTTTGCATGGTAAATCCTAGAGCCGTTCAGAACTCCATTTAGATATTACTTCATTTCAAAGAAGATGCTCTTTGACTTCCCTGGCTGGTTACAAAGCCCTTGTAAATACTACACTGGAACACTATATTATGCTTTTGTATCATACTTTACTGTGATTCTTTAACCTCGTGTCTCTTTTATTCAACACTGTGCTTGTAAACCACCTCCTGAAAAAACAAAGATCTCTAATCTGTAGTCCCCAGCACCACCACACATCACTTCGGCTGACTTCAAAACACCAATTAGGGGCGCCTGGGTGGCTTGGTCGGTTAAGCGTCTGACTTCGGCTCAGGTCATGATCTCACGGTCTGTGAGTTCGAGCCCCGCGTCGGGCTCTGTGCTGACAGCTCAGAGCCTGGAGCCTGTTTCGGATTCTGTGTCTCCCTCTCTCCCCTGTTCATGCTCTGTCTCTGTCTCAAAAATAAATAAACGTTAAAAAAAAAAAATTAAAAAAACAAAACACCAATTATCTGAAGTCTTTAAAAGACCTTGATAAATTGATATATTTCTCTAAATACAGATGAAGAGACTAGATTTGGTTGCACGGATGACAAAGGTCTTAAGCAAGCCTCTTACATAAGGTCACAGTTCAATCATTTTGGGTCAAGGTGTAGTATGTGACAGAAACTGCTAAGCATTTACTTTTTTGTTTTTTTATTTTTTTTTAATGTTTATTTTATTTTAGAGAGAGAGAGAGCATGAGCAAGGGAGGGGAAGAGAGAGAGGGAGAGAGAGAATCTCAAGCAGGCTCCCTGTTGTCAGCAGAGCCCAATGCAGAGCTCGAACCCATGAACCATGAGATCATGACCTGAGCCGAAATTCAAGAGTCGGACACTTAACCGACGAAACCACCAAGGCGCCTTTTTTAAATATCACAGCCACCCTGAAATACACATTTATGGATGAAAAAAAATAATACTCAGTGACATTAAATAATGTTTCCAAAATCAGAAAGTCAGTAAATATCAAAAATAAGACTCAAAACTACATTACCTACACCAAAGCCTTTGTTTTTACCATCACACTCTACTTCTGACATAAATTATACTACACTGCACTGTCTCTAGTCATTTCATTATTTATTAACAAGTAGATCAAGCAATGCCCAGGGAAAAAACAGACAGAAATGTGCACCTGTGTTTCTTCCTATAAACAGCTGTTGGCTAAATGCTTTGCTAGGAGATACAGCCTTCATCTATCCCTCATCCATATAGTTTAGAAACCAAACTATTGTTAGTTCCAAATATTCTTCAAATGTTTCCTATCTTTACAGGTTTAATATTCAGTGAAACCATCTTCAAATATCTGAATTATTCTCATCTTTTCCAACTCTGACCTCATATGGGATTAGTATCTGGTATGTTCATCATGTATTTTGACATTTAATCATACACATCTCATAAACACCAATTAAATTTGAAATTCCTTGATTGTAAGAACGATTTTTATACTTCCTTAGGAATCCCGGAAGCCTCCAGCACAGTGTTAGATAAGAAGTACTTATTCAAATGTTTCCTAAATTGAATCATAAAGTAATGATTTTTGAAATTGTAGAAAAGAGAGAATCTAGTATGTCACTGGCATACATCTTGGTAACCTATTTGAGTCTGCATTGATTTGCATCACTTTATAATAGAATCACACAGATTTCCAATGAAAGTGAGTATTTTAGAATATAAACATGTTCAAAGAAAAAAAAAAGAAGTACAAGAGTAAGATATGAAAAGCGAATACTGCCGTTTCCCTCCTTCCTCTCACCATGTCAGTGGTGAGACTTGCTTGTCAGGCTAACTTGCAGCTCAGTGAGACTTCAGGCAATACAAACACCATGAAGATAAAACTGCAAAGACTCTAGGCTGCTTTGCTTGGTTGCTTGGTTTAGGAAGAACCCTCACCAATTCTGAGTAGTGACGGTCTTCTATTAAATCGTCATGCCATTTGTCTTGATTAAAAAATAATTAAATATGGTGGCAATGAGAAGATTCTGGTCAGAGATTTTATTGGAATAGATCATGAATTAGTTTTGAGATAAGCTCAACTGATGGAGAGGCATGCCTGAAGTGATATTAAGACCTAATGAGGCAAAGAACAAACTGAGGGTGGATGGGGAGGTGGGGGAGAGGGGAAAATGGGTGATGGGCATTGAGGAGGACACTTGTTAGGTTGAGCACTGAGTGCTGTATGTAAGCCAATTTGACAATAAATTTTATTTTTAAAAAAGAGCTAATGAGGCAAATCTGGGAATGCTTTAAAGTCTTGGAAAGACAGGTAAAACCACATTAGTATCTTCTTATCTTGGATATGGGATTTAAGAAAGCAAAGTATATATGGACTATTTTTATTGCACTTGCAATATTCAAAGGTATCTAATTATATTTCCTAAAACTGAGTTACTTTATTTTTATGACATGTATGAATGATATATTACTCCTGAGGTCGTTAACTTATCTATTGCTTATAATCGTATTCATGTTATAGTTTGGGGGCTGCAAGGGATGAGTATGCATAGTAGTACTCGAGGTTTACTCTTCCACTAGTTAGACAACATCTCAAGAATCTCAGTGACAATTCATTGCTTTCAAAAAACTGAGCACTTACTGTATGCCTGATACAGAACTAAGCACTTTATGTGCCTTATGTTATTTAACATAACAATCAGAAGGCGGGTACTATTTGCATGGCCGTTGTATATATGGATGGAGATCAGGGAGATAAAGTAACATCCCCAAAGTCACACATCCTAGAGAAGTAGATCAAAATCTTGACCCTAAGGCCCCATGAGCCATTTTATGATGATGTCACATATGCCACATGCTTACACATCCCAGGAGGTCCTGGTAAGTTTTAAATATTGCAAGAGCAATATGGATGGAGACAGGATTCTGATATAGATGGAAAATAAATCATCAGTACCAAAACTATGGTGGCTTGTATAGCAAAGAGTGTCTTCATTTGTGGATTCTCTGATGTAATAAGGAAGTGTTTTTTGTTGTTGTTGTTGTTGTTTCATTTTTGTTTTGGTTTTGTTTTTTTTACTGGAACCCCAACTGCAATTTACCAAGGGGCCTGGTCCGTGAATCCATTCAGCGCTCAGAAGTAAGATCCCTTGGGATTACTACTATTTAGTTTTGATGGGGTAGAAATGTTAATGCCCAGCCTAAAGTTTATAAAAATAAATTAGTCCTGGGGGAATCAGGGAACCAGTAGCTAAAATGTCCTTCTCACATACCTCTTCTTATTCTCAGAGAAAAAACAGGCAGCTGGGACCACATGCACATTTCCCCCACAAACTACTATGCCTTCTGCTCAAAAGTGCACGTATACACACACACACACACACACACACACACATACACACACACAACCTTAATTAAGCAAAATGGATCCCCAAATAGTATCCAGTAAAATAATCTTTTATAAATTCATATAAGCTGACTACAGAAAACAGTGATAACATAACATTACAATGTTTTGATTTGAACTTCAAGACTACTAACCAAATCATACACACCAAAATATTAGCAGTAGTAAGTTTTTTTAGTTGACTTTTAATACTTATCTCCAAGTTTTAAAATGGAACTCACAATATACATTTAAAGTATTCCTGACCTACCTTAATGTGTCTAATTTAAGTTCAAAGAACTTGGATCTTTTTTAATACACACCTCATCTGTAAATGTAAGCAAATAGGTTTGCTGGCCCACACAATATAAACCTGCTACCAAAGATTATAATGGCTTACAAAATACCAATAATAAACAGCACTAATTAGAAACCATGAGTAAACATTAAAACTATATTTTCAATAACTGTCTTTTTTCTCCTCTCCAAAATCTGGAAGCAAATGGAATTTGTTATTTCTTCCAGCAGAGTTAAAAATTGGACCAAGATCAGTTTCTTGACATTGTGATCTATCGCAGACTACTATGATATTATTCATAGGAGGGCAAATGTGTCAGGGGTAGACCTGGGAATATGGCTCTAATAGAAATGCTGCATTTCAATCCTGAGAAATTCAAGATATTGGAAAGTAAAGTAAAAGCAGTCAATATATTTTACAATGAAACTGACGCTAAGAGCTATGGGCAAGATTTGTCATAGGTTTGTGGAATGGACATTAAGAATTTTTCAGTATGCTTTTGTGTTCAGCTGAGAAATGTTGTTTTAAAATTTTCATGTTTGAATACATGCTAAAATGTAGTTTTAAGTGTACCTGTATGTGTGTGTACAAAAGACCTCAATCCCAAAAAAGTAAGAAAGCGAATCCCAAAAGTGTTAGGATTTTTAATAGTAAAGATATTAAATTTAGTCTGTCAAAGGTACAGATTCTTTTTCCATAAATACAAATGAGAGGATATAACTACAGATAGTCAAATGCACTACAAATTTAACTAGCTTTGCATTTTAAAAATGTGATTCTATCCTGGATGTCCTCAGTCATCCTTCGAGTTTACAAATCCAGTTTGTTCCCAGATTATACTTGATGGAAGGTAAAAATTAACATAAAGTGAATTACTGGCAAAGGAAAAATGTGTTTCCTGTGTTTGATTCAGTCTTCATTAACTGACAATTCTTCTTCCCACAAAACAAACAAACAAAAGAAGCTACCCTCTGGAGATATAAATGATGTTCCTAAAAATGTCAAGTCCTTGGAGCGCCTGGGTGGCTCATGGGTTAACCGTCAGACTTCGGCTCAGGTCATGATCTCACAGTTAGTAGGTTCCAGCCCCCTGTCGGGCTCTGTGCTGACAGCTCAGAGCCTGGAGCCTGCTTCAAATTCTGTGTCTCCCTCTCTTTCTGCCCCTCCCCACTCACACTCTGTCTCTCTCAAAAATAAATAAAACATTAAAAAAAATTTTTTTATGTCAATTCCTTTTACTGGGCTCATACCCAGAAGAAAAAAAAAATGTTGGTAATTATCAGTCCCAGCTAAGAGAAAACTCTTGCGGTTTTCGTAAAGTCTACTCAGCTTTGCAGATAAGATAACTTCCGATTTACTTTTAAATTCTCTCCCAGCTAAAGACAAAGAAAATGCTGCAGTAATCTAAAGCAACATGCAATAATCACAAACAAGGAAGGAAAGGGCACACATTTTGAGATGAATGGTATAAAAAGTAAAGGATAATTAAAAGACAGCCAAACAACTAATGTTCGTTTTGTCTCAGAAGTCTCTATCAAAGAGAATGACTGACCACTGGACTGAAAAGAGCAGATGAAAACCTGGTCAGGAAGAAAAAGTGAAGCTGAAGAAAATGTAGAGAAACACTCACCTGCTGGAGAAGTATTCCCATCTCCTGGACCACCTGACCAGAGTTTTGTGTTTTTCTGTTTTTGTGTTGGTTTTTTTGGTTTTATTTATTTATTTATTTATTTATTTATTTATTTATTTATTTAGAGGTAACTTGCAGCATAGATCCAACAACTGCAGTAATCTTTGAAGGAGCTTAAAAGATTGGAGTGGGGCCAGAAGACTGCAGGCAGACAGACAAATGCATTTTCAGTTTGTGAAACGGAACAGTAAATTCTTCAAAATATTGACAGAAGAGTTTTACTTTATTCTTTTAAAAGCTTCCATAACAACTTATTAGGAAATGATGTGTGTGGTGCTAGAAAAGGATTATTGTTTACCTTATAGCATGGCAATACTAAGCATGGGCTATCCGAAACCAATGAGAAAGAGTAGAGTGCAGTGGTTAAAAGTAAGAGCTCTGTGTTCAACCTCCCAGGACTAATTTACCACCCGTGTGATCTGCTGAGTAATTTCCATTCCTATATTTTGGCTTCCCCACTGTAGAACAGTAATAACAGCCCCTCTACATAACACTGTTGTGAAAAAATAAATGCATTTAATAGATCCCCAGGACAACATAAGACAACAATGCACATCTCTCTCACAGTAAATAACCAAAAATGGCATCTGACTATAACATCATCCTTTCAGAACACATCAGACACGTATGGCAGGGAAACGCAGAGGATAGAGTTTAACTGGTGTCAACAAGGCAATAGGCAAGATCACTTATGACAGTCTCGTCCATACACTGGAAAACAGACAAAATCAAACTGATGTTTGAGAGAAGAACCCAAAAATCATTTCATAAGAGGACCGGCTCAATCACTTCAGGGACTCTAATGCACCAGTCTATGTATACTATAATTTCAGTGCCATATGAGCTCCTTCAGACCAGAAGCTCTTTTCTTGGGAATTTTCCACTTTAAAATTTCACAGAAGTGAGCAAGTCTGTGTTCAAGAACAACGGCTATATCAACCCTGACTGCCAACCACAAATGGATTCAGCCGTCAGGTAATGTCATTCTAATACCAGCCCACAGCCCTGTTCTTTAACCTAATATGTGGTCACTATATTTACGTTACACTTGTAATTACTTTGTGTACATGATCCATTCCATTCTTCACATTAATGTAAAAAGTACAAGAGTGTTAACAGCGATAAGAAGGGACATATGACAGTAATGAAATGACAGTAAGAAGGGGACTGCTAGTGCTGAGATGTGCACTAAGTCAAGATCAGGATGACTCTGAAAGACAAAGAATAAATCAGAAAACAGGGAAAACATTCTAGGATGATCCACAAGAAAGAAATGTGACCGGTATAAAGGGAGAGTTTTGAGTATGTGGATTACCAGAGGGTCAGCATCAATCTGGGATGCCTGTGAACCTGATGTTAGTTCGGGAGACAAGAAAGTTGTTCAGAAATTTAATAGGCATGGTAACTACCTCTGAGGAACTTTTGTCAAAATCCAGGGATAATTATAGTTACCGGGCAAGTTCACACTCGTACAACATAGCAGTGAAGAGTGGAGATCCCCCAAGGGGAGGAGTCTATTTGGGGGAATGAGTCACAACAGAGTATCTATCAGCATGAAGCTGAACAGCATGCCTGGCTTTACAATGGAGATTAAAGAACGAACAGACCTGGTCTTACAGAGTCACTCATATTCCTTCTTTTTCTTCTTCTTAGGAGTTTTAAAGTAATTTCAAACAGCACTAAGAAAGTGGAGTATTTAACAATAAAACCTGGGCTTCTGGCTTCTTGAAAGATAATCTGAGAATCTGGCAACACTTAAGCAATATATACCTAACTCATTAAGGATTTCTGCTTGGCCCTTTAAAGCTTCTGAATTTTCAAACTTCTAAAGAACTGGACCACACTCCCACGTGATGGGAGCGAATGTGGGACTGAACACTAAATCCTTACACACTCTGACTAAACTGACTCTGAATATAAATACAAATGTAACTGGGCAGACAAAAAAAATGCACAGTGAGGTTGAGAAGTGGTTAAAGTAGGAAAAGCTAACAGTAGAAAGCTTTCCTTTACTCAACCATTAATACTGCTAATGCTATTTCATTGTGTAACACTTTGATCAGGGTAATGTTTACACTCAGAATTTAGTAAAGGTAAAAAATAAAATTGGAGGCTTTATATTAGAAAAATAATCAGGATCACAGAACCATAGGGATTTAGAGCTACAAAGGCCTTTGGAGATCATCTGGTTCAATTTAAGAATGAACTAATTTATACGTAAAATTTCAAAGCATTAGAAACTTACTTTAATTATAAAGCACATAATAATCCTAGCAATGAACTTAGTAATTTATAAATTTACAAAAAGGCTGTGACTATATTCTAAGCCATGTATATCCCCATATATGAGCGAAGCTGAACATATATATAAACAAAGTTGTGGACATGTCACACGCTAGGCCCCTCTCAGCTCCCTGTGCTCTCACCCCTGTGACCCAGTCAGGATGCTTTAATGAATACACAAGGGGATCCTACAGCACAATATATTCCCTGGCCTGTTTGGAAATCAGACAACAGTCCCTCTTGGCATTCAGTCTTTGGTTCAAGATTCTCCTCTCTTTTTTCCCAGCAAATGAGAACCATGTTCACCACTGGAAAAGAAAACTCTGGTTACCTACCTGTAATAAATACACTAAGCCAACACCCTAGAGACAATCAAGGAGGCTGGTAATGACTGTCCTATTCATAGTGCAAATGCAAAAGTAAATTACCAAATAATAAATGCTGAATCTTTGGAATTTGGAGAAGCCGGCTTAAAAAAAAAAAAAAAAAAGTCTGGTGCATGAGTCAGAATCATTAACATAATGTTGCCGTGTCTGCAAATTTCTGGCAGGTTAATTTTTGATAGCTGGGGAACAGCAAAGCTTCCAACCAATTTTCTAAATCATCTTTAGGCAAACATCCAGGGGCAATCACCTGTAGACTCTGCCTAAAGGCCCAGGTATGTTTTGAGAAAGCAGTCAGATTCCTGAATGATTTACAAAGTTAACTGTCAGGACTGCTCATATAACCAGCTTAGACTAAGAATAAGTAACTAAAAAAAATAGGCATGACACATTTTAACCTCTGTTTCCTCACCTCACTCAGAGGAGAAAAAGCATCAAGAAAAGGCATTTTTACCCTGGCTATTCAAAGAATTTTTAGACTCCTACTAATGCAAAGTGCTCCTAGTATGAAATCACTATAAATACAAACGATATAGCAGTCTTGATAGCAGACAGAAGAAAGTATGGTCATTTGGATGTAAATATATTTCCTTTTAATAAGGTAACAATAGTATCATTAACCACTGGGTACTATAATCCCAGGTTTTGAAATAAGCTATCAGGGCCCATTTAATTTGAGACAACTGGAATACAAATCATGATCCAAAGTGCAACAATCTGAACAAGTAAGCTATTAGAACTAAGTTTGATGATATGCTGTTGCTTCCAAATAGATAATGGATGAGTATGGAAAATTAATGAGATATTCACATCCGAAACATAAGTGTAAGTACAGACCTTAGAAAAAAGAATGTTCATCCGCGGCCATTAAAAAACTTGAGTCACTATTTTGTTGACAATGGATTTTGACCTTTAAGACAAATTCATCCAAGTCACTTTCATTTTTCAAATCTTCTGACAAAATACTGTGGTGATAATCATAATGGTACAATATTGGCAAATATTATATTGACATAAGAATTATTTGCTTCCTATTATTCCTTTTGGCATTTTTTTTCAAGGTTTATTTATTTTTGGGACAGAGAGAGACAGAGCATGAACGGGCGAGGGGCAGAGAGAGAGGGAGACACAGAATCGGAAACAGGCTCCAGGCTCTGAGCCATCAGCCCAGAGCCCGACGCGGGGCTCGAACTCACGGACCGCGAGATCGTGACCTGGCTGAAGTCGGACGCTTAACCGACTGCACCACCCAGGCGCCCCCCTTTTGGCATTTTAAGAGTGGTTTACAAGCGCTTTTTTTTTTTTTCTAATTTAATGAACATTTATACTGGACTTATGGTAAACTTGGTAGTTGTACTAAGTTTTAAAAACAGGCAATTTCATCTTCATAAAAATCTTAGAAAAACTTCTGTGTAAGAAAAATAATGTATGCCTGCCTGACAACCACAATGACTTTTAAACCTTTTAAAAGGAAGATTTACCCTAGTGTTAGGAGTGTAAAGATCCAAGATTAGCAGTATTAAAAGGTAAGATTACATTTACAGTGATTTTAGGCCATTGATGAAAACGTTTAATGCTTATTAGAGGGAAATAGATTAGAGTTACACTACTTTGGAGAATTATTTACCAAGAAACTATGTTCATACCAAATCATGTTTATTCCTCGTCAACTTTCTTTCTTCTACAAGGAGCAGTCACTGGAGATGACCCCTAGATCTCTGACCTCCCTGCAACGACACAGGCTTATGTCCCCTCCTCTGGAATCCGGGAGGGCCTGTGGGTGCTTCAACTAATAGAATCTGGCAGGAGAGACGCTATGTGGCTTCCAAAGCCAGGTCATAAAATGCCATGCAGTCTCCCCCTGGTTGCTTGGAACACTCCGCCTCTGGATGTCCCCCCTCCAAACACAGCGGTCATGCTGGGAGAAGTCCAAGCCACGTGGAGCGGCCATGTGTACGTTCTGTGGTCAATGGTCCAGCTGGACACAGACTTCAAGTCACCACAGCCCAGAAACCAGAATGAAGGAGCCTCCAGATGATCCAGTCCTCAGACCTGAGACACCCCGAATCCTCCCGACTGAGGCCCTAGACGACTGCAGAGGTAACACGGTCACCTCGATGCCCTGTCAGAATTCTGCCCACAAAATCTGTGGTCATAATAAAATGGTTGTTGTTTTATGGCATCAGATTTGGAACAGTCTGTTACAGAGCAATAGATAAATGGACCATTACCCTCGTTAAATTAGCTGGCGATCTAAGCCTGTTTCTAAAATAGCAGAAGTAGTAGTACTACTAATAAAATAATTGTAATAGTCTCTTCCTCCAGATATACTGTCAACACTGCGTTTTCATGATTGTATTTAACTCTCCCTCATAGACCGATAAAACAAGTATAATACATATTCCCATTTCTACAGACGAGAAAACTAAGTCTTTGAGAGTGTAAGTAATCTTCCCAAGGAGCCAGAACTAACAAACACCAGAACAAGTATTTATCTGGAGTTATTTGGGATAGGTCAGTTATTTATTAGTAAAGCACTGGTCATTTGCTAGGAAAACAAGTACAGTTCCTTTCATAAAGTGCATGTCAAAAATGTATTACTATAAAGGACAATAATGTACAATCAATCTCATAGTCATTTTAAAATGGCAATAAAAAGAATATTAATGTTAGTATGACTATATTTCATTCTCAGAGTATCTACTTGGAGTAATTCAAATTGGAATAATCTGTAATTCTTAGAATTCACGAGAGGAAAACAAAGAAGTTAGCATCTAGACCGCAAAAATCAACAGTGTAAAATTGTAAGGGCTCCTTAAAGCCCACCAGATAAGCCCCTCCCTATCCGTCTTCATATAAAAGGAAGCAAACACCACAAGAACCTAATTGACCTTAAAAGATCTAAAGAAAATGAGATCCCCACAGTCATATTATTTTAAAAACGGAGGACCTCAGAGATTAGCCAATCCAATCCTTCCTTTGAAAAGGAGAACAACCATGTGACTTGTCCAGGGCGGCACTTTTCTGACCCCCATACAGAGCCCTTCACTAAAGAGCTTCTGCTCTTCTTTAGATAGATTGATTGTTCCAGCGAACTCTGTAGTTCCCAAAATTTCAGAATAGATTAATCACTGTTGTGGCTAATCTTCTTCCACTTCAAAGAATGACTAATCCCCAGTTCTGAGTTATATATAGGGCATGAAGATAGAAATAACCACGTTGTATAAAGCATTATAGAATAGAGACAATACAAAGAGACACCAGTTACAAAGCACAGATTAGTCCCAAAAGTGAAGTAATTCACAAATTAATGTGGATCATCCTGTCATAAGTGTCCATAAAGCCTGGAGACTTCCTACTGCTTTAATGTTATGATAATGATAAGGGAAATGAGAAGGAGAATACAACCATGGTGGTATTTACTGTGTTCCAGGACAAAGTATCATTCGTACGATATTCCCTTTAACCCTCATACAAATACCATAGAGAAGACACTCTTTCCCCTTTTACAGATAAGGAAACTGAAAATTGGAGAAGTAACTATCACGTATATGGACAATGAATAGCTGAACATAATTGTTGGCTGAACATAAAATCCATTTTCAACTTTTTTATTTTATTTAATGGGGCAATTGCACCCAGTTAAGGGTGATTAGGTTTACCAACTACTCTTTCAGTTAGGTGTTGGCCATGTTATTAAGTTCAGGCTAATGATATATGTAAGTGTTGTGTTGAATTCCCTGGAAGGCTACAGATTCAGCTGAAAAATGCATTCCTTTTGTCCTCCCTGTTTTGCTTCCTTCCTTCCTGCAACATGGAATGTAGATGAGATAGCTAGAGCCCTAGCAGCCATCTTGTAACATGAGATGATCCTGACAATGAAAGTTAGAGCCAACAGGATGAAGGAGGCAGGAGCCTTGGACTCTGAAGATCATGAAGACAAAACAGAGTGATTCATTGCCTACTGATAAACTTCTTTTCCAAAACAGCAAAAAAAAAAAAAAAAGAAACTTCTGTACTACTTGGACCCCTAATATGCTGGATATTCTGATAAATCCTTAGTATTACCTTTCCAGAAAAAGGTTTGTTTCCTTGCCAAACAAAACTGTTAGACACAGTAAATCCTTACTATTACCTTTCCAGAAAAACGTTGCCAAACAAAATGTTGAAAACTCCTTTATAAAAATCAATGCATACCTAATAGTCTAGTTTACTGTAATTTCTATTTAATCCTGCAAATGACCTATACTTCAAGAATTAATGTACAAATTTAAAGATTGGCACTGAAGGCCATAATTGTCTAAACTGTATGACTCTGTTTGGATCATATTGCAGGCAGGGAGGTGAGTTGGGGAAAGGAGCTTAGCAAGAAAAAGATAGCTTAAGGGAGAATCAGAAATGCTACAGTCAGTGACTCTAAGCTTTATGCTATGCACGTAGAATACAACCAACCAAGAAATTCTACCTATTATTTACGCAGTGACAGATAAAGGAAAATGAGGTGTAGCTCGATAAACAAGCTCTCTCCTAAAGCAGATTTAGACACTATTCATTCCCTTCTTTTCAGTCTAGAAGCCTGCTTAGCTGGAACTGTAGAATAAATTCCAGCACTCAGAACACTTCAAGGAGGAATAATTTTCAAAACTGGCTCAGGCTTTATTTTTCTTCACTTTGAAATTGATTAGATGTGCTGGTAAAAGAAAAATTGTTAGTGTCTCAAAGAAAAGAGAGTACTTTAGACAAATCTAAGATAGCTAATTTTAAATGCTCTAGCTATTAACCATTGCAGCGCATCGGTCATCAATCCACAAACAAATCTTGTCAGATTGGGTTTTACTGCAAATCAATTTATACTGAAAGGTAAAATAATCAATATTTTAATATTAACCCCGTATTTGTGGTGTAGTCAACTGATTATCAAATAGCAGTGAAATGTGTTTTTTAAAGGACTTTAAACAAACAATAAATGGACTAGGCAATAGAAATAAAATCACTGATGAGCTGCTTCGTAAGTAATGGAAATCAAACTCAATACTTGCAACGAAATGTTACATGAATAGTAATTTAACTTTTCAATTTAGAGCATGCCTAGTCATATGTAACTTTGTGAAATGAAGCATTTCAACAACTCACCATGGGTCTGCTTTAGAAGATAATCCAGGAATCTATAAGAATGACAAAAAAAATTTACTCTACAGTAGCACTGGCTCTAACTGCTAAAGAAGCAAAGACAAGTAAATGAGAATGTTTAGATTCAGTGAGTCAACACTGCATTTCACACATATTGCAGTTTGCCCCTCTAAAACTTTAAGTGGCATTCAAACTAAGTTACTACACCCTCCTTGTGGTAGTGGTGGTGGTGGGGGGGGGGTGTCTGCAGTAAATAGAATAGCTCTAAAAGATAAATCAAACTAACTTCGTTGTGAATGGTTTCATGTTTATTTCAAGTTTTACTAATAAACAATTCAAATCAGTTTCTTTGCTATTAGCTCTGTGAGCAATGAAACATAATCATGGGAACAGAGCCAGCATGCAATACATTAATTTTCAAATGAATAAGGAGTCAATGAATGATGCACCAGTTTATGTTCCACGAGATCTGGATATTGCAGCACTAGCCATAACTGGCTGGATGATATCGATTAACTCATTCAAGAGAGACACAAAGGCAGAAAGGCAGTGAAAAAGTTTTAGAGGCAGATATGGATTCAAATCCTGAGTAGCCAGGGAACAGGAAAGGCATTTGAAGGCCTGAACTTCAATTTTCTTAACTGTAGAAATAAGTTAATAATGTATAACTTCCATGGCTACTATAATGCATATAGTACATATTTGTCTATGTACTAGTCTATGTACTTTGTCTATGTACTGTCTATGTCTATAAATGACAACTATCATTACTATTATTATTATTATTATTATTATTACTATTATTATTATTACTATTATTGACATCTTTGAGGATCATTGTATTATATAAGAAATTGCAGAAAAGTTGAGAGGATACACTCTGATTTTTAATGTGAAAACACAGTAAAATATAAAACTCTATAGAATACAAATGATAGGGGCACCTGGGTGGGTGGCTCAGAGGGTTAAGCACCTGACTTCAGCTCAGGTCATGATCTTGTGGTTTGTGAGCTCAAGCCCCACGTCGGGCTCTGTGCTCACAACTCAGAGCCTGGAGCCTGCTTCGGATTCTGTGTCTCCCTCTCTCTCTTGCCTCTCCCCAGCTCATGCTCTGTCTCTCTCTCTCTCAAAAAAAAAAAAAAAAATTAAAAATAAAGAATGTAAATGATAGCAGAATCATTCTTCTGTAATTCCTCCAGAAGCCCCTGCAACTAACTGAAATTTGCCTGAAAAGATTCAATACTTAAATACCATTCTGAGGCAGGGAAACAGATAACTGTGAATTACGGCAATAGGTGGGAAATATGGTGGAAAATAAGCCATTTGAAATATTTTAACTCCCATCACAAACTGTGCAGACAATATTTAAAAACCTACCATGTTTTACAACTTGTATTACCAAAAAGTGAATGCCCGCATGAACTTTCAGAAAAGAGCTAAATATTTTCTAGAATTTACAGCGCACAAATGACCATATATATCTTGGTCTGCCTATAGGAAAGAGTATACAGGCAACATTTCTACTTATAAAAGTGCCCCTGAATTGATACAGAAAACAATGATGATTCGTTGTGGATTGTCTTCACCTCTCTGTCCCCAGGATGTAGCTCAGTGTCTGGAACCCAATAAATTTATGTTAACTTACTGACTAAATAAATTTAGCTAAAACCAAAAGTGATTGCTTTTCATCATTCTCTGAAAGCCAACGTGCTCATAAGGGCATCTGAAACTAAACCAAATGATAGAAAACTATTTTTTAAAAAATCTCCATGTCACATTGTTTTATTTTCACATATAGTATTGCCTGCAAGATAGCCTAGTAGTAGCATTCAATTTGTCTTGTCCTATAGATTATAAATGGAGCATCTTTCCTATAAGCACATGATAAAATTTGAGACCACACAATAGGTAATCCTAGTCAAAAGCACTCATCCCAATTCTGATCCCTTACCAAAAATAAGTAAATAAATAGACAAAAACTTTTCAGTCTGAAAAAATTATTAAAACCTCATTGTGATTGAAATGTTACACAGGAAAAGGGCTACATAAATCTATTATTTTGAGCATAGTGAATCTTCATTTGTTCTGGACAAAACACAATTAAAACAGTAACACTGACAAAAATAAGACAAATGAAAACAAGTAAAATTTGTATCTGACTGGGAGATCTTCAAAGCCAATACTGTTAAGTTCCAACCTAAGTGCCTGTTTAAGTTTCAGAGTATGGTGAAACTTGACAACTTTGGGCATATGCAAATAGCCAGGTCCTGAAGGTTTGCACTTTTTCAAAACACAACACCCTTTAAGAGTCCCAAATGTGCGGCAATGTAGCAATGACTACACTCACCCGTGATGCTTGACAGAAGTTCTATCAGGCACCATCTAGCTTCTCCCAGACTAGTCCTACTATTAAGCATCTTACAGAAAACTCTTCCCTGATCACCTGTTACAAGATAGATAGCAGCTGGGCTATTTTATGTAATCAGGGACTTGGGTTTTCAAGGCGGGGAGGGAAAAGAACCAGAAGCTTGGCAGCTGTGAACCAGTGGCCCTGCCCTTTCACCATATAACAAAAATCAGCTGTTGCCTCAACAGCTGGCAGGTGGCTGACGAATATGAGAGCCGAACAGAGTTGTAGATTTTATGTAGAAAAGAGCCGTAGGTAGGAGGCAGCAGACAGTAGCAAAGGGAAGAGGTGGTGAAGGTGGAAAAGAAAAAGTTAAAACAAGTGGTAGCATAGCTATGCTAACAAACTGGCAGGAATGACTCGCAGAAATTATGGCAGCCTAGAACCTAAGAAACCGTTAAAAACAAAAACAAAAACAAAAACCACAAAAACAGGCATCTGCCTGGAGGTATTTCATTGTCCTACCTGAAAGGAAAACTAGATTACCTTTTGAACTATTTCCTCACCCTTCCATCTGTGTACCACTTAATGCTATTCCTATGTAGTGATACATTTAAAGTATGATAATTATAAACAGGAAGAGATTTGTGACAAATGTTATGACGACTCTGGCTTCTCCAGCAGACTGCATTTTGAGACCGATAACATGTTCACGGGCATTTACTTACCTAGCAAACCCGCACTGATGTCTAGCCCAGTACATGGCACATGGTTGACAACAATTAATGAAGCATGGACACAGCCTACATTAATGTGAGAGAGAAAGGTATGAACACTGGCAACAACACTATTTGTGATGTGCTAAAAAATGAACAAAAGGAAGAGACTTGCTCTGCTGGCAACAAGACATAGGAAGATGGGTAGGAGGAAGGGGCGGGAAGGAGGAAGATGGGCTTTATAAACTGAGGTAACATCCTGCTGGTCTTGAAGGATGACTAGGGTTTATCTGAAAAGAAACTTTTTACAAAGGTATTTCTGAAAAGAACAGCACATGCAAATACAAAAGCATGATAGATGGGAAAGAGAGCTGATTGGGAGGCAGCGAAAGGATTTGTGGAGCAGTACTCAAGCTTCTGCCGAGGGTAAACACCTTACACGTGTAATAGCACTGATCCACGAGTCTATTTGATTTTTCTTCAGCCGTCCTTGACGGTCTGGCAAGGAAAGCAGAAGGACAGCAAAATTGAAAGTGCTTCAGAGAGAAGAGGATGAGAAGAAAGACAAATAATGCCCAGGATGCTGTCTCTGACCTAACCCACTCACCAGACCCTAAACACTGCCCTTACCCACTCACTGGTCCACAGCCCAATTCACACCAGTATCTGCAGAAGAGTAGGGGGGTAAGGAGAGGATTATGTGGAAGGTTTCCCCTTTTACCAAACCCTTCACTTCTCTATACAGGCGATCTTTCATTTAAAAAAGGGATGGGAAGCGCCTGGGTGGCTCAGTCGGTTGAGCATCTAGCTCTTGATTTCGGCTCAGGTCATGCATGATCTCACAGTTCATGAGACTGAGCCTTGCATCTGGCTCCACACTGACAGAGTTGAGCCTGCCTAGGGTTCTCTCTCTCCCTCTCCTTCTGCCCCTACCCCACTCACTCTCTCAAAACAAATAAGTAAACATTAAAAAAAAAAAAAAAACAGAACACCAAGCACATGGCACAGTAAGCAAAGACGAGTGGCGGAAATAAAAGAATAGACAAGCAGAAAGAGCAAAAGTCATCCAGTGAAGTCATAGCACGGTGATAGGTGCAAATGTTTAGGTGAGGATTAATCTGGCTGCCTACTTCTCCAGACACTGTACAACATCCCCAGTATCATTCTATGTCCACCATAGTCCATACATTCTACCAACTTCCAGTCTGTGTTTTTATGGAGGCTGATCCCATCTGTGTGTTTCCAATTATCGACTCAGGATACATCGGTTCCAGAGTAAGAAAACCAAGAATGGGTTTTATTTGGCTCTATTTTATGAGTTTATTTTGTTATTGCACAATAACCCTAAAAGATTAAATGCTAGCTTTATTTTCTCACTGTCCCAGATTTAAACTCACATAATATAAGAGAGTATACCATTCATATATTTACACATGCATGCATCTATTTAAAGAGAGAAAGAGAAACATCAGTTTTATGTTTATTTATTACTTGTATAGTTATTTAAGCTTCACGGAGAAAGAAAAGTTCTGCAACTCCTCTATGATTCTGTTTAAGGGACTTTTATTTATTTCTATTCTATCAAGTGAGCGTTTATATCATTAAAACATTTTTATAAGGAAAATACTCCCCAAAGCGAAGATGGCCCGAAATACGAGTCTAATCCCCAATCTGTTTTCTGATCAGTAATGTGGAATCCCTCCCCTTTCATCATATTTACAACTACATAAATCAGTGTAACTGGAGTCAGCTAATAAACTTTCACAGCCAAAGGTCTCACACTGAAGTCCATAACCCACAAATATTTGCTCTATAAAATATGACAGATTGGGAGGGTTAGGTAGATCCGAATAGCAACAAATAATCCTAATCTTTGCATTCTATCAATGAACTGTATTTAAATTTGCCAATACAAATTTACCTTCAGTATAAAAAAAATAAGTCCAAGGATAGTGTTTCATTAAAATATGTTATTAGTAAAGTAAAATTGAATTTAAATCAATCTTAATAGTGTGGTTAGCTTTATTAGATTGCATGGTGCAATAATGTCCTTTAACTTATTTTATGATGATGGTATTAAAATCAACCTTGGGTTTCATTCACAAATCAGACATAATAGCCTTTTAATATTACTTGCCAAAGATTTCTACTAATACAAACATGATTTCCCTTTAAAGGCCCTTGAAAGAAGAGGAACTAGAATGGAAATTTAATAATTTTCCTTCGAAACTCAATGATGCCTTTAAACAAAAGCCAATATTAGAACTAAAAAGGCCTTATTTGAATATTATAAGTACATATCATTTAAAACTTAAGCCAGTTTCTATTAAGATATATGCTGTTAGGAGGAACCCCAATGCCCTCTCATGCAGAAACTTCTACTCCCAAGAGAAAAACACATTAGAGAACCTCTTCATTTCTTAGTCACTGCCGCCCCTGGGAGAAGCAGAAATTACATGGTAGGGAGGACCTCCAGAGTCAGTCCATGCATTTACATTCTTTAATTTAGCAAGAGAAATGTGTAAAAAGTCACCATTTGCCCATGACCTAGGGCTCTTTTCTCTCTTTGTGTGGATAAGTTTAACTCAAAGGGAGAAGTATTTGAAAAACCTTTTGATGCGGGTCCAGACTATGGTTTCTAGTTGAGACCTAACAATAATAGAGTAAATGATTGGATCTCTACCTGATACTTGTGTTGATTTCCCACTTGGTTTGAAATTCAACTCTCTCCACCGAACACACAGTGGGGTCACAGTGTTCTTACTAATCCAGTTTCTGAAATTATACTCATCTTTAAATGTTTATATATAACATCATCTGTTTCAGTGAACATTTAACTGATTCCCTTGTTGAAATTACATGTTTTTTCTCAATGTTCTCATGGCACCTTATAGTTTGGTTATAGCTTACAATAAACTCCTTAAACCCTAAAACAATCCATTATTGCTATACCCTTTAAACAGTGCCTTGCACAGAGCTATTTGATGACTGTTAAATTCCAAAAGTCATATATTCCTTAATATTAAAATATTAAAATTAAAGAACGTATTTATGAAGAAGGAAGAGAACGACAGTCTACAAAAGTGAAATCATCACATACATTCTATTTACCCAACAAATAAAAGTACATTCCTAAACAGTTTGGGGGAAACTGTTAGCCAACAGCCTTCAGGCAATGATAACTTGTGCACTGGGAATTCTATGTATTTTCTGCACTGCTAGTTCTAATGTTCATGAAAAATGCATGCAACTGTTTCATTTGAAAGCTCCTCACTGATCAACCCCGGCCCTGGTTTTTCTTGGGATTTCACATTAATCCTAATTTTATGCTTACATGTAGATAAGAGATTTAATATTTAAAATAATGCAAATGCCCTTTGTTTCAAATATAAATCAATGTATGAGATAACAGAATAAAGAGGAAAACTGCAGAAGCATTCTACTAGCTATGCACAGGTTTCCTTGTGGCAATTAACAATCCTGTGTGTTCAAAAAACACTGAAGCACAAATTCATCGGTCTGGAGGACAGCTATTCACCTCATTTAACAAATATTTACTCAACACCAACTACATGCCTGTCCTCTGCAGGAACTGGAGGTAGAGCAGTGCAACATAATAAACACAATCCTCATCCACATTGAAGCTATAATTGGTACAAAGAGATATTAAACGGGAAATCAAGCAAATAAAATCATCACTGATTGTCACTCGGGAAAAATGGGGGCAAGGTGAGAGATGAGCAAGGCCTTCATGATCAGATATGTTCTGATATGCAAATCATGCCACATACCACAGCAAATTTAAAAAATTTTAATATTTAGATACATTATGAACTATAAAACATATTTTCCTCTAATAGTGCACTCCTATGCAAAATAAGAGAGTACAAATGATACTAAGAGTAAATGGTATATCTAATTTGCATTTTTGCACACACAATTTGAAAAGTCAATACATTATGCTTCAACCACGTGATAAATCTGTCGCTGCTTACTAAAATCTCAGAAAGGTCCCAGGTTAAAAATGGACAGGGGTGGCTCAATCAGTTAAGAGTCTGACTCTGGGTTTCCGCTCCAGTCATGGCCTTGGGGTTCATTAGTTCAAGTCCCACGTCAGGCTCTGTACTGGCAGCATGGAGCCTGCATGGCACTCTAGCTCTCCCTCTCTCTCTGCCCCTCCCTCGGTCATGCTGTCTCTGTCTTCTCAAAATAAATACATTAACTTTAAATAAACAAAAATGGACAGGGATAGAAGGGAGGACATTTCTAATTAAAATTTTACAAATTTTATGACAATCAGGTATAAAAAGCACAATTAAAAATATTTTTCTTTATAATATGCGTCCTAAAAATAATGAAAATAATTTCATTCAAAAGCATTTCCAAGACACTTAAAGATTAATCTGGCTAAAAAAGGCATTGATAATGTATTTTCAAAATATTGATGCCTCACTCAAGAATCTACATGACATCCAATTTCCAGATGAAATACTAACACTATGCCTGTCATTCAAGATCTTTTGATATCTATTTTGACATAGCCTCTTCCAAAACCTTTACCCTAAACATTTATAAACCTGTCATATAAGTCTTTGTCATCTTTATTGAACCATTCTATCCCTTTATTCATCTCATCCCTAAATTATTTCTATCCCTTTAGGCCCAACACACGCTATATTTGTTCCGTTAATAGTTCATTACACTATTCCTAGGAATTATCAAAGATTTATACTCTCACTATAAATCCTACCATATAGGTTTGGTATGAATATGTGTGCATAGAGATACAGTTATTTTCATGTAAAAATAAGTACAAAAGAACATTACTTATATGATTTAAATGAAATTATGAACATAACGACCTAACAGTTAAGTGCTCAATAAGTACTGTTAATATCGACTAAAATCATACCTATCATTAGTTGCAGCAAAATCCTTCATTAATTCATTCAACAAATATTTATAGCAAGTACTATGCATAAAACTATAATGAATAAGATGGATGTATTTCTCATGAAACTTACACTAAACAAGTAAATGCATGAACCAAAAAAAATCATCTTTTGGCATGCATTAAGAAGAAATAAGCATTTATGGAAACACTGCCAGTAGCTCATGAGTATATCCCTCTCAAAATATCTATACATAGCTCCATATATCCATTGAACTCTCCTAAATTTTGCTAATAAGATATGTAGTAAACATAGAAAATTGTCACCTATTCAACAAAATTTTCTTTCAGCACTAACAGAATTTTTAAAAAATTATAAAGATCTTTACATCTGTTTTAAACATGTCCAAGTAAGCTCTATTTGAAAGATGAACCTTTCTTTGTATTAAAGTTGTGGAACTGAAGGTCCTGCTTAGAGATGAGAAGAAAAGATCTTCGAAGATCAATTGGGGGAACACTCCTATTAATTGGGTCTGAAAACTAAACCAAAGTGCTTGCCAAATATTCAATGGCCTTACTATCTCTTGACACTCAACTAAATACAAATGCAAGTAAACAGACATCAGTTTATGAACTTAAAACAGCCAGTTCTTTCTCAAGAATGTATTTCTTGACTATTTTCTAATTCTAAAGTAACAACCCTTCTACTTCAGTTTCGCATTTTGTTTTACCTACTTTTTAAAAATATTCATTCATTCATTCATTCATTCATTCATTCATTTTATATGAAATTTACTGTCAAAATGGTTTCTATACAACACCCAGTGCTCATCCCAACAGGTGCCCTCCTCAGTACCCATCACCCACCCTCCCCTCCCTCCCACCCCCCATCAACCCCAAGTGTATTCTCAGTTTTTAAGAGTCTCTTATGTTTTGGCTCCCTCCCTCTCACATAACTCCACACCCAAAAAACAAATAATCCAGTGCAGAAATGGGCAGAAAACATGAATAGACACTTCTCTAAAGAAGACATCCAGATGTTTTCCCTACTTTCAATAGAAGTGATACCCTGCAAGAAAATCCTCCTCCTTTTTCTTCATGTTAAAATTTCATTACATTCAAGCACCACTTAAACTCTTAAAGAAATAAAGCATTATACCTTGCTGCAGCTTCTTTGTTTTGTTTTGTTTTCCTGTAAATCTACTTTGACTCATTTGTTACTCTTTCTCTGCCTTTGTATCTTAGTGGGTAGGCAGCAAAGAGTGAGGATACAGATAGAGACCATCAATTATTCTGCTCACTCAGAGTTTAAGAGTTCTGTTTGATATCTCCTGGGAGAGAGTAACATCCATAGTAACAAATGTAAATGCACTTACTGTAGGGCTATTTTAAATGTCACCACTAGTTTAAAAAAGACCAAAAAAAAAAAAAAAAGAATCTCTATAGGACCATGTTTCTCTGGGCACTAGGAATCGGCAATAATTTTCCTCTTTAAATGCTACTGGCTAAAGTCTCATCACATTGAAATTTGATATATATTAAGCAGTCAGCCACATGTTTACATCCCAGTCTCTACCTTCAACCTAAAAATGTAGCCTAACATTGTATATGTGGTCAAACTGACTTGAATTTATATGAATATTTTATCATTGATGCTTTGACATTTCCCCTCTGACATTGGTTGTAGAAAACATTTATATCAAAAAAACAAGAACAAAAAAAAAATGGATACACCTAAATGTATCCATAAGAATTCCTAACTAAAAAAAAAGAACTAGAATAGGTACACATAACAGGACAGGGCTTTCTGGAGAGGAAGTAGAGACACACATACATGCTGCTCACAGATAATATAAAAAGCCTGTCTGTCTGAAAGAAGAGAACATATTTATTTTAAGGGGATTTAGTTACTCTATAGGTGTCAATTATTTTCTTTGCTAAGTTTAACTAAGCTAAAATAAATAAATCATTTTTCTATATTTTTAAAGGTAGGTTATGAGAATGAATATTACTTAATATACATAGTATGTTTTTAAAAACAGTGATAGTTACTTATTATTAACATAGCCTAGGTGCTTTTAATGAAATACCAGTGTTAATCTTTATAATAATTCTATTACAATCTTCAAATTATAGATAACAACACTGAAAAATGAATTATCAAATAATATGCTCTCGGAAGTAGCATAGAAAGGATCTGAATCCAGGTTTGCCTACATCTTAACCCCAATCCTTAACCTCTGCAACTCTGTGTCTCCAGATGGGGCTCATTGATCTTAAGTTGATTCTCAAAATACCTTTGGAAATAGAGTGGGTGGTACCGAAATCAGCACAATCTGGAAACCAAGTGTCATGACTTTTACAGATAGCTTTAACATGTATGTATGTACATACATACAGTATAAGAATTTACCCTTTCACTAGTGTTTATGTTCCAGTATAAAATATTTGGATAGACCTTGAAAACAACCGTACGTTTACACATATAGTAAAAGGGGACTGAAAATACTTTGCTCTTAAGTGAAACTTCAATTTGTGGAAACGTTTTTGGTGACACAGTGATTGAGAGTATCGATAATTTGTAGCCTCTCTCATAAAGAAGATCTAAAGAGGCAATGAGAAGAAAACACGGAGCCCTATTTGCTGCAGCACTCAGTCTGTGCTCTTGTACTTTAAGAACAAATGCTAATTACTGTTCAGCTCTAATGCTAATCTCAGCATCTGCTAATTAAAAGATCACATCTTCTGCAAAGTCAGCATTACCATTCAAATGAAAACATTAATCAGTTTGAAAAACTCAAAATCAATCAGCTGAAAGGAGAAAGTTGTAGGCCTTCAGCACAAACTCAGGAGTGCAAAAGAGCCAGTGTCAATTTATATGCCTCAGGAACACAGATTCACATTGTTACAAAAGTTACTCAGAGATGTATTTCGCTGTGTTTCCTCATTTCACCCTAACCATTTCACTACATAATTGTTTTTATATGCAATATCACAGTATTATCCGGCTCTTAAAGAGATCTTGTTTTACATTTAATGCACTAGAGATGTGATTACTGACCAGATTTTTAAAATAGATGTTGCAGACTTTTCAAAAAGCTAATGTAACTTAGTGAGATATTTCCAGAATACTAATAACTGCAAAAAAGCCCAGCTGCATTAATTATTTTACAGCTGTTTTTGTTTTTGTTTTTTTTTTTAAGCTAACCTAAGATTCCTTTTTTGTGATCTTTATCAATATTCAGAACATCTAAAGCGCAGACTGAAGTTCTACTTCAGGTCAAAGAAAAATAGCATGTTTCTCGACTTCACTCATGAAGTTGTCATAGACAAAAGACTTCTGGATTTTGTTGGTGGTGATCTCTCCCATCTCGTTTGGTGTTTTTCCCTGTGTCAAAGAATGGAGACTACCGGAGCCTTCTCTCTCTCGGTGGAGCAAAATGCAGCTATCCTAGTTCAGTTAGCCAAAGAATATTTAAACAGCCCAACCCACAGAATTAAAATTTGTGATATATGCATAGATAAGAGATGGCAAAGGGAGCCTGGGTGGCCCAGTCAGTTAAGTGTCTGACCTCGGCTCAAGTCATAATCTCACAGTTCATGGGTTTGATCCCCACGTCAGGCTCTGCTGACAGCTCAGAGCCTGAAGCCTGCTTCAGATTCTATGCCTCCCTCTCTCTCTGCTCCTCCCCCACTCGTGCTCTGTCTCTCTCTCTCTCTCAAAAATAAATAAAAATATTAAAAATTTTTAAAAAAAGAAAACAGTTTAAGGAAAATAAACTTAGATGATTTCTTACTAAGTCAGTAACAACAATAAAATATATATAAAACTATAAGATGGAATACAACTGTAAATGAGTAAAGTAAGGTTTTTCTTTCATTTTGAAAAATAAATGAGTAAATAATTATATGTAAATTCATGTGTACAGCAAAAAGATATTAATGTAGTAATATCTGAAATAGAAAGTCAAATTCATAGACTTGCTTATCTAAAAAGATAGGAAGAACATAGTCCTGGACAGATTTACAATAATGATTTCATCAGGCAGACAAAGAGTTTTGATATATACCACACTACGGAAACTTAGCACTAATTCACTTTATTGAATTATGAAATAAATATGTTTCCCATAACAACTTCATGTGACAACTGTAATTCAAAGGAATTATTACTCTAATTTATCATGTTTTTCTTACACTTAATAAGGTAGTCAACATGAATCTACAGATCTTACATTGACCTCCACTAACAAAGGCTAACAATCATTAAAAATAGTTTATCATAATATTGATACATGCTCACAAAAATCTTATATCATATGTATAACCCCTAAAAAGCTTTATTAGAATAACGTTCATATGTAGTAAAGACTATTTTCATATAATACCAAAAAAAAAAAAATGAACAAGAACAGCTTTGAGTGATATAAATTTTTATCTCCAAGATGCAGAGTAGAAAAATGGCTGGTATGTTCACCAAAGAAAAAGCTCAGGGTGTTTCCTCACTGACGCATGTGAGTGAGGATTCAATCTCACATACTTAGAAACACTGATGAAGGCTGTATATCCAGAAAAAATAAAATAAAATAAAGATCTGTCAAGAGCAGACTCACTATATCCAAGCCCACAGGGACTGATGATACATAAACAGAATGTCAACTTATTAATTTACAAGGAGAAATAACCTTCATAGGGACCAGGATACTAGAGGTCTCATCCAACAGTCCATTCCATCCCTAAAGGCAGACTTCAGGGAAAGTCAAGCAAGGAATCAAAACAAGAGGAATCAATTGACTCAAGTATTTAAAGACCTCCATACCCAGTCGAGTTATCTATCTGGCCACAGTGGTGAGTCTCACCAGTGGGAGAATTCCTTTCCCATATATTCACGGTTAACCAGCAATTCTCTGCAGTAACACATTCTTTCAAGTCTAGTAAAACTTCAACTCAGCCCTAGCAAAGCGCTTCAGCCCAGGGAGCAATTCAGTCACTTTGAGATGGCTTTACACACCTAGACTTTATTCATTCTGTGCTCATCTCACTATCTAAGGAATTTTTGCTTTGTGTCTTTCTCAATTCTGTAAGCAAGGCTTGGTGCACAAGCTCTAACACACTGCACTATCATTCAGAACTATAAGCTGATAGTTTTAAAGCTTTATTCAATCAATGACGTGCCAGAAATATTTGGTAATTTAGAAATTAGCCAAATCAGGGGCTTGGGTTGCAAATTAAGACATAGAGATCAACTAATTCAATACTTTTTTCAATATCATAAACAAAAGTTGAATACTTTCATTTAATATGTATCTACTGAGGGGTGCCTGGGTGGCTCAGTCGGTTAAGCCTCTGACTTCAGCTCAGGTCATGATTTCATGGTTCATGAGTTCGAGCCCCGCCTCAGGTTCTGTGCTGGCAGCTCAGAGCCTGGAGCCTGCTTCTGATGCTGTGTCTGCCTCTCTCTCTGCCCCTGCTCATGCTCACACTCTGTCTCTCTCTCTCTCAAAAATAAATAAACATTAAAAAAAATACCTATCTACAGAATGCAAACTTTAAGTCCATAAGGCTGACTTTTGGAGTGTGGATTTAGAGGCTGAATGGATCTAACATTTATTTAGTGCCTATTACTAGCAGGCCCTTGGCCAGATAAATGAGAACATTTATCTGGGATATAGTCATGAGGTAGGTACTGTTTCTGCACATGCAAAGGAGCAAGCTGAGCTCCCTCCCCCGCCATCTCTTCTGGGAACTTGCTTTGTTGTTAGTCCTTCTTTTGCTCACGTTTTCACTTCTGAACTCAATACCATTTTAGCCTCTCACATCTTCATGGTGCAAGTGAGCAAGACAGCAAGAAAAAAAAACTCTCATAAATGTCTACAATTCTCCTTTGGACACCACCAAATTTTCCCTTTTCTTTCCCAACAAATGGGGAAGTAATTTAAACTTGCTGTCTGTTCTTAGTCACCCTTTATTCAGTCACCAACCAACTGTAGTCATCTCTCAGGCACCACCACCTTTCACTAAAACTGCTCTGGCAAAGTCACCAATCACGTTTGAGCAAGACCTTCTGAAACATTCTCTCTGCTTCCATTTTTAAACTGAAGGGATTCTCCTCCCAGCTCTTTGGCCATTCCTTCCTGTTTCCCTTTTCTAGTTTTCATCCTTCAATGTTAGGAGTTTCCCCATGACTTTATCCTTGGCCATATTCAATGCCCACATTTTATACATTAAATTCTTCCTGGTAATTCAATCCATAATCTTGACCTCAGCCTCCACTCAAAGATGCCCAAATCTGTATCTCTAGCCCAGATTCTCCCCTTCACTTCAGATCTTATATCCAGCCCATACTCATGTGTAAGGGAAAGAAATGTCCTACACTGAATGCAATACTTTCCCACAAATTTTTCATAAAAGGACACCACACTTCCCTATATCCCCTTACTATAAGTAAGCAATATATAAATCAATCTTGTCTTCCGCTTTACTGTCCACCTCTATCTAATTTAATCATCAATTCCTGAATAAATTTTTTACTTCCTTAGGTCCTCATACATCAGCACCCTTCTCACCATTCCCATGGCTCCTGCTTCCTTGGGTCTTTAATACTTTTCCAAGAAGCGTATAACTGGTCTCTCTTCAAAGTCTAAAGCTCTCCATCCATACTCTACACCTAACTGCAGGAAAATCCAAACTTCTCACCAGAGTGTCAAGGCCCAGGAATAGGCTCATACCTACTATCTTTCTAACTCTAATCCTCAGAATTTATTCTGACTCCTCCCAAAATCACACCAATACACACACACACAAAATTTATTCAAAAGTTCATACTCTTTCTGTCACAGCATATAGCACAATATTCAGATCAGCGCCACATTGATCCAACACCTAACACAACCTCAGCAAACCAATTTCAACAAACTCTTTTGTTGACTGGCCTGATTCACGATATGTGTTAAAACCAGAATATAATTATTGATATTGTAAAATTCTCTTCCCAGTTAAATGTCAACAGATAATTCTCACTTTGCCCGTTTAGCATGGGCCAAACCACAATTTCCACCACAGCAAAAATTTTGAGCAAAGGGTATTAAAATATTCTTCTCTGTCACAAATTAAGACACTTTGCTGTCTACATCCACCACTATTAACCGGGCTCATATTTTGCCATACCAAGACTTTTGAATTACTTAGCAGTTTTGGCTCTCCATAAGAAAAAACTACACTAACAACATAGTAATGTTATTTAGGATGGAATACTGAATATGTGGCTCTAGAGCTCATAGTTATTAGCAAACAGTTCTGACATTCTATAACTTCCAGTGTCAAGACAAAATTTAAATGTGATGCTGAGCCTTGAAGGCAAAATTTGCATTCACTCAGATAACATACTACTTTCCTATGCAACTGGATACCAAAACTGGTTAAAAATATATTAAGTAACTATTATACCAAACACATTTTAAGATATAATAAACTTACTGTAACACTAAAGAAACGTTAATTTTCAAAAGGAAAAAATATTTTCTTCTCAAAAAGACTGCTCTCATTGTGGAAGGAGGATGATAAAATTCTTAGCCTAAGCAGGTCATTTATATTTATCATCTTCATTCTTTCAGTAAAACTTGCCCTGTTCCTTATTAGTCAATTAAGTTTTCCCTAACAAAGGTCCTTGAAATTCTACTACTTACCTACAGAACAGGGTTCATATCTATAGCTATGGACTATATATTACAATACCCAAGAGGTAGAGTGATAATTTTCATTTCCGTATTCATTTTCTAATTTCTATACAATTAAAAGCTGTAGAGAAATCTGGATTAAACTTTCTTATATACTTTCACATCCTTCAAGTCTTTGTTCAAATGTCATCTTCTCAATGAAACTTACCGTGAACTTCTATTTAGTGTGACAACCTGCCTTCAATCCCCCCAACCTGTCACTCCAATGCCTGTATCTTTCTCTGCTGTTTCTCTATAACACCAATTACCTTCCAAGGGCAATAGAATTGACTCAGCTATTAAGTTTACTATGCACTTTATACACACACACACACACACACACACACACACACACACACACATTGAATATATATATTCTCTCCTCTACAAAAATGTTTCACGAGGGCAGGGATCTTTGTCTGTTGTCTATTTATGACCCCAAGTAACCAGACTAATGCCTGGTTCTGAACAGGTACCCAAATGGGTAATTGTTGAGTGCAGACTACATAATTTAAATTCACCTGTTTGTCTCTTAATGACTGGTTAATAAGCATTACAGGAATCTATGATGAAAGTGAGACTTGTAACCCTGGAACATTCCTATGGTCAGCACCATGGGGACTAACCTCATCTATCTTCTCATATATTGTAGGGACCACCCCCAGAACACTCCTCAATATCCTTCTCCAGGGCTCAGGAGCTCTAGTTTCCACAGCTGTCTGCCTGCCCTAACAGAGAGATCACTGCCACAGAGGCTCCTCAACTGAGCCAAAGACAGTGGCCTTCGTGCTGACTTCGTTATCGCAGCTTGTTCCTCTGTGAGTGTGTGTGAGTATGTTGGCAAGTTATTTTTTTAAGTTTATTTATTTATTTTAAGAGAAACAGAGAAAATGTGAGTGGGGAGAGGCAGAGAGGGAGAGGAGAGAGAGAATCCCAAGCAGCCTCCACGCAGTCAGCACAGAGCCCACGCAGGGCTAGAATGCACGAACCATGCGGTCATGACCTGAGCCAAAGCTGGACACTTAACCAAGACTGAGCCACCCAGAAGCCCTGCTGATAAGTTATTTTAACCTTCCAACAACTTCAACTTCTGGCTCTATAAAATGAAGCATTTGGATGGTAAAGGTAATATTCTATCAGGGTCAAAAAATACAAACATTGCATTATTTTAGCAGTATAGCTTGGGAAGAACAGTTAGCACATCTTACAACTAAATGGATGAAAGAAGAAAAATTAGTATACAGTATAAAGGGAGGGGAGCACTTAAAGAAAATCTGAGCATTTAAATGAAAGCATTTAAACATCTTAAAGAACTTAAAACCTAAGCTTAATAACTGCAATATAAGACATTATTATTATTATTATTATTATTATTATTATTGGGGAATATTTACATTTCATTAACATAGGCAAACTGAATAATGATTTTTCATAATTTTAATATTAATTATAAAGTAAATCTGTTTTAAAAGTCTGTAATAATAAACACTCAAGCACGTAATTCAACAGTAGAACAACATTCAGAACTACTGAGGCATCATCACTCTCCACATTCAAGCTGACACAGAGGCAACAAAATCATCCTGATTGACTACAACTTTGGGTAAATCATGGTACTGATGAAAGTCCCACAATACAGCATGGCCTCCTTTGGCTGTGTTTTTTTCAAAATGCCCTGATGACAACTGAGGGTCAGTCTCTTAACATAATATAATATAGTAAAATAATACATACAAAACAGTTGATCGCTTAGACAATTGCAAGCCTGATTCTGCTGCTTCATACACATCATCGTATTTAATTCGAACACCAATCCTAGGTGGAAGATATCACCAGTCTTCTGTTTTTAGATTAGGAAATTGGGGCTCTGAGAGGTTAGCCACTAAAACAAGGTCATTATGTTTACAATTTTCCTCATCTATCCATCTAGTAATGCTTCTCTCAAACAGTGTCCTTCCTTTCCTTATTCCAAGCTAGTGGTTTCACTCTGGCATGGGAGTAGTACAGCACAGTCCGAAGTATCTCTTCACTGGGATATGCTGAAATACACATTCAGTCAGGTACTGTGAATTACAATGCAAATGTCTCAGGCTACAGAAACTTTTGCTTGATTTGTATTTATAATTTACCATGTGCCAGACAGTGAGATAGATCCAGAGGATAAAAGAAGGAACACAGATACTATGTGTGTGTGTGGGGGGGGGGGGGGGGGGAGGAGGAGGGGGGGGAACAACAGTAGATAGTTACAAAAAGCCCTGTTAAATTGCTGTGGCAAAGGAAGTGCAGTTGCTAAGACAACGCGGAGATGGACAACCTTATCCAGATTTGGGGGATGCAAGGTCTAATGGGAGCCCTGAAGGGTAAGGCTGAAATAGCCAGGGGAAGAGGGAAAGATGAGATTGAGGTTGTAAAATACAGTGTTCTGAAGAAAGAAAACAAAGGCCTCACACCATGAGACTGCTTTTTGTTTCAACCCCCTCCCAACAACCTCCACAAATTATTTCCCTGTGTGAATCACTAGTCTTCTGTTGGCCTCTTCCTTCTTCAAACCCTCTCACCTGGAATTATAGGATGTCTTCTAACTTCAGTTTCTGCCCCACCCTATTGCCAGACAAGCCGGCAAGTACGCCCAGCTTAACTCCACCCACAGAAGTCACGTAGATTTAGTTTTATTGCCACAAACTGTGTGGCGTGCTTGGCTCCAGCCCTGTACACTGTTAGGACCATCTCCTCACAGACATCGTTCCGACAAACTTCACTGTGTCAGGCCACTCCACACAACGGGGCTTTTGCCTCAGTTTCCCTGTCTGGCACAATAAACACCTGTATGGCCTGGATGCCTGCGTGGGACAAAAGCCTGCCTGACTGGGCCCAAGCCACCCTGCTCTTCTTCCCCAGGAGGCTATCTGTATTCTTTTACCTAAGACTAAAATATTTGACACTGATCTGCAAGCTCGATAAGCCTCAATATATTATTAGTCATATCAAGATACAGACTTCTCATTAGTGCATAGTAAATATTTTGTGGAATGGGTAAGTAAATCTGTACTACTATAAAACTCACATGTGACAGGCGGTTGAGATAAACAGTAATATGCATCTTTTGTAAACATAACATGCAAATAAAAGAAACACACTGGGGATTGAAAAGGTTTAAACGACTTGGGGGGAAAAATCTCTCATTATAGTTTCTTAATAACTTATGCAATAAACCCCACACTACAAATTCAGAAATGATAAAGAAGGGCTGCCACATTAGGGATATTTACAATATTTGAGAGTTCTGCTAAGTACTGTTCTACTTTAATCAAATTTTTGGGACTAATCTTCATGATTTAAAAGAAGTCCCACCCAATACTGTAACAAGGATAACGACAGTAGACTGGCCACCGAACATGGAAAACTCACTATGTGCAGGAACTGTTAAGGGTTTCTGTAAACAGGACAGGTTGCTTACCACCCACCCCCCCTTTTCCCAAATAACAGAATCTTAATTTTGTTCAGGATGAGAAAGTATTATGAGAACGTCACTTGCTTCCCCAGACATTTTTGCAGGTAGGGTGGCCCGTCTTATGATGAAAGACAGATAAGCTAAATGTTGTCTCGTAAAGTGTTCCTCTCCCAATACTGGTTCCAAACCCTCCCAACCACATTTTGTCCTTCCGCACGTGGCTTCCAGGAATGCCTGGAATGTAAGGGGCTGAAAGTAAAGTATCCCAGGTGTGACCACCAGGGCACATACGATACCAGAGCCACATTATGAGGCTAATGGACCAGAAAAGAACAGGAGTTTCGGGTCTTACTGTCACCATGAACCTGCTGCACTAGTTTTGGACCACTCACCTCGGGATGCACGGTTGTGTGAAAAAAATAAATAAATAAAGGTCTATTGGGTTAAATCTCTTTAAGCATATTTGCATGCATTATTTCACTTGGGATTAACAATATTCTTATTCCAGGAGCCTAGCAAAATAAAAATGCTCCTGTGGTTGTACCTTTACTACCATGGTAATAAGGGGAAGATGTATTAAAGTCACCATTGTATAACTTGCCCCTTTTCTCATTGTCATACTACTAATTTATTCTCATCTCTCTACTTTTCATTATTCATACGGTTGCCTGATCATCTGCCCATTCTTGCCCTATTTTGATAAAGCAAGTACATTTATAATAATCTCTAAATTCATTTAAAAATAAATTAACTAATCTTTTCTTTATCTAAAATGAAAATAGCAAAAATACCAAAATTATGTGATACAAGTTTTAATACTGTAACTTCTAACTTCTAATAATGTAACTTAAAACTATAAGTTTTAATAATGTAACTTCTAATGTCTACTTCTAACTAATGATACTTCCATTAATTTATCCTTAATACTCTCTCAAACTATTTCCATACAGTATACTCTGATTTAAATCCTAAAATGATGCCTTCTTTAAAGATTATAATAATTAATATTAAATCCTCATTAGGGACCAAACACTCTGCTGTTTAGATATATTATGTCTTTAGATATATACTGTGGATGTATGTACCATTTAGCATCCCTGATTTTCCCCAGACTCTGGAACATGCTAATGTCGCATGGCTAAAAATGCTAAAGCCAAGTCCTAAATTCAGGGTAGTCTGACTTCCAAACATTATTAAGTCTTTACAGTTAGAAACATTTGAAGATCAGATATTGAAATATTTATTTTTAAGTACATTTTAGATTTTTGATTTATAAAGTCCTTTGATGTTAGCCTGGCTTTTTTTCATCCATTTACAAAATTAAATGACTATACATATGGTCGTGAAAAAAAAAGTTATAAAAAAACAACAACTATACTCCCAGTGTTAATCTGAAGGCCAAAGAGGAGAATACATCAAAATTCAAATCAAACATGGGGTGCCTGGGTGGCTCAGTCAGATGAGCATCTGACTTCTGCTCAGGTCATGAGCTCGTGATTGAGAGTTCCATCCCTGCGTCGGGCTCTGTGCTGACAGCTCGGAGCCTGAAGCCTGCTTCAGATTCAGTGTCTCCCTCTCTCTCTGCCCCTGCTCAATGCTCTGCCTCAAAAATAAATACAAACATTAAAAAAAATGTTTTTTAATTCAAATCAGACAAATCTCTGCTAGCCAAAAATTCATGTTTTCTCAAAACAACATTATGAGGCTAATAATGCCTAGATGGGGCGACCAGAGAAATTGTTTCCATTGCTTTATTAATTTGAAAGATTTAATTCAAAAATTCAGCATCTATAAAACTCACGTGGCACAGGCCGTTCTATAACTATGCATTATTCATAAACAGATGAACAAGGCTTCGATAAGCACCAAAGCAAAGACACAAACACATGAAATGCTGAGCTTACTGGGCAAACCGCTGGGAGCCTAATATGACCAATGAGAGTGAGGAATGTATGGGTCAGGATGTATGGGAATGTGACGGCCAGGGCCAAGGCATACAGGCTAGAGGATAACAGGGCAGCCCTCTAAAGCTTTTCCTTTTATTGAGAATCTCTCTCAAGTCCTGTTTCAGTCTGGAACAATTACACTGTAGCACCTACTATCTTCTACCATAAGAATAGTGGTTATTATGACTGATGAGATTGATGAAGTACCTACCTTTTACAGTATTATGGTTCTAACCTCAAACTAGAATATTTAACTTGATTCTACATCCACAACCACTAGGAAATACAGGATTTATCATATTTTGGAAAAGATCATTTAAATGGGGATGCAAACAAATGTTAACATCATTAATATTTAATGATTTCCTAAAATAGTAATGATATAGGCTTCCCTACTATCAGAAAGTTCATTTCATGCCACTTTGCTTTTAGACAAGACCTACATTAGTAGGGTATTCCTTTTCTCGTATGATAGCATCCAGATATGTACTTCAGGATAAGAAAAAAGGGACATCATTCTCATGGCATCATGGATTAAAAGAGGCTGATCAAACTTCTGTCACCACTATTTGGAAAAAAAACAAATAATGGCAATAACTGTTCAGCATACATAGCTCCAACTATAAGTTCCTCCACATATAAATACATCCCTACTACATTAGTGGAAAAACTGGTGAAATTTGAATAAGATCCGCGTTGTAGAATTGAGTTCATGGTATTACACTAATGCTTATTTCTTCATCTGTTTTGGGCTGCTACAACAAAATACCAGAGACTGGGTAACTGATAAGCAATAGATATTTATTTCTCACAGTTCTGGAGGCTAAAGGTCTGAGATCATGGCATTGCAGGTTAGGTGTTTGGTCAGACTTCCTGGTTCATATATGACCATGTGTCCTCACATGGCAAGAGGTGCTAGGAAACTCTGTTACATCTCTTTTATAGGAGCACCAAACCTATCAATGAGGGCTCCACCTTCACAATCTAACCAACCTCCTAAAGTCCCCACCTCCTAAGACCATCGTATCAGGCATTAGGATTTCAACATAGGAATTTTTGGGGAACACATTCAGACCATAGCAGTTATTTAAGTGATAACATTATGAAAAGCCATTTAAGGGGTATATGGGGACTCTGTACTATTTTTACAGCTTTTCTCTATTGTTGCAAATTGAGCTAAAATAAAGCGTTTAAGAACATTCTCATTTCTTTTAACATAAAATTTTAGAGTAGCTTGCTGAGTAGTCCAGATGTCAGAGAACATCAAATGATGACCATTTCAAGTATTCAAAGCTTTAGAATATCAGCATATCAGAGCTTTTACTGACTGTGTTTAACAATTAGAGCTTATTAACCTTTGATTTTTGACAAAAGAAAGGTTTTACAAAGATAGATCTATGAATAAAAAATGAAAATCTAAGTGCTACATTTGAACTTGTGGAGAAAAACATTGTGTTTCATTAGTTATAAAATTCCAAGGCTCGGCTCAGGAAAGAATTAAAAAAACGGATCACTCTTTTCCATTATGACTGTAATGTAATTCTTAGAGATAAGAAACACTTTATGGGAAAATATGTTGCCAAAAGTAAAGGCAAAAATTCCTCAAGTCACCTTTGCAGATATCCTTGTGAGGGCAAATCAAAGCTGCACCCCTTCGTTCATGTAACACGCATTTATGAAGGACATATTCTGTGCTAGGCACTGTAATTAATGGTAAGCTCCAGAACACAAAATGTAAAACAAAAGCTTTTATGCTCATTGAGATATAGAACTTACTCCCAAAGCACAGGTTTGTAAAATAATCTAGTTCTAAATATCTAAAAAAGGCCAACTATGATTTCCCAGTAGGGTATATCTTCTGTTTCTGTTTCTCCCTCACGGTGAGTTTGTAAGTATCTCAGTTGTGAAGATACTGAGGTTCCATTTTCATATACCTTTTTTATAACTCTGGAGATAGCAGAAAAGAGTTGAATTTTGTAAAGTGCCCATTTTCCATCAGGTTTGTTTGTTTGTTTGTTTGTTTTTGCTTTTGCTTTGTTTTTCGAAACTAACACCTAAACATCTCCAGAGCGTGGTGAAAGTACAACTTCAGGGGCGCCTGGGTGGCTCAGTTGGTTAAGCGTCCAACTTGGGCTTAGGTCATGATCTCACAGCTCTTGAGTTCAAGCCGTGTATCCGGCTCTGTGCTGGCAGCTCAGAGCCTGGAGCCTGCCTCGGATTCTGGGTCTCCTTCTCTCTGCCCCTCCCCCGATTGTGCTTGCACATGCTCTCTCCCCTCCCCCCTCAAAAATAAATAAGCATTAAAAAAATTAAAAAAGAAAAAAAAAGTACAACTTCATGCCGCAATCCCACCTGAGGTGCCTCTCAACTACTCTGCCAGGTAATCTGAAGTAGAAGCAGAAAACCTCCCCAAGTTTTCATTCTTCCGTCTTCCCATAAAGGAAGGCCAACACACAAAGGTCAAATATATTCTACTTCCTAATTCAGAGATTATTCACCTCAGGAGTGGTACTTGCATTTCTCCTATGGTCCAGAATCTAAAAAGAGTCTCAGAAAATGAATGTTGTTCTGCTATACACTTCACATCAAAATCTCACTTCTGCTACTAAAGACTCTAAAGTTGGGGTGCCTGAGTGGCTCAGTCGGTTGAGCATCTGACTTGGGCTCAGGTCATGATCTCATAGTTCATGAGTTCGAGCCCTGCGGCTCTGTGCTGACAGCTCAGAGCCTGGAGCCTACTTCAAATTCTGTATCTCCCTCTCTCTCTCTGCCCCTCTCCTGCGCATGCATGCTCTGCCTCTCTCAGTCTCTCAAAAGTAAATAAACATTAAAAAAATTTTAAAAAAAAGACCCTGAAGTTAAAATAATCACACATGCAAAGAAAACAAGAGAGTCCTGACATTGTGGAAAGCAATGAGACAGGTCAACAACAACAAAAAAAGATTTCTGTCTCCAACACTTCAAAATGAAATGATTTATTTGCTCTTCCAAATTCTAAAGATTGTCTAGTTACAGCTAAAATAAACTAACGGTGTTTTCTTTTAAAGAGGTAGTCATTAATCTCAGCCAATTGGATAACTATAGATTCTGAGGCAGTCCTCACAAAGCTAGGAGAAAGGTTTGTGCTAATGTCTGATGTGAAGCATGAGCATTGTAATTGGGTTTAGAAATGTTAATGTTTATGGTAATATTTGAACTGAAGAGGAACAATAGAGAACTAAATCTAAGCTTGGCAAAAGTGACTAACCTGTAATGGCAAGATGAGTCATCATAAATTCTGAATGGTAATTCTTGGGGAGACAAGGATTAGGGGTGGAGAGCACTCTGAGTGGCTGCTACAGAAAAAATGAGAACATCAGAGTTTTTATGAAAAGGATTCAGAGAACAAGAAGGTACAGAGCAGTGATGAAAAAAAAAAAAATTAAGAAGACCAGGAAAATATTCACTGGAATATTCACTGTGACCATGGGCCAGGAAAAAAAAAAAAAAACAGATACAAAACCAAATCCAAAGAACATGATGAGCTAAGTTTGTCACTGAAAGGTCAGTTTTGGCTGTTGATAAGCCTCAAGAAAATGAACCTTCTTCTAAGAATGAAGTAAGATTAGCTCCAGAATTAAACTGGATGTCACTAAAAGAGTAGAAGGAAGTAAAAACAGAGATGCCTAATAAACAGATGCCTGTCAAAATATAATAATCTGTACCTTAATAAAGTAAATAACAAGGTGGTATTTGTAATTACTCGTACAGATAAATCTTTACCATGGTATTGAAACTGATTTTTGTACATCTTGCAAAGTGAATCACATTGCTTGATAGTTAAATGGCATTAAGTTAATGCCCCCTGGACAGCACTGAGGTTGAAGAGGATCAGGCAGAAAGGATAATGTCCCTGTCAGTATGGAAATATGAAGGGCAGAAATGGAAAGACCATGCACTAACCCAGTAGCTACATAAAACTGGACATGCTTCTAAAATTCTCAGGCTTACACAGCCCCTCAACTCTGGGGCCATAAACTCCAGGAAGGTGGGTTCGGTTGAGAACTAACGAGTCCATAGTACCATTCAGGGAACAGCACAGGTCACAACACCATACCAAAGGAACATGGCTGTTCCCACTCCCTGGGATCACTGGACTGCCCTTCCATCCCACCAGGCAGCTGCATTGAAAGCAGCAGAGTGCAAGTTGTTACATTCCAGGAAGGAGTTATAACCTTGGGGTGAAATGATAACATTGACTTTTTCCCCCTCCTTTTGCCAAGGGATAAAATACAAAGCAGATTCTGGCTTAGAAGTGATAGGACTGGAGACCATGGAAGGGAGACACTCTTCCCTCCCATTCTCCAGAATGTTTGGGGGATCATGCAGGAAAGGGTGGCTGGTGTCACATTCTGAAGATCAAGTTTAATGAACAGGAGGACCCTCCCCCATTGTATACAGACGGTTTCAAGCTCCACCAGACTTACAGAAGGTGTCAGAAATCATTACGTGTCACTGTCTAATCAGAGAAGGCGGTGAGATAATGCTCCCAGGTCCCCAGAGCCCACCATTACTCACTTAGGTGCCCACCCAAGGATTCCTAAATGACCACAAGCCTAGGGCAGCCCTGAAGTTAGCCAGGCTGCTGATCCTGGACCAGGTCTGCAGAGGATTCAAGGTGGGTCCCTAAAGCGAGCAGCTGTATGTTCATTTCTGCACCTCTACGGGACCACTATGAATTATTAACGTCTTCTCATGCGTTCTAAACACCACCACTGCTTAAGCATACACTTTTTTTCTGGCCTTAAAAAATGGAAGGTTTGGGGCACGTGGCTGACTCAGTCAGTAGAGTATGTGACTCTTGCTCTCAGGGTCATGAATTCAAGACCATGTGGGACTTAGAGCTTACTTTAAAAAAAAAAAAAAGTAAGGTTTATAACACAACTTTTCTTTATTCCCAACAGAGAAAATCTGGAAATCCCAGTCCACTTTTTTCTCCTTCAACTAAGTACAAACACACAATGTTTTAGTAAGAAAACAATAAATCTATAATTTGGGAACTTCTAATTTGTGGACCAAAGTCAACCCACACATTTAAAGTTTCTGACCACTACTAAATCACAATTGTAATAAGTTTTAAAAGAATAAAAAAGTGTCTCCCACATTCATGTAACATATATTTTAATGTCAATAAAGACCCAAATAAAGGCATATAAACACATTTTAGATATTTAAAAGTTCACCCAAAAAATTATACCTATGAAAAATAAACATATTAAAGTTTTCTGAAAGCTGGAAGAAAGAGTAATAATAAAGAAAGTTAATGGCATGAAATTCCCATCAGCTCTGACTTTGAGAACCCACTCAGGTATCCACAACAAGGGGCACCTGGGTTACATGGCCAACTCTTGATTTCAGCTCAGGTCATGATCTCATGGTTCATGAGTTAAAGCACAGCATGGGGCTCCCCACTGACAGTGCAGAGCCTGCTTAGGATTCATTCTCTCTCTTTCCCTCTCTCTCTCTGCCCCTCCCTCACTTTCATGCTCTTTCTCTCCTTCTCTCAAAATAAATATAAATTTTAAAAATAAAAAATAAACTTAAAAAAAGTTATTATCAATGTAAGTTTTCATTTACCACTATAGAAATTTTATGAGTACAAAAGGTATTGACTAATTAAACAAGACATTAAAATATTAAGATGAGAGGTTAACAAATATAAAGACACTTACCTAGTACTTTGTGAATTTGGATTTCTGAATGTTATGTTTGGCAACTCCCGTAAATCATACATTTAAAGTCTGGAATCTGTTAACATTGCCCTGGGAAGCTGATTACTTGCTTTCTAGATTGTTGTTTCTATTGTGCTTCATAAGGCATAGGGAGGCAGACAGAAACTGGCCAACATAAGAAGGACAACTCCAAATGACCTACCTCTTTTGCCCAATCATTAAGTCACTAACACTCAGACACACACCCCCCACACCATAGGAAAACATAAAAATCAAATATGGGTTGTTACCCCATAGCATGTGGGCAAAACACCCACAAGTTGACATAAATCTTAAACACAAGCAGGCATTTGACTGACAGCACCACTCACCAATCTGGTTTTACACCTACATCCAAAACCACCCTGTTCTAGGAGAAGCTAAGAGTATTGTTTCACTCCTCACTCAATTCACTGAAGCAAGAAGACCAATGAGCAATCCATAAAAGGACAATTTTGCATCACTGTCTTTTCACTGCTCATATTTTAGGTAGTATCTAGGGCTGCAAAGAGACAGCTCGTCAAATATGCTCTCTGCTCTTGTCTCAAAATTCCATAATCAAAGCAAGAAGAGATAAAACTAGTCCTATGATTCCCCCCTCCTTCCTTAGCATTCTAATTTCTCTCTAAAGAGAATTTTGTGACATGCTTCCAACCAACTTCCTATCTACCCGTGAAGAAGAACCCTTTCAAAACTTGCTTTCTGAAGAGGACATGAATAAAACCAAGATAAGAGAGAGAACATGACTTTGAAAAAATATCTGAGACTCATCCTTAAGAATTACCCTTAGAGGTAGAAATAAAATTCCAACTTCAATCTTCATTTTCTGTATTTCCTCAGTAAACGGCCTAGACAAACATCCACGTAAACTGGAACAATCAATTAGCTCCAGTAATTATTATACAGCTCATGGTGGTTTTCTACTATGCCAGCAATTTTCTCTACAAGCTTTTCATACATATGACAAAAATCAACAATTAGAACCATAATATCAAACATCTTACTATATAACCCCTTGTGTACAGGCCCCTAAAACAATATAAATTTAAATTTCAAAACTTTTATTGCGATAGAAAAGCAATGTTGTTGATCCTGTCTTAAGAGGAAATTATTCACTTTCTGGTCTGAGTTCTCCTTTCCACCTTTCTTGACTACACAATAAGATGACTAGAATATGTAAACTCATTCATTCCTTACAAGTTTGGTCCCTGTACCTATCATGATATCCTGCCATTCTTCTCACTGGCATTTCTAATGGAGCTTGAAATTAACTTTTTTTTTTTTTTTTTGGCTTTATGCCTTATTTTATTTTGTTTTGTTAGTCTGGGTTTTGTTTTCCTTTAAGTGTCTCACTTTATGCACCATTTCCTGAGAAGTCAGTACAGCTCTGGAAGCAGTCTTTCTTAACTAACACTATAAACAAAAGAAGGAATATATAAGATATTAGTATTTAACTTTCTCTCATGAATTATAACGGATTCTAAAAAAGGTAAAGATAAAGATGTAGGTTTGGGAGAAAAAAAACCTTGACGATATGATAGTATTATGTTTGCAGAATAAACTACACAACAGTGTCTTAACAAGTAGCCTCAAGATGATATAAGATTAACACAAAGCTACAAGGATATATAATCTAAATGAAAAGTAGAATCTAACTCAGTGCCTCCAGAAGGATAAAAAGAAGTAAAATTCATAAAAATAAAAAATCTAAAAGGCTTCTCTGCAATTATGGTTATGATGGAATTGGCACAGCATGGTTTTAACCACATTGAAGATTAATATTTATATTCAACAAATGTAGCTGGAAAAATGTTATTATATCGCCTCCTTTTCTCGCTAGGAGCATGCTGATTGAAATGGATTCATTTATCTAAGCTGACAGCTAGACAAAACTATATTGTGAATATTTTTTAACTCTGATTAAATAAGAACTTAGCAACATCTGGTTTGCTACAATTACCCTGTATTATTCAAAATAAGTTTTTTTAATACGTTTAACTGTGTCACACTGTGTTTAACAGTTGTTTTTAATACAACATTCAGAAAAAAATTAAAAATTAAACAATTTAGTTATAGAAGAAAGTATTAAGTCAAAAATTCATAGAAAAATTATGAACTAACTTTTAGAGCAGTTAGGATTATAAGTAAAATCAGAAATTTGGTTACCCAGAATAAGAACCTAAGGTTTTCTATGTTCTTTTAAAAAGTCCTTTCAGCTGTCAACACAGGTTTAAAATTGTATCTCCTCTACATACTATAATTTGAGAACAGAGAATATCCTATACTGAAATAACAGTTCTTCAAGAGGACACAATATTGACATCATATTACAAACCTATCCCTAAAGGGCAAGTTCTCACAGGCTAAATATAAAAGGCACCAACTCCTAGTTCATGCACATCTGCAAATGCTTTCAGAATCCTGCCTTGAAAATATTTTTGAAAACTATACTGTTTTAATTATGCATGTCAATTGTATATTTTTTCTCGAAGGTGACAATACATTTGCTGAATATTATTTCATTATAATCCCTCATTGTCTTATATGTGTTTATGAAACGATCATTTCATTCAACATGACAGAAGTTTGTTCAAGATAAAGGACTCTGAGCTCATAAACTGTCCTCTGAAAGAATTATTCCTGTGACAATAACACTATTTTCTTAGACTGTCACTTGTATTCTTTATTTATTTATTTTGAGAGAGAGAGAGCAAGGTAGGAGCAGAGATAGAGAATCCCAAGCAGGCTCCCTACTCTCTACACAGAGCCCGACGCAGAGTTCAAACCCACGAATGGCGAGATCATGACTTGAGCTGAAATCAAAAGTCAGACACTCAACCAAGTGCACCACCCAGGCACCCCAGACTGTCACTTTTAAAATGAGTAATTTTCTTCAAATTCTAAAAATAAATGATTTAGGGGAAAAGGTGCAGTAGGGAAAGGGGAAGGTGAATCCTCCCTGAAACACTGCAGACAAACTGCATTTTATAGTCTCTCTATATTAGGTATGTATGCCTACAGAATGGATAGAAATAAGTAATAAAGGCATTTCTGGCATTCTTATCTGACAGCACCTACAAGTGTGCAGGCTTCCATTTGTATCTCATAAATTGCTGGATAATCATCCTTTTCAGAATAAGTCAGAGATAAAAGATAGTATGGTGTACATGAAGTAACACGACAAAATGATTCCAAATGGAAGGCCATGAAAATTGAAGGCAACAGATAAGAAATATGATGTTAATCTTACAAAAAGTTTGCAAGCAACGAAAAAGAAAAGATGGCTTGAATCACTGTGTTCCACTCCTTCTTGCTACATGGAGCAAGGGCGATAGTTCCTCTATTTCCCATCTGACTCTCATATGTAATGATCAAACCTTATGACAATGCACTACATTATATGAATGAATTTAATTCTCACAATCCTGCTGTGAAATAGATATCATTAGCCCAATGATACAGAGAGGAAACCAAGGCTCAGAAAGTGACCCAAAGTCACCCTGCTCTCATACAGTAGTTCCAAGGTTTAGCCTGAAGTTCATCCACCTCTATAGCATGTTCTAAATCACTAAGTCTCATAGACACAACCAAGTTATTAGAATATGGGCTCTTAATTTTTTTAATCATACAAGATGCATTTCATGTATGATGCTTTATCTTACACACTATATCATCACCTTTAAAAAAAGAAACGTATGAACATAAAACACAAACCTCATTTACATATTCGGGTGCTCCAGATTATGAAAAGCTGAAAGCAGCCCCAGCCTTCCATGAATTTATATTTCCACAGAGGTATAAAGCAAAACAAGGAATAATCAGAAGCCATGGCACGATGTCATAAATGCCATAAAATACATATAACAAAGAGCTGAGGAGAACTAGAAGAGGCACAGGGAAAAATAAAATATTTAAATTATTAATGAAAAAGATAAAAGCTAAAATGCCTTAAATGTTCTTTAATAATACACAATTAATATTTTTTGCATTTGTCACTCAGACTATCACACCACTGCAGAGTTGCAAGAAACATATGCTACTTATAGTCTTTTCATGTGTCATTAAAACAGGAATCTCTTTGAATGACTTCAATAATGAGAATTTATAAATATATTACTTGAACTATAATGCAAGAACTTTGTGGTTTGAACCCTCTTAACTATAGCTCCAACATAGGACTTTTATGAAGCATTTAAAATACAAACATCTAAGGGTGCCTGGATGGCTCAGTCAGTTAAGCATCTGACTTCAGTTCAGGTCATGACCTTGAGGTTCATGAGTTCGAGTCCCACATCAGGCTCTGTGCTGACAACTCAGAGCCTGGAGCCTGCTCCGGATTCAATGTTTCCCTCTCTCTCTGCCCCTCCCCTGCTCGTGTTCTGTCTCTCTCTCAAAAAGAAACAAACATAAAGATTTTTAAAATAAATAAAATACAAACATATAAAAATTCTACTTTTAGGTCTCCAAAGAAGAAATTTTAACGTTCAGGTAAAAATACATCTGATTGAACAATTGGGATAGAGTATTATAACTACACCAGTATATCAATAGGTAGTAACAGGAGTACAATGAGTAACAAGTTTAGATGAGATCATTTAACCACTGATCATCATCACTTAGATCACCTGTGTCCTTACAATCAAATTAGAGTACAGAATATTGGAGTCAAAAGGCATTATTACTGGGGCACCTGGGTGGCTCGCTCAGTCAGTTGAGTGGCTGACTTCGGCTCAGGTCATGATCTCACAGTCCATGAGTTCGAGCCCCGCGCCAGGCTCTGTGCTGACAGCTCAGAACCTGGAGCCTGCTTCGGTTCTGTCTCCCTCTGTCTCTGTCCCTTCCCTGCTCATGTTCTGTCTCTCTCTGTCTCAAAAATAAATAAAAACTTTAAAAATAAAAAAGGCATACTTAATGCAAATCTCTTCTTTATACATGACCCAACTGATGCCAGAAAAAGGCAGGCTGTGTCCTACACCTCCCAGTTGTACAGCAGAAGCATGGACTCTCATAGAACTGGTCTCTCCACAACCTTTTCTTGTTGCCTCCCCCAATTATGTCTACACAGAGGAGCCAACATGACCTTTGTAAAATGAAAATCTGATATCGTTATTGCCCTGCTTAAAGCCTTTAATATCTTCCCATTGCTCCTAGGATAAAATTCAAAATACTTAACCTAAAAAACAACTGCGAATTCAGGGCTCCTACTTACTAGCCAGATTTCATGCCACTACCTCTCTCAGTCTTTGATGTTCCCCCCACTAGGCCTTCTCTGAATTTCTCTCACATGAACCAAGCTCCTTCTTATTCTACAGACTGAAACAGCCTTCTTCAAGAAGGTGGTCTGCTTGGCCAATTCCTACTTATAATCCAGAGCTCAGCAGGATGAAAAACCCTCTTATCTAGAGTGGCTGAGATCCCTGAGCCTAATATTCTCATAAAACTCAGTATTTTCCCTTTTTTTCATCTCTATCACAATTGCATTTAATTTTATCACATAGGAAGCACCCAACTAACATTGATAAATGGAGGAGAAGCGATTAATTGTTCCAAATTTACTGTCTTCTTACTATAGTATTTCTTCTCTATTAAAAATTTTATTTGCAGGGATGCCTGTGTGGCTAAGCCGGTTAAACATTTGAATTTGGCTCAGGTCATGATCTCATCGTTCATGAGTTCGGGCCCCACGTCAGGCTCTGTGCTGACAGCTCAGAGCCTGGAGCCTACTTTGGATTCTGTGTCTCCCCCTTTCTCTGCCCCTCCCCCACACATGCGCGGGCCCGCAAGCGTGCTCTTTCTCTCAAAAATAAACATTAAAATATTTTTTAAAAATTTATTCACCTAAGATACTTTTCTTAATCCATATTTATCATTTTGCTCAGACTCTTAAACTAATATGTTTTCTCAAATATGCTTTACTATTATTTTATTAATATGAAATGATTTGTACTAAATAACAATAAAATCAGCTTTCTCCTCAAACACTGTGGGAAGCCTTCAAATTTTAAATAATAAGCTTAATTCTAGAAGTGAAGAGATAATACATAAAGTATACTCTTCTTAGTTAATGACAATTCCACATTTCTCTTAACAATTGTTTGCCAGATTTGCCAATTGCAATTTGCCAATTGCTATTCTTTGACAAGGAAGCGATAATAACCAGAGCACTACCAAATGTTAGTACTGGTATTCCTAAAGCTAGTTCCTCACTTCTACAGAATTCCTCAGGAACAAAAGATAGCAGCCAATGAGGATGGGGAGAAATTGGATAAGGATGAACAGAAACCAACCTTCTAGAGTAAAACAACCTCCCAGGCACAGAAACACAGACACACATCTCCAAAACTAAACTAAAAAATCTTGGTTTCAACATCTGTATAGATCTTGAGTATTCTCCTCATCTCAGATCTATGCTACCTGCCCATTCTTTATGGTCAACAGATAGTTTATTTTATCATCCTGAAATTTAATATTATGGGCAGACAACTGGTATTAAAATATTCTCTCTGTTAGCTTACTTTGTCTGTAAAAGGAAAAATTCAGATGTGTTGTCCCTACTGCCGAATCAAAACAACTATGCTCAATTTTCTTTTCTTTATGCAGCTCTATTAATCTCTTCCACTGGAACATGTGTGGGTTTGTGATGAGCTCTTCTGATGACAGAATGTGAAGGGAGCAGTGAACCAGTATACTCTCTAGGGTGCCTAGTCAACCTTCATATCTCAGTTCAAATGTCAATTGCTCTGGGAAGTCTTTCCAGATCCCACCCACCCTCCAATATAGACAAGGTCTGATCCTGTTGCTGTAACTCTCTTTGTAGCACTTACCACAATTTTAACTAAGTAATTCATGATAATAGATGCATTGTTTAATGCCCCTTTATTTCCAAGATTTTGCAAGTGCTATGAAATCAGAGGCTGTTTCTGCCATGTTATGCCCCATATAAATGCTAGAATCCTGCAGACATTTGATGCTAACAAACATACATAGTGGGGGTGTCTGGGTGGCTCTAGTCAGTTAAGTGTCCAACTTCAACTCAGGTCATGATTTCATGGTTCATGAGTTCAAGCCTCACATCAGGCTCTGTGCTGACAGCTCAAAGCCTGGAGCCTGCTTTGGATTCTGTGTCTCCTTCTCTCTCTGCCCCTCCCACACTTACACTCTGTCTCTCTCTCTCTTTCTCTCAAAAATAAGCATTTTAAAAAAATTTAAAAAGCATAAGAGATTCTTAAAAACTGAGAACTGAGGGTTGATGGGGGGTGGGAGGGAGAGGAGGGTGGGTGCGGTATTGAGGAGGGCACCCTTTTGGAATGAGCACTGGGTGTTGTATGGAAACCAATTTGACAATAAATTTCATATTAAAAAAATAAAATTTAATTAAATTAAAAACCAAATATATACATATATATATATATGTATACATATATACATATAGTGAATGACAAAATTAATGCCTTAATGAAGCTGGTCTTCTGAAAACTGCAGAATAAAGCAGAACAATTTATACAGACCCACTTAGGAGATACCAACCTCAACAACAGATGAAAAATTAACACAAATAATAAAAGCCATCTATGTGCTAAATGTTTTACGTATATCGTCTCATTTAACCTTCACAATAACTTTTTTTTATATGAAATTTATTGTCAGATTGGTTTCCATACAACACCCAGTACTCATCCCAACAGGTGCCCTCCTCAATGCCCATCATCCACCCTCCCTTCCCTCCAACCCCCACAATAACTCTTAAAGGTAAGTGTTTTCATCCCCATTTTAAACCTGAGGAAACTGAGGCATGGAGAAATTAAGTAACTTTTACAAGGTTTTAAAGACAGAGGTTTGGAAATCATGCATTTGTTAGTCCCAAGTTTACTCTCTTTCTTTGTTTCTTCATGTATGTTTATTACTTTCAGTAAAGATCATTTATTTAATAGGGAACTAAATGTACATTAATGTTTAAACCCTAAAAAATGTGTAATAATTTTATGTAAATAAATTCAGGTATTTAAAAAGGGGGGGGAGATGGGGGAACATTGATTATTCAATAATTCAACATTATACTTCTGCTTTATAAATAAAGAGATGTTGAAATTGCCTTAGTATAAGATAATAGTACCTTGGGCCCCAAGCTCTAGATATGGAATTCATTTGATATGTAAACATAAGGGGAAAAAAACTGATATGAGGAACTTTATCAAATCCCATATCAAATCTTAAAATGATTTATTGCTAAAAATTAGCATCCTTAATATAGAGAAATTTGAAATAATATTCTTAGAGTCGTTAACAGTTTTAAAGAATGTAAAATATCTTCATTACGTCCAATTCTTTTTAAACCATCACAACCAGAATGTCTAACATTTTACTGTTTTACAATATACTATTATCGCATGCAATCTTGTTCTTCAGCCCTTTAAGGATGTAAGGCGAAAATTCTTAAAAAACCAGGGCTCCTGGGCGAGCGGTCAGTTAAGTGCCTAACTCTTGATATGAGCTCAGGTTATGATCTCGTGGTTCATGAGATCCAGCCCGTGCTGTTAGCGCAGAACCTGCTTTGAGACACTCTTGCACTACCTCTCTCTCTGCCCCTCCCCCACTCAGGTGCCCTCTCTCCCTCTCAAAATAAATAAATAAACATTTTTTTTTAAAGAAAGAAAATTCTTAAAAAAATACAACTACCTATAAAGTTTTCTGAAATAGCAACTTGCAAGCACAGGTATTCTAATGAGCTTTATACCATTTTATTTTACCTCGTGGATGTTTCTCGTAAGAAAGAGCCCCTAGGCCTATCCACAATTTACAAATGAAACAGACCAAAAGAAGTTATGGGACCAGTGTGATCCAACTACACAGTGACTCCTCCATGCCTAAAATCAGAAATGAGGACACTCAAGTGCAGGACCGAGAAATTCCTTACTAACAGCAGCATATGTTATAAACCAGTCATGTCACTTTAGACAGGTCACTTCAATCCTTGACAAGTTAATTTCTTTTAACTTTTACTTTATGGTCGTAAAGACACTTAACATGAGATCTACCCTGTTAACAGGTTAACTGTACGATACAATATTGTTGCTATAGTTAACAATATCGTAGCAGATCTCTAGAATTTCCTCGTCTTGCATAACTAAAACCTTACGCCCACTAATTAGCAAATGGGGAGTTGCTAATCAACAGCCATTTAATATTTACTTTCAGGAAATAAAGTGTGCTACGGTGTATCTTTTAAGATTCTTTCTATGCCTTTATGATTTCATATGCAGGTACAGAGCAATTTACAGTGGTACTTGAATTTATCTTGGAACCGTAACTTCAAAAACTGCTTTCATGTTCAATTGTTTCTTCTAGGTCCATAAAGCACATTCATGCAGTTATACGTTCACTTATTTGTCAAGCTTTAAACTCTATCCTATAAATATGTTCTGGTGCAGATTTAAAGACATTATAGAAAGTAAAGTAAGAATTGGTTACCAATCTGATCGCTAGAAATATACCTTATATTTACATCTTTAGGACTGGAGGCAGAAGTCACACAGATGCTATTTAAAGTACAACTGTTCCTCCCTTTGACCAAAGAGTGAATTACTAAAATCAAACTTAACAGGTACTGTCATGACTATAAAAATTATTAAAAGTTGAATTACACACCTGCTGTTTTCCTCTTCCATTTTACTTAGAGCCTCTGAACACCTCACATTTTGTACCCAACTCTTATTCTTATGGATAGGTCTCTAATTGAACTTACACCTGGCAAAATCTGAGTGCATGTTTACTAATGGCAAGCCACACTGTACTGCTTAGTTACTTTTCTGTACTGACCTCTTTCTCTTTTTATGGACAACCTTCATTTACTTTACATGTGGTTCCTGACAATTTACTTCTACTTTTTCCGCTTAAATTTTAAAATAGTCCAAACCAAGCCCACCACTGTTCTTGTTCCATATGGGTTTGGAAAAGGACAGCTTTGTCAAGTTGATGTTTTAGATGAACTCAAGAGATAAGAGGTCTATTCAGAGCAGAGAACAAAACTAAGAAAGTTTATGAGGACATAAATTGGATGGTGTACTTCTTAATTCTTCATAAATCAGTTTCATTATACTGTTTTGCTTTAATATTATGTTAGATTCAAAGACATTAGGCACGGTCCTATTAAAATGTTAATGGCCAGTAAATTTCATTATTTTATTCGTATTTTACTGACCCCAGCTTTTACACATTGATATAGATGAGTTAGTAATTCTTACGAACTACCGAACAGCAAGTTGCTAACTTTACTTTGTGTATAACAACCTAGAGTTAGTAAGTATGAACTATACACAACCGAGAGTTAACAATTCTTAAGAAAGAATGTCCAGAAAGTTAGGAGGACAACAACCATGCATGTGGATGCACAGACAACAACCATACATGTGGATCACTGTAACCAAGCAGTAAAAGTCAGATAGTAATTATTTACTCTTTGTCCTAGTAATTGCATTTCAAGGAATCTGTGCTATAGAAATCATCAGAAAATGAGCCAAGCTTAACATTACTTGTCCTAGCAAAATATGACAACCCACACAAATACAGAAATCTTTAAATAAATCAGTGTATCACACTATGAAATATTAAAAATTATGCTTTCAAAAAAAGGAATGGCATTGGGAAATTAGAGAGAATTATATAAACAGTATACATAGGTGAACCTCAATTCTACTAAAACAAACATGCATACACATAAAATATAGATAATATATAGATATAATATATGGATAATCAAGCTAAAATATGTGTGAAATAATCTCTGTGAACATTGAGATATACCACTATGATATATTGGGTGATTTCTATTTTGACTTTATGTATCTCCATATTTCACAAGTATTCAACATGAGCAAGTACTATAATCAGGGAAAAAAACTTTTTAAAATATGATTGTTCAGAATTTAGAATGAGCTGCATTGGGAAGAATGAATGGAAATCAAAATTCAGCTATTATGGGCACCCAAGTAGAATCAAAAGAGCACACATACATGATGAACACTTGGATAATACCAAAATTCCAGAATAGCATCTACCATGCTAAGACAGAGTAGCAGGAAAGGAAGTTAACACAGCCAGATAACTGAAACAAAGCAGACAGACGATCATCCTCTGACATTGATACCGTGTCCCTCATACATATAGTTCATTCATTTGTAATAAAGTAGGTTAATTTGTCAGTTACAAACCTAATGCTTTCTTTCATACCCCAATACTTTTGTGTTGTTGCTCCGTATCAACACTCCCTATATTTAAGGAAGAAAATGCACATACACACCACTGCAAATCTCACTATCATCCACTATTCAAAAAATTTTTTGAAAAAATGTCTCTTCAGAGGCTCTATGCAAATTTAATTTCTGAACACGACTGTCTGCAGCCCAGCAGGCTATTTCATCATGATAAGATCACACATTTAATCAAATGCACACAAAAAAAGAAATACCTACAAAGTTTCCTTAATAATGTCAACTTAGAAAAATACAATGTTGACAGCCTACTAATTTTTAGTACTGTTTCTTCTTCTAGGATATGCAACAATATGAAGTCACATGGGAGTTCTTCTAATTAAGTTTATACTAATCTTTTAAAATTCTTCCAAATTATCTCCATATATTACTATTTATATTGAGTTGGAACTTAAAAATGGAAAGTCAATACAACTTTCCATTTTGAATAAAAAAAAATGCTAAAATTAGGAGGTTTCCCAACTTCTACAAATAATACTTCTAAAGCATCATTTTATTTGAGCTGGTCAAGTGTCCACATTAAATACTATCCAAACTCTAGTTTTTGTAATAATGGATCCATTATTTTCAATAATGCCTGTCATGTGAATAACATTATTATTAGATAGGTTGAAGTATATTTTCACTGCATTCTTTAGACACCTAATAAAGTTATCCTAACTCAATTATCTGAAATGTCTTACTTTATATGCTTTTGAATATTCTGCTCTAAACATAAGGTTTAATTGACTAAACATATATTCCCATGGGTAACATGTCATAATGAGCATACTATCAAGTGTAAAATAATTATATGTCTCAATGGGTGGATTCATAGCTCCAAACTCATCTTTTCTGGTTTTACTTCTTTTTTTAATTCTTTACTTATTTTTGAGAAAATGAACTATGCACAGGGGAGGCCCAGAGAGAGAGGGAGAGAAAGAATCCCAAGAAGGCTCCATGCTGTCAGCATGGAGCCTTATGTGGGGCTCAAACCCAGGAAGCATAAGATTATAACCTGAACTGAAAGCAACAGTCAGGTATTCAACAGACTGAGCTACCTGGGTGCCCCTCTGCTTTCATTTCTATCTGCATTTCTTTTATGCTGTATTTTTTTTTAAGTTTGTTTATTTGCTTGTTTTCGGGGGAGAAAGAGAGAGCATAAGCGGGGAGAGGGGCAGATAGAGAGGAGAGAGAGAATCTCAAGCAGGCTCCACACTGTTAGCGCTGAGCCCGATGAAGGGCTCTATCTCATGAAACCGTGAAATCATGACCTGAGCCAAAATCAAGAGTTGGATGCTTAACCAACTGAGCCACCCAGGTGCCCCTACACTGTATTTATTCCCATGCCATAAGTTTTTGTTTCTTCAGTTTCTTCTGGGACAATTTTTTCTCCATGTAGCTTAGAGAAAATTTTTTTTTTCCATTTCAGTAAGGACCATTTTACTGTGGCTGGTGGAGCTCATACATGAGATAATTTAACCATGAGCTCTGTGTCCGATGGCACATCTTGGGAACTCTATTCACCTGGATATGCTCAATGCCTCAATAATTTACATTTAAACCTGCACCTACATTAAGGTCAGTATTCCTCTGCATTTTGAAGCATGTGTAGCAAAAATCCAGCACTCTATGTACCACCAAACTGGTATCCAGTGCCCCTGTTTGAAATTGTATAATGGTAACTCTACCATCATAGGACAGACCAGCATATGTTAAGTAAAGTCACATCTTTCAAATATTTGGTGGCTTTTCAGATATACATAGCCTTGACAACTCAGGCAGTTTCACAGGTGTTCTTGAACCTGTAGACTCGAATCCCCCAATTTGCATGTGTTTGTTGAGTTTTCTAGGTCAAGTAAGTAGGGAAGCATTTTCCACAATCACCCTGGCCACTTACAGGAAGAGAACAAAAACCATTTTTAAAGGTTTTCTTAACCAATTTTCCTAATGTTTAATCTGTCTCATTTGGGTTTTAACTGACTTTTTCGGTGCACAAAATCCCTCTCTTAACTAAGTCTTTCCTTCTTCAAGCAAATTATATATTTGTCCGTAGAGGACCTACACTACCTTACTGACTCCACTAATCTGGTGACAGTAGATTGATCTAAAGCTTGATATCTACCTGAAACTGTGGTCAAAGGGAAAGGAGCCAGTGGGCAGAGAGAAGGAAAGAGTAGCTTGGGTAGGGGTATGCAGCTGGAGCAGAATCCTAGTGGTATTCAAGGTACTGTTTTTTTTTTTCTAATGTCTACATAAGCCTTCATTCTTCCCTAAGATTCTTTAGGTAAGAAACACAATAACCTCCCAATAAATTAATCATTTCAGCCTAAAGCTAGCTGGAGGTCTCATTGCAATTAAAAGAGAAATAATGAATACATTCATTTTACTAAATCTTGTATGTTGAATTTAGGTCCATAGGACAACTGACATGTGATAAAATATGCAGCATTCTGGAATGACTTAAATAATATCTAACTGTCATACATAGAAATTGTTGAAAATTAAAGTGAACTTTAACTGGAACTCAAAAAAATGTGTATTACTTTAAAAGAAAACAGTGTCTGAGCTGTTCTTCCAAAGTCAACTATACTCAATAATATGATTAAACCTCAATAAACAAATTCAACGGAACAGTTAAAGCCAATATAAAGAAGAAAGTCTATAGATACATACATGCCTCATGTTAACACAAAACTATTTCTCAATAGACTCTTTGTCCACTCCTTGAAGTCATGATCAGTATTCTGAGTCAAGGTTCAAACAACAACCATCGGTCATTGACAAATCAAGAACATTGAAAATTTGAAGAAAACAGAAGACATAAACATAAACCAGCTGAGCCCTTCCACTCTTGCCAGCAATAAAATCTCAGACAAAAAGATGACCATCAGTCAGGACCATTTACTCTTATTCAAAAGTATTTGGAAGAGCTTTGAGGAAAGGAAAAAGGGAAAAAACAAAACAAAATAGAACAAAACAAAACAAGAGACTGTTGAAAAACTTCTTACAGGGTCAGCTGTCAATGGAATGCATTTTAGTATTCAGGTTACCCACCCATGCAGAACATCAAAAACTGGGCTTGAGTCTCTCCCCTATTCTCACAGGCTCAGGCTACTGTGGAGCCACTGGGGCTGTCCTGAATAGTAACACACTCTGCCTCTGCGGGACACATAAACAGCAACACAAGCTGATCAAACAGAAGGGGGTGTCGTTTCTACTTGGCTTTCGTTTTCTCGAGTCATACTTTACAACACTTGATTCTGGTACAACTTAGCAACTCAGCTGTCCAACGTTCAGCTTATTTTTCCATTCATTTTCACCACCTACCATGTTGTGGTACACTCTTTCCGCTTTAACAAAAATGCTGGATAATTATAGGTAGGAGTCACACACCTTAATAATGTCTTTTATTGGCAACTGTCACTGACATACAGATGTTATTTCTAAAACGTGGACTTATTTATGACCCTTTCAATATTTCAGGTCTCTAAAGCAATTTTGGGATTTGAATTTTAAGGGTCCGTCTGCATTTATAGCAATCTTCTGAGGATGGGAACTTTAGGATTATAAACCTTTTAAATTTATAGAAATCTTTAAATCTTGGAAGTTGATGATGACTTTACTTGGTTACAACACTGTAGAAAATCCTGATGCAGTTAAAGCTTAAAGAGCTGCTGATGCCATGAGAAAAGATGATCAGGAGTTTAATTTAAAATGTCTTAAGTTAAATTGCTACTTTCATTTTATACATGATTTAAAGTCAATCTTCAGGCACAGCACTTGGTGGCTGTCAAAAATATTTTCCTATCAGGATTATATGATTTTTGGTGGGGAATTAGTAGCAGAGTATAACATTTAAAGATTAGGAGGAAAAACTAAAAAATAGGTACTGAACAAAAGGTTAAGAAAGGAGAGAAGGAAAGAACATGGGAAAGCCAAGAAGATCCCTGAAACCTTTCTCAGCTGCTTAAGAAAATGCTACTGATTTTCATAGTTCATCGAGAACGCTTCAATTAAAAAAATGATATCTGATTTAGCTAAATTTTCTTACTAATGGCACTTAAGGACATTTCTAATAATACTGTAACTAACAGTATCAGGTACCATTCATTAAGTGTTCATACTGTCAGGTATTTTTCTGTTTACTTCCTATTCCCCTCCCCAAATCAGCAATGTAGCTTTTATTACCTGTATTTTACAGATAGAGATGATAGAGCTAGAAAATTGTGGAAAGGGGATTGTATTCAAGTGCCTCTCATTCCAAAGGCCATTTCTGAGAAGTTCATAATTAGGGACAGTGCCCAGCTATGCCCATCTAAGGAATATAACTTAGTTTCTACAACACTTGTCAGCATTAACCAAAGTGGAAAAGACAAGTACTGTAACACTAATTTCATAGTGGCAGGCCTAGGTCAGAAATTAAACCAGCCACGGAATATATTCCCCCCAAATGTACTTAATTTATAAATAATAGATCTCTAAAGCTTTTGCATAGATGTCGATGTGTCATTCAAAAGTATTACAGTTCACCAAACTTTAGCATCTAGTAAAACTAATCTCTATGTGGAGCCTCCCTTACTCATTAGGCATATTACCATTCACAAACAAACTGAGTTACATTAGATAATTACCCCAAAGATCCTTTTCACTGAAAATGGCCTGTTGTGATGTTTGGATAGTGATTAACAGACTAAGAGTGCAGTGAGTCGTCTTGATATCACTTCAGAAAAGTGATTTCCTCCTTAATAATTCCCAAGATACATAAATATTCAATTAGGGTCTTTGAAATCTAGTTTTAATTGGGTATTCATTCTCCACCCAACTTCAAACTTAGCCTAAGCCAAGAAAGGTGTTTTATTAGTTCTTACTATAAGTAAAAAAAAAAACAAAAACAAAAACAAAAAAACACACAAACAAAAACAGAACTTTTCATGACTTTTAAAGTGGGAGGGTAAAATAAAGCCAAGATTATCTTTTATATGAAATTTTCAAATTTAAGAGCACTTAACAGACATACTCTAAAGCAATGAGGTGAAACATAATTGCATATCTGAATCACATGGGGAGTTGATTAAAGTTTTCTGGGACCCTTCTGAGACTCAGCAAATATAGTAATAATGACAGCAGCATGTAGTTGCATCTCCATTATTATGTGCCTGGAACTCTCTTAAGCACTTTGCATATATTTTCCCTTTAAATCTTCACAACAAGCAATGAATCAGGAACAACTGTTATGACCAATTAAAACATATCAGAAAATGGGGCACTTGGGTGGCTCAGTTGGTTAAGCGTCCGGCTTTTGATCTCTGCTCAGGTGATGATCCCAGGGTTCATAAGACTGAACCCCGCACTGGGCTCTGCACTAATGGTGCAGAACTTGCTTGGGATATTCCCTCTCTCTCTCTCTCTCTCTCTCTCTCTCTGTCTCTCTCTCTCTCTGCCCCTCCCACTCAGATGCTCTTGCACTCTCAAAGTAAACATTAAAAAACATATCAGGAAATTGAGGCATAGAGAGATCCAGTATCTGACCCAAAGCCAAATAAGTTATCAAACCTAGGCAAAGACACCACAGAGTCCCTTCTCTTCACCACCACACCATTCTGTCTCTCCAGATATCAGAATATCCAGACCCAGGGCCCAGATTTTAAGTATTCCCAGTAACTCTTCTGCTACTGTCAGCAAATCAGGCTGGAGACCTGCATCTTTAAAATTTCTATTTCAGTAACTGGGAACCAAAAAACGAGAAACAAGCTTTCTACACTGGAAAGAGAATACTGAAAATGTCAAATAATAAAACATCCAACCTACTTGTGTCTTTTTAAAGTTTGAACAGTCTACTTATTTTTTCTTATCCTAGATGACTCCTTATATGGTCAGATGAAGAGACACTTGTAAGGACAAGGAGACAGATCTTGCAAAAGCCAACGCCAGTGGTTCTTAGACCTTCCGGTCCCAGGGCCTTTTCACATGCTTAAAAACTGATGACCTAAAGCAACTTGATTGTGTTGATTATAGCTATCAATATTTATGTACTAATAGGTAAACTGAGAAAAATTTAAAACATAAGAATACACAAGCACGCATGACATATGCTATCAGAGCAACGATGTCATCACAGATCATGTGCCTTCTGGAAAACTCCATGGTACACTTGTAAAAGTATGAGAGTAAGGGGCGCCTGGGTGGCTCAGTCCGTTAAACCTCCAACTCTTGATTTTGGCTCAGGTCATCATCTCATGGTTGTGAGACTGAGCCCCACATGGGGCTCTGTGCTGAGCATGGAGCCTACTTAAGACTCTCTCTCTCTCCGTCTTCCTCTCTCCGTCTTCCTCTCTCCCACCTCTCTCTCTCTCTCTCTCTCTCTCTCTCTCTCTCTCTCAAAAAAAAAAAAAAAAGTATAAGAGTAAGGGCAAATAACATCATAGCATTGTTACAAAAATGTTTTCTTTTTCCATTTCTTTTTACATACTCTGAAGAGAGCTTCCCCTGAACCTGCTCTACAAAATAACTGACCCACAAGTTTTACCAGAAAGAAATATTCAGTTGGGGGATTTAATTTTCCATCTCTGAGATAAGGTTCACAAAAAAAAGAATCACCACCAATATTATTCCATTTAGATTCTTCAGTAATATGGACCAAATGGTAACTTCTTCAAATGTGTACATATAATCACTCTGATAAAGAAATTCATTAATACTAGAACTAAATTCTTGTTTTAAATGTCAGTAAGACATAAGCAAGACATAAATTATTAGGATCTACAGAATCTTCTATGATCAAATGTAGAAAGAACTCTCCTTCTTCCACCCGTGCCCTAAAACAAATGGAGAATCACAATTAATTCTGAGTAGATGGCTAATTTTTAATGTATTTGTTACTGCATGAGCACACTTCATAATTCTAAGAAAAAAGTTATAATGGCCACTTATGCAGTTGAATTAATTTTATAGGGCCACACAGATAGTCAGCATGACATTAAAGAGTTTCGAAGGGATATATGCACATCTTAGGACTCATAAACGCTATCTAGGGGCATGCTCACACTACTTTTTCAAACTGGCCGGTAAGCAGCAATACCAAAATCACAATGAATGAAAAATCTGGATTTTTCTCCCCATTTATCAACAACAACAACAACAACAACAACAACAACACACACACACACAAATGGAGACAACAACGGGAAAATGTCAGGAGGACCTTACTTGCATTTGAATGTTCTACTTTATATTTTATTATAAAATAGACTTTCGATAAAGAAATTCATTTGCATTAAAGAAAGGACATAAATGCAATAATAATCTAAGTGTAAATATGTCCTTCAATGTAAACAAAAGCTAAATTACAATAGAGCCTCTGTCTTCAGGGTTTCTCCCTATGTGAGCAAATTCATATTTGAATGTAATGCAAATCTAAGAAATCCAAGGGAAAACAGCCATTTGCAAAACTTAAGATCACCTCCCTCTAATTCCAACTGCTCTAGCCATCCATACCATGCTAAATTAAGGCTGCACATTTCTCAAAAATTGCTCTTTCTTCTTAAATACAAAAATCAATAAGTTTTCCTTACTGATTTCTGGGCAAAAATGCCCCCCTTCTAACAGTCACTGTCACTCTTGCTTGGCAACCCTTTTCAGGGAGAGTTTCAAGCAGCAGGTAAAGTGGTCCAAATGAAATCTGAAGAACAATTCAGTTTAGCATTGTATTATTTGACTAACTTCAACCTTTTTGCTTTTATAACATGTTTAAATCTCCTACTTCGGATTTCCTAGGCTACATACAGCTCACCAAAGAATCAAAGACAAATCAAGACCATAAAAAATTTGCCTTTCTTAATTACTAGAAACAATGCCAGCCACAGTAGCTGGAGCCAGTACGTCTCACACTTGCTATTATTCCCTGTGGAAAGGAATATTTAAATCTCCAAACTGTAAGAAGATCATTAAGAAAACCTTCCATTCATGTTTTTGAGGAGAGCTCTCACTCTGAAGGATAATCACACCAAGCCACTTAAAATGAGACATCAAAAGCATTTACCCATCATGCAAATCACATGCTGGTTTATCACTCTTCAGGCCAGGGATGCCTGATACAGCCTAACAGGTCAAACTAAAATATTTAAATAGTTCACATAAACCTTTATACTGATCATTCCTCCCACCCCAAGTGTATAGAAATAGTCTAGGCCACCATACACACCAATGGAGCAGGTTATTGACTATTTAGTGATATGAAAGTGCTATGGAATGGCCTGCCACCACTTTGACACATTCACCTTCAGCTAAAGACAGCACAATACACTGACAGACTTGGTTCTAATGACATCAGGACCTGTGGAATGTATGACTGCTAGCAAACGCAGGCCGCTAGGAAACAAAGAACAGATCTGATCAAATCTTCTAGTGTAAGGGCTGGGAATCATTACGATTAGATCTTCTGAAATGACAGGACAAGTGTCCCTTAATCTTCAGAAATATTTACAAGTGTAAAGACTTTAACCATATCCCCTAGAAATCAAACAAATGTATGAAGCTAGAGCCTCATAAATTAAATCACAATTCTCTAAGTTTTCTATGAATATGACAGCCACTAGCAATCGTGCATAAAAACAGAACTTAATCAGAATCAGGCATCAGTGATTCTTTATTCCTTTTTTTTTCTTTTTTGCAAAAGCCTAAGCTTTTTCAAGAAGTCAAGATCAAAAGAAAGAAAGAGAAAGAAAGAAAGAAAGAAAGAAAGAAAGAAAGAGAGAGAGAAAGAAAGAAAGAGAGGAAGGAAGGAAGGAAGGAAGGAAGGAAGGAAGGAAGGAAGGAAGGGAGGGAGGAAGGGAGGAAGGGAGGAAGGAGAAAGAAAGAATTAGAGTACCTGGAAAATAAGTACCCTTTTTACATTTACAGTGCTATACTTTTAAAAACAAAATAGAACACAGTCATTTGTGCCAAACACCAAAGCAGTCGGAGCTGATCTACAACTAAGGAATTTAGTAGCTTTTCATTACTGAAACTGAAAAGCAGGTTAGCTTTTTAACTTTTTAAAAACCATTCATCTTTGTACATTTTTAACCCTTGCTTTGGTGACAAAAAAAAAAAAAAAGAGGGAAACAAAGCTGAGAGATATTTCAACACAAATATCCTTTTAGCTCCTACACAAATTATCTGGAAACCTCTTGGTGATGCTATAAAAGAACTGACAATTCTGTCTGTAATCCACGAACAGACAACTTGGGCGCCAGAACTCCGGGTCATTTGGTACCATTACAGACTGAAAAACAAACCAGGGAAATCTAGCTAAATTCTGTTTAATCTCACAGGGAAATGAAGAGCATTCTGCAAGTGAAAAATTACTAAAGAAGTGTGCCTTTGTAGATTCTACAACGACATTCTTTAGTGTTGATAGCCCATATGACACTAAATTAGCAGACCGCCTATTTACTTCAGAGCAAAACCCAGAAGGCAGTTTTTCCTTCCTGCCAGAGTCTATGCCTCTCCTCATTTCCCCAGCAGCTGGCTGGAAGGATGTAAAATCAGAGGTGCAAGAAGGCTTATACTTCCTAATGAGTAATCCACCCAGGAAAGTAAACACAACAGACACCAGCAGGTTCGGCCGTAAAGGAGACTGTGGCAGGGGTGCTTACACGGTTGTTTACAATGTGCCCCAACTACCGCAGGCAGGGTCACACACAGGCACAGGGAGGAGACACCCAGAGGTGGCTCACACACCTCCAGTTCGCCCAATTTCTGGGATATCTCTGGCCGTAAATAAAGCAGCGCGGGTTTCTATCAGACTGAGGGAAGTGACCAGAGAATTACAGGAACTAGGGTTGTGCTGGCTGGACTCGGCTATGTGAATGCGCCCCGGAGATGACTGTTCTATCCCTTGGTCCTCATCAGGGCCAATCTGGGGTGCGTCGAGCGCTGCACCAGAGACTCACGCGCGCCACGCATCTCGCGGAGGTGCTCCTCACAGGGGCAGAGGGGACACCGTGTGGCTTCCTCGCAACCCCTGTGGGGCCTCGCGGCCTCCTCAAACCAGATTTTCGAGTTAAGCGGATCCCAGGCGATTTCGATAAGCAAGATCAGCTCAACTAGCATCGGCTCTGCCGTCCCCACAAATACCTCCGGCCATCCCCAGAGCGCGCAGGAACGCGCGCACACTGTCACGCACACGCCGACCCCACCGCCAACTGACCCTGGTAGCAGAGGTCGCCCCCACCCCTGGAACACACACCCACCTATAACTGGGGGCCTGGCACGCTCAGCCCTTGAGCTCCGGCCGGGGACCAGTGGCGGGGGCGCGGAGGCACCTACGTTCCCCAGAGCCGGAGTGTCCCCTTCTCCCGCTGGAGGCTCCGGGTCGCCCGCCCTCCTACCTGTAACCCAGCCGACCGCGGATACCAGTGCTCTTTCCACCCCGCCCTGGCATCGCCGGTGCCCCGATTCGTGCAACGCCGTCCCTCGCCCCGTGCCCACTCCCAACACCGCGCCGCCCCGGGCCACCCACGAAAGTAGCAGCGTTTTCCAACCAAAACCTCCTAACAAAGCCCGGGCAAGCAGCTCTAAACCAAACTGCCGTGAAGGGGACACCACGGGCGGGGTACGGAAAGGCAGCGCAGCTCTGCCACTCAGGGGCGCGACCTGGGCAACCGCGGCCACCATGGATGCTCCAGACGGGCGTCTAGGAAGGATCGCGGTGAGCTCGCCGCCCCTCAGTCCCCATCACCCCAGAGCGCAGCTCTCACCCGGTCCCTGTCTGCTCTCCAGCCCGCTCCCGCCTCCAACGGCACCAGCTCCGGGTCAGCGGAGTGAAGGCGCCCCCTGGTCTGCTTTCAGCCCCCACCAAGGGATGACACTGGGGTGAGAGTGGAGGGAGAATTCCCGGGGTGGAAATTCCAGTTCCTACTCCCAGCGTGTCGGACTGCGAATGCGCCGGGTCTGCTCTCCCCTTCATCCCTCTCCTCCGCCAAATCGCCCAGTTGCTGGAAGAACTCGAACCCGTGCCAAACCCCAGCGCCCACCAGCCAGGAGGCTCCCTTTCCCGCCCCGCATCACGATCGGATGAGTGTGCGTGCGGGCGAGTGTGTGAGGGCGACTGTGTGAGTGGGTGGGTGAGTGTGCGTGAATCCCGCACCCCCTCGGTTGCCCGCCCCGCGGACGCCGCCGCCTGCGCCGGGCCAGGGCCACCACTATTAGGAAGAGTGAGAAGAATAAATTACCTTTCGTAACCGCCGGTCCCTGAGATCGTCCCATCAGTTGCTCAACAACCTGCAGCCGAGTGCAGTTTCCACAATCCAGCCATGGAGCCCGGGGCAAAAGACCGGCCGGCCCCGGAGAAGACACCCCCACCACACGCCGCAAGGAATGATAACCACAGCGCAGAGAAAGCAGCAGGAGGGTGGAGACCCCAGCCAAAGAAACAACAACAAAAAGTCTCTCCTTCCCCCTTTCTTCTGCTACACAGCCACGGAGAAAGGGGAAGGGGGGGAGAAAGAACCAAAGATTTGTCTTCCTGTACGTTGTCTCGCTTCAAACACACCGAGGGGGTAAAAACGGAGCAAAGAGAGAGCAAGGTTCAGATGTCTCTCCCAGTCCACAGTTGCACAACTTCGGAGTAGGGCTCCGTCTCCAGCAGCGGCCGAGAGACCCAAGCGGCAGCTATTAACATGCGGCAGTCATAGCTGGGGCTGCTTCTCCTCCCGCTGCTGCTGCCGCCGCTGCCGCTGCTGCTGCTGCCGCCGCCGCCGCTCAAGAAAAGACGCTGCTGGAGAGACCAAAAATCTTCCACCATCCCCCCAGCCGATCTTTATATCCAGTTCTCCCACCCCACCCCCTTCTCTTTCTTTTTCTTCTTCTTCCTCGTCCTCCCCTTTCCGCTTGGGAAAGGGAGCAGTGGAATAGGTAGGGGGAGCCGCGACAGCCAGGGGTGGCTTCTTCTCCGCCAAACCCTTCTCCTTCTCCCGAGGTTTTCTCCCCGCGGAGGGTCTCCTCTGGCACCCGCAACCTGCGCCGAGAGCCGGAGCGAGGGCCACGCAAACTCCTTCCCGAGTGCACGGTGGGGGCGCGCGGGCGGAGCGGGCGCCCGGCTGCCGAGGGCTGCGTCCCGGGGGTCGCGGAGCCCGGAGCCCGGGGGGTGGCAGATTAGCTCGCCGGCCGGGCCGGGCAGCTGCGGGCATGTGGGAGCTTCATCGCGCGGCCCCGAGCTCCGCGCCGCCGCCGCCGCCTCTTCGGTTCTTTCTCTTCTTCGACTCTCCGAGAGCGAGCAAGGCTCTGGCGCTCTCCACACACGCACACTCACACACGCGCACACACGAGCGAGCTCCTGCCAAAGCAAACCGTGCAATCCGCGCGCGCGCACACCCGGAGAAAGAGGACGGAGGCAAAAAAAGAGAAGAAAGAAAGGGGAGGGGGCGAGTCACAGGCGGCGGCAGCGGCAGCTGTCGGAGCGGAGGCAACGAGCAGTCCGGGGAAAACCAGCAGCGGCAGCGGCGGCGCCCACCCGGACCAGCGGCAGCATCTGCATCCCCGCTCCCGGGAACTGGGGCGAGCGGTGCCGGGCGAGCAGGAGACCCGGCGACGCGCCGAGAGCGGGTCGGAGCGCGGGCGCGCCGGGGCCGTGCAGCCTGCGCGCGGCGGACGCAGCCGGGGCCCGAGCCGAGGCCAGAATGAGCCGCGGGCTGGCGAGCGCCAAGAGCGCGGAGAGCTGGGGAGGGGGCTCGCGCGGGGGGAAGGGGGTGGCAGGTAAAACCCGGATCTGGAGTGCACTCGGGCTCCGCCGCGCGGACTCCACCTAGCAGCTCGGCAAACGCTTGGAGGTGGGAATGAGAGGGCTGCTACAAGAGGCTTCCCTTTCAGGGTTTGTCAAACAAAGGGTACATCTCCTCCCGGCTTTGAGGCACGCTTCTACCTCAGCCCCTCTCTCTCTACCTCTCTTTCTCTCTGTCTCTGTCCCTCCCCTCTCGCACTCTCGCCCCTCTTCTTTTCCTCCACTCCACCCCAGGTGAGTAAACGTCAGAATGAAAGTCCTGCCAGCTTCTCCTTCTCTAGGTGCAGATTATTCCATATTTTCATTATGCAGGTACCTAGTCCCGGTGCGTTTTCTGCCTTTGGTCCATTTTATGTTTCTTCAAACTTACCTCAACGTGCAAGTTCACTGCAGACTTTAAAGTATCCTCTGATAATCGGACGTGGGGATTTCATGATTTTATTTCATAATGTCAGTAAAAATTACCATAATGGATATAGAAAGGTGCCGATTGCAAAGCAATGCCTTCTGATGGTGGGGAAAGCCTTCTCAAGTTAACTGAGTGACCTTGGTCAATTACTGAGCCCCTTTGTGCTTTCTTTATAAATAAGATAGAAGGTTAAGCGGGTAATTTATAAGGTCTTTTCCTCCTCTAAAATTTCATGATCTAAAAAGACTAAGGTGTTATTTTCTGTACCAGTAAATTCGAGTTACAATTATGAGAGAAAGTAAGATTTATTATATGCATTCAACAAGCACATTATATCCAAATTGTATTTGAATGTATATATTCAGAAGGGTCTAATGCCCGTCCAGAGCTCTTCGGAGGTATAATCAACCACAGTACATCTGAAGAACCCCAAACCTCATTAGCATTAACAGACCATACCCAATACAAGTGACTATCAAAATCTCATGGGTTCTTCAAAGCTCAATTCCAGTGCCAAATGCTCCAAAAAACCTTTTCTCACCAACCCCAATCAAAATAATCACCCCTTTTCTTATATTCCTATAGGACTTTGGTGGTATATCTAGGATAACACCCATTTCATTCTGTTTTTTTTTTTTTCTTCTTATTCTTTTAAATAACGAGTAGCTTGTCTGTATGCCTCCTCAGATTATTGGATCTTCCTTAAATGCAAATTCCAAATTTTAATCATCTGTATAACCTTAGATTACTACGTATCCACAGTACTTTGCATTGTAATTCCTTTAAAAAAATGGGAGAGGGCTTTCATGATATTGCTGGATTCTGACTGAGATGTTCACACACTTAAATTAGGCTACTTGAATTTGCCTAAAATAAGGCATCCATGAACTCCCCCGATTACATAAAGAAAATATAAACTGACATCTGAAGTCACTTGTTACTTAAATAATTTTGGAAATAGTAGGCTCTAGCCAGCTGTGACAAGAGGCTCTTATTTGTAAAGGAGGCAAAATGGAAAGTACCCAATTCATCTCCTAAATGGATATATGTGGAAAAGCAATAAAATAATAAAATGGGAATGAAAGGTATGGTATAGGTATTAAATGTTATTAATGGTAGCAGCAGAAATATAAGTAAATGGTACCTATAGACCAATTTTTAGAATCAATCTTATCACATCTTGACAGTTTCGGAGGTATATGAGAGAGAAATTAAATTTCAAATGGAAATTAATATTTCAAGAAATAAAATATATTAACTGAAAACTATATATATTAAGTTATTAAATATGAAACATAGTAACTGAAAAGTAAGCATATTAAGTCAAATAAGTAATTGAAAGTATTCACCAAAGAATTGATCACAAATAAAGTTATAGACAAAAAAAAAATGAGGAAGAAAGAACCAAAAAAGGGGGGGGGGAAGTGAGTAAAAAATAAGTTAAAGAAAAGCATGGAAAGGAAGAGAATAGGTTAAATATTTATACAATTTAATCAAATGTCAAGGTAGCAGCTTTTATAGCAGCTACCTGTATGTTAGGCTCAAACTTCATGCTTCCAAATCCTCTTCAATCTGATAAGCATAGTCTTCTATATTTAAGACACAAAGCATCCTACTCCATTGCCAAGAAATCCATGACTCTTGCCAATATCTTTCTATGGTGAACCTTCTAGAAAAATAAAATCTAGTAAATTCTGTGCCTTATTTGCTACACAACTATATTTAACATTTTCTCAGGGACAAGATAGTATCCAAGATGATGACTGAGCAAAGATAACTATTATACATGGTAGTGCTGTGTGCTAGAGTGGGTTTTGAATATGATGGTACAGTTGACTTTAGCTCTATTAAAGTTGAAAAAAGTCAATATTTACCATGTGTAAAAGAACTCTCCTAAATTTAAAAAGCTGAATATCCAATGAAATAGGATAACCAATATGAACATATTTTAATAACTAGTAAAACTCGCTGACCAAAGGATTCTTTCAAATTAATAAATACACTAAGATCCCCAACAGGGTGAACGTGAAGAAAAGAACATAGATAATCTGTTCACAGAATAGGTAAACACAAATAAATAACCAATAAATGTAGAGAAGGATGCTTTGCCTATACAAACAATCCCATACATAAAAATTTACGCAATTACAAGATCTACCAGGTTTCACGTTTTGCCCAGGAAATTAGCTGAAAAGTAACAGGGGCCTACTCTAAACTCTAAAAAAAGTGTGTTGAGACAGGCATGCCCCTATGCTAATAACATACATTGACACATTTTTCTGGAAAGAAAGTTGAAAATATATGTCAACTGACTTATAAAATATGGATGTCATTAATCCAATGTTTCTATTTACAGATACAACTTCTACAGAAATAAACAGAGGTATGGACAAGGATTTTTTACAATGATATACATCTCAGTCATAATTGTTATGTAAGGGGAGTGAGTATGTGAGGTATGTATATATTCAGAGAGATCTTGTTTTTTCATGCTCAGTAAAAGCCCTCTTATCTGATTGGATTGGTATTTAGTTAGTGGGAAAAATGTTGGTTAAAGCAAAAAAAAAAAAATTTTTTTTTTTAATGACCCATACATTCTATTTTAGTTAGGATTCATTTTTGCTGCAAGCAACAGAAACACAAAATAACAGCAACCTAAACAAGATAGAAGGTTATTACTTTTTCAAGTGAAAAGTCTAGCAGTTGGTGATCCAGAGTTATTATGGCCCCCCAAAACATCCTGTGTGTAGATGCCTTCTTTATCTTCTTGTGTGGCCACCTATGACCTTTATTCCCAGTTTCAGTTCTAGCAATCATGCCTCCATTGCAAAAGCAAAGAAGAAAAGGAGGAAGATAAAGGTATACTCAAACCCGTGACCTTTTCCTAGAGCTGCACACACCATTCTCCTTTCATTTCATCCTCAGAAATGCTGAGATGGTAACACTTAGCTAGCTACAAGGCTAATGGAAAACATTGACTACTTCAGGCAATCATGTGCCCAACTCAAAATCAGATTTTTTCATATTTATCTTTTCCTCAGACTATAACTTATCCGTGTGCACCACCCTGAACAGAGCTTTGCATACATTAGGTTTTCAGTAACCGACGGAATGGCTAATGCAGACACTAGACAATGTCCCCTTCACATGAAGTGACGTTTTGGTTCAACTTGATATAAACGTTCAAAAAATTTGAAATTACTGAGCTCTGCCATCAAGAAAAATACTCTCTAATACCTGATCAAATATCAGTGGACAGTTAATATTGTAAATGCTACTGGGCCCAGACACACTGACAAATCCAGGTAATCAGGATTAACTTACATCTGCAAAGCAGGTAGCAAATCATAGTACTCAGATTCCTAGTATGCCATGGCATGATGAGAATTCTAGGAGGCCTTGGGTTCACTAGAATATTGACTTAAATTTAGAATATATGGACTATCAACCTATTTGATTTCCCTAAGGGATAGCTTAAGTCTAAGAAGTGCCTGGTGATGCTCTCTGTTCCCTAGAATATACATCAAAGGGCCATTTAAAAGACTGTAAAATCTTACCCAGATTATATCGACCTGCTAATTTGGTATCTTCTTTTCTCTCCTGACTCAAGCAATTTACCCTTATTCTTTTTCAACTCATAAGAGGATCTGTGTATTCTACATTCTTCAAGACCTGGAAGCTTATCTATACATATAGATAAGGTAAATCTAGATCTAGCTATTTTTAAACTCTTTTAAGTTCATTTATTTATTTTGAAAGAGAGGAGGGAGGGGCAGAAAGAGAGGCAGCGAGAGAGAGAGAGAGAGAGAGAGAGAGAGAGAGAGAGAGAGAGAAAATCTCAAACAGGCTCTGCATTGTCATCACAGAGCCAGATGGGGGCTGGTATTCACAAACCATGAGACCATGACCTGAACTGCAACCAAGAGTCTGATGCTTAACTGACTGAGCCACCCAGGTACCTCTAGATAATTTTTTAAAACAGCTTCTCCTAACTAATCCTAAAATTTCCAAATCCTTTTTTTTTCTTCCCAATGAAAGAGTCTCCTTAGAACTCTATGACATAGTTTCGCTAATGTTTGCATACATGCATGTCAGTTTTGGAGGACTGTGAAAGAAACAACACGATGCTTCTTCTGTTTCTTTCCTTCTTCTCCTTCTCCTTCTCCTCCTCCTCCTCCTTCTATTTCTTCTTCCCCTCCTCCTCCTCCTCCTGCTTCTTCTCCTTCTCCTTCTTCACCTTCTTCACCTTCTTCACCTTCTCCTTCTTCTTACTCCTTCCCCTCCTCCTCCTCCTTCTCCTTCTCCTTCTTCTTCTTCTTCTCCTTCTCCTTCTCCTTCTTGGAACTTTCCCCATTGCCTTCCCTTAGATCCAACAATTAAATTACCTTTCATGGCTGCAAATTAGGTTCAACACCAAATATTTTCAGCCATATACTGTAAATGTTAGTAATAGAACACTGGCTCTTACAGAAGTACTCAGCACATATACAAACACAGTTGTCTTAAAAGAAGCACATCACAGTGTCTAGATTCTAGATTGTAGAAATATGAAGATATTCAAAAACCAAACACTGTTTTCTTAAGGCCTCCTTCTTAAGAAGACAAATATGCTTGTACTTTGTAAATGAAAATATCATGGTCAACCAGAGATAATCAATAATGACTGCCATGTTCTCGAAAGGAAGGAAATAGACTTTTTGTTCATTTGTAAAAAATTGCCACTCTGCTGGGTTCTGCTCGTCAGCCTCTCCCTTAAGACTATAGTAGACACCAAGAGTAGATACCTACCTCATAATTATTTCCCTTTCTCTAAGAATGGTTCCTACATGCGAGGTGACTTTTTCCATACTATATGGTCCTGTCGATTGGCCATGGTTGATTGGTTCAGTAAAGGCAGCTGACCCAAGCTTGGCTAATCAAAATCATTCTCTAGAATTTTTCAGACTATACTACCCAAAGGGTCTCAATATATCCCTGAGGGTGGAGGAAGCTCAGCAGCTATCCAAGGCCATATATGCTGCTATATCGTGCTACCTAAACCTGACTTTGTGCAATAATTTCCTGAAGAATGCAGTCAGATTTTTAAAATGGTTAGTCTTAATCAGAACTTCTTTTTTCTTCTGCACCTATATATAAATTCTCAGATAAGATGTACTCAAGGGGAGATTTTTCTAAGTGCATGTTGTTATAGTGCTAACATGCAATCTGTGTTATGTTGGTACCTAGGAAATTAGGTTCCCCTTAAGATTGCCTACTGGATTTTCCAGAAAGGTGAACTCATAGAAAACATATTGCATTATTCTTCTGGGAATGTTGGTCACATTATTTTTGTAGGACTCCCAGTTAGATGATTTTCTCATTTCTGGTATCTGCTTCAATCATACACCTCACTTCTTTTCTTATAAAAGCAAAATGAGACGTGGTAGGAAAAATAATGGCTGTTGTCTACTTGGCAATAGAGTACTTGGCCCATAGTAGATATTCAGTAAATGTTTGGTGAATGAAATAATTCAAGGTGAGTGTTACATCATATATACTATCAAATACATAAGGTATATCTATTAAACTATGTCCAATTAATATTAATATATCTATCATTCTATTAAGATTATATATTAATAGAAGTTGTACATCTAAATGAGAGCCATCAAATTCAAATTAGTCACCTTGACTAGGGTAGGCAGCCATTGCTCAAAACAAATTGAACTCTTTCAAAATCATTTTATACTATAGCATGCTTTGGAATAGCCTTACAACATTAGCAAATCTCTTGCTTTTAAAGTACGTTTGATTTTTTTATTGTTGCTGGGCTAATGATTTCGATCGACTTAAAAAAATCATCAGCATTAAAGAATTGTATTAGAGCTTGGAAATCATCTAATTAGTGATCAAGCCAGGGGATAACATTTTCTGTTCAGAATAAATAAAATATGACTAATTCTTTCAGTCGATTAATTTTAGACTATAACTTCTTTTAAGTAATGATCATCACCTGCTATGGGATGGGTCTAATCCTCCCAAGAAACCAGCAACATATTAGGCCCATTTTATTAATAATAATACTAAGATTCCGATACTGTATAGCGTATAATAACTTTCTCAAGGCTAAACAGTCAGTAGAATATACCATTTAGACAAGTTTATCTTACTACCCCTCTGCCTGTATTGGTAGAGATCCTAAAAGCAAGTTTTCACAATGAGATGATCCCTCCTCAGCTGCAGTTCATTGGATCATGGAAGGGTGGAGGTAAGTTGCTTGATCACCAAGCTAATCAAGTCTTGTACCTAGGGAAATTGGAATTGGGGTTCAGAGAGTCATTGTTTCTTTCTCTGAATTGGCCATGTAAATGACCAAACTGTGGTGTGACCCTTTTTTCCTGCCGTATTAATTCAAGAATCAGAGGTGGTTCACTCTTGAGGAGAGATATAGACTATTCTATCATCAGTTAAACTTGCTTTTCCACCCAGCAGAAGAGATGAGAAGGCTAAGTTGCAGAGAGAAGATAAAATACACTCACAGAGAGGAATGTAGATAAACCGCAGAGAGAGATTTTGAATGGCTTTCTGGGCCCTGGTTCTATTTCTTTCCTCATATCCAGCTGCATTTCTGTACTTAATTGGAAAATAGCCCTAGTGGTGTTGTACTACATTCTTCTTTTTGATGAAGCCAAAAGTAGTTATCAGTGGGTTTTGTCTGGTCATTTCTCTCCTCACACTTCTGGAAATAGTATACCTCTTCCTTGGGTGTCCTTTTCCTCTTCACTTTATATATTGGTAATGATCTGTCCATTTTGATACCCAGCCTACAGAGGGAAGGCACATGATCGAGGCCAAATTGGATACTGTAAATAGTTCTCTCCATGATTTGTTACAGATGACCACATGACTTAAGCCTGAATATTCAGATTACTTTTCTGTGATTTTTTTATATATGAGCAAATTTTCCCTCCAGATGAAACACATCTGGTGTGTTTTCAAGTTGGAATGGTATAAATCTGAAGTATGTATGTGTGTATGTATGTATGTATGTATTATTTATTTATTTATTTATTTATTTATTTATATTATTTCAAGCGCTCTCTCTCTCTCTCTCTCAGGGATTTAACAATTAGAAAAATAGAATAACAACTTTCCTCCAATTTCTCTCACAAATGGTGAAGAGATTGAATGTATACATGCTAATAGCTTGGTATATTCTTACCTTAAATTATTTAATATTAGATTTAAATGAGATATATTAGTGGACACCTGGGCGGCTCAATTGGTTAAGTATCCAACTTCAGCTCAAGTCATGATCTCACAGTTTGTGAGTTCAAGCCCTCCATTGGGCTCTGTGCTGACAGCTCAGAGCCTGGAACCTGATTTCAGATTCTGTGCCGCCCTCTTTGTCCGCTCCTCCCCTGCTCTCACTCTGTCTCTCTCTTTGTCTCTCAAAAATAAAAATAAAACGTTGAAAAAAATTGTAGTGAGATATATTAATTATATAAAAGGTTATGGAATAACATTCCAAATCTATACTGTACATCTTACACTAAGGTATGCATACTGTGTTTCTGATTCTATAATGGTTGGGATAATCCTGGGTCAGGACTCTAACATGGAAAGTGGAGCCGGGGGGGTGATATATAAGCCTTTTACACAAAGCTTTTGAGGTTGTACTGGACAGACTATAGGTAAACAAAAAGAGGGAAGGTTTCTTAGCATTTTATTTATGGGCCTGCATGATCCTTACCATATCCACTCAGATTCTGTTCACAAGAACTCAGTCATATGGTGACACCCAACTGTAAAGGAGGTTGGCATATATACTCTAACTTTGGGTCCAGGAAGAAACCTATGTAAGTTTATAAGCAACTATGCAGCTCTTGCCATATACTCTTTTGGTGGTTTTGAAATAAAAAAAAATTGTGAAAGAATATGGAGAATTGTGTAGCCCAATCACTGCCAAATAATTGAAGTGATATTTAGGCTACATGACATGGTACAAAGAGCTCAGGATGTGAATTCAGAAGACTGTATTTTCAGTTTTGTTCTTACCACTGACTCACTCTGTACTGGGAAAGTCACTTAATATTTCTAGGCTTTATTTTCCCTATCAGTAAAATTTGTATATTAAATTATCTGTCCTACCAGGGTTCTTGGGTGGCTCAGTCTGTTAAGTGTCTGAGTTCGGCTCAGGTCATGATCTCACAGTTTGTGAGTTCGAGCCCCACGTCAGGTTCTGTGCTGACAGCTCAGAGCCTGGAGCCAGCTTCAGATTCTGTTTCTCCCTCTCTTGCTCTGCCCCTCCCCTGCTTATGCTCTGTCTTTCTCAAAAATAAACATTAAAGCAACTTTTAAAATATCTGTTCTACCTACACTACAAGTTTATTGTGGCTACCAAATTAAATATATTATAAATGTAGAGTGCTGTTCAAATGGAAGATCCTTCTTAGGACACACACACACACACACAACTATGCTATCTGCACACATAGAATTCCATGTGTATACTCTACTTCCCATGTTTTCCCATGCTGTTTGACTCTCTCCTCTATAATGTAATAACCTCTTTCAGGGATGCTATGAAACACCTTACATTGTCCTTCTCCCTAGGACCAAAGTATTCATTTGCACAGCTGGAGGAATGTAGGCTGTTCACAAATGAGTCCCTCAAGTATTTCCCTCTCTCTGCTGAAGGGAGATATCTTACTCAAGATTTTGTTCCCTCCCCAGAGGTCAACCTGTATTCAATACCTTCACAGGGGTATTTATAATAGGCCTATTTCCTATTTCATGATGATTCTGAAGGACCATCCCAGGTTCAGTGAGCCCCCACTGGAGTGCCTGAGGGCTCTACTGCTGTTCCACTTTTTCCTCCTAAGTCCTTCTCCCCTGCCCCTCCCCCCCCACCTCCTCATGCCCACCCTGTATTTTTCCTGAGAGCACTCCTAGATACATCTCTTATTTGCAATCCTCTATCTCAGAATCTGCTTCCCAGGACACTTGACCTAAGATAGGCTTCTCATTCCTATCCTTGACCTCGCTATAGTTTGTTCTCAGCATTCAGCCGGAGAGATGCTGTTAGAACTAAATGCTTGTATGTTTTCTAGAGTCACTATAAAAAAGTACCACAAAATGGGTGTCTTAAAACAACAGAAATTTGTTGTTTTACAGTTCTGCCAGAAGTTGGAGCTCAAGATGTCAGCAGAGCTATGCTCCTTCTGAGTGTCTGAATCAAATCTTTCCTTGCCTCTTCCTAGCTTCTGATGGTGGCCATCAATCCTTGTCATTTCTTGGTCTGCAGCTGCATTGCTCCAAACTCAACCTCCGTCATCACATGGCATTCTTCCTGGGTCTCTGTCTTTTCCTTTTCTTGTAAGGACGCTGGACATACTGAATTAGGGCCCACCCTAATGACCTCATCTTAATGTGATCAGATCTTCAAAGACCCTATTTCCAAATAAGGTCATATTCACAGGTACCTGGAGCTAGAACATCAGCATAACTTTTGAACATCAGCATTCAACTCGTAACAGCAGTGCCCCAAATCCTCCACTTACTCTCTATATCACTCAGAGTAAACCTGAAGTGGCCTGCAAAGCACTATACAGTCTGTCCCCTGAAACCTGAATGGCCTGATCTTCCACTCCTCTCCTCTCCTAGAGATCACTTTCCTGCAGCCATAGTAGCCTCCTTGTTGCTTCCTCACTTGCCAGACACACCCCCATCTCAGGGCTTTGCATCTGCTTATCTGTTTACCTAGAATGTTTTTCACCTAGAGATCTCTGCACCACTCTTTACCTAACCTACTACTAATTTGTGCACAAATGTTGCTTCTCAGTGATGCTTTCTCTAACACTCTATTTAAAATTACAAACAACCTTATCCCACACTCTATCGCCAACCATTTTTTCCCTCCATAGAACTTCTCACCTTTTTAAAAAAAAATGTTTATTTATTTTTGACACAGAGAGAGTGAGAGACAGAGTGCGAGTGCAGTAGGGACAGAGAGAGGGAGACACAGAATCCTAAGCAGACACAGATTCTGAATCAGCTGTCAGTACAGAGCCCGATGCGGGGCTTGAACTCGGGAACTGCGAGATCATGATCTGAGCTGAAGACACTCAACTGACAGTCACCCAGATGCCCCATCTCACCTTCTAATATACCATGTAATTTACTTCTTCATTGAGTTTATTATAATCTGCAGTATGACTTCTGTGGTCTCAAGGCAATTTTGCTTTAATGGCCTCTTCCTCCATTAAAAAAATATTTATAATTGTATTTTATGGCTGCATTGATATAAAGAAAAATATGATCCAGGGTGGATGCATTATTGTAATATTCACATTTTTTTCTGGTTTTAAAAGAAATTACAATTAAAACATTTTTGTGGACCTCTAGAAGGATCCTGGGCATTAGGCCCCATGTATAATGGATAACTTGGCCCTGGGTTTATAACTGCTTCCCCATCAGAAGGTAGGCTTTTGGAGGACAAGGACTCTTGTCTATTTTACCAATTGATATTTCCCCAGCAAGTAAAACAGGGCCTGGCATATAGCAATGTTCAATAAATATTTGCTGAATATACAAGTGGCTAAAAATATCATTTTGATTTTCCATTAGTTTGCCATTCCCTTAGTGAAATAGGTTTGTGTGGCCTAACCTAGAATGTACTGTTATTTCCACTTGAATACTTAAAACTTCAAGAATAATTCTTTAAGAGCCTAAGCAATCTTTGAACTAACCATAGGACTCCAACTTTATACAACTCTTGGGAACCATGGGAGTGAGCTAGAGGAGTTACTCTTCTGTATCTGTTCTTGGTGCTCTGTAAAGTTCTATGCTCTGTCTGGAAGTTATTACAAATACTATGAGGAACATTTTTTTTGAACTTAAAAAAACTTCCTTAAACAATTATAAGAAAAAATCTTGCTAGCTTGAAATAAACCATAATATTGAAATATCTTCTAAGTAACGAAATAAGTCATGAAAATGCTTAAGATAATTTTATAAAACTAAACTAGTGTGGTTGCCATATTACAGAGATTCATTTTAATGAAAAAAAAAGAAAAAAAAAACTCCATGAAAATTGGTGGGTCTCAGGTGGTAGAGCAAGGATAAGAGAATGACTAAATTTGATTTGTATTTATTAGAAAAGGGGAGATCAGACCTTCAATTTGATTTGGGAAAACCGAAGTTAAACTTGCAGGGGTAAAATATAGCTTATTTTTTACTGAAGAATCTTGGTACTTATGAATTTCTTAGGCTAAAATGTGGCCACTAAAACCTTTTTGAGAGGAAATGTTATTTCATGGGAGACGAAAACCATTACAGTGTTGCATACATTTAATAATATGAAGAACATTCTAATTTACAGCTGATGAGGAACTTTCATGGTGGTTTTCTTACCCTTTCTGGAACTACTGTGAAACTTCCCATTTGTTCTACAGGCAGCAGTCTTGTTTGTTTTTCTTGGAACTTGACTAACAGTCAATATTTAGGTATATATGTCTGTCCCCCATTAGACTGTTGGGGGAAGCATGAGCAGTTTATTTTAGTACATATATCACCCAGAATGATGCTTTTCATATTGAATTGATATTCAATGAATGAACTGTTGAATGTGAAATGATTTAACAGCTATGGACATGGGGTGATTTTCTTAAGCTTGTTTTCATTATATAAATATTTAAGAAATTCTTTCCTTTGAAGGTTTCTTTTTTGCTACCTGACATGTATCTGTTTCATATACCTGCTTAAGATATGGGGTCCCAACCCTGTCAGAGTAGGGCAGAAGATGGACCCATTATCTACTTCTCTAATACTTGCCTGGAAACTTGCTGGGGACATTATATACATGATCTCACTTAATAATAACAACAACTTAGAGATATAGGAATTATATACTTCATATGATAAATTAAAAAAGGCCAGGGCTGACTAATACGCTCAAGGTCAAACAGCCAATAAGTTAAAGGGTGAAATTCAGTCCTAAATCTGTCTAATACCAAAACTTACATTCTTTCTCACATGAACAAAAGATCAGCTCTACAAAGTAATATGACATTTAGGAATGGAGCATGCTTTTAAGGCAAGATATTGAAAGATAACATAATGAATTTTTATAAAGTAGCTTAAATTTTAATTCAGTAGCCACTACATTAAAATAAGAATTTTGAATCATAATGATCTGCCAGAGAGACCTATATGAAAATAATGAATACATTGCTAAGAAAAATGAAGACATTTACAGTGACAGATACTGGTCCATGGAATTTTATATCATTTTTACATCCGTATTTTGTCATGTCCAGGTCAATTGTGAAAATGATTCTACTACTTTTATATTCTTTGTGCTTCTTTACCTTTTGTGATGATTTATTTCTGCCTGTCTCCTTTAGTCTTATATGTCGCATCTTCACTTGCATTGCTGATTTTTTTCTATCTTACTTCTATGAATTCATTACTTATCCAAAGTTTCTTTATATCTTCTTCTTCTTCTTCTTCTTCTTCTTCTTTTTTTTTTTTGGTCCTCCTGAAAGAACTTATTACAATACTATCTGTGTGATTCAAAGAAGTCCCAGTGTAGACCCATGCAATGCTTCTTCTCAGATTTCAGAGCTAGGGAAATATCTCTTTCCTGATAATTTGGTTTTCTGCCTTATTACCTATTGAGAGTGATGTATCCTATTATATTTCCCTTTTGCTTTGAATGCCTGAAAGATAAGCATTTGGTTTTGTGCACAATAGCAATAGTTTCCCTAGACTTCGTTGTCTGGGATGATTATTGTTACCATCATTACTTGTCTGTTGTCATTGTTTAAATGATGTTACGGTTTTCTCATGTGTGACCTTAATCTGTAAGAGACCTCCCTTTCTTTTTGGAGGTAAGAAAAAGAGAAAAAGATGAGGAAAGAGACTGAAAGAGATAGAAAGAGACGTGGGAAAACTAAACATTTCATCAGTTTTGCATCAAATTTGGTTCTGCCCTGTTTTCTCCAATTTAAGTTACTAATTTCTGTCTTGCTTTGTATGCAACTTCGAGTAGCTGGGACAACTGATTTACTCTTTTGTGCTTGACAACATGTGTTCGTATCTCATGTCCTTTAGGAATGGAGCACTTCTTTATTTTGTCAAACTTTTTCTACAGCCTGTCTTTTTCCCAGATTGGAGCCTTCTTTCTGAATGCCAGATCTACACAGGAGGTCTTGTTATCCTTGGCCAGATAGCCCCAATTCTGAATATGAGCCTCTCTGTCCATCTGTCTGTTGCTATGTATATGTATGCACACACGCCTGTATGCACACATGTTTAACATACACACATATGCATGTTAATGATATTAAGAAAGTCTAATAGAAGGTGCCGGTGTGTATTTATATTAATGCTAAACACTGTCTGCGCTGTTTCTGTTATCTGTGCCATATTTTAGTTGGTTGGCTTTTGCCTTGCTATTTGCCTTTCAATGTCTCTTTTACAACACAGCATCTATGTCTACTTTGAGATTCATGCCCACCACTGCCAGCTTTAACACACAGCAGGATAATCTGGTTTCAATTTAAATTCTTTTATCTCTCTAAAAAGTTAGAAGGAAACATTGCTTTTATAGCCCTTTAGTTTGGTTTGGACTTTGACGCTATGTTGATAGTAGATTAGGTCAGCCTGCCTGCATGTACCTACATATGTTTATATGTATATACTTACATTCTGCCATATCCAATAAAAAGAATATTCCATTCTACAAATTAGTTGTGCCACTGACATATTTTCCTTCTCTGATTCAGTTCATCAGAACCTTACTGGATCTCTACCATGTACAAGGCACTACACTAGCTCCATAGTAACAAATACAAATAAGACATGAAGTCTGTTCTTTATGGAGTCATGGTCCATGCTGGAGACAAAAATACCTATGATATAAGTGGAGAGAGATATGGGTCTTGACAGTGATTCAAATTTTGTGGCTGACATGTTTCCTAGTGGCACACTTCAGGGTTAGACCCAGGGACTTGTGTGAGTTGCAGAGCACTAGCTGTCACTGTCACCTGTTTCCCCATTTTTAAAAAAAAAATTTTTTTAATGTTTATTTATTTTTGAGACAGAAAGAGACAGAGCATGAACGGGGGAGGGTCAGAGAGAGGGAGACACAGAATCGTAAACAGGCTCTAGGCTCTGAGCTGTCAGCACAGAGCCCGACGCGGGGCTCGAACTCACGGACCGTGAGATCATGACCTGAGCCGAAGTCGGCCACTTAAGCGACTGAGCCACCCAGGCGCCCCTTTTTTTATAGTGGTGGTAGTACTGGATTATTTTAGGAATAATCTTGAATTCAAACACATGTATGCTGGCATGTGAACCTGAATAGATTACTTACCCTCTCTATAGCTCATTTACCTGTTAATAATATGCAGTCATATGTATTTATTAAATGTATAAATATTGTCATATAATGTATGTGCCTGGCACAAAGTTGTCTTAGAGGATACGGTGGTGTATAAGACACGTAAGTTTCTGTTTCATGAAGATTAAATTTTAAAAGACAACCATACTGGCCCAACTGTAGTAATATAGAATTACATACACAATATATAGTTTACTAAAGCAATATTTTATGTAAGTATTATTACATATTTGAAAGATATTCAATATATTCTAGGTATTTATTTTTATTTATAGGTAATAAAAAGTGAACTTTTTCTTGCATCATGCAGAAATCAAGATATCACAAAGTATTACATATGTCATATGTATTTAATGTTTTATCTCAAGGTAGAGAATACAATATAGTAAGTGTTTGTGGCAACTTTCACTCAGTGCAGAGATGTCACTGCTTGATTTGACATTTCACTGATTCTTGAATCTGGCAGTTGAGATGAATACCAGAGTCCTAACATGCTATGTTCTGGGCTTTAAATCACCTTCTGGCTCCTCTATTATTCTCTGAACTTAATAAAGACATTATGCCCATGTGTTTTCCAGATCTCATAAAGCGTAAGGTGGTGTAACCTAAGGTGCTGGAGGAAGGAGTCAGTAGATACCTTAGAATGGCCCCTTTCATCCTGATCACAAGGCGTGGGACATTAACATGGATCTACGCTCTTCTCCAGCAGCTGGACCCAGGGTAACTTCTGAGAAATGCTGACTTCTGCACTGACTTTATGCAGAGATGAAAGAAATGTGTGTGCGTCTTAAAAGCAGTGATTAAAGATTTGTCGGACTTTCTACTATTCTTTCATCATTTACCCAAACCTATGAGTGTGACAAAGTGTGTGTCATTAGAAGGCTTTTGTTAAAAAGTAACCACATGAGATACACGTGATGATGTGTGAAGGTTCCCCACCGCCAAAAAGGTTTGTTAAGAAGTTTCAAATACTAACTTTTAGATCATCGGTAACATTTTACATCAGAAAGACAGTGTTTCTGAATGTAGATATATTGGGCCTCAGTTTACTTGTCTGTAACTCAGGGCCAATAATAGAGGGTCCTTGTGATTATTAAATAAGTTAATAGGTATGAAGTGCTTTGAAAAATACGTGGCAATAGAAAGTGCCCCCCCACCCCAGACAGGAAAAAGGTAAATAACTTCACCCAAGTCATGCTGCTTGTTACTAATTACCTACACTGCAAGAATTGATGTATGTTTCTTGACTTACAGTTTAGCAAGAAGTTGAGAAAGATACTATACAAGTGATGTTAATTTTATATGCTCACTGTGTTCAGCCACTGAGATTTTGGCATTCATCTCTTAGGCAGACTGTGTTACTAGAACTATTACCCAAATTGTACTTAGAAGTGAGGAGAGCTGTAACAACAACAACAACAACAACAACAACAACAAAAGCCTAAAAGATATATCTCTTAGCTTGGTAAGACGTCAGTGGATGGCAAGAAAATTTGTGTAAGAGGCTAGAAAGATGGAGACCCAAGATATACAGTGGCAAAATATCTGGCAAGACTAGCTGCAAAATCCTGGAAGGTGAACTGTATGTTTACCAAATCTGCATCCATCAGAGTACCCGAATAAATTAATGAATGGGCAACGCCTCTACCCACCTGTTGTATTTTAAATGAGTGAAAAATGAAATTCTACTTTGTTGGTCATTAAAAATTTAGGTTCATATGTTATTGCAGGTAGTGCCACGTAAACTAATACAGTCTTTTGTATAAACATCAATTCATTACTTTGGTCTTAATTTTTTCTATTTACCAAATGCTTTCTTACTACAAGTTACTTGAATTTTGTGATGTTTTAATCTAAAATTATTTGAATTACTATTAATGAAGGGTACAATTAAGCACTTGCTTTTTGCCAGGTACTGTGCCAAAATATTTAAATTGTCTCACTGGCGCTTTATAGTGTGACCCACGGCAGATGTACAATCTTTATTCCTTTTTACAGATGGGACAACTAAGGTTGAGAAAGCTTAAGTAACTTCGTTAAAGTTATAGGTGGTACATGAAAATTGTTAGTCACTTAGGATAAAGTTATCCTGTTGGCACAGGATAAAGATGAGGTCGATGATTACTCAAAGTCGTGAGTGTGGATGACATATTTTAGAGACAGTATGTTGTATGGGAAATAAATAAAACAAAAAAGAGGAGACAAGAGAAAAGAGCCTGGTGCAGTACTCGAGAAATAGCTAACTTTAAAACATGGGTAGAGTAAAGGAAGCTGTCAAATGAGAGTGATCAGAGAGTCTGCAAGGTAGGAGGAAAAATAGAAGAGTATGATTTCATGAAAACAAGGAAAATGAATGTTTCAAAGAGGGAATAATCAAGAGTGTTAAGTGTTGAAGAGAGGGCAAAGAAAAGGACCAAATGATGAGTTTCCTTTAGAATTATACGTGAAAACGTGACCTTGGCAACAGCAGTGGAAGAGAAGGAGGTGAATCACACTTATGGTGCAATGAGCTGTAAGTGGAGGTAAGGAAATGAAGACAGGAAGTAGAGACAACATTTTGAAGAAGTTTGTGGAGAGAAAAGAAGTATAAGTTAGTAACTGGGGTGGACTGTGGTGTTGAATTTTGGGGTTTTCTTTGGGGGGGGGTGTGGGGGAATGTATTGGGAAGAAATAGGAGAGGCTGATGATGTAGAATAGAGAACAGGTAATTGAGCAAACATGAACGTCTTCTGAGAAAGCCAGAAGAATACAATCCAATATGTGGGACAAAGATTTATATTTTAATTCGAGGAAAGGTGAAAAGGATAGAGGGTGATATAAGTAAGTAGAATTATTTTAGCTAGGGAAGTTAAGACATTTTTTTGCTGGTGTGTTCCATTTTCTCTCCAAAGAAGGATATAGTCAGGTGGCTGAGGATGAAGACTGTTGAAGGTTTGAAGAGCGTGGGCATGATTTTAAATATCTTCAAAAACTAGAAAGAGAGCTGCTAGTAAAATATAGACATAATAATACAGGTCTTCAGTTTGGAGGAGCCAAATGAGGTTGAAAGCTAAACGCATACAGATCAAAAGCACTAAAATTTTGCATACTCTTTGATCTACTATGTTTGGACTAGAAATTTATACTAAATGAGTAATTATAGATGTACCCAAGATATCACCATGAGGATATCCACAGTAGAATTGAGGATATTGAAAAACTGAAACTAACTTAAATACTTACTGATAAAATTATGGTACATTTGTAAGTAGAATATCATGAACCCATTAAAAATTGTGTTTTAGAGGGGTGCTTGGGTGGCTCTGTCATTTAAGTGTCCGACTCTTGATTTCAGCTCAGGTCATGATCTCATGGTTGGGTTCATGAGATCAAGCCCTGTATCAGGGTCAGTGCTGGGCATGCAGCCTACTTATGATTCTCTCTCTCCATTTGCTTCTCTCTGACCCTTTCAAAAGAAGTATTTTAGAATATCTAACATCTAGAAATATGTTTATAATATTCTAATGAAAAGTAGAGGCTGTAGAAAAGAACATTCAGTATGATTTTCCTTTTTTTATAAAAATAGATGTACTTACTAATGCAAACAAAAAAAAAGCAGTCTTAAAAGTGGTGACTTCTACATAATGGGATTACATGTGACTTTTTAAATTTTTTCTTGTGTATATTTATACTTCTGTTATAAGCATTTATAATACCTATCATTAAAAATACCTAAATTTTTAGAGAATTTATTAAGGATTTAGTGAGAACCTAAAATATGACCTATGACATAGTACAGATACCCCAAACTATTGTTGTGGGGAATATTATTCCATGTGCTGTTAATAGGTATCTCTAGGGGCAAATCCTCACATAGGTTTGGAAAGTTTTGTTTTAATTAAGATTTCATAGGCATGACATAATGTTATGAATACACACAACTTCTAGTATGCTAATTTTCATTGGGAATCTTCTTTCCCAATTTTAGTTGCCACTGAACCCTTTTTTGCATGAAATATGGGTTATCAGTCCCTAAGACTATAAATGTTCTCTACATTGGGTGCCTTGTTGTCATGAGACTGGCAAGAGCAGGTACATGACATTTTATGGGTTGATGAAGATTGTCAGTTTTTCGAAATCCATCTTCAAGGGGCACTACTCAATGTATAGAGTTTGATTTTTCTCATTTCAGAGATATCATTTTTTAGGTGACAGAACTTTTACACAGCTTCAGAAATGCAACCGTTGTGACTTTTAACCAATTTAAATCAATGAAACTGTGTGTATGGTGCTCATAAAAGTAGTTTCTGAGAGGTAGGCCAAGCAGTCCTATGGAAAATAAAGATATATAAAATGTGCCAACATACAAGTTTAAAATCTAAGCTTTTTATTGAATGGCTTCTGTCTTTATAGCATCAATGAGTACAAAATTAAGGCTTAATTATATATTTTATCTTTTTTGTAATCTTTTGATTTTATTTAAGATGCTTTATCTTGAACCTGTGAAGGTATATTATCTTCTTTCTATGTATCCAAATATATTTACCCTCCTTCTACTTATTCAACTATTCTACTTATAACCTACTTCTTATATTTTAAATGAACACATGCCAAAAATCCTATATAAATCACTAAGCAATGAGGGAACCAGTAAGATGTTACTACCAGTTTGCATAAGAATCCAAAGAGCTGTACCCATAAAGGCCTATGGTACATGTTCAAATAAATTTGCTTAATACATGTACAACTGGCAAACTGGTTAATATCTACAGAGCAATAATCCACTAAACACAATTTGCACTTCGATGCTCGAGTATTATTCACATTACAGTTGACTCTTGGAACAACACAGGAGTTAGGGGTGCTGACAATCCCTAACTTCATGCAGTTGAAAATCCACATATAACTTTTGACTCCCCCCAAAACTTAACTACTATTGACCAGAAGCCTTACTGATAACATAAACAGTAGATTACCACATATTTTGTGCATTACATATATTATATACACTATTCTTACAATAAAGTAAACAAAAAAGCAATGTTATTAAAATTATAAGGAAGAGAAAACACATTTATAGTACTATACTGAATGTATTGAAAAAATTCTTTGTGTAATGGGACCCATGCAGTTCAAACCCATATTGTTCAAGGGTCAACTGTATTTTGATATTCTACAATTTACAAAATTATAAAATAGGTTAAAGAAAATGAATAGTACAAACCCGATAGAGTCAGATAACCTGGAAGGGTGTATTCTAGATAACACAGTTTTCTTTTTTTTTTTTAATTTTTTTAATGTTTATTTATTTTTGACAGGGAGAAAGAGAGAGAGAGCATGAGCTGGGGAGGGGCAGAGAGAGGGAGACACAGAATCGAAAGCAGGCTCCAGGCTCTGAGCTGTCAGCACAGAGCCCGACACGGGGCTCGAACTCACAGACCAGGAGATTGTCACCTGACCCGAAGTCGGACGCTCAACCGACTGAGTCACCCAGGCGCCCCTAGACAGCACAGTTTTCTACTGAAAACAGTTGGCAATTTTTTTTGATACCTTTGAAAGTCTTTCACAGTTTTCCCTGACAGTCTCTGCTTATCTTAAAATTGTGATAGTCACAAAGAAAGATTTTCTTTTTTTTCTTTTTTTAAATTAAAAAAAAAAGTTATTTATTTTTGAGAGAGAGAGAGAGACTCTCTCTCTGTAAGGGCAGAGACAGAGAGAAACAGAGAGAGCCTGATGGACTCGAACCCACAAACTGAGATCATGACCTGTACTGAAGTCAGATGTTAAACCAACTGAGCCACCCAGGAGCCCCAAGAAAGATTTTCTTGATTATGAAATAAGTCTGGTCTCACTAGGTTTGACTTGATTATTCGTATATGTACACTAAAAGTATGAATTTACCACAGAGGCCTTCTTAAACTTTTTACAAATCAAGAGCCATATAATATTTAACCATTACAAACAGCACAAGGTTAACTTCTTTCTGGAAAGTTTCATAAGTCAGTTCAAATTTGACTTATAAAAGCTTTTGTTACGTACTATCACAAGGTGACCAAATGAAGCTCATGATATTCCCTCCACTATATTTCACCTGAATTAGTTCTAAATTTGGGTGATTTTTCTGTCTTCTCATAGTGATCCAAATATCCAAACTTTCCTGACCTAATGGGAAGTACCCTTCCTTACTACCTGCTAGGCTGGACCTGAAAACCAGCCATCAGGCAGTTTCCCCAGGAGGGCTCTATAAGCATTGTCTTCACAATAAAGCTAGCCTTTGTTTCTCAAAAGCATCTTGTCTGTCTGATGAAATAAGCATTGTTTTCAAATATGACACTCAAGATAAGACTATGGTTGTACAATCATTTTGTTCTATTAACATCTGGTAAAAAGAAAGACTTTCTTATCAAACCTATGTAAATAACTATATTGCATAAAAAGTAAGGAGAAGTAGTAAGAATTTCTCAATTTGGTGATCAGTGAGAATTAGGTATCATTTAAGAGACTGCATTTCAATTTACCAAAATAGAGTTTACTGAATTGTTCTGGTTTTCAGATAGCTTAACAAATAGAAAAAACACACAAACCTTTCTTACATATTCATGAAATAGAACAATAGTCCCTGCTTAAGCATTACATAAAAATTCCCCTCATCAGTTCATACAGTCCTAGAAATGCTGACATAGTCCACTGGCACAGTTGAAAAGTGGTCTAGATACCACCTCACTCTGGTCAGAGTGGCTAAAATGAACAACTCGGGAAACAACAGATGTTGTGGAGGATGTGGAGAACCGGGAACCCTCTTGCGCCATTGACGGGAGTGCAAACTGGTGAAGCAGCTCTTGAAAACAGTGTGGAGGTTCCTCAAAAAATTAAAACTAGAACTACCCTACGACTCAGAAATAGCACTACTAGGAATTTATCCAAAGGATACAGAAGTGCTGATTCATAGATGCACATGCACCCCAATGTTTATAGCAGTACTATAAAAAATAGCCAAATTATGGAAAAAGCCCAAATGTCTATCAACTGATGAATGGGTGAAGAAGATGTGGTGTGTATGTGTGTATATATATATAATGGAATACTGCTCGGTGATAAAAATGAATGAAATCTTGCCATTTGCAACGACGTGGATAGAACTTGAGGGTATTATGCTAAGTGAAATAAGTCAGAGAAAGACAGATATCATATGTTTTCACTTGTATGTGGAACTTGAGAAACTTAGCGGAAGACCATAGGGGAAGGGAGGGAAAAATAAGTTACAAACAGAGAGGGAGACAAACCATAAGAGATACTTAAATACAGAAAACAAACTGAGGGTTGATGAAGGTAGAGGTAGGAGGCTGTGGAAAATGGGAGACAGGCATTGAGGAGGGCACTTGGGATGAGCACTGGGTGTTGTATGTAAGGGATGAATCATGGGAATCCGCTCCCGAAGCCAAGAGCACACTGTATACACTGTATGTTAGCTAACTTGACAATAAATTATTAAAAGGAAAGAAAGAAAGAAAGAAAGAAAGAAAGAAAGAAAGAAAGAAAGAAAGAAAGAAAGAAAGAAAGAAAGAGGGTCTAAACAGTGTCAGGTCAGAAGCGTGTATCCAACATTCTTTTACCTAAAGTGTCAATAGTCTGAAGTCCCAAGTACAGTCCTTTTCCAAAAGGCTTTGAGACTGTCCTTTGTTGAAGGAGACTGATGGGTTTTTTTGTTTGTTTTTAAAGATGTCATTGACTGTTTTATTTTTTTAAGTGGTCTATTTTTTTTTGTAGAAGAAAAAATCTTGAGATATATAATGATACTGAAATAAAACACATGTATCAAGAGTATACAAAAAAATATCAAATAAACACTGAAGTAGGACCTATGACATCTACAGTTTTATAAATTTGATGGGTATCATCATTTAAGAACAAATGGCCTAGAAGATGGTATATTCAAATGAAAGAAGGTGGCCTATGAACATTTTAAGTAATAACTAAAACTATGAGTGATGACATTATATTATTATTGACTAATATTAAAGCATGAACAGGATTCTGAAAAAATAGAAATATAGGAAAACTTGAAAAAACTCTTTCTTAAGAGCTTTGATCAATGTTTTCCCTAAGGTTGAAACATTTTGAAAGCAAGGGCATTAACAAATGCCTAAAGGCTTCCCATCAAGTGTGAATTTTCTTGAATATTTATGTTAATAACGTTTTACCACTCTCAGTTTAACCTAAGGAAGTCTGAGTGTCTGTTTTGATTTGACAATTCTTCCCATGCAACTATCAAACTAATATAATTAAGGTACTTCTAGCATCCTTTAAGAAGTGAAAGAGCTAATATTTGTGGTTTTCCAGGGACCCTTTGAAACAGTCTGATAGTTTTAGATATAAAAATATCCTGAAATTTTAATCTTATTTTTTTACATTTAAGATCTGAGTTTTGAAAGGCAGAAATCAAAAAAAGTTTCAGGAGAGATTTGGACATTTGGTTTAGATAGGATCATGGGTACCTGAGAAATAATACTTGGTTTGACTAATTAAAATGATAATATAGCACTAAAAATTTAGATAACAGGATTGAAAAGAACCTTAGTTCTTTGATAAGCTATAACTTTAGTTTTTCTTTCTTTCCCCCCATTTAAATAATCAAGGCTATAATAAAGTTCGCATAAAGCACAGAAAATTTTTCTGCTAAATCACAGAATTTTACAATGTAGGCAGATAACACAGAGGGTGAACAATTACCTTTCATATTGTAGGTGAAGGTATTAGTCAGTAAACCAAGGAATCAGTATTGAACAAATTGCTAAAATTTTAACATATTTCATAGCTTCTCTTCAGATTGAAATATTATAATCCAAGATAAATAAGTTTGTATACAAGTTTTGTTCTTCATTATGCTTTTTCAGATTTTAAAAGTGACACATTACTTTAGGATAGCTATTAGGGAATCCACCAGGTAAAAACTAATTTCATAATTATTTTAAGATATTATTACTGTCAACATGCAATGTATTCATCATTACTCTCTTCAGAGAAATAAAAAAAATCATCAGTTTTTATTTCTAATGTGGTAACTATGGGTAACTACACATAAACAAAGTCTTGGGGGATCCTCAATCATAAAGGTAGGAAAAGACCAAAAAGTTTGAGAACTCCTGATGTGGACAAATTACTTTTTCCCTACAAACAAACAAAAAAAAAAAGACACAAAAAACCAAAAAAGTTGCATTCTCACTATATTGCCTGATCTCAACCACTCATATCAGTTATAACTTTTAACAAAGTGACTTCTATTTCTTTAAAATTTTTTTTTACTCTTTATTTATTTTTGAGAGAGAAAGAGACAGAGTGTAAGTGGGGCAGGAACAGAGAGAGAAACACAGAATCCAAAGCAGGCTCCAGGCTCTGAGCTGTCAGCACAGAGCCCAACATTGGGCTCCAACTCACGAAGCACAAGTTCATGACCTGAGTCAAAGATGCTCAACCGACTTAGCCACCCAAGCACCCCAAGTAACTTTTATCTCACAGAGGAAGCTATGTGGGTTGAAGAGTGGAATAGAGAACTATCTGTTACACTATTATAACAGATTGCAAAGTTTTTGAAAATAAATACTTGATAAAGTTTTTGATAGTCACACATCCCTTTTACACTTTCTTGAAGTGGCAAAAATGAGCATTCATTAACATCACCCCAAGATACAATCTCTGTATAGCACAGAAAGAATAAATAAAATATATAAACTTTATGTGTTGAGTATTAATCAATGGTTTTGATTTTTCAGTATTCTATTTTACAAATTAATTATGTATCTAATGGTTATTAATTAATTCAATATTAATCCAAAGTTTTAAGGTGCCTTAAGAGATTTTGGAAATTATTTACAAAATGTAACTACTTTTGAAATCACAAGTTTCAGAACAATGATTCAATTTAATTGAATGCAAATTCATATTTTAATAAGTTTTTTTCAGAGAGGAAAGAGAGCAAGCAGGGGAGAGGGGCAGAGAGAATGAGAGAATCTTTTTTTTTTCTTATTTTAGAGAGAGAGAGAGAGAAAGAGAGAGAGTGCATTCATGCTAGTGACCAAGGGGCAGAGAGAGAATCCTAAGAGGTGCAGAGAGACAGAGAGAGGGTGCAGAGCCTGGGCCGGGGAAGGGGGAGGAGGGCTTGAGCTCACCCAATCCAGGGCTCCAACTAATGAACCACAAAATCTTGCCCTGAGCCAAAGTCGGATGCTTAACCGACTGAACCACCCAGGAGCCCCAGGGACAGAGAATCTTAAGCAGGCTCCAGGTTCAGCACCTGTTCTTTCTCTCTCAAAATAAATAAATAAATAAATAAATAAATAAATAAATAAATAAATAAATATTTAAAAAAAGAAGAAGAACAAGTCCAAATGGAATAAACTATATTCTTTCATTATACTTAAAATAGAGAAAATTTGAAAACTATGTCAGAGAAAAGGCATGGTTTGTTTTTACTAAACCAGAATTATGTTTTTAAAATGCTTATTCATTTATTTTGAGAGAAAGAGAGAGAGAGAGAACAACGCATACATGTGTATGCACAGAAGCAGGAGAGGGGCAGAGAGGGAGAGAGCCTGGCCCGGGGACTGATCCCATGAACCGTGAGATCATGACCCGAGCCAAAATCAAGAGTTGGATGCTTAACGGACGGAGCCACCCAGGAACCCTGAGTTACTTTTTGTAAGAAGACATTTTTTTTAATTCAAGCAAATTTAAAATACTAGAAGTTAAATTTTCTTACTCTGTAAGCATTTTAGGAATAGCATATATATATTTACTTGTTTATCTCTATAAACCTGTCAGAGCATGTGAAAATTAAAACTTAAGAGAGTTTAATAATATACTTTAGTAATATAATTATTAATATTGCTATAAAAGCTAATATTGATGCTTTTACTGTAATCAGTAACTGTTCTTATCACAATATGAAATACCTGATTTATTCATCACAACACTACGATATTAAAATATATATGTAGATATTGTTATCTTCATTTTATAGGTGAGGAGACCAGGACACGTAGAGGGTACGTGTCATACAGTAAATGAGCAATTGAGTCAAGATTAAGATAGCTATTTTAAGGTCACAAAGCCAGTAATTGTGAGGCTGAAATTTTACCTTGGGTTGTGTGACATCCAAAGTTCACGCTCTTTCTTCTTCCTCATATTGGTCCCTGGTGCTTTAAAAAACAAACAACTGAAGCCATGTACCTACAAAACTGTAATATGAAGCCAAGTATTATATGACCTGAACGTGTTATAAGTTGCTATTGGGTAGAGTTCAGAGGAAGACTGGACTGATTCTGGAAACTTTACTGGTGGCATTGACCCTTTAACTCAATCCCCTTTTGCCAGATTTAGCACAGTAACACAGGTCTTAGCATTATTTCAATAAGTACATTCATGATGTTCCCTAGGAATTCTGTAATTCTTTTGTAAGGATCCTAAGTCTGGAAAATGAGCTTCAAATAGGAGATACAGACCCAAAGAAAAACACAGGTGTCCCCAACTTTTTGAAAGTTTGTGCTATACCACTTCCTGTCTACGAAAGACCTGCATTGTTAGTACCTGTTCCCACAAATGGAAAGAAGTCTGAAGAGAATTTTCACTTTTATGAAATAAGGCGGAAAGGGAAAATAATTTTCAGCGTTTGTTTGCAGCGAGCTGTTAGAGAGCCAGCGCGCGCACCCCAAGCAGCCAGAGTGGCTCAGCCAAGCTCCTTCCCTGGAACTACACTCAACATCTCAGCATCAAGCCCCAATAGCTTTGAGCTGTTTCTGTGAGCATCTGTGCTTTATCTTGATTGATTTTGTTTATCCCGTCTTAAGGTATCAGAAAAGCCTAAGAGAGGTTATTTTTTGTCTCTGGGAATGCTCAAAAATTTTTCCATGTAAATTAATGGTAATTGCTTTTTCACTTTATGCCATTTCAGTTTATGAAAGGTTTCATAGGAACGCTCTACTTTTAGATGGCCAGGAAACCTGTTAAGTCACATATACCTCATTTTATGGGGAAAAAAAAGAGTGGGGGAGGAAATCGGTGTTTTCCCAGGGAATGGAAGGTGAAGACAGGCAGTTGCGATGAAAGTGTCTGGCAAGGAGAGGCACATTACAGATGCATCACATTTTCTAATTTTCATGAGCAGGGAGGAGGAAACAAAGGTATCAGTGAACGTTCTGAGTAAATACAGAGGCTTCCTTCATCTAAGCCTGAAATGTGTTCCAGGCAAAATTGTCTTGAGTGCCTAAGCTAAAGTAATATCCAGGACCAAGGCCTGGGAGGGCTCACCATGAAAGCAACCTTTGAGAAACTTATCATGACACTTGTATATTAGCAAGATGAGAAATGTACACTGTGGGATTTGATTCCAATAGACACAGTATACCTGAATTTTAGTTTTAGTCATTTTACACATATTTCAGATACACTGTTAAAATTGTTTTCTATTAATTCTTTTGAATCACTGCATAGGACACTTGTGGGTGGAGGGGCAGGCCACCCAGGAGTATCTGTCATCTATCCATCTATCGAATGCCTACTAAGGGCCAAGAACTTAAAAAAAAAAAAAATATATATATATATATATATATATATACACACACACACATATATATATACACACACATATGTATATATATATATACACACACATGTATATTTATACATATTTATATGACTACCTACATGGATATTATTTCACAGATAAAAGAAACTCAGGTTAAAACAAAGTAACTTCTTTAACTTCCAAAAACTAACAAGGGGCAAGAGTAGGATTAGAACAAAGATCTGTCAATTCCAAAATTCATTCTCCATGTAAAACTGAATCCAAGAAAATACTGTTTTTCCACCCAAGTGTTGAACAGGGGCTCAAGCCAACCAAAATGTCATTTCTTTCTTCACCTTGACAACTGCAAAATAAAGTGGACTGCAAGCCCCAGGCATCTCAGACATGAGTTACATAAACCATAAACCATATTTAATCATGATAAATGTGGGTAAAGAGTTCTTGGATATTCTCTCATTTATTTAGTGTTTGTTAGTCATTCCTCAATCTAGCAATTAGATCTGGGAAGCTGGAAACTTCAATATGATTTTCTCTGCTAAGTAATTTTTAGCATACACCTGTAGTACACAGTTTAAGATCCAGTTCAGAAATAAAAACCATTCACATACCAGTGTGAAATTTTATACTGACCAACCTTGAAATAAATACACGTGTTGAATTATTGAAAGGGTCCAAAATTCAGAAAAGGTAATTCACATTGACGTCTAAAGCTCAGATCTTAAATGTTTTACAGGTTTGTTTCATTTTAATGACTACTAAAAAAGGAAGCATTGGCAGAAAGAATTCATTTTACCCCATTTCAGGAGACTTGTCTGTAATATTCAATAATAGGTGTTAATATTGGCTTGTTTTAAAGGTAAGGGTTTATACTTCATATATATGAATAAATCTATAATCTAACTATTTCATAGCAATTTACTATAATCCCACATATTTCTAGCCTACATTTGTTATTATGATTTCCAACATGATTTTGTATTTGATTTCAATTTTATTATTGTGATAGCTTTTACTATTTTATATTATGTAAAATAGGTTTCAAACCTTGTGGGATATAGTTAACTATAATCACAGAAAAGCTTTTGATTTTTGAAAAAAATAAAATTATGGTCCTCTGATTACTAAATATTAATACATTTTTCTTAACCAGAATAAGGAATTTTGCATCATATTTTTTCTTTTTATTTGGGCATTAATAATTTTATATCTAGATAATATCCATTATTAGTGTAATATCTCAAAACTTCTGCAACAAGTAGGCTTTTACTAATAAAAAAACAATCTTTCAAAAGAAAGTTGATACCATTTTGGGTAAGTAAAATTTTCCAAAGTAGAAATGAAGAAAAAAGAAAAAGTTTACTGTATGCTTGTTCTTGTATTCCTAAACATTTTAGTTAATTCACATATTTAGAAAAAAATCTTCAGTGTTATATTCAAGAACCAAACAAAACAATTGGCATATAAGTAGAATCAATACCTCATATGTAAATGAAGATCAGAGTTTCTTTAGATGGAGTAGAATATGATTTTCACAGAGCTTCTTTATTGTTAAGCATTTTCTGAGTTTCCTTCTGAACCAGATATGGCAACAATCTTCTCAGTTTCTCACATTTCTTTCTTTTTAAAGTTTATTTATTTATTTTGCCAGAGAGTGTGAGTGGAGGGGGGCAGAGAAAGAGGGAGAGAGGGGGTGAGAATCCTAAGCAGACTCCATGCTGTGAGCATGGAGCCCAACGTGGAGCTCAATCTCACAAACTGTGAGACCATGACCGGAGCTGAAATCAAGAATCAGATGCTTAACCAATGGAGCCAAACAGGTACCCCAAGTTTCTCACATTTCTGAGGGGAATTTCATTAAAGGCATTTCATATAGGATACTGGTGACAAGGTTTATGAATTTGAAATGTAGTCATTAGGAGTATCTTTCAAAATAAATCTTGAATTTTTTTTTTTTTTCCAACTGGAAGTCCTCAGAGAAATTAGCTTTAAACTTTTGGGACTTCTTCCTAAACGTTACCAATATAGGAGTTCTTGTGCCTCCAGAACTCCGGTAACTTTAATGTTAAAGATTGGGTATTCTCTTGGTTAATGTAGATTTGATTTGCCAGATTTGAAGAACAAAAATTTAAACTCTTCTCAAGTATAGATCTGGACATGAATCATCTAAATAACTATTAACCTGTTATTAACTGTTGATCCACTTGTCATGAGGAATTTGAAAATTGGTCCGTAAGTGTCATTTTGTAATGTCCATGTTACACTTTTTTAGTTAAAAACAACATAGGCTGAGTAATGGTTATTTGGTCTTTTTTTTCATTTCAAAAAACTCTGACGCTAATTTTCTCATAAATAATAGAAGGCTATAATGCTTTATTTTAATTATTGTATTTTTTCAGTTTATAACTTCCATATAATAATATTTTGTTATATCTCTCTTCTCTAATGAAATTCTTCACTTTATTTTTTTGTGACTGTGGTTTGTGTTTTTTAACTTTAAAATGTTTTATTTAGTTTTGAGAGAGAAAGAGAGAGACAGACAGAGCATGAGCAGGAGAGGGGCAGAAGGAGAAGAAGCAGGTCCAGGCTCTAGCTGTCAGCACAGAGGATGAGGGGCTCAAACTCAGGAACCATGAGATTATGACCTGAGCCGAAGTCAGAGATGCTTAACCGACTGAGCCATCCAGGCACCCTTGTGACTGTTTTCATTTATTTTCTACAACATTTTCATAACAGTTACTTTAAATCTTTTTGTTAAGTAACTAACATTTGAATTACTGGTGGATCTTCTTTATCACTTACTGTTTTTCTGTTGTTTTCAACCACATGGTCCTGACTTGGCATGACCAGTTATGTTTGACTGAATGATGGATATAGAGATTCCAGATAATGTTATCTTGGATTTACCCTTTCCATTAGTTGAAGAGAGTGACTCATTAATCCAACAGGGAGTTTATTGCATAGAGGCTGGTTGTAGTCCTGTAGTGATCAGAAACCAGTGTGTTTCTGATCCACCCCTGTTTCTCCAGAATTTTCAACTGAAAGTGCACTCCATTTTCTTAGACCTTACTTCTGTCTTACCTGCTGAAAAATCTGATCAGCTTTTCAGAGGTCTTCTACTTAAGGTTGTAGTCTCCAACCCCACACAGAGACTGGCCTGAGTCTTGCAAAAGTTTCCACCAAAAGCTTGTTCAGGTTCTTCTTGCAAAGAAGTTCTTTGGGTTTTTCATCAGTATAAATATCAGATTCCAGCCTTCTGTCTTTGCTTAGAATTTCTGCATAACAAACTATCACAAATTCAGCAGCATGAATAACAGCACCCACTTATTATGTTGTATTTCTGTAGGTCAAATGTTTGGGCATGGCACGATTGAGTTCTCTGCTCACAGTTTTACCGGACTGACACCAAAGTGGCAGCTGGGCTGTGTGTTTACCTGGAAGGTTGAATAAGGAAGAATCAGTTTTCATACTCATTCAGGCTGTTGGCAGAATCTAGTTCTTTGTAGTTGTAATACTGAGGTCCCCAACTTTTTGATGTATGCTAGCCAGTGGTTACTCTTAGCTGTTAGGGACTGTCTGCTATGCCCTGCTTTGTGGCCTTTTCCATTCTCAAACACAGCAAAGGAGAATTTCCTTCATTACCTCTCACATCTGGAATCTCTCACCAGGAACAGCCAGGTCCCTTTTAAGGTGCACCTGATTAAATCAGGTCCATCAGGGATAATCTCTCTTTCCTAAAGTCAACCATACCATTTTGCATAACCAAATCACAGGAATGATACTGTCACATTCAAGGCCCTTCTCATGATTGACAAATACTCCAGGGGAAAAACGATCGTAATAGTAAACTTCTTTTTTCAAGGTTCTTCTGTCTTTGGAGATTTATCGACCTTGATGCTCACTGCCTAAACAACTCTCTGAGCTTTCCACTTTATCCAGATTTTCTGGTTGTTCTAGGTGGAGCATTGTGTTGCAAACTGCTCCATTCCACTTGAAAATAGACATCCCCATTAAGTCTTTACAATCCTTGAGTTACAAATTTCTAGCTACAATGATAATAGCGAGCCATGATTTAATCCTTTATATTATCTCAGTTCACTAAACAAAAAGTGATTTCACAAAGATGATATCTCTTGGTTCCTTGGTTTGGTAATTGCTCTGTATAACTCATATCAGAATGCTGTTTTCTTTCTTTTTTTTTTAATATGGAACTCTTCATGAATTTGTGTATCATTCTTGTGCAGGGACCAGGCTAATGTCTATATCAGAATGTTTGTTTTGTTAGATGCGGTTATGTTGGTTTTTAATTCATTTATTTTTATACAGATTTTAATATCTTTAAAGAGTTTTTAGCAAAATTTTTAAAATATAATGTATTGTCAACTTGGCTAACATACAGTGTATACAGTGTGCTCTTGGCTCCGGGAATAGATTCCTTGATTCATTGCCTACATACAACACCTAGTGCTCACCCCAACAAGTGCCCTTCACAATGCCCATCACCCATTTTCCCCTTCCTCCCTCCACCCACATCGACCCTCAGTTTGCTCTCTGTATTTAAGAGTCTCTTATGGTTTGCCTCCCCTTTTTTTGAAACTATTTTTTCCCCTTCCCTTCTCCCATGGTCTTCTGTTAAGTTTGTCAAGTTCCATATATGATTGAAAACATATGATATCTGTCTTTCTCTGACTGACTTATTTCATTTAGCATAATACCCTCAAGTTTCATCCACGTTGCTACAAATGGTAATATTTCATTCTTTCTCATTGCCAAGTAGTATTCCATTGTATATATAAACCACCTCTTCTTTATCATTCATCAGTTGATGGACATTTGGTCTCTTTCCATACTTTTGCTATTGATGAAAGTACTACTATAAATATTGGGGTACATGTGCCCCTATGAATCAGGGCTCCTGTATCCTTTGGATAAATTCCTAGTACTGCTATTGCTGGGTCATAGGGTAGTTCTAGTTTTAATTTTTTGAGGAACCTCCACACTGTTTTCCAGAGTGGCTGCACCAGTTTGTATTCCCACCAACAGTGCAAGAGGGTACCCGTTTCTCCACATCCTAGCCAACATCTGTTGTTTCCTGAGTTGTTCATTTTAGCTACTCTGACTGGTGTGAGGGGGTACCTCAGTGTGGTTTTGATTTGTATTTTACTGATGATGAGTGATATTGAGCATTTTTTCATGTGCCTGTTAGCCATCTGGATGTCTTCTTTAGAAAATGGCTTATTCATGTCTTCTGCCCATTTCTTCACTGGATTATTTGTTTTTTGGGTGTTGAATTTAGTAAGTTCTTTATAGATTTTGGTTAATGTTTTTTAATGTTTTATTTTATTTTTGAGAGAGAGAGACACACACAGAGCACACGTGGGGGAGGGGCAGAGAGAGAAGGAGACAGAGAATCTGAAACAGGTTCCAGGCTCTGAGCTGTCAGCACAGAACCCAACATGGGGCTTGAACCTATAAACCACAAGATCATGACCGGAGCTGAAGTTGGACACTTAACTGACTGAGCCACCCAGGCCCCCCGAGATTTATAATATTTTAAAATAAATATTTATAATCAAATACATATGAAAATCACGTTGGGATTTTGAGACTCTGGGATTTTGAACATTTTTTCAGTTTCACCAAATTAAATTGAAGCATCTATAAATAATAAAAATATTTCTAATTGTATTTAGAAAGAAGGCAACTATTTTAAAAAAGATGACATACTGGGATAAACTCAGTCAATAGGATAATTAATGTTCTTTAGAAAATGTGCAAAATTCTGGAGTTACTCTGCACTAAGGAAATGTTAATTCTGGCATTCCTCTAGATTTTGAGGGAGGAAATCTTGTATTGCTACCACAACCTGTAACATATACCAACTAGAAATTTCGAATCCTTAGAATTTTTAACTTTTTATTTATTTTGAAATTTAGGTTTCATTATTTTTTTAGGTTTTATGTATAGATTTTGCTCATTTGTTCACTTATTTACATGAAGGGCTGGGATTTTTCTTTTTTTTAATTAAATTTATTTTTTTTAAATTTACATTCAAGTTAGTTATCATATAGTGCAACAATGATTTCAGGAGTAGATTCCTTAATGCCCCTTGCCCGTTTAGCTCATATCCCCCCAGTAACCCTCCAGTAACCCCTCCAGTAACCCTCCATTTGTTCTTCATATTTAAGAGTCTCTTATATTTTGTCCCCGTCCCTGTTTTTATATTATTTTCACTTCCCTTCCCTTATGTTCATCTGTTTTGTATCTTAAAGTCCTCATATGAGTGAAGTCACATGATATTTGTCTTTCTCTGAGTGACTAATTTCACTTAGCATGATACCCTCCAGTTCCATCCACATAGTTGCAAATGGCAAGATTTCATTCTTTTTGATTGCTGAGTAATACTCCATTGTATATATATCCCACATCTTCTTTATCCATGCATCCATCGATGGACATTTGAGCTCTTTCCATACTTTGGCTATTGTGGATACTGCTGCTATAAACATTGGGGTGCATGTATCCCTTCAAAACAACATACCCGTATCCCTTGGATAAATACCTAGTAGTGCAATTGCTTGGTCGTAGGGTAGTTCTCTCTTTTTTTTTTAATTTTTTGAGGAACCTCCATACTGCTTTCCAGAGTGGCTGCATCAGTTTGCAGTCCCATCAGCAGTGCAAAAGAGATCCTCTTTCTCTGCATCCTCACCAACATCTATTCTTGCCTGAGTTGTTAACATTAGCCATTCTGACAGGTGTGAGCGGGTATCCCATTTGTGGTTTTGCTTTATATTTCCCTGATGATGAGGGGTGTTGAGCATTTTTCATGTGTTGGTTGACCATCTGGATGTCTTCTTTGTAGTAGTGTTTCTTCATGTCTTTTGCTCATTTCTTCACTGGATTATTTGTTTTCTGGGTATTGAGTGTGATTATTTTTAAAGTTTTTAAATAGCTAGTCCTAACCAAGTTGACACATTATTTCACTCCAAAATTCATATAATCAATCTGAGAAGAAATTGGAAAAAAAAGAATAATGAAAAAAAATTAAATTCCATTTTTAGTTCAGTTGAATTAAGTACATTATATATAAGTATCTAATTTTTAGGTGCATTTAACTATTCATAGAAAATATGCCAAATGCTTGCTTGCAGTTGGGCAATTACAAAAATCAATACATTAATTATTTAATCCCATTAGCACTTTAACACACTATACAAGCAACACTCACACACATGAAAAACATTTTTTAAAGATGTTTTATAAATCTTAATGTAAAGCATTTAAGTGACAATGTTATAAGCAGATATATGTGGAAAATGCCCATATTCTCATTTTTGCAATTCATTACAAACCATTAAATCAATGCATATTATTAAAATAGTATTTATTAAGTACCAACTGTGCATACTAGTCTAAGTACTTTAGGCAGTTCATTCTTAAGACAAAAGATACTTTCTTAGCTTCAGATCTCAAGAAAGATTTCATTCTGAATTTTGTTTTACAGAGCTCCTCAATCTTTGTGTTGTGGATGAACTTTGTAATGTAAAAATCTTCAAATTATCCAACCCTCTTCCCCTCACCCTCCACAAAAATCTTTGTGGAAATAAGGAGAGCTTCTCTTTGCTTTTTGTAAGAATTAAATAATAACTACCCTCATGAATACAGATTGTATTTTAAATTTATTTGAGTAGAAAGTATAGTTTTTGTGTTTTATAAATGTAAGAACACATTTGATGGAATTGGCAGATTATTCAGATGACAGGCTGTTGTTAAAATGAAATGTTAGTGTTCACATGCCTATTAAATATATATAAGCACAATGACAAAGGTAAGGGAAATATTGATGAATAATAAAAATGTCTCATATTCACAATTAATATGTCTGCACTCAATAATTATCTTCAGGCTCCCCCTTGTATTATATTTAACTTCATGGGATTCTTCGGTAATGCAAGGATCAGAGAAGTAAACAGTTTATTATATTTGCTCTCTTTGGAGTAGTGTAGTATAGTAGATAAGCTGTAAAGACATTAAATCTTTTTTTTTTTTTTTAAATCCGTCTTCATCTGAAAAAATAGGAAAGTAAGACACACCTTGGAGGGCTGTGAAGATTCAAAAACACTTAAGCAAAGCAACTGGCCACAGGTTTGAGCATGCATTCTCAAAATGTAGCCTAAAGCAATTGTTATTTAACTGAAAGTTTTGGTAAGTGAAAATTTTAAGAAAACAACTTCAGCTCAAATTTAAAATTATCACCTTTCATTGGACAGTGAGGTTTATATCTGTATAACATAAGCACTCAAAAAAGTTTACTTATTTTCAAAAATTGTTTTAGGTGTCGCGCTGCAATATTCCAGGAACCTGAATGCATTTCTGAATGTCTCAGGGTATCTATGGTCCCACTCTCCTTGGTACTAAGTTGTAGAGTCCTCAGGGCTTACTACCACTTTACACAACCACAATTTTCATTGCTGTGCTTACATTAATTTATTTAATACATTGTTTTGGGACTGAATTCCAATTTTTCTGATTTCTCAATAGCTCTAAGGGTAGAGGTTGTAAATTTTTGGTGGTGGACTCTCCCTTGTTTCTGGAAGTGAACACATTTAAGAAATTTCATAGCTGGGGCGCCCGGGTGGCTAGGTCCGTTGAGCATCCAACTTCTGCTCTGTTATGATCTCACAACTCCTGAGTTCAAGCCCCGCATCAGGCTCTGCACCGATAGGATAGCTCAGAGACTGGAGCCTGCCTCAGATACTGTGTCTCCCTCTCTCTGTCCCTCCCCTGCTCGCACTCTGTCTCTCTCTCAAAAATAAATAAACGTTAAAAAAATTGAAAAAAAAGAATCTTCGTAGTCATGCACATGTAAGGTAAATAAAAAAATTTAAGTCTGTTTTTCTATAGAGACACACAAACTGAGAATAAGCCAAAAGAAATATTTCGGGCTGGGAAGCTAAACAATCTGTTTTGTAATGGAATTGCTTTAGGTAGGGATATCTTTGTACAAATAATTATTATATTATCTGAGGGCTCAGACTGGATGTGGAGTTTAGGCAGTTAGAAAATACAGAATTTAAGAAGGGGAGTTTAGCTTAACTAAATGTGAGTTATAGGACCATCGAGACAAATCTGGGCAAAGAGGAAGGACAACCACTAGGGACATGCAGTTCGAGGAGATCTTTCAGACTTGAGGATTAATTTTGAATTTTGACTTATGTTATTTCTAAGCTCTTAGGATGTTCAATTCAAAGTCTCAGATGAGTAGTAATTTAAAGAATAGAGGGAAAGGTTGTATTTTGTAGTGGAAATAAGTCAAAGAGCCCTAAGACTTTTTGGACTGATAGGTATCTACTGGTCAAAGAAGATGAGGAGTATCAGAAGTACTGGTGGAAGGCACAAGATTTCTTGTAGTCATCAAGATACAGGTTCCAGGTGACTAATGTTTGAACTTAAGGGTAGATTGAAGGATGCGATTAAAATTTTAGATAGCGTAAGCACCGTAGGTTCTGCCGGAAACAAGAAACTCAGGAAAGCTTCAAATGATGTGAGAGCACAAGTACAGGGATGTCTGGGGAAAGAACATTTGATGCAGAGGAAACAGCAAGCACAAAGACCCTGAGATGGGAATATGCCTGTTGTGTTTGAAAAAATTCAGGGAAGTGTGAGTGACTGCCTGGTGTTATTCAAGAGAGAAATCAGAAAGGTCTTTAGGGTCTTATAGTTTATAGTGAGAGTTCTGGCTTTTACTCTGAGAAGACTGGAAAGCTAAAACTGAAGAAAAACTAGAATGGATATTAAAAAAAAAAAGAAAAAACAAAACCCAACTCTAACTGCTCCCACAAGAGTCAGGGCAGGATCAGAAAGACCACTGGAGGATGTGGAGATGTGAGAAAAACAGATTCCAACATTTTTTTTTTTTGACTGGTTGGTTCTTCCAACCAGAAGAACAAAGGTGTCATTTACTGAGATGAGGAATCTTGAGGGAGAAGCAAGGGTCATGCAAGGTGAGAGGGATGGAAGGCTACCAGCAAATTTGTTTTGAATATCGTAAGTCTGAGGCCAAGTAAAGATAACCAAAAGACAGTTGTATGGACAACTTTGGAATTCAAGAGGGAAAAACCCTATAGTGGAAATAATATATATCTTTAATATCCTGCTACGTACTTTAGTCTTATGAGAAAACTTTCATTCCAAGTGGTAGGTGCAGATGTTCAGATACAGATGGGTGTAGAAATATGTTAAATGCAGAAACATTGCCTTGGAGGGGCACACTGTGGAAGTTCCTAGCAGAATGTAACAAGATTTATAAAGAGGAACGCTGGCCAAAAAGAACAAGATGACAGAGTCTACCTTTTCATAGCACTGCCTTGATCCTGAAACCAGCCCTCTCTTCTTCTCAGGTGGAATTCTTTCTCCCCTCTCTTCCCATTTCCTTCTATAGCCTTTTTTGTTTTAAGAGGCCACGTTCCACACTGATTTGTAAATACAGGTGTTTTACAGGTCTAACTCTACCATTAGATTGGGAGTCTTTAAAGAGTGGATTCATGTGGATTATTGTTTACACTTCCTGCTTCCAATACAGTGCCTAATACATTGTAGCTACTTGATGTTTATTTATTGAATAAATAATTGATTGAAGCTTTTCCTATGTCCAGAAACTAGGATATTAAGCTGCTGGATATTTCCAGTTGGATGTTCTATAGTTGCCCCAAATATAATATATATTCAAAACAGGATTGATTTCCTTATGCAGAAAACTTTTCTTTTATCCCGGATTTTTAGTGTCACTTAAGGACGTAACTTTGCAAGCAGATATATCGAAACAGAACTTTCCAACCTCGACTTTCTTACTCAAGTCTTATGCCATAATGCTCTGTGTCCTATTAATTCAGTCTCTGAAGTGTCTTTGGAAGTAGTTCTTCTAATCTATTCACATCTCTACTCCCTATGTCAGACCCTGTCTGCTTTTCTACTTTTGCTCGCTTTTCCCCTACATTCCCCCCATATCACAGCTAATTACAATCCTTGAAGTCCAGCTTAAACCTGCATGTGGCATGCAGCATATTTTTTTGCCCTCTCCACTAGCTCAGTGCAGCTCTATAGCTCATTTGGTATCACAGGGGGGAAACGGACACATTTATTTCACATTAGCTTGTGGTTTTCTCATCTTTGCACCCGAACGCTTAGCACATTGCCTTTCATAAAGAAGACACTCAGTAAATAATCGTTGAATTGAATGAGTGTGTGTGGATCCTGCTTTGCTGATTCTTTGACATAATAATTCTTTGCAGTGGAGGAGTAATTGCCACTCATCAAAAGTCATTCTCTTTGATATGTTTGCTTTTCACTTATAATAACCCTTACTATCCAGTAGCAGGATATATTTAAAAGACACTTTTTAAAACAATATTTTCCAATTTGAAAAAAAAATTCAATCATTCAGCATAAGTTATTTCTTCACTTCTAGAAGGTCTAATTAGAGAGGATTTTGTCAGGCTGCTGCACCAATGTATTAAAATGCTACACAAAAGTGCTAGTCTTTGCATTCTAAAGATTTTGTGGCATACTCTTCGTCTGGTTGAAGAAATACAATATTTTAAATTTTTATTTAAGTGCAGTTAACAGATATTTTGATAATGCATTAGAAATGGAATTGTGCACATAAATATTTCACTTTGCATTGATTATATTTATCACCCTTTTAGAGCATAATAGGCAAATATGCTGTCAAATATTCTTGAGAAGAGAGACAATTGAGTCTTGTTTTTCTAGAGAAGTGAATAGTCATTGTATCACCTTAAAAGTGAGGATTTATAGGTATATGTTTACAAATTAGAGGGAAAAGATATAGAAAAATAATTTCATTTGTCAACACTAACACAGAAAGCAACGAATGCTTGAGCTGGAATGCCGAATGCAGGTCAGCCAACAATCTTCCGATTGCTGTGAAATTTTTTGGATGGTCACCTAGGCTATGGATCTTTTTCACTCCTGTGAAGGGAGTATTATTCCAGGTAAAGGATCTAACGCAGCAGTTACCTACTAAATATATGATTTATGTGATAGAAGTGTGTTATAACCTTTCTGAATCTTAGAATTCCAGATGTGTCGTATTTATGGTTATACTCAAATAGATGTGCAGACACTTACTTAAATGCTGCAACTCTTCTCTTCTCTCCCCAGTTCTCTCCTACTCTATATTGCTTTGGACTCTGTCTTTGTCTACAATGAATACCTCACAGCGTAGCTGAATGTAAATAAATAATAATGAACCACGTTTTTCACTATCTCCTAATCAATGCACACCTTTTTTGTTTTATTTTCCAGTCTCTAATTACTTTTACTATGTAGACTTAGTGTCTACATAGTATGTAGACACTACAATCTTAGTGTCTCATAAAAGGTCTTTTCCTACTCCATATATTCTTTCTTCTTTCTCTCAGCCTATTATCTGATTCTGTATCATAATATTCTGACAAAGACACACCGCATAAAAGAGAAGATGGCACAGAGAAACTAAGTAGAGAGACAGTACGTTCTCTTTAGTTAATGAGGTACAAAGACTGGGAAATTTATGAGTTAATATTTTCACCCTTTTAACACATTTACCCTGGTCAATCTTCACAGATGCCTTCAAAGGCAAATCCAATATTTAAATAGGACTTCCAGATGATCCTTTTATTGACAATCTATCATGCATTGACTCCCTTTCTTTTTACTCTTCTACTGGGGGTAGAGGAGGAGGAGGCTTGGTGAGTGCTGTGTAATTTACCTGCAAAAACTCCAGAAAGAGTAGCAAGAAGAGCCTTACTGTGTTCATCATAGTCCTGCCTCTCTAATTTTAGGTTGGGGGAAGGGGGCTTATTGATGATTTATTTCCCTCACTTTTCAGGTATTACACAACTGTAGTTTGAGAAAGAAATTTTGTTTACTTTATAACAATATGAATAGCTGTTAACCACTGAAAGATCTTTGCGAAAACCAGTGCAAATGTGTAACTGGTTCGTTCTGTCCAAGCTGAGTTCTGAATGGATATCCAAGTAAGCATGGTGATTCTTCTTAGGGCCGTTCTTAACCTGTAACTAGTGGAGTTCACTGATTAAGACCAGGTAACTTGTTTATTTCTGCCATCTGGGATCTTTCATCTTTTAAAGCCAGAGACAAACAAAGCCCTTTTGGTTTATCAGATTCATCCCATTTTTCAAAAGTTGGAATTTCTTTAGTTGATCCGAATTCCTGATAGCTTCTAATTTGTCCTCATTTTCCTCTACAGCTCTGATTTGTATTACCAACAGTAAGATTCTGCGAGATTTTCAAAAGAGCCATGGTTTCCAATAGGGCTTATGAATTCTTTATATTGCTTTCATTTTAACTTCTGAGCCTCAACATCTTGTTCAACTGTCCCTTGTGGAACTGCCAGAGTTAATACAGCTTGTACATGAGAGAGAATACATTCCCCCTGGTTTTAATGTACATTTATGAACAGAGGTGTCTTCTATTCTCTTGTATACTTGTTCTAGTGAAGTGGTTGGCAAACTTTTTCTGTAAAAAGCCAGGTAGTAAATATTTTAGATTTTGAGGCCACCTCTGGTCTCTATCCCAGCTTCTCAACTCTGGCCTTGTATATGAAAGTAGCCTCAGATACTGTGTAAATGAATGTGTGTGACTATGTCACAATAAAACATTACTATGGACATTGGAATGTGAATTTCATATAATTTTCACATGTTACCAAATATAATTTTTCTTTTGATGTTTTTTCTGGCCACTTAAAAAGTAAAAACTGTTTTCATAGATGGCTTAACTTTTTTCCCTTAATGTTTATTTTTGAGAGAGAGAGAGACAGAATACAAACAGGGGAGGGGTAGAGGGAGAGGGAGACAGGATCTGAGGCAGGCTCCAGGTTCTGAGCTGTCAGCACAGAACCCGATGTGGGACTCAAACTCACAAACCTTGAGATCATGATCTGAGCAGAAGGCTGATGTTTAACTGAGCCACCCAGGCACCCCTTGTGAGTGGTTTAAAAAACAAGAAAGAAATGTGTAGTGGGTCCCTGAGCCATAGTTGCCTACCCCTGTTCTACTACAGTTGAGTTAGTGTCTTTGTAGAAGTACTAGTTTTTACAGTTTTAATTCCCATTGTAAGGCTTGAAAACAAATTAAAAATGGTGGCTTTTCTCTGCCTGTAATTTTTTTACCTTTCTACTCAATGTCTGTAGTATATTCCAGTTATGATTCAGCATCTAACTGCCTTTGTAAAATGTTATTTCTTGCTTGTTTTCCAAGTTCTTTAGGCAAATAACTTGAACAAAAACTTCAAAGTTTCTTTTAATTCTAAGTCTTCTGTTATCACACCTGCCCTCCCACGCCCCCCACAAGATTTGGTCTTGTCCACAGAGAGATGAGAAGAAGCCACTCATCCATGCAAGGTGAACTTAGAACTCTTTTTATTTATAATAAGGACTCCAATTTCTTAAGAAACTGAATGTGGAGATATGTGGATGTGTTGTCAATGGGTAAGCAAAGACTATATTCACTTTTGACACTTTTTTTTTTAGAGTTTATTTATTTTTGAGACAAAGACAGAGCGTGAACAGGGGAGGGGCAGAGAGAGAGGGAGGCACAGAATCTGAAACAGGCTCCAGGCTCTGAGCTGTCAGCACAGAGGCCAACATGGGGCTTGAACCCACCATCTGTGAGATCATGACCTGAGCCGAAGTTGGACGCCCAACCGACTGAGCCACCCAAAGCACCTCTCACTTTCGACACTTCTTAAGGGAATAGGTTTCTTTTCTCAATGTAGTGGACTATGTGGGGCTACATCTGTTTGGATTTATGGCTCATATATCCACTTCTAAATAGATATTTTTCTCAACTTTACATCCTTGACTTCGTATGGTCATCTTCATAATGGCTCTTAAACTTTATAAGGTACATAAACTTGATTGTATCATCATCCTAAATCCCTAGCCGTACTGATTTTTATCTGAGGATTATTTTGAAATCTTGGATAGCCCTCTAAGGGCTGGATCCATGTGTCCAAAGAATTCCAGTGTTTGAGTGATAAAGCTCCATCTAATGGAAGCTCAATACAGAGTCAGAATCCCTTCTTTACTCTGGGTTTCAGTTACCTCCACCACCCAGACATCAAAAAATATCCCTCTTTGTTCATGCTACTTTAGCCCATGTGACTTCTCTCTTTGCCCCTCAGATTTATTACATGTATCTATTTGGCTTCTTGTGGTTTTTTTTCTCCCATTCCTCACATCTTTCTCTGCACAGTGTCAGATTCTGCAGCCCAAAAGGATTGGATTGCACAAGGTGGGATGTTTGGTGGGGGGAAGCTGAAGGGTCAAAGAACATGATCTGTGACGGATTGGATTTGCATGTGTCCCAGATTCTAGGAGCATCTGAACATTATAAATCCTAGAATTTACTGCATTATCAAGATTGAAGTGGGAACCCAACACTGTCTTTCAAATAATAATATCAGAAATATCTGTTTCTGTTCTTCAGTTGTATTTTCTTCCAAATGATCATCTTTGACTTTAGGGAATATTGTGAGAAATTATATCTTACCTCTCAGTTCAGAGGTATATACTCTTGTTCAAGTAAATAACATGTTTACTTGCTATCAAAATACAAACATTAGGATGATTGCTTTATTTACTACATTAAGTTTTATTTTCCAGTTAGATCAAGCAAATTATGTGAATAAACTTGAAAAAACATTTAAAATGTCCATATTTTCTTTTTAAAATGGAAGTACTGTTGGTTAATGAGAACTAGAATGAATTAAAGTCTATATTCATCAAATATTAAATGAAATAGAAAGTTGTGATATTGATGGATCTGGGAGGACTTTGACAAATTGTCTACATTGCTAACCCAAACCTCACAATATTTAGCTCATACAACACTTAGCTCACACACACAATTTCTTCTCACACCTAATATAAAAGTCTGGAACAACTTTGTGGTTTTAAATATTAATGGTCTGTAAATATCAAGCAACTTACATGTGAAAAATGCACCATATCACCAGCATTAGATCACATCAAGTTTGTCTTTTAATCTAGTGTTTTAGTCCTTAAAACCAGCATTTCAATATAGAAGATTTTTATGCGGCTGCAAAAATTTCCTTGTATTGGCCAAGATAGGTCCTGGGTAATATTTCAGTCAACCTCTCTACAAATGTCTCATGGGTAAATAGTATTCAGTGTGCATATATTCTCCTTCTTCCCATCTTACCCTGCGGTTACTTCATCATCTTGAGCCACAAGCCCTTTCTCCCATGGAAATCAAACCATTCCCAGGCAGTAACACTGCTTATTGGTCTGCAGAATGAATTGCAGACAAAGGTTTTTCTAATGCCCTTCTTTTTACATCTTAGCAAGTACAACATACAGTTATTTTCCACTTTTGCTTGACATCTTCTAGGCAAACACGTTCTAAACAGGCAGGTTTACATAGTGAAGTCAGAGTGAACAGCCAAAGAGGCTGGCTGTAAAACCATCCTTCCTATTGAACAATTATTTCTAGGTATTCTTTCCTTTTGCTCATGATGACTTTATTAGGTGGCTGCTATTTAATCCCTACTCCCAAATGAAGAAAAATGATGCTCAAAGGGATGATGTTTCTGGCCCAATGTAATGCAATAAGTGAAGGAGATTGGAAAACTTCACTGTAATTATAATCTTGCTCCATATCACAGGCTGAACTCATGTATTAACTTGATTCATGAACTTGTCCTAGTCCCTTAACTTTCTAATTTTCCAGTTACTGATTTGTTAAGTAAAGATAACAATATCTTTCCTTCTCACTTCACACAGGATCAAACTGACTCCAAAATGATGATATGTAAACATCCATCAAATGTAAAATGTTTATACATGTGATTCCTTAGGCATCTCTTCACCATTCTCTCTACTCTCTCCTCACTTTTGCCTTTATCTACAGAACACACAATTTTTATTTATATCCTAAACAGAGAGAGATATATGATTTCTTACACCTATCAACGAAAGGAAGTCTTACATTTTGAATTTGAAATCATAGGAAATAATCTCTAGGGCCCTTAAAATTACCAAGAAATCTCAGAGTCCTCAGAAGGCTTTCAATTCTTTCTAAATTAAAAATAATTTTATACCAAACACCAGAAACAGGTGCTTTCATTTGAAAATTTGGAAATAACCTGAATTATTTTATTGAATAATTGTTAATCTTCCATTGGACCTGGGGCTAGACATATAATTATTAATAAGTCTATGATATTAACATATTTGCCATCTAATGGAGAAATGCACATACATACAGACACGATTACAAGTTAATAAAATAAATGCTAAAATTGAGTGCTGTGTTTACCAATGAAATAGATTCATTTAGTTCACAGTATTCAGTATGGAATTTGGAAAGAATGGGGAGAGAAAATGGGAGGTGAAGATTCAGGTGATGGGAGGAAGAATGGGGAATATATTCTTTCTAAAGGTGACTTGTGATTTGTTCAAAGTAACATGGCAAAAAAATTTCAATGAATGAATAAGTAATTGAATGTTTTATGTTGATCAAGTTAAATAATAAATTTCATTGTCTTAAAAATCTGTTGTGATTGGGATTTTAAGTCATTGGAAAACAAGACAATTACCATATCTACGGATTCATAAGTTTCAAGCAAGCCCTAAAATGAGGACCTCCTCCCTTTACAGGGATATTAGAAGAAAAATTTTAACATTCGTGATCCTGACAATGTTGCTGTTGAGTTCAAATTTGGCTATTTCTCAAGCCTAAGATATCTCTGTTAGCTCTTCTGGGACTGGCGCAGCTTCAGAGTGCGGATAAACGTGGGGCAGATAGTGACTTCAACACCCAGTTTAATAAATCAGTTTTAAGAATTGACAAGTGTTCAGTTTGACCTTGAAGTTTCTGAATGCAGGCCAGGTTGGACAAAGAAGACAAGTCCATGTAAACTCATTCATCCACTTACTCATTATTCTTTCACCTGAAATGAATCAAACCCTTTAAGAGAATAGCAGTATTGCTCAATTTTTAGTTTTATTTCATGTCAGTATATACCTTCATCATAGTGGACATTTTCACATTAGGAACACGCAGCTGTGTATAGTCCATAGGGACGAGATTGGTAGGTACAATGATCCTCTTTTCCTTTTTCCTGCTGTTTGTATTTTTGAAGAGAATTCATTATTATTTGAGGTTTTTGCCTTTCCCTCAAATACTACAGGTGAGAGCATGTGGTCTAGTCCCCGCCAGTCACAGTATGTCATTTTCCTCTGGCCATACTGGTAAGGTCAGGAAAAGACAAATATGCTCTTATTGGCTGGGACAATCAAAGTACCTTTAGGACACATTTTCTTGAGCTACTGGTAAAGAGACTTTTTTTAAAACTCTGTGATGCCTAACTGGTAATATGTAAGTTAAAAACATTCTAAGTTTTTGTTAGATGTTACATCATTTTTGTTACATGTAGAGAATAAAGCCAATAGAAGGGGAAGCAGAGACAACAGATAGAGATATGAGAGAGAGAGAGAGAGAATTCTGAAGCTAGCCTAATATATTCAGGTTTCACTTTTATCCTATTCTTATTCTAAACAGAATAAGCTGGATTTCATTCTTTGCAAGATTTTGACAAATATGACACCTCAAATGTGCTTTGATGATGGAAACAAGACAACTAACTCATCCCTTTTTCTTTTCCTGGTAATTATGAGAAGGTGACACTCTTCTGATATTCCAAATCTTAGAAAAGAAAATAAAAACAAATGGTATGTTTTTAGTTTTGGCCTTTATGGTTGCATTTTGAATCAAGATAATTTCAAAATTTATTTGAAAAAATAAAATGAATTTTAATCATGAGCAGGAGTTATATTTGGCATCCAATTCTTCAGGGATTTTCTCATGTTTTTGAATTTTATTAAATTCTGATCAGCCATTATGATTAGTGTTGGGATTAGAAGTTAATAAGTGAAACAGTTAAGTATGGAGAAGAACAGCTGTGCCTTAAAAATAAGTGTAGTTATGCAAATATTGAATTAAATAACGTTTCAAAAAAATTCCTTGAGAATAATGAAATGTAGGAAAGACCCAAGACTTAGAGAGAAGCTTTATATATTGTTTTAGGTATGTATGAGCTATGGACATTTTATTTTAGTGGTGGGATGATGGGCATAAGAAATAAAAGAGGAAAAATAGAGTTGAACAAAGTTCTAGAAAACAAGTAAAGAAGAAGAGGCTTACCGTCATTGTTTTGAAGATCAAAGTTGTCCCTGGTTCTCCTGGATCAGAGACATACTAAAATCAATGGGTGATATAGTGGGGACCTTGGATCATACAAAACTCAGAAGACCAAAATGGATTCGTGGGTTAAGCCAGCATCTATACAAAGGACAAAACATATATATAAAGTGCTAGGGGGAAAAAAGAGTAAAATCCATCACACACACACACACACACACACACACAAAGATAATTTTGTTATGCTGTTTTTCTAAGATGTGATTATACCAGGGTCTGGGACCTTAAAATCTGCTGCAATTTGAAATCTTTCTATAAGTGTCAGATAAATTTAGGGAGCCAAGAAATATACCCACATAGGGAGAGCAAAGCGTAAGGATTGGGACAGATATGGATGAACCTTACTTGAGGAAGAGTGAAGGTAGCCTACTTACCACATTGATACACAAAGAAGTAAATCGAATAGTCTTGCTGTAGGGGTCTATTATATCAAAGCAGAAAATGCATTCAGCATAATTTAACACAGGACTTGAAAACATTTTTTCTGTAGAGAGGCATATAGTAATTATTTTAGGGCTTGCAGGCCATGTGATATATGTCCCAGCTACTCACATCTAACTGTGTTGTGCAAACCCAGTCATGGAATGGGTGTAGCTGTGTTTCAGTGAAGCTGTATTGGCAAAATGTCACTTTAGTCTGTGGACTCTGATAGAATAGATGAAAATATGCATGAGTGGTGTTCTGGGGGTAAAAATAAATGCCCTGAAGGGAGTGTTTGCTGATTTCTGTGGTATAAATTATCACCACCATGGCTAATTTCAAACTACCAATGGTTTGAAAACCAACATGTAAAATTCCCGAAAATCAAACATCAGCAATTGGGAGCCCATACAAGACAACTGAAGGGCTTTACAAAAACATGTTTTACTTACATAGAAGTGAAGGTTCTGTTGTCCCAATCTTTAGTTTTTAAGGTCCTGCAATCTTACATTATTTTTCCTCCTTCCATGTTTTCTGTCCCTGCTCCTCAGATCTGCTTCCTGGAGTCACATTCCCTAAAAAACAAAATGAAACAACACAAAACAAACAAACAAACAAACAAAAAAACAAGTATGTGCATCTTTGGCTTGGAATTCCTCAACCTCAGACTTACAAACCATTTATATATTATATTCTTATTTATTTAAAGGCTTACTTACTTATATTTCCCTCATACGAGTAATAAGATTTTGAACAAGCACCTATATTATAGATTGTCAATGAGTTATTTAAGAAAACAAGACAGCTAGAAATTAGTTGATGAATTTATATTGTAGACCTATAATGGAAATTACTACATATAACGAGGTATTCACATCAAAGGAAACATAGTACAAAAGAGAATACGTTTAGGAAGATACCCCAGAAAGGGTGGGCTGAAAGGGAACATAATTTTGAAACAAAGAAATGATGAGAAACAAGCTTGCGTTCACTTAGGGATGTATAAAAACTCTGGGTCCAACTACTCATTATTAGACCATTTTCATAATGAACCTGTTCCAAAAAAGTCGAAGTGGATATGCACTTGGTGCTAAATGAGTTTAGAAATAAAACAAAGCTGGAAAAGATTTCTTTTATCCTCTGTCCAATTAGAAAAACCAAGTAGGTCTTTGTTCTTGTAATAGTCTATTTGCTTAAATACATAGACAAGTGGCAGGGGAATCATTTAAATGTTTGCAAGCAGTCAACCGCATTAAAGAATCACAAGAAAACAGGCTGAACTCTGAAGTCAAAATGCCAACTTTATTCTAATTAATAACCCTAAATGGGATAGCTATTAATGGATTGTTAATATTTGAGAGATATAAATGTTGAGGTTGGAGGATAAAATTAGAGGTAAAATAAAACAAAATCATCACCATACATGACATTTTTGGTAAACCATGTAGAGGTAAACGAAGATTGAACATCTTTTGAGATTTAAAAGATTCTATGATATGATTAGTATGTGACAACCAAAATGTTTTTCTCTCACATTACGTTACAGTCCTACCTTTACATTGGTTTATTTATCCCCCACTAGTCTGTCATAGAATCATTCTGTTATCCATCTAGTCTGAAATTTCCCTCAAGAGTTGCTTATAAATGAAATATATGAGAACGGGGTATATGCTCTACAGAAGATCATTACTTAGTCTTTTAAAAAATGTGAAATCCTGAGCACTTAAGGTAGCAAGATTCAGATCCTGTTCTTTAGAAACTTACAGTCTCTGTCTTCACTGTCTCTGTTTCACTTTCATGTGAGGACCCTGCTTCAAACTTCCTGAGATAAGTAAAGAAGATTAAAAATTTGAACTGCAAATAGTAATAATTTCTGCCGTAGTCCATTTGGGCTGATATAAAAAATATCCTAACTGGGCGGTATATGAACAACAAACATTTGCTTCTTAACAGTTGTGGAGCCTGGGAAATCCAAGATCATGGCGCCTGCAGATTTGGTGTCTGGTAAGATCCTGCTTTCTCATTGATGGTATTCTTTTCACTGTAACCTCACCTGATGGAAGGGTGAGGGAGCTTTCTCAGCTTCTTTTATCATGGCACTAATCCCATTCATAAGAGTTCTACTTTCACAAGCTTCTAACAAGTCCCCACCTTCTAACAATATCGCTTCAGAGTATGATTCAACATATGAATTTTTTTGAGGGGTGGGGACACAAACATTCAGTCTATAGCAATTTCTAAGTGCAGATACTGTATCAGGTCCCCCTTCCTTCTCCCTCCATTGGATACCCTGGCTTATCAGAGTGCCTGGCTGAAAGTGAAAAATTAATAAATATATTTTTAATGAATTTTGAGTAAATAGTTGGGGATTTACTTAACAAGCAATTACACTATACTGAGATAGGAGCTTTAATATATGCCAGGTGTAAAGGAGCCTGGTTAAGATCACGAGAGTATGAATATGAAACTTAAGATTTCTCCTTATTTTTATGACCCCCTTTCCTGTGCTCTTTCTATTTTTTCCCAACAGAGAAGAAATGCTCAGAGTGATTTGACACAGAATTGGCAAATTGGGATAAAGAAAGTATAAGAGTAGAAAAAAGAGAAAGAACTGAAACAATGAAGTTTCTTTAAAAAATGCAGTATCTAGGGGCACCTGGGTGGCTCATTCGGTTAAGCGGCTGACTTTTTGCTTCAGCCCAGGTCATGATTTCACAATTTGTAGGTATGAGCCCCAAGTAGGGCTCCATGTCAACAGTGTGGAGCCTGCTTGGGATACTCTCTCTGTCTCTCTTGGCCCCTCTCTTGCTTAAGTGTTCATACTCTTTCTCTCTCAAAATAAATAAATAAAAGTGAAAAAAAAAGTGGTATCTAATAGCTGAGGAGAAAATCTTTCCTGTCTGTCACAAACTATTTTGGAGTCATTTATTTACATTATGGGTACAAGCTGTACCCTCATCTTTCTTCCACAGAAAAGAATCCTGGGCAGCTATATTTGTTCTACATGTCCTAGGTCTTTGTCCACAATCGACTGGGCCAAATGGACTCTCTTTCCTGGGAATTTAGAATTAGCATTTAGGAAGAGCTAGTACATCTCTACAACAAACTAAAAATAGGCTATGTATTAACTGCAAACCATGAAGAGCCTTTGACAACTATGTGGACTGACAAGCAGAGAGAGGAGGTCGATAGGAAAAGAATGAAGCAGATGTCCACAGAGAAGCAGAGATGAGTGATAAACAGAGTGCGGACGGCCTAAGTTCTTGGAGGTATTCTGGGTTCTGAGTTTCACGCCTTCCTGAAGCCAAGCTAAAGCCAAATTTTGGTTTTTATTACAAACTTTTATTGCAAAAATGTTGTAGCTTTTGTTTTGTTTTACAAATCATCCCTTCCATGACTTTGCCCAAACATCCCCTTTCCATTCAAACCCAACTTCGTGACTTGGCATTTTAAATAATGCCAATTTTACTCCCTTTCCTGTTTTGAGCTGAGTTGAAAGCTCCTAAAATTTACCTGTTGAAATCATAACCCCTAGTACCTCAGAGTGTGACTGTATTTGGATATAGAATCTTTAAACAAGTTAACTAAGTTAACATGAAGTCATTAGTGTGAGCCCTAATCCAGTATGACTGGTATCCTTTTAAGAGGAGGAAATTTGGACAGATACACACGTAGAGGGAAGATATCGTCAAGATACAGGAAGTAGAGGGCCGACCAGAGAGGCCTGCAAGAGAAACTTTCCTCGTGGCTCTCAGAAGAAACCAATCCTTCATCTCAGACTTCCAGCCTCCAGAACTGTGAGGAATAATTTCTGCTGTGTAGGCCACCCAGTCTGTGGTGCTTTGTTAAGGCAGTTCTACCAAACCAATTCATCACCTCACAAACTGATCTCCTTGACCTTGTACTATCGCATTATTAAATATATTTCTTATGTATTGTCCTTTTCCCATCACTAGAATGTAAATTCCATGAAGGCAGGGAGTTTTCCTTTATTCACTGATGTTTTTCTCAGGTCTTTGAACAATGTCGAACACATACATACATGCATGCATGTATACATATGGATTTTTGTTAGCACATACACTAAGAACAATGTGAAGAGTGAAGGTCACTATATAACTCTGGATAAATAAACTCAATTTATAATAATCTTAATTATCTTATATGTGAACATAAAATGTTTAGATTCCCTTACAGTATAGAAAATCCCATCATTCTATGAAGGGATGGAATATTCAGCTTTTACCTTTTTGCTACTAGAAACATGTTTAGTCTTTGTACTTGGAAGTCTTTGCTGAAGTTCCTTGGAGCCAAGAATTTTTTTTCTTCTACTTTTCTGTGCGGACCTTAGGGAACATTTGTGTTTCTCCTTGTTTTTAGAAATTTCCCTGTGAGTTGTCTATATTGTGACTTGGGAGTGAAATAAATGCGCATATATTTAGATTCTCAACTTTATTTTCAGGATTAATAGTAGGTTGAAAATTCTTGTTAGTTTTGGTAGAAATTTAATTTTTCATGAAAAAATGTAAAGTTGTTTGTGGAAATGAATGACCACTAAAGAAAATTCAGTTTCATAAAATTACATTATTTCCTAGTCAGCCTCATTAGAGCACTTTTCTCCCTTTTATTCTGTGAATTAACTAGTTAACAGCTAACCGTCCAAGCTTACCTAACCTTTATTTTGGAAACAGTTACAATTTGCATTGCAAGATTAGTTCAAATTTTATTATTCAGCTTATCCTTGACCTCAGTGGTTAAAACTATTAACTAAAGTAATGCTAATTGTGGTGGCGTTTTTTGATTTAGACACTTGTCCACTAGGAATTGGACTGAGACCAATTCATTTCATTCTGGCTACTGAAAAGACATCAAGCTGTAATGATTTTTGGTCACTGTTCAAGAGTTTACGTTAATATAAAGGGCACACAGGGTAAAACTCAATCATAAATACCACCCTATACATTTAAGTGGATGTTTTTGTACTAAACTGGGTGAAATCATGAGGAAACTATAAACATATTTTAATATTTTGCAACTGAATATGAAACATCATTATATATTTTATCCTGATATATTATCATTTTCATCAGATGAAAACGACGGTGTGTGTGAAACCTGTATTAAAAACTAAAAAAGATATTATTTGCTTGATCCAATAAATATTTGATTGCCTAATATTCCTAAGGTACTATAGAAAGAATACATAGAGTCCCAAATGAGTAAGGCATGATGGTGGCCCTCAGGAGATTTATGATTTAGTAAAAGTAATGAGATTTGTAAATAGATAATAAATGTGTATTTAAGATAATTGATAACATTTACTGAATCCTCATCCTGTGTCAGGCACTCATTTAAGAGCTTTATATACATTATACCAATCAAGCCTTTTACCTGTACTTCAAGATGAGTATTCTTTTATTGATAAGTAAACTAAGTCTCAGAGAGTTAAAGCAACTTTTCAAGGTCAGGAAGTTAATAAGTAAGCATGTTGGAATTTGAACTTGTGATGTTGGCTTCTGAATCACACTCTTAACCTATTTTGTCTTTAAGATGAAATTTTTAAAAGTAATATAAAAACAAAACAAAACAAAAACCCTACAAACTTGTTTAATGACTCACATATGACAGAAATCACATCTATGTTGGGAGAACTCAAGCGTCTTAGGAGGGATGCGTTTGTAATGCACCTCAATTCATTGAGATATGTGGAACTTTGGAATGAGGTATCATCTTCAAGTAGACAGACTGGCTAGTTTGTCACCAAATCTTTTTCCTGTGCATAGAACTAGACTACCTTTTTCATCCTCCCTTGTAGGTAGGTATAACCATGTGAATGAATTCTAGCCAAAGGAATATATACACAATGTGGAAATGTATGAAGTCTACAGAGTTCTAGGTCAGGCCTACAAAACCTCCCATGTATGATTTTTGCCCTGTTCTTTTCCTTGATGCATAGTCTGTGGATCTCAGAAGCCAAATAATGAAGATCAGAGATGACATTCACAATTTGGAAGAGGCCTAGATCCCCAAATCACAGCTTGAAGGAGAGCCAGCCACTGATTAGAAAAACCCATTTTAGGTATTTTTCAATGAGCAATAAATGTTTTCTGTTGTAAGCTACAGAAATTTTGACACTTGTGGGCTACAGCAAGTAAGAAGTAAGCCTATCTTCACTAGTATAGGGAGTATAAGACACAGAGTGTCATAAGGATGATAGATTAAATTTGCTTCTCACCAGTGGATAAGAAGTGTAATGTTAGCTTCTAAAGCCAATATGAAAGGTTAAAATTGCCCGTGGCAGAACTATTTTTGGAATTCCCTATACAAGTTGATATATATATATATATATACATATATATATATAATAGTGTAATATAAAATATAATATACAAAGTCAACCTTATACAACCTTATAGAAGATTATGTCAGTTCTTTTCACTCTTGCATTGTTAATGTTTTTCTAGTGTTAATTAATTATTCAACTTCTTCCTTTAGGATATTGATGATACCATTACCACTTATTTGTCTGGCCACCTGAACCATACATTTCATTTCTTTTTAATGGAAAAGAGACATAATCTTTCTAAAATGTTTGGCACTTTATGTATTGGCTGTTTCAGCCTCAGTTTCTGCCATTGCTTTCAGACACACTTCTAATATGATTTCATGGAATTGAGGGGCAGTTTAATACCCTAGAAATAACACAGGCTTTATAGGCAAGGACTTACGTTTGAATTCCAGCTCTAACATTGTTCAAGTTGTGTTGTGGATCTTGGGTAAAAAACTTAAATTTTTGGAACTTGTTTCCCAATTAATGAATTGGAGATAAAAATACATACATGGTAAGATTGTTTTGAATACATATGTATTCATATTATTTATTGGGTACTTATCATGTTACATTTTCTAAAATAATTACCCTATCATAAGTTCATAATATTTTCCAGGTTTCTGTGTTTTATTAAACTTTTTTACTTTTGGTCTGTACATGTCACACATTCTATTCTGAGTTTATCGAGTTCCCAGCTCAGGAATAGGCAATGTTTTGGTTTATTTTCTTCTCTTTCTCTCTCTTTTTTTATCTTCTCAAATCTCCCAGTTACCATTATACTTTCTTTCAGCACATTGTTAACTCTGTTTACTTCATTTCCGTTAAGATTGATTACTTATATTAAAAAAATCTTTTTAAGTTAATGCATAAATTACTAAAATTTTGCACTTGTGGCATCCTTAATAACCAGTTCGTGAAAGTGCTATTATCTTTGCTTAAGAGTAAATGACTTGCCTGGTGTTCCACATTATTTGGTGACAGAGCTAGAACTAAAACACCAATTAACAATTATTGAGCACTTGCAAGTTGTGTAACACTTTTCAGATACTAATTTAATCCTCATAAAAACTCCATGAATTAAGTACTCTATTATAATCAAATCACACATCAAATCACAAATCACAAATCAAATGAAGAAAGGGAGGTGCAAAGAGTTCCGAGTTGTTTACCATGGTGACATGACTATTGTTTGGTCTGGTATTTGAACTCAAATATCTGTGTCTAAATCAAGCTACTATTTTTTTTTAGTTTTTTTTACTTATTTATTTTGAGAGAGAGAGAGAGAGAAAGAGAGAGCGCACACAGGAGGGACAGAGTGAGGGAGAGAGAGAATCCCAAGCAGGCTCTGCACTGACAGTGCAGAGCCCAATGTGGGGCTCGAACTTAAGAACTGTGAGATCATGACCTGAGCCAAATACAAAAGTTAAACGCTTGGTGACTGAACCACCTAGGTGCCCCTAAATCATGTTACTATGTCGATTTACATTAGAGTGTATACAGTGTTTGGTACTGTGACTAATACATCTTATGGGTGAAAGACATTGTTCTTGAACTAGTCAGCAATCTGAGGTCAACATAACTAAATCATCTTGCTATTGTACAATTTGGAGGAAAGTTCAGCTAGGAAGGTATAGTAGGTACATGGGTTGACATTGGAGATCTTAAACGCCGTATTTTGCATCTTTGTGCTTAAAGACTGAACATTATTGTTTAAAATTTTAAAAACTCAGATTAAAAAAAATAAACAAAGGTATAAGATTAAAAAAAATACCACTTCAATTTTAGGATTGAAACTAAAAGTTTAAAAAAAAAAAAGTAAAATAAAATCCCAATCGTACATGTACTAGAAAATGTTGTTTTTTACTAGGTCATGGGATACATTTCAGCTTTTGGGAAAAAATAGGAAAGTAAAAGCAAAAATAGATTGTTTAAATCAAATTAAAAATCTAATGTGATCATTTTTGCCTTACAGTGAATATTTATATTATGAAGATCTGTAACTGTATACTCTGTATCAGTTTGATGAGATTATTTTAGACAGCTGTATGCAATATGCGTTGGTAGGCAGGAAATTTTTTTCTGTAATGCTACAGCCACCCTTTCTAGCTTTGGCTGAAGTCTGAAATGTATCAGAAAATACACGGTTACTGCTTCACATTTATTCTTTGTAAGTGATAGCCACGTAAAACGAGCTCATTTAAAAAGTTAAAGTTTATCATTTTCCAGCCCACACTGTGGTCTCAACCTAGGGATTGAAAACGAGGCCGTGTTTCTTCTCCCCCTCATATATCTCTGAGAAACATGAATTTTGCAGCTGGAATTCAGCTGACAAATTTGGTTGTGACCTGGTAGTCATAGTTCTGTAAAAAGACAGCAATAGGTATGGTCACAGAACTAATTATGTTGATTATGGATGTGCTATTTTTTAAAAAGTGGCCTTTGTCATTTCTTTGTGTACGACTTATAACCCATTTATTTAATTCTTTCTATTTATTTAGACATATATGTAAAATTATATATTTTATTAATGTACCCAAATTAAATTCACTTTTATGCTTATACATTTTTAATCCTATTGTCTTGCACTAACATTTGTTACTTAAAACATTAATTTTCAATAACTTGCCATCTAACTAGGAGGTTGATTAATTGTGGGTCAATGGAGAATAGTTAAAGAGAGACTGGGTGGCCTTTGCCTTCAATCACATGTAATTGAAACACTGTTTCTTGTGAACAAAGCACTAGAATTAGAAGTGATTCCAAAAAATTCATATGGTTTGTGTATATTGGTTGCAATCTGATGAGAAAGTGAGATGAGAAGACTCATGTTGACACTGTTTTTGGATAACAATTATGCTTTTTACTTAGATTATAAATTGATAGGTTGGAATTGGGAGGCGTGAAAAGGATATAGAGGGGGCTACAAACCCACCTGCTCATGGGCACCACCACAAATTAGAGGATATAAAAACAATTTAAACACTTGTTTTCCTGTTCTTTAATCAGCTGATGGACAGAGATACAAACAACAATCCTAAGAATGTGAATTCGTAATAAAAGTGTGAGCCGAACGCCTGAAGCAGCACAAAGTGAACAACTGATTCTGACTGGTGGATCGTGACACGTGTCATCAAAAAAGTTATATTTGAACTGAGTCTTGAAGGGTAAGACTTCAAAAGTTAGAAATGAGGAGGATAGATCTTCCACACACAGGCAATAGAATGACCAGAGACATAGAGGCAGGGCAGCATATGATCGTACAACAATAAGTGACCTTTTATAACTAAAGATGGATCCACAGTTGGGTGGGGAAGGAGGAGGGGGTGGGACACAAAGCAAAAATGAGGCATAGATTTCATTTTAAAAAACCTAAGTGCCACTCTGTTAAGGATATTTATTTTTGGTCTGCCCTTCATGTTGCTGCTTCTTTTAATAAAAAGCACTTTTTTACTGGTGTGTGTGTGTGTGTGTGTGTGTGTCCAGAGATTATCTTGTAAGAGCTGCCCATGACCAGATCTAAAGGCAGACCTTTGTGTTTTGGAATGTGCAACTTCTAAGTAACTCAGACTGCTGAGTTAACCATTTGCTGCCCACAGATAATGCCAAAAGTAGTAGAGACTCACCAGCATCTAAAATGCTGAAGTCTATTAGGAAACCAGTACAAGCTGGGTGGGTGGGTGTACAAGCTGAGGGAGGGTGAAGTTTGAAGAAGACTATTGAAGTTACCATAAGGAATCATGAATTCGAAAGCAGGAGTATGTAGTGCAATTAGGCAGGCTAGGTGGGTTTGGAGAAGGATGTGGGTTTTGAATCATTGCTTAGCTGTCATCTGTGATTTGCTTTTATGAGCTTACAGCGACTAGATGCAAAGACAGATTAATAGGATCCAAACTCAAAAATAAGTCAAGGATAAAACTGAAATAACCAGAGAAGAAAAACGAGACATTTAAAATTTTACTCTCTCCCTTTTTCCCCTGAAGAAGGTGGCTCTTGCTTAGTTTCTCTTCTGGTATTCTAAATCCTCAAAAGGAGAATGGGACTTCCAGAGTTGGGTTAAACACTATTTTTTTTTTCTTTAAGGGAAGGGCAAAGGCTGACCTTAAGGTGGCAGGATCTATGGGTGCTGTATATATAATGCATTGAGTCTTATCTTTAGCTGACTCTTTTCCAGCATTTGACAAATGGGGTAGAATTTGAAGCAAAGGAAGTTATATTTCTTTAAGAACAAATTTTGTTGGTGGGTGGATAGAGAAATATTAGTTATATGAGGTAAGTAAAAAGGAACTGTTGTGTCCACAGAGCCAAAGAAAATACAAAATGAGTGGCACATAGTAAATCTACAACACTCCATGTTTTTGCATAGCATTGGTCCCTCTTTTCTCTCCACCAGATCACATCAAGTACTCTTTCGTTATACTCTCATTCCACACCAAGTTCCCTTTCTGACCCATAAACTCCTAGCCAGAGCCCTTACTCCTGTCCTCTCCTTATTTGCTTACTCAGATGACTAATCCTTAGCTACTCCCCAGATGCAATGCTGACTCTTCTATATCATATTTTCAGGAGCACAAAATTCATCCACTGATGAACAACAAATTTTTTCTTGTGAATGACTGCTCCAAGTGGTTGGTTAGATACAGTCCTCAGAAAGATAGGAAGTAGGAAATCTAACTGGGTATGTTTGCTTTGAAGTGACTCTCTGTTCTAAGCTGTGTGACTAATAAAGTACCTAACACATAGTTGAGGCTCAATAAATGTTTATTGTTGTTCGTGGAGGCCAATGACTTCTTAAGTAGCTTATGGAATAGAATATACAATAGAGGAAAATACAGGAATTGTCTAACTGTCCTCAGTGGAGAAATGAACCAGCTGCAGCATGAGTGTGAAGTGCTCAAGAACAAAATAAAAATAATATTTTGAGATTTATTTGGAAAATAGCTGTTTCCTAAGGCCTTGCAGATTGCGGACCAGATTTTATCTTTGTGTAATTTTCTGTGACAGCTCTCTAATCTGCAGTGAACAAAAAACAGTATTTCAAGACAAGCCTTTGTTATTTTATTATTTATTGACTTTTCATTGTTAAGACTTTGCAACCTTCTAAGATAGTGAAGTTTAGTATGTGAATCAGGATATTCTCGCCATCTTATAAATATAATGACTGATGGATTTTGAAGTTCTATATTATATTAAGGAATGGGAAGATAATAGGAAGTATAAATTCAAATAAATGTGTATTCCTTTTTTTTAATCCTTGAATTATTTTAAACATACATCTGTAATGGATAGAGATCCTTATGTAGCTAATTAAACACTTTGGAAATGTTCTCCTTTACTTTTTTATGGAGTTCGAAGTGGTCATTGAAACCATCCAACAACCAATAAAATACCGTGAATTCAAGTGGGAATGTGGAAGCTTCTTTATCACTTTCTAGATGTGACAGCTCCAGCTAGTTGCAATGATTTTATTTAATGTTGTCTGCTCCAATAATTTGCTATTTGAAAGGTCTAGCTAACAAAACAATATCTTAATTGATACAATGTTATGTGATTTTCATCATAAGCCAATATTTAGGGAGTTGTTCTTTTTTCCCCCCCGTTTATTTATTTTTGAGAGACAGAACATGAGCAGGGGACAGGAAGAGAGAAAGGGAGTCACAGAATCAGAAGCATGATGTAGGGCTCGAACCCATGAACCGTGAGATCATGACATAAGCAGAAGTCAGACGCTTAACCAACTGATCCACCCAGGCACCCCTGGAGTTGTTCCTTATTATAAATTATTATACCCATGACTTCAACCGATTTGTAAAGATGAATCAAAATCATTTGAAAGACCCCTCCCATTCTTGTTTTAAAGTAAGCTCTAGGCCCAATGTGGGGCCTGAACTCATGACCTGGAAATCAAGAGTCTCATGCTCCACTGACTGAGCCAGTCAGGTACCCCTAAAAGAATTTTTTAACTTTGTCCATACTTTTGTCTCCAAAAACTGGAATAGAGAAAACAAGTTCAGAAATAAGAGAGAAATTCTTAGGGAAAAGTTTATCCCACATGGATAGAGCAATATCCATTGCTATTTTAAAAAGTAATTTAATATGCTGCGCAAAAAATGTCTTTTTGTTGTCTCACTATTCAAAGTGAGAAATGGATTAGCAATTAACATATGGCAACTCTCTGATGCCTTAATAAATGGAAAAGAGCCTTTGCTCAAAGCTGTTGGAGCTCTTTCACAAATTAATTGACCCTAACAGGTGGATATACTGTGCCCCGTGTTCCAAAGGGGGAAATGCGTACAGCCAGCTTAAAATAAATTCCAAAGTTGTAGGACATATCTAAAAGATAAATATTCCTGAGAGGTGAATTTGAGGACAGCTTTACATTTTCTTGTCTTAGTCTGGTAACAGAAGGCATCATTTCCATCCTTCCATTCTGACCTCATATATTATAGGACTAGTTTCGTCTTCGGTTCTAAGCCTGCGAGAGGAATTCTAAGCTCCATTTCCACAAAGTTACTTTTAATAAGCTCTATGTGATTATATTAAGATTTTTTTTGGGGGGGGGTGGTTACTCTTGTTTGTACCTGTCCAACATTCCACATTTCGTTTAAAGGTCACCTACTGTGTATTTTATGTATGTGACATTATGGAAAAGACAAAGCCCTAGTGAGGAGTACAGATCAGTATTTTCCAGGGGTCAGGGCATGCTGTGATTAAAAATAATAGCTTAGTAAGTTTTTTGGGTGGCGATGGAACTATTCTGAAGCCTGATCATTATGGTGGTTACACGAATTTATACACATGTTACAATTTCTTGAACTGAACACCCCAAAAGATCGATTATGCTAAAGTAAATTTGTAGAATAAAAAAAAATTTTAAGATGATTTTATGTTTTGTACTGTCTTAATTTTTTTCTCTTAACTTAAATGGTAGAATGATGTATAAATGGTTTGTAGGAAGAGCTGACAAAGATACTTTCAGAATTATGAATAAATTCCTAAATTTCTGAATATCTGTTCATTTTATTGATGGTTAAAGGGATACTGTGAAATCTTTTTGTAATACAGTCCCCAAGGGCTCAGAGCAAGAGATCACCTTAGAATTGAGATCCTTTTATTATCTTTACCTTTTAAACTTCTCTGGTAAAATGAATGGTAGTCTGCTTTTTGTTAAATTTTTCTTAGGATTAAAGTGTTACAGTGAAATTTCAGTGCATTTTTCCAAACATTTTTCATAGTTTTGCCAGTCTGGTAGGTAGAATGGTCTTATATTTTTAAGTTATATTTTGATTAATAATCTCTGTTCATATTCATATATATACATATATATAGGTTTATCTTATCCAGTATGGTAAAGCTAATTGTTTATGGTTTACATCTCCATATTTTCAAATCTGAATCATTATTTCATGATAGGATAAAATATATAACAGTAAAGGGAGTTTATAAACAATAAAAAAAGTATTACAGAATAATAAGAAGGTTAGTGTCAATCCATTCAAATTGGCCATGAATTTCAAAAGTGTTCAGATTTCAAGTTCTAACTGAATTGGGTAATTGAGCACTTCTTTATATCTGCCTGAAGAATGTACCTAAAAACCCATTTCTCCCTTGAGTGGTTTTGATCAACAATTAAATATTTATACTGTAATGTATACCATGATGAAATTAGATATATATTTTTTTACTAATAAATGGCAACACCAATGGTGTCCAGGTTTTTAAGCCCTTATTAGCCTTTGGATTTTTCTACTTACGTTTAAAGGTAATAATTTCCTTCATCATTTAACATTTATCAACTTCCATCCTCATATATTCAATTTATTATACACATCTAATGAAAGAAAAAAAATAGTTCAGATATATACATATTTTTTGAATATATAAAGGCTGCCTTAAGAATTTAAAACAAAGGGAAATAAATGCAACTTTTGAAATTTACTGAGCATTCAGTTTAAAATACAAATTTCAGGACTTATATTGGGTTGGGATAAATTTAAGGTTGCCAGCCAATATTCTCCCTTTCTCTTTCTCACTCTCATTGATTTGTTTGCTTGTTCACTAAAAATGTAGTTCACAATTTTTAGGAACCCAGAGTACCCTAGGATTATGGTTTTTACTAATTAATAAAATTGCTAGTAGAGATTCTCTGTGTTGATGTTTGCCCAGGGTCATCCCTAGAGAAAAGGGAGTAAGTGAAAGGGAAGGATTGAATTAGAGAAACTTGTGAGAGTAAAATGATTAAAGAACCCATCCTACTTCCCCTTTAAACCTCTCTGATTCACTCACTGTTAATAATAAAATTATTTTAGGTTTAAATATGTGTTTATGTGAAGTGAGTTTTTAATTATAAAGGTTTTTCAGCATGGTATATATTGTGAGCATTTTTTTTAAGGACCTTCTAGCTGTATAGATTGTCAAGTTGTACTTCTAATGAATTGTGTGGATTGAAATTTCATTTCTACAATTTTAGATTGTTGAGTGAGTCAGCAGGGCCAGTTGTCCAAGCAACAACAACAACCAAAAAAGTATAACTGTGTGTAGTAGGCGGAATTCTAAAATGGCCCTGAGGATTCCATCCCCTCCCCTTGATTGTGGGAAGGACCTGTGAATATGATGGACTATCATTCCTGTGATTATGTGACCATATACTGCAAAAAGAATTCTGTATATATAAATAAACTCCTTAATAAGTTGACTTTGAATTAATTAAAAGGGAGATTTTCCTGAGTGATTCTGATATAATCAGTCAAACCCTTAAGACAAAGAATCAAACAGTAGATCCTGCTGTCTTTGAAGAAACAAACTACCATGTTGTGAACTGCCTTAAGGGGGTGGTGGGAGATTGGTAAGGTCCTCAGGAGAGCTTCTAGGAGTTGAGAGTGTTCCTGACCTCCAATAAGCTAGAAAATGGAGACTTCCATCCCTACAGCCTCAAGAGACTGGATTCTGCCAATAGCCAGGATTGCAGTTCCTGGCTGCCATCTTGATTCCACCCTGGTGACCCTCTTAGCACAAGAGCCAACTTAATCTGTACTTAGATTCCTGACCCAAGGAAAATGTGAGACAATAAATTTGTATGGCTCAAAATAGCTAAATTTGTAATAATTTGTTACATAGCAAAAGAACACTAACATTACAAATGAGTGGCTTTTAAAAAGGTAAACCCAATGAATATAAACTTCCATTAAATAATACTTATGAAAATTAGTATTTATTAGGATTAATAAGATACTTTTTAAGAAATGTTACAATTCCTGTACAGTTTGATCAGGCAGGAGGTGTTCGAATTTCCAGAAAAATTGGTGAAATTTCCAGGAGGCCAGATCATTAGGCAGCGTTTTCAGTGGCAAAGAGATAATTGTTTATGGCTTTAGAAAGTCCTTCATTAAAAAGTACAAAATGAAGTTACTACCTTAGCACATATATTTTGGTTATCTATCTCTAATAAAGTTAAACTATCAATTCTCAAATAAAATATGATTCAGATTTTAAATGCCAAATCATTACCCTCACTATGTTCATCAATTAACTGCACTACTTTATGGGAAGTGGTTGGCTAAGTTTTAAGGTTTATTTACATGAGATATTACTGTGTATATTTGTGATATGTATGGGCACAAATAGCTGGGAATAAGCCCTGATATTCTGGTCATGGGACCTTTAAAAGTAAATTGCTTGATATAGATAAAACAAAACAACAAATATGAATCACAATGTGAGATTCAAAATCCATTAGCTAGAAGATTTTTAATTTTGTTTTGTTTTATTAGAAGATACATATTTTATGACATTTTGCAGGATGTCTTCAAATTATTGCTTGAAGTAGTCATCCTTGAATACTTCCTCTAAATGCTTCATTAATGATAGATCTACCACCTGTCTCCTCATACTTAAATAACAAGAAAGGTGATATTAAGAATGGTATGACCTTGCTCAATGATCTTATACTTTTATTAAAGTCACAAGAATATATTTAAACATACATATGTAGGTAAGTTAGAATATTCTCTACAGTAGATTGTGTTATTATTCCTAATCATACTCTCCCTTCTCTAATAATTACGTATCTCCTCTCCCATCCACTTGCCGTGTAGTTTACCATGCCTCTGAGTGGATAAAGTAGGTTTTCAGATTACTTAAGTCTTGGCCATCTGGCTCGTGGGAACCAATGGCATTGGAGCAAAAGAGATCTTGTTTCACTTTAAAGCTAGAGGCTTTAGGACATTGCCAGTTGCCGAGAACTCTTTTTGTTGTGCCATGAGAAGAACACATGCCAGTAGAAGCTGCTCCTTCAGCATAATCTGAAAATGAAAAAAAATGGTGGGGAGCTGAAGTGTAGCCTGGCAGCCGGAACTGACATGCAACTCAGCCATTCACATACAAATCTTTTGTTGTTTTGTAAGATTTTGATAATTGTTTCCCCAACAAAACTGAAATTTAATTTTCTCTGAGATGAAAATATGATTATTTCATTTTTTTCTGAATCGTTTCTCTCACTAGTTCTTTATTGCCTTCAGACTAAATACCAAAGTCTTAACTGGTCTCGAAGGTCGTGTATGTTTGGGCCCCTACCGGATTTTTTTAAAACAGTTTCTAGAAATCACCAAACATTCTCTCTATGTCAAGAATTTGTTTCCTACCCTCCTTTCCACCCATTGCTTCTGACAGCAGAAACAACATATGCAAAGATCCTATGATTACACATGACTATATATATATATGATTAAATGATTGCTGTCTTTCCTACTTTACTTTGTAACCAGGATAATAGGGATTGTATTGTTTGTTCAATATTTTATCCACAGTACCCATCACAGTGCTAGGACATAGAAGCCTAATAAATATATGTTGAGTGAAGCAGAAAATGAAATCAATTGTTTTGATCTACCATCTTTATCCCAAGAGACATCACATGTCTCCAGAATTAGAGCTATGTTTTCTTAATTTTTAAAAAGTTTATTTCTAAAGACTCAGAGCATAATGTTCCTATAAGAAATGCAAGAAATATGCTTTTAAATATTACTGCACTATTTTTTAACTCAAAAGTGTAACTAGCATCGTGCATATCCATCTTTAATAATTATTTCTCATGAAGCAAGGATTCATTTTCACTTTCGTTAGTGCCTAAGACTAGTTGAATGGTTTTCTGTTGCCATAGTAACACAACTCAGTTTTTACAGTGGTTTTCCTCATATTTTAAACATTATATTATTTCATTAAAGAAACTTAAGAATTTGGAGGCAAATAATATTGTCTGTTCTTGATGGCTAAAATACACACAATTTTATATGCTTTCTGCATATATTTAAATTTGACTTTTAAATTATACTTATTTTAATGTGACTCCATTCTCTTTTGTGGTTTGCACTTTCTATGGTCCAATTTACAGAGTCAATCTTTATTCTTTCTTAAGTTTATTCTTCTCAGTATGTGTTTTTAATAATAAAAAAAAGCATTGCTTTAATCTATCAAATGTAAGGTTTAGCTATTCAGACCTGAAAAGAAACATGGCGTAATATAATGCCGGTTGAGAATAGACTAGAAGGCAATTCTGTTAGACATACTCAGAATTCCATTACATCTATCCAAGATTGAAGGGCACATAGCTAAGGTGTTAACTGGAATATGGTTTGATACAATAAACATGAAGGTGTAATACTTTGGTAAATATGAACCAAAATGAAAGGATGAGTATTTTCTTTTCTGATTCCTAAGCAAATATAACTAATATTCTTATTTTTAGGAGATACAGATACAATATGAGCAAGGAGAAAAAGTTTGGAAGGATCACTTGGATATAGCTGTGTTAGATCTTTACACAAAATTGTATTTAGGGTCTTTTTAACTATTATTAATATTCAATATTCTACCTTGACAAAAAGTTTGGAATAAACTCATAACGTGTGCTTTAAAAGTTATGTAACTGATTTCTTGTGCTTTTGGTGTTTCTATTTTGCTTCTGACAGTTATACTTTTTCTTTAAGTGTTGAGTCAATAATTTAGGACTTTGTAGAGATGCAGTTATGAAAATTCGGCAGGAGCCAGCCATGAGTGGGTGAGATTTTTGAGGGCCAATTTTTTATACTTGGTGGTGTTTGTTAGTTGAATGAGTACTTTAGTTTAAACCAATGTAAAATAACACCTTTCTCCTTTCCACAAATATCACTATAATTCTTATCTGGCCTTTTTATGTTTATACTCTAGAATGAATGAGTTTTGAGACTTTCTTGGAAGTAAAGGGATTTAAAAATAGAGTTTGGGTAAAGAGAGAATAAAATAACAAAATAAGGGGAGGAATTTAGCAAAATGTTTCATTTTCTTGGAATATTGAATGAAGTTTAAATTTTTGGAAATGAAAAAAAAGGAAGAAAGATAAAAGAAAAAAAAGGAAAAAATGAAGGAAAGCAATAAGGAAAGAAAAGAAAAAAATTCAGTTTAAACATCTAAGGGCACAAATTCATCGTTTGAGTATGCAAATTTAGATTTTGCAGAGAAAAAATATGTAATGGTGTGCTGATAGAACTACTACACTACGGTAGATGGTATTACAATAATTCTGTATTTTGAGAGGCATTTGTATTAGGGAATCCTTTTGGTTCCCTGCAATTAGTGCTTTGTGCACCCTAATGAACTTAATGCCCATCAATTATCGAATATTGTTCACACCTAAAAAAACACATTTCAGTAAATTGTACATATAAATGGTAGATTATGAAGTAATTCTTTCTAACTTCATTGTATGGGCTTGAACATGTTGATGGTGATGACAATAAACTAATAATAACTTATTTTATGTGTAATACGTACCAGGTACAGTGCCTTTTTATCATAACAAATCAATGGGGGTAAATATTTAGCTCCAGTTTTGCAGCTATGGAGACTGAAGCACAAACAAGTTATTTAACTTTCATAAAGACCATAAATACTATTAACAATATTTTGGAGATTTGAACAAGTATTTTTGGGGATTTCCCATGCTTTTGTATTATGCCCTCGCGCCCCTTCAAATGCAAAATTAACAGATGTATATAAAGAAAATGGTAAAGAGAATGATAGTTACCTGTGTAAAGTATATTGTTTTTAGAACACTAAAAATGGTTTCTTTTAATTATAATATAGTAATAGGTAATAGTTTTTATGGTGTTTCTTCTTTGGAGTTGTATGTGGAACCAAGAGGTCAAAGATCATCCATTCAATTATTTATTTAGAGTTATTATGTGTAAAGCATTATTTTAGGTCATGGTGTTAATAAGCCCTCTTGCTCAAGAGTTAAAACCAGAAATAGACAAGACCACTTAACTGGTGCTGTAACTGAAACTCATTGTTCTTATTTCCTGTAACACTTTCTTGAGGCATGATGAAGATGTTTTGCATTGACAGGAACATTCCAACCTCCAGACCAGAAAAGTCCTGATAGCAACAGAATGCCTAGGAGACCACACCCAGCACACCCCCTTCCCTGCCCACGATCCCGGGCTGAACACCTATGGACTCATGATCACACGCTTTCTGCTTGCTTCTTTCACATACCCTGCCCACCACCCCAAACCCTTTCTATAAAACCTAGGTGTCCATTTAGCTGGTGGAGCAGTCGTTTATTGGGGCTTGAGCCTGCCACTTTCTCTGGCTGCCAGCACCTGAAATAAATTTCTCCTTTTCTCTTTTCTAAACCCTCCTCTCCTGAATTATAGGCTTCTCTTGTGATGAGTTTATCTGAGTTGGTTTGGCAACATTGCTGGCAAAACCAGCCAGGAGCTGTGCTTTTGATTTGTCCAGCCCCCTTGGGATTCTCTGGGTCTGAGCAGTTGGCCCTGGCAGCGTTCCAGGGCTTACCTTTCCTTTCCTGAGTTAGCAGCTGGAATAGATCAGTCCCTAACAATGGGACTGAAAAATTGCTACATAGCTCACTCCAACAAAAAAGATGATTTTGCATAAATTTTATTCTTCAACAACTGTGTGAGGGTAGAGGGCAGGTTATCCTCATTTTATATTAGGAAATGGGGGAACCAATAGGGTTCTTCTGAATTGGAATGGGAAAACATGCCCTTGAAAAAATTATATTTGGGATTAATAGCAATATACATGCAATATGAAATATGAAATAACTGGGCCACTGTAGACTTTTGAAAATGAGATATTTTTTGGGGGGTGCTGGGTGGCTTAGTACGTTAAACAACTGGCTCTTGTTTTTGCTTCAGGTCATGATCTCACAGTGGAGAGACTAAGCCCTGTATGGGGCTCTTTGCTGGGTGTGGAGCCTACTTTGAGATTCTCTCTCTCTCTCTCTCTCTCTCTCTTTCTCTCCCCCTCCCCCATTCGTGTGCTCTGTATCACTCTCTCAATAAAAAATGAATAAATAAACAAACAAATAAATAAAAGTTGTTTTCTAGTGTATAGATCATGTAGTTTAGAGGTGCATATAGTTAGAAGTATTGTAGGAGACCAAAAGCATTCTAATTCGTTGGCTTGCCTTACCTACTCAGGGGCTAGGGAGTTTTGGGTAAATAAAATTCCATTTTATTAATGAGGCAGCCTTGTCTAGCTGTGGAAAATTCAAGAGTTTTGGATATATATATATATATATATATATATATATACCCATATGTGTGTATGCACATGTACATATACTATTTATAATGTATATGTCTTCAGGAATTTTACTAAATCTCTCTAAGCTTCAGGATCTTTGCATTCAAAGAGATCCTAAATGTATGATAGTACTACTTAATATTTCAAATGTCATACATATAGGAAATTTTCAGTCATGCTAATTCTATTCTTTCCAGCTTCCCCTACTACTTGTTTGATCTATGATGCTTATACATTCCATGTCAAAATCTCTATTTTTCTCTCATTTCTCAAGTTTTAGATCTCAGAAGTAATGGCTTGAATCTTTTGCAAAAAAATTTAGTAGTGTATTTATATATATATATATGATTATCATGGAAAATATGAAGTTGTTTATATCAGCATTAAGCCAGTTTGGTTTCTATCTTGCACACGATTCTTGAAAGCTTCAATAAAATTAATTTGTTTTACCCTGTTAGATAATAAAGAAGAGGAGAAATGCTTAAGTTTTATATACAGTTGACAAAGAGGAAAGCAAAAGGCAAGAAAGAGGAAGAGAGACAGAGAGAGAGAGGGAGGAAGATTGAATGAGAGAAAGAAAGATCTACATGTTGAACAAAAGCAATCCCCATTATTGAACAAGAAGAAATGTGACTGGCAACCGTCTGAAACTTAATTTTAGTAGGAAAAAATTGCAGAGAAACGATCAGAGAAAACTCCTAAAATGTCAATACATGAAACAGATAAGAACTCATTTAGATTAACTGGGGAATTAATTACTTATACAGAAACCAAAACCATGAACTGTGAAGTAACTGATTTCAAAACAATGGACTCTTTTCTGTCCTATGGTTGAACACAGAACAGATCTACAGAGAGCCTGTCCTTAAGTATTTCTGAACATAAGTACTGGTGTTCAATACTTACATTACACTTTTGACAGAAATCATGGAGGATATTTAGGTGAAGTGTTAACAGAACTTCCCTCGTTTTATTTTGATGTATATTGGAATATTCTATCAATATCTAACTTGACTATTTTCAATAAATTAGGTAAATTATATCTATAACTTGCTTAATAAAAAATTTTTCATTTACTTTAATGTTGTGATTATCTGATTTTTAAAATTTTTATAGTAAAAAATTTTCAGGCAGCTAACTGAAGCTACCAACACATCAATAGGTAATGTTTAATCAGGAATCTTTGATGAAGAGAAAAAAAGTTTTCTGGATTATTGATAGCTAATATCATGACAATTTTCAAAACAGAATATCCAAATGAAATTGGGAAAACAACCAAACTTATCTGTGCACTAATTTTGTGTCAGGCATCGTGGTAGTGCACTGTAGGTTATGATGTTTTAATCAGATGACATCACTGTTTGAAACCAGTCTCCTAAAATCTATGCAGTGGCAGAATATAAGTAAATCACTGTGACTGGAAAAAGTTTTTTTTAAAGACAGTTTTATTATTTTGTTAATGTTTATTTATTTATTTTTGAGAAGGAGAGAGAGAGCGAGCAGAGGAGGAGCAGAGAGAGGGAAAGAGAGAATCCCAAGTGGGCTCCACGCTGTCAACTCAGAGCTGGACGTGGAGCTCTACATGTGGGGATTGATCTCACGAACCGAATTGTGGGATCATGTCCTGAGCCGAGATTAAGAGTAGGATGCTTAACCCAGGCACCCTGAGGAAAAAGCTGTTTGAGAGGGAAGAAAACATGCAAAGGTACTGCTGTGTTCTGAGTTTCTTAATACTTCAAAGTTCTTTACTTAAATGCTTATCTCTATCCCCAAATTTCAGAGGTACTTTTGTTTGGCTACATAAAGACGCAACCATACTAGGAATAGATTAGATGCCATTACCCATTTTGGAAATCCGTTATACCAGGTATATTTTCTTGATGCTCATGAGTAACTTCCATTAGTGTTAATGAGAGTTGCATTCATGCATGGAGTAGAGAATAGATCCATTATCTCTAAAGGGCAGTTTCCTTTTTAATACATTGCTCAAGTTTCATTACATGTTTCCCTTTTGTCTATATTATGGAGACTCAATTCTTCATTTATAGAGGGGCTGTATAACTATGGATAAATCTCCTTCATCAGAGGTTTATTCAGACAGTTTTTAGGCCACAAGAGTGGAAGTATTTCTTTTAAAGTCTCTGTCCTTATAAAACTGTTACTATCCTTGATCCACTTAAAACAATAAAATAGTTTATATTTAAATCAAACAATAATTCCAGTAGTTACTGAACCAATTGTTGATATTTGCAATCATTTTCAAACCTACAAGAAATAATTTCTCCAGCAGCTTCGTTTCAATACAAGGGAAAGGAAGCTGTCAATGAAAACTTAAGTATTTCTATAACATTGGGTCAAATAATATAGTTGCAAGTAAAATATTTTGGATTCTTTTTTTTCACATAGGTTAAGATTCCTTAAAGAAAAGAAGAAAAGTAAGGAAGGGGAATGTTTTTTTGGACAATTGTTATATAGGTGTTTGTAAATAATAATAAGAAATAACCATAAAGGAGATTGCCCAGCTATATCCTGTATTCTACATTTGTATAGATTTCTTCTTAGGAATTCCCTTATCATTGGTATGGATGATGAGATGTGCCTTCAATGAAAGAATTCTTTATTGATACAAATAACAAAATGTTACTCCTTTTCTGTCTCATGTACTAAACAAAAATATATTGAATCAATAAACTACCATGTATGTATACAACATCCCTTCTATATTATTTGTTAAAATATATTAATAAAAACACAGCCTTTGTTGATAGTTGTCAGTGTTTTGCAATAATTAATATATAAATTGTATCACCATTCATTCAGAGTGACCAAATGAAACTTGGTGGCTGAAAAAACTCTCAAATCCAATGCTACCTATAAAAAGTAAATGAAATGATTTTTTTCTTATGCTAAATTACTTGACCAAAATATCTTTAATAATTACCAATATTACCAATAATTGTTAGTTACCAGTAATTAGTGATAAAGATGTAACTGTGTCCCATCTGTACCATGGATGGTATATCGGAGCTGTTCTATAATTGAAATTAGATTTGCAACAATGACCAAAGTTTTTAGTACAAGTTACCGTTCCCCTCTCCTTTCCGCTCCATTCCTTGGTCTACAAGCACTCTGTGGAGTCTTTGCTGCTCCTTTTCAGATAATTTTTCCAGATTCTGTCTTCTGTCTTCTCCTTTAAACTCTTTTGCCTGTTTTTTTTTTTTTCTTACTTCTATCCTGTTCTTTAACACCTGAATTTTCTCTTTCAAAATGTTTGTGACCATCTGACTGGCTTTTTGAATAGGCTAGATTGTTAGATTGCTGCCTTTGGATCACTACAAATGCTAACATTTCTCATACTGTTCTTCATGTCATTATGTCATATCACTGTGTGCATCTATCACAGAATTTCCAAGATTTTCTCATTGCCATATTTTATCCCCATGTGGCTCTGTATATTTCCTAATCTCCATCTCCCTCTCCTTCTTATTCCACAGAATTTTTAGCATGTGCCCTCTGGAGCCATGGTTTTAGTTGAATAGATCAGTGTCCAGTATCAGATATTACTTTGTCTAGAGCCTTTCTTGCAAAAGGGCTTGTCCTGCATCTAACTCTAACCAATGTGATATCAATGGATCTATTACATGGGACTTTCAGCGTGGCTGCTTAAAGAGAACTAACACAATTGAAAGGGTTCCCATAAAGAGAGCCTGAATTTCCTTCTTTCAGCTTGAATGAGCACATATTTACTGGATTTGGTCTCATCTGAATAATAACAGTTGAAATTGATAAGGAGAAACATGTGCCAGGATAGCAGAGCATAAATATGTGAATTTGAATCTCCAATGATATTTTGATTATCTCTCTCCAGACTTGTTTTACATGAGCTATACTATAAACTTACATAATGTTAAAGTAATTTTTATATGGTTTCCTCTGTCATGTTCAGAGAAAAAACATATCTTGACTGATGTACCTCCTAAACCTGCTCCTTCTTCTGTTTTCCTTTTATTGGTGTATGGCAAATGTATTTTCCTAGTGGCTTAGATCCAAACCCTTGAAGACATCCCTGATTCTTTTCCTCATAGCCTTCTGCTAATGTATCAAAAGCCCTATAGGCTCAACCATCAAAACATATCCAGAATCTGACTATTTCTCACCATCTCTACTCTATCATCATCTTGATCCAAGCAACAAGTCAGTTGGCTTATACATCTTTTCAAAAAACATTTGGTTATGCTGGTTTTCTCTTCTCTCTTAAGTTGTATTAATTTCTGCTTTTGTCTTTATTATCACCTTCCTTCCCCTTGCTTTAGTTTTACTCAACTCTTATGTATCCAGTTTCTGAGAGTGAAAACAGTAAAGGAAGAAAAATAATTTTCTTTCTACACTTCCGAGTTCTCAGCTGGGATTTCTGTAATAAAAAGCAGATTAGCATGCCAAAAATAAACACAAGTTTTTAACCTGTATACTTTATGTATATAAGGAAAATAACCAGGAAAATATAAGTCACTCAAAGAGCTGGCTTAGAATTCAGGCATACCTACCATCTTAATAGGGAAAAGAGAAGTGTCTTAGGGGAGGGTAAATGATTTTTAGGAAAGGCGAATAGGTCCATAGAGGAATAGATGGGAACTATGATAGTTTTTGACAAAATCTGTCTGGATGTGGGGTCAGCTTTCTAGTCTCCCCTCCTGTAAGAAGTGGATCTTTCCTGGTTGATGAATCTCCTAGGGCAGGGATTTCTGACAATAGAGTTCCTTTTGGAGGATCTGTCTTTAGGCAGATAAGGGGAATTCAGAGAAAACCTTTCCATGCATTTACTGTTTTTCATGTGCTTACAGCTCAAAATAATCACTATGCCAAAGTGGTGTATTTGGGGGTGGCATATTCTGCTACCCTTCACAACCTAGTTTTTATATTTGATATCTTTTTTCTTTTTTTTAATTATTTTAAAAAAATTATACATATTTTTTATTTTTGGGAGAGTGCAAGCAGGGGAGGGGCAGAGAGAGGGGGACAGAAGATCCTAAACCAGGCTCTGTGCTGACAGGCTGACAGCAGCGAGCCTGATGTGGGTGCCTGACTCAGAGCTTATGAACCACGAGATCATGACCTGAGCCACAGTCAGACACTAAACTGACTGAGCTGCCCAGGTGCCCTCTTCTTTTCTAATATGAATATTTATGGCATAGTTCTTACTCTAAGCACTGCTTTAGCTGCTTTTCTCAAATTTTGACATGTTGTATTTTCATTTACATTTTATTAAAAATCTATTTTAGGGTATTTTGAAGCATTTAGAATGCTCTGTGTATTTAGAATATGTTGTTTAACTTCCAAATATTTGTAGATTTTCGTAATATATTTCTATTATTTATTTCTAGTTTGTTCATTATAGTGGTATTTATTTCTAGTTTGTTCATTATAGTGGTTCTTATTCCAGGTAAATGGAATAAGCATAGTTTACCCTGTCTCTCCTGCTTAAGACACTATAAAACTCGGACATAATGATTAAGCAGCAATTTGAGGATTCTGAAAGGAAAATAACAAGAATAATTTTTAGTGACTCAGGACTGGTAGTGATTTTACCATTTTTTCCATTATTTCTAGTTTGGATTCAAGTCATTGGCTATCCAGAAGTGGACATCAGCAACGATATAGAGATCTCTAGAAGGGGCCCCTTATTTCATGTTTAGGGAGCAGGAAGGAAATTTGGTAGCAACAGTCGTGATAGTACTACTACAATGATGCCTAAAATGAGAGAGGGGAAACTTCCTCTTCAATCAGAAGGACTGTGTTCCCAAGAGGTGGGAGCAACCCTTACAGCTTTGAGTCTCTCTCCACCCTACCGTGACTCCACTCTGTATGCAAGAATTATGTGGCTAAGTGAGGTAAATATAGCCCCAGCTTTCTGGATGGAGGACTGAAAAGGAGAGTCCTTGGGAATTGGAAAGTACAAGGGAACTTATGGAGAAGAGGGAGCTTGAAAAAGCAACCTACATAAATTTGTTATGAACTGTTGGGCTCACCACTGAGTTCTATACGCATGGATGTAATCCTAAATAGTGTATTAACAACTTTAAGAACTGAACTAAGAGATAGACCCCCCACTCAAGTTCCAGGCTGAGCAATGAGTGGAACACACAGAGAACAGATCCAAATAACATGGTAGAGGCTCTAAAAGTTGAAGTGACAAGGAAACCAAAACCTATAGAATGTTGGTCAGTTCTTGAAGCCTATACCCCATGGGGTCGATTGCCTGCTAACATAGAAACTTCAACATTATCCGTAATACTTAAAATAAGACCCGAAGTCTCATAACACAATTTTCAAAATGCCCAGAGTAAAATTCAAAATTATTCAACATGTGAAGAGCCAGGAAAATGACAACCCACATGGAAAAGATGATAAACAGACTCTAATGGCAAGATGTAGGAATTTTCTAAAAAGACATTAAATCAGCCCTTATAAATCTAGTGGAAAGATATATGACTTTTTATTGTTGGTGTTATTCTTGATCGCTTGTTCTGGGTTGAATAGTGTCTCACAAAATTCATATCCACCTGGAACCTGAAAATGTGATCTTTTTTGTAAATAAGCTCTTTGCAGTTACATCAAGTTAAGATGAAGTCAGACAAATTAGGTTGGACACTAAAACCAATGCCTGTTATCCTTTTAAGAGGAAAATTTGGCAATAGACACAGACAGACAGTGAATAAAGCCATGGGAAGACAGAGGCGGAGATTGGAGTGAAGCCAAGGAATGCCAAACACTGGTAGTAACCATCATAGAAGAGAAAAGGAAGAATTCTCTTCTGGAGACTTCAGAGGAAGCATGGCCCTGCCGGCAACTGATTTCAGATTGATAACCTCCAGAACTGGAAGAGTATGCATTTCTGTTGTTTTAAGCCACTGACTTTGTGGCACTCTGTGGTTACCATAGTCTTAGAAAACGAACATACTGCTTAAGGCGGTATCTTCTAAATTTCTCCACTGTAAAGTTACTGTACTTCCCTTGTTACAGGCAAGTCACTAAAGCCAACCTAGACTCAAGAGGAAGGTAATTAAACTTCACTATCTGGAAGGAGAAGTAGCAATGCATTTGTGGACACATGGTAAAAACCATTACAATTTTTAATAAATACTTTTGAGGAAATATTTTGAAATTTGGCAAACATTCTGTTTCGCTTACAGGTTTACTTATTAGCTTTAGCATTCATCACTGGACTGCCTGTGTATTGTTCATTCCTTCTACATTTAGTTATTGGAATTTTCCATAAAGAGATTTGTTCCTTCTCCTCATTTATTTATTTATTCAATTATTTATATTAGCATGGGTGTATGAATATTTATTATATTCTTTGGGTTTGTAATTCAATATGATCCTTATTTATTGTATTGCAGAAATCGTTTCAGGTTGGCTATTGGGAACTCTTTCTGTTTCACATCTGTGCCCCTAAGACAGGGGCTCCTACTCAGTCTCCTTTTCTTGAGGTTTTTCTTACTTTCTTTCTTTTTTCTAATTTTTAAAAATGTTTATTTGTTTTTGAGAGAAAGAGAGAGAGAGAGTGTGATCAGGGAAAGGTCAGGGAGAGAGGGAGACAGAATCAGAAGTAGGTTCCAAGCTCTGAGCTTTCAGCACAGAGCCCAATGTGGGACTTGAACCCATGAATCATAGAGTCATGACCTAAGCTGAAGTCAGACACTTAACCAACTGAGCCACCCAGGCACCCCAAGCCTTTTCTTACTTTTTTTATACTGTAAGCTACTCCAGGCTCACCTTGTATTTTCTCAATTTCAGCCTTAGAACAAGTCATTTCTTCAAGGATCTCTAAGTCTTTTTGGAATTAGGTATCTGGAAACCAAGATCTGGGTGTGAGATGTACTTATTGTTACTGGATATCAACTTTTAGGTCCTTAGCTGACAAAGTTAGAAAATACCTGTATGTATGCATGGATACACATATCTACTGAACCTGTATGTATATATATTAACATAAAAATAAATTCATACTGATATTTTTGAAACTAACAGCACCATGAAGTTCATTATAGCCTTTCTTCCTTGCTTATTTGTAACTTCCTTCTCAGTGAGGCAGTGAGAAACTAGGTCTCACTATGTACAATTTATTTAATTATATGTTCAACCCTATATACATGTAAAGTAGTTTTAGAGTTGCTAAACTGCCCCTGACAGACAAATTTACCAACAAGACAACAGTGGTTGTATACAGTTCTTTTTGTCCTTAGCTTTAATATCTAATCAAAACACTGTTTTACAGTTATTTATGTTGACTTTTTTTAGCTTCAGTGAAATTATGCCTTATATTTGTAATCTAATAAGATTTTTTTATGTCACAGTCTATATTCCATCCTGCAATTAACTGACATCCTGGTTGATTTTTCAAAATTTGCAAACTAGAAACTTCAATCTTCGCTGTGAATAATCCTATGTGTCTTGGCAAAGGCAAGAGTCATGTACCTAACACCAGAGTACTATGTAAAAAAGTTCCATCACTGTAAAATTCTCTTCTGCAGACTCTTGAAGGCAAAGTTCTACCTCTACTACCAATCTCTGGTTCCACTGATCTGTTTTCCATCCCTAAAGTTTTGCCTTTCCCAGAATGGTCATATGGTAACTGTATATTCAATCTTTTGTGCAGTTGGCTAAATATTTTCCAAAGGGATCACACCATTTTACATATTCACCAGCAGGGTGTGTGTATTCCAATTTCTCCACATCCCCACCAATGTTTTTATTGTCTGATATTTTGATTGTAGTCATCCTAGTGGGTTTGAAGTGTATCTCTTTTTAGTTTCGATTTGCATTTTCCTAATGACTAAAGAGATTCAGTCTCTTTTAACGTGTATTTTGGCCATTTGTATATCTTATTTGGATAAACGTTTCTTCAATTCCTTTGCTAAATTCTTAAATTGGGTTGACATTCTATTATTGAATTGTAATAGTTTTTATATGTTCTGGATAATAAACCATTGTCATATATATAATTTGCAAAGGTTTTCTCCTATTCTGGGTGTCTTTCTCTTTCCTGGTGGTATCCTTTGCAGCATGAAAGTTTAAAATTGTGATGAAATCCAACTTATTTTTTCTATGGTTTTGGTTTAGGAAATTATTACCTAATCCAAGGTCACAAATATTTACACCCATGTTTTTTTTTCTCTAAGAGTTTTAGAGTTTTAGCTCTTACATTTCAGTATTTGACCCATTTTGAGTTAATTTTTGTATATGGTGGTAAATACATGTTCAATTTCATTCTTTTGAATGTGACTATGTGGTTGTCCCAGCACCATTTGTTGAAGAAACTATTCTTTCTTTATTGGATTTCCTTGTAGAAAATCAATTGACTGTAAATGTATGGGTTTATTTCTGAATTATCAACTTTATTTTGTTAATCTATATGTATATACTTATATTAATACCACACAGTATTGTTTACTGTGGCTTTCTAGTAAGTTTGGAAGTCAGGAAGTGGAAAACCTCCAACGTTGTTCTTTGTCAATATATATTTTTTGGTTATTCTGGGTCCCTTCCATTTCCTTATGAATTTTAGGATCAGCTTGTCAGTTTCAACAAGAAGGCCAGTTGGGTTATCATAAAGATTTGTTGCCTCTATGGATCGATTTGGGGATCCTTTTCTTTTTAAGCCATTTTTCCCAACCTAGTTTATCCACAGACTAATGTTATTTAAATCCATTACAATGTCATTACAAAGGAATAAAAGGAGACAAATTAGGGGGTAATAAAGATGAAATAAAATGGTAGTTTATGAGGCATGGTGAGAAGGGCAGTTAGGAATATACTTTGTTCTAGAGCGGTTATTCCCAGATGCTTATGGAGCACTCTGCACTCTGAAAAATGGTTATCTTTGTATAAGGCTAAATGATAACCCTAAAAGACTTTTAAATAAATTATGTTTGTTTTACATTTTTAGTGTTATGATGTCATTTAAAAATATTATTTTGAAATGTCATATTTTAATATCACGATGTTTGCCAATTCTGTGTTAATTCATAAATCTATTTTCTCTGTTTTAATTGCCTAAAGGCGTCAAATTCGGGAATATTCTTAATGAATCTCTGATATCAGTCAAGATTCTCAGTTGTAAGAAACAGAAATAACTGGATAATTGAAAAAGAGAATGGTTTTGTTAACAGGATACTGAATAGCTGATTACCTTTATAAGAGGGCTAAAAAATTATGGCAGAAGTTTCCATTGTGACCATACTGGTCCCATATGCTAATCTTAGCCTACACCACAGGAGATTTTCAGAAAGACCCCGGTAATCACATTCTGAGAATATGAATCCTCCACCATATTTTAGTGTTAAAAACTGGCGCTTATAATGGAAAAATTTTAAAGCTCCAATTTAGCTTAAAGCTCTCTGTGATCATTCAATTAAATTAGACAAATGTGCATTGACCACCCACTCTGAGCACTTGGCTAGGCTCCGATCATGAGCCCTGCTATGTTTGACTTGGCTTGCAAACAACTTAGCCATGTTAAATGTGTTTCCTTGCCTACCAGTGAATGAGAAAGGGGAACTCTCCAACCCTGTTGGGTTTTGATACTAAACAGCACATCCCGAGAGCCCCGCTGCACCTGATGTATACATAGAGAGCAGGAACAAGTATAATTACAATCAGGCTTCTGCTGGCTGTGCTTAAGATCAACGAGTCAGCAGAGTGCCAATCAGTGCATTTCTGCAGAAGCTTGTGATAGGAGCTTCCCTTTTCTCACAGCAAGATGGCCTGTTTGTGGGAAACAAACAACCCCGGCATGTTTTTCCACCATGTAGTGCCCCCACTTCAAAAAAAAAAAATCTCAACAAATTGAGAGTGCCAAAGTGGTTTCCTGTGGTGTTAAATATAAGGAATATCTTCAAGATGTTGCACTTTGGAACTCTTTATGGCAAGCAGGCAAATCGGTTGAAGCAGCAAAACAATCAACCCTTATGAACTTGTTTATGCACTTTGGTAAAGGCCTTGGCCAAGAAGCATTGTGTGTTGATGGCAAGCTTACATGTTTAGTGTCACATGCAAACATTTTTGGTGGCTCATAAGCTAACTTTATGTCTGTCAAAATAAGAAAGTCTCTTTGGTAGCATAAACTATCTTAGTCACGGGAACACCAAATGTCTGAGAGAGTGAAAATGGTTTATTTTTAAATGATATACTTATGTAATAGAGTTCAGGCTAACACCAGAATGGTTTCTGACTCTGAATTGAATTTTCACATCTCTAATAGGAATATTATTTCTTAGTTTCTATCATACAAACAATTTTTACATATGGCTTATATAAGAAAGTTCATGCTAACTAAGTCCGAAGATGTTGTGCCTTTATTTAGTAAGGGCATTATTTCTTGGCCTGGCGTGGTTCACATCCTATTTCTTTCTTTGTTTCTTTTTTTTTTTATTTAGTTTTTTTTTTAATTTACATTCAAATTAGTTATCATATAGTACAACAAAGATTTCAGGAGTAGATTCCTTAATGCCTCTTACTCATTTAGCCCATCCCCTCTCCCACAACCACTCCAGTAACCCTGTTTGTTCTCCATATTTAAGAGTCTCTTATGTTTTGTCCCCCTCCCGGTTTTTATATTATTTTTGCTTCCATTCCCTTATGTTCATCTGTTTTGTATCTTAAAGTCCTCATATGAATGAAGTCATATGATATTTGTCTTTCTCTGTCTGGCTAATTTCGCTTAGCATAATACCCTCCAGTTCCATCCACGTTAGTTGCAAATGACAAGATTTCATTCTTTTTTGATTGCCCAGTAATACTCCATTGTGTATATATATATATATATATATATACCACATCTTCTTTCTTAATATATGTTGCACTTTATTTCATATATCTAATTTATCTTTAACACACAAACTTGTGATCTTGCTATTTATATTGAACAAAAAATGCCAAAAAACATTGACAAATGCATTACTTTATGTTTTGTAAGTATGCTGATAATTCTTTCTGTCATTCAGTACTTCCACCATCTAATAAAGTTCTGCTGCAAGAATCTACTATGCAGAATGCCTTTAGATTAAAAAACAGTAGAAATTTACTTCTAGATCTTTCTATTCTTAAGAGGAACTAAAGAATGGGTGTAATGGTGTGTTTCTGGAAAAAGTTGTAGGCCAATCTGACTTTTTCCTTCCTTGTTCTTCTAATAGAGGAAGAATAAAATATCTGAATTTCTTTGGGAAAGAGTCTCACAACATAACAACCCTTGAGAGAGGACACAAAAATGACCTAACAACCCTGAAAGTGTTCTTTTAAAGTCTATTACATACTGAAGTATTATTTTGAAATGGAAAGCTTTTTTCTTGCTTGATAGCTTTGATTTTCCAATGTTGTATATGATTGCCTGCCTTAGTGTGCAAATTCAAATTTCAAAAGGCATTTTTTTTTTCTCCAAGAACATTCAGGTTGTGTTTTGCTTTGTGTTTTAACCTTGGTTTTGTTTCTAGTCAGAATATTACCATTTTTAAATATGACTTTAACGTGTTTAAACCATTTAGATTTTTATCTACCTTGATATAACTTTATTGATAAGACATATATATATATTTATTTTAAATTGAATAAATTGGAAGTTTAAAGTGATTTCAAATGTGTTGTAAGTTACTCAATTTTATGACTTTTTACTATTACTATAACCTCAAAGTTCGTTAGACATTTTTGAAGTTTATTTATTATAGATATAAAACTTTTATAACACAAAAGACTAAAATTCTAAGATATTATTATTTTGATTTGAGTAACTACCACTTTAAGCCTTCTTTACCCTTAGTTAAAAATTGAATATTTCTAATACATTATATAAATCTTTCTTGATCAAATGCTTTGAACCTAATTAATTCCAGAAGGAGCATTGAGCATGGATCACCAAACTATGGTAAGTTGAGGATTTTCTGCATTCCCAAATATAACAATTAAGATGATTAAAAAAAAGGGGGGATACTTTAGAATGAGCAGTGTCTGAATATGATTAGAGTTTGCATGGCTTATTCTTCTAACTGGAAGTTACCTCCAGAACAGTTGCAAATAGTGAGTAAAAGAGAATTCAATGCCAGCTGTGACTAGTGTCATAGTTTGGAGACAGGCCTCCAAAAAAGTTGCAGGCTATATGAAGAAATTCTGTCTTCCATCATGTAGCATTCAAAAGCCTTTAAATATTTTAAATTTGGGGATAAACAATCAGGTTGATATTTTTAAAAAGATTGCTCTGAAATTGTATGGAGATGCAGTTAGAAGATGTGAGCGTGGTTGAGGATATTGGAAGTTGGAAGCCTACTGCAGTATTTCCGGTAGGAGATGGTAACAGCTGGGACATAGGTGGTGGTAGTAGACATGGAGAGAAGTAAATAGAATCCTTAGGAATTAAGGTGACGGATTTTGGAAATGGATTGGATATGAGGGAAGAAAGATGGAGATGCTCCAGATTGCTTGCACAGCATTCGTCTTGCATAGATGGTTTCCTGGTCATGTCAGCCATTGAGATGTGGCTGCTGTCAAGGACTGGGCTTCTTTAACTTATTGTAGGAAGAAATGTGGAGGTAATATGCCAAAAAGGTAAGGGTGGTTTTTAACATTTGTTCTGTTTTGGCAAACTTTTCAAAGTGCATCTCTATTATTAGCATAATATATAAGAAACTCATCGGTGTCTAGGCTATACTTACGGAGTTTCCAAATCTACCTTTTAAACTGTATTAATTAAATTTGTCCAGGCACACACTGATGTTGATTTTGTTTTCTTTTCATGAAAGTAACTCTTTGTTTATCTGCACCGAAGCCTAGTTACCTTTCTTCTAGAAGGTAAGCAAATCTCATCCACTCTTTTTTTGTATTGCATTTTTTACTCCCATAATGAAATTCAGAAAGTTGCTAGACATAACTAGATAATTGTTGCTTGTCAAATAGTCATTAAAAGTGCTTTCAGAGCAAATAAATAAAATGCATTTTAGATAGTACTCTTCTTCCTGATTTTGACATCTGTGGGTGGGTCCTGTATTTAAAAGTAGCTCCTTTTTCTCTGCTCACCATACACCACATTTACACTCTGAATTCCCAATTAAAAATGAGCCTCAGCACAGTGCTCAGGAAGATTCCTTCCCCATCTCTTGTTTGAACATTTTTGTTCTTTTGCCACCCAGAAAGGAATGGTAGTGGGGGCAGTCAATGGAGGTGAACTTATAGGATGAGGAATCATAACTTTCCTTTTTTTTTTTTTTAACAGGAATTCATTCCTTCCCAGTAATCTCTGCATTTAAACATTTCTAGCATGCTATTGAAAACGAACAAATTTATTTTTATCCCAATGTGAAGAATCTTGAGGTCCATTCACAATTGTTGCATAAAAAGAAGCAGGTAAATTAGGACTATACTGTCTGAATTTATTCAATGAGCTCATATAGCATTTTTCAAGGTCTCCTTTATTTTTCTCCTTAGGAAGCCTAGTTTATCCTGTAATTTGAGCCATGCAATCATTTGTCTATGCTTCATTTCTATCTACAGAAAGGCTGAGCTAAGTTATTTTCTACTTTATGGTCAGTGTTCAGGTAAGTTCTTTTCCGGATTAAATCCTAACTTTATCACTCATTTTCACTTAGCAGCTATTTGAATAAAAAAAGTTTTTGAAATCTGACTTGGTGGTTTCCCCTTGCATCACCCACAAGCTTTTCTAGTTTACAAGCTTTTCTGAAACTCAAGACATTAGTCCCAGCTTCAAACTGTGTATTCTCTTTTGTTTCCTTCTATCTTTATGCAACCAATATTTGTAATAACATGGAAAAAATAATTAACAATTGGCATTCAAATCCACCTTAGGAAAGAATCTACATTTATTTGGAAAAAGCCAAGTAAACATTTGTGAATAGAACAGGACTCTGAATCTACAGGATATGAATGGGACTGTTCTGCTAATTAGAGGGTAAACGATTTGTTTGTCGCTACAAAAAGGCATAGGAGAGACAGGATGAGCAAGGGAAGGAAAGAGGAATCAGTGAGCTGCTGCAAAGTCATGGTCATGAACCCTTGCATATAACCACTATTTAGGACACCATCTTAGTTTCAGTATCCCACCCCAACAAAAACAACAGAAAAACAGAAATTAATAGCAAACGAAAAGAGGAACAAAAACAGTAAATGTAAGAATCTGAGATATTGCCTTTGGTGAAGGTAGTTTATTGGGAAGTGGTTTTATAGTCAAATGTGAAGAAGGGGGAAATGAGACAAGGAAGGTAACAATGCAATGAAAGATGCATTAATAAGTATGTTTTGCTATGGAATCCACCCCAGTGTGGGCCCTCTTAGAAACTCTTAGATGTCCCACTGGAGGATAAGTTTGATGGGGAGGCTGGGGCATCCCCTAAGCCCATTTTCCATTCATTTAGGGTTGCCTTTGACTCCTTCCCACTCCACAGTGCCTAGAATTGTGCCTACAGGCAGCAGAGTGAGCTCCTGATGCAGAGATTACAGATCCCATCCCACCTTTGCCTTCTATTCAAGTCTTGAAGAGATTGAATCATGAAGAGATTGAATTGTTTCCAGGATGTCTCAAGGCAAGGGATGGAACTTTCAAGGATGCAGTGTGATGGGGGCAGAGAAAACCATGACAAAATAGGTTGCAGGAACTAGTAGAAATTCTTGGGAAGGTTTTAAACTGTAATAAGACTGAAGTTCAGATCCAGATTTGACCCCGTCAATTAGTAGCACTATTCTCAATAGTCAGAAACAGGAACCCACCCACACATCCATCATGAATACAATCCATCATGGATTATGAATTGTGGCTCCATTCATACAATGGGAAACTACGTAGCTATAATAGTGAATGATCTACATGTCTAACTAATAATGTGGATGAACTTCGCAAACATAATGATGAGTGATCGAAGCCAGACACAGAAGGGTATATACCTGCATGATTGTATTTATACGAACTACAAGAACAAGCAGACTGAAGTTCAGATCCAGATTTGGCCCCATCTTTGACAGGTAGGAGATCTTGACTTTAATCAGTGAACCCTACAGTTCCCAAAACTAGGGGTTCCGCGAACCATAAAATCTATCTAAATGACTTAAGCAGCTTAAAAATAAAAGGGATGGAGTGCCTGGATGACTCAGTAGGCTAAGTCAAGATTGGCTTACATCATGATCTCAGGGTTCCTGAGTTTGAGACCACATTGGGTTCTCTGCTCTCAGTGCAAAGCCTGCTTTGGATCCTCTGTCCATGCCCCCTCCCTTCTCTCTCTCTCTCTCTCTCTCAAGAAAACAAACAAACAAAAGTCCAATAAATACATACATACATACATACATACATACAAATAAAAGGGATCTCAGGGACTCCTGGGTGGCTCAGGTGGCTTGGCATCCGACTCTGAATTTCGGCTCAGGTTGTGATTTTGCATTTCATGGGATTGAGCCCCTCATTGGGCTCTGCACGCTGGAGACTGCTTGAGATTCTCTCTCTCTCTCTCTCTCTCTCTCTCTCTCTCTCTCTCTCCCCCACCTCTCAAAATAAAATAAATGTTGAAAAAAATAAAAGGGATCTCAGTATTTCATTTTATTTCCTTGTTAAAGGACTGAGTTAATTTTTTAAACTTTTCTCCAAAATCTGTTTCTCTGTATCTCTCTATCTCTCTGTCTCCCATTAGAACACAGAGAGGTAGGATGGCCCATCATGCTATGTGTTTAAAATGATAGCTACTACTTAGCTCAAGTACCTTCTACTGAAATGGTCTCTACAAAATCAAGGAAACTTTTCTTTCTTTACCACCCTTCCCTTTTTTTTTGGCTGTTGTTCTTTAATATATTCTCAGCATATAGAATGGTGCCTGGCCCATGGTCAGAGCTCAGGGGACACTCTATGAATGAAAGAGTAAATTGGTTACATGAGACTAAGCAGATTGAGTGTTCCTGAATCTTTGGATTTTTAAAATATGCAATCTGAGAATCTGAATATTTAGCTGAGACATTCTGATTTTTAGATATTGGAAATCAATTTAAAATGTTAAATAATTCTGTTGGTCTCACTTTGACAGACAACTGAAATATACCAAGGAAGACTGCTATTCTACCACTAATGCTCTATGGTTTTTATTTGATTCTCTAAACATACATGCGTGTCTTAGCAAATGTGGCACCCAGTATAAGCATCCGCAAACTTTTAATCCTGGAGGGTTGTCAGAACATAACTAATTGGAATCTCCAGTCATTTATCATTACTTCTTAGTAATAGAAGTTTTGAATTCACAATTATTTTGACATGAGTTACATATATATAATTACATATGTTATTTTATTTATTTATTTGTTTATGGTGGGGGAGGAGGGTATAATGGTTCCAGAGCTTTCTCCTTCAATTGCTACATAATTTAGCTGTCTTTTTTTATGTGTCTTCAGATACCGGTAACTGAAAGCTTTTGTGAAGGACCCATATTCAGTGTTTTTTCTTCATGAAATTTTCTCCCAACTTTTGTCTTCCTTGTTGTCTTTCTTTTTGAATATCTATGAAGCTTGCAATCTTTATCACTCATTTTACAGTCTTGTTACCGTGAAACTATGTGTATCTGTCTTATTTACTCAATAATAATCAAAACTTCATGTAGACTGTCTTAGTTAAAGCTTCTTATGGAATTCAAAGCTTCATTTCTATTTTTCTCATATTTTATCCAGTGCCTAGTACAGCACTGGGCTCAAATGGATGTTCAACAGACATCTGTCAGAATAAATTTTTCAATATCTGAACACAGGGAGACAAAACTTTTCAGAAAACAGAACCTTTTTTCCCCACTTGACATTTTCAACACTGTTGGAAGCACACCCCTTTTCCATTGCTCTCAAACATGAAACTTATATTATTAGTCTTTGCTTCTTTATTTTTTTCCCCTGCACGGATTTCAGTTAAATTCAATTTCTTTATTCTTAGCACCTGAGTCTGAATAATAATCATGTAGGAAATTGTAAATTATTTTCTTATTGATAATCTTCTAAAGCTTTCCTTTCTTGTGGTGTAATATTATAAAATATACTCTTTAATTGACCAAATCCTCATTTTCCTTAAAATCCTGTAGTTTCTCCTTGTTGACATTTGTGTCCAATTTGAATTTTGGATGACTTAATTTGCAGTCTTCTCATTGCTCTTCTTTTCTTGTTTATTTTTTTGCTTTTCTTTTACTCTTAGTCTAATATCTTTGAACCAAACAGAATGGCCAGTGAGGTCTTCTGCTGTGTGTGCATTCAATCCTCTTTCCTAGATCCCAGAATATTGGTCTATTGGTTTTCAATGAAAAATTTAATTAGTGCAGGTGAGACTATCCAAGTTTGCATGATTGCTGCAGTTTCCTCTCTTCGTAATTTGCATGGGAAGTCATATTGTAATCTAAGCCACTTATTAATTTGCCATAAGAAAGTATTGTCACAGAAATCATAACTGCTCTAAAATCCTTTTGATCAGCACAGTCCTTCTCTGTTGCAGAACCACATGGGAAGCCAAGTCATAATCAAAATGTTGGTTGGCAAGTGTAGAATTAGAAGCAGTAGGTTTAGATGACTCAAATATTACATGGGATGAAGCTAAAATCACTATCGTACAACTCTCTACAGTTGCAAGGTTTTCTAACAGTGTGTTCTGAAATCTTGGTAGGTAGAAGCTGTAAAAACTGTCATATAAAAAGCTACAGGCAGCTTCTTTAACGGGTAAGGACTTGAAGACTGCTTTGGAGCTGATTGTTCCTTCACTCTGGGAAAACCTTCTGAATGGGCCTTTAATTGCATAAATGTAAAGCAAGAATCACTTATGAATAATGTATTGTTCTTCAGGAAAAATGTGATGTAATTGTTCACCTGAATAAAAACATTTTGCACTATGCAGCTAAGTGTGCTGTTTGCTAATGTTTGAATCTGCCTCTGCTTGTGTAAGTTAGTGAAAGTCTCCTAGCCTCAGTTTCCTCCTTAGTAAAGTAGGGATAATAATATTTGGGAAGATTAAAGAAAGTAATACAAGTAAACCGATTTGAATGGGGTCTCACATCTAGTAAGTGTAATATTAGGGATGATGCTTCTGCGAATATCATTATTTTTTGAAAGACAAGTTTCATTTTATGGGGACTGCAATTTGCCAGTAGATGGATTTTCATTCTTCCTGTAGATGTAGGTACTTTGTTTTGAAAGAAGATGGCTGAATGTACTGTAAATCTGATCTTTGCTTGTTGCAGCAAGACCTTGTATAAAGTCTAAGGCTGCAAGGGCAACATGGGAATGGCTGTTGATTGTACACATAATGAACCTAAATGGTTAGGGTAATATGCCCTACTATGCTCTGCCATGTTTGTCTGTTCCTGGAAGGGAGTATTTTTTTTTATTATTAACTTTCCCACCCACAACTATCTTGAGTACAGAAAGATTCTGGGACAGAAAATTAGAAGGTAAACTTTTAAGTGAGGTGGAAGGGAAATTGTTTATTGGCTTTGATGAAAGGACTCTTTGGGTGGGCAGACATGGAAGTAGATGACTTCCATCCTCCTGTATGGTTGGGAGGGGGTATAAATTGTTCAATATCCTATGAAATTTAACTGCAGTGAGGCTAAGGACCTTTGTGATTTGTGCAATATTGCTGCCTATTAAAATGTATTCTCCCTTTTTCCTCTGGACTGGAAATGTTGGACAACTGGTTGGTCAACTATAATACATTCTTCATCTTTCTGTAGAGTTAGATATTGACATATGACTGAGTTGTCTCTGATGGAATGTGAATGGAAGTGCGTTTTATTTTAAGGCCTGGTTTATCAGAACATTTTGCCATGTTCTTTTCTACTTCTGCCTAACTAGTATGACAATGACCAGAGAGATCTTGGAACTCAGATGTGTTGAAATGGCAGAGTCACCATCAGACTAATTGAATGACTGCATGGAGAAAAGCCAGAGTTGGCCTGTAACCCTCACTCTGACTTTTATGTGAAAAAGACATATTTCTTAAACCACTAAATTTTTGGTGTTTGTTTCAACCAATTTGCCTATTGTAACCAATCCAGAAGTTAATGTTTGGGCAGTGGTGCCACAGGCTAAAAAGTTGGAGAAATATATGATATCATGGCAAAACATTAGCATTTATGGAAACCATCTCCAACTATAACTTGGAATACAGACCACATGCTCATATAGTTTTAGGTGTAGTAGTTGAAAAGAGACAGAATGTTTATACATGTTGGCTGCCATTCATTGCTTCAAGTAAGATATTGTAAGAATTGGCTGGTTTGTGTACAGAGATTGACGGGGAGAGAGAAAATTCACAGATAAAGGGCCTCACGGGGTTGGAGAAGCTAGCTGCTTCTTTCTGAAACCCTAATAGGAAATACGATTGAGAAAGGCTTCAAATGCAAAGGCCCAATAAAATGTCTAAGTTACATGAAGGTATTCAACCTTCCAACAAAAAACCAGATAAAGAGTGATATCTTCTCATCCAACTATATTTTATTTAATTAATTTATTTTTATTTATTTTTTAAAAACTGTTTTATTGATTTTTTATGTTGATTTATTTTTGAGAGAGAGAAAGAGTGAGCATGAGCAGGGGAGAGGCAGAGAGAGAGGGAGACAGAGGATCCAAAGCAGGCTCTGCACTGACAGCAGTGAGCCCAATGTGGGGCTCAAACTCACAAATCATGAGATCATGAACTGAGCTGAAGTTGGACGCTCAACCAACTGAGCCACTCAGGCACTCCTTACCCAATTATTTTAGATGTCCTTAAGGTAGCTATCATTAAGTGTACACACACACACACACACACACACGCACATACACACACATACACACACCCTGCAAGGAAGTTAAAAAAAAAAAAAACAGGCTGAAGGATTACCTCTAAGAAATTATTTTGAGTATGGGCTACTGACACTTGGATGGGACAGGAAATAAACAGACCAAAAACCTACTTCATTTTTGAGGCACTTGTACTGCTAAGGATATCTTAAGCCTCACCTGAGAAAGCTTTGGACTTTCTGATCTGTAAGGAAGACATACACACAATGTTCATCTCAAATGTGCCATGGAGGGTGGCAGAGAAGAAGGAATCTCTCAGAAGGCAAATTCAGCAGCCTCTGAATATCATGATCAAGGAACACACGTACATTCTCCCACAGAGCAGAATCCTAACTAATCTGGGGATTCTTTCTATTACCAGGTCAAGGTTTTATACAATGCCAGCTCAGTAGGAGTGCATTGTTTTAATGGACTATGATTGCTGAATTCCCTAGTATTCTCTTTGAAAGAAAAATAGACTTCTTTTTTGAGCAGTTTTAGGTTTACAGAAAAAGTTCAGCTAAAAGTATAGAGATTTCCTCTGTGTTCCTTCATCCCAAAGCCTTCCACACCCCAGTTTGACCTATTATTAACCTCTTCCATTACTGTGGTACATTTGTTATAATCAATGAGCCAATATTAATACATTATTAACTAAATTTCATAGTGTGCATTAGGGCTTACTCTTTGTAATGTACATTCAGTGGGTTTCGACGAATATATAATGACTTGCAGACACCAGTTTAATATCACACAGAATAGTTTCTTTTTCACTGTCCTAAAAATTCCTGTGCTCCACCTATTCATGCCTCCCTTCTTTTTCAAACCTCCACCCACCCTGGCCCAGCCCTAGCCCCTGGTAACTAATCTTTTTACTGTCACCAGTTTTGCCTTTTCCAGAATGTCATATAGTTGTAGTCATATGGCATGTAGCATTTTCAGAATGGCTTTCTTTTTCACTTAGCAATCTGCATTTAAGGTTTTTCCATGTCTTTTAATGGCTTGATGGCTCCTTTAAAAAAATTCCTGGATAATACTCCATTTATAGATGTACCAGTCTGTTTAGCCATTCACCTATTGAAGGTCATTTTGGTTGCTTCCAGGTTTTGGCAATTATGAATTATTCATACGCAGGTTTTTATGTGGACATACGTTTTCAGCTCATTTGGATAAACACCAGGGATCACGATTGCTGGGTCATGTGGTAAGAGTATGCTTACTTTTGTAAGAAACTGCCAAACTGTCTTCTAGAGTGGCTTTCCTACTTTGCATTCTTCCCAGTAATGAAGAGAGTTTCTGTTTCTTCATGTATTTTTTCTTTTTTAACACATATTTTTGTTGTGGTTATCCTGCTTCATGAATGTATATTGACTGGACTTGGGGAAGATAACCTTTATGATACTTCTCTGTGCTGCAAAACAAAACAACCCATTGAGCCCTGGTGGGGAAACTTCACATTCCAGAGATACTGGACTTTGGAGTGGATGCAGTGAGTTGTCTCCTTGGAGACATAGAGTCTATTTTATCTGCATACAGATATTTGATGATCACAGAGGTAGATTGTGATGGAGAGGACTCCATGTCCCTCATAACCTACTCCCCCTTTTTCCATTGGGATAGAATTGCTGGGCACATGGCCAGCCAACAACACAATGTTTCCCAACTTTCCTTGCATTTAGGTGTAGTCATGAAACCATGCTCTTCACGTTGGTTCCAGCGTTCTATATGAGTAGGCATAATGTGTGTCACTGCTGATGCAAGCTATGAAAACTCCTAGACATGCCCCTGTATGCTCTTTCTCACTTTTCTTTGGGCTTGAATGGTGATAATCAAAGGTGACCAGAAGGACATTTGAAACCATATGTTACAAATGACCAACCCTGTAAGTCTTGGTGCCTGAATAATAGCATTGGGAACTACCCTGCTGACCTAAACTCTCTCCCCTTGGACTGTTATGTGAATGAATAATGAACTTCTATTATATGTGAGGTTCTATTTGTAACAATAGCTGTACCTTTTCTAAATAATACATCCCATAATGTAAAGTCCATTGTCCATTATTCTCATCTTGTCCTAAGCTCTAAGAGAGCTGCCTACCTTTTAAAAAATAATGGTCATGGACAGGGAGGTCACGATCTCACTCTAAGTTGATTTCCTCAGTGTTGTTGATGGGGTGATAAGCAATGTAATACAGAAGTAAACAAACTGGCATCTAGTTGTTTCTTTACTACCTTTGCCTACCTATATTTAAATGTCAGATTTTGTTAACTTGGGAAAACTTGTTAACTTTCAAACTTTAGTTTATTTATCTGAATAAGGGGGGATAATGATGCTTATTTTATAGGTTTGTTGTAGAAATTAATTAAAATAAATTGGGTAGAATATTTAGCATACAAATTTGGCACTTAGGTACTCAGGCAACATTAGCCATTAGCTAGATCTTAATTCTGTGAAGTTGGAGTTTATACCCACATTTAGTGGAGAGTCTGGTGTTTAAAATAAAATAAACAAAAAATGTTTCTGCTCTCCTCGTAGCCCCTGGGTGAAATACCTTTCAACTTCAGTCAGAGTGAGAAAATGGGGAAGTATAAAAGACAAGGGTTTTGTTTGATTTCCTGGGGGAATAGCTAATTTCTCCAAACAAAGTAAAATAATAGCACCTCCCACTGGGTAGAGAGTTTGTAAAGAGAATTGCTGAACTTCTCCATAACCAAAAATCCAGCAGTCAGAGCAGATGCCAGAAACAGCAGTAAGGGGGTAACACAATGAATTGCAAACGTGTACAAAGAGTTCAGCAACTGGCAATCACTTGAAAACTGCAGTGAGCATGTGTTGCACGGAAGTTCTTGGCAGATTAAGTTCAGAAATCCAGCAGCAGCTGAAGCAGTGAAGACAATAAATAGCTTAAATTGGCAACCGACACTTTTAGCAAACACTTATATACACATAATGAAAACAATACATAAGACTGTGAAGGAGGGTGGGAAGGGGGATGGCTGGGATTCTGAAGGAGGTCACCAAGTCTAAATGTGTGGGTTAACTAGACTATGTATCACTGTCAAGGGTCCCCACAAACCCTGACAATGACACCAAAGAAGAAATAGAAGAGCAGAGAAGTCAAGTACAATAAATCAAGCCCTCCTTTCAAAAAGAGGACGGTGAAAAAAATTGGAGACAAGAGATTCTCCAACTTCCTAGATAAACAGGAATTGATGGTCAAATCCAAATGTAATATTCATATATATATATATATATATATATATATACATATAGACACACACACATATATATAATATATATATATAATATATATATATAATATATATATTCTTCCCATGGTAAGTTCATTTAAGTTATGATTAAGATATTCTCAGTTAAGTTCCTCTTTGTTATAGTTCCCAATTCATAATTCTCACAGGGAATGATTCTACTTTAAAACAATGCAGCATTTTGGTCCTAACAAATGTCTGGCTGTTATAATAAAGTACAGTCAGTGATTAATTACATTGAGTTGAATCCATCACTTCCCAACCTTTGAAGAAAAAGGAGGGGATAGGCCTAAACAATCAAAGTTGAGTTTAAAGTCTTCTCTGGTATCCTGCAAATCAAATGATGGTAGAAAATGACTGAAATTGAAGTGCAGAGAAAAATCTGTAGGTGAATAACTCAAAGAAGCAAGAATGCAATTCTTTTTAGAATATTATCTAATAAATGAAGCTTCCAGTCTGGGCAGGCTGACTGCTCACTCTACCTCACCTTGGCCACAGTCCTTGCTTCTGAGCTCACTTTCTGTGCTCACACCATTTTTTTTTTTGTAATGGTTTTTTCGTAATGCAAAAACCTTGCTCCTTCCTCAGAGCCCAGATTAAATCTTCTGACCTTCTTTCCATTGTTGAACTTGTGTAGCATATAGTTCTTTGAACCACATAATTTAACACTTAATTTTATTTTATGCTCCTTTAATAATTCCGTGTATGCAAAATCATATTTTGCCAATAAGAGGATATATTCTTTGAGTAAAGGGCACAGGTCTTTCAGGAACATGGCTGACATTTAATAAATATTTATTGATTGTTTAATATGCTTCCTAATGCACATAAGTTACTCTTAGGAAGTAATTATACAGTGGACGACTCTGGCTGAAAAAAATTGATGCAGAAGGATGGTGAGCTGAGAACTGGATAAAAACAAAGCTTACATTAATGGTAGCGAATGACATGATTAACACCTTTTCTGGCAGCCTTGCAGCTTGAATTTGATAAAGGAAAGTAATTTCTCCAAAGAACCAAAAGCTAAATTGAGTGATTGAATTTAACTCCATAGTGTAAGGCTGTGTTAGTAGATTTTTAAAAAGATGACATTTGAGTGTATTTTAAGTGCAATACATCAATCTGCCATTGAGCTAATGAACTTCAAGTTGAAAATCACTGAGGAGTTTGGTATAGATGACTCCTTCAAGTATCCTTGGGGAGGCAAGATGTGTAGGTAATTGAATGAAAATCTATCTTGACTGACCCCAATGACAACAATGTCCAACTCACATTACAAATCACCTGTAGTCTTTAATGGACTATTTTTTAATTGCTTTAAAACTGTTAATGGTAACTACAAGGGAGCAGAGTGTTTCTTGTTTGTTTATTTCTCATCAACAAAATAAATTTCTAGTGTTTTTTTTCTTTATCACTGGCAGTTCACAATTAGCTTCAGTTGCTCTAGTTCACATTTCATTGGAGGAGAAAAAAGCACATTTGGTTGTCTTTTATTTTGCTAATCTCTCTGTCTTTATGAATGCCTTGAGATTATGGGATCAGATTTGTTCAACCATAAAATGTGGGGATAAACGAGTAATTGGTGACTGTAAACTAATAAAAAGGAAAATAAAATAGAGAAACACCTTTTTCCTATGAGTTCTTGTAGGCCTGCATCCAACTTCACAGCCCAATTAAAATATGATTTTCTGTTTTTCTAAAGGGAAACATAAATGTTTAAAGACTGTTACACAAATAATATATTATGAAGAAGTCATAAAATGAATATGTGTTTAAGTAATGGTAAAAATGCATGAAACTGAACATTAAAATATGTAGTAATATTAATAAAAACAGAGAACCAATAGCTAGAATATTTAAATTAGTGCTTGACCAAATGTGCTTTTTGAAGTACATCATCAGAATTACTTGGATGCTTAGATGCAGGTTCCGGGATCATACCCCAGATCTGATAAATCGGAATTCGTGAAGGTGAATCACAAAAATCTATTTTGTAAAATAGTGTCTCCAATGATTCTTGTAGATGCAGGAACTAGAAAACTATGAAATGCACTTGGCTTTTTAATTCTTGACTTTCAAAAATATGTCCAGAAAGATAAACATCACACTATTAATAGTGTCAACTCTGGACTACAATGTTGAAGGAGGGAAAACTCTTTTAATTATACATCTTTGCATTGCCTTTCCCCCAGATTTGGCATCCTTTAGTAATAAAGAGAGTACAAACAAGTGATGGTTTCTGATATTATTATGAGTTGCATTTTGTCTGTGGATTCTTACCTCCAACTCATATCCTTTGCTTAAAAGTGGCATATTGGGAACATCTTGGTGTGGCTCAGGCTGCCATAACAAAATACTGTAGACTGAGTGCTTAAACAACAGGAATTTATTTTCTCAACAGTTCTGGAGCATAGATGTTCCAAACTAAGTTCTGGCAGAGTCAGTTTCTGTTGAGAGGTCTCTTCCTGACTTGCAGACAGCCACTTTGCCCTCATGTTCTTTCCTCTAAGCCTGGGCAGAGAGAGAGAGAGGGAGAGAGAAAGAGAGAGAGAGGGAGATGGCGAAAGGGGGAGAGAGAGAGAGAGAGAGAGAGAGAGAGAGAGAGAGAGAGAGAGAATGATAAAGCTTGTGATCTTTCTCCATCTCTTCTTAAAAGGACAATAATACTATCAGATCAGGGCCCAGTTTTTATGACCTCATTTAACCTTAATTACTTCTATACTCCAGGAGTACAGTACAGCCATGCTGGTGGCTAGAGCCTCAACATCTGAATTATGGGAGGGTTGGGGGTGGGGTGGTACACAAACAGTCAATCCATAAGAAGGATGATCTTATGTTCTGACTGAGCCATGGTGAGGGAAGAATTAAGTGATCTTTGTCAAAATCCTTGAAGATAAGTGAAGGATCAAAATGTAGAGACCAAATGACTAATGTGGTGCAAATGTGGTTAAGAGAAATGAAATAGAACATGGATAAAGAAGTGGGAAGAACAGGATTAAATTGAGAAGAATCCAGGAAGATGACCACAATCAACAGTGGGCAATTCCTGTTAGAGGCTAACAATTTCATAGCTGTTTCCATTTAAGGACCCAAGACTCAAAGATGATCCTAAGTTTGTTAACTTCTTTTATGCTTTTAATTTGTAAATTACAAGATGAAAACAATATTTAACTCATTTTTATTTTTAAAAAGGTACTGCTTAATTTAGTATGAATGCTATGAATCTGACATTGAAAGCCCAAGTTGCTTATTCTAAATATTGCTGAATAAAACCCAGTCCATTAACAAGAGAAATAGAAACAATATAACATAGAAATATCAGTAGTATAAATCTGGAATGATCTTGATATATTCAGGGACATAAACTAAATGGCTAAACTTAGTTCATCTAGGAAAAAAGTCTCTAGTGGGAAAAATATAGAGAAAATAGACATCTTGAATTTTCTATTTTTTATCCTATCACTTTCTCTCTTCCTCTGGATGTAGGTTTATGTGATATGAAAGATCTTGTTGACTCAGAACAAGGACAGGTTTTGTTACATATGTGGTGATGTCTGCCTCTCCCACTCCTGTTCAGCTGTGGACTTCTTTGCACTTTATGTGAAGACGCATCCTTGCTTAGTTCCTGAACTCATGTTGGCAAATAACAGGAACACATTTGTTATTTCCATCCCACCAATGTGACAGGGTCTAGAAATAGTTTTGATGTTATTCAATCAGGATCCGATATGCCTAAAATGAATTTATCGTATCTGGATGTTTACCCATCTATACTCTCCATATGGACCTCATCAGTTTGCTCAATTGTGCCTGGGGGTAACTTTTTTCAACTACTTACCTAAAAAGAAAATAACACTTTGATTTACTTGTGGTATTGCCATAGTATATGTTATGTCTTATTCCTGATATAGTTATTACCTGTTTCGTATCTTCTGAACGACTCCATAGCCTGATACCAGGATTTTGTTATACACCTGATTTCAAGTCATTCCTGCTTCTTTGAACTTTGACTCTGTGCCCTTACTTGTCTGGTTGGCGTTCCTCCATCTTCAGTGGCTATTAAAACAAACCATGGCAGGGTGCCTGGGTGGCTCAGTCAGTTGAGCATCTGACTTCAGCTCAGGTCATGATCTCAAGGTCTGTGAGTTCAAGCCCTGTGTCGGGCTCCATGCTGACAGCTCAGAGCCTGGAGCCTGCTTCAGATTCTGTGTCTCCCTCTCTCTCTGCTTCTCCCCCCACTCATGCTCTGTCTTTCTCTCTCTGTCAAAAGTAAATAAAATATTTAAAAAAATAAAAAAAAACATGGCCTCTTTGGGCACTATTCTTTATACAGTGTGCCCTCCTTCAGAGTCTTGCCCTAGAGAAATATCAATTGTTTTCAGTTACCTCTCTCATATGGTCCTCGTTTCCTCCTCTTGTCCACTAGCCATGTTTCTTGTTCATCATGCTTGCTTTGAAGCCAAGCTCACTCAACGTTCAACTGAAAGAAAGTTTGAGTTATAGTTCACAGTGCTTGATAAAAGACATCTTGTTTCATAGAAAGAATATATATTTTTTTGAATCATAGACACACTGGTAGAATTATCGCCTCCAAGAATTTCCCAGGGCTTAGCAACCTCCCATCAGTGGTGGGATAAGATTGTTTGATATGAATTCAGGGGGAAAAAAAAAGGTTTCCTGAGGGAACCTAGCCATCAGAAAGTAACTTGCCCTATGGACTAGTGTGTTGGTGGAATGATGGACCTGGTGCCCACGGTTATTTCTATTTTTGAGAGGCCGACACAAACCTGGGTTTACTCCCTTCCTCTGTGGCTTTTGCTATTTTACGTTATATAAGATATTTTGACAATGGAATATTTTATGCTCCAGCTTATTCTCCACTCTGCATTTTTCAATACATAGCTGAAGTAAAAGAAACAAGTCATGAATGCAGTTTGTATGATTCTTTTATAATATTCCATCAGCAGTGTTGTAATGCCATTTTTCTTGGATACAAATGTAACAACAGCATTCCTACTTTATGTCTACCTACTATTTGACTGACAATCTCATGTTTTTACTAAATGATTCCCGATAAGTTTACACAATCTTACATATTCAGCTTGAAACCATGCCCCTGGTAGCACCCCTTATTTGCAAAACCAATTATATCCTTATGTGCTTCTATGCACTTTTGAATGCAGCTTCCTGTTACTACAGTGTATCAATTTGTATGAAATTCATTCTTTTCTTCCTCTTCTCCTTCTTCTGTCTTATTTATTGACCTTGCATACTTTGAGCTACTGTGTGGACCATGTTCCCTTTGCCTTTATCACAAAGAGCCACTTTCATTTCTCTGGACTTAGACTTTTCTTTCCTTACTTTTCTTACTGTAACTGGTAGTTAAACGGCTGGTCTGTCTCGTTTACCTTAGGCTTGTTTCATAGAGCTTTTCAGCAGAAAACCTGAAAGAAGATTATTTAGGTACTTTATGTGTCAGTGCCTTATAAATTATAAAATATATTAATTTTATTTACAAGTGAAAAAAAAGAGACTCAGAAAGTTTAAGTGATTTCTTCAAGGCCACATCAGTAGCAAATGATAAAATCAGATGTAAAGAAGGGTCCTCTGATTTTTAAGTCCAATAGATAAGTAGTATCTCATTGGCTCTTTTACTGGTGTGAAAATGAAAGCAAGAATTTGTAAGCACTCATTGACTTTTCAGGTAGACCTTAGTTTTTTAGTTGCTGGATTCATTGAAGGGTAGTAGCAAAACCTCAAACTGTCATCCATAACTGTCTTCTTTGCTGAGGTCTTGATCTAATTAGAGTGTCCTCACCCTGTTAAAATATAGTTAGAGGGCATTTTATGAATTTTAGCTGAAGAAGAGAAAATGAGGTACTAATTATCTGATACAACAGTATAACAGATTTTGTTGTTGTTGACACATAATTTGAAAGTTAAACCATTTCTAGAAAAGAGCAAGAGATATTTTAATGTGACATAAAGGGAACCCATCTGGGACAAGAATCTCTTCACTTATAAATCTAGAACTTAAAATCCAAACATTTGGATTTTACTATATCTTGTTTTTACTATAATTTTTATAAAACAAAGAACTACTGGGAAAATTAAAAAATATGACCTATTTGTATGTTTGATTGTAATACAAGTACAGATATGAGGTTCAGCCAACACTAGAATTTCAGGGGAACTAATTTGCTGAATATATATTTATTTTTGATTAAAAATACTGTTTATTAAACCAACATTTTAAAGAAATTAAGTTACCAACTGGGCTTAGTTCTGGAAACATTTTAAGGTGTTTAAAATTTTTTTTGAGGTTTATTTATTTTTCAGAGAGAGAGAGAGAGGGAGAGAAGAGAAAGGGTGTGAGCAGGTGAGGAGCAGAGAGAGACACAGAATCTGAAGCAGGCTCCAGGCTCTGAGCTGTCAGCATAGAGCCAGATGCGGGGCTTAAAACCATGAACTGTGAGATCCTGACCTGAGCCGAAGTCAGATGCTTAACCAAATGAGCCATCCAGGTGCCCTGGATTTTAAGGTTTTTAACTGCTTAGCTGTAGTATCCTGTTAGTGCAAAAGTAAAATAAACACGATATTATTGTCACTGGAGATTGTTATTATTTTAAAACTCTGTGTTTTTTAAAGTTTATTTATTTATTTTGGGGGGGGGAGAGAGAGAGAGCGAGCGAGCGCTCCGGTGCAAGTGTGCACAAACAGGGGAGGGGCAGAGAGACAGCGAGAGAGAGAGAGAGAGAGAAAGAGAGAGAGAGAGAAAATCCCAAGTAGGCTTTGCGCTGTCAGCACAAGAGTCCGAGGGGGGCTCCATCTCACTATCTATGAGATCATGACCTAAGCCAAAATCCAGAGTCAGACGCTGAACTGAGCCACCCAGGTGCCCCTGGAGATGATCATTACTGAAACTGCTTCATCTTCAGATAGGAAACATTGGAAAAATAATCTAATCTTCTTATTCTTTATTTTTGGCATCAAATTTGCCATGCACCACCTTTATATATAGATAGATATTTCTTTCTGAAATTGCTATTACACATACTGTTTTCTCTTAGAAACCTTTCACTCGTATTCATTCTCTAATCACTTTAACTAGATCACAGCAATAATTTTCTGATGTCCTGCTTCCAGTCTCTCTTCTTTAAATCTGTCTTTCATACTGTTGTCAGTTTAAGCATGCTAACATGTCACTTTCTTCTTGTCACTCGGTTAAAATAATCAATAATTTATAATGAGTTTAGGTATCTATAAAAAACCAGCTGGTAAGATGGGTGGGAAGTTCAGGTGAGAGAACTAGCAAAGAGATAATTAAGGGTTTTACAGAGTTAGAAGAGAATCAATATCAAAGAGGTGAGTTTAAAATTAGGAACTAGAAAATTAAACTGAGAAGGAATGGCTCTAGAATCGTGGCTTGCAAAATTTTCATCATGACTTGAAATGAGAAATACATTTCATACTTTGGCCAGGTATACACATGCATAATCACCCATCTACACGCCTGTGAGTGCACACACACACACACACACACACACACCATGAAACAAATGTCACCAAACATTAGTGTGATGCATCAGATGTTTTCAAGTCAATTCTCTTTTATTTTATTAAAAAACGCCACAAATTTGTGGCGGTAACCCACTGAGTTCACTAGTGAGTCTTGACCTGCACTTTGAAAAATACTTCTACTGAAGAAAATAGCTGCAAGTGTTGAGCCATTAAGACCTGAGAGGAAAGAGTTTTAAGGAGTTTTAAGAATCTTAAGGAGATTCATATAGGGAGTCAAAGACAGCAGAAATATTAAGATAATGGTTCAAAGGCCTCAGTTGGATTTAACAATCATAAAATAATAATAAAGTGGTGCCTATTGAGTACTGATTTCCGTGGTCAGATGTGGAATAAAACCAGACTGGGAAGGGCTAAGAAACAACCAACTGAGGACAGTTGTTTCCCTAAAGAAATTTGAAAAAGGCATGGGGATATTGTTTGCTTCCACTTTACTAAAAGAAGTAGGTTCACACAGGATAAGAAGTTTACCACCCTTTCACAGGTAGTGGTACCAGAACCAGCATTCAAACCAAGCCAGCTCATACTCTGAAGCCTAAGATTTCCCCATCATGTCACAAGAGGGCATAGCTGATGAAGACCATGGTGGGATTGATGCTTTGCCTAATATTTTGTCCTCCATTAATCTTTCCCTGTTCATTTAGCCACATCTTCCTTTGGAGCATCTATTGAGGAGTATTTATTGTACTCATTAGGCACCTTTCAAATACTGTTTTTACCATGGTTGGTTTACATGTCTTATATGGCCCACTAGGTATTTAAGTTGAACCTCAGCAGAAATAATGTCCTATTCTTTAATTTTTTTTGGCGATGGTGGGCAGGGACTGGATATAGTGTGTTAGTTCATTACCCAGCACTTAGAATAATACCTTGCACTTAGAATATATTAGATAAACATTTTTGGGATAAGGAAAAACACTAGATGCTGTCCAGTCTTTGAAAAGACTGTTGCTTTAGGAATCAACATGTGTTGAACCTCACTAGGGTGATTGGTCACAAGCTATATGACTAATAAATAATATTAAACTCCTCACTATTCTTTCTAATTTTTTCAAGTATCTTGCAGACATGTAGTCTCTTTGGAAATCTTTTCAAAGCAGCATAATCTTTACGTTTTCTGTTTTGTTTCTGAAAGTACCTCTAACTCACCTTAGTTAAGTAGAAGCAGTAATTTTTTTCTTTTAATAAGCCAAATGATACACTAGTGTCCTGCTTTTCTACTGTCACCATTCTTTCCTATCAATTGGAGAAATCTAAGAACCTAACCACTCACCAAATGCCTCTTACATATATCCTGACAATTATAGCAACTTTTCATTGTGATTGTGAAAAATCTTGTGGTAAATAGATCTACTAAGCCTGAATCTTTTTTTTTAGTATTGTGATTTACTTTAGTTAGTATTTTTATAGGAGCTACAAAATTTTATAGGCTAAATATATCTTAACACTTGAAGTTCCAAGTTAATTTGTCTGCAATTAAAACATTTCTTGTTCTATGGATTTTGTAAGCTAGCTCGATTAAGCCAAGTCAAGTTTAGTATGGCTTCTTAAATAAAGATCCAGTATATCTTTTACATTCTTAACTCTATTCCTAAGAAATTGCCTCTTTTTGAAAGCATGGAAAAAAAAACTATTAGAGAACATATTTTTGTTGAGTAGCAGCATATGTGAAGTGAGGGCACTATTTGGCTCTAAAACAATCCTTTCTCAGGAATTTTGTATCCTGTTGATATTGTACGTATTTCTCTTCCTTGAATAAAAAGAGCAGATTTCTGCACTAACCAGAAAGGAGTCCATATGGCATTGTTCTGGATTCCCATTGTAAGTTGAAGGGGAAACGTCACCCTCCCTGGAGCCCTTGATGTTCTGCAAATGAAGGAGGAGGGTGTCCTCAAATTCCTTGCAGCAGGAATCCAGTTAGGTGGGTTGACTTCTAAATGGAATAAAAGGGAAAGTGATGGCATCTGCATCAGAAATTTGAAGAGAACCTGGGAGCAACTCCTGAAGTTACCATGAAAAACCTGGCTAATGTCAGTGGCATATCAGTCCAGGAATACTGGCCGGTGACTGTGCTAAAAATTGCTGCTGCTGCTGTTGCTGCTGTTGCTGGAGCCACTCCTGTTGCTGGCCACTTCGTTCCTGGAATCTTCACTAACCAGATCCAGGCAGCTTTCTGGAATTGCAACTTCTGATAGTAGCTGACCCCAGGGCTGATACCAGGCTCCCACAGAGGTCTCAGGTTAACCTGCTTACCTTTGCTCTGTGTAACCCAGACTCTTCTTGGCACTATGCAGGCATTGCTGTCTCTTGCAAGAAAAAAAAAAAAGAGAGAGAGAGAAAAAAAAGAGAGAAAAAAGACATACAGAGAGAGAGAGAGAGAGAGAGAGAGAGAAAAGGAGAGAGGAAAAGCTCATTTAGTGGGACTGATGTGGTGCATGCTGGTCCCGGAGTTTCTGCGCATGTACAGCGCCATCTCCTGTGAACACTTGCGGGAGCTCAGGCTCCAGCTCTCCTTTTACGGAGATCCTGAAAAGGTAGAAAAGGAAGAGCAGACCACTGCTGAAAAGACTGTGACCAAGGAGGAATTTTAGGGTGACTGAACTGCTCCAGCTCCCGAATTTACTGCTACTCAGTCCGAGGTTGCAGATTCACCTGAAGGCGTGCAGTGCCCTCTGGGCCTATTCAGCAGTTCTTTGAGGACAATTGGAGCGCTGAGAAGGCGACTGAGATGGCCCTGAAGACCCCGCCGGGTAGGAACAGCCATTGCATTGTCTTAAGCTATTCTTTCGCAGACTCCTAAACACAAAATGGTAATAAAGTTGACGGAAAACAGCAGTTAAGGGGCTCCTGGGTGGCTCAGTCGGTTAAGCATCTGACTGTTGGTTTCGGCTTAGCTCATGATCTCACGGTTTGTGAAATGGAGCCTCGTGTCAGGCTCTGCGCCGAGAGCTTGTGGAGCCCGCTTAGGATTCTCTCTCTCTCCCTCTCTCTGCCCCTCCCCGCTCGTGCTCTCTCCCTCTCAAAATAAATAAACATTTGAAATAATCATAATCATATTAATAATTATTACTCTGTCAATGGTGATACCTTGACAACAAACCTGTTAAAGACTGTTTCCCCAACTATCAAGAAATGCTGCCCCTTCCACTCTAGCAATGGTGTTGTCCATGATGTACCTTCACTGTGGAGAAACAACAGAAACATTTCAGGGGGGTTTTCTTTGTTATGGATCTTGCAGTGAGGTGCATTCAGTGCAACGAAGTAAGACCTTGTGCACAGTTTCCCACAGTGGTACTTTTACAAATGGTGGTTAGGTGCTGAAATACCGTTAATATTATACTTAACTAAGTTCTAGGTAAAATATGCTTACGTGGGCTTGCTTGCTTAGAAGCATAATATTATTTTTTCCCAGGAAGAAAATGTGCAGTTTCTTCACAACTGCATTATATATATATATATATATATATAAAACAACAAAAAAAAAACCCAAGTTTTCTGTCTGTTAACCAATAATCTGCATTTAAAATCCCTGTCTGTGCATGTAAAGATAGACACTCATGCACATAAGATGAGGCAGTGTGGGATAAGGGGACTAGCCCTTAATTGGGAGACTACTACTGAGATCAGGTGCTACTAGTGAATATCTGTGCGAGGAAATTGGACCAGATAATACCCAGACTTTTCAAGGTGGGGAGTTTTATGCTTCTATTTTGTTTGTTTACGAGAAGAAATCAGAAGTCACTTTTAACTCTTTTACAGAGTAAAAGTCTTAGGCTTCATGAAGAGCTGCTGTTGCAAACTGGTCAGTCTTCAAGACAACTGGTAGGCTGCAGTTCCTCAATAAGATCACTTGCCTTCTATCTTCTTGCACTTAAAAAGCACCACCATCTTCAAACCATGATCTCTGGGTACCAGGACTTTCAAGTGGATGAGTCTGGAATGTGTTTTTTTTTTTTTCTTATAGTGGAGCTTAGGCCCCTGATTTGCATTGGAAAACGCGGCTCTTAAGAATTGAATAATTAAGACTAAATGAAGAAGTTGAGCTATCATATCATTTGACAAACAGTCTGTGTGCCAGCTACACTATCTCTAACCTTGTGGAGTGTACATATTAATGCAGTAGGAAATAAAAATAATTCAAACATATAGTATGTAAGAAGGTGATAAGTGCTAGGAGATGACAACACAAAACAGCAAGATAAGGGGGTTAGGATTTGGGTGAGTGTCATAGTTTAAAGTGGTGGTGGGGGGGCAGATAATCCTTCCTAGGAAAGGTAAATTCTGAGTAAAGACTTGAAAAATGTGAGGGAAGTAGCACATGGATATCTGGAAAATTGTTCCAGGCAGAGAAAATAGCTGGCACATAGGCCCAAGATGGGAGCATGTCTGGTGTTCTCTAGAAAGAACTTGGAAGCTGTTGTGTCTGAAGAGAGAAAACTGGACAACAATGGGAAATGTGATCTTAGCCATATCATGTAGAGGTTCATTGGCTGTTGTTAAGAGTTTGATTTTTACTCCAAACAAAATGTTAAAATCATTAAGTTTTCTTCATCAGAAGGAAGACAAGATCTGATTTTCTTGTTATCATGCTTATCTTGGTGGCTGTGTTGAGACTAGACAGTTGAGGGCAAAGGATAAAGCAGAGAAAACAGGGAGCTGTTGCAATGATCCCCGTAAGAAATAATAGGGGCTTGGATTAACATGGTAAAGTAGAGGTGGTAAAAAGTGATCAAATTCTTGGTATATTTTGAAGATAGAGCCTGTAGGGTTTCCTGACTGTTGTGCTGTTGTGTGATAGAAATGAAGAATGACTTTGAATTTTTTGGTCAAAGCAACACAAAGGATGGGAATCCAAAAGACTGGAATCCAGTTTGGAAAAAATTAAGTTCAGAATGTCAAGTAGGCAGTAAGAAATAGAACTTGGAATTCAGATTAATCTCTGGTATCAAGATACAAATTTTGGAATCATTGGCAAACAGAAGATATGGAAAGCCACAAGACTAGCTGTCAAATTCCAAAGGAATGAAGGTAGAGAAATAGAAGACCAACGACTGAATCCTGGACCACTCCAATATTAAGAGGTTGAAAAATGATGAAAGATCAATTAAAAAGACCAAAAAGAAGCAATATATGATACCAGAGGGAAACCAAGATAATCTGATGGTAATCAGAAGGATGAAAGTATAGTAGGAGGAAGGGGTTACCCAATTTTTCACATTTATTTGGTAGATCAACTAACATCAGGACTTGGAATAGGCCAGTGGGCAAGCAGTATAGAAATAATTGGTTACTTTAATAAAAGCTAACAGACACATGAAAAAATGCTCAGCATCACTCATCATCAGGGAAATACAAATAAAAACCACGAGATACCACCTCACACCTGTCAGAATGGCTAAAATTAACAACTCAGGAAACAACAGGTGTTGGTGAGGTTGCAGAGAAAGGGGAACCTTCTTACGTCCTTGGGAATGCAAACTAGTGCAGCCACTCTGAAAACAGTATGGAGGTTCCTCAAAAAGTTAAAAATAAAACTACCTTATGACCCAGCAATCATACTACTAGGTATTTATACAAAGGATACAAAAATATTGATTTGAAGGGACACATGCACCCCAATGTTTATAGCAGCACTATGAACAATAGTCAAATTATGGGAAGAGCCCAAATGTCTGATGAATGGATAAAGAAGATGTGATATATACAGTGGAATATTACTCAGCCACCAAAAAAATGAAATCTTGACATTTGCAATGATGTGGTTGGAGGTAGAGTGTATTATACTAAGTGAAATAAGTCAGAGAAAGACAAATGTATGATTTCAGTTATATGTGGAATTTAAGAAACAAAACAGATGAACATAGGGGAAGGGAAGGAAAAATAAACTAAGATAAAAACAGAGACGGAGGTAAACCATAGGAGACTCTTTACTATAGAGGACAAACAGGGTTGATGGAGGGATGGGGTTGCAGGGGATGGTCTAAATGGGTGATGGAACACCCATCACTTGTTGGGATGAGCACTGGGTGTTATATGTAAGAGATGAATCACTAAATTTTACTCCTGAAATCAACACTACACTATATGTTAACTAACTTGAATTTAAATAAAAACTTGGAAGAAATAAAACAGCAATGGAGGGGTTAAGTGGTTTAAGAGAGAATGGGAGGAAAGGAATTAGAGACCATTAACACAGACACTTTCAGGGAATTTTGGTGCCTAGTGTAGTAGCAAAATGGTTGAAATGGAGTAAAGAGAATGTTTTTTGAAGGGGGAAAACAGCATATCTACTTGTGCATGAGAAGGATCCAGTTGACAGGAGAATTTGATAATTTTGGATAGAGAAGAAGGAATTGCTAAAGTGGTGTGATTAGGTAGGTAAAAGAGATGAGCTAGGGTATGAGTGAGAGACTGACTTACATTAGGTATGGAGGGACTAGATCTGGATCAGTGTTATGCAAATAGAAAGAGAATATGAGTCATACATGTAATTCACTTTTTTTCCAGTAGTCACATTTTAAAGAGTAAAAATAAACAGATGAACTAATATATTTGTTTATCTAATATGCTCAAAATATTATCAATTTAATATGTAGTAACAAAAATTATTAATGAGTAACTTATATTCTTTGTTTTATATAAGATCTTCAAAATCCTGTGTGTACTTTGTATAGTGAACATTTTAATTTGGTCACTAAATTTTTATCAAAAATACTTGATTGTTATTTAGATTTCAAAAAATGTACTGAAAGCACATTTATATGTATATATATGTGCAAGTGTTCCAGACATAATTAAAATCACCAATAACTGAATTGAGTAATTTTAAATTTAAATTTATATTAAGTAAATTGAAGTAAGATTACTTAGTTTTCCAGTTATACTAGCTATATTTACATGCTCCATGGCCACAAGTGGCTAGTGGCAATATCAGATGGGCAGCTCTACAGTCACAGGCAGGTTGGTAGAGGACATTGAAACAAATGCTGGTCGATAATTAGACATGGTGAGTGGGTCTTAGGAATTTTCTTTTGAGTGTCCCAATTTTATTAGTGAAGTTGGAAGTAATATTTTCAGCCTGGGATGAATGCATTAGTCTGGACTACATTGGAAATAGAATCTAAGTTTGTTCAAGACCCTTACTAATGTTTTGGAAAATATAAGGAAAACCCAAAGGAGACAAACACCATCAGAAAGATGTTTCACTCTTAGGCCTAAAGTGGAAAGGGGAGAAAACAGTAGTAAGTGGAGCTATAGATTTGGAAGTAGTAAGTAAGCTATAGATTTGGAAGGATGCAGCAAATGGTAGAACCATAGCCTATAGCAGAAAGGGAGCAGCAGGGAGATATTATGACCCCTTTCTTCGACACTTTGATATCCTGATGAAAACTGCCACTGGCAAACTCTGGGCAAATTTATAGGGTCAATTCCCAGAGGTCAGAGTAGTTAAGGATAGGGCATGTATCCTAGAGGTAGGAGCAGTTGAAGACACTGGCAGTTTTGGAGAGGAAGTGTAGGTTTAAGGAGAGACATATCATGAAGTAGTTATCTGGGAAAATGAGAGCATAAGTGAACTAGAAAAAGATAAAGACTATATCAGCATCATAATGTTTTCTCCCTCTCTTTTCAACAAATGTGTATTAAGTGCTTACTGCATAGAGTATGCACGTTGACTTGTTCTAAGCCATGGGGACCGAGTATTAAAGAAGACAAAGCTCATCTTTATTCTACCAGTGAGGGACATGGGCAATAAATAACTGAACAAATAAAAGATAACTTTAGATAGTGATGCATTCCATTTAGACAATAAGAGTCTTTGGATTGGGATTGAGGCTACCCCAGATTGTCAGGAAGGACTTCTTTTTAGCAAGTTATATTTGAACTTGTATTTGGATAACGTGAAGGAAACAGCCATGTGACGATCTGGGGAAGAATATTCTTGACACATGAAGTGCAAAGGCCCCAAGACAGGAAAACTCTGATGTCTTGGTGAGAAAAGAATAAGAACAGTGTGGTTGGATGGTACTGAATTAAGTACATTGTTGTACCATGCAACAGGAGATTGGAGAGGTAAGATGGATTGTGAAGATCTTTCTGTTGTTGTTAAATGTGAACACTTCAAAGGTAGCTGTATGGAGGACAGACCAACAAGAAAGACTTGCAGAAGGGCGGATGAGAGTGACCAGGATGAGGGTGGTAGCAACTGAGATGCTCAGGCTCTGTTAGATTCATATCTGTTAGATATGGAATATATTTTTAAGTAGAGTTGACAGGACTTTCTAGCTTTGCTTCTTTCCCTCCCTCCCTTTTTTCCTTTCTTGCACAAATGCTGAATGGCAGGGTGCTAGTATTTGGGATCCTGAGATAATTATGGTAAATTTCCTTACCATCAGAAGGAACAAGGCAGAGGTGGGAAGGCGGGTAGAAGGGAGTGAGGGTGCAAGAGCAGGCTTGTAAATGAGGATATGTGCTTGATGGGAGATGCACTATGATATATACACCCTGGATGGGAGAGTGAGAATTCCACTGGGGTGGACATCCAGGAGGTAGGGATCTGGAAACTTTTCAGAAAAGGTAAATGCTTGAGCTGAATTTTGAAAGACGAGTAGGTGTTTGTTTGGTAGGCAAACAAAGATGGAAAGAACACTCGTGGCAGAAGCAGCAGTGTATGCAAAAGCAAGGCAGTGTGCAATATCCTGGCATTTTTGAAGAGCTGCAAGGCACGCAGTGTTGTATGAGTTGAGGTTGAGAAGAGTGGGTGGATGAGTGGGAGAAGAAAATGAGAAGCTTGATAAGAAGTTGCTGGAAAGGTAGGCTGGGACTTGGACACTGAATGTCTTATACAGTCTGATAAAGAGTTTGGGCTTTGTCCCTTAGCCAAATGAGAATCTTCAAAGGGATATATAAATAAGTAAACTCTCGATCTTTGATTTTTTAGAAATGGCAAAGTGTTAGCCATTAGTTAGCCACTAATCCATTCTCCATTAGTAAGAGGATAAGACAAGGGACAAGTAGATTTTTAAAAAAATTAGTAGCTTTATTTGCTTCAAAACAATGGTTACTAAATTAGTTCATAATTACTTATAACAATTCACAAAATACATTTATTATTTTCCCCAATAGTATATATATAATTATAATTAAAATAAAAACCTTATTTTTGTGTCCATGTGTGTTATTATTATATGGAAAATGTCCAATTCCTTTCATAATTTTTAGAAACTTTGTGAAGCTGCATGTTGGGACCTGCCAGCCAGATCGTCCCTCGGGTCCCTTTGACATTCTGTGAGCTTGTAACTAGAACCAGCAGGTAGCTCTTGCTCCCTTTGCTGATGTTAGAGAGTGGCCCAGTTAAAATAGTTCATATTATCAACTACAACCTTAGTAAGTTAGTTCTCAATGAGCTGAATGTGCTTAGAAGTTGCAGCAACCAAACTTCACTCATGGTTGGCAGGGTTTAGGTATGAGTCATATGAACACCACATAGAGATATCTGTATTGTTTAATGATGCCATCATTGAAAATGAGAGAGAAAATTGGCTCAAGGTTAGTTTATCCTTTGGAAGGCCAACAGCATCATACTGTTTCTGCAACTACTGTCTTATATTTGTGTAGAATTTCCTAGCTTGCGAGTTACCTTCACAAATATGCAGTAAACCCCATATTAAGCAAAACATCTATAAGGTAGTTATTTTCTCTCATCATCTGTGTTTTTGTGACACCAGGTTCTTTCTACTTTCGTGAATATCAAGTGACAGTACAAGACCAATGCAAACAATTTGGTCCTAGAACATAGACAATCTGTCACCATTAAACCATAATGTTTAAAATTATGATAAGCTGGACAAGGCCAATGTGAAAAGTGGAATACAGCAGAACATCTGAACACCTGCCTTGTTTAAAGTTCAGCTGGGACAATTTCAGGAGAGTTGAAAATGCAGATGGACTTCTGAGTTGCACAATCTTAAACCACAAGATACGGCTCTAGATAACTTAGAAGTAAGTGCAACTGGAAAATTGGCCAATGGATGTCAGGATTGGATCAGTTCTATTGGTAGGAAAAAAAACAACCTTGAGTCTAGAAGGCAGCTTCCCCAGGCCTAGTGGAGACGTTCACCAAAATAGGATTGATCATACTTGTCCACAGAATGGAAAGGGCTGTTAATTCAATATTATTTTCTTCCATCTTTCTCCTGCACAAGACTTTGGTTATTTAAGACCCAGGACAAATGCCATCATTTCCATAAGGCTCAGTTCAATCTAACAAGAAGAAATAATTTCTCCTTTCTCGTGATAGGCTCTTCTAAACGTTAAGTGAATACAGTGGTGTCATCTTGAAAAAGATAAACATCCTGCTCAGATTTTTTTCTTACTTTATATTCATATCCACGCAGGGCACTGAAATCTGAAGATGGACTTCCTAATTTGAAATATATTAAACTTTTACTTTATCTCTTTCTGGTTCCATTTCAGTTCCGTTTCTTCTTTTAAATTTCCCCTTTTTCCTCAGCACTGTCATCAGACAGCTATCATATTCAGATGCTTTAGTGAAGATTTTTATTTCCATTTGCATTCTCTGGTCAATTTCGAGATGGGTGTCTGTTTGCTGTGATTAGTATGGAAAGGAAGCAGCTGTGAGTAGGGAGGCGCTGGCAATGAGGATTTTTGCTTTTCATTTTTTTGCCATTGGTAGAAATTGTCTAAATAACAGGTGTCTATCATCATAAGTGTGAGGACATGTTATTTTTATCACTGTGAGGGCCAGATCCAGCCTCTAGGTACTCATTTGAACTCAGAGAGGAGTCAGCTGTACCAAGTCCCTGAGAATAGATTTCACCTGTAAGATTCTGGGCTTTGACCTTCAATTGCTTCCATATGTAGGACTTCCACTCCTTAAGCATTTCTACACACCTTTGCCACAAACCTCATGAATATAAACATACCATTCATTGGCTATGACATAATACGAAACGTTTCTTCACAGTGAAAACAGACTATTGGCATTTAACACCTACAATTATACGTAGCAGATAACGTACTTTCAGTCATTCTGTAAAACTGAAACCCTTTGTTGCTGTCCTCCCACCCAGCCATGAAAATGTCTGATGATAATTTGAAAACATTTCACATTCCACAGATATATTTGAAGCATTTTTATGCTGGTGGCAACATACCATTAGCAACATGCAAGATCCTAAAACCTTTTCTTATTAATTATTTTAATATAAAGTGACTAATTATGTGGAATGAGAAATCCTAATGCATGAATGCACAGGAAAGCACAGAACTGTGCCCCATGCACAACTCTGCTCTGCACACTCAGAGTTCAGATGGCATAGCAAATTACTCTCCTTCCAATCATTTAGGTCATCAGAACCCACTTGCTGTGAGTACATAGCCTTTTAATTTAGCAGTGCAGCCTCTCTACCTAAAACAGCATGAGCCAAGCAAAGTATAAGACAAACACAATGTGCTGATTGCTGTAGTCCCTTTGACATGTTTTGCTGAGCTGTGATATGAAAAGGGGAAAGGAAAGGAATATGACTGCTATGTGCTATTGGTAAGTAGAGAGATATATCTCCAAAGTGATGTAATGATGATTCCCAACTTATTGAAGATAGAATGGATAGATATATATTTTACAATTTCTGGTAGCTAATTCCAGAAGAAATTATGTTTTTCATTTAGCTTTTAAATTACTTGCTGCCGATGGCACATTTTTTTCATTTGTGTATAACCACCTTTTATTCTTAGCAGTGCTGTGCTCACGGTAGGCATTTAATAAATGTTTTACTCGATTTGAAAGTGTTATCTACAAATTAGTTCTCCAGCTAATTATATGTCTTCTATTTTTAGTAATTACTGAGGGCACAGATTGGTATCTTTTGTATTAGATTTGTAAGTCTTACCAAAGTGCTTTGCACACAGTAGGCACTTAACAAATATTTTTGAATAGAATTTTATCATATTAAAATGAAAGGAATCTTGTTTCCAATAGTATTAGTTTAACAAGTGACTTTAATATGAGTTAGTTTTTAATTATTTTTTACCTTTGTCACAAGTATGAGTAAGTGCCATTGCTTGACTGGGATTTAGAGTTAAATCTGATTCCTTTCTCTACCTTGTCACACAACCCGATATAAAACAAATTCTGTTTTCTATACTGCTAAAATATAGCCTGAATTTTTCTCCATCCCAATTACTACCACCCTAGTCTGAGCCACCTAGACACTCTCTTTAAGAACTGCAACAGTCTCAGGGCGCCTGGGTGGCTCAGTCAGTTAAGCGTCGGACTTCTGTTCAGGTCATGATCTCAACGTTAGTTAGTTCGAGCCCCACCTCAGGCTGTCTGCTGTCAGCGCAGAGCCTGCTTTGCATCCTCTGTCTCCCTCTCTCTTTGCCCCTTGTGTGCTGTCACTATCTCTCTCTCAAAAATAAATAAACATTAAAAAAAAAAAGAACTGCTACAGTCTCCCAGTAGCCCCTGTTTCTATACTCCTGTCCCCCTGCAATCTGTCTCTCACACAGCAATGACACCATCTTTTAAAAAAAAGTAATTTCACTCTCCAGCTTAACACTCTTCACCGGCTTCTGCTTTAACTTAGAATTAAACCCGAGTTCTTTAACAGGCCTAAAAAGCATTCCATTGTTTGGTGCAAACCCCTTTCTCTCTGATTGCTTTTTTTCTTGCCACTTCAGTCATTACACCATGGCTACATCAGTCTACATTCTAGTCTTCAGATCTCCTAAGTTTGTTCCTTTTTGAGGGTCTTGGAGTTGGCTCTTCCTTGTGCATGGAATGCTTCTCCTTCAGATCTTTGCATAGCTAGATCCATGGCAAAATTCGGGTTTCACCTCAAAGATCACCTCCTCTAAGTGGCCTTTACTTCCCTCCTATATGAAGTGCTATCATATCATGTGCTCACTGTCCTGTCACTGTGTTTTATTTTATTCATAGCACCCATTCTCATCTGATAGTCATTATTTTGTTTCATTGTCTTTCCCTTTCAAGTAGAATTTAGAAGTCATAAAAGCAAAGACTTTGTCTTATTTATACTGGTACATAAAAATATTAATAAACAATTTGTGGAAGAATGAATGTGCATATCTAGAAGGCAGATTTTGAGTTTAGTAGAAAATGTGATGAAAGCACACTATTTGTGATGATTTGCTTTAAATAGAACTCCCTGTAAAAGATCATGGATTTAAAAGACTTATTCCTCAGCTGTTTTCTTTTGATGTGTTAGGAATCATCATATTGATTAAAACTTTCAAAATATAGTTCTGAAGACTTTTATATATGCTGAGATAAATAGGGACAATTCAAGAGATGTGGCTTTGAGTTTCAATATATACAGTCCTATTTTCTGGTATAGAAAAAAGGAATGAGTGAGACCAACCACTTTCTAATATGTTTTAATGTTTTAAAATATTTTAGTGAATGACTTGGATTTCAAACAGGAGAATATATGAATACATATACATACATACTGACATATGGGTGTATACATATATAGTTTGCTCGTAATACCCAACATAGGGTTGTTAGTTTGCACAGTACCTGCAGAGTGCACTCTGAATTTAAATTATCCTTATTAACTTAAAGAACTGGTCAGAAACAAATAGATTGAAATTCAGTGAGAAAAAGTACAGAGCAATATGTCTTGAGATTAAATGAATAATGGGTTTTTGTACCCATTTAATTACCTAAAGCTATTGTAAAATATTATGTGCCAGATTTATGTATTATGGTAGACAGTTGCATGCATAATGAGGTTTTGGTTTAAATATTTTTATAGAGTAAGAAAATAGTAAAATATCTTGTTTTACAGAAAATATACTACAGGCCAGTAGTATATTATACTACTATGCTATATGTATATATACTGCACTACTAAGGGAAATACTGTATCTCCCATCCCAATATATCTCTGAACTACGTGCCATATTGTTTGAAATTGCACCATTGCAGAGTCACATTACATTGAGTTTAAGTCTTATTCCAAGCTGTCCTTTGAAAACACAACTACATTCTTTTTCCAAAGCTGTTATCAGAGCTCTGGGATCCTGACTGCAAATTTTGAGGATGGTAGAAAGAGAGTCAGAGAGCCAGATGATATTGCAATGTAAGGTAGTGCCAGGGTGGTTGGCCATAGGGTGGTGGCATGCTGACTGATAACTTACCAAAGGGGTGGGCATCACTGCAATGGAAAAGGGTGTGGAAAAGACTGGTCAGCAGCTGCTGCAGCCAAATTCACTTACCTTGCAATTGTGCCTTAGGCAGGCCCTGTCATCACACTCCTTTTGGTGCTAAGCCCAGATCTGTAGGGACTGATTAATGCTGATTACCTTATGGCTCTTACATTTTATGATCCTACTATCATGTATCCCACTATCATGTTCCTTTTCTTAACTACAGTCCTACACTGGTGTCCCATTGTCATCTTATCTGCTATGATTCCTGATCCTTTTCCTCTATACTTGTACATCTGGTCCTATCCCACCTTGTAATTGGGCAGCCTTTTTATCGGAGGCACCAGAATTTCTTCTCTTTTATATATTTTTTAAATGAAAAGACCTGAATATATGATTCTGTCAGTATAAGCTCTGCTTATAATAAATTGAACTGCCAACCTGAATGAAACATACATTCATGTAAGAACTTAAAGATCAGAAAGTGGGCAGTAATATATTCAACCAGCTTTTGAGTACTGGGAATTGGCATCATGGACAAAAGAGATTACAGAAAAAAACAAAAAACAAAAAACAATGGATGCAGGAATAAACAGTGAGAAGCAACAGACAGACCATGTAAGCTATATGATAAGAGAAGCCCAAGCAGGTGGTGAGTGAAGAAAGGGCAAGAGACCTTGCTTACTTCCCTGTACCTCCCATTTAAAAACAAAGGCCAGAACCCAAGAAATAAAAACTTAAAAGAGAGAGAGATAAATGTAAAACCTTACTTAGAAAAAAGTGAATTTAATATGCAGAAGTAAACTCCTCTCTGGTTTCATTACTTCCATTCTACCAACTCCACATTATTTATTTCTAGCAAATTAATCTTCCTAAATCACAACTATAATTATGTGTCTCACATGCTTAAAGCAGACATGCGCGCGCGCGCGCACACACACACACACACACACACACACACACACACACACACACAATCATTTTGCTAAATAATCTCCTTTCCTGGCTTTCAGTATCCTTTACTTTGTCACTCCATTGGATGGTCCTGGTCTAAATGACGAAACTTCTCTACTTGCTCTTCTCAGATTGTTAACAGACTGTGAATCCATCATGTAGAAACTCCTTCATATTCATCATTGTAGGGCCAGTAATAAGCCCAAAGTCTGGCCCATAATAGAATAAGAATACTCAGTCCTTTATTGCTTTTGAGCTTTTGCTCCTTCAATTCTCTGTTTGGAAAGCTTTCTCCAACTTATCTATAGAGAACATAATTACATCAACATTTCCAGAACAATTTCAGTTACTTTTTCATGATTCCACCCAAGTAAATGTATCCATTTTCTTTAATCATTTCTGTATCACTTAAAAATATTTTTAGTATTGGGGCGCCTGGGTGACTCAGTCAGTTGAGCATCTGATTTCGGTGCAGGTCATGATCTCAGGGCTCATGGGTTCAAGCCCTGAGCCGGGTTTTGTGCTGATATCTCAGAGCCTGGAGCCTGCTTTGGATTCTGTCTCCCTCTCTCTCTGTCCCTTCTCTGCTCATGCTCTGTCTCTCTCTCCTTCAAAAATAAATGAACATTAAAAAATTATTTTGAAATATTTTTAGTATGTACTTCCATATTTTATCTTATGTTATAGTTTTCTGTATTACTGTCCTTCTTCCTAGAGGACTGTAAAAATTTTGAAAGATAAAGTCTGTTTCTTACTTTTGGCATCTCATACAGTTCTTTGTACAGACAAATGTGCTCAATATTTCTTAAAATGAACCAATGAGTTGACCAATAAAGAAATAGGGAAAAGAGGCTCTCAGTTAAAATAAAATGCTGAGTTATGAACCCACTCTGAGTTTTAAAAAATTGTATTTGTTTTTCTCTCAACCAGTTTCATACTTCTAAAGAGATAAATATGTTTCTGAGAACTCTGCTATTTATTTGTACAGAATTAGGAATTTAGGATGATTGTCATATCTTCCAAAATAAAAGACTGTGATTCATCCTTAGCTGTCTTCCTGGAATAAAATACCCTTCCTATTAAAGATAAAACAATGTAAAACTATCACTCTTCAATTGAGACAAAAAGTTAACTTAAAAAGAGACTGGAGAAATGCTACTCGGATTATTCCATATGAAAATATATTTCAGAATGTTTTGTAAACTTATGGAATACTATGTAATTTGATAAAAAGATCTAGAACTTCTAACATTTAACTATAGCTCAGGAGCGTTAACATGGATTGTCAAAAATATGCTAATAGCATGCAGAGACAGAGCACTCATCTAGAACTCTGATAGAATTGTTTTTTTTTTTAAAGATACATTGAACCAGTTTATGCTGCCACCATCTTGTCGAGACAAGACAGTAGTCCTCCTCCTCAGGGTGTGTTTTTGTTTTTCTCCACACTGGTGTTTCTATATATCACTGTTGCCCAATGTTTCTCAGTCTGTGAAACATCCGTGAACATGCCAGGATAATAGAAATGGGAGTTCAATAGAGTGATTCTGAGGGAGAAAGGAGATGATAACTAACAACTACAAAGATTTGTAAGAATACACACATATACATGGGCATCCTCCCTTCTCATGCTGGTTGTCACCATTACCATTGACTATATTCATCTTCCACCTTCTTGGTTTAAAAGTAAAGACAAAGAGTTGTGTGAAAATCCAGCATGTCAGCAAAATAAGATGTCCTGATATAGTTCTCGGGAGGTAGTGGTCTGTGACAATATTAGTCACATAAATAATTAAAATAAATAATCTACTAACTTAAACTAAAAATAAATTATCCTTGCTATTATTATTTATAAAGTTTTAAAATCATTGACTTATAAGAACTCCAAGTAATACATCTCCAAATAAATAAGATGGAAAATCTCGAAAGAAAAAAATTTCTAAAAGAGAGCATGATGGAAAAACAAAATAAACACAAAATAAAAAAATTGTCAAACTAAGACTGGTATTACAGGGAGTGTTCTTCTTCTTCTTAAAATCCTGAATTTGGGCATACTTATTAATATTTATGAACATGGCTATTTCATATCTGGACATCTTTCCTTTATTGAAAATTAAAGCTTTGTAATGGATGAAAGGAATCGTGTGAAGCACCTTCAAGTTCTTTACAAAAACAATGGCATGTAGATTAAAGAGCTACTAGATTTAGAATGAGGAAATTTTATCTATTTATTTTTCTTCTTCTATTTAGTTACAGAACAGTTAACATACAATGTTATATTAATTTCAGGTGTACAATACGGTGATTCAACAATTCTGTGCATTACTCAGTGCTCATCATGATAAGTGTACTATTAATACCCTTTACGTATTTCATTCATCACCTTACTAACCTCCCTTCTGGTAAGCATCAATTTCTTGTCTATAGTTACGAGTCTGTTTTTGGTTTGTCTCTTTCCTTTCTTTCTTTCTTTCTTTGTTTTGTTTAGCAAATTCCACACATGAGTGAAATCATGTGGTATTTTTCTTCCTCTGACTGATTTACTTCACTTACCATTATTATCTCTAGAACCATCCATGTTGTTGCAAATGGTAAGTTTTTATTCTTCATATTCCATTTTACTCTTTATATTCCATTGTGTATACACACACACACACACATGCACACACATATATGTGTATACACATATATTTATATACATTCCACTTCTTCTTTATCCATTCATCTATCGATGGACACTTGGGCTGTTACCATAATTTGCTTATTGTTAAGTAATGCGGCAATGAACAAGGGGCACATAAATCTTTCAAATAAGTGTTTTTGTTTTTGTTTTTTGATACAAATATCCAGTAGTGGCATTCCTGGATCATATGCTAAGTCTATTTTTAAAATTTTTGGAGGAAACTCTACCCTGTTTTCCATAGAGGCTGTATCAGTTTGCATTCCCACCAACAGTACATGCAGGTTCCTTTTTCTCCACATTCTCACCAACACTTACTGTTTCTGGTATTCTGATGTTAGCCACTCACACAGGTGTGGGGTGATATCTCATCATGGTTTTGATTTGTATTTCCCTGATGATGAGTGATGTTGAGCATCTTTTCATATGTCCATTGGCCATGTGAATGTCTTCTTTGGAGAAATGTCTGTTCGTGTCTTCTGACCATTTTTAATTGCATTATTTGTGTTTTGGTGTTAGGTTGTATACATTCTTTGTATATTTTGGATACTAACCTTTTATTGGATATGTCATTTGCAAATATCTTCTCCCATTCAGTAGGTTATCTTTTAGTTTTGTTAATATTTCCTTTTCTGTACAGAAGCATTTTATTTTGATATGGTCCCAGTAGTTTATTTTTGCTTTGTTTCTCCTGCCTCCGGAGACACATCTAGAAAGAAGTTGCTGCGACCAATGTCAGAGACATTATTGCCTGTGCTCTCTTCAAGGATTTTTATGGTTTCACATCTCACATATAGGTCTTTGACCCATCTTGAGTATATTTGTGTGTATGGCATAAGTGGTCCAGTTTCATTCTTTTACATGTAGCTGTCCAGTGTTCCTAACATGTTTGTTGAAGAGACTTTTTCCCGTTGTATATTCTTGCCTCCTTGTCAAAGATTAATTGACCATATACATAATCATGGGTTTATTTCTGGGTTCTCTATTCTGTTCCACAGATATCTGTGTCTACTTTTGTGCCAGTTCCGTGCTGTTTTGATTACCACAACTTTGTAGTTTATCCTGAAATCTGGGATTGGGATACTTCCAGTTTTGTTCGTCTTTTTCAAGACTGCTTAGGCTATTCAGGGTCTTTGGTGGTTCCATACAAATTTGGGGACTTTCTGTTCTAATTCTGTGAAAAATGCTATTGGTATTTTGATAGGGATTGCATTAAAATTGTAGATTTCTTTGGGTAGCATGGACATTTTAACAATATTTGTTCTTCCTATCATTGAGCATGGGATATCTTTCAATTTGTTTGTGATGTGTTCAATTTTTTGCATCGGTGTTTTACAGTTTTCAGAATACATGTCTTTCACTGCCTTGGTTAAGTTTATTCCTAGGTATTTTATTCTTTTTGTTCAATTTTAAAAAGATTTTTTTTTAATTTCCCTTTCATTGGTGTAGAGAAAGGCAATGGATTTAATGAATTTCTGTATATTGATTTTGTATCCTGAGACTTTACTGAATTCATTTATCAGTTCTAGTAGTTTTATAGTAGTGTCTTTAGGGTTTTCTATACAAAGTATCGTGTTACCTGCAAACAGTGAAAGTTTAACTTGTTCCTCACTGATTTTATCTCTTTTTCTTGTCTGACTGCTGTGCTAGGATTTCCAGTACTATGTTGAATAAAAGTGGTGAAAGTGGACATCCTTGTCTGGTTCCTGACCTTAAGGGAAAACTCCTAGTTTTTTACCATTGAGTATGATGTTAGTTATATATTTTTCAAATATGCCTTTATTATATTGAGGTATGTTCTCTCTAAACCTACTTGTTTAGGGTTTTTATCATGAATGGATGTTGTATTTTTTCACATGCTTTTTCTGCATCTATTGAAATTATATGGTTTTTATTCTTTCACATGTTGATGTGATGTATCACATTGATTAATCTGTCAATATTGAACCACCCTTGCACCGCAGGAATAAATCCCACTTGATCATGGTGAATATTTTTAAATGTATTGTTGAATTCAGTTTGCTAATATTTTGTTGAGGACTTTTGCATCTATGTTCATCAGATACATTAGTCTACAGTCCTCTTTGTTTGTAGTGTTTTTATCTTATTTTGGTAATAAGGTAATTCAGGGCTCATAGAATGAATTTTGGAAGCTTGTCTTTCTCTTCTATTTTTTGAATACAATAGGTATTAATGTTTATTTAAATGTTTGGTAGAATTCACCTGTGAAGCCCTCTGGTTCTGGACTTTTGTTTGTTGGAAGTTTTTAAATTAGTGATTCAATTTCATTGCTGGTAATTGGTCTGTTCAGTATTTTGATTTCTTCCTGATTCAGTTTTGGGAGGTTATATGTTTCTAGGAATTTATTCATTTCTTCCATGTTATCCAATTTGTGGGCATATAATTTTTCATAGTTTTTGTAATCCTTTTTATTTCTGAGGTGTTAGTTGTTATTTCTCCTCTTTCATTTCTTTTTTTTTTTCTCCTCTTTCATTTCTGATTTTGCTTATTTGAGACCTCATTTGTTTGTTTTTTTGTTCATGGGTCTGGCTAAATGTTTATCAATTTTGTCGATCTTATCTAAGAACCAGCTCCTGTTTTCACTGAGCTGTTCTTTTTTTTTTTTTTTATAGTTTCTATTTCATTTATTTCTGCTCTAATCTTTACTATTTCCTTCATTCTGCTGTCTTTGGGGTTTTTTTTGTTCTTGTCTTTCTAGTTCCTTTAGTGTAAGGATGTTTATTTGAGGTTTTTCTTACTTTTTGAGGCAGGCCTATATTACTATAAACTTCCCTCTTAGAACAGCTTTTGCTGTATCTGAAAGATTTTGGACCACTGTGTTTTCATTTTCATTTGTCTTCATGTATTTTTTAATTTCCTTTTTGGTATCTTGTTTTACCCATTCATTGCTTAGGAGCATGTAATTTAGCCTTCATATATTTTTTCTTGTGGTTGATTTCTTGTGGTTCCAGATTTTTTCTTGTGGTTGATTTCTAGTTTCATAGCTTTGTGGTTTGAAAAGATGTATGGTATGAATTTAATCTTTTTGAATTTGTGGACACTTGTTTTGTGGCCTAACATATGATCTATCTTGGAGAATGTTCCAGGTGCACTTGAAAATAATGTGAATTCTGCTCTTTGAGATGGAATGTTCTGTATATATCTGTTAGATCCCTCTGGCCCAATGTGTCATACCGCTGCTTCTTTGTTGATTTTCTTTTTGCATGATCTATCCATTGATAAAAGTTGGGTGTTAAAGTTCTCTACTATTATTATATTATCAATTATTTCCTTTATGTTTGTTATTAACTGCTTTATGTATTTGGGTGCTATCAGGTTGGATGCATAAACATTTAGGACTGTTATATCTACTTGTTGGATTGTTCCCTTTCTGATTATGTAGTATCCCTTTTTGTCTCCTATTATAGTTTTTATTTTATTTTATTTTTAATTTTTTTTTCAACGTTTATTTATTTTTGGGACAGAGAGAGACAGAGCATGAACGGGGGAGGGGCAGAGAGAGAGGGAGACACAGAATCGGAAACAGGCTCCAGGCTCTGAGCCATCAGCCCAGAGCCTGACGTGGGGCTCGAACTCACGGACCGCGAGATCGTGACCTGGCTGAAGTCGGACGCTTAACTGACTGCGCCACCGAGGCGCCCCTATAGTTTTTATTTTAAAATCTATTTTCTCTGATGTAAGTATTGCTACCACAGCATTCTTTTCACTTCCATTTGCATGATAAATGTGTTTCCATGCCTTTACTTTCATCCCTTCACTTGTCACAAGTTTGAAATGAGTTGTAGGCAGCATATAGTTGAGTGTTTGTTTTTTTTAATCCTGTCACCCTATGTCTTTTGATTGGGGCATTTAGTCCATTTATATTCAAAGTAATTATTGGCAGGTATGTACATATTGCCATTTTGTTACTTGTTTTATGGTTGTTTTTGTAGTTCTTCTCTGTTCCTTTCTTTTGCTCTTTTCTCTAACAGTTTGCTGGCTTTTTTTTAGTGATATACTTGTATCCCTTTCTCTTTATTTTTTTGTGCATATCTATTACTGGATTTTGATTTGTGGTTACCATCAGGTTTATATATAATACCTTATGCTTATAGCAATCTACATTAAGTTGATGATTGCTTAAGTTTGACCTCATGCTTTCTCCTTCTCCACTCCACAGTTTAGGTATATGGTGTCATACTTTATGTCCCTTTTACTTTGTGAATCTCGATTGATTTTCATAGATACCCTTAATTTTATTATTTTTGTATTTCTTACTTTTGTTACTGCTGCTATGGTCTTTCCTTCCCACCCAAAAAGTCGCCTTTAATATTTATTGTAGTGCTGGTTTAGTGGTCATGAATTTCTTTAACTTTTGTTTGGAAAACTCTTTCCCTTTCTATTCTGAATGATAGCCTTGCTGGGTAAAATATCCTTAGTTGCAGGGTTTTTGTTTTGTTTTGTTTTGTTTTTTGTTTTTTTTCCCCTCTCAGCACTTTGAATATATCATGCCACTCCTTTCTGGACTGCAAAGTTTCTGCTGGACAATCTGCTGATAGTCTTATCGTGTTTCCCTTGAGCGAACACATTTTGAAAGTTCCTTACATATAAATATTTTCTCAAAACTTGGTAGTTAATAATTGAAGAGGCAGTGACTATTTTCTGTATTGCCTTTATGTTTCTAAAAATGTACTAATTATATTTATTCCGAAGTAATTTTGTTGTATGAAGTTGCTAGATATACTCTATATCAGGGGAAGTTTGTATTATAGTCCTCATCTACTTCCTCATTCAGCACTGGACACATAGATATTGAACTCTTAATGGTAAAACATTTTCACCATTGTTATGAATTGGTGGGCCTTTTAAAATGCAAATATTTGGGTGCCCATCTTTTACCATACAGGAGTGTTTTAATACATATTATTTACTGGTTCAGAGTTCAAGCTACAAAATGCATTTGGATTAGATACTCCTCATTTTCCATGTCAGTTCTTGCTCATTCTATTATAATGTCTCTTTTCAACAGTTTCAGAAAGAATGTCACTTGCTGCAGGTTACATAGTTGATTTGTTTTCAGAGTCAGATCCACAATCTATGTCTATTGACTTATAATCCAGGGATGTTTTGACTACATCATTTTGCCTCCTAGTTGGTAAAAGAGAATATATACTATTTTCTGATGAAAGGCTCTCAATATTAAATATTTCTTCAGAGAAATTTCAGGTTCTTAAAATTACACTTTGCCAGTAAAATCTTAAGCTCTTTCTCCTCTATTGCCAGTATTTGTTTTCTTGGCAAGATTTGTGTTTTCATCAAAAATTTCTCTTAATTTTATTCTATTTTAACTATATAAAACGGTATCTAACTTGCGCACTTGCAGCTTGCAAGAAATAAAGACAAGGTGATAGTACTTCAGATATAGCAGCAAGTCAGGCATCAAAGTGAATGGTGAACCAACATACAAAAAGCAAGTCTTTTGGAAAGCATTTCTTGGGGGGAAACTCACAGAAACTGGTGCCCTACAGTCTACTGTTGACCATCACCTTCAAAGGCAGAAAACAGATGTATCAATGACAGGAATCTAACTTGAAAATTTGAGGTCTGTTAAATATCTTTATTAGGAAATCATTAGTCCTTCCTATGTCATGCATCATCAGGAGCTGGGATGCAAGAGTAGCATCAACAAATAGTAAATCCTAGTTTAGCCCCATTCCACCAGTATGGTAGAACAAGCCTCAGACTCTCCCTTGACATAATCAGGGAGGACACATTCCAAGATTCCTGCTACAGCCTTCCTGAGCTAGTCAGTAGACCAGTGACCTGGTAGACCACCTCCACATCCTGCTAATATTGATTGGCTTACACACACAGTTGCAGTCAATTTCCATGGTGTTCTAGAGGAGCCCTGCTTGATGGTTAACAAGTAGTTTAATTTTACCTCTCATGCAAGTAAGAAAAACAGAAAATAGTGTCTAAGGTTACTAAGCTAGGTCTCACAGAAGTGCGGCCTTGTTTAGAGAGAGTAGAGTCTAGAGATGGAAGGGCAAGTCTAATGGTTTCCCTCAACTTTGATGTTCATAATGACTCAGTCAGTTATCTGACTCAGTTTATTTGTGTGTTTTGAGTATAAACCTGAGAGAGAGGAGAATTTTCTTGTTTAAAGATTATCCCAAATACCTTTCCATATCCTTAAATCATCTTTATCAAGTTTATAAGAGACAAGTAAACTGTTATATTAATAATTTTTATTTGTCAAAAGGATTATTTCTATATTTGTTTATTCCAGTCTCTTAGACGATATTTTTTTGAGGTGTTTAAAATAACTGTCTGCATGGTCCAAACACTCTTCACTGCAGGCAAGAAGAAACTCTGCAGAGGACTAACCTGAGGAAAGGAGCAGCCAAAACACAACAACAGAGTACACATTCTGAAACACTTCCTGAATCACCAGACGCAAAACAGTACAGGACCTCTTCTTAATATAGCCATTAATATAGCCTGCTCTCAGGAGCAGGAATATACCAGGCTTTCCTAACACACACACACACACACACACACACACACACACACACACACACAAGAAAACAGTAAACTAGACAAAATGACAAGATGGAGGTATTCACCTTAAAATAAATGTCTATTCAAGATCACCCAAATCTACTCCTAAAATTTAATTTTAGCTCACATGTGGCTGGAGGCATAAGTATTTAGATCATCCAAATCTCCAAAGCCAGCCATGTCTTTGAGTAGTTGTTGATCATGACACCAGGCTCTGGCAATATCATCCATTTTATTCATTTTCATGATTGATGTAGATTACATCAGACTTACAGTGGTTGATATCAGCTGTTATATTGGCTGAAATAATGGATTAATTGTGCCACAATTAATATATTTCGTATGTAAAGACAACACTTTAAATAAAGGTCAGAAGAGGGGCTGAAATTTCAGACTTTAGTAAAACTGAAGTAGTCATGATGGAAAATTTCAACTTACAAATGAAAACTGTTCTATCGTCACATTTTGGTTGTAATATAAAACATATATACATATATATATACACACACACACACACATATACACATATATATATACATATATATGCACATATATACACATATATATACACATATATATGTGTATGTATGTGTATATATATACACATATATATGATCTTTTATTTGAAATTGTGTTTAACTATTTGATTATTGCTATGGGCTCAAAATTCTGGAATTCTGGGATTTGGGTAACAATGACTTCAGTGAAACTTGACTTTTAATATTTGATTGAACATTTATAATATGCTTGTCAAAGTGAACTTTGGAGTTTAGGAACAGTAGAAGTCTTTTGCTTTGCAATTCAGAATTGTAAAATCAATCCCTATGAGTCCAATAATGAGAGAAATTATAGTTGGAAGTTTTGTTTTACCATCATACTAACCTCCATTAGAAGAATGCAAGGCTATTGTAAAGAAGCACATCATAGAAGAGACTAAATTTTAGTTCTGATTTCCAGTTTGATACATTAGGCCACTTGTTGAATAACTGTTAAAGCAAAAATAATGTTTCAATTTTTAAGAATAGTATAAAATTTTGAGTCTGTATCATTTAACTCCTTTTTCTTTCTAGTAAAAATCCTCAGGCATCTGGAAAGAAATAGGGAAAATTTTTAAAATATTTTCTGTTGCTGGGGTGCCTGAGTGCTTTGAGATTCCAACTCTTGATTTCAGCTCAGGTCATGATCTCAGGGTCATGAGGTCAAACCCCGCATCCCGCTCCATGTTGGGTGTGGGGTGTGCTTGAGATTCTCTCTCTCCCTCCCTCTGCCCCTCCCTGATTGCAGGCTCTCTCTTAAAAAAATATTTTCTCTTGCATTTGGTTAAGTATTACCACCTTTTGAGATGTTATAAAATTCTCAACCTTTTAAAATTATGCGATTTAATGCCAAAATATTATCGTGAGATCAAAGGCATGGATTTTTTTTATAAGTGAGTAACTTCTTGACATTATAATAATATTTCTGCACATATATAAAGAAATAGAAAATTGTCACCAAAAAAAAAAGTTAAAGATAAATGATTTTGTGGTTGGATATTCTTGAAATAATAAATGGACCTGCCATGTTACAGTCTGCTCTTTCAGAACATTATCCTTTTGGTATTATTATTAACCATTTGGCCTTTATAATTGCTAAATATGTTGATCATTTTATTATGCTTTCTACTAATAAGGTTACTGATTCTCCTGTAGTATAAAGAAAAGAGGCTCAAGCCAGGCAAATAGCAGTGTCTTGCTGTCCTTATTTTTCTTCCAGAGGATATTTTCTTTAACATGGGAATAAAAAAGGTCAAAGAAGTTTGAGAAACATGAAATTGAATAGAGTTTATAAAGTTCATTTTGTAGGATTTCTTTGAGTCTTTACCATGCTAGTGTGAACTATGAATCATCAAATAAGGATTTTGTCTCTTTCTTTCAATATATTTTATAACTCGCACCCATCACCACAAAGTATCTGTCAGCTGTGGTGTTTTGAGCAACACACTTTGGTAAATATTGGTTAAGTTTGAGAGGTAAAAGGTCTTGAGTAGATTTTCTTTTATCTTTAATGAGAAAATGACTCATACTTAATTAAAGTTTGTATTGTACACTTCTGATGTCAGACAAAATGTTATTTTCTATTTGTTGATAGATATTTGTTTTCTATCGCTATCATAACAAGTTACAACATACTTAGAGGTTTAAAGCAACACAGTTATTTTCATGCAATTCTGTAGGCCAGGACCCTGACACAGGTCTCACTAGGCTAAAATCAAGGTGTTAACAGGTTCTGTTACTTATTGGAGGCTTTTGGGTGAAAATCTTCCCTTGCTTCCAGTTGTTGCCAGAATTCAGTTCCTTGCAGTTGTAGGACTGAGATCCTCGTCTTCTTGCTGACTGTCAGCTGAGGGCCATTCTCAGCATCTAGAGTTCTCCCATATGCTTTGGCTCCTCCTTTTTCAGTCTTCAAAGCCAGCAATGATGAGTTGAGTTCCTCTCTTCAAACATCTCCTCCATCTTTTATTTTTCTGAGCCAGGAAAGGTTCTTAATTTTAAGAACTCGTAATTAGATTGGGCCAACCTGCTGTAGTCCAGGATATTTACATCTCAAAATCCCTTTTGCTATTAAAGTAATATACTCCTAGTTTCCAGCCATTATTCGGCCTACCACAGATGATAATAGAAGACTGAATGAGACTCTGCCCTCCAGTGACTTTTAGTTAGTATGGGTTCCGTGCTCCCCTAACTCATATATAAATATTAATCATTAATATGATATTTTAAGACATTTATGATGAGATCTGAAGGTCACAATATTCACACATCCCTTCAGTATCAGAATACTTGCTAGAGCAGCTGTGATATATTTTCATGTTAGGTTCGAATGGATATTCCCGAGAGAAATTCTACCTACCCGGCCATGATAAAGCATATATCCTCAACCCATTCCCCAGTCCTTATTTGGAAATGACTGCGCTCACGCTCGCGCGCTCTCTCTCTCTCTCTCTCTCTCTCAAATTCTCATAGTCTAATATATGAATCTGGACCCAATATGTTTGAGAGTAAGTTGTTCTTACATCTAAGGCACTCCATTCATAATCTTTTGAATTACATTTCTCTCCTCTCTCCAGGACAGATATAGAAATAGGATTTGGTAAAGACAGATGCTGATAAGATTGTACTGAAAATATACTACTCTCTACCCTGAGTTACTGCTTTTTGTGGTTACACACTTTTTCTCACTCTCCTCCTGCCAAACATCTTTTTGATTTCTAGTCATAATTTTGCTTTTAGTTTCTTTTAATGTGGATGACTCTTTTACACATGGTTATTCAAAGCAAGAGTGTGTCCTTTGGATAAAATTAAGTTAAAGGCTGCGTTTCTCCCACCTACTTCTTTGTTTTAGTAATATTAGCTTGTTAACTCTTTGGGCAGTGCATTTTAAATGAAATAGGATGACAATCTCTTTTGAGCATGCATTTTATTGAGTGTAAGGAACTCTTTCTTTCGTCAGATCTAGTTTCCATTTTCCTTGAGAAACACTACATAAATATTCCAACTGTTTTTCTTTGGATTGGCCTTTCTAAACTCTATGCAGACCATTTCCCTAGGGTTAACATATTCTCTCAGCCTTAAATATGGAAATTAGTTCAGTTATTCTCCCTCAAGACTATCTCCTGGTCACTTGTATTAGAATTTGAGTTTCCCCAATGTGTGACCCACTCTTTTACAGATTATTTTTCAGAATGGGTTACTTCTATATCCTATTAAGCCCAGTGAGTACTTATATAACTCTTGAATTATGAACATGGAGTGATTCTGTTTCATCCTTTCTGTGAATACTACATCTCTATTAGGCCTGACCTTTTTCATATCTCTGAAATAACATTCTCTCTCCAGCTTCTACTACTTCTTTCCTAGGGAAAAAAAAGACAAACAAAAACAGTCTTTTGTGTGATAGAAGATCCATTCGTTGATGGGCTTTCTGAAATCCTATAACATTAGTTATGGCTAAATAAAACTATAAAAATATTGTTTATGATAAGGAATTGACAAATCATACTGCAAATGTATGCTCAATATTGGCAATATTTAAAATCACTGTTTTTAGAGAATGGGCAAGCTATTTATTCCAGATATTCTCACCTAATACGGTTATTCATTTTGATTAGACCTATAATTCCCACATAAGTTTTAGAAATTATTTCTTGGGAACACATACTTAAGGTGAATCTTGTTCAGTGGAGAAAATCAGCAAAGTTTTGATTATTAAATAAAAATCTACTCCTTGTTATAATCATTGGCTCTTTAAGATATGTTCAGTATTAGCCCATTATGTTACTGCACCATATAAAAAGAAAATAAAATTAAATAAATGTCCTCAACCTTCTTGCTCAATTCTGAGCTATTTAAAACTTGACTCTATACATATACTGAAAATTAGCTCCTTTCCTTTTTTTTAAGTTTATTTATTTTGAGAGAGAGAAAGAGACAGAGTGTGTGTGTGTGTGTGTGTGTGTGTGTGTGTGTGTGTATGAGTGGGGGAGGGGCAGAAAGAGACAGAGAGAGAGAATCTCAAGGAGTCTCTGCAAACTGTCAGTGCAGAGCCCAATGCAGGGCTCAATCTCATGATCCATGAGATCATGACCTGAGCCAAGATCAAGAGTCCAATGCTTAACCAACTAAGCCATCCAGGCACCCAGCTCCTTTTCTAATAACATATTACCATCATTAAGGAATACTTTTTGGCCAAATATCATAACCAAAGGAGGCTGTGGCATCTTTGGTGTATGAACACTGTTAGAGACACTTCCTGGACAGTAGATGCAAAAGCTCCAATCAGTTTCAGGCAAGGAATTGTGGCGGGACTGGTGCTATGGAGAGGAAAAGGGGCATCAAGATGTTAAATGACTTCATGAACAAGGAGCCCAGAAATATAAATACCTACCACCCACCCCGAGAAGGAAAGGGAATAAAACCAAATTTTCTAATTTCATTTCCCCTAAATTCCAAAGCAGCAAATCTGGGTAACTTGAACTGGATCACTAGAATACTTCTTTTTGCTAAGATACATGATTTCAGACCAGAGTAGGGGAATAATGCCTGCTTTATTTCATATCCCCTGCCCTGCTCCTCTCTATACCATATGGATCTCAAATCTTTCCATATTTCACTGAGTACAGGAAAGAGACGAATCAGCTTATGTTCTTTCTGTAGGAGTAGGCCTCTTCAAAGACTAGATTTGGCTGCATATAAGGAAAACATAAAAATGTCATTGGTTTAATTAATGCAAAATTTAATTTCTCTCTCAAAATTAAAGACATCAGGTAGGCAGTTTTAAAGGCAGGGTAGGTGGTTCCACAAGTGACAGTTCCCCTATCTCCTACTAACATTCTGCTCCACCAGCCACAGCATAATGACCTCCATTCCCAAGGTAGCCTCATAGACAAAAATGGCTATTGGAGGAGCCACCAATACATCTCCATTACTAGAGTAGAAAAGGGAAAAAAAAATGTGTCTTTAAGCAGACATCTTAGAAATCTCACATAGTCAATCAGAAAAGAAAAAAAAATACATGAAATCCAAATGGTTAAGGAAGAAGTTAAACTTTCACTGTTTTCAGATAACACGATACTTTGTATAGAAAACCCTAAAGACACTACTATAAAACTACTAGAACTGATAAATGAATTCAGTAAAGTCTCAGGATACAAAATCAATATACAGAAATCAATCCATTGCCTTTCTCTACACCAATGAAAGGGAAATTAAAAAAAAAATCTTTTTAAAATTGAACAAAAAGAATAAAATACCTAGGAATAAACTTAACCAAGGCAGTGAAAGACATGTATTCTGAAAACTGTAAAACACCGATGCAAAAAATTGAACACATCACAAACAAATTGAAAGATATCCCATGCTCAATGATAGGAAGAACAAATATTGTTAAAATGTCCATGCTACCCAAAGAAATCTACAATTTTAATGCAATCCCTATCAAAATACCAATAGCATTTTTCACAGAATTAGAACAGAAAGTCCCCAAATTTGTATGGAACCACCAAAGACCCTGAATAGCCTAAGCAGTCTTGAAAAAGACGAACAAAACTGGAAGTATCCCAATCCCAGATTTCAGGATAAACTACAAAGTTGTGGTAATCAAAACAGCACGGAACTGGCACAAAAGTAGACACAGATATCTGTGGAACAGAATAGAGAACCCAGAAATAAACCCATGATTATGTATATGGTCAATTAATCTTTGACAAGGAGGCAAGAATATACAACGGGAAAAAGTCTCTTCAACAAACATGTTAGGAACACTGGACAGCTACATGTAAAAGAATGAAACTGGACCACTTATGCCATACACACAAATATACTCAAGATGGGTCAAAGACCTATATGTGAGATGTGAAACCATAAAAATCCTTGAAGAGAGCACAGGCAATAATGTCTCTGACATTGGTCGCAGCAACTTCTTTCTAGATGTGTCTCCGGAGGCAGGAGAAACAAAGCAAAAATAAACTACTGGGACCATATCAAAATAAAATGCTTCTGTACAGAAAAGGAAATATTAACAAAACTAAAAGATAACCTACTGAATGGGAGAAGATATTTGCAAATGACATATCCAATAAAAGGTTAGTATCCAAAATATACAAAGAATGTATACAACCTAACACCAAAACACAAATAATGCAATTAAAAATGGTCAGAAGACACGAACAGACATTTCTCCAAAGAAGACATTCACATGGCCAATGGACATATGAAAAGATGCTCAACATCACTCATCATCAGGGAAATACAAATCAAAACCATGATGAGATATCACCCCACACCTGTGTGAGTGGCTAACATCAGAATACCAGAAACAGTAAGTGTTGGTGAGAATGTGGAGAAAAAGGAACCTGCATGTACTGTTGGTGGGAATGCAAACTGATACAGCCTCTATGGAAAACAGGGTAGAGTTTCCTCCAAAAATTGTAAAAATAGACTTAGCATATGATCCAGGAATGCCACTACTGGATATTTGTATCAAAAAACAAAAACAAAAACACTTATTTGAAAGATTTATGTGCCCCTTGTTCATTGCCGCATTACTTAACAATAAGCAAATTATGGTAACAGCCCAAGTGTCCATCGATAGATGAATGGATAAAGAAGTGGTACACACACACACACAACACACACACACACACACACACACACACACACACACACACACACTGGAATATTACTCAGACATAGAAAAGAGTAAAATCTTACCATTTGCAACATGGATGGATCTAGAGAGAATAATGCTAAGTGAAGTAGGTCACAGAAGGACAAACACCATAAGATTTCTCTCATATGTGGACTTTAAAAAACAAAACGTACAAAGAAATAAAGAAACAAACCAAAGAACAGACCCTTTACTATAGAGAACAAACTGATGGTTATAAGAGGAGAGACAGATGAGGGGATGGGTAAAATAGGTGACGGGTTTTTTTTCTTTTAAACAGTTGTCACTCTTTTTTTTTTTTAACGTTTATTTATTTTTGAGACAGAGAGAGACAGAGCATGAACGGGGGAGGGTCAGAGAGAGAGGGAGACACAGAATCTGAAACAGGCTCCAGGCTCTGAGCTGTCAGCACAGAGCCCGATGCGGGGCTCGAACTCACAGACTGTGAGATCATGACCTGAGCTGAAGTCGGACGCCCAACTGACTGAGCCACCCAGGCACCCCAGGTGACTGGTTTTAAGAGTACATTGTAATATATAATTGTTGAATCACTATATTGTGCACCTGAAACTAATAAAATGTTGTATGTTAACTATGCTGGAATTACATAGCACGTATGTTTAGATACTAGTTATCAGCACAGAGTCACATTAACATACTTGGTACTAGGGGTGCAAGAAAATTATACTTTAAACCCTACGCTGCAAATAAAATTTCAGATTCTTCTATGTCTAAAACTTGAAATTTTCTATGAACTATTTTGAAGTTATTTAGGAAGCCTAGAGAATTCCATGGTGCTTTTTAAGTTAAATTTATGTTGATAAGATATATAGATTTGATTTTCACCATTTCAACCATTTTTTAAAAATCTAAGTCAAATCATATACTTTGGGTATACCCATTCTTTCCACTACAGAGACAGAAACACTATACTTGATGGCTTACTAGCTGATAAACAACAACAAGAAAAGTACACTTTTTGTTTTGTTTCTGCTATGGGTGTATTTATTTTATATTTTTAAAAAATGATGATTTGTTTCTGTTGTCTTAGACATTTATATAAATTAAGCAATGTTAAATTTTTGACAGTTACCTGAAAGTTTTTTTAAACAAACATTTCATGTACTACATTTACTATGTGTCAATTACTCTTCTAAAGCTTTATAGATTTTGACATTGTGAATGCTCAAAATGACTGTACTTGAGGAGTAATAATAGTTTCCTTACTTAGTAGATGACGATACTGAGGCAGAGAAACAATAAATAACTTATTCAAAGTTGTACAGTTGTTGCTGTTATTTGAACTTAGGTAGACTGACTGTGTGGAATGTATGCTCGATATCACCATGTTACACGTTCTCCAGTAATACATGCTCCATTTCTAAAGTACCAAACTTACTTCAAGAACTTACTGTTACTCTTTTAATTCAGCACAGCAATTATTATTTGATAGTACACAAATAGAAACTCCAGGAAGAATAAGCGAAATGTTTGGTCTTAGCTGATTATGTTGATTGGAGTTGTAAATAGAACTCAGATTTTCAGACTTCAAACAAATGCTAAAATAGCATGAGCTTTCTAATCTATTTTCCCCCAGAAATATTCATGACATGTCTCTCTAGGAAAATACATTTTGATCTTTTTCAATAAATTGTTGAGAGATGAAATGTAAGTCCAAATTATTTAACCTTATTTTCTTTTTTTAATATATTTAATAATTTTTGAGTCACAAGAATACCATATATCATGAAGTTAAAACCAAAGATTTTAGGGGCGCCTGGGTGGCGCAGTCGGTTAAGCGTCCGACTTCAGCCAGGTCACGATCTCGCGGTCCGTGAGTTCGAGCCCCACGTCAGGCTCTGGGCTGATGGCTTGGAGCCTGGAGCCTGTTTCCGATTCTGGGTCTCCCTCTCTCTCTGACCCTCCCCCGTTCATGCTCTGTCTCTCTCTGTCCCAAAAATAAAAATAAACGTTGAAAAAAAAAACCAAAGATTTTATACCAGAAACTATGCTCCTTTTGTTGCTTACCAAATTATAGTATTTGTTCATTTGAAAACACATTACTGGAAGTATTACACCTAGAGTCATCTAAAAATTAATTATGTCTATTTTCCAGGGACTACTACTTACTATTTGATATAGTTAGATATCTGTATCTTCTATCTATAGATAGAAGATTATTGCCTTAATCTTCTTTTATAAATATTTTAATGTTTACTTATTTATTTTGAGAGAGAGAGAGAGAGAGAGAGCACATTTGTGTGAGCGGGGAGGGGCAGAGAGAGAGGGAGAGAGAGAGAATTCCAAGCAGGCTCCATGCTATCAGCACAGAGCCTGATGTGGGGCTCAATCTCATGAACCATGAGATCATGACCTGAGCCAAATCAAGAGTTGGATGCTTAACCAACAGAACTACCCAGGAGCCCCTATTGATTTAATGTTTGTAGAGATTATATATCTATATCTATATCTATATCTATATCTATATCTATATCTATATCTATTTATTTATTTATAAATTTATATATTTACATATAAAGATCATCTGTATATGAAAATTAGATAGATGGATAGATAAGGTAATAGCAAATCTTACATTTGAAAAGCAGTTAAAAAAATAACAATTTTAAGCCTGTTGAATACTATCAACCTCAAGCATGATTCAAACATTTCAGATCTTCACAGAGACAATTAGGAAATGAAAATGTTTATAAACCATATGCAGCATGTGTTTTACAACCTTTGGGTTTTGTTTTTGGTAGCTTCTGAATCATTGCTGCTGTTTGTAATCTGCATCTGTTACAAAATTAAATAAAAATGATAAAAATGTAGTTCATAAGAATATAATGAAAAAACAAGGAGAGTAGGAAATGCATTTGTTTTAGGAAGGAGATGAGACAATAATGAGTTTGGGGTACATAGAGGAGAAACCTTGTTTGAAGTCCCCAGAGAGGCCTAATGGCATCGCATTGCCTGAGAAAATTCATGGAGGCTCAGGGTATAAACTCAGTCTTCAGTGGGCTTCTGACCAGACTTGGGAGACAGATGAAACAATTAGATTTAGAAGACACTTGAGTGTATAAAATATGTGCCAAATTATTATATATACTTTTTTGGCTTAAACCTAAGCAATATTTACTTTTGGGATTTAGATACATCTGGAAATCTCAGACAGACAGACTGAGCAGGTGGAGCTTGCAGAAACTTATTTGTATGACAGAGAAGCCTTCTAGGAAAGAATTATCTCCTAAGAGATGAGGGAGTTATCCTCAGTTTTCAAATAGAAGGAATGATGCTGAGAATACTCATAAAGGTTTGCCATATAAATTAATCCCTATCCTGCCTTTCATGAACTCATGTTTGAATCCTAAGTCAAGAGAGCTCTGAGTACATAATGCAAAACACTGGGGACCATGGCCGTGCTGTTTAAATTCTTCCCTAAGAGACACAAAAAAGCAAGAGACATTCTCTCCCATGTAACCAAAGATCATAATGGAGTTTGGCTTCTCAAGATCTCCCATGTATCAATAATATTGGCAGTGGAGAGCAGCAATAGATGTCAGCAGAATCAGTTATTCCTTAAAAACTGGTGGTATATTGTGAGGAGGCAGCAGTGTTTGCATGAGGCTGTTGTATAACATTCAGAGGGAGAGGTGGAAGTGTTCACAGATGGGACAGTTCTCTGTGGAAGTGGTGATATATCACAGGAAAGAGCATTGTCTGGAAGAGGCATGATGGTAATATGCACTCAAAATGGCAACAATACCTAGCAGCAGAGTTCGTACCAGGCAGAAATGGATAAACTGATGGAAAGCAGTTTTTCTCTAACTGCTGGAAGCAATGGGGGTAGTAGATGCTGTTGGTGTTTCTCTCAGCTCCTCTTGACTGGTTCAGACACTTATTCCCTAGTTGCTGTATGTGTTATCTCATTTCATCTCACAGATGGTCCCTTACCTATAGAATTGCCCAACATATTCCTCATCGTTCCTAGCATGCAGCTGCAAATGAACAGTGGCTCATGACCACTGGTCAATTATTGCCAGTATGGTGACTCCTTTCTTTGATATCTGGAAGCAAATTTTCCATCTGGGTCACTTCAACTTCTAAACCTTGGTTTCCAGACGCATGTATTCTAACTACTAGGAACATATCACCATACAACTACCATTGGCTAAAAGTCTATACTGCATTTTGAAGAGTAGCACCCCATCCACTCTTTGTGAAGAGAAAAATGGCCTGAGGAAAATGTGTATACAGACACACAAGCAGTATCAAATTGCTTACCTTATAATCAATGCCTTGAAAAGTTCAAGATTGGAAGATTAGGGATAAGAAGGTCTGGAAAAGAAACATGTGGATGGGCCCAAATGAGTAAGCACAAAGGGTGAGGCTTTGTATCATATTCTGATGCCCACCAGAGAGCATCCACTGCTGAAGAAGAATTGAAGAACCAGATGGACAAAATCTCTCAGTTAATAGATATCAGTCAGATTCTGTCCTTGGCCTTCTTAATGCTAGTGCCCTATGGTGGCAGTGAAGGAGGCATGGACCTGGCAGCATGGGCTCCCTTACATGAAGGCTGGACATTCAAGCTGCCCACAACAAAGAATGACATTGAGCTCCCAGCATAGCATAATTCTTTGAGGATACCACTTAAGTGGCTTGGTGTCAAGTGGTTTATGTCATTCTTGACACATTATGAAAAAGAAAATGTTTCTGATTGAGCTTGATCTGAGATCCAGATCCAGGTTTGCTTTTTTCCCCTTCAGTTCCTCCCTCCACAACATTATTTAAGGGCTCATGGTATCTGACCGAACAATGTGGGATTTTGTAGAATATTGCCCTGACTTCATATATGTATGTTTTAGAAATAAGTTGTAGTGGTTAACTCTAACCATAGAATCCACATAGCACACCATCTAAAAGCTGCTGGCTGAGAGAATCAGTTTGGTAATGAATCACTGAGCTGTTTGGGTGCTGTCCTCAAAGACGTCTGAAACTAATAGCCATTAACTAATAGGTAACACTATATGGAGCTGTGTATCCAATAGTTAGAATACATAGGTCTAGGAAACAAGAGTGGCTCACCTTTTCTAATCATTACCCATTTAGGAATTTGAGATTTTCATCTTTGCAACTTCAGCCTCTATAGATCCTGAGATTCTGATTTGCAGAAGGATCCAGAGATTCCTCACTAGAGGACACAATGAGATTTTCACCAAACTTAAACCTAAAGATACTACTTGGTTTCTTTGTACACTTCAAACTAGGAGACCAGTAAACAAGGAAATGTTTGTTTCTGAGTATGTTGACTCTAACATACTGGCAGGGATAATTGATCCTGATCATCATGAGGAGGCATAGTTGCTACTATACATTGGGACATCTCTATAGCTGTAACAAAATGAATGGTAAGTATAGTAACCATGGTTTGAAAAAGGCATGATAACCAAGGGTTATCTCACAAGGCAAACAAGAAATTCTGACAATCAGAAACACCAGAAAGTGAGCAAGAGAACGTAGAAAGGGTAATGGAAGAGGGAGATGTTTTGCTTATGGGTTTAGGAACAGGTACAGCAGCAGGTGAGGCAGTTCATCCCACTAACCTTTCTCTTGTAAGGGTTATGGAAATGAGATTAACCAGAATCCTAGAAAAGCTATGCTCAGATGAAGTACATTTAATGTGACAAACAAGTGGATCTGAGTTATACAATAAATGGGTATTGGTGCCTCATCTGGGTTCCTTTGGCATCACATATACTCATCTTCCTGTTGCTCTGAATGTTGGCTAATGGTAACTCATTGCTCTCGCTTTCTACCAAAAGGGTAGAGCCTCATCGTTTAACCTCATGCAAACCACTAATATTGGGAATACTAGTTGGGGAATACTGGCTTAGAATAAGATCAAGGATTGTTATCCCAAATCAATGTCACATCTTGTCTCTCTAATGTTCTTACCTCTCTAGTTCCTGTGATCCATGGGCATATGAATTATTGGCCAAACAGAAGCCACCTCCCCTACTTCCTACAAATAGACCTTGGCCAATGACTGTGTGACATTGAGTGTTCAAAAGGGAAACTTCTTGCCTTAAGGTGGGCTACCTTTATGGTGAAATTTAAATTTCAGAACTTAATTATAGGATCAGAAGGAAGGTAGTCACCAACTAAGACACATCCTTGCTTAGCTTCCCCTTCACCCTCCTGTTCTGTCTTGCTTCTCTCATCCCACTCCTCATAAAAGCACTGTCCAAAAAGCACCCAAAAAGAATCCTCAAGTCAGGCTATGGAGCACATCCTAAAGGAGTGATGAAGTGCCTTCCCACTTTTCAGCAGGAAGGAAGATTTGATGTTAGTCATGACCAGGGGCAAATCAAAACAAATAATATACAAATGGAGGTGTCACATAGTTTCTGAGCAGAATTGCTCATGAATGCATGCAGATAACTACTGGGGCATTCCCTATATAACTGGAAAAAATTCTGCCAAGAATTGGAGAAACTGCCGCTCAGAGCAAGAGTAAGTAAAATTTATTGCTAATATGTCTCTATTTTATACCCTGGACTGGGAAATGTGGTAAATTACCATAAGAAACAAGCATTTCCAGTCACTGAATTGCTTTTGTCTTCCATTCAGATTATTCCATGTTGTGTTATATGTGGCAAGTCATTGTGGCAATCCAAAAATGGCTTATTATGCATGAACTCAGAACTAATAGAGTACATGATTTGAAGTATAGTTCTTCTGGTCCATAGTGAATCCTGATGAATGATATTTACCATATTTTGTGATTTACTTTCATAGTACTTTTAAACATTGCAAACTTGAGTGTTATTTGACATAATTTTCCTATCTTCTGCTATTACCTTTCTTTTCATCAAATCTTTTTCTAAATAATTTATTTGATTTCCACTTTTTGAACTTGGAAATTACAATCCAATTTCCATGAGATATAACTTAGGTCTACTTAGGTTTTTTTATGGTCCTATACATATCAGTCATACACAGACAGTTTTTAGGTTTGTTTCCACCAAAGCTACTGATATGGACATTTGTTTTAATTGGATTTTATTAGTTGGGACCTTAGAGCAATTTTAATTCCTTCAATTTCAAGTTCTAAGCATACATCTATTTTTTCTCAAATAATACTCATCACTTTAAAAAACTGGCCAGAGCTGAAGTGAAAAAAAAATGACCTGAATATCAATTATTAGCAAAATACCAGTGCATTTTATCTTAGAAGAAGACTGATCACAAGGATTTTCAAGGGTGTTAGTCTATCTTCATGCTTTCAGGCTAGTACTAAACCTAACAGTTGAGAGCAGAGGATTTAATCTGTTTTTAGTTTATCTTTAAACTGAAAATGATTCCTTTATATTTTGAGATTAATCTGGAAGCTAAAGATACCACAATTCTCTCATAAATCACTATCATTTCATAACTATATAGCAATCAGAAGATCCTTAACACCTAAAACAGCTTGAATAAACTTCTACTTATCAGAGAGTTGATGTCTATCAGTTAGGACCCATAGACTGCTGAATCTAGGCGTATCAGTCATTTTTGGAACTAGAAAATTTCTTTTATTCATAAATACTCCCAGATTTTCCTGTCAAAGTCACTGTGACTCCATCACTAGATATTTGTTTATTTGGCTTAGGGCTTTGCTTCTCTGTGATTTGATTTAGCAACCTGGATGTTGGGTATCTAGGCTGAATTGGTTTGCATCCTTATCTGGGACTGTTTTTGCACAGGGGAAAAATGGTATTTTCCTTCTGGCCTCATTCTTCTTTCTTTCTAAGACTTTAAATCAGAATGAATACGATAAGAATAAGATTCCTAAGGACAGTTTTCCCTATCTACAACATAAAACTCGTCTAGTATTTCCCAAACTGTGTTCTGTGGAGATGTTAATAAATGATACGGTTTTCTTTGAATAGACGGCACGGTGGCTGCCTTACACCACAGCAAGAATTACAATGCAATTAGAAGCTTTGAAAAATATTACAGAAAAGAATCTTGTTTCTTTGTTTAAACTTATACAAATAATTTTTGGTAGCATATCGTTTAACCTCAAGCAAACCACTAATATTGGGACTACTAGTTGGGGAATACTGGCTTAGAATAAGATCAAGGGATTGTTTTCCGAAATCAATGTTGCATCCTGTCTCTCTAACGTTCTTACCTCTCTAGTTCTTGTGATCCATGGGCATATGAATTATACAGCATCCTCACCTGGGAACTTCCAATCTGAATGTGATAACAATGGGTTTCTGTACTAATACTTTTTCAAGAGTATTTTTAAAAATTTTTTAATGTTTATTTTTGAGACAGAGAGAGAGACAGGGTGTGAGCATGGGTGGGGCAGAGAGAGAGGGAGACACAGAATCCGAAGGAGGCTCCAGGCTCTGAGCTGTCAGCACAGAGCCTGATGTAGGGCTGGAACCCACGGACCGTGAGATCATGACCTGAGCTGAAGTTGGATGCTCAACCAACTGAGCCACCCAGACGCCCCACAAGAGTATTTTTTTAGTTACAAGTTCCGGAAATGCAACTCAAACTTGCTTATACAAGGATTTTCATCATGTGATGAAATTGGAAGGTCATGGGCTCAAAGAAAGAGCTTCAAGATTGAGAACAGGTCTGGGGATATCAGACTCCAGAAGCAGAGGTCTGATGACATTGGGGCTCCATCTAGCCTCCTCTCATCTGATATTGCTACTGCTTGGCTTCATTTCCTTTTACATCAGACACCTTTTTCCATGTGGAGTGAAAGGCAATGGCTTCTACTAGCCACCAATTCACATTCATAAAACTCCATGACCTTAAGTGGAAGGACCCTTTTCACTTGCTTCAGACAAAAAACTCAAGGCAGGAATCTGGACTATATGATACCATATAATCGGCTTGGACCAATCACTGTGGACAAATGAATAGACAAAATGAATCTAGACCTGGATTATATGCCTGCCTTTTAAGCCTTTTCAGGTGGGTTATAGAATACCTTTTAATTGAAGAAGTAGTTCACAAAAGGACAAGTTGGGGGAGGGGGAAAAAGAGGAGTTCCAAACAGGTATTAATAAAAATATTCATTATATTTCATTCTTTGATAGACACAAAGAGTATCTGAAAACACATTTACTCTCTTCTATCTAAAATATTGTTCAGTTACTGCATTTAGAATCTCTGGATTATATTCACTTTCCTTAATCAGGTCTATATGTACCAGCTCATGACCTGGCCATTTATGTGCTAACTGATAAATAAAACCACAAAACAAATACAGTAAGACCCCTCTTTTAGAAACAGGGAAAATGGAATATAACATGCAGAGATCAGAACTCCAAGATACAGATTTTATTCTAGTAGACAATGGTCTCTAAATTATTTCCTCCCTGGCTATAGAGTGAATTCTATAAGGGAGCAGCCATATTTCCTATAAGCAAAAATGGTTGGAGCTCCCCTCACCTCTGTCCTCCATAATGACTCTTCAGAGGGATATTGGAAAGATTCCTGTCTGTGGACAACACCAATTTGGAAGTTCTTTTCCTCATTTACATGAGTTTGGGAAATCTTGGATTTGCTTTAGAAACTAAATAGTCATAGGCCTTTGTTAGCCAGGCCTGGGTGGCAAATACTTAAGTAACTGGTTGGATGCCAGGCAGCTAGATTTTTTTCTGTCTGCACTAACTTCCTAGGTGGCCTCATGTATTTTCACAGATTTAAGCATATGTATGAAGGTCAGTAAATATATAACATCCCACATTTCTCCTATGCATGAGACTTGCGTCCCAAACTCTTCTTTGGAAGTTCCAATATAACAAGACTAAACCAGTGAGTCTTCTTACATCTTAGTATCTGGCTCTATGATTCACCCATATTCTCAGGCCAAACACTCTTATAAATCATAGATTTATGCACAAATCCAAGTTGTTTTTGTTTTTTTTTTTTCTGAATCTGAGTACTTATCACCACTTCTACTGCCATCATTCTGATTTAAGCCAACATAATCTCATGCCTGGACTACATGCTTCATATACAGAAGCTTCATAACTAGCCTCCCATTTGTACTCTTGACTCAGCAGCCAGAGTAGATTTTATTTTAAAGTTGTGTATCAGATAAAGGAAACTTCTCTGCTCAAACAATCCTATTGTTGTTTTAAAATAAAATTTAAATCCTGACCATAAGACTCTACTGTCTTGACCACAACCATCTGTGAAGTCTCATTCTGTTATGGGCTCCACCTTACTCAATTAATTCTGACCACACTGATTTTCCTGCTATTCACTGAACACTTCAAGCTCATAATGCCTCAGGGATTTTCTATTGCTGTTTCCTCAGCTCTTTCTATCCCTAGATCTGAACATGACTTTCTTCTTTTATTTCAGGTTGCTCCTCAAATGTCACCTCCTATACCTTATGTTGTTTTTTCTTCATAAGCTTATATTTACCTGATATTATATATTATTTGTGAATTTTCTGTAACCCTACTAAAATGCTAGAATGTGATCTCTCTTATTATAAGGCTTTCTTTGTTTTGCTCATTGCTCTTTTCTAGAATGGTATCTGGAATATTTTATCTATATCTCTATATGTATGCATATATAATTATATATACATAATTATGTATCATATTTAATGTGTGCAAAATTATTTCTATGGTTAGTAACCAATGCCTAACTCATGATCATTTAATATTGACCTGCCTTTTTGGTTTTTGTTTCTTAGCAATTGCTAGCATAGACTGTTTTTAATCTTGTTTCTAAGTCTAATAATGTGTCCAGCACTATTTTAAATGTTTTAACAATGCAGTAGTTCATTCTTCTATCTAAGCAACACTATAGGGAAGATAAAATGGTATTACCCTATTTTAGAGAAGGGAAGTGAGGCATAAAGTGTTCACTTACTTTCCTAAGTTACACACTAATATGAAGCAGAACCAGAATTCAACTGAATTAATTTGGCTCCCCAATCTGTGTACATGAATACTTACATGACACTTTGTTCCACCTGGGCCCTGGCTCTTCCTCAGAGCATTGAGCAACACTGTGTTTTGACGGGAGTCTAAGAGAACATCATCCCACAATGTGTTTCAGGGAGGCTTTCTCAGGAGGCTTGTGCCAGGGCCTTCAGATTTCTCACTTTCCTGGTACCACCTTGGCTTGAGGAGAGGGCCCGCCCTCTGTTCATGCAATCCTTTGGGACAAATTGCTTCCATGCTTAGCCCAGAAGAGACATTTTATTCCCTCATAACTCATGGAAAATAATAGGGACATGGCCAGTTCTCAAAGTAAGAGACTGTAAAATGTGTTTAGCTGCACACCCAGGTGAAGGAAACAAGTTAAAAATAAAACAAACAAACATTTAACCAGAATTATCCAACAGAACTTTCTTTAAAAATGAAAATGTTCTATTGTACTAATAAGGTAGGCAATGGCCATATGGAGCTACTTAGCACTTGAAATGTGGTAGTGTGACAGAAAAAATGAATATTTGATTTAATTTTAATTAATTTAAATGTAAATAGCCATGTGTGAATGGTGGCTTTCATATTGGAGAATGCAGACCACTTGCACAAGGCAATAGGATATATGTTTAAGGATGTTCATTGGGCTTTATTGGCAATAATAAAAATTTAGAGGCAAAATGAATAGCCAATTTGGGAATTTGTGATATGACCCCCCTCAGCAAATGGCTAAAATATTATGTGTTAAATATTGGTGCTTAGGTTCTGAGCCTGTGGCTAGAAATTTAGGAGACTTTGTAGAAAATATCAGAATATCAGAGCAGATTGACTCTTTAAAACCTTGGTAAGGGACTGCAAAAAGCACCATTCTTTGGTCTAAGGCAAGTGTTCTCAAAGTATGGTCTCAAACCAGCAGTATCAGCATCACCTGGGAATTTGTTCGAAGAGGAAATTCTCCAACACCACCCCAGACCTACTGAATCAGAAATTCTGGGGGTGGGGCCAAACATTTTGAGTTTAATAAGCCCTTCTGATGATACTGACACATGCTAGCATTTGAGGACCACTGATCTAACCACTGATCTAAGGCAATAGTCCTCAACCCTAGCTGCTCATTAGAATTACCAAGGGAACTATAAAGAATAGGGTTGCCATGGCTCATCCTCAGAGATTTTTATTTAATTGTTATGTGGTAGGGCCAAGTATTTTTAAAAGTCTCCTGGGTGATTCAAATGCACAAACAGAATTGAGAACCAAAACTTACGTGACCCAAACTGAAAACAGAAAAGGAAACAGATCACAACTTTATTACCAAGACGTTTTCTGCCTGTGGTTCACAGAAAAAAAAATGCTGGTGAGTGAGAAATAAATCTTAATATGTTGAAGTGTTTGGTTATAACATGAGCCCAACTTGATTAGTACATGCCCTACAAACATGTTAGGGACTGTGATATAACATTCTTAAGTACCAATAATTTTTCTTCAAAATACTACATACATTAATTAATTCATTCTTACTGTCATTTAGTATTGATTAATTCATTCTTACTGTCATACAGTAGACACTTGAATGCAGTTTCATTTTTTTATTTCTTTGTAGGTAACTTTTTTCTCTTGATATTTGCATAATTATTTTTTATTCATTAAAATATTTTATATATGTATGCATTTATTTTTCCTTGGTAAGTGGTGAACCTTTTAAATATTCAAGTTAATGTTTATTTTTAGCTTAAGAATGTTTCTAGCTATTATTTCTTCGATTATTACTTTGGATCTGTTTGCTTTATTCTATCATGAATTCTTTAAGGTCTTTTTTTCCCTCTATAGATTGAATTTCCTGGATCTAGTTCCTTTTTCTTACATCATTGTTTATCAGTCTGTTCAGGCTGCCATAACAAAATACTACAGGCTGGGTGGTTTAAACAACAGAAATTTATTTTCTCACAGTTCTGGAGGCTAGTCCAAAGGTTCTGGCAAATTTGGTTTCTGACTCGGGCTCTCTTCCTGATCTAAACTAAAAGTGATATAAAGTTCAACTTTTTTTCAATACGCTTGTAACCTGCAGTTTTATTTTCAAAAGCAAATTGCAATAACCTTCTCCACCCACAACCCCAAACATTTGACTAGATTGTTGGGTTTCTTGGAGCAAGGACATTAGGCATTAAAAACAGTTGCTTCTCATGAACAATGACTTCCCTTTAAAGATAAGCTAACCTATCTTGAAATCTAAATTGATCAATTTATTTTTAATTTTAAACAAATTTCAACCTCAATTTTAATCTCAGCACTCATATATTCAGTGTTTATTAAGTACAGAAATACCAGAACTAAGTTATTTAAGCATTACTCAGGAAAGTGCACTGTGTTCTCATTTCATTCAAATTGCAAAATAAACATAGAAAAAGGTAGGCTATGCTGTGATAACACACAATCTGAACCTCTTAATGGGTTGAAATAGTTAAGGTTTATTTCTTGCTTATGCTTCCTGCCCATTTCTGGATAGCTAGGAGCTACCATCAAATCTTTCTTACTCTAAGCCAGGATTTCTTAACAGTGGCACTGTTGACATTTGGGCTGAATAATTTTTATTGCCCCAGGGAGAGGTTAGGGTTGTCCTGTGCATTGCAGAATACTTCATGCAGATCTGGCTTCTGTTTACTAGATTCAGGTAACTAGATGTCTACTCTCCAGCTTGTGCCAACCAAAAAGGTATCTTTAGACATTGTCAAACATCCCATAAGATGGCACAAGTAGTGCTTGAGAACCACTGCTTCCAAAACGCTACTGTCAGGACAGAGGGAAAGAGCCCATGGAGGACTGCACATTGGCTTTTCAAACTTTTGCCTGGAAGAGACTCAAACCACTTCTGCTTATACTTGACTGGCCAAACGTGGCCATATTTAACTTCCAGAAGGAAGGGAAGTACAGTTCTATCATGTTCTTATGAGGAGAGTAAGAAATATTAGGGACCAGGATTAATGACAATCACAGTTATACATTTTGTGAGGAAATAAGTATTTTTTTTCTTTCTTAAGAAGTAGTGTATGTTTCACAATGGTCACTGACTTTAATCATTAGTAGTTTCAGCACATATATGTAAAGTAGAGCAACTATTTGCTATATCTTTGAGGATATATGGGAAAATAATTACTAAAGATCTGGTGATATAAAGGAATACTACAGAGGTGACTGGGTGGCTCAGTCGGGTAAGTGTCTGACTTCGGCTAAGGTCATGATCTCATGATTTGTGGCTTTGAGTCCTGTGTCAGGCTCTGTGCTGCCAGCTCAGAGCCTGGAACCTGCTTTGGATTCTGTGCCTCCTTCTCTGTCTGTACCTCCCCTGCTTATGCTATGTTTCTCTCTCTCTCAAATATAAATAAACATTAAAAAAATTATAAGAATACTACACCATCCTCAACATTTTGTGTTGAATGTTTACCATGCAAGGAACTGTCCTATGGTCTGAGGTTTATAAAAAGAAAAAAGAAAAGAACACATACTTTTTGAACATTGAGATGATTTTTATATATAGCATATTATTCAATTCCCCAACAATCTTTTCAGGAGGTATAATTACATACATTATTTCATTGAGCATTATGAGAGGCAGGGGGTTTGAGTCTGTGACCACATTTATTCAGGTGGTAAGAAACGGACTCTGGATTCCGATTCTGGAATCCCGTACTCAACTCTGTGCTCTCTTTATCATATTACATCTTGGCTTCTCAGCCTTCACAACCAAGGAGCTCACAATTTAGATATGGCATATATGCAAAAATATCTAGCAACAAAATATTTAGGGGAATTATTTCTTTATACTTGAAGTTATATTAGAAGCTAGAATAATTTGTTGTCTCTTAGGGTTAGGGAGAATATTAAATACACTTCAGTAAAATTCAGATTGACTATATAATTACAATTTATAATCTAATTTTCTGATTGTTTAAATGTATAATGTTAAAAGTTATAAAAATATCCTAAGATATACTCATACTGTCTAATGTCTTTTTTATGGTTTAATACACTTGAAACCATAGCAAACTAATAGGAATAGAACCAGAAGACAGACAATGTTAAAAACATGTAGGACAAGTCAGTTAGAAAAATATAATGAATGGAAGGAATCTACTGTAAGATAAAAATGCTATAAATACCGTATAGAACCCACCAATAAGAAATTTACTTGTTTTAAAAAAAAACCCAAATGCTAGCATTGTCTAGAAAAATGTAACGCATTTATTTATAATTGTTGTAAAGTTGAGGTGCTAAAACTTGTTCATCAAAACATTTTGACTTGCAGTAATGTTTATGTTCCTGCATTTATATTAACAATTCACACACCAGTGAAAGTGGATAAACTGCCAATACCTGATTTCTGTCTCCAGTTTTTCAACTTGAAATCATATATACTTAGGTACTTTTTGACTCCATGGGGAAAAAAGATATCTAATATTCAGAACTACCCATAACAGGAAGAAGAGAAAATTGTTTTTGAGAACTTGATCAATCATAGGGTATAACAGTCTCTCATTAGTAGGGCCTCTCCTGACAGGTGCAGAAAAAGGAACCAAGACACTCTAGCAGCACTACAGCTGTCATCTGGGAGTATTTTAGGGTCAAATATATCATGGAGAGTTTGACATGGTAGTAACTCGTTTGTAAGCATCATTTTCAGAGACTGGTTTGTCTACTCAAATTGACCTCAGAGCCATTTTGGAAGACAGTTTGGTGGTTCCCCAAAAAATTAAACATAGAATTACCATATGCCATGGCCATTCCACTCCTGGGTATATGCTTGAGAAAATTGAAAACAGGTCCACACAAAACTTGAATATGAATATTGACAGCAGCATTATTCATAATGCTCAAAAAGTGGAAACAATATAAATGTTTACAAACTAATTTATGACTAAAAATGTGGTCTATCTACACAATGGAATGTTACTTGTTATTTAGCCATAAAGAGGATTTAATCATTCTTTTCTGTCATGTTTGCATTATATTGGACATGGATTAGAAAACTTGGAAAAGCGTCTGGATGTGTTCTTTTTCTTTTGATGTTAGAAATATTCTTTGTACAAATGTTCCTGAGTTAGGGATTTTTTTTGTTGCTAGTAACTGAAATTGACTCATCTAATTTAAGTAAAAGAGTAGCTTGTTGAAATACACAGAGAAGCTCACAAAATTGACAGAAAAATCTGAACAACCAAGCTTTTGGCAGGAGAGGAACTAGGGCAGTGTCAACTATCAGTAAAGTCTCTTTAGATCCCTTTCTTTGGGGAAGTTTGAATTGGTTTCTTTTTTGCCCCAAACAAAAGGTCTCACATATTACCGAAGTAACCTACTAGCACAGAAACGCAGAAACAGAGAAAATTCATTATTTTCCTAGTGAAACATGTCCAACTGTCCAGATAGTGGTGACCTTTAGAGCTTGTTATGGTAAGATGCGAGTGACCTTGATACAGCATAAATGTTTGTGCCATCCTGTGTTCAATTCCTTACAGACCCAGCTCAGGTCTTCCTCAGCATCTTCTTGTGTCACTTTATGTGATTTCATTACTAGTTTTTATCTGGATCAATCAGGGAATGGGATGATTCTGATTTTGTTGCTTGTTCAGCAGTCTCTTGATCCTGAAAGTCTTGTGAAAAGACATGGTCAAGAATGGAGTCAACCGCTCACACCTAGATGGTGGAAAAAGGCCATTTTTTAATGTTTGCGTGTTTGTTATTGTTGTTGTTTTACCTCATGTCATTCTGCTCAAGATACAAACACTCAGGAGAGAGGTTTTGATTGTTCTGGTTTAGGTCTTATGCCAGTCCTTGGCCGTCCTACTTAAATTGTATGAAAGGTGGAGTAGTTTCCCACAAGACATTCAAGGAACTGTACCCCAGGAAGGTGTCAGGTGACAGAATTACCTCTGAACTGGCATTATTCTATATACATTTTATGTCATTTCCAAGGTCACCTAACAGGAGCGGTAGTCATTAATAAAAATTCATCAGGAAAAATGCAATTTCACTGGTAGGGTAAATGAATCATGGCTTCCTCTCAATTCACTTTAGTTTACTAAGTGTCCACAATTGGGCAGGGAACTTACCGTTCTCCAAAATTTAGGGAAGGGTAGGGGCAAACAGTGTTAGGGTAATTGGCTCACAGGGGAGACATTCCTGCTAAGACTTATAAAAATAAAACAAAAATGAAGCAAAACACATTGCACAGAGCACTAGAACATAAATTATCATTGTTTAACAAATGTCTTTTACAAATATGTAGCCCATATATAATTTAGTGTACTTAAAAATTTTTTTAATGTTTATTTATGAGAGAGAGAGCACAAGCAGGCGAGGGGCAGAGAGAGAGAGAGACAGAGAGACAGAGAGAGAGAGAGAGAGAGAATCCGAAGTAAGCTCTAGGCTCTGAGGTGTCAGCACAGAGCCCGATTTTGGGCTCAAACCCATGAACTGTGAGATCATGACCTGAGCCAAAGTCGGACCCTTGACTGACTGAGCCAACCAAGTGCCCCAATTTTTTATGTTTTCCTATTAGGGAGTTTTGCTCAGCTACTAGGTAGTGACACTACTTCTTTAAGGAAGCAGAGACCAAGACTTTCTTACTTTGTTATTTCTTTCTTTCATAATATTGCACAAAATGATCATTTTGAGGGCTCATGAGTTTTAGATGATAGACTATTACTTTTTAAAATCCATATATGCTGTTATGGAGACCAGGAACTTTTGGATATAAAACAAAATTCAAAGATTTTAATTATTTTTGTGTAACCTACTTTTATTTATGCCAAGCTACACTTTCAACTTAAAAAAAAAGTTATTTGGAAAACTCTAGGAAATGACTATTTCTCAAATCTTCATTTCATACGTTAGTAGTGCTGTAATTTAGAAAATTTATTTTATAGGACCTGGTGATTTATTCTTTTATATTTTCTTTTATTGTTTATTTTTTCCTTCATGCAAACTTTATGAGGGCAGGAAAAATTTCACACAATTCTCCAATACTTAAAAAATATTTTAAATTATAAAAATTATAAATAACTCTATGAGATATATCTTATGTATTCCTCCTCTGAGGTAGCTAATACTGTCATATCGATTTACAGATGAAGAATTTGGGGCTTACAAAGGCAGCCTGTCATATATATGTAGTAAATAGAAGTGTTAAATTTCAAATACCAAAAGTTTGACTCCAGGGCCTAATGTTTTTTTTAATTATGAATACTACTGCTTTAAAATGATTCTAAACATGTACCAGATACTTCATAAATGCCTGTTGATTTGAATGGAATGACTTTATATGCTTAACAATTAGAATATTTATTAACTCAACAGTTGCTATCACTTAGCGTAAAGAAGAGTTTGCAAGCCCATATGATAAATCAAGCTTATTTATCTACATCAGTCAGTATCTTGCTAAAAGAAAAGCACCCTTTCCTGAGAAGGGCAGCAGCCAGTAGCAATGATTTTTCAATAATATTTTAGAGGGAAACACTTTATTATTAAGAAAATGAGTACTTTCTCACTAGGAACTGCAGAAGCCAGATCACATTCCCTAGCCGCAGCAGGTGGTTCCCAGAGTCACTGACAGTCAATAAGCTTCTAGAAGAGCAAACAGCAGCGGGCCTCCCAAGTTTCAGGGCCTCTCAGCAGTGGAAAAGGAATCCATTGCTTCAAGTACTTAGGGGGTAAAACAAAATCCAGTAGTTACCAGTTTTCCAGGCTCCGGGTTTCCACCTGACAATGAAAAACAAACACCACTACAAGCAAGCATAAAGAAAGAGCAGCAGTGAGAGTGAAGAAGGAGGAAAAAATGAATTGTTTGGAAAAGGGAATGTGAGGAAGAAAACAAGTACTTAGAGCAATGGGCTTTGAAGGAATTTGAACCCATGTTCACATAGAAAAGAAATATCAGTAATCATGTAGAAGGCCTACTTATCATAGGGTGGAGATTTTAAGTTTTGTATTGTCTCTTGTTAAATGACCTCATATTATTTTCAACTATATACAGATGTTTTAAGACTGTGGTGAGTTACATGAAATAAAGGTTTTTTTTTTAAACTTCGTATTAGAATGCAAATGTCTTACCCTCACAGGCTCATCACATATTAACATCTGCACTGTATTTCTTAGATCCTACTTTTGAAGAATGAGTGTAGGCTTTAGGGTGAACAGTGTTTCCTCATGTCTCCCTAATTCTACCATTATAACTAAATCTACATTTCTTACTGTTGTTCCATTTATAGACATTTCAGGCATCAAACATAGCTGGTAAAATCCTAAATGGAATCGAATTTAACTGAATCATTTGAGAAGGTTCTTTAAACATTTTAACTCATGTTGCATTGAGGTTGTTTAGAGACATCAGGTCCTCAAGGAGACAGCAAACTAGTAATTTGAAAAGAATTATTAATTTGTAAAATGGGACTAGCTACTAAGAGAGGGTAAAGAGAGCTCTAGAGAATATTGGAATATCAAGTGAAAGGTTGAGGGAGTATACACAGGAAGGTACAAACCTGAAAGAGATACTACCTATAGCAGTGCTGAAATTCACTCTTTGTAAGAAGGAATACTGGATGGAGGAGGTTTCCTGAAGTGTCACAGACCAAGGTCGGGGAGGGGGAAAACACCTACTGGGGTTCCAGGGAAATTCTCTAGGTCACTGTCCATTTTGATTCTGGAAAAATGTTCTAGGAAGCAACTCACTACACTGTTTATTGGCGTATCAGCAAGACCCGGGAAGATACTGTGCACTCGTGTACTGGTGAGACTTTCTAGGAAGCTGTTGCTGGGATGATGGTGAAAAGTTTGGAGTTCAAGCCCTGCCAAGTAAGAGGGTCTTACTGAACACCTCAGGTTTTCCGCTGAATCCCAACTAGGTTCTCATAAATCCACAGATGACCTAGATATTGGAACTGGCTGACAAGGCACTTCTCAATTCGGTATGATGCATGAGTAAATAGAATTTAAACTGAGAACAACAGTTTTACTAGGATGAAGAGATACAGGCTGGAGATTGGATCTGCCAGGTGACTGGAAATTGAAAATGAAATTACTGTGATTTCTTTTCTTTCTATTTTATAATAATTAAGAAAGTATTATACCATCTGTGCTAGTTATCAAAATTCATCCTTCTTTGCCCTGCTTTATGATGCTGGAACTGGACTTGCAAAAATTTTTTTTTCTTTGCCATCTGGCCCAATATTAGACCTTATCAGTAAAAGGATATGATAGGACATTGTAGAAAGAAAGGCTTCACTTATGGCTCCCTGTGCTTTTCTTTTTGCTGTAATAAGTGCTACGGCCAGTAGGAATCTTACAGTGGGTTACACAGTGACACATGCCTTTGAGTAGAAATAATTCCAGGATGAGAGCTAGATACTTGAACTAAGAGAAAAATAAAAATAGGACCACCAAAGATGACAACTAAGATTCCATAAAATTAAGGTAATAAGCTAGTACTTTGTGGTTAAGCATTTCACAAATTTGAATAATAACAGATCCAAGAAGTTCAGCCAAACTCAAGTAGGATAAATACAAAGAAAGGTACATACAGTAATGTCACCTTTAGAAGACCAAAGATACAGAGAAATAATTGAAAGTAGTCAGAGGAATAAAGGACAAATTACCTATGTACCATATACCTATATTACCATATTATCTATAGTGGAACAATAAGAAGACCAGTCATGTTTGACTGGTCATAAAACAGAAGCCAGAAGACAACAAAATGGCATCTTTAAAGTGCTAAAAACAAACAAATAAAAAAACACTATGTAACTAGAATTTTATGTCCAGTGAAATTATCTTTCAAAAGTAAACACAAAATAAAATTAGAAGATTTGAAACACATTCCAAAGAATGTTATGGAATTTTATTTATCAGAAAAAAAAAATGTCAGCCAAAAAATTGACCTAGAGAAAAAAATAGTGTTAAGGAAAATGAATATAAAAACTATCTCCAAATGATTTTAGAGTCTTTACTTTTTTCTACTTTTTAAAGTTTATTTATTTTGAGAGAGAGAGCAGAGAGAGAGGGAGAGAATCTCAAGCTGGCTCCACATCGACAACATCGAGCCTGATGCAGGGCTCGAAGTCATGAAACCATGAGATCATGACCTGAGCTGAAACCAAGAGTTGGATCCTTAACCAACTGAGCCACCAAGGTGCTCCGATTTTCGAATCTTTAAGAGATAATTGACTAATGTGCAAATAATAAGAAAGTATTGTGGGGATTATAACATATGTAGACATAAAAGCTATGAAAATATGAGCCAAAGAATGGGAGAAGAAAATGGAAATATAATGTTTCAAGTTTATTAAACTAGAACACTACTAGAACCCTAGAACATCACTAAAAACAAAGCAAAGCAAAGCAAAACAAAACAAAACAGAAAGGAAGTATCACTAGCAAGAGAATAGTGGAGATAAAATGACACCTAAGTCTTCCGTTTATCCAAATGAAGGCAGAACACAAAGAATAAAAAGAACAAAGCTCAAGTTGGATAAATAGGAAAGTAATATCAGGATTGTAAACTGAAATCCACTCGCATCATTAATTACATTATATATATAGATTGATAAATCCAATTAAGAGGCAGAAATTGTCAGGATAAGAAAAAAGCAAAATCCAACTGTTACCTATAAGAAAGTCGCTTTTACACATAAAGACACAGATTAAATGAAAAGGAAAATATTGAATGAAACTAAATGATAGAAAAATATATGCAGAAGGAATCTGGAGTGTTCATATTAATATCAGACAAAATAGATTAGGACATGGAATACCGCCAAGGATACAGAGGGAAATTTCAGAATGATAAGGAAATCAATTCATCAAGAAAATAATCCTAAATGAGTATGCATAGAAACATGATATTTTTGAAATATTTTATACCACTTGAAACATTTTATACCAAACTACATAACTTTAAGATTAATTCTAAATGATAGTCATCTAGACTCTTTTGACACTGGTGTAAAGATACCATAGATCAAGGGAAAGGCATAAACCCACAAATACACAGTTAATTGATTTTTGACAAATATGCCAATTCAATAAGGAAGGACAGTGTTTTCTCAAACCATTATTTTTTAAAAACATTTATTTATTTTTGAGAGAGTGCAAGTGAGGGAAGGGCAGAGAGAAGGGGCAGAGGATCCAAAGTGGGCTTTGCATTGACAGCAAGTGAGTCTGATATGGGGTTTGAATGCATGAATCGTGAGATCATGACCTGAGCTGAAGTCACTCAACCAACTGAGCTACCCAGGCGCCCCATCTCAAAACCATTATTTTAATGGAAAACTCCTGACACCAGAAATTTTATATTATCTGATACCATTTGCAAAATTCTAAAAAATTTGAAAACATAGTGACGCAAAGTAGACCAGTCAGTGATTGTCAGAGCCTAAAGTAAGGGTGGAAGTTTGACTAAAGTGAGGGGAGAGGAACACAGGATAACTTTTTGGGATCATAGAAATATTCTGTATCATGATTGTGGTGGCTGATATATGACTGTATATATTTGATCAAACTAATTGAATTATTCCCTTAATATTGTGAAGTTTTAAAAAGTAAGTTTTATCTCATTAAACTACATTCATAAAATGTAATTCACTACATTTATATAATAAAGGAGAAAAATCACATGGACACTATGATCAGAAAAAACAAAACAAAACAAAACAAAAACCTCAGCCAAAACAAAACAGGTTTGATAAAATTTACCATTTATTGATAGCAAAAACTCTCAGTAATTTAGTAGAATAGAATGTCATCAATCTGATAAAAGGCATCTACAATAATCTACAATAATGCACTTTCTCTAAGATCAGGAATAAAGCAAGGATATATGCTTTTACCATTATATTCAACATTGTTCTGAAAGTCCTACCAGTCCAGTAATTCAAAAAAGAAATGAAGGGCATAAATATTGGATGTAGCATCTCCCTATGATATAAAAAAAAAAAAAAAAAAAAGAATTGCATTGGGGCACATCGATGGCTCAGTCAGTTAAGTGTCCAACCTTGGCTCAGGTCATGATCTCATGGTTCGTAAGTCTGAGCCCCACATGCAGCTCAGTGCTGACTATGGAGCCTGCTTGGGATTTTCCCTTTCCTTCCTTTTCTCTGCCCCTCCCTTACTTATACTCTCTCAAAATAAATAAAACTTAAAAAAAAAAAAAGAATTGTATTTCTGTAGACTAGCAACAGCACATTGCTACACTGAATAGTACTGTATACTATTACAATACATTACAGAGAAGAATTAAAGAACAAATAAATGGGGAGATATACCATGTTTGCTATTAAAAGACTCACTATATTCAGGTGCCTGGGTGGCTCAATCGGTTGAGGGTCCGTCTTCAGCCCAGGTCATGATCACGCCGGTTGTGAGTTCGGGCCCCGCGTCGGGCTCTGTGCTGACAGCTCGGAGCCTGGAGCCTGCTTCGGATTCTGTGTCTCCCTCTTTCTCTGCCCCTCCCCTACTCATGCTCTGTCTCTCTTTGTCTCAAAAATAAATAAAACATTAAAAAATATATAAAAAAAGACTCACTATATAAGATGTGAATTTACCTCAAATTTAGCTGTAAATGTAATGAAAACCCAATCATACTCCTAGTAAATGATTCTTCTGAGAGAGTAATAAACTGATGCCACTATGTATAGAAGAATGCAAAGGCCCCAGAAGAAACAAAACAATCTTAAACATGAACAAAGTGAGAAGACTTATATTACTTAATTCTAAGACTTATTTTAAAGATGTAATAATCAAGAGTGTGTGATATTGGTATTTGCACAGACAAGTACATCAATGGAATGTAAGAAAAGCACAGAGATAGATCCACAATATACAAATTATTTTAACTAAATGTGTTTATGCAATCTCAAGAGGAAAGGGAAAGGCTTTTAAACAAATATTTCTGAAACAATTGGATACGTATGGGGGAAAAAAGAATGTCGACTCTTTTGAATAACATTATCCAAAATTAATTCATGACAGATCATAGAACTAGTCATATTAAGTTAAAACTTTAAAAAATTCTAGGCCTTAGATTAAGGAAATATTTCTTAGGAAAATAACATAAAAATAAGTGTAGTTAATCAAAATCAAAACCTTTTCCTAATCAAAAGATACCCTTCCAATAAAAATCAAAACATTCACAATACATATATTTGACTTTTGTGAGTGACATATAAAGAACTTCCATAAATCATTAATAAAAATAAAAACACATCAATAAAATAAAGGGAAAAGGCTTGAGCAGATTACAGAAAGTATAAAAATGGTCAATAAGACATGAAAAGATGCTTAACATGATTTGTTATCAGGGAATTATTAAACCACAAAGAGATAATGCTTCACATCTTTCTAGATTGTTAAAACTTGAAGACTGACAATGACAAATGTTTATGAAAGTATGGAGCACCTGGAATGATCAGATCTTTTTAAGGCCTGTGAAATTGTACAACTACTTTAGAAAGCTGTGTGGCAATTTCTTACGAAGTTAAACATTTCCTATCCTCTGACTCAGGAATTTTACTGTTATTTATCCAGGAGAATGATAGTATAAGTTCTCACAGGAATGTGCACAAAAATGTTAACAGCAGCTTTATTCATGACAGCCTTAGACTTAAAATAACCCAAATGTCCTTGAACAAAAGAATGAATAAGCAACTTAAATCCATCATCCAAAGGAATATTTCTCAGCAATAAAAAAGGGGAAAGTTTGATTCTAGACTGGATCTTAAATAGGAGGGAAAGATCGCAGAGAAAGACATACTTGAGAGGACATAATTGACAAAATTGGAATATGGGATAGTTTTATTAGAGGATCTTATCAGTGTTAAATTTACTGAATATAATGTGATTTTGTAGAGAATATTTAGTTGTAGATAACCCACTGAGTATATATAGGTAAGGAACCATGATGTGTGTAACCTCTCAAATGTTTGAGAAAAATTTTATATATTGTATAAAATGTAAGTATGGAGATATTAATATGTGCATACATATGTATTCGTCTATGTGTGTGTGTGTGTGTGTGTGTATACAGTTGACCCTTGAACAGTACAAGTTAGAACTGTGTGGGCCCATTTATACATGGATATTTTTACTTACAGTATTGAAAATGTATTTTCTCTTCATTATGACTTCCTGAATAATTTTCATTAGCTTAAAAGTATATAATATATATAATATACAAAATATGTGTTGATTGTTTATATTATTAGTAAGGCTTCTGGTCAACAGTAGGGCCTAAATAGTTCAGTTTTTAAAGAGTCAAAAGTTATATTTGGATTTTCGACTTCATAAAGGGTTGGCACCCCCTAACTGTGCTCCCAAACCTCCATGTTGTTCATTGGTTAATCTTATATATGTATAAAACAAGAGAGAGAGTGCATACATAAATGTCAAATAAATAGGCAAATTCTGTCAATAAGTGAATCTAGGTAAGAGGTATCCATTTTTTTGTGTTATTACTCTAATTCTTGTACATTTTCTCTACATTTGGAATTATTTCCAAATAAAAGATTATTTACAAAAGAAAAATAAATACTGGAAAACCCAAGGATGTATCTCAAAATATTATTTTTAGTGGAAGAAGTCAAACACAAAAATATACTTACTGTATGATTCTGTTTAGGTGATGTTCTAGAATAGATAAAGCCAATTCATAATGTTAGAAATCAGAATTATGGTTGCCTGGGCAGGCAGTAGGAAGTGATGTCATTATTGACTGAAAAGAAAACAAGGGAGCATTCAGGGGAGAAGGGAATGTTTTATATCTTGATTTTCTTGTTTGTTACAGGAGTAACATATATTAAAACTCAGGTATCTGTATTGGGTGGTACCCTTTATGGAGAGGATATTTATGGAGAGGATATCTCAATAAAATTAATTATAAAAAGGGCATTTATAAATTGTCATTCCAGCAGGAGATGTAGCCAAACAAAATCAAGTTGCCTTTTGGCTCTCATTGAAGGATCTGTATTGAAAATTTGCTTTCTGGGCCTAATACTAACATCATTGGCTACCATAGCCTGTGACATTATTTTATTGTTTTATACTGACTGTTTTATTGTTTTATACTTTGTCCATCAGGAGAGTTTATGAATCTGAGTATGTAATTCACAAAAATACAATTAGGTTTCCAGTAGTGTGTTGAGTAAGTTAGCAATTGACACTATGCTAAAAAAAAGGAAAAAAGAAATTTCCATGTAACTAATCCCACCAAGGTCAGTTCCTAGCTACCAATGTGATGTCACTAAAAAAGCAGTTTGGAAAAAGATTGTCAATATTAGCGTTGGGGTAGCTTCAGCACACCAGAGATTTAACTATACACATGCAGTATCTACATATCTAAAGAATGCTTTTAATAACACATAACAAGATCCAAAATCGTCAGTAGAAAGATCACTACCTACTGCCTGCTGTTTGGCCCTTTGGATATCATTGACTGATTATTGGTGATCATATATCCTATTTTGATTTCTTTTCTGTTTTAGTGACTTTTCTTTTTCAGCTGAATGTCAGCTTCTTTACCTCTGTAAATCTTGTAGCAGAAATCTGAGTAAGGGTCATTCAGGTCCATGACTAGCTGAATAAGCATTGGATACTGCTGATGGTGATTGTTTTTTACCTGGTGGCATTAGGAGATGTTTGCAGACAATGACATTGTCAGAATACTTATCCTTTCCTGTAGGTATTGCCCTGAAAAGTCTTGATTTTGTGTCATCTCTGATTAAAGACGGCCTAGACTCTTCTCCTCAATACATGAGGCAGTTCTTCTTCCAGGGGATTTCAAACTGCAGGCTTCTTTGAAAAATGTATGGAAAGGAAAGCCTTTCCTCTATCTATTCTCCTCTTTTTTGTCTCAGTTTTAAATTAAAGTAACACACACTGATCGTAAGTCAATGGAAAGGTTTAGAGTTTTTAATAAGACTATTTTTAGAATTTATTTAGTGCGCATAAGTGGGGGAGGGACAGAGAGAAGGAGACAGAGAATCCCAAAAGACAGCATCACAGAGCGGGATGTGAGGCTGGAACTCACAAACTGGGAGGTCGTGACATGAACTGAAGTTGGACACTTAACTGACTGATCCACCCAGGCGCCCCAAAACTATTTTTAATGCCAAACTGTAAAGGCATCTAGGATTGTAAACAAGAATTTTGTCAATTCATCATATGATTGGCAACTTCACTTTATAAATCTTTCCTCACTGTAGGTTTTTAAAAGACCCGAGCAATTAAATAATCTCATTAAGTTCCTGCCAATGTTTCCTGTGATATTTTGAGGTAGTATCTTTCTCCTATCTAACCTGGTCATTATATCTGCACTGTTCTACAGTATTGTAAAAAAAAAAAATAAGCCAACTATTTTATGTTGTCTGCATATATTCTGTCCCACTCCTGCTTTTTTCTGAACAATGAGTGTAATTCAATTTAATTTTGATTGTTAAATTTTTAGTATTTTATAATTGTATGATTTTGACTCAGAAGACAAAATTAATACAAGGCAAAAATAACTCTGATTTATCCTACAGAAACATTGTAGACACATATAAAATTTAATTTTATGGAAGTTCATCTCAGTATTATTTATATTTGTGAAAATCCCAATGTATTGAAATGTAAAAAATGGCAAACTATATAAAATTATTCATATTGTATAAAAATTTTTAAACTGTAAACATGAAAAGGAAGGGTATAGAGGAATATTTAAAGATGGGGGATACTATGTTAGTAACTGAAAGGTTAGGTTATAAATATATAGGTTATGATTTCATTTTTATTTAAAATGCATGCAAAGAGAGAGAAGGCAAATCACAAAACAGACTCTTAACTGCAGAGAAAGATCTGATGGTTACCAGAGAAGAGGTAGGTGGGGGAATATGTGAAACAGGTTATGGGGATAAGGAGTGCACTTGTGATGAACACCGGGTAGTGTATGGAATTGCTGAATCGCTATATTGTATACTTGAAACTAATAAAACACTATATGTTAATTACCTGGAATTTGAATAAAAACTTTAAAAAACAAACAGTGGTGCCTGGGTGGCTCAATCAGTTGAGCGTCTGACTCTTGATCTCAGCTCAGCTCATGATCTCATGGATTGTGGGTCTGGGCCCCAAGTCAGGTTCCGCACTGACAGCACAGAGCCTGTAGGATTCTCTCTCCCTCTTATTCTGCTCCTCCCCCACTTGCATGTGCACTCTCTCTCAAAATAAATAAATAAACTTAAAAACAAACAAACAAAATGTGTGCAAAAAACATCAGTGATCTTTACTGGGTGACAAAGTTATGACACATTTTTTACTTTTTCTTTGTGCTTTTCTATACTGTATAAACATTTTAACATGAACATATTTTTCTATTAAGGAGAACCTTAATTAGATGAAATAATTTGTGTGACAGGATAATAGAAACTAAAAACAAATTTAATCATTTTATCTTTTTTTTTTTTTTTTGATTAGTGAAGAAATAGGTAGAGTCATTTTATCCTTAAATATGGTTTTTCTCGGCCATTACTGCTAGGCCTATAAGGGTTTTTCTTCTTTTATTAAGAAGGAACTGAAACTTATGCAAGCTATTTTATATATATGAGAGTTTAATGTAAAGCTCAAGTTCATCACACTACTAGGAAAATATGAACTATCAACTCACAGACAAAGCAGAACTGGAGAACCGACGAACATACAAGGACTCACGGAGAAAAAACAAGATCTAGAAAGAGTCTGATTAAGACTTCAAAGGAGCACTGGGGTTTCTTCAAGAAGAGCTTTTTTCCTTCTTCCTCATGTTTCCTTTCTCCCTTTTTCTTTCTTCCCTCCCTCCTCTCCTTTCTTAGATATTTTGAGTTCCTACAAAATTCTAATCACTGGGGATACAGGCAAGATCTCTGTCTACATTCTCCTGGATGAGAAAAATAAGGGCTCTTAACTGTAAACAAATAAGAGGATTGCAGGTGGTAAAGTAAGCAAGCAAACAAACAAACAAAACAAACAAGTAAGAATTGCAGGTAGTGAGTAGTGCTGAAAAGAATATAAAACTAGATGATGGGTTAGTGACTAGCGGAGGGGTTGGGAAATACATGAGAATGCCTTAAAGTGGGTGATTAGGGGAGTCCTTTCAGAAGAGCTGATATTTGAAGAAAAGATCTGGAGACAAAACATTCTAGGTACAGGTGCTCAGTGAGCAGGAGGAAAGGGTAGTATAATATGAGCTGGCGAGTAGGACCTGGGTGGATCATATGAGACCTTACGTTTTATTCTCAATACAATAGGAAGATCTTGGTGGATTTCAGGAAAATATTCAAGTGTGATAGGATGCATAATTTAAAAGACTGCACTAGCAGTTTTATGGAGAATGGATGGATGTTAGTGGGCAAAGACAACAACAGCATAGCTACAGTTAGGATGCTTTTACAGAAATCCAAAGGGCATATATCTTCTCCCTAGTCATTAAGTAGCTGGCTTCTATCTTCCATCTAATTATTATCTCATTTATTCCTCTTTCCTTATTTCTGCTTTTGACTCAGTTTTTGTTCCCTTGTATCCACTCTACTTTTTGGTACCTCATAATGTCTGTGTCCTCATGAATTTGGCTCTCTGTGATTGTTCATTCCCAGATTCAGCTTCCCTGTCTTTAGACACTTTTTGATCTTCTGTGTGCAGTTGTTCAGGTTTAGGAGCTTCCATCAATTGCTCAGTTTTCTCCAAGCCCAAATGCCAGAGAAAATCAGCTTAATTACACTTATCTTGCTTTATCACCCAACATCATGTGTTGCTGGTGAGCCTATAGATTATTGTTGGACTTGAATTAAATATCTGTTTCTAATTCAAGCACAAGGGAGCTAAGACAAATTGAGTAAGTCATGGCCATCTATGACTACCCCCTCATCAGGAGCTGTGAATGGAATGGTTTCACTTAAATAGAGCCAGGGGGAGTGTTGGGTATCAGAACTGACATGCTGATATAGCTATGTGGCATTTTTCTTTTGGTTGATTAGTAGATAATTCTAGTAAGGAATCCAATTAATCAGAAGAATTATGAGTAAAAAAGCGTTGCTACCAGGGAATAACAGGAAATAGGTATTTGAATCATGTGTGTGTGTGTGTGTGTGTATGCATGTGTGTGTTTCTGGTTAGTAAGCCACACTTCAGGAGGAAGGTATGTGTTATTGCTTTGGAAGTCTGAAGTTGTAGGCATACAATAAAAAATAGTATCCAATTTAGAAAACTTTATATATGTTTACTCAATTTGGCAGAGGACAAACTATTGAATAACAATATTGATTGGAAGTATGTTCTAACTTTTAGGTGCATAATGATTGAAGAGCAATTATGGTAAATTTACAGATTAAACCAAAGTTAAGATTAATAATGCCTATATCTATCAAAGGTCTTGAAAAAATCTTTGCGACTTGTAGTACATCTAGTACATTTTTTTAACCAGATTACCAATGAGAGTGAAATGTTATGTCATAGTCATTCAACCTAAATTTTATTTTACTTATTTTTATTTTTTTAGATTCAAGTATAACTAACATACAGTGTTATATTATTTTCAGGTATACAGTATAATGATTCGAAAGCTTATACATTACTCAGTGCTCATAATGGTAAGTGTAATCTTTATCCCCTTTACCCATCCATCCATCCACCTCCCTTGTGGCAGCCATCAATTTGTTCTGTATTTTTAAGAGTGTTGTTTTGTTTGTCTCTCTGTCTCTTTCTTTTCCTTCCTTCCTTCCTTCCTTCCTTCCTTCCTTCCTTCCTTCCTTCCTTCCTTCCTTCCTTCCTTTCCTTCCTTCTTTCTTTTGATGGTTTAGTAAATTCCACATTAAGTGAAATCATATAGTATTGTCTTTCTGTGACTGACTTATGTATCTTAGCATTATACCTTCTAGATGCATCCATGTTGTTGCAAATGGTAAGATCTTATTCTTTTTTAAGGCTAAATAACATTCCATTGTGTATATATATACCACTTCTTCATTCATTCATCTATCCATTCATCTATCAGTGGACACTTGAGTTGCCACTTTACCTTGGCGCTTGTAAATAATGCTGCAATAAACATAGGGGTGCATATATATTACTGAAATTTGTATTTTCATTTTCTTTGTGGCATCACTGGTAAAATGGTAATCCTATATTTAATTTTTTGAGGAACCTCCATACTGTTTTTCCACAGTGGTGGCACCAGCTTGCTTTCCCACCAGTAGTGCATGAGGTTCCTTTTTCTTTATACCCTCCCAACACTTTATTTTTTATGACAGGTGTGAGATGATATCTCATTGTCGTTTTGATTTGCATTTCCCTGATGATTAGTGATGTTGAGCATCTTTCCATGTGTCTATTAACGAACTATATGTCTTCTTTGGTAAAATGTCTATCAGATCTTCTGCCAATTTTTAAAATTGGATTATTTGTTATTTTGGTGTTGAGTAAGTTCTTTGTATAATTTTGATATTAACCTCTTATCAAATATATCATTTGCAAGTATCTTCTATTCAGTAGGTTGTCTCTTTGTTTTGTTGATGGTTTCCTTCACTGTGCAAAAGATTTTATTTTTGTATAGGCCCAATAGCTTAATTTTGGTTTGTTTCCATTGCCAGAGGAGCCATATCTAGATAAATGTTTCTACAGCTGATTTCAGAGATTACTGCCTGTGTTCTCTTCCAGGAATTTTATGGTTTCAAGTTTCACATTTAGGTGAGAGTGGATATCCTTGTCTTATTCCTGATCTTAGAGCAAAAGCTCTCAGTTTTTCACCATTGAGTAAGATGTTCACTGTGGCCTTAATTACATTGAGGAACGTTTCTCTAAACCTGCTTGAGAATTTTTATCATGAATGGATGTTGTACTTTGTAAAATAATTTTTCTGCATCTATTGAAATTATCACATGGTTTTAATCCTTTCTTTTGTTAATGTGATGCATCACATTGATTGATTTATGAATATTGAACCACTTTTGCATTTCTGGAATAAATCCCACTTGATCATGGTCAATGATTTTTTTAAATGTATTGTTGGGTTTAGTTTGCTAATATTTTGTTGAGGATTTTTACATCTGTGTTCATCAGAAATATTGGTATGTAGTTTTCTTTTTTGTAGTGTCTTTCTCTGGTTTTGGTATGAGAATAATCCTGGCCTCAGAATGAATTTGGAAGCTTTTCTCTCTCTCTCTCTTTCTCTCTCTCTCTCTCTCTCTTTTTTTTTTTTTTTTGGAATAGTTTCAGAAGAATAGGCATTAACTCTCCTTTAAGTGTTTGGTAGCATTCACCTGTGAAACCATCTGATCTTAGACTTTGTATTTTAGGAATTTTTTTTATTGCTGATTCAATTTCATTGCTAGTAACTGATCTGCTCAAATGTTCTTTTTCTGGGGTGCCTGGGTGGCTCAGTCGGTTAAAGCATCTGACTTTGGCTCAGGTCATGATCTCACAGTTCGTGGGTTTGAGCCCTGTATTGGGCTCTGTGCTGACAGCTCAGAGCCTGGAGCCTGTTTTGGATTCTGTGTCTCATTCTCTCTCTGCCCCTTCCCGGCTTGTGCTCTGTCTCTCTGTCTAAAAAGTAAATAAACATTAAAATTTAAAAAAAATTCCTTTTCTTCCTTATTCAGTTTTAGGAGGTGATATTTATAGGAGTTTATCCATTAATTTGTTGTCCAATTTTTGACATAGTTTTTACAATATTCTCTTATAAATTTTGTATTTCTATGGTGTTGATTATTATTTTTCCTCTTTCATTTCTGATTATATTTTTTTGATTTTTTTCTCTCTCTGTCTTTTTATGAGCCTGGCTAAAAGTTTATCAATTGTGGATGTTGTCAGAGAACCAGCCCCTGGTTTCATTGATCTGCTCTATTGTTTATTAAGTGTTTATTTAATTTATTCTGCTTTAATCTTTATTATTTCCTTCTTTCTGCAGTTTTAAGTTTTGTTTGTTCTTTTTCTAGGTAATTTAGGTATAAGTTCAGGTTGTTTATTTGAGATTTTTCTTGCTTCTTGAAGGAGGCTTGCATTGCTATCGTCTTCCCTTTTAGAACAACTTATGTTGCATCCCAAAGATTTGGACCATTGTGTTTTCATTTTTATTTGTCTTCATGAACTTTTTGATTTCCTCTTTGATTTTGCAGTTGACTTATTCATTGCTTGGAAGGTTGTTATTTAACCTCCATGTATTTGTGTTCTTACCAGATTTTTTCTTGTGGCCCATTTCTAGTTTCATGCTATTGTGATTGGAAAAGATGTATGATATGACTTCAGTCTTTTTGAATTTGTTGAGACTTGCTTTGAGGCCTAACATGTGATCTGTTCTGGAGAATGTTCCATATGCACCTGGAAAGATTGTGTATTCTACTGTTTTAGGATCGGCTGTTCTGAATATATGTTAGATACATCTAGCCCAGTGTTTCATTCAAAGTCAATGTTTCCTTGTTGATTTTTTGTTTGGATGACCTATCCATTAATGTAAGTGAGGTGTTTAAGTTTTCTACTATTGTTGTATTACTGTCAGTTATTTCCTTTATGTTTGTTAACTACTTTATGTATTTGAGTTTTCATATGTTGGATGCATAAATATTTAGAGTTGTTACATCTTTTTGTTGTATTGTTCACTTTATGATTATGTGATTATGTGGTGTCTTTCTTTGTCTCTTGTTATAGTCTTTGTTTTAAAGTCTATTTTGTGTAATATAAGTATTACTACCCTGGCTTTCTTTTCATTTCCATTTGCATGATAAATGTTTTTTCCATCCCTTCACTTCCAAACTTTGTGTTGTCTTTAGTTCTGAAATGAGTTTCTTATAGGGAGCATATAGATGCGTCTTCTTTTTTTTTTATCCATTCTGTCACTCTGTGTCTTTTGATTTGAACATTTAGCCCATTTACATTCAGAGTAATTATTGATAGGTCTATGCTTATGGCCATTTTGTGACTTTTTTATGGTTGTTTGTAGTTCTGTTTCTTTCTTATCTCGCACTCTTCCCTTGTGGGTTGATGGCTTTCTCTAATGTTATGCTTGGGTTCTTTTCTCTTTACTTTTGCATATCCACTACTGGTTTTTGATTTGAGGTTACCATTAGGTTTACATATTCCATTCTATGCACATAGCAGTGTATATTAAGTTGATGGTCACTTAAGTTTGAACCCATTCTTAAAGCACTAAATCTTTACTCCCCTCACACGTTTTATGTATACAATATAATATTTTATATTTTTTTATTTTGTGAATCTCTTGACTGATTTTTATAGATATAATTAATTTTACTACATTTGTGCTTTAACCTCCATACTGGTTTTATAAATGATTGATATACTACTTTGGTTATATTTGTAGATATCTGTGAATTTCTTTTCCATTCAAAGAAATTTCTTTAGCATCTCTTATAAGACTGGCATATAGTGATGAATTTATTTAATTTTTGTTTGCCTGGGAAATTCTTTATCTCTCCTATTCTGCATGACATCCTTGCTGGGTTGAGTATTTTTGGTTGCAGTTTTCTTCCTTTCAGCACTTTGCATATATCATGCTACTCCTTTCTGGCTTACAAAGCTGAAAAATGAGCTGATAGGCTTTTCAGGTTTCCTTTGTAGGTAACCATTCTCTCTTGCTGCTTTAAAATTTTTCTATCACTACTTTGCCATTTTCATTATTATATGTCTTGGTGTGGACCTCCTTGGTTGATGTTTTGCTTTTTTTTTTTTTTCCTCAAAGGCTCTTTGTGCTTCCTGGATCTAGATTTCTGTTTTCTTCCCTAGATTAAGGAAGTTTTCAGCTATTATTTCTTGAAATAAATTTTCTATCCCCTTTTCTTTCTTATTCTGGGATCGCTATAATATGAATGTTACTATGCTTGATTGATGTAGGCTGACTGGGTGTGAGGACCCAGAGGGGTGCCTTATAGGACCAGCCAAGAGGGTCCTTGGATTCATGTAGAATGGAAATTAAATGTGAGCTGGTAGGAAGTTGAGAAAATAGTTTATTGAAGATGTAGAGAGAGCAGATATAGACAGAATATCTGGGAGACTCAGAAAGGGAACAAAGAATGAGTTCCATTTTTGCTTGGAGTCTGGGGTTTTACTGAGGAAGATAGTCTAATGTACATGTCCTCTCAGGCATCTAGGAACTGGCTAAAACATGGCAAGTGCCCAAGTGTACTCTGTAAATCCTTTATGCCTTGAAGCCAGGGATCTTGGCATCAAGGTGTCTGGAGTCAGTGGTCTTGAAAAATATACATGACAACTCACTCCTTAGATGTTATGTATTGTCCTGGAAAACTCCAGAGAAGTTGTTAACACCTAGACCTTTACAAGAAGGAAACACATTATCAGTACTGTAAGACATGTATATGGTGGGGTGCAGGTCCTAGCAAGAATAGATTCTAGAAATGGGAAAAAAAAAAGCAATGTTTTTTCATGAGGCCCTTTCAGTTTCTCTATCTCATGATGATGTTGCTGAGTTCCCTTAACCTATTGTCATTTTTTATTATTCTTTTTTCTTTTTGCTGTTCTGCTTGGTTGTTTTCTATTCCTTTGTCTTCTAGCTCATTGAAGCATTTTTCTGCTCCTGCTAGTCTACTATTTATCCCTTGTAGTATCTTTTTCTTATTTAAGTTATTGAGTTTTCATCTCAGATTGGTTCTTTTTTATATTTTCTCTTTGTTAAACATCTCACTGAGATCTCCCACTCTTTTCTCAAGTCCAGTATCTTGTGACCGTTACTTTGAATTCTCTCAGCGTAGTTGTATATCTCCATTTTATTTAGTTCTTTTGATATGATTTTATCACGTTCCTTAATTTGGGACATATCCCTCTGTCTCTTCATTTTGTCTAAATCTCTATATCTGTTTCTGTGTATTAGGAAAATCAACCATGTCTCCTGATCTTGGAAGCTATGGCCTTATGAAGAAGAGGTCCTGTAGTGCCCTGTAGTGCAAAGTCCCACATTCACCAGAACCTGGTGCTTCATGAGTGTCTCCTGTGTGTATTGCATGCACCCTACCGTGGTTGAACCATGTTTGCCTTTTAATCCAGTCATTTGCAATGGCCTTCTTTGTCTGTTGTGGGCAGGGTTTGGTCCCTGTGCTATTAAGAGCCAGTCTTGGTCAGACCAAATGCTTGCCCTCAACCTGTTTGCTGGAACTGCAGTTGCACTGAACTGCAGGGTGTTCTCCTTGCGTTGTCCCTGGAGAGGCTTTCACTGGTGGGTGGGGCTGGCAGTCAGGCCACATGTTTGCCTCCAGTCTGTTAGGGCTGTCTGTTAGGGAGCCTGTGGTCAGATCAGACATGTCTTCCAGCCTAGTGCTGGGGCTGCAGTAGTACTGGTGTGTGTGTTAATCTTCCTCTCTCCTCAGAGCAAGAGTCACTTTGGAATGGTGCTGGCTACTGCTGGGGCTGCTTGATGAATGACAGGCATCTAGTACTACTTTGGAGGAACTCCTAAAGAGTGAGGTGAGTTTGGTGAGGGGAGTCTGCAGTAGAGTATAGGGTCGGGGTGCATGGCATTAGCAATCTAAATGGTGAGTGTTTATGCTAGTTCCTGTAGGTGTCTGAGTATGTAGGTTTGGGGGGCAGGGGAGAGCAATGGTGCCCACCAGCTCTTTCGTTCTTGGAAAAGTCTCCTAAGGATTTCTGCCACTTCTTTGCAAGTTCTGAGGTTAGTTGTAAATAAATCTTCCCTATCCTCCAGGTTCTTTTTTTAAACTGATGCTTTTATGCCGTATCTTGGTGGAGTTGTTTTGGTATGCTGTACCCTTAAGGGCAGGCTCTCAGTTTCCCATTGCCCTAAGGCTCTTCTGAGTTGAGGCTACAGATTGTTAAAGTTCCTGGTGTTAAGCCCAGTGATTGTAAAAACTCAGGAAGTTAAGCGCCTGCAGTTTTCAAACCCCAATGTTTTAGGAACTTGTCTTCCCAGTGTAGGTCCTCTATGTCTGAGGTGTCTGGGGTGGGGTCTGTTCTTCACCCTTCTCTGTGCTTGTGGTATCCCTCCTATTTGTGGTTAGTCTTGCTGGTTAGCTTGGACTCTGCCCTTCCTACTATTTTCAGTGTGGACTCCTCTGTATGATTAATTATGGGGAGTATGTTCTGATAGGCTTTGTTTTCTTTTCTGTGTCAGTTATACTGATGTGGCTGTTACCTAGGTGTATTTGTGAATGAGGTGAGCTTAGGATTCTTCCACTCTGTGATCTTCCCAGGCTTCTCAGTCTATATTTTATATAGGTTTCTGTATCATTTCAGTGTCTTATTCCGTGAAATATGATTACATGATTCTAGTCAGTTTTTTCATATCATTGTGATTTCTTAACTTAGAGACTGTTCTGTAATGAAAACTAAACAACTTATTTTCTGATAAACACATAAATAAAAGTAAAAGAAGGCAAAATGATAGGAAGATTGTTTTTAAGACTATTGGCAATTTATTTAATGTGATATTTGGTAACAAATCTTTCAACTTCTTTCCAAAGACAATTTGGTGAGAAGACTGTGTCTTATTCTGGACCTAAAACACAGTGTAAGAATCTCCTGCAAATGGAAGAAAGTATAATTCTAACTCACTTATTATTTTATATTTCTCAGCCAAGATCTGCAATGCGCTCTCAACAACCAGCATTTTGCCTAAGAGGAGAAGCATTGTGTCATCCATATTAATTACACATCTTGGGTCTGGCAGTAATGTCACTACTGGTACTGCCAAATCTGTGAGTCTCTTTTCAAGGATATTCCTTGGGTATATTCAGTGTTATGCATGATTGGATCAGAATTGGGACACAGAGGATTTTTGGCAACATTTGAGAATTTCATACAGATAAAAGGAAAAGAATTAAGTTATAAGTGTTTGCCTACTTTGCTCTGTGGGGCTGATTGCAATAATGGGTAAAAAGTATTGATTGAAATCTAAAAAGGCTAAGTTGATCTATACAACATATGGCTGAATGTGGATCCATGCAGAGAGAGTGTATAACAAATGAAATAAAATGCAGAAACAGTAGAGGTTGTTTCAGGCGGAAAGATTTTTGGAAATCAAATATAGCGTCAGAGAGAGGAGAGAGTTCCTGAGCAAGCCATTGTGGATATTGGGGAACAGAAAATAGCAAAGACACAATCTAGAGCATATTGTTCTGTGTCATGCCATTTCACGCATCTCCCTTTGTCTTTCAGAAATTTGAATAAGAATATATTTCAGTGGTTTTGGGTTAGACTTTTATCTTTTGAATGTGATAGTATATGGAAATTTGCCACAAAACAGAAACAAGAAGGCATAGTTGTATTCAAGTTAGTTAGGCAAAAACATTAGCCCTGGAATACACCTCAGTTTTCCATCTTCATTCTCTCAGAGAAAAAAACAAACCCAGAGAAGTTTAAATAATTTGCCTGAGGTCATATAGTGAGTAGGGGAAATCATAGTATTAGGATCCAAATATCTTTGCTCATATTTCAGCATTTATACATAATCTCAGTTAGTGGTGCACAGTTGCATGGTATTAATATGCTCACTTTATTATTGGGTGTTATTAAAGAAATTGATATTAGGTATGAGAAAACAAATTTAATTCAATGTTTATGCATGAGAAAACAATAATAGTACTAACCTTTTGCCAGTTGCTTTCAAAAAACAAAGGTTAATAATGACGAAAGAACAGTGCACTATCCAGATATCATCATACAACTTTCACACAACTACCACACTGGGAAATATTACTGTTGGTTTAATTAATGATACCATTGTTGGTACCTTCTTGGCTCATTACCTTTAGACTTTATAATTGTCAATCAATTCTCAATATCTATTAAACATCAATAGGATACTTATATAACAACAAAAATCAATATATTTTATTTATTTTTGAATTTATGTAAAAAGAAACAATATCATCTAACAACATTCCAGTTATTGTTCCATTCATTCTACATATGTTAATGATTAACCCTCATAGTAAATTTATGATGTATATGTATTGACCTTGTATACATTTACCCATATACATATCCCATTTTTTACAGATGGGATATTTAGACAATAGAATTTATTTATTTACTATTGTGGTAAGAAACACATAACATGAAATCTACCCTCTAAATAAATTTTAAGTGTGTAGGACAACATCAACCATATGCACATTGTTATGCAGCAGATCTCTAGAAATTTTTCATCTTGCTTGACTAAAATTCTATACTTATTCAATAGCAACTCCCCATTTCCATATATTCCCCACCCCTAGCCCCTGGCAGGCACCATTCTACTTTCTGCTTCTGTGAGTTTGGCCACTTTAGATACTTCATATAAATGGAATCATGTAGTATTTATTCATTACTGACTGGCTCAAGATTCATCCATTTTGTAGATTATTGAAGCATTTGCTCCCTTTTTAAAGGCTGAATAACTTCTATTGTATATGTGCACTACATTTTCTTATCCATTCATCTGTTAATGGGCAGTTAGGTTGTTGGCTACTATGAATAATTCTGCAATGAAAAATGAGTGCAAATATCTTATGGAGAATCTATTTTCAGTTCTCTTGGATAAACACTCAGAAGTGGGATTTCTGGATCATATCCTAGTTCTACTTTTAATTTTTTGAGGAACCTCCATACTGTTTTCCATTTCAGCTGTACCATTTTATATTCCCATCAGCAGTGTACAAATATTCCAGTTTCCCTGCATCCTTGCCAACCTTTATTATTTTTTATAAATGATAACCATCTTAAAAGATATGAGGTGACTTCTGATTGTAGTTTTGATTTGCATTTCCCTGATGATTAGTGATGTTGAACACCCGTTAGCAATTCATATTTGTTCTTGTTGTTCTTCCAACTGAGTTGTAGGAGTTCTTTATACATTCAACATATTAACCCTTTATCAGATATAAGGTTTGCAAATATTTTCTCCTACTCCATAGGTTGCCTTTCATTCTATTGCTTTTTTCCTTTGTTGTGTACAGGATTTTTAGCTTGATGTAGTCCCACTTATCTACATTTGCTTTTGTTACCTGTGTTGTTGGTATCATATGCATTAAATTATTGCCAAAATCAGTATCGTGGAGCTTTTCTTCCTTCCTTGTAGGAGTTTTATAGTTTCAGGTCTTGTGTTTAAATTTTTATTCAATTTTGGGTTGATTTTTGCTTGTGGTGTAAATGTCTGGTTTCATTCTTTTGCATGTGGATAGCCAGTGTTTCCAACATCATTAGTTAGAGATTATTCTTCCCCATTGTGTTGTCTTTGTCACTCATGCTCAAGATCATTTGACCATCTATGTATGGGCTTACTGCTGAGCTCTCTTTTCTATTCCATTGGTCTATATGCCTGTTTTTATGCCTGTATCATACTGTTTTGATTACTGTGGCATTGTAATATGTTTTGAAATGAGGAAGTGTGCTGCCTCTTTGTTCCTCTTTCTCAAGATTGTTTGCCTATTTGAGGTCATTTATGATTATATATGAATTTTATGTTTTTTTTTGAATTTTTGTGAAAAATGGCATTGTGATAATGATAGAAATTGCATTGAGTATGTAGATCACTTTGGGTAGCATGAACATTTTAACAATATTAAGTCTTCCAGTCCATACACAGGACATCTTTTCATTTATTTGTGTTTTTTTTAATTTCTTTATGGAATGTTTTATAGTTTTTAGTGTATAAATCTTTTGTCTCCTATTTAAGTTTATACCTAAAAATTTTATTCTTTTTAATGCTATTGTGAATGTGCTTTAAAAATAATTCCTCTTGGGGTGCCTGGGTAGCTCAGTTGGTTAAGTGTCTGACTTCGGCTCATGTCATCATCTCACGGTTTGTGAGTTTGAGCCCCGCGATGGGCTCTGTGCTAATAGCTCAGAGCCTGCAGCCTGCTTTGGATTCTCTGTCTCCTCCTCTCTTTGACCCTCCCATGCTCATCCTCTGTCTCTTTCTGTCTCTCAATAATAAATAAACATTTAAAGATATAATTCTTCTTAAGATTATTAGTTGTTTGAGCACAGACATGCAACTAATTTTTGTATGATGATTTTGTTTCATGACACCTTGCTAAATATGATTATTATAATAGGTTTTGTGGAGTCTTTCAGATTTGCTACATATAAGATCATGTCATCTGCAAACAGGTAATTTTACTTATTCCTTTCAAATTTAGATACTTTTTATTATTTTTCCTACCTAATTGCTATAACTAGCAATTTCACTACTAATATGAATAGAAGTCATGAGAGTGAGCATCCTTGTCTTGTTCCTGATATTATTAAAAAACTTGCAGATTTTCATTGTCTTCTATGATGTTAGCTGTTACTTGTCATATATGGCCTTTATTTGTTGATACAGTCTTCTATTCCTAGTTGAGAGTTTTTAATCATGAAAAGTTGCTGAATTTTGTCAGATACTTTTTCTTCATCTATTGAGGTAATCATATGATTTTTGTCTTTCATTCTGTTAATATAGTGTATCACATTTATTGATTTTCATATGTTGAGCCATTCTTACATTCCAGGGATAAATCCCACGTAATCAAGATTCATGATCCTTTTAATGTACTGTTGAATTCAATTTGCTAATATTTTGTGGAAGATTTTTGCATCTTATGTTTATCAGGGATATTGGCAAATAGTTTTCATGAATTATCCTTTTCTGGATTTAGTATTAGGGTAATGCTAGCCTTAGAAAATGGATTCAAAAGTATTCCCTCCTCTACAATTTTTGTAAGAATTGCAAATAATTCTTTAAATGTTTGATAGAACTCTTCAGTGAAGGATTCAGGCCCTGGGCTTTTCTTTTTTGGGAGGCTTTTAATTACTGATTCAATCTTATCATCAGTTATTGGTCTGTTCAGATTTTCTATTTGTGGTTTAGTCTTGATAGATGAGATGTTTCTAGATATTTTCCATTTCTTCTAGTTATCCAATTTGTTAGGATATAGTTGTCATACTATTCTCATAATTCTTTTCATTTCTGTTGTATTAGTTGTAATGTCTCTTTCATTTCTGATTTTATTTATTAGAATCTTCTTTTTTTTCTTAGTTTAACTACAGTTTTATTATTTTTGTTGATCTTAAAAGACCAACTCAGTTTCTTTTTTTTCTTTTAGTTTTCTGTATGTATTTTGTTTATTTCTTCTCTGGTCTTTATTATTTCCTGAAGTTTGATAACTTTGGACTTAGTTTGCCTTTTTTTCCTACTTCTTTGAGAGTCAAAGTTAGATTTATTAATTAAATACTTCATATTATAAAATTTAATGTATAAAATATATAATGTAATTAACAACAATTGAGTATATTATTGTACATAACTATATAGTATATTTTATATTGATTGCTAGTTAAAATTTTATATAATTATATTTCATTATATTAATAAGATATAATAAATATAATAATTTTAGTATATGATATTTATATTATAAATCTAACATATTAATTATATGTTTCCTCATTATATAACATGAAGAAAGAAAATAAATGCATTTATTCCCTGGAAGCATTACACTATATTTTCTGAGTTTTTTTAATGTTTATTTATTTATTTTTGAGAGAGAGAACATGAGCAGAGAAGGGGCTGAGAGAGGGGCAGACAGAGCATCTGAAGCAGGCTCTGTGCTGACAGCAGAGAGCCTGATGCAGGGCTTGAACTCATGAACCACAAGATCATTACCTGAGCTAAGTGCTCCTGAAAGAGTTTCATTAGTCAAATTTTTGACATAAAATTTTCATATATCACTCATATATGTATTAAAACAAACATTTAAATGACATTAATTCTTCGCTTATCTCTAAAATGTCTTCACATTCAGATTCTTCTGAATCATGTTTTAGCTTAGTCATTGAGGTGTGTGTTTTTCCACACAGTATTGTTTTTTATGATTTCAAGAGAACTGGTCATGCAGTACTTATTAAACAGTCCTCCACTAGGTAGAAAAATGGAAGCAACAAAAAACATAACATGTGGTTGGTGGACAATGATTATATGGATTTGTCTGGATCAACACTAAATAATGCTTACGAGTGTCACCAAGAACTCTGGATTTTGGTGGATTAGTTTAAATTCAAGCTCATCCATTTGTAACTGACTTCCCTTAGATCGATTCCAATACCACATAGAATAGTTGTGATGGTTAAAAGAGCTGATGCAATGTGGATACAGGTTATCCAGATGTGTTTGCTCTATGAAAATTCATCAAGCTATATAATTATGCACCCTTCCCTGTATGTATATTACATGTCAGTAAATTATTTTTTTTGATGAAAAAAAAAAAAGAACAGTCCTCCACTATTGTCTCCAAAACTTTCTACTAAATAGCTGTCAACCATTCTGTAAGTTTTCATGTTGCCCATTTTGATGTTAGTACAAGGACTGGCAGTGAAACTACACTATTGACCATGGCCTGGTCAACAGAAATTATGAGACACTATTTGATTTCAGAAATGTTAAGATGTGAAAAAAAGGAGGTGTTATGATCAGTGACATATAGTAGCTGAAAAGCTTTCCCTAGAGGATATGATTAATATATCAAGGCCAACCTGGAAAGAATTTTTAATGTATTTAACATTATGCCACAAGACTTTGCCCTTAGCCCTACCCTGTTCAAAATAATCATTAATATTCTAGATGACATGAATATCAAAATTATGCATTAAATAAAGCTGGTGTGAATAGTCAATAAAATGGTCTTTATTATCTAATAAAGAACACAATTGAACAGGAAAAATGTAATAGGGATTTATTATGGTACCATATGCACTGCTGCCTCTGCTCAAAGCGAAGTTTCCCACTGATTCAATTTAATTTTCTTTGGTGAAGGGGCAAGATCTTTCCTTCAAACCCTGAGTCCAACACAGAGTATCCAAGTTCAAAGCTTTGTTTAGGGGGTGGGCATGGAGAGCTCTGGTGGCAGATTGTCCAGTACATTTGATCATCAGATTGTAAACAGATGATGAAATGGTGGACAGAATCCACACAGAGGGACAACTTCCAGGCCTTTTCTTTTTCTTTTTCTTTTCTTTTTGACTCACAGAAAACTGAAAGCTCTTTTCAAAAATCTTTTTTAACAACTATTTTCTTTTCTATACAACTTTGAAACCCTCTTACATTCTCACTGTTGGTGAGGAGTTTAAGGCTCATTCAAATGGTTCTTCACCACCTACTTTGAGATTTATATTTAGTTTGACATCTCACTTTGGTATTTGACACTTCTTATCTTAAGGTCTCAGCTGAAACTTCCATTTAAAAATTTTTTTAATGTTTTTATTTTATTTTTGAGAGGGAGAAACAGACTGTGAGCAGGGAGGGACAGAGAAAGGGAGACACAGAATCCGAAGCAGGCTCCAGGCTCTGAGCTGTCGGCACAGAGCCCAACGCAGGGCTCGAACTCACGGTTTGTGAGATCAAGATCTGAACCAAAGTTGGATGCTTAGCTGACTGAGTTACCCAGGTGCCCCTAAAGCTTCCATTTTAGCATTCTGTTACAAGGGTATGTTTAAGATGCTGCACCAAAATGTATAGACTTTTACTGGTCCACATAGAAAGATTGCTAAGTAGACTATCAGAAACTATAGCTTTTGATCTTATATCTACAACAGATTCTTTATATTAGAACTTTTCAACATTTTTGGGTTTTTTGTTTTGTCAAAATGCCCACAATAAATGAAAATTTCTTATGTGATACATTCTCACACATAATTTTAATCATCCTAGTCATAAATGTGATATTTTTGCAGTTATTCAAAAGAGCATATTGGGGTGCCTGGTTAGCTCAGTCAGTTGAGCATCCAACTCTTGATTTTGGCTCAGGCCATGATGCCAGGGTTGTAGGATTGAGCCCTGCATCATGTTGTATGCGGAGTGTGGAGCCTGCTTAATATTCTCTCTTTCTCCCTCTGTCCCTCTCCCCCACCCCCCCCCTCTTTCTCTAAAATAAAAAAAAATATTGACTTTGAGGTAAGAAAGAAATTTATGAATGTAGATATTCTTTGTGTGAGTGAGAAATTCTTTGAGTGAGAAGTTCTTTGTTCTAGAAAACTGAAAATAAACTGAAAATTAACATAATTTTGTTTTTATTTTATTCTGAATAACACATTACTTGCAATATGGTTCAAAACTACTACTGATAACAATGTGTTGAGACTCTTTGTTGAGAATTCCTATGTAGTCTTGAGGAAGTTATTATTATTATTTTTATTGAAGTATATTTGACAATGTTACAGTAGCTTCACATGTACAACATAGTTGAGGAAGTTGAGGATCCTTTCCTAAACTGAAAATAAATGAACCTGAAGATAATTTATTGCTACATGTAGGATGAAGAGTTATGATTAATCTCAAAACATGTAAAAGACCTATGTATTTTAGTTGAGTTTAATGGATACACAATAAAAATATTTAAAAAAAGATGTTTATAAACAATTATTAGTATTTATAAGTCAATGTAATTATTCATTTTGAAAGAAGAAAAATCTACAAGACAAATATTAATTAAGACTTCCATCTATAGGGGCACCACGGTGGCTCAGTTGGTTAAGCATCCAACTCTTGATTTTGGCTCAGGTCATTATCTCACAGTTTGTGGGTTTGAGCCCTGCTTGGGATTCTCTCTCTGCCCCTCCCCTGCTCAAGCATGCATGCATGTGCTCGAGAGCATTTTCTTCTCTCTCTCAAAATAAATAAATTAATTAAAAAATAGATTTCCATCTATAATTTTGATGTTTCATTTTTAGTTTGCTTAGGTAAATTCTTGAGTCTTCTTCTTCTTCTTCTTCTTCTTCTTCTTCTTCTTCTTCTTTTTCTTCTTAATTTAAATAATCTCTACATCTAACGTGGGGCTCAAATTCATGACCCTGGGATCAGGAGTCACATGTTCTTCCGACTGAACCAGCCAGGTGCCCCAAATCTTGAGTATTCTTGAAAAAAGTGGAAAGTGTATGTTATAATTGAATTTGCTTCATTACTTCTAAAAACTATTTGTTTAGAACTATTTCCTCTTGCAACAATGTGGATGGAGCTAGAGTGTATTAAGCTAAGTGAAATAACTCAGTCAGAGAAAGACAGATACCATATGATTTCACTCATATGTGGAACTAAGGAAACAAAACAGATGAACATATGGAAAAGGAAAAAAAAGAGTGAAGCAAACCATAAGAGACTCTTTACCATGAAGAACAGATTGAGGGTTGCTGGAGGAGAGGTAGGTGGGGGATGGGCTAAATGGTTGATGGGTATTAAGGAGGACGCTTGTTATGAGCACTGGGTGTTATCTGTAAGTGATGAATCACTAAATTCTACTCTTTTTTTTTAAAAAAAAAGTCTTTTTAATGTTTATTCATTTTTGAGAGAGAGACAGAGTGTGAGTGGAGAAGGAGCAGAGAGAAATGGAGACACAGAATCCAAAGCAGGCTCCAGGCTCTGAGCTCCAGGCTCAGAGCCCAGTGTAGGGCTCGAGCTCACAGACTGTGAGATACTCACAAACTGCGATATCATGACCTGAGCCCAAGTTGGATGCTTAACTGACTGAGCCACCCAGCAGCCCCACTAAATTCAACTCCTGAAACCAATATTAAATTGTATGTTAATGGAATAGAATTTAAATAAAAATTTGGAAGAAAAAAAGAACTATTACCTCATTCATTTTGATGGTGCAGCTCCTCTTTTATGTTGAAAATCCTTTAAGCAGGTTAGTAGTTTATAATTCAGTCTAGAAGAGGTAAGATAACAGATAAGTCAAGGAAAATGATCAACAAATTGAAGATCTACTCTTTAAGCAACTATTATTACACTATCTTATTCAGTGTTTTACCTTTTCATAGGATATTTTGAATGCTAAATTCCCATCTTTAGTAGTTTCTTGTGTCACATAATAGCATCCTTATGCTTTTACCATGTAGTTGTAATGAGATATGATGTTACTTTAATAATATGGCATTTACTTGTTTTCCATCCAGTTTGACAGGTCTCAACCATACCTGCAACACTGGAATAACCTGGAAAGTCTTTGGAAAAGATTACTGTATCTCAACCTAAGAGATTCTGATTATTTTGATTAGGGATGGGGCCAGGTTTTAGGTACTTTTGAAAAGTTCCTTAGAGGATTCCAATATAGAATCTGGCCTGAAACATACTTCTATAGACATTGCAGAATAGATGTGAGTTAAATTGAAAACATTTAAAAATAGCCAAGTTTAGAGGCACCTGGGTGTCTTAGTCCGTTAAGCATCTGACTTTTGCTCAGGTCATGCACTCGCTGCTCATGGGTTCAAGCCCCGTGTCTGGCTCTGTGCTGACAGCTCAGAGCCTGGAGCTTGCTTTGGATTCCGTGTCTCCCTCTCTGTTCCTCCCCTGCTCTCTCTCTTTCTCTCTCACTCTCAAAAATAAAGATTTAAAAAAATAGCCAACTTTAGGAATAGAAACAAATGTAAAAATTTTGAAATTTATGGGTACTGTAGGTTGAATATGATATTGTGTTAGGTCTATGGAGTCCTCTTACTTCCTTGACTAAAAGGTCATTTTGCTATTCTAGACAATGAAATATGAATAGAGCTCAAGATGGACTTAACCTTGGATTGAATTCTTCACAGAAAATATTTTTTTCTGTGATTCTGATACAATACATTGTTATATTCTCTAGAGGATATTTAAGTTTCTGGTAGTAACTAATTTATTTCAGACCAAATATTAATCTACATCTTTGGTCTTTGCATGCTGTTCTCAAGACGTGGCCAGGAATATCATGTCCTTAAGTAAACCAAATTCCATCCAAGTCCTAATTTTAGGGTAGGATCTGAGTGATAAAAGTTAGGAAGAAATGCATTTTTAATATTACTTGTTCTCTATTGTATTACTAGTATAAATAATTTTGTTTTCTCTATTTGTTACTATTATTATTGTTTACTATTATTTTTTTTTAAATTATTCACTGCCAGTGACTTCTATTTGCGGCATGGGATTTATGACTTTTTGTTCATTATTCTGGATGTGAGTGAAGTTTAAAATGGGAGAATGTTTTCACTCCAGGAAGCCTTAACTGAATACTCATTATAAACAATGCATAGATTTGTCTCCATGAGGATTAGAAAGGTAATAAGACAAATACCTTGTCTTCAAGTGTTTTATAATGATGGGAAATACAACTCAATATTAATGTGTACAGTTCAGAATTCTGGGAGTACTATAATAGAAACAGGATAATTAATATTAACTTTTAAAAAACCATCCCTGTCTTATATTTTCAAAACTATTAGAGCATGCAGTTTTGGCTCTAAAAAATGATTGTCATTATAGGTGGATTTGACTAGGCAGAACAGAATATGATTATGGTTCTCCATATAAAAGGTACTCAAGCCAATTATATGAATGTGTTCTAAAAATTGTAGTATTTTGACAATTTTTTGAGATATGTTTTTACACAAGAAGACATATAAAATGTAAATTTTGCAGGAGTTGTTCTTTTGATATTATAATTTTAAGCTTGTAATATTGACAGATAAGAGACAAACTTTCTAAATGACTAAAAAAAGTCATTTTAATGAAGCACAAAGAATGCTAGTTTTGCCTGTTGTGGCTATTGGTGGCATCCCATATCCCAGTGACCCACCTGGGATTACATGCATTAACAATGAAATTCCCATGGGGCGCCTGGGTGGCTCAGTCGGTTAAGCATCCACCTTCGGCTGAGGTCATGATCTCACGGTCTGTGAGTTCTAGCCCCGCGTCGGGGTCTGTGCTGACAGCTCAGAGCTTGGAGCCTGTTTCAGATTCTGTGTCTCCCTCTCTCTCTGACCCTCCCCCGTTCATGCTCTGTCTCTCTCTGTCTCAAAAATAAATAAACGTTAAAAAAAATTAAAAAAAAAAAGAAGCAATGAAATTCCCTGTGTGCTTCTCCTTCTTATCCCAAGGGTGGGGATTCTTTTCCTCTTTGCCTAAAGTCTTTCTCTGGTTATGGTGCAAGCTTGTTCTATAGCACATGGCAACCAAGAAGTACAAGGTCATGAATATTCTCAGAGGAAACCTTGTCCAATGGGAAAGTGGTCTTCAAGGAATGCCCCAGGCTCCCTTTCTCAGGTGCAGTGATTCTTTTTTTTTATTATTAATTTTTTTTAACATTTATTCATTTTTTGAGAGACAGAGAGAGAGCACAAGCAGGGGAGGGGAAAAGAGAGTGGGAGACACAGAATCCGAAGCAGGCTTCAGGCTCTGAGCTGTCAGCACAGAGCCAAATGTGGGCTTGAACTCATGAAACACGAGATCATGACCTGAGCCGAAATCCGAAGCTTAACCAACTGAGCCACCCAGGTGCCCCTCAGGTGCAGTGATTCTGATGCATGTTTCATATCATCTCTCCGAGTGTACTTAAAAGACTATAATCCTACAGAAGTAATCTGCTTATTGTTGCTATGTGATTCCGGGATTTTCTTCTTTCTTTTCTCATTTTTAAAATTTGTGTTTCTAAGATAATGATCTAAAATCATCTCTTTGTGTAAGCATTTGTTTTCGGGGCAACCAAAGCAAAGACATCTCTCATTGAATAGAAGCCTTGAGTTTGGGCTGTGCATGGCTTTTCACAATAAAGACTAGATTTCTCTGCTCTTTTTTTCAGCCATATATGAGCATGTAACCAGTCTTTATTAAATAGAATGTGGATAGAAATTTTTCTTGTCTCTTCAAGGTTGTACCCTTAAATATTAGGGACATCTTGTCATTGTTCCTTTTCTCTCTTCACTGGATGGACATAAGCAATCTTGACCACACAGAAGAAGGCTTTTGCAGATTTGGGAAAATACAACAGAAGTCTGGATACCAGACATCATAGAACCTCTGCAACAGAGTCCAGTGCTTCTATTTAGGCTATTACTTAAAAGAGAAACAAGTTTCTCTCTTATTTCTGTATCTCTCTGTCCCAGCAGCCCAAACTATATTGAAACTATTATATTGTCTACACAGATTAAATATAAATGCACAGGATTGTACCTAAGAGCAGACTTACATTATAAGCCTGGTGGAAACATTTTTTTCTTTAGTAACATATATCACACCTAGATAGAAATAAGACTAAGACAGAATTCTCTAAGAGATGATGCTCACCTCATTTTAACACTCTAAATGTGAGAATTTTAACTGAAATTGTCAGGTAGAATTGTATCACTGCAGGAACTACTTAAAACAATACTTGAAACAATTTTTCAGCTTAAGCAGTTATAAAATGAAAGTAGGAAAATACAATTGAATGTTCTCTCTGGAATGAGAACATTGTACATTTTATGATGCATTAGCCTAAGCGTACAAATATTCAACAATAAAAATAGTTGTTGGTTGTGATATGAACTTCCAGTTCTTCCCAATGAAAGACTTTGTAACGATGAGGTTACTGAGAAATCATCTGCAGTTTTTTCTTCAAAATATACTTGCCAAGTTAACAAATCTGTATTAAAAAAAATAATCTCTAAGCATTTGATGAACACCAGAGGACGGGAGGCAGGGTATTAATCAGCAGTGCTGAGTGTTCTCTGTGAGTTGGCCTTGCTATTATTTTAGGATTCTTATTTTCAGGTTTCAGAATACTTTTTGTCTGTGATAGTATTTTGTTTCAAGCATGAAGTTTTAATCAAACATTATCCATGGATATTTTTCCCTGTGACAGTTCCTACAAACTATCTATGACTATTTAACTTAAGAATGGATTCTCTCTGTAATTGGAGTTTGCTGTTCTGCATTTGTGTTGCTGTTATTTTCTGTATCCTGTGGGTTCTTGGATTGACTGGGAGTGTTATATTTACTCATTCACTCATTCACTCATTCATTCACTAGTTCAGGCATGGTAATAAGCAATTTAATGTCCCTTTCTATATAGGGATCAAACTGAAGACATGCCTTTCTTGGAAGGATCATGATATTCCTTTAAGTAATATCCTGAGCACTTGTGGCATTGGCTAGGGTAGCCTTATTTATAACCATCTCATTGCCATGAAGTGGACTCCATTTTCTTATATTTCAGCCTTTGGTGGTTATATTTCCACTGTAATCACATATTACCAATATTATTCTACAAAACACTAGGTTTCTTTTAAGATAACTTAAAGTTGAACTTCCTTATTTGCTCTGTATATAGTTTTCAATTTGTTGTTAATGACTTATTTTCATCTTGATATGTTTGAGATTTCTAGTATATATAGCTTTGCCTCTTCATTTAAAAGGTAATTGTTTTGGTCCTTCTTAACAAGGTGAAGAAGGAAAATGCAGACATTTTGCTACAGCAAGGCTGTGGAGAACCCACAGAGCCATGAATAGAGAGAAAGTTTATATTCTGAAAAGGTCAGTGACTTATATTGGCTGAGATTATTTTGAGCCCTGGTTTCTTTATCAAGTGCTCTGAATACATTATTGTTAATCTCTTTGTTAACCTAATGAATTATTCCATATATAATACTCACACTTAAGTAGTGTCATAAGGGTAGAAGTAAAAGGTTTTTTATTAACAGAAATGTGCAGACTAAAATAAAAAATGAAAAGGAAATTATTCTGTTTCCTTTTGGCCTCTTCATTGATTTCAGTGAAAATACAGCATCAAAAGTGTAGTGCTATCTTAGTTCATCTTTTATGAAAACAACTGTGTCTCCTATTTGAATTTAAAGTAAAATTGACATCCTGAATCCATCTCAAAGTATTTTGGGATCATAAACACTTGAGTTTTAAAATCATGGCTTAAACTACATATGAAAGACACTTGGCTTAAATGATTTGTTCATCATTTCCTCATTATTGTCTTCTTTAGTCTGATTTGAGGAAGTGGGTAAAGTCACATAGGAATGAAGAGCATGATAAACATTCTTACTCTGTTCTTTATGCTACTTGTAACACTAGTCAGTGAGGAGATTCTGGAGTACATGAGGCAAAAGAAATTTCATCCTCTAATACATTTAGATCACATTTCAAACTGCCAGAAGTGGTTCGGCATCTTTTCTCCCCAGCCTGGCAAATTAGGCTATTTTAACGTGATAAAATATAGTCTTGATGAAAACTTTTATTTTTAGTTTGGTATCTTATAAAGGAGGCTTACAAAATCACTGTGTCTGTGTATGTGAGTGTCTGTCTACCCCCATATGCTGTCATAGACAGTTGGCACTGCCTTGGCAGCTTTGCAGGATCAAATTGCTGCATTCAGTATTCAGTGAAAACAAAAGCAGCACTGCCTCTTCTTCCCATCTGTAAATGAGAGAAGATCAGTCTCCATAGGTCTGAGTCTTTTGTTGTAGTCAGATAGTTATAAAAAATTATAATAAGCTCCTTCGGGGCAGGGAAATGTTCACTTGACTTTGTAACCACAGAGCCTTGCCAGTACCTGGCTCATAAGTTCTCAATAAATCTTTTTTAATCAATTTTTTTTTAAAGAGAAATTATATCATTGCTTCTGGATTGTTTCAGAAGTTTTAAGAAAGTATAGTAAACTACTTGGTGATAATCACAGCTTCAGAACCGAGGTGAGTAACTCACAGGAGTCTTCAGCAAAACCTCACTTCTGTGAAGACTATTCTGCTTTTCTTCTTCCTTCCAAATCTCCTAGGAATGCCTCGCGTTGGTGGGAATTAACCCGGAGATTCTGGGAAATGTAGTTCCCAGGCTTTCAGCCCCTGTGGTGGAGACAGTAGAAATGGGCGACTCTTGCTGACTTGCCAAAAGGTAATGGAGCATGGCTTTCTAGGCAGAACTCTTATACGTATTAACTGGAAATGGACGTATGCCAGGTATCAAGGAGACTTCAGCATGACTGGTCCAGAACTCAGACTTATATAAGGATTAATTGCATATTGGTTTCAAAAGGACCTCATGCAGTGTTTTACTATATGATTTGAGATGACACCAGTATATACAGGCAATTCCTATGCATGTCCTTTTGGGATTTTTCTTATGGGCATGCTTATTAAATTGTCACTTTGAAGAGTCCTTGTAAACAAGGGCTAGTTATTGGAATACCTTGGGGATATACCTTATGGGTGCTGAGATTCTCTGACACTTCAGTTATAATTTTTTTCTTTTAGGGAAATCAGAGAAAACTAACTACTGATCTTGGTAAGTTAAAGGATATTTTGTTTGTAACATCTATCCATTTTCTCTTAGAGATTTATCTTTGTTTGGAAATAATTTTTGCTAATTTTTTAGAATGCTTCTATCAAAAGCTGGGAGAAAATGTGTCCTCTTTGTTATCCTGAATGAGGTATGTCACTTCCCAGGCCCACAGTCTCTGCCCTCAAAAATAATAAAAAAAAAAAGTTTGGAAAAATTCTCTCCCCATTAGACCTTAAAAAGTGGCTGGGACACAGTAGTTGCACAATACATATTTGCTAAATGAAAAATGAAATAAAACACCATTTAGGATATCCATGTTTAAAAAGTTTTAATTTTATTTTGTTACGAAACATCTCTTTGATGTGGCTGATGGCTGAAAAATAAGTTTACATTCTGTTTATGTTGTTCTTCAGTGTTGATTTAATGCTACCATACCTTCTAGGAAACCATCTCCTTGGGAAAGCCAGTAAAGCCTACCACCAGATACCTTCTTTCTGTAGATAGGAGCAAGATGTGTTAGGAATTGCTACAATAATACTTTGGGAAGACAAATGACTTGAATTACAAGACCTATCTTACAAACTGCTATTCACCCATCAAGGCTCAGGTTTTGTGATTTAGGCAATTTCTTGCTTCCTTTTTCCTTTTTCTCTACATGCATAATATTTTCTACATACCTCATTTATCGCATGTTCACTTTATATGAACTCAATTTGCCCATATTTATTGAGTGTCTGTCTTGTATTACATGTTATACTAGCATTAGCATACAGACAAAAATATAGTATCATTTAAAGAATCTGCAGTTTTGTTGTGGAAACAGATGGCAAACTAGAATTTTAATATTTTGGGTGAAATAGAAGCATAGAAATGTCCACTGGCTGCAATAAAAAAAAAAACCCGACAATGCATTGATTTTAGAGAGGGGTTCAGGGCTGGAAGAACATGTTGTTCGCTTTGTATACCTAGCAACAATTAATATGATCTCAATTAATGCGTAATACATTGATTAATAAATTACCAGAGCAGAATTACTAGTAGTAATGAATAATTAAAAGCATGTTTTTGATTGACCTAAATGTCACATGGCATATTCTATTTTGAAGAACAAATTTTAAACATTTAATTTGTACATAATTCCCTACTAAATTCTGAATTTTTCCACAGCTCTTTTGTGCTCTGTATGTTAAAACCCAGCATTGATTCTAAGTGGGAGGTAAATTAGGAAATTTGCTTGCTTTCTTGGTAGTGATAGAAGTGGAGTGCTTCCATATCTTGGAAAATCAGTTCCTTCTGTGCTACCATGGCTACCTTTGGTTTATATTTAACTCTAAAGATAATACTGGAAGTGATTCCATGAATTTTTCAATGGGCAGGCTCAAATATAATTCAAGGTGTACTGAGAATAAATTTTGCCCCACTTGAGCACATGTGAAAAATTTTGCTGTCTTTGAGGTACACACTTGACTCATCCTTAACTCATACACTGATGCATGTTCCCGACACATCACACCAGCCTCCTACAGTTTTCCATCCCACAAACACACCACTAACTCCACATGGCACAACACCCACCACTCCTCAGGCCATCAGGATCACTATCATGTATTTTCACAAAGATATGCAAGAAAGAACACACACGGCTCTCCCACACAGCTCGGGACAATCATGCAGAGTGAAGCACAATCTATTCTGGTTTCATATCCCTGTTTTCTAAAGGTGAGTAGGCAGATACAAAGATGATGATGTTGTAATAATCTTTGTGGTCATAAAAAGTCTTTTAAAATATTCAGCAAATACATTCCTAGGGTTGTTCAATTTTTAAAACTAACTCTTCGTTGGTAGGGATCAATTCACCCACTGTTTTTTAAATAAATGCTAGGTTTTTTGGCATAAATTCTTTCCCATTACCATCAGTCTCCTCCTTATAAAGGTAGCCAATCTAGACGGTCAAGAAAAATCTACTCTTGCATTTCAAATGCGAGCAAGCCTTATTATTGCCGGCCTTATATTGAATCCCTATTTAAAACAAAACAGAACTAAGACAATAAGTTGGGACGCATCCAAGTCAGGATGCTTCACAGATAACAGAAACAAGAAGGTAATTGTTAAAACGTGGGAAGATGTCCTTTAGGCATTCAGGTATTTACAGGCTACCTCAGCTTTGGCACTGATATTTCATGGGTGCTCTGCAATAAACTGAGAATCAGGAGACCTGGCTCCTCATCTCAGATATGCTGCTTAGTGCTTATGTGACTACGGACAAATCACCATATTTCTTAGTCTCAGATGTCTCCTGAGTAAAACTGGGCTTTAATCTAAGTAAAACTAGATTTATGCAATGGTATATAAAGTAGTACAACTCAACTGGAAAACACACACACACACACACACGTTTTTATTAGATATATATCTCTGGAGAAAAAAATTGGGAGAGTGTAAGGAGAGCTAACATTTATTGAACATCTATAATCGTCTTATATAATCTTCAAAACCCTCATGGAGTTAAGCCTCTCCCCTCCTGTCCCTCATTACTTACTGGAAAACAGAGCCCAGAAAGCAAGAATTATTTGTATAATAATCCCAAACTAGTAAATGGTATAACTGAAAGCTCAATCTATTACACTAAACTATCTTGAATTATCCTTTTCTGCTAAGATAGTATTTTAATTATGAGTGACTTACAAATTTTAGGAGTATGTAAGCATTTAAAGAAATCTGTAATTATTAATAACTTTGGTCATAAGAAAAGAATTGTACTGTTGTTGTAAAGTAATATTTTATATTTGAATGTATGGACCTAATTTTTTTTAATGTTTATTTATTTATTTTGAGAAAGAGAGAGAGAGTGAGTGTGAGAGACAGAGCATGAGCATGAGCAAAGGAGGGGCAGAGAGAGAGGGAGACAGAGAATCCCAAGCAGGCTCTGCACTGCCAATGCAGAGCGTGATGTGAGGCTCAAACCCAGGAACCATATGATCATGACCTAAGCTGAATCAAGAGTCCAACACTTAACCCACTGAGCCACCCAAGTGCCCTTAAAAATTTTTTTAAATCTATGTTTAATTGTAGACCAGTGGACACTTTTGTACGTGCATATTTGTACATATTTCTGGTTCCTTGTAAGGAAATTTTCTGGTTAAAGGGTCTGACTTTTTTGAACCTCTCTATTCATACTGAAAAGTCACTTTCTAAAAAGAGTTGTAAATAATTACACTTTGAATTCAGTCCATCATTGTGTCTATATCTAGCACCTATCCCCAAAATAAAAATCACTATTACTAAAGATATTTACTAGTTTGATTAGTAAAAAATGATATTTATTTTTTGTTTTAATTTACATTTATTTACCTATATTGAAGGTGAACATCTGGTTTTATATAGGTTTTTATATTATCAGTTTAATCTAGCTAGGATTTATTTTGGCGTTTGAGGTGAAGTGAGGATACACTTGGAACATTCCCTAATTGACAGCCAGTTTTTTCAACATTACTTGTTTCTTAGCATCATCTCTTTATTGATCTGTGATACTTCATTAATAATATGTTAATGCTTTTTCACAATTGATACTAGATGATGCTTTTAGAGACTATATAGCCTTGTAAATATTTTTTGCCATAATTCTACTCTGCTTTCATAATTATAATTTTAAAATATCTTTTAACAGCTCATGGTAGAGTTCTCTCATTTTTATTAATATTTTTCCAAACTACTTTTGTTAATATCACTCTATTCTTTTAGATACACTTCAGAATAAACACGTGTACACACACACGCACTCATGCACACACACACACATGCATGCATTTTAAAAGAAAAATCTCTTGTGTTTTCATTACAAATGTATTACATTTACTAATATATATCTGACAGGAATTGATACCTTTATATTATTTAATCTTATCATCTGGGAACATGATATATGTCATATATTCCAGCCTTTAAACATTTTTTGGTTATTACAAGTTATGGGCAACCGATGCTATGATAAGTAGAAACTGTAAGAAAGTTAGAGTCAAGGCACAGGAAGTGTAGAAGCATGGCCAGAGGGTAGCTGAGTCAATGAAATAAAAAAGCAGTGGAGAAATGAGCAGGGGATTCTTGCTGCTAAAGGATGACAGCACAGTGAGGGCTCAGGAGCATCCTTAGTCCTCTGTATGAGTCCAGTTTCCAATAATTCCTGGTTGTGATTTCAGCAGTATCCTAAAAGGTGTCCTATGCCCTTAGAAGCCTGGCTGTGGGCTGTTCCTATTTTCTTCTTATATTCTGGTTTATTTTAAAAATTATTTTTAATTAAATTATTTTTAAATTAATTATCCTCTGAAGTAGCCTCATGATGTCTCTTTGCTTTTTTCTTCCTTTTTTAAAATGCAAATATAATTAATACACAGGATTATATTAGTTTCAGGTGTACAATATAGAGATTCAACAATTCTATACATTACTCAGGGCCCATTATGTAAGTATAACTTTAATCCCCTTCACTTATTTCACCCTTCCCCCCATCCACCTCCACTCTGGCAACCATCAGTTTGTTCTCTATAGTTAAGAGTCTTTTTGTTTGTCTCTTTCTTCTTTCCTCATTATTTTTTAAGTTTAATTTGAGAGAGAGAGAGAGAAAGGGAGAGACAGAGAGAGAGAGAGAGAGAGAGAGAGAGAGAGAGAACGGGATGAGAGGAGGAGAGGGAGAGAGAGAGAATTCCAAGCAGGCTCTGTGCTGTCAACCCAGAGCCCCACATGGGGCTGAATCTCGGGACCAGTAAGATCATGACCTGAACCGAAATCAATAGTCAGATGCTTAACTGACTGAGCCACCCAAGCACCCCTGTTCATTTGTTTTGTTTCTTAAATTTCACATATGACTGAAATCATATGGTATTTATCTTTCTCTGACTGACTTACTTCACTTAGCATTATATGCTCTAGATCCATGTGTGGTGTTGCAAATGGCAAGATTTCATTCTTTTTATGGCTAATATTCCATTGCATTATATACTACCTCTTCCAATGTGTGATGAAGAAAGTGGTCTAGTTTCATTCTTTTGCACATACCTGTCCAGTTTTCACAATACCATTTGTTGAAGAGACTATTCATCATGTCTCTTTTCCCTGAAATGTAAAAAGGTTTAAAAGATAATAATTACTTATTATTTTTAAATTTTATTTATTTATTTTGAGAGAGAGATAATGGGGAGGAGCAGAGAGAGAATCCCAAGCAGGCTCTGAGCCCAATGTGGGGCTCAAACTCGGCAAACTGTGAGATCATGAGCGAGCCAAAGTTAGACACTTAACCAACTAACCTACCCAGGTGCCCCATTGTTTATTCTTTTAATACATTATTAAATTTGACTTGCTAATGTTCTGTTTTGAAATTGTGCATTATATTCGTGAGATTTGACTCCTTTTGTTTGTGAGTATCATAGAGTAGAACTTTCTGCTACTTCCTTGATTTGGTCGCCTCAGCACTCCATTGCACCGAGGGTGATTTTTACAAAAAAGAAAAACACATCCAACCGTATGGTTGATGAACACTTGGAATATGTGGGGTTTCCTTCCAGCCTCTAAATTTCAAAGCAAGGAAAACATTTTAGAATTATGGTAAAAAGTAAGTGTTGCATTTACTAAATGAATCCAGATTTATTTATTTATTTATCTATCTATCTATCTATCTATTTATTTATCTATTTAAAGTAAGCTCTATGCCCAATGTGAAGCTTGAACTCAAAACCAGGATCTTCTCTTTCTGTGTCCTTCCAGTATAAAAGACAATTCTTTTGTTTTGGTCACTTACAAGGGATTGCCTGAAGGCCAAATCAATTCTAGATTCTTTTTTTATTTTTTATTATTTTTTAAATGTTTATTTATTTTTGAGAGAGAGAAAGAGAGAAAGACAGAGCTGAGTGGGGGAGGAGCAGGGAGACAGGGGGACAAAAATCTGAAGCAGGCTCCAGGTTCCAGGCTCTGAGCTGTCAGCACAGAGCCTGTCACGGGGCTTGAACTCATGAACTGCGAGATCATGACCTGAACCGAATTCAGACTGAGCCACCCAGGTACCCCACCTAGATTCTTTTAATGTAAGCCTGGTTTTATGGACTGATGTTTGTGTTCCCCATCTCCCAAATTCATATGTTGAAATCTTAATCCCCCAATGCTATGGTACTAGGAGGTGGAGTCTTTGGGTGATTAGGTTATAAGGGTGGAACTCTCATGAATGGGATTAATGCTTATAAAATAGACCCCAGAAAGCTCTCTTTCACTCTCACCCACATGAAGATAAAACAACAAAATGGCCATCTACAGCTTAGAAGAGTGTTTTCTTGAGCCCCTGACCATGTTGGCACCCTGATCTTGGACTCAGAGCCATCAGAATTGTGAGAAATAAATTTCTGTTGTTTATGAGCCACCCACTCTGTGGCATTCTGTTATAGCAGCCTGAAATGACTAAGACAGCCAGCAGGCTAAGAATGCCTTTTGTACTTTTAAAGGTTTATGAACAAACAGACAAAAACAAAAATGGAAATGTAATTGAGACAGCATGTGGCTGGACCCACAAAAACTAGCAAATTGTCATCTGGCCCAACTCCCTTTCTTCAGTGAAAGTCCTGTGATTATTACTGAATTGGCTTGGGGCATAGGACTGTCACTATCTAGTCACATTGATCATGTTCAGATTGGCCAGGTTTAGGTTTCATGCCCACCCCTGGAACTAAAAATGGAACCAGCTTTATCTGAAGTACCTGGACTGAGAGTTGAAGAGGTATAGTTGGTCTGAGAAAGATCAGAAGAAAATCTTCTGGGGCCAAAAAATAATAAATGTCCAACATAACCTGGCAAGCCATTTTGAAGGTAATGTATTCTTTCTTGAGAGCATCAGGTTGCCACTGAGGCTTTTTATTGTGTCGAGAAGAACGCTTATATCTGTGTTTAAATATATTCCAGTATCAGGATTAATTTCAAAATTTTACACTGTTGTTTACTGTGAGTTTCGCTTCCCATTAACACTAACAGAATTCTTTCACCTGCAACGCAAAGGCCTTTTCCCTTGCCAGATTACTCTGATGAGTATGACTAACAGGTTCTGGAAGCACAGAAGCTAGGATTCAAAAGAAGCTTCTGGCCAAAGTTCCAGACACAAAGATTTAGATGTGTGCTAGCAGAGTGAGTTTTCCACTTCCAGAAAGTAGAGAAGATTCAGACTGAGAATAGAGGAAGAAACCATGACAACTGAAAAAGAAGGAATGACATTTATTCCTGGAAGAGGGGTGGAGTGGAGTGGGGTGCTGTGGATTAGTAGAAAATTTCTCTTTTAGAGAATAGCTTCTTCTCAAACTTGAATGTACATATGTATCACCTGATTTATTGTTAAAATGCATATTTTAACTTAGTAGGATTGGGATGAAGCCCAGGAATATGCATTTGTTCTAAGATACCAGGAGTGAGATTACTAGGGTTCCATGGACCCCACTTTGAGTAGCAAAGGTACAAAGTTCTAGGAAGCTGCTTGGAAGCTGATTCAGTGCCCAACTCTTGTAACTGTCCAGAGAGAATTAAAATCTGTATTGGGCAGCTCATTTGCCATCAATTCAAAGTGGCATTTGCCTCACAGCTTTTGCTTCCCCGCAACTCCATTATCCCATTGCTTGAGAAGAACCCAGAAACAGAGGCCCTTACAATTTTAACTGAGCCCTGTGTCAGAGCAGAAAATACAGGTTTGAACAATTTGGTGGTGGTTGATTAACGAAAGGAAAACTTTGCTTCACGTCCACCGTAGGACTAGATATAATCCGTTCAAAATTTCTCTCTCAAGTAACAGTAAACATAAAACCCCTTTAACCCTCCAGTACCAGTATGGGTGATGGATTGGAACAGGAGGCAAGACAAGGAAATAAAAGCACAGGATGCTGTAATATTCTAGAGGAGAACTGATAGTGTCATAAATTGAGATGGAGACAGGCAGTTGAGATATATAAAAGAGATCTGGAGAGATACTGTCAGAATTGATGGAATTTAGTCCTTAATTTCACATGGGGTATAGAGGAGAGGAAGGAATCTTGAATAATATTTAGGTTTAGACTTTGGGAAACTGGATTTCAATATTGTTTATTGAGCTAGAAACCATTGGAGAAGGGACAGGAGGAGGTATTCGGGACTAAATATTCAGGAAAATACCTATGATGATTGAATTTTGGATGGAGGCTTGAAGGAAGGGTGAGAATTTTATAGACAGAGAAGCAGAGTTAGTGATGATTAAAAGGACCCATCCAAAGCCTAATTAAATCAGCTACTGGAGCTGTGACTGGAGATGTGAGTGTAGGGGATAGGGAGCAGAGAGCAGAATGAGCCTTTAAAAGTAGGTGGAGGTAAAATCTCAGAGATTTTTGAATGCTAAACAAAGACTGGAAAATTGTTTCTGAAAACCAAGGGAAGCCATTCAGGAAATTAAGCAGAAGAGTGACAAAATCTAATACAGAATAGAAAGAGAGAAAGGGAGCCATCTTTTGTCAATGCATTTTGTGTAACAGGGTTTATATTAATTATCTTGTTTCAGCATGGAGGATGAATGGCATTGGGCTTTTAAAAAGATAATGGTAAATTACTGTAACTCTAAGTGAGAGAGGTACAACTTCATTCTTAAAACACAAGGAAGCTTTTCTTTAAGAAATGCACCCTAGTTAATATTCATTTTAAAGGTGGACTACATAGTTAAGTATGATTACAGTATGTAATAGTTAAGTATGTGAAGTATGATCAACCTTTATCACAATGATCTGTGGCCCCTATGCATACCCCCACTGTAGTTAGTTTTGTTTGTTTCATTTGTTTGTTTTTGGTGATGAGTGCAGTCTTCTGTGTACCTGTCACTAATGTACTCCAAGATTTCTGGAAAATCTATAATGCTCCTATCAATCCATGTATCCACATTAGGTCATCTACCTTTTTTTGTTTTGTGTTTTTGTTTTTTTTTTTTACATATCTCTCTTAGAGGTCTTTACCTATACAATATAGATTGCTCTCTAGGCTGCAATATAGATACTGTTCTGAGAGTTCTTTTTGCCTTAATTTTTGGAATTCCTTTTTCTCTAGTGTTGAACCCTGATTCCTAGGTATCATCTCTTCCTCTTTTGGTTTATTCTTATTAGATTCTTATATTAGATTCTTGATAAGTGGTGCATGAGAGCTATAACTTTTTAGATACGACATGTCAAAATAGTTTTTATTCTATTTTCCCAATGACTGATAATTCAAGTGGATATAGAATTTTATATTGCAAATATTTTTCCCCGAGAATATTAGAGATACTCATCCATTGTCCTCTGTCTCTAGCGTTGCTATTGATAGGTTCTATGCCATTCTGATACTAGATATTTCATGTGACATTGTTTTTATCTTTATAACTGGAATCTGTTAGGATGGTCAACATAGTCCCAAAATTTGCACAATCCTATGATTTGTTGAGAATATATTTTCATTTATTTAACTGGGTTTTGGATGGGTCCTTTTAATTTGGAAACATTTTTTTCTACATTCAGGGAAATGTTCTGTTATTATTTCTTTTTTAAATTTCTTTTTAATTTTTTCATTTCTTCCTAGAAATTGTAATATTTAGATGTTGGGGTTCCTGGATTGTGCCTCTAATTTTCTTATCTTTTTTCTCTTTTTTAAAAAAAAATTTTTTTTAACATTTATTTACTTTTGAGACAGAGAGAGACAGAGCATGAACAGGGGAGGGTCAGAGAGAGGGAGACACAGAATCTGGAACAGGCTCCAGGCTCTGAGCTGTCAGCACAGAGCCTGACACAGGGCTCGAACTCACGGACCGCGAGATCATGACCTGAGCCGAAGTCGGCCACTTCACCCACTGAGCCACCCAGGCGCCCTTCTTTTTTTCTCTTTTAATATCTGTCTTTTCTTTTGTTCTATTTTCTTAAAAATTTCCTTTACTTTTCAAAGTTTCTATTGATTTTGAATAATTTTTTTACTACAATTTTAGTTTCTAAGATATCTTTATTCTCTTCTCTCTGAGGATATTAATTATAATTATAGGGTATGTAACATACATGTTATATATGAACATATATAAATATGAAAAGCTATATTTGATTATAAATTTTTCTTTGGAGGTTTTCTTTTGCTTCCTAATTTGTCACTATTTCTCCTAATTTCTTTTATTTGCTAAATCACTGCTACTTTTTCTGAATTTGTTACAAGAGGCTTTTCAAATATCTGGAAACATTTGGTTTTGCAGGCAGAATTCTAAGCAAGTTCTCACACTCAGTGTATATACCATGTATAATTCTCTCCCTTTCGCTGTAGTGGGACCTGTGAATATGGATAGTCATTTCTTTGTTTAGAATATAGTCACTCATGAAATTCCCTTGTGTTATAAAAGACTCCCTCTTTGCAGACTGGAGAGAGATTTTTCTGTTGGACTTGAAGAAGCAAACTTCCTTGTTGTAGAAAGGACCACATGGCTAGAATCTGAGGTTTGTCTCAAGCAGCTAAGAGTGGGCTTCAACTAAGTCCATAAGAAAACAAAAACTTGAGTTGTACAACCATAAGAAATTGAGTTTTGCCAGCCACCGAAACCACCAATTTGACCATTGGTAATGAATTCTTCCTTAGTCAAGGTGTACATGAGAACACAGTCTAGCTGATACCTTGATTTCAGTCTTTTGAGACTTTGAGCAGAGAACCCAGTTGAGCAATGCCTAGAGACCTTCTGACCTAGAGAACTGTGAGCTAGTTAAAGGATGTTATTTTAAGCTACTAAATTTGTGATAGTATCTTACACAACAATATAATACTAATACATCTGGTATCATGCTTTGTCTTTTCCTATTTAAGAAACACCACAAAGTAGTTTAGAAGCTCTGAGTACATGAACAAGCTGTAATTACAGTCGCTTAATTAATGTCTGGTCAAGCTGCACATCCGAAGATTGGCCTTTCTTTACCATCTTTTAAAAATAGCACCCATGATACTGTCTGTCTCCTTACCTTCCCTAAATTTTCTGAAAACAATAAGCTATACATCCAGAAATTTAACTAATCTTAAGTAGAACAAACACAAAGATAATCATAGCCAGATACATCATAGTCAAGATGCTGAATGTCAAAAAACCTTGAAAGTGGTAAGAGAAAAATAATTTGTTGCATATAAGCAAATCCCAATGATTTCATCCAAAACAGTGGAGGCCAGAAGGCAGTTGGGCAACATACTCAACATATTCAAAGTAATGAATATAAAAAACAGAACCAAACTGTCAACTAAGAATCTCATATTTAGCAAGATTATCTTCCAAAAATTAAGATAAAATAAAGACATTCCAGGATAAGCAAACTGAGAGACTTGGTTGCTAGCAATTCAACCTTACAAAAATATTAAAGAAAGTACTTTGGGATGAAAGCAAGTGACACTTTACAGTAATTCAAATCAACATACACACAAAAAAGTATCAGTAGAGGCAGTTATGTAATTACATATAACAGTATAATTGCATATTTGTTCTCCTTTATAAAAAAACAATTTAAAAGTAATTGCATAAGACAATATATATATATATATAATTGTTGCATAAAAATATATAATATATATAATGTCAATATATAATATAATTATATATATATATTATGTCCAGCTTATAGCATATATAAATGTAATATATTTATCAAAAACAGCACAAAGGAGATGGGTGGGAGCAAAGCTTTATATGAGCAAGGAAATGACATCATATGGTAGTTTGACTGCACAGGGAAGAAATGAAGAGAATTAGAAATGATAAATAGGAAGATTAATATACAAGTTCCAAAACTACATATTTTCTCTTCTTTCTTCCTTTAAGATATAGAATTATAAAATGTACTAATTATACTAATGTATTGTAGAGTTTGTAACATATATGTAAGGAATATGTATGACAATAATAGCACAAAATAGGGAGAAAGTTGTTAAATTTCACTGGAATCAATATAAATCTGAAGTAAATTCTGGAAGTTAAGATTTCTCTCTTTATCTATCATATATATGTATATATATCTATCATATATATATATATATATACCTATGTGTATATAGATATATATATACATATATACCTATGTGTATATAGATATATATACATATATACCTATATATATAGATATATATATATACATATATACCTATAGATATAGATATAGATATAGATATAGATATAGATAGTGTAAGCTCCAGAGCAATCACTAAGAAAATAGCTCTAAAATATAATGAAAAATTATTAAAATAATTAAGATGTTACTAGAAAGTGACTAGCACAAAGGAAGGCAGTAAAAGAGGGACAAAAATGATATGAATCACATAGAAAACAATGTAAAATAATAAATGTATATCTATATTTACAATAACATTAAATATGAATGAATTAAGTAATCAAGTCAGATAGTATGGAATTGCACCAAAAAAGCCAGGAGTCAACTACATGCTGTCTTTAGGAGACACACTTTAATTTAAATTTAAAGATATAAATACTTGAAAATAAAAGGTTGGAAAAGCTGTATCATGCAAGCAGCAACTGTAAGAGAGATGAAGCAGCTTTATTACAATCAGATAAAAGACTTGAAACAAATGAATTGATATATGAAAAGTCATAGAGTGGTTGAGTAATACTAGTGATTTCTTGAGGAACCAATATGCAGTAACTGAAGGGCTTTTGCTGGGGCTGGTTGCTTACTACAAAGAAGAATATTCCAGCCCCTGTCTGTGGCAAGATTGGGTAGTGTTGGTGTGGCCTGAACTAACTGGGAACTATTCTGAGAGCTTGAGGGGTGGGTGGGCCTGAGAGGGACTTAACCGTTTCAGATATGAATGTTTCATCTTCTTTTTTCAAGAATAGCATCTTTCTACCACCCTAATCTGTGCCCATGTTCTCAAGACTAGATTTTTTTTTAGGTTCAATCTCTCTGAAACTAGAGTCCTCTTCTATGTGGAGACAGAGTAATTGCCTAAATGGGAAATGTAGCAAAAGGGATTTGGGGGGGGGAAAATATTAACGTTTTCAATTTTTAAAAAAGTTTTTAATCAATTTTTTAGCCTTAACTCATATTTTGGCCTTAATCTTCTCAAGGCTTTCTAACAGAAATTTATTTTTTCCTAGCTGCCATATGATTACCCTCAATCTGCTTTCTGTTTTCCAAATATTTGCTTATTTTATATATTATCTCCTCTTCTTTTTGTGTTTTTGAGTTTATGCTTTCCACCCCCTCCTTTACTGACATTTTGGTGGGATTTTGAAGGAAGCAAAGATAAATGCAATTATTTAATTTATTATATTTGATCTTAAAGTATGGCCCCTTGAAACTAGGTCAGCAAATTAAAAATAATACAAGTTCACTTAAACAGATCTTGGTTCAGATATTGAGTCAGTCTTACACTGATGGTACTATAATAAAGAAGTTACATAATTCTCTGAGCCACTATTTTCTCAATGGGAAAACATACATAATAATACCTACCTCATTGGTATTACGCAAGAAAAGATATATGTATAGTGCTTTCATGGCTTGTTTCTTTGTGGCTGTAATCATCATCATCATCATCATCCTGGCTGGAAATAAAATCAATATGACCCCAAGTGTCTTATATCAGTGTTCAAATTCTTCAGCCATTTAATAATTTAATATTATTATTTGAGTTGAAGAAGATTCTTTAAATAACAAGGACCAATTATATTTCAAGCTATTGTTCTGCCTTTTTGGTAAGGAAAAATCTGCCTTAAAGAGGATCACAATTTGGGAGTCTATTAAATCTGAAGTAGAGATGAGAAAGCTGGATTCATTTTGAAGATTGGGGGGGCTGAGGTGCTAGTTAATAGAGTGGCCACATAGTTATCGAGGCATAATAAGCATTTAAATCCTTAGAAATATGAGATTTGTGAGATGTCATGACTTGTATAAGATGCTTGAGGAAGAATTCAAGATATATAGGGATTTTTTTGGTTCATTTTCCAGCTCATTGCATTTAAAAAATTTTTCATTTTCCTCTTCTTTGTCTTAAGATTTTAAATATGATGCCTTTATGGCCATAAGTCTTCCTTGATTAATACTACTTGCTTGTATTCATGGATCGTGTTGTCTTTAGTAATGAATAATTCATTCATAAAATAATAAGCACATTCTCATCATTCCAAATGAACCGTATGAGTGTGAAGCAGAAAGTTAAATAGCTCCTTGACATTCTTGTGAACCAGTAGCACCTGAGTAGAGTTTGATTGACTGAAATGATAAGAACTAAGAACAATAATAATAATGATAAAAGAATTAAATCTTAAGGAATCAGAAGAAGTAAGTGCAAATATCTCACTGTCATAAGTAATAAAAACTTGTTTTTCAGTATTTAATGTGTACATCAATGTATTTTAAAATGTGATTAATATCAAAACAACTTTTATTTGTACACATTTTCTGAACAAGGGCCTTCCAGCCTTCATAAATGTTGTCTCTGTATAGAGAGAACTTTATTCAGAGAAAATAACTTGAATGGGAAATTGTCCCATTAATTAAATGTTTTTTTTAAAGAATGGCTGCTTTGCACACATTTCATGCTACTGGATTTAAAATGACTGTATCTAAATACTGATTAATAAATTATCCATGTATTTTGTGAACATTCTCAAGGAAGGTAGTCTGTAAAATAATAAAACTGCTGAAGCACAAATATTTATCACTGATCCAATAAGATTTAATGTATCCTGTAAATGCAGTATTATATATTTTATGCTTCCTCTGTCTTTGGTGCAATATACATTCATTTTTTCCCCGTGAAGTTAATTTCACAATCAGTAGATATCTCTGCACAATGTATTCTTACAACTTCATGGGTACTGCAGGTTTACAGTCATTATTTTTTTCCCAGGTAGTGATAAGGAACCAGACAATCTGAACCCACATTGTTTATATTTTGAAATCATGGATGATATCTAAGTTGTAATTATCTTTTATTTACTTAGATATAACATATTTATATGCTTTTTTCCACTTACTGTGAAGTATATCACTAGCTAATCTAACAGTTTATGTAGCATCATGGACATCAAAGCCAAGTTCAGAACAGGATGCATTTGGTTAAGTAACAAAATGAAGGGAAATCTGTTTCAGTTCTTGGTTTTGCATGATTAGGAGGGCAAAATGAACCTCTGTTCCTCCCAGTTGCTTGAAAATACATAATTCAATTTGATATGTGTATGTGTATATATGTACACATATATATTTATATATTCACTGTAACATAATAAACCTGTTACAATAAATAGAACTAATTTTGTGAGGAACAGGGGTGCATATTAAAAGAAGCTGGATAAGGGATTGAGATTTTTCAATTCTAATGCCAGTTCTGTCACTGCCCTGCTTTGGGAACATACACAAATAACTCATTCTGTTTACTTTTGCTCTAAAATAGAGATTGTCACATCAACTCAACTAATGGTTTTGTGAGATAAAATAATGAACAAAAAGGAATGAAAAGCGAATGGCCAATGATTGCTATTGAACCACTTCATACCCTTGAGACTGGAGGTGAAAGGATACTTAACTTTTTGCATTTACACATACTTGGGTTATTGGGTTTTTGAAGTCAAGTCCTGGTTATAAACTCTGAAGGCAACTGTTCCTGAATCCTGTTACTCTTAATGGAAACAGCATTAGCTCTAGGATTCAATGTAATGAGTTCTAGCCCAAGCAATACCACTAAGTCTACAGGGTCAAATGGTATTTCTCAGGGAACATATTTTCTCACTTGAAAAGATACAGTAATCATCCTTCTTACTCATATAGTTATTGTGAGAATCACAACACTTTGAGGGCCAAGAAATCTGTTTGGAAAATATGAAATGTTACATAAATGTAAGATGATATTTCTAAAGGTGTTTCAGATTCAAATATACCATAGGTTAATGGTTGGGGATATTCAGAAAACTACAGTGACTTTCACCTCAAAAACTATTCATACCTCCATTTTTGTTTTTTGGCTTTTTTTTTTAGTTAAAATTATTTTCCCTCTGTTAGGAGTTCTAACAACAGTTTTTAGTACTTAAATCATAACTTTGTAAACTTCTAGATCACCACTCAATCACTATTCATTCTTTTCAAATGTAATCTATACATATATTTTTTTCTTTCTCAGTATGCATACAATCTTCATTCTTTATCAACCATACTTGGCTCCCCAAATTAAAATAAAACTATTTTATTGTCACTAAGAACTGTTTAGTCACCAAAACTGAAGACTTCTTTTCACTTCTTATTATACTATCTACAGTATTTGAAATGTCCTATGCTATAGATACAGAGAACAGATTGGTGATTGTCAGAGGCAGGGGTTAGGGCTGGACAAAATGGGTGAAGGGAGTAAAAAGGTACAAATTTACAGTTATAAATAAATAAGTCATTGCAATGTAATGTAATACTGTGTGGCAACTGTAGTTGATAATACTATAAACATATTTTCAAGTTGCTAATGGAGTAAACCTTACAAGTTTTCATCACGAGGAACTGTAACTATGTTTGATGACATGTTAATTAGACTTATTGTGGTGATAATTTTGCAGTATATACAAATATAAAATTATTATGGTTTATTCTTGAAACTAATGTAATATTATGTCAACTATACCTCAATTAAAAATCAACAACTGATCTTTACTCAAAAACAAACAAAACACCAAAACTATGCTAAAATGCCAGTGAGTTCCCCTCCACATCTTCCTTTCTTTTGCATATCTTCTCCTCTGCCCATGAAGCACAGTTAATCCTCAAGATCTGTCTTCCTCTTTTCTCTCATTTTTTCTCTCATATTTATTTTTCTTTCATTATTGAATTCTTCAGCTATCCATTCAAATGAGGTTAAATGCCAATTCTATCTTTATCCCTAATTTCTACTACTTCTCTGTTACTACTCCCTATTATTTCCTAGTTACCTTTAAGGTTGGAAAAACTTACCACCGTATTATCAACATGTTCAGTTTTTCTGATCTCTGTTATCTAGGTCATCCTCTGCTATTGGTCTCAGTTCTTTCCCTATCTTTACATGGTAAAATGCTAAAAATGCAATGGTTGCATACATTCTATGGTTTCTAAAACATTTTACCAGTTTAACTAGAAAGACTGGAAATTAGTAATTAAGTACAAGTATATTGAATTTTAAATAAAGTAGTTGTGTTATTAAAATTATAAAAAATGTAAAATTAGATCACTGTAGGTTGAAACTTTATATTCAGTTTTGCTCAGTTTTTATTAAATGAATCCAGTCATTGGGAGAGTCGGTATCTATTTCTACTTTTAATGAGAGGGGGTGGTCATGGAGAGAATTATATGGAAAGGCAAGATTTAATCCAGACCTGTATTATGCATTGCGTTAACTACATTTTTTAAATCCAGTTTCTTAATGAAGGAGAGAGATTTCTGTTCTATCATTCAAAAATAATGAATGCTTAAAGGATATAGAAAATTTTAGTAGAGATTTTGGAGGATACAAAAAAATCAGACCCAGTTTTTATGTCAAGGAACTTGGGGTCTTAATGTAAACTTACATGGAAAAATTTATGTAAAAATATTTATAATACTAGATGGAGTGAAATAAGTGCCTTAAGAGAGGGAGAGATAAAGTGCTATGCAGATTTTATGATATGCAATAAAATATATGTGGCTTGGTGTTTATAGTCCTATGCAAACTCCAATTTTTATTTTTTCCTAGATGTCTGCAGTTTTTCATAACAAGAAACTGAATAGTATAGTGTCTAGGCTCAGAGCCAGACTGCTTAGGTCTGACCTACAATCAGTCACTCATTAGTTGTATGCTCAGACCAATTTAATTAACATCTCTGTGCCCCAGTTTCCCCATCTGTAAATTTGGGACAATAAAAATAGTACATACTTCACATGATTATTGTAAGATTTAAATTAGATTTATTTGTAAAACATTCTGAACAATGTCTGTGCCCTAGTAAGTGGTAAATACATGACAGCTCAATTTTTTAATGCTGTTACTTCTGTTTTTACTTGGCTTCGATTTTAAATGACCTTAATTTGAACCTCATTGTTACTGACTTCCAAACGTTAGGGTACTCTCGTCTAAGAATTTGACAATAGACAATGATCAACAGTTTTGATCACAGAATCAGGCAGATATTAGGCAAATTTCATCCAAAATTATGGATGAGAATCATCAGTAAAATTACATGTTCTATGTAACATAATTCTTTTGTTTTTTAAAAAACATAATTAAAACAAAAGCATTTTTAATTTCAAAAATGACAGGAAGGAGGGGCACCTGGATGGCTCAGTCAGCTAAGCATCCAGCACTTAATTTTGGCTCAGGTCAGGATCTCACGGGTTTGTGGGTTCAAGCCCTGCATGAGGCTCTGTGCTGACAGTGTGGAGCCTGCTTGGGATTCTCTCTCTCTCCCTCTGCCCCTTCCCTGCTCTTGCCCTCTTTCTCTCCCAAAATAAATGAATAAATAAATTAAAAACTTTAAAAAAACACAGGAAGGAAAATTTTCCATTTTTTCCCATGTTTGTCCTAAATTATGTTATCTGTCTTGTATAAAAGTCTCCAGAGGCAGGTTAAGTTAAAAATACTATTCATATGTATGTACACCCAATTTTGCTCCAGACTTTTTCAACTATAAAGGATATTTAATGTTTACAATGTCTGCATATAATTTCACATTTGTTTTAACAATTTTTAAAAATTTTTAAAATTTCTCCTTTTAAAAATTTTCTGGGGCGCCTGGGTGGCTCAGTTGGTTAAGCGTCCGACTTCAACTCAGGTCATGATCTCACGGTCCGTGAGTTCAAGCCCCGCATCGGGCTCTGTGCTGACAGCTCAGAGACTGGAGCCTGTTTCAGATTCTGTGTCTCCCTCTCTCTGACCCTCCCCCGTTCATGCTCTGTCTCTCTCTGTCTCAAAAATAAATAAACGTTAAAAAAAATTAAAAAAAAAATTTCTTACCAGGCTGGAATCTAGGCATTTATTTATTAACAATGTCCCTGAAACATTGATCCCTATTTAGTATTGTTTCAAGTACAGTGGAAGTTTGCTTGTGAGAAGCTAACTAAAATGTGCAAGTCTTGATTACATATAGTTATATTTAAAAGCAGAATTTCATTTTTCTGTTTGAATAAATATTTCTCAGAACTATGTATGATATGAACATTTTTATTATTTTCTATGTCTATAGTTTGAGATTAAAGTTTTAACATCTTTTATGTTGGGATATTAAAATAAAAAGTAAAATTTTGGTAACAATGCACAAATAATTTCTCAGTTATAGATAATTTGAATTTGAGAATTTGTTGTGTCTGACATGTTGTCATTATTAGCATTTTAAAATTGAGAAGATTTGAGATTAAAAGCTTTAGACACAAAGGTGAACTCCATCGTTGTTTAAAAAATTCATGAATATACGTGATGGGAAGAAAATAATAAGTGTGTTCAAGTATAGATATAATAAATTTCACAGTAAAATTTTAGTCATGTAGAGGAATATTTGTCAAATCTTTTGACTCAGAATATTTTTCTTATATTATTATTGTCATTACATTTTTAATTAAAGAAGTATAATAAATAACAAGCTAGCTGAGAGTATTCAAGTGGACGTTTAAGGTAAAGAAACAGCATACTCTTAATTTCCTTTAATTTCATTACTAAAAAGATAATAATATGGAAATTGGGAGGGAATAATATACTAGAGCCTTTTGGAAAGCTGCAATCAAATTTCAGTTCATTTCCAACACTTGTTTCAACTCCTTTCATTCATAATAGTTGTTTCTTAAGGGGACATTTTTATAATGAGTATTTCTTGACTGGGATTTCCTGTCTATTTGCTTCATTGTGGGATTCATTAATAAAATGTAGTATATCTTAAAAAAATAGATATATTTATATATAATTTTATTATTAGAACACGTAACACATAAATTATCATTATATAATCCTAAAGTAAAATGTATAAATCTAATTTAAGGAAAAATTTAGACAGGGGATCTATATGAGTAGTCATTTGCTATTATTTTCAAAAATGTTCTCAAAAATAAGTCAGAAATGGAGTTTAAGAATGTAATTAAAAACAAGAATGGCAGAATCCTATGAATGTGGAACTACAGACCGTTCAAACCCATGCAAGTGAAGGTGAATAAGATCCCAGCTTGGGACAGAGTTAATTTAAAAGTGTTCTTGACTGCATGAAGAAGAAGCATGCAAAGAAGTTCACCCTGAAAGAAACCAAACTAAAGCAAATATTTTAACACTTGGAATAATCAGGGAAGGAACGAGATAGGTGCTGCCAATGGTGATATATGTATGAAATGGGAAAAAATTAGAAATATTCAAGTATTTTTTAAGGAACTTTTTTAAGTTTATTTATTTTGAGAGAGCGAGGGAGGGAGAGGGCATGTGCCCCTCGTAGGGGAGGGGCAGTTAAGGAGAGACAGAATTCCAAGCAGGCTCCCTGCTGTCTGCCCGGAGTCCCATGTGGGGCTGGATCTCAAACTGAGATCATGACCTGAGCCCAGATCAAGAGTCAGTGGCTTAAACGACTGCACCCGCTAAAAGACAAGACTTGAAATATCTTTGAAGTAGTCTCATCTGATTCTTACCTGTCTCCCTCTCCTTTGATACAAAATGATGACGGAGGCCAACACCTTCAGTTACCCCTTGCCCCTGCTTCCTCTCATTCTTATCTATTACTTGGATTAATTCATTCTCAAAAAATATAAATTATTAATATGTCATATTATGTATATGTCTGTCTGTTCTTTCCATTTGTTATGCTGACCTTGGCCCTAACAGTTTCCCTCTCTTTCTTTAACCTAGAATTCTGGTTCCCAGATTTAGAAGGGTTGACCAAATTTATCTGGTTAAGTAGTTCCTCGCTCATGTCCCTCATTTTATCCATCTATAAAACGAGTGTCTTACTGAATTACAATACCAAAAATTTGGAAAAATTTTGTTGGTAAAAATGTCTCTCTTTAAATCACTTGTGAGGGAAATAAATAAGAAATATTAGCATACTAGAAACATCAGAGTATTTCTAGTGTACAATGCAGACTTATATAATTTACATGAAATTGGTTAAAGAATAAAGTGCACTATAGGAAGTGTTCAACTATGATAACCAAGTCAATCAATTCTGCCACTCAGCTTACTATGACTTGAAAGGTTCTTGTTGGCCTGCTCAAACTGTTAAAATTATTGAGGCAGATATACTCTTTTTCATGGAAATTATAATACAATTTGATTTTGTTTACTTTTATGAATGAGTAGCTCAATCAGACTGAGCTCAGCTCTGAGGGTAGCTCAGTCAGTTGAGTGTCCAACTCTTGATTTTGGCTTAGGTCATGATGTCCGGGTCATGGGACTGAGACCCTCACTGGGCTCTGTGCTGAGGACGGGGCCAGCTTAAGATTCTCTTTTTCTTGGAGTGCCTGATTAAGTGTCCGGCTCTTGACTTTGGCTCACTCAGGTCGTGATCTCGCAGTTCGTGAGTTCCAGCGCCGTGTTGGGCTCTGCACTGACAGTGTAGTGTGAAACCTGCTTGGGATTCTCTGTTTCCTCTCTATCTGCCCCTCTCACACTTGTGCTCTCTTTCTCTCAAAAATAAACTTCAAACAAAACAAAACAAAAAAGATTCTCTATCTCTCTCCCTCTCCCCTGTTCATGCATGCTCTCTCTCTCTCTCTCTCTCTCTCTCTCTCTCTCTAAATTTAAAACAAAATTTAAAAAATAAACACAGGTGGACCACACAACTGGTCTCTCAAATGCATAGATAATGCTTAATCACATTTGAAATGTCTAACATCTTATTTTGTTTAAGGTTCAAACTCTTATTTACTACTGATCATTGTTCTTAAGGTATTTTTTGCTTTGATTAAATTCAGATATCTTTCCTTACTTTTTGTTTATTTATTACTTATAATGATTTTAGAGTTCTTTCATTTTTATATATACATGTATTTAGATACATTTAAATACATACATTTATTTTAAAGCCTCTCATTTAAAATGTTTTCCCTTACACTACAAAAATGAAATGCATTCAAAGGTGGATGGAACTAAAATACAATAGGCCTGTAAAAGCTGTGGGTTGGTTAGGAATAAATAATCATTTAAATATGTTCTGCTTGAGAGGTGACACAGGAAGTTTGTTTTTCAAAATTGGTTGAGACTTCCTAGTGAAATAAAAAAAATATAGAACCATAATTTTGTTTGCTATGTTTCTTTGTCACTGATTTTAGTTGTTAATTGAAATAGATTGTAAAATGCCTTTAAAAAATCCATGTTTAAGATGTTGTCAAGGATGCACAGAAAAGGGAACCCTCTTACACTCTTAGTGGGAATGCAAACTGGTGCAGCCACTCTGGAAACCAGTCTGGAGGTTCCTCAAAATTTAAAAATAGAACTACCTTATGACCCAGCAATACACTACTAGGTATTTACCTAAAGGATACAAAAATACTGATTCTAAGGGACACATGCACCCTGATTTTTATGGGAGCGTTATCAACAATAGCAAAATTATGGAAAGAGCCCAAGTATTCACGGATTGATGAATGGATAAGGAAGATGTATTATAGATATACAATGGAATATTACTCAGCCGTGAAAAAGAATGAAATCTTGTCTTTTACAACAATGTGGATGGAGCTAGAGATTACTATGCTAAGGCAAATAAGCCAGTCAGAGAAAGACAAATAAATGATTTCACTCATACATGGAATTTAAGAAAAAAAATATGTGAAATTTAAGAAACAAAACAGATGAACACAGATGAAAACAGAGAGAGAGGCAAACCATAGAACAGACTCTTAACTATAGAGAACAAACTGAGGGTTGCTGGAGGGGGTGGGGTGGGTGGGTGGGTTAAGTGGGTGATGGGTATTAAGAAGGGCACTTTTGGTGAGCACTGAGTATTACATATAATTGACGAATCACTAAATTCTACACCTGAAACTACTATTACACTGTATATTAACTAACTGCAGTTTAAATAAAAGCTTGAAAAAGAAAAAAAAATCCATGTTTAATTGTTTGAATATTGTGTTTCCTAGAATTTAAATCCTTCGTCATTCTGTAAGCATTTAAGGATTTGTCATTTTTAATCAATATCTTTGCATTCTAAAGCACTTTTATAATAGCCTATTAAATATTTCTAATATGTTGAAAAATCCTTAGAGTTACATCAGATGATATCCGTTTTTTAGATGTAAGAAAATGAGGAAGATTGTGAATCTTATCCTTAGTTATAAATTTGAAATAATTTGAATAAATTAAAGTTAACTCAAGAAAATGATTTAAAAAAACAACATATTAATTATTTAATAAACAAAATAATTATTGCCATCTGCCTTGCCATTGTTGTGTATTAATAAGGTGAACTCTATGTTTTTAAATGCATATAAACTGATGATATTTAGGTGTACAATTCTAGGAGGGTGAAAAAAGTGTTTTCCTCCAATTTACTAGAGATTATAAAAGCTAATACTCTAGAGGATCAGGTTTATATTTGTAAAGAATTAGATGTGAAACCATAAAATATATTCTCATTGTTTCATGTGGGTGTTCTTAATGATTACTCAGGACCTGTGAAATATGTTGTTCAGGCAAAGCCATATGATACTGCCACAAATAAGTCTAAAGTGCTGCTAACTGGGACTCTGTATTGTATCATCTCAGCCTAATTCATTTATAATTGAATAATAAGATCTGAGTAAAGCCCTGGTGTCTGTTTACCACAGCTGGTATGATTGTAATTTATTTATATCGATGAAATTACAATAGAATCAGCAATTATATCACAGGTATTAATGGAGGATTACATTGCCTTAGAATGAATCAATGGTATCAATATTTTGGGATGGATAAATCCATAGGAAATAATAGCAGATATTAGTTTACTAGACACTTACATGCTTTTATTCAATGGACATTTACAAAATTTCTATAATTCCTATTAAAAAAAAAAAACTTGAATAAGACCAGATCCTAGATTTAAGGAGGCCAAAGTCTATAGGGATAGGGGTCTCCAAACAAAGAATTATCTTTTAGGTGGACATAATCATGGGAGAAATACATTACACATTGTATGGTCAGGGTGGGTTGTGATAACATTTGTGCTAAGAGGAAGAGGGTGAGAAGATAACTGACATTTTAGGGGTGTAGGGTATGTGTAAAGGCCCTATCTATAGAGATAGAAGTACCCTTCTTTTAAAAGATTGTGTGAAGTTAAATGAAAGAAGCTAGGATCTGGGTAAGGAGTGAGCAATTGTGTGAGGAGTTTTTAAGTGGGGGTGACTGTGAAGGAGTAGATGAGCCTGAAAGGATAGTTCAGAGATTGCAAATGTATTTGAATGGTGAGTTGTTTAGACTTGTATGAAATGAGGGGGAGCCTGGGTGACTCAATTTAACGTCCAACTCTTGATCTCGGCTCAGATCATGATCTCACGGTTCCTGAAATGGAGCCCTGTGTCGGGCTCTGTGCTGACAGCATGGAGTCTGCTTCCGGATTCTCTCTCTCCCTCTCTCTCTGCGTCTTTCTCTCTCTTTCTTTCTCAAAAACAAAACAAAGCAAAAAACAGACTTGTATGAAGTGAAAATTTGTAAAAATTCCAAAAGGGAAGTGACATGATCACAACTATATTTAGAAAGTTAAATGGGATGCTGGAGTAGAGGTATGGTAAATGAGTAAATAGCAGAGAGGAGAGCTTCTTATTTCTCTCAATGGGAAGCTATTGAAACATTTAATGTGAGAGATTAAGCAGGTTTGGAGTGAGGAAATAACAGTTGGAACAGAGAAATAAACACATAGAGGTCACAAGGAACAGATAAAAGAATTTGTAACATTTCAATACACTGGATAAAAATCCTATTTTCAATTTACCAATCACTTACATTTATCTCATACATATACATTGTCTGAAATTATTTTGTTCCTCTCTCATTAGACTGACAAAGCTTTAGTAATAAAACAGTCTCTCAAATGGGCTGAGAAGAAGTAGACTTAGAAAAACCAAACTGAATGGAATAAGAATACAGTTTCACAGATTCTGCTTTAAGGTAGTTATTGCTCAAGTTTTCTAGAGATTTATCTACATCTGGGATTACCTAGAACATTAGTCCAAAGTCTAGTCCCCCATTCTTGGGGTTGGGACTTATTTTTTTACATGGATTGAAATAACAAAATTATAATTGCCTACATACTTTTTGGCAAATATTTTGCCTTGCTGTTATTAATCTGGCAAAATGTGAAATTCTTTAGGAAAGAATGAACTAGAGTTTTGACAGTAAAAAATTATAGATAATAACTATTTGACAGAGATGCAAAATATGCATTTTTTTCCTGCTCTGTGTTGGCATCAGAGTGACCTTTGGCCTGCCTTGCACAGAAGGTTCCAGTCACATTCGGCATGGATTATGGAACACTGAGCTGCTTCTCAACATATTCTTACAGCCAGAAGATCTCAGGAGGGATTCCCTGTGGAGGATGTTGTAATCCCCCACTGGATGATTTTTTCCTTCTTCTTTCTTCTTTTCTTTGCTTTGAAGAGCTGGACAAGAAAGGTGTCTGTGCTGAAAGCTGAGTAAACCTGGAGAGCAAGTGCTGACATTCATGAGATCAGAGTCACTCTTGCAAGAGCTAACCAGCAGGGTAAACAGTTTGCTATAACTTTAATAAATGAGAGTAATAGAAATGGTATCAGATCGGTTAATCTGCACACTTTTCATTTTCATACACAGCTAGTAGTCACTGAGCTCTCTTTACCACACAATTATTTTTTTTCGAATTCCCTTTGCTCTTTCTCTCACTTAACTCCTCAGCCTGTATAAACCAAAGGCAACGTTCTAAAATGTGATGTGATTATTGGGAACATTTTTGTTGATAAAAGATGCTCACACAACAGGAGGAAATTAAGTTGTTACTGACATTTCTCTATAGAAAGTGGAATTCTCTGCGGCTGAAAGACCACACAGTGAAATTTCCATTTAGCAAACTCTCTATGACTGTGAGAACTTCCTGGTAATACCAGATACTGCGATTTCAGACATATAGACTTAAATGAATAAATGGCAGTGTTGAATATGCTGTGGTGCAGAATTCTAGCTCTCTAGGGAGTGTCCAGTGTCCTACATAATAAATCACAGGAAAGGATTAAAAATAAATTAGGACAATCCTATACTTCTATTTTATTCTTACACTAAAAGACTTGAAAATATAGAGAAAAGATCATTTCTTACTTTATATTTCCAGCCAAGTCTCTATAAGAAAGCTGGATAAATACTACATATATGAGGAAAGCTTTCAAAACCAGCAGATTTTAATTTATAAGCATTTACCTTTCATCCAACGCTAGGATTTAGTTACAAGCCAAGATTGAATCAGCGAAGAAGTGCCCCTCGTGATGCTGTATTGTTTCTGTCCACAGTGGTGGTCTTGGATGTTTTAAAGAGTTCCAGGTATGTGGAAATATTACTTTTGCTTTAAATTGGAGAAGGAAGACGTTTCCAAGTTGACCTTTTATGTTTTATGGTGACATAGCCTGAGCCAATCATAAGTTTTCCCATGGAAAATTCCTTTAAATTTTACTATTGATAAGGTCATTAATGCCATGTGAAGACTAGATGTCTCATTATAGCATCTAATACAGTATTTAGTAAAATAGCATTTGGTTTTCCTCCTGTGACACAGTAAGATTCAGGTAAAATCTTTTTTTACAACTTTGGTAACTAGTTAATGTCTATCAAAGATGAGAAAAGTAAAAGATTTATCTACACTGAGACTGCTTTCAACTTTATGGTGTTTCATATATATATGATATTTTGATTATATTATTCTGATTTTCTCTTTTGACTTTCTATTTATAAGGACTTTTATCTAGCTAAACTGAAGCTTCTGTTGGTTTCAGACAGTGGGTAGATGGGATCAGGAATTTGTGGCAGTATGCAAAGTTTAAGATTGAATTAATGTTTAATTTCTGAAAATCAAAAAAAATTCACAAGAAAATAGGTTTGAAAGAATACCTTGGAGTGGATATTTTCTAAATTTTCTTAACATATCAATGTCTATACATCAATGCACAAACTTTTGAAAATTTTCCTGCTCTTCCTTTTAAATGTTTGTTTGTTTATTTGTTTATTTAGAGAGAAAGGCAGGGAGAAAGAGAATCCCCAGCAGGCTCCTCACTGTCAGGGCAGAGCCTGATGTGGGGCTCTATCCCATGAACAGGGAGATTGTGATCTGAGCTGAAGTCAAGTCAGATGCTTAACTCACTGAGCCACCCAGGTTACCCTGAAAATTGTCCTTAAGTGTAGAGAAGACACAACTTCCATCTTTATGAATAGTCTTATTGGCTTGGTACCCATGGTAGAAGGTATGATGTAAAAGCAGTAGATAGAGAGCTCAAAGCCCATTCATTTTTGGCCCCAAGGAATGAATTTTGAGAGATAAAGGAGGAGAAAGGCAGGTAAGAAAAGGAGTGAAGAATCTGGGCCCCAAAATCCCATTTTCACACTTTGTTTTGTATAGGAGAAAATGTGTTCTATAAGTTGAAGGAATGCCAAGGTTAGGAACCCTTGCCTACATTCATCTCTGGAATTCTAGGAGATGGCCATACAAAGCTAAATTTTGTAACTCACCATTCTTGCCTAAAGAAGAGAGGTGGTTTAGCTTTGCTGAGTTGCTTGAAGTGACGATGAGGTATGGGCAGAATGCTAGCATGACCCTGCTCCCACTGGGAATGTTTGAGAGGATATGACCCTACTGCAGGGGTTAGAGGTTTAGGGATGGGTAGCCTTTTCTAGGTTCTGGATGGAACACATGGAACAGACACAAGGAGATTGGCAGTATTGGCAAGGGCTGAGGTGAGGCCTTATGAGTCAGAGCATACAGGTAAGACCTAGCTCACCACTAGGGTCTTGACGCAGCCTTGCAGAGCCCTGGCCATGAATGACAGCAGGGGATTCTAGCCCAAGGAGCAGTAGCCAGACAGATAAGAAATCTCCTCAGACACCAGAGGAGCCGGAGGACACAGGGCATTCCAGTACCCATCCTACTCTGAAGTCATAAGAACAAAGTATGCCCCCTGATATACATATACCCCACTTTGAGAAAGAGAAGAGTGAAAAGGTAAGAATGTAAAGATGGAACATCTACCTGACAGTCCACCTCCGCCCAGATCCCCCCGAACCCCACAAAACTTTAAAAGAGTTCTGTGAGGGACTTGGACTTTTAAGTATAAAAATCAGAAGTAACTGAAATACTGTTATGTGGTAGGAATAAGTTTTCTTCTATATCAGATGGGCTCTGGCAGAAGATCAGGTCAGATTTAGAGAACAAAGGAACAATATTTTTCTGTGTACCTTCGAATATTGTGGGAGAAAATTTAAGAATCCTCCATGTTTATATGATATTCTGTACACATTTGGGTCTTATAACCACAGAAAAATCTTACTCATAGCATATGACAAACATCATAAAAATTGGGAACCTCTGCATTAAAACAAGGACAATTTTTTAGTGTATTAGGATTCTATCACTTTAGAACAAATTATCACAAATTTTAGTACCCTAAAACAACATGCATTTATTAGCTCATGGGTCTATAGGTCAAAAGCCTGGACAAGTTCGACTAGGTTCTTTGCTTAGTCTTCCAAGGCAGAAATGAAAAGTCTCAACAGGTCTGAGCTCTTACCTGTATGCTCTGGGGAAGAATTCACTTTGAGCTCATTCAGATCATCTGCAGAATCCAGTTCCTTGTGGATTGTAGGTCTGAGGTCCCCATTTTCGTGCCGCCTGGGATTACCCTCTATTCCTTGAAGCAATCTTATTTTTTTTTTCTCAAGTGGCCCCCTCCATCTTCAAATCAGCAATGGCACACATCAAGTCTTTTTCATGCTTTCAATATCTCGAATTTCTTCTTCTGCTACCAGTTAAAGAAAACTCTGGGCTTTTAAAGGTTGATGTGATTAGATTTTGTTTGACTTAATGGAGTTATCTCCATTGGGATTAAAACTCAGTTGATTAGTAACCTTCATTAAATCTGTAAAATCACTTTTACCATGTAACCTAACATAATCATAGGCATTATTTCTCATCAAATTCCCATTCTCAGTCCTGTGGATTAGGGAAAGAAATCATGGGGGTAGGGGGTGGGGGAAGGAGGACCATTTAAGGGTTACTCCTACCACTATGATTTCTTCTGTGTGCCTTTTCATATAACAGTAAACCCTAATAATAAAGTACTGTTGACTAGGAGAATAATGCTGTTGATAACAGACATGATTCAGAGATTAATTATTAATAGCCAATATTATTAAAGACCCATAGGTGTATGTATTTCTTATCATGAAAAAAACATTTACTGAATATTAGAAACTCTGCTGTGCTGAGAGCATACCCAGGCAAATTGGACACAATGTCTTCTTTGCTCAAACCTTAGAACTTTCTCCCTTATGATTAAAACAACACAGGTTTATTATGGAAAACTGGAAAATATAAAAGGGAATAGAATAATAATAACATGCAATCCAACCATCTAGAAATAACCTTTATTTACATTTTGACATATTTCCTTTATGTTGTATTTCATATATATATTATATTTACAGTTAAAACTATAGTTAAGGGTGTACTTCATATACATCTTAGTACACCTGTTTTACCTATAGTGCATTAACATTTTTCTGTTTATGAAGAATTTTATAAATATTAGTTTTAATTATTTAGTAATATTTCATCATATAGAAGGACCAAATTTTAATTAACCATTCCACTTATTGTTGGATATTTTAGTTGTTTCTGATATTTTGTAATTATAAAAATATTGAAGTCCACTGTTTTTTCACATTGTGGTCATGGAATTGATTATAGAGAGAACTGCTAAGCCATATAGAAGACAGGGTAAAATGAAAATTCAACATTACATATATTGAAAATAATTACAAATAATTATATATGTAATAGTCAAAATCAGTGCTATTAACTTCTTATATGAAGGACTGTACAATCTAAAATAGTCAAATAATTTCTTTAACTGAAACAATTACATCTGAGGAGAGTAAAATAACATTTTCCAAATTGTTTGTTTTTCCCAATTTTATAGATTGTAATAGTCAGTGTTCTCCAGGGAAACAGATGTTTAATAAGAGAAATAAGATGTGTATACATACACATTCTATATATCATATATTTTTATATATATGGTATATATGTTATATATTATATAATATCTCTATATGATATATGAAGATGTATTTATCTCTTGCTGTATAATATATATTATATATGTATATAAATGAAAGAAAAAAGGTGGGGGAGGCGCAGAGATTTTAAGGAATTGGCTCAAGTGGTTTTGAAGACTGATAAGTCCAAACTCTGTAGGGTAGGCCCACACACTAGAAACCCAAGGAAGAGTTACAGTTTGGACTCTGAAGTCAGTCTGCTAGCAGAAGCCCCTCTCTCTCGTGGGGGAGGTTAATTTTTTTCTTATGGCCTTCAACTGATTAGATGAAGCCTACCCACGTTATGGAGGACATAAAGTCTACTAATTTAAATTTTAATCACATTCAAAATATACCTTCACAGAAACATCTAGAATAAAATATTTGGGCACTATGGCCTAGAAAAGTTGACATATAAAACTAACCATCACACAGGGTAACCATCACGCAGGGTAGTTATGAAGAACCACTGACAATAGGTATGGCTGAAGTTTGCAAATGGGTTCTTTGTGTCCTCTGAATTGAATAGATTTAAGATTTCCTTTCTAAGAAGGGCACTTGGGTGACTCAGTTGGTTAAGGGTCTGACTCCTGATTTCGGCTCAGGTCATGATCTCATGGTTATGATCAATGGTCATGAGATCAAGCCTCGTGTCAGGCTCCACACTAGGCCGTGAAACCTCCTTAAGATTCTCTCTCTCTGCCTTTCTCTGCCCCTCCCCCTGCACATGCTCTCTCTCCCTCTCTCCAAATAAATAAATAAACACTAAAAAAAAAAAGGTTTTCTTTCTAAGAGACATAGTGACATGAGAAAAAGTCTGAAAAAAAGTTATCATCAGTATAGAACAAGTAATAATACATGGGACCTGCAGTGTCCTTAAAAGACAAAACAATTTTTCTGCTTTTTAGCTGTCCTCGTAGGAAGATTAAATATTATTTACTATTTTGATAACTATCTCTCCAATGACACCTCTTGGTAGTAAAGATGATTTTAATAAATTAAAAATTGAATTAGACAATATTTAAAGGAAACATAGTGTTTTAATTTTAGATGCATACAATTACTCAAACAGGAGTAACTGAAAAAACTGACTAGCCTGATATTTTTCTGAGTACAAACCATATGGGAACTTTCATTTATGAATAACTAGGAAAACATTGTAATTAATGTATTTTTATATGTAAATTGCTTGAGAAACTCTTGAAAATAGGCCTTTTATTTGATTATTTAAAATAAATCCTTAGCTATTTTGTCCATACCATACATTTATAGAATCTGAAAAGGATTGGCTAGATAAACTAAGGTAAACTTCAGTTTAAATCCCTCTTAAATTATTGAAAATTCCAAGGGATTGTGAGTTAATAAAATTTATCATGCTTATGTTAATCTTTGGAATGTATACTTTTTCCTCACAGTAGAATTCTGTAGTTTATTGTCAGATAACTTTTACATCAAATATAGTATCAGGAATATTATTGGTAGTTTAAAATTAGTGCATTAGAAAAGAAGAAGCATGTAAATGTGATTTTTGTAAACTTGTTTAAAATTTTAGTCTTTTCTATAGGAATATGTTTTAACTTGGGGATACCAGTGTTTGCTATGGGGAACAGGCCATTTCAAATGGACCTCATTTAGTATTTAGCAGTATTAATTGATATAGTTCTTCAATAAATTTCCCCCAAATGAAATGAAATACAGATTTCAGTTCTACAAGGGATAATAGATTAACAATATCATGGTATGAACTTAAAAATCAGTAATGGAATTATTAGTTTCCTGACCTAAACAAGAACCTTCACTTTGATCAGAGCTTCTTAGTTCTATGATTAACTAGATGATCCTAGATTGCATGGCCTTTATTTGAGTAAGATAATAAAGAGTTAGCACCTAGAATGCAAATCCTATGGGCCATGTAAAAGGTTCTGTACCTCAATTCTAAATAATACTTTAAGGAGCGTTGATTGATTGTTTAAGAATAAGGATTAAAACCTACCATTCTCTTAATTTAGCATTATAGCGAGTCTTACTGCGAGATTTCTTTAACTGAAAATGAAGAATATGTCATACATTAATCCTGAATATTAGTATTTCTTTTTAATTGCTTCTGGGCTTACATTTCAGAAAAATGTTAATATTTTTCCAAGTGAAACCAAGAGGAGACGAGCATTTATGTTTTATTCTTTTTTTCCCAAATTACAAGTGTTTTTCTGACCTTTAAATACTAATGAAGGGAAATAAAATGAGCATAAAATATTTGTCTTAACTGTTTTGTGTTTTGTTGCTTCATTATGAATCTTCTCTTAACAGCTTAATTTATTCTCAGTGTCATTGTAGGGGGAAAAATATCAAGTGGGCCTCTGAAGGGACATTGGGAATTTCAAAACAATTTCTAAAAGCAAAAGAGGATCACACAGGTGGCACCATTTATTAATGTCGATAACTTGACTGAATTACCCATAATGCAGTAGAATTACTATTTTTATACTGAGAGAAAACTCTTTTCATACCATTCTTACAATGGATAAGGACTACTCTTTCTGAGACTGGTGGTTTCTCTGGGGGAAATACCCAGTATTTACGAAAGTTAAGTTTCGTAAACTTTCGTAAACTCACAGAAGTGAGTTTTTTATCTCCACATTTTTTAATATACACATTTTCAAATAAAATCTTAAAAATTATCTTCACCTTCTGAATCCTGGATTTAAGTAATACAAAGTTATATACTTAGGTTATTATTTTGTGATGGCTTTAAAAGGTTCTTTTATAAAGTGAGGAAACAAAACTTCTATAATAATGTTACATATGCAATATGCATCTGTTGGAAGATGGAGTGATGGGAAGTGACTACCTACACATTAGCTATAACTTCTTTATTTTTTTTGTCAAGGATATAAGAAGGAACAGAAGAAACATGACCACACATAGCAAACAAGAATGAAACATGTTACTATGGCTTTCTCCTTGTCTTTCTGCACCTAGTGGGCACATAATGCTTTCTGTGTAGAAGGGTTTCTACCAGATTGAGAAGGAAGTCAAAAGCTTTTCTCTTTCCTTTTATTCTAAGACTTAAAATAGTGTTTATGAAGAAAGTATACCACTTCAGACCTCTATTTAACAACAACAATAAATACTGTATGAATATGGGTATGAATATAAATCTAATCTTACTAAAATGGTAACATTTTACACTTACCATATTCCAGGCACTGTTCTTTAGGCTTTATATATATTGCCTGATTTAATTGTGAAATCAGTTTTAATAGATAAATAACTATTATAGCTTTGCTGTATTTTCCTAAGTGGTGGATAGAATGAAAGAGATATCTGTAATCAATCTTATGAAATGAATTAAATTCAGTAATATAACTAAAAATGTAAACTTAACTTTCGTAAATACTGGGTATCTTAAAATATTTTCACATATTTTTTCTAGTTTCTAGTTTATGCTGATGTGTAAGTACTTCACAAACTATTTGCAGTCATATCAAGCACAGAAGAAAATCATGCTCACTATCCACTGAGTAAAAATTTCAGAAAATGCATATTATCTCAAAGGCTTTAGAAATAATGAAATATACAATAATAAAATTAATACACTCCTCTATCCCTATCATTATTTGAAAGAAACACCAAAATTGTGATGAAATAAAATAGATGTAGATTCATTTTCCTGCTCCTTATTAAAAGTGATTTAACGGGTAGAAAGGTCAATTGAATATTACCCACTAGTGATGTACCTAGTATTGGCTATTTCCACCTTTTAAATAAACCAAATTATTCAATCCCTTAAGTAAAAAACCTATTACTATTTTTCTCATTTGATGTGTGGGAAATGGAGGCACTGAGAGCTTAATAATTTGCACACAGTATATTAGATTAAGTGATGGGTTGGAAATATTGAACTCTTAAAATTCATGGGTTAATTTCAATACTCCCCAATAACATCTGATTTTGTAGCCCAGACGGAGACCCATCTCATTAACAATTCTCCTTCTCACTATCCCTTTCATTTCTTTCACTTTCTTTTCAACTATTGTACCCTCCCTCACCTTAATCTCCAACACATTTTCTTTCTTTATTTGCTTTTTTCATATAATGTATGTGATATGTATAAAATGATATTGGCAATACTTCCGTGGTGGCCAATTTTATGTGTCAACTTGAGTAGGCCAATGGACACAAATATTTCATTCTGTTTCTGCAAAGGTTTTTTTTTTTTTTGATAGAATGAACATTTAAATCAGTAGACTTTGAATAAAGTACTGTTTTGTTTTGCTTATTTTTTTTAACTTTAAAGAAATGTATCATACTTGCATATATTTTAGTTTTTTAAAACTTATTTTTAATCCCCAAATTATGCTTTAATAGTTCATCTATGATGTTGAATGTAGCTATAGTTTATTATCCCTGCTCTATAGTATGCCACTGTGTTAGTATAATACTGTAGTTTTAAATTTATTCTCTTGTTTATGGACATTTACTTTGAACCCAATGTTTTAGTGCTTCTGTAAACCTTGTACATGTGTCTTAGTATCCATGTGAATGTATACTTAGTATACATTTCTTGGAATGTACCCTGGAATCAAAGTGTTGGTTAGTAGAGTATGTGAATGCTTGAGTTTTCAAAAAAAAATGCCATCATGCATTTCATGAGTAGTGTATAGGTGTTTCCATTGATTCATATCCTTTCCAACTGTAGATTTTTAAAATTTTGCTAAGCAAGTAGATATGAAATGGGACTATTTTGTCTATTTGTCTTTTTCTTATGATACATAAGCATTCTTTACTCTGGATACTAAGTCTTTGTCAGCTATGTGTGTTACAAGTATCTTGCACTATATGGCATCACATTCTTTGATGTATTTTTGACAAACTGATTTTAAGTAGTCAAGTTAATAGGTTTTTTTTTTAATGGTGTGAAGGGGCCATATTTAAAAATGATTTCCTCATTCTAAATCAGAATGGTATTATTCTATAGTTTTATGCATAAAGATTCTGTGTTGTTTTCCACACTTAATTCTTTAACCCACCTGAAATGGATTCTAAATAAGTGTGAAGTAGGAATACTTTTTTTTTTCAAATGGATTCACCAATTGTGCTCACAACATTTATTGACATCTCTTCTTCTCCTTTCTCCCCTCTTACTTCTTTCTTCCCAATCTGGATACTATGTTCATATTTTCCCCAGTTCCAAGCTCTCTAACCTGTTGCATTGCTTAGTTTTTATCTCTCGGCACAAACGCTACATGTTCAAACACTATCGCTTTGTGACAGGTTTTGATATCTGGAAGGAGAAGTTCCCTCACTTTATTCTTGTATCTTTGTCCCAATTATTCTTTCTTTTTATACTTCCACAAACATTTTAGGATCTGCATTTGAAATTCTTGTTAGAATTTGATTGAGTTGATTTTGTAGATTAATTTGGTGTAACTCTACATCTTTTCCCTAATCTAATGCTTTCGTCCATAAACACAAGATATTTCTCCATAGCCTTTGAGTGTCTATCAATCCATGTTATATATATTTTTTTTTGCATGGATCTTACACATCTTCCTTTGGATATATTCCTAAATATCTCATCAGTTGGCAATATACAGGATGTATTTTAAAATAATTATGTGTTGCTGATATATAGAAATGCAATTGATTTTTAAAGTACCAATCTCTTAACTATCTATCTTGCCAAAGATATGGTTATTTGCAATAATTAGATTCCAGAGTATTTTGAATTTTCCATGTAGATTGTGAAGTCATCATATAGGATGAATCTTTTATTTACTTTCCAATTTTTAGGTCTTTCTTTTTCTTGTCCTAATTAATGTAAAGAACCTTTAGTGCAATTTAAAATAGAAAAAAGCCTTCACCTTATGCAAAATATCCAGAATCTGACCTTATCTCTCCTATTGCTCAATACCAATCTGGCCTAGGCCATCTTTATTTCTTGTGAGGATTACTTTAATGGCTTCCTAAAAGTTTGCCCTTACCTTTGCTCCCATTCTGTCACCCACAGTTTTTCCTCAATAACACAGCTGAATGACTTTACAACTCTCTAATGGTTCTGCATTGAATATAGAGTAAGAGCCAAGTCATTACAAGAGGTACAGTGCTCTATAAGATCACCCTTCCCTTAATCCTCTTCCCCTCGCCTTATCTCCACTCCCCTTGTTTTTGCTGCTTGCAGCAGACACTGTTGATTCCCCACCACACACCACATAAGTGTACCTCTGACTTCATTTATAGCTATGGTGATGGTTATTTCAAATGCCCACTAGCACCATCTTTCTTCAAATATTTGTTTGTCTTGAGCCTTGTTTGACCCTTGTTTCTCTGCCCATTGCCTGACTCTGGCAGCCAGAAGACCACTGAGTCCACTGCAGGGGCAGAGCAGAAGTGCCAGTTATGTGGTAGGTATTTCAACCAACATATCCCTTAACCTATAAGGTATGGAAATTAATGGATAAATATTCTTGCCTCCCTCTCTCTTGCTGGTAATTCTAAGATGCATCCTGGGCTAGTCCTCAGAAGAATCGAGATTCATCAACTCACCTTTTATCAGCCACTGTTTCTCTGCCTTACATTCCTCCCATCCTTTTGCATGCTTCTCAGGATCACCTCTCAAATAAATTTGGAGCATCAAAATTCTTGATAATGGGATTAATATCAGGGAAACCCAGTCTAGAATACTGCTTTGGCCATGCTGGCCTCTTTGTATTTCTCAAACATAAAAGTCTTACAATAGTTTCACTGTCAGGAATTCTTTTTATCCAGATGTTTGTTTCATTTTTCTCATAGCTTTCATATGATTCCCAAATACCTTTTTCTCAATGAGGCTTATCATGATTACCTATTTTTTTAACATTTAATTTTAATTCCAGTTAACATACAGTATAATATTAGTTTCAGGGGTACAATTTAGTGTTTCAACAATTACATACAATACCCTGTGCTCATCACAAGTGTTCTCCTTAATCCCCACCACTTATTTAACCCATCTCTCCACCCATTTCCCCTCTGATAACCATCAATTGTTCTCTATAGTTGTGAGTCTCTTTGCCTCCCCTCCCTCTTTCTTTCCCCTATGTTCATTTGTTTTGTTTATTAAATTCCACTTATGAGTGAAATCACATATTTGTCTTTCTCTGACCTATTTCGCTTAGCATAATGCTCTCTAGCTCAATTCACATCATTCAAATGGCAAGATTTCATTCTTTTTTATGGCCAAGTAATATTCCTTTGCATGTGTGTGTGTGTGTGTGTGTGTGTGTGTGTGTGTATATATATATATATATACACATATATATATATATATATTTCTTTATCCATTTGCTAGTTAATGGACATTAGGGCTGTTTCCATAATTTGGCTAGTGTTTGATCATGCTGCTACAAACATAGGGTGCGTGTATCCCTTTCAATTAGTACTTTGTATTTTTTATATTCTTTGGATAAATACCTAGGGGTAAAATTGCTGGATCATAGGGTAGTTCTATTTTTAACGTTTTGAGGAAACTCCATACTGTTTTCCAGAATGGCTGCACCAGGTTGCATTCCCACCAACAGTGTAAGAGGGTTCCCCTTTCTCTGCATCCTTGCCAGCACCTGTTGTTTCTTATCTTGTAGATTTCAACCATTCTGACAGCTGTGAGGTGATATCTCATTGTAGTTTTGATTTGTATTTCCCTGATGATGAGTGATGTTATTGAGCATCTTTTCATGGGTCTGTTGGCCATCTGTATGTCATCTTTGGATAAATGCCTATTCATGTCTTCTGGCTATTTTTTAACCGGATTATTTGTTTTTCAGGTGTTGAGTTTTATAAGTTCTTTATATATTTTGGATACTAACCCTTCACCACATATGTTTGCAAATATCTTCTCCCATTCCGTAGGTTGCTTTTAGTTTTGTTGATTGTTTCTTTTGCTGTGCAAAAGCTTTTTATTTTGATGTGGCCCCAATAGTTTAGTTTTGCTTTTGTTTCCCTTGCCTTGGGAAACATATCTAGCAAGAAGTTGTGATAGCTAATGACAAAGAGGTTATTGCCTCTGTTCTCTAGGATTGTAATGGTTTCAGGTCTCACATTTAGGGCATGACTACCTATTTAATGGTACAACCTGTATCACACACGTCCCTTCCACCCTTCCACTCCTGATTTTCTTTAATCTGCTTTACTTTTCCTCATTTTCATTCATATTTCATATTATAACATTTATCATATATATTTAACATTTATAAATCTCGCCCCATGTTGGGCTCCATGCTTTGCATGAAACTTACTTAAAAAAAAAACAAATAACATTTATAAATCTTTATAATATTTTCAGATTCTAACATCTATGTTGTTATTAATTGTATTTACTGTTTATTTTCTATTTTCCTCTGCCAAACTGTAAATTCCTTGAAATCAGGTATCTTTATCTGTTTTATTCACTTCTATATCACAAGTGCCTAGAAGAATGCCTAGTATAGGTTTAATCAACATGTTTTTAGTAAGTAAATGAATTAATAGATGAATCAATGGGCATCTTTGACTTGTTTGTCATTTTAAAGTAAAAGATTTTAATACTTCTCCACTAAGAATATTTGTTGTAAGGTTTTGGTAATAAATGTTTATCAGCTTAAGAAAATTAATTTCTACCTATGTTTTGAATCAACTTGGCCTGTGTTTTTCTTTCTTTACTGTCATTCTCTGATTTTGCTCTTTTGAAGTTAATGGAGAATGGTCAACTTTTTTACTTTCTGGAAGACTTTTATAATGATGGAAAGACATATTTCTTTAAAGTTGCATAGAACCCTCCCCCCAAACTATATGATGCTAGAGGTATGTCTGTGTGTGTGCGAATTTTGCTTCAGAGTCTATAATTGTTAGAGGACGATATAGTGTTAAGTAAAGTTTGATGTTTTAATTACATAAGAATCTAGTAATTGCATGTAAGTATTCAAATGAATGACACAAAATTGTTAGTCTCATTTTATTATCTTTGTATTCTCTGTTGCATCTGTATCTATGTACTCTTGTTTTCCTGATATTGTTTATTGGTTACTTCTCTCCTATTTTCTTAATCAGACTTTCCCAATTTTTACATATTATATTATTCCTTCAAATATCATACTTCCCCCCCCCCCCATCAAAGTTTTGGCTTTATTTTATCTTTGCTTTTAGATCTTTTATTTGTGTTCTTGTCTTTACTATCTTCCTCTTTCTACTTTCTCTTCATATACTCTGTTCTTTCTCTAACATCTTAACTTGGATATTTATTTCATTAATCTTCCATATCTTTCTTTTGGAATGTAACCATTTAAGACCATAAATTGGTACTGATTTCAGTATATTCTACAGGTCTGCTTCTCTCCCAACTGTCTCAAGAGGACTGATAGATATTTTGTTTTTCGAATTTCAAAATAGTTCTAACCAATCCATTGAGTTTTTTCTAGTTCTTACTATGTGCTCTGTGCTATGACAAAGAAGTTGAGTAATTAATAATCTTAACTGTCAGTCCATTGAGCTCCTATTTTAGTGAGAAACAGATACATGAAACAGGCAATTTACAATCTACTGGCACAGGGGCAACACAGGGGATAAAAGGTAGTATAGGAACACAGTTACAAACTATTACCTTTTTTCAAAGCAACGGAAGTTATAAACCAGTATTCAATTATTGAGGAAATATGAAGTGCTTCAAGTGTGGTTATTAAAATGGAAAACAAAATTGCTGTTTTTACACCATAATGAATTTTGATGCCCGGGGAAGAGGGAATTCCTCACAGTTATTTAATAAATTTTCATATATGCTATTGCCTGAATCACTTCATTCTAAATAGTTTAGTTTTCACTATGGTTTCTTCTTTGACTCAAGAATTGTTTAGTCATATATTTCTTATTTTGCAAATATACAAGAATTTTTTAAAATTGTAGTTTATTGTTATTAATATCTAATTGTCAGGATTCTCCACATTAACAGAACCAATCGGATGTATGTATGGCGCATGCAATTTTGGAGCCTGACGCGTCCCAAGATCTGCAGGGTGAATCAGGAGGCAGGAGACAGGAAAACTAATGTTTCAGTTGAGTGGGAAGGCAGGAAAAACTTGCTGTCCCAGGTTAGAGACAGTCAGCCAGGAGGAATCCTTCTTTGGTAGGGATGGGGTCAGACTTTTGTTCTATTCAGGCTTTTGTTCTGTTAGATGAAGCCTACCCACTTTAGGGATGGCTGCCTGCTTTATTTATTCAGCCTGCCTATTCAAATGTTGATTTTTTCTAGAAATATCTCTCAGATACACCTCAAATAATGTTTAACCAAATGTCTGGGTACGCAGTGGCCCAGGCAAGTTGAAACATAAAATTAACCATCACACCAATCTTATTTCATAATGGTTATAGAATGTGATCCCTATGACAAGTCTTTGAAATTTGTTGAGAACGTATTTATGGCCAATCTGTGACCTTATTTCATGTGAACTTGAGAATAATATGTATTCTCTAACTGGGGTACAAAGTTTAAATATGCACATGCACACAGGTATGTGTGCATGTTTGTATGCATATAAATGTATGACACAAATAGGGTATTCACTTTAGCAAATAGAAAACTTTGAGTCATTTTTTATTTAAAATACAATGTGGCTAGGAGGTTCAGAACTCACACCAACAAAAAATGACAATAGATTCTGAGACTTTTTAGTAATGTACTGAAATTTTATTAATCAAATTTTGTATTTTAAAACAACTGAGTATCCATCCTTTACTCGTTTATTCAACATTTTATTTACCATATTTTGTGCATTAACTTTTTCCGCCCCCCAGTCATGTTCTTTCTAGTTTCTTAAAGCTTGTACATTGGAATCATAAAAGGGGGAAAGAGACAACCCTCTGCTATACACAATTACAGCTCTTCCCTGAGGCGAAGAATACAGAATGGCCAGGATGACTGGATGGAGAGTATTGGGAATCATGAGGAAAGAGGAAATAAAGGAAAACACAAATTCCAAAACATAACCCCCCCCCCAAAGTTACTAACGTAGAATTTTCCCTTCAACTAAGATAAATTGTCCATTCCTAGGCTCAGTATGTTCCTTCTGAATGCAAATATGCCTTCGCACACTCACATCCTTTACAAATTTGCTCTGGATGTCAAAATGAGCCAGAGTTTACCTATGTTCATTTGGTCCATGTAAGTCTGAGAGTGTAACTTAAATTACCAGGAAGGTGTTCTGGGGGCAGCCTGTTGTAAATCTCGTGTTATTATTCATCACAGTATCGGTACTAATTTTAAAATTTAGGCATAAATAAGCAAATGAAATTTATAATGCTCTGGCCAATACTGAATCTAATATGTTTGCTGTATTGCTGTTGCCTCAGCGGGTACTTCAGTTTCAAGCTGAAACTAAGCATTGAAATGTTTTGACCCTAGATCACAATGATCAATTCCAATTTTTTTCACGAGAGCATTACTGATTTGCGTTTCTCAGTTTAATCATACTATGATCGTATCTTCCCTTTTGGAGTCTCTGGTAGATATATAGACTTTGTTATTGTTAAAACGAGGGAGAATAAAACCATATACGTATATATTCCAAGTTTGACAAATAGTTACTGGAAAAGTATATTCAGCAACATTTTTCACATTCTGTATGCCTAATTTTAGTCGTATAAAATGTTTTAATTGGCCAATTTACATCTTCGAATGGAAATAAGAATGGTTTTACATGCTTTCCCCAGATCCCCTAGCGTTCCTTTGTACCATGTTTCTGTGCTTGGAAGGTGCCCTTTTATTTGCTTTTGCTTTCAATAACTTGAGACATTTAAGGAGGACTGCCTTTGCACTTCAGAGGCCTCTTTGCCCAAAACAACTGGATGAGGCTCCTTAAGTAATGGCCAATGGGAGCTGGGGTACCCAAGCCCCAGACTCCTTGCCTTGGCTCCAGGCAACTCCAGGGCAACTTATACTCCAGAATATCTCTGCAGGGTCAGTTTGAAACTACCATTCTGAGACTGGGGCTCAGAAGTCCTGTCTGTTCTTCCTTCTTTTGTTTCCCCTACCACTTGAATGGTTTCCCCAAGAGCATTTCCTTATAAGTCATTTACATATAGATCCTCAAATCAAGGTCTGCTTCTGGGGTACTTGGCATAAATATATTTAGCCTTAAAATCACAGGTAAAATATGTCTCTTCCCTCATCTTTAATTTGATGGAAAATATACCCGAGTTTACTCTTCAGACTCTCTAACAGTTTTGATTGAAGTTTCATTTTTGCAATACATATAGTAACACAATTTTATACCTTGTACTGCATTCACAGTTGACTTAGTTATATTCCTAATATGCAGATGATTCAAAAGCCATTGCATTTGAAAGATCCATTTTATCTGTAGAGATATAAAAAACTAGACTTGAGAGTAACAGAAATTACTAAGAATTCTCTGGTGTATTCTATAGAGCGTGTAGTCGCTTGTTCCCATTGAATTCTATGTAAGAACTTGCAATTCTTCATGGCTAGTTTTCAGAATTCTTGGGCTGTTGAAATACATGGAGAGTCTTACTAACATTAGTGCAGCTAGATAAGTAACTGAAAAAAGCTACAAAAATAAATTTATTGTATAAATAAATAAATAAATAATAAATTCGTTTATAGACTTTTCTGCATATTCTATAGCTAGGGAAATGGTTCTCTTCAAAAAAAGAAAAAAGAAAAAGAAAAAACAAGTAATGAGTCATTTGACATTGACTAAGCTCAAATATTTGTAGTGGGTCAAAGTTGGTGAGGGTTTCCTAGGAGGAGAGTATGCTGCTGGGAGAAACCAAATAAGAAAAAGAGGGTTTTTATAAATGATCAAACCATAAAAAAGTAAAATAGAAACTACACACCTAAAAATCATTCAACTGCTGTCACAGAGTACAGAGGACTGAAAAGAATAGAAAGTGGGAGACAAGGAGCCAGGAACAAACAAATGAAATGGAGGTTTTTAGAGGTCTTTGGCCAGATGGAAGAGATATTTGTTTTAATCTATCACAGTGGTCATAATACTATGTTATGTGCAACCAACTTAAGTTATATAATTAAAAAGCACTCTTTTATCAATTAAGTCAATTTTTTAACTGTAAAACCTAAATTCCATTTCCTCTCCAAACATTTAGGCAATATTTTCGAAGCTTTTTTTCATCCAGGCCAAAAAAAAGTTAATTATAAAATCAAGATTGTATAATTCATGTTTTTTGTTATATAGATCTACCAGTTAATTTTTGGAAAATAAATAATAAATTCAAAAAAATCTGGGTAAAAAAGGAAATACTGATTACAATTTTAAATGTGAGTCATAAGCTTTTCTCCATTTGAAAGCATTCAAAACTAGATATATGCGTGATTTTATTTACTTATATTTATTTATTTATTTAGAGAGTAAGAGAGAGCATGAACAGGAGAGGGGCAGTGAGAGAGGGAGAAAGAGAGAATTGTAAGCAGGCTCCACTTGTGGTGCTGTCAGTGAAGAGCCCAGTGTGGAACTTGAACCCATGGACAATGTGATCATGACCTAAGCTGAAATCAAGAGTTGGATGCTTAACTGACTGAGCCACCCAGGTGCCCCATATGCATAATTTGTTGATAAATATACCTGCATATTAAAATGTTGGTGAATAAATATGATTATTTTTGTTTTAGGTAAAATTGCAAACAGATATAAACTTATTTGTTGCATATGTATACAAACTTATTTCCAAATAATTGAGCAACTACTGGTCGCATTTATGTTGATGTAGTAGTCAGAATTCTCAGATTATACCCAGCAACCCTACCCTTGTATTATGTCTTCCCTGTGAATATATATGGACCTGAGAATATGAGATATCACTTTCCTGATTATGTTATATTGTACAGTAAAAAGAAGCATTTCCAGATTGACCCTGACCTAATCAAGGTAAGTTGTTTTTTTTTGTTTTTTTGTTTTTTTTTAAAGCAAAAAGTTTTTTTTCTGGCTGGTAAACACAGAAGTTGGAGAGGACCACTCCGCCTGGCCTTGAGGACATGAATTACCTACCAGGTGTTGAACTGTCCAGGAGGATCATGTGTCAAGGAACAATGTGTGGTCTCTAGGACCTCAGAGTAACCCCCAGAACAGCTAACAAGAAGGCAGAGACCTCCCTCCCATACCTCCAAGGAGGCAAATTTTGCCAAAACCAAAGTGGGCTCAGAGACAGGTATTTTCTGAGTCAAGCTTCCAGATGAGAACACAGGTTGGTTGATACCTTGATGTCAGCTTTGGAGACCCTGAGCATAGAACCCAGCTAACTAACAGTCCTAACTCACAGAAACCATGAGATAATAAGTTAGTGTTGTTTTAAGTTGTTACATATATAGTAATTTGTTCCACAGAGACTGAAAACTAATACAGTTGGATAAGTGGTGTTTTCTTTACATTCTTTGCCAAGACTTCAACAAATTCTACTTTTGCTTCTTTTAAATTCATCACATAACATGGTAAGCCTTAAGGCATGGGTAAGAAGGAGTTTTATTTGGACTACACACAAAATAATATGTTGATTATTCATCAAAGTGATGTTTTAGTAGATATTTTAGTATATTTCTTGACATAAAATATGTTCCCAATATATTGTTAATAAAAAAAGTTTTGAAACGTGTTCAGTGCTTGATTCCTTTTTATTCTAGATATGTGTTTATATATAATTGTAAACATTTATGTATTCACACCTACATGATACTTTGCAAGGTAAATACCAAATGTCAATGAAAAAAATTTTAATTGTTATTTATTTCAGAGAGAGAGTGGGGGAGGGAGGAGGGGCAGAGAGAGACAGACAGACAGACAGACAGAATCTGAAGCAGGCTCCAGGCTCTGAGCTGACAGCACCAAACCTGATGCAGCTTGAACTCACGAACCATGAGATCATGACCTGAGCCAAAGGCGGATGCTTAAATGACTGAGCCACCCAGGTGCCCCTAGGTATGTGTTTATATAATTGGAAGCATATAAGCATTCACACCCTATATACACACATGATACTTTGCAAGGTAAATACCAAAATGTCAATGAAAATTTTTGATGGTTGATGCAATTGAAGTGATTTATATTTTCTTAGTTTCTATAGTGAATATTATGGATTTTAAAAAATATATACATAGGAAACTAATAAAGCACTTTCCTACCGCATATTTAATATGAGGTCCTGGACCTTAAGTTTTATTTTCTTTCTCTTTTCAAAAAAAATTAATTGTTATTATTTTCATTGAACTGCTAAAAGTATTTGTAGTATCTGTGCTAGAGTTATTCAGAGAAATAGATCCAATAAGACATAAATAGATATATATGAGGAGATTTAGCATAAGAATGGGCTCGCACAAGTATGGATGCCAGGAATCCCACAATCTGCTATCTTCAAACTGAAGAACCAGGAAAGCTGGTGGTATAGTTTGATCTATAATATAAAATCTATAATTTATAATCTGAAGACTTGAGATCCAAGGGCTCTAATATCTGAAGGCAGAATAAGATGGGCATCAACAACTTAAGAGAAAAAGAAAATTCTCCCTTCACCTTTTTTGTTTCTTCAGCCTTCAATGGATTAAATGATGCCCACCTACATTTGTGAGGACACATCTCTTTATTCAGTCTACTGAACGAAAGGCTAATTTCTTCCAAAAACACCCTCATAAGCACACTTAGAAATAATGTTTCAACAGCTATCTAGGCATCCTTTAGCCCAGTCAAGGTGACACAAAATTAACCATCACAATGTGTCTAATATATCAGAATAATATAAGTAAGGGTCACCCTCGAACCACATATTGAACAGAAAGGCCACAACATGAGTCCCATGGTAGATCTGTCATATACAAATCAATAGCAAGGATGTATTAATGCCTCAACAGTGTCCTTATAAGCACTGGGGACAACAGTGAGGCAATGTGTCCTTGTCTGGTTGACATTAGAATACTGTTTATGCACAGTACACATTTCTTTGTACTGTATTTACATAGCTTAATGGGGTTTTGAAAGGTCAGAATTAGAGCTGTAGACATTTGGAGCTGTGAATTACATAGAGAGGCGTTGTTGAATTCTTAATTATATTATTAAAGGCTTTACACAAGTCTAGTTTCTACCAAAGAATAGATTGCTCTTGGTATACATTAATTTAAAACTTGTATTTTCACTTATTTTTCAGATCTCTGTATCAGATAAGAAATTCCTATGTTCCAGGTTCACATAAAATAAAAACCTGGTCTTCCTGCACTATTCTATATTTTTCTGTAGTATATTTGACTTTTTTCTTTCTCTAACTGGTGAATACCAAGAATTATCACTGGACCAGGATGAATGTGTTTTCTGAAAGTATTATAGGAAAACTTTGGAAATGTAATACTAACTGAATAAAGACACTGATTAGTTTAAATTGTTTTCCCATTGCTTTTTAAAGTTTCTTATATGCATTTTTAAATAATCCCAGAAGGAAGCTGTAGAAACAATCGAAGTTCCAAGTGACTTCAAGAAAAATGACTGTGCCAATGGGAATTCTGCAGAGTTTGCAACAACAAAATAAGCGAAATTTCTCCAATCATGGTGACTTTATTCTCTTTTATGTTTTTCCTATTACAGCACATGTGAAAAAAGAGTTTCCTGCTTATAAGTGAAACTACATTTATTCTCTGCTAGCAAAAGTTTGTTCTTCATCTAGGAATCTCATAAATTGGAAGAAAATAGGTAAATAAGTCAGAAAGCAAGTGAATCCTTACCAAGTAATTCCTTTGCAATTCCTTTGCAATTTTAATGGAAAGTGAATGTTTGAAAGGCAAATGAGTTTTCAAAACTATTTTAAGTTTTAATAAGTTTTGCCTGACTGCTTTTGTGAGAATAAATATAAGATATTTGAGTAACCTTAGGCTGACCATTAGACCGAAAACATTGTTTTAGCTCAAAAATGAAATATTGATGAACAGAAATTGTTTGATGATAACAACAATAAGATAAACCATATAATGCTAAAAAGATAGTTGACATACAGGATGAAAGGACAGAGTTCAAAAGGCTTTTGACAGGTTAAAGTGAATGGGACAAATTTACTGTGTATAAATGTATAGCTTTGTACGTAGGTTTAATGTTATATCTACAAAGTAAAGAGAGGGAGATCTGATTGGCAAAAGTTTGTGTGAATGAGTCTTGAGTTTTTGTATTTCTCTTTGGCTCCGCTAAAGCAATAACATTACTAGTATTGTCTTCCCAAGCTTTTGCTGGCTTAAACTACCTTAATACTAGTATTAATACTACATTAATAGTCCTTAGGTGAAGTAGGAAAATCAATCGTCACGGATCTGCCACAGTTACACCACATCTGACCTATTGTATTCAATTTTGAAAAGCTGCAGTTTATAAATAGAAAAATACAAAGGGTAGTGAGGATGCTCTAATTCTTGATATAGTGACCTAATTAAATGTATTTGTTTGAGAAGGAAAGATAATATGAGAGCTGTATTATTACAGCACAATAGTTAGCTTGAAGAGCTGTGCAAGAAGCTTCTTGGGTTTAATCCAGTGCCACTGGGCAAATTACTTAACCTTTGGTAGATAACCTCAGTATCTTTCCCCTATTTTCCCATATCTTCCAAACAGCATTAGCAACTGGGTCTAATATTTAGGATTGTTGTTAGCCTTTCATTAAAAGATATGCACCAAACATATAGAACCATTCCTGGAACATTGTGCTCAGTAAATTGTGGTTATTATTGTTCTTGTTAATATACTACTAAATATTTGGAAAGAAGTTCATGTGGAAAAGGAATAAAGAATTCTGACTGGTTTCATACAGCAGAACTATTAATGGTGGGTTAGGCTTAAAATGAGGAAGATTAAATCAATATAAGAACTTGAAACAAAGTTACATGGTCTTCCTAGATGAAATAATAAATTTCTATTCCCAGATGATTTCTAAAAGCACACATAAAAGGTCATATATCAGGGAACACTAGAGTGAATGGGAGAGTCAAGGAGATACTATCTATATAGTTCATTTCAACATTAAAGACCCTGTTTCTAAAATGTTTTGGAAAAACATTCCCTGTTTGAGAAAATGAATATTTAAAATATAAGTTATGTTTTATTTGTCAATTATACTTCAGTAAAACTTAGAAAAAAGAAATAAAATAAAATATGGACTATCATAATTTCTAGAAACTAAAATAATACATATTCTGTCTTAAATATGCTCTTGTTTGTTATTAAGATGCTGTTGAGTTGGTATTTTATGTTAAGTAATGTTGCTGTAAAGTAAGTCTGAGCCTTGGCCAAAAGCAAAGCATAGATGACATTGATAAAGCAACCTTTATCAATTGTAATTGATAAATTACAATTAAATTGTAAATCACTGTAATTGTTGTTACAGTGAGTCTGAGTGAAGAGATTAGACAGGAGATTTTGATGCTCTATTCTTTGGTACTTTGAGAAATCACACTTCTGAGTATAAGAACCCTCACATGGAATAAGGTTATTAACTATTGACGTTTCCAATTTCTTTGAAAAAAAGTAATCATATATTCAATGATTACTCACAGGTTGACTTTCCTATGTGGGTTTTTCAGATAGTTTTATTTAATGTTAAGGCCATTTTTCTTCACTTATGTAAACCCACCAACTTCTTCAATGGAGTGATCAAGTAGAAAGATATTATTTTGCCCGGATATTGTAAGTGAAATACATTGTTGCTTAAATTAGAGGGAAGATTTTTATTTGTAATGATGAAGTCTTGAGTCTATAACTATAGTGAAGGAGCAAGATAACGGGCATATGCTGTATGATTTGTATGCTGATGTGTACACACACACACACAAATTGTTTATATGTAGCCAGGGAGGACTTCTGAATGATATTAATAGGCTGCATATATAATATCTCTTAAAAGTTACTGTGAATAGTCTTGTCACTCCTAATATGAGTTAAGTTCAAATGGATTCATTTGTGGAGAATTTTCAGATTCTTTGAAATCTCAAATTTTTTCTTCCACCTCTAAGGTATAGGAGGCAGGTATAGGAGCTGTGAGGCACCAATGCAATGAAATGAAACAAATAGATTAATAACTAAAATTTCTTATAGACAAAATCCAAAAAAACTCAGTAGACATAGTTGCGTTTTAATTTATATGTTGACTTAGATGAGCCTCTCTTTAAAGCAACGAAGATGAAATCAGTGGATTGGCACCACACACATTACAACCAATAAAAAGAAAATGAGCTAACTCCTCAAAGGGGCATTACCCTTTTTCTGATTGAGCTCTGTATAATGCTGTGCTCTGTGGAAATTTTAATCGCGTCTCACAGTGGAGCAGGCTAAGAGACCATCAAACCTTGCAACTTATCTGTGCTTGAACAGTAACCTAGCATTGACCTTTTTGTACTGGTATGCTAACTGCAAGTGCAATTATGAGATTGAACCTAATTTACCATGTGGACCTACCAAAGTAGGATGCCAGCCAAAATCAAGTCCATATTCTGCACGCATTCTAAACTAAAGCATTTCACATTTGCATTTGAACAAGTATTTACCATCATACTTTTGAGGTCTACATTGTCATATATAGCCAAATTTTCAAAGCTCCTATGAAAATTACTTCTATATTTAATTATCTTTGCATTGTTTCTGCCTTCACAGATCTGTGCCTCTTCTTTGAGATGTGTTGCATGTGGGCAGATGTTTAATTTGGGATGATTTCCAGTTGTTATTTTTTAAAACTTATTATCAGAGTCCTCTTCATTTTACAGAAATATATCAGCAGAAATGAAGATGCAATTTGGATAAAACAGACATTCAAATCATTCTTATTCTGAAGAGAGAAAAGAATAGATGTTGAAAATGTAGTTGAAAATATAGATGTTGAAATCTTGCCTGAACGTAAGGTTTTTAATGTAAAACTTCTTATATTTGTTAGCAATTTGTCTTACTTATATACATAAAATCAGTTTTAATTCTCTTATTAATTTTATGTTTTTAGTTTGATAAAATTAGGCTGAAAAAAAACCTATTTAAAGGCCAGAAATAATTCAATGAGATCAATTACTATAAAACAAGTGTTTGAAAATTTTATTGAAAAAGGAATTTGAACAACTATATTCTTTTTTTAATGTTTTCATTTATTTTTGAGAGACAAACAGACAGAGAGACAGAGAGACAGAGTGCAAGTGGGGGAAGGAGACACAGAATCCAAAGTAGCCTCCAGGCTCTGGGCTGTCAGCACAGAGCCTGACGTGGGGCTTGAACCCACGAACCCTGAGATCCTGACCTGGGCCAAAGTTCGATGCTTAACTGACTGAACCACCCAGGCTCCCATAAAAGACTATATTCTTCAGTAATAACTGAATTATATTAAAAGTTCAGAAAATTGAAATTCAGCAGAAAAGGTATGCAATAACAATATTAGAAAAAGCAAACAAATACTCATTTTAGTCAAAGCAGTCTATCTATATAAGTACAGAACGACCACAAACTATTTTCAACTTCTATGACCTACAGCATACCCAGTTAATGAAGATGTTACTTTACTGAGGAGAATTTTTACTGCTCTTCATTATTCAGTCATGCACTATGGGGTGGTTAACATGTGTAATCTACCATAGTAGTTTACAGAAGAAATGGCCACAAAATTTTCTGTAGTTGTAACCACACTCCTTGCACTATGACTTTGTAGCTTGCTTTTTATGTTTTGGAGTCTATTTCTCCACTCCTTGAATCTGAGTTGGCACTGTTACTTTTGTTGGACTGGAGGCTGTGGCAGAAGCAAGACTGTGCCGTTTCTAAGCATAGACCTCAAGATGCCTTACACACAAGAACCTCCCTGGAAAACCTGTCCAGCTACCACAGTAACAAGGCTGAAACAAAAACCTGCCGGATGATAAGATTGCCATTGCCCAGACTCCCCTGTCTTCCATGCAGCAGTCAGTTAAGCCTCATGAGCACAACTACCTCATGTCTGCAGACATGTGAATGAGCCCAGCTGAAATAAAAAGAACTGCGTAGCTGTGCCTGGTCCTAGCTGACCTACAGAATAGTGAGCTAAAGGTTGTTGTTTTAAGCCACTGAGTTCCCCCGAAGTTTGGTTTGTTTGCAGCAAAAAGCTAACTGATATTAAATCTGCTGATTTAGAAGATGACGTATATATACATCATTAAATAATTTTACTTTGTAGCTAGATTTTATACATTGTCCTTGTTGAAATGTTTTTAGTTTGTTCAAGTAGGAGTATGAATTTAGAAATTGGCAAATAGGCATTTTAGGTCATTTTCTTCTTCAGATTAAATTTAATACTTCCAAAGCATTGCTTCCTTCAAGAATTTGTCAGTTTTCTCACCTCACCTCAGAAAGGGGTTTTCCTTATATAACAGGGACAAAATGCACGATCTCGGACTGTAACCGAGAACACAACATGTGCTGTTCAACAATCTGTAAAAAACACAGTCATTGTTTTATATTTCTAGTTTGTGAGATCAAGGAATATTTATCTCTTTATGTACTCTCCTACTTTTATTCATTAATTAAGAATAGAGTTAAAAATTCTTGCCATCTGTTTCTTTTTTAAACAATACAAGCATATGTCAAGTTATTACCATGGCTTGTTTATTCACTGAGATAATGAAATTTTTCTACCATGTTTTTTTAAAAAAATATTTAATTCCATTTCCAAACTCTGCATATTGGGGAAATTCTTTATGTTTCTGAGAAAATGAATTTTGAAATAAAGCAAAATACTGAAAGATAGATGAATTATCATATATTCAATAACTTCACATAATAAATTCTCACAACCAGCCAGTAACTTTAATGGTGACTATTTTAAATTTGTCAATATTATTATAAGAATAGTTTATAGCAGAAGGCATCGAATAGGCAACTGAGAAGTGTTTAAACTTACTAAATAGCAGAAGGGTATATTTATCATAAAAGACCCATCCTTTACAAGTAATCTAAAATTATAACAGTAGTTGATTTACTTTTATTATAATCAGTATTTCTTATAATTCATATATTAATTCAATGATCTTTACAGTATTACCAAAGTATTGAATTAGTAATGTTAATTCCCTTGTGAGATATACTAGGGTTAATATAATTTTATACCTCTAGTTGTTATTAATATAACGCTACTATTAGCTTCTGTTTAAATTATCCTTGAATAATGACAGATAATGTGGATATTTTCAACTGATGATATTCTTTTAAAATTCTGTTACAGTTATAGTCTCTTAAAGTATTTTATTTTTATTTTATATGTTTTTTAATGCTTATTTATTTTTGAGAAAGGGAGACACAAACGTGAGTGGGGAGGGGCAGAGAACAAGAGAGACACAGAATCCGAAGCAGGTTTCTAGGCTCTGAGCTGTCTGCACAGAGCCCCACATGGGGCTGGAACCCACAAAGCGTTGAGATTATGACTTGCCCCAAAGTCAGACGCTTAACTGACTAAGCCACCCAGGCACCCCATCTTAAAGTATTTTTAAAATGATAGTGGTAGAAGGGAGTTAGAGATGGTGAAAGGTGGTGGTGGTTTTGTGTAAAATTGTGGGTAGTACACATGCATTTATGAAATGAAGAAACATAACAAATCTAAGTGGAAGTCATAGTCTTTGTCTTTATGGAGACACTGATGAGATTTATTTCATTTATTGATAGATGAACTAACTATAGTTTGATAAGTTGGAATCTTCCTACATTTTAAAAAGTGTCATAGTCTCTGATTTTAGCTTTTAATGCAATGTTTTAGTCATCAGATTCATTTGGGATAGATGATTTATAATATCACATATTTAATACATTTTTCCTTGTATTTAAGTATCATGGAAAAAAAGATCTTTCTAATTAGCCAAGTTTACTAACACTCTTTATCCCCTGATTTGGGTTCAATTTTTATGGATGTTATGAGCCATATATTTCATATTTATATTTCAAAATCATAAGAAAGACACATGAACACATTATCATCTTGCATTATTCAGCAGATCTTCAAAATTTTGAATAGCTGTGAATTTAGAAAGGTTTCTTTGCATACCAATTGGAGAAATATAAAAAATCTGGTAGATATTTTTTATGGAAAAGAAGAATGAAGAAATAGTGAAAAAGTGAATAAATAACTCTTCCGAGGACATTTTAAAATTAAACAATACTGTTGATCTTTAAAAACATTACTGAACTGGGGCACCTGGGTGGCTCAGTTGGTTAAGCACCTGACTTGGGCTCAGGTTATGATCTCACCACTAGTGGATTCGAGCCCTGCATCAGGCTCTGTGCTGAAAGCTCAGAGCCTAGAACCTGCTTCCATTTCTCGGTCTCCCTCTCTCTCTGCTCCTCTCCCACTCATGCTCTGTCTCTTTCTCTCAAAAATAAATAAACATTAAACAAAAATTTAAAAACATTACTGAACTAATTAATTTACTTATTTATGAGTTCAAACTCAGTGTTTACTTGCTATAACAAAATTTGGAAATTTATGTTTAAAGAGTCTTGCTCCAAGGCCCTAAAAATTATTTTCACTTAATATTTTATAAAAAGAGTTCTGCAGTGTTGATTTCTTTCAGTGTTTGAAGAAAAATAATTTTTCTTAAAGTTGCTCAAATGCAAGTTGTTTTTTAAGGTAAGATATATTGAAAGGTTGCATGATGGTCTTGGAATAGTGGAGTATCTTCAAAAACAATTCTCTTAGCTAGAAATTAAATACAATTTAAAAGAAATTTTTGAGTCTAGGACTAATCTACATTATTTCATTCATTTTACAAATAGTTTTATGAACTATGATATGACCATCTTTAGTAGTATAGTCTGTTGATTTAAACATTCAAGAGCGAAGTGTTCTAACATGTTTACCCCAAAACTGTTTCCATTAGAAACTGTAACTTCAAAAAACCACATTTTATACAATACACTAAAGAAATTTTAAAAATTTATAGGTCAGAGTTGGACAGTATAGAGCCGAACCTTGAACAACATGGGAGTTAGGGGCACTGACCTTCTGCACAGACAAAAATCCAAGTATAGCGTTAGGCTTTCCAAAACTTAACTACTAATTCCTATTAGTGACTGGGAGGCTTACAGATAATACGAACAATCGATTAACACATATTTTATACGTTACATGTATTACATACTGTATTCTTACAATAAAGTAAGATAGAGAAAAGAAAATGCTATTAAGAAAATCATAAGGAAGAAAAATACATTTATTGAAAGAAGGCCACATATAAGTGGAATCACACCGTTCAAACCTGTGTTGTTCAAGGGTCAACTATACATTCAGTTTTACATAATCTTCATCTAATACTATAAAACACCAAGATATGTTCATTGTCTCCTTTTTTGTGGCCTTTCTTAATTTTTTAAAAAAAGAACATTTGATTGTTTTTTTTAAACCAAAGTTAGATATATGTGAATAACTCTTTGGGGGGAAAAATTACATGACTTCAAAAAACTAGTATCTGTAGTGCAATGACTATTTGCCAGGGAGACCATCAGGCAGTTTGTTATACATGACATTTATGATATGGTTCAATGGATGAAGAATATGAGATAAAAGGAGATATAAAAGGGATTTAGATTACTGATTGATCCTCATTTTCAAATCATTTTTCTGATACTTATCTCTTTTTTTGTGTTGATATCCCCAGATCATTTTTATGGAAGCAAAGCTCTATTCAAAGTCAGTAACCTTGCAAAAGGGTTAATCATTAAAGTCTGCCTTAATATCAGATTTTATTACATTGTTACTCCTTTTTTACCTGTGTAAATATAATGAAAACAATTGATGGTGGCTTTGGTGAACATTTTCATAATAATAAGGTAAATAATACTATGTAACAATAATGTTGACAATAATGATAATGGTTTCAGGCAGAAAATATGGTCTTTGAATGACAAAAAATTGTAACTGTAAGTAAAACAATTTAGAAGCAAATCTCTTTGACAGACTGCTGTTTTTCTGCTTTCTAATATCTATTCCAAAGTCTATTTTGTAATGCCACCTGTACTCGTTTGTAAATATTCAGGCTAAGATCACATGTTTTGTTGTCACAAACAGGGTAATAGCTTGCACCTGGACTAAAAAGAAAAAATCACAAAGAAGACCTTGCTGGAAAGGAATTCAGCCTGTGAGGGGGTGTCTTGTGTACTTTCCCCTTGTCAGGACTGTTATTTATGCCTCTTTAGGGTGGGAAAGATAAATTCTCAATTCATAGTTATCCAGCCAAGACTTAAAAGGTAAAGAAATTTCATTTTTTTGCCTTTCAGTCTACCTACTGGAGTTTATCATATTCAGTGCCTTGACAACACACACACACACACACACACACACACACACACACACACAACTGGTGATAATAAAGGTGCTTGCTCAGTGCAGTTTAACTCAAGATCCAAGGCCTTTAGAAATATGTAAGGTACATATGAAATCAAATAAAAAATGTTTCTTTTAATGACTATGCGTCATTGTGTGTTATTTTTTTGTTGTTTTTCCCCCTTACATGTTTCAGAGTGGAAATGCAATTATCCAGGTGATTGGTCTGTGGGAGGAATGTTTTAAAGCAGGAATGGTGTTTGACCAAAAATCCCCAAGGGGCTCGAAAGGACGGGGGAGCAAGACAATTTCCTTGATATTTTCACTTTCCGAGTTGTTATGGAATGTGCTTTCATTATTGCAACTCCTTGAGTCCTACAAGCTCACTAATAATTGCAGTCATCTCTGAATAGCTCAAGTGGGAGCAGTTGTCTCTCACAACATCCCAAGTAAAACTCTATACTTAGTAGCTGTTCTGTCCTGGGTACATGTGAGGAGTTAAAAGTGCTGGGCTTTTGCAGAGAATTGACTATTCTTGTAAGAAATAGTGAAGGTGTAGGTGAGAGCTTTCCAAAAGAGGGGATTAAATGCCAATTTCCCAGATACCTTTTCTATTTTCCTTTGTTGTACAGCTGATGTTGGTACCAGAAGTTGGAAAACAACAACAACAACAACAACAACAACAACACAGCTAATAAAATGAACAGACTTGATTGCATTGTCTGGCATCCAAGCTGAGGGAGGAAATAGAGGAAGAAAGGGGAAGGAAATAAAAACAAATATTACTTCGTAAAAACACAAAATCAACACACCAGAAAAAATATCCCAATAATTTAGAGATCAGACATTAACAAGCCAGAAATGGCCCTAATGGTTCTACACTATTACTCTTTAAAATTTATAAATTATATTTCTCTTTGTATTTTATTTGAAAGAGTAATTTTATACCAGTTTTCCCCCATAAATTTGTAACTGCAGTGAATTATGACAGACCATGGAGTAGCATTGATTAATCTATGCTTAAGGGTCCGATTCTGCTTTCTATGTTCTATGACCAAATGGAGTATACAGATGGTACAGAATGAAGCAGGCTTCAATTACTGGTTAGAGCTATCAACAGGGAGATCATATCCTCCTAACCTTATATTGCCTATTCTGAACTGAATTCTTTATAAATTAATATATAGTAAAACAGCACCTAGTAGGACGTGACTAGTTGATTATAATTACTTCTTCCTTAGCATTCAAAATTTGCTATTCATTATTGTCTGATACATTCTGTTCATTGCCATAATAGAGTTACTGACATTCTATTCTTGGAACAAATTATATTTTAGAGAATATATTTATGATCAATCACCTTATTGTTAATAAATTACAGGGATCTACGGATGCTTGATCCTTTGCATAATACCATAGTAGATGATCAATTAAATGTTTAAATGCGTTGTCACAATTTGGGGGAGCTTATGATGCTTGTAGCATTATATAAAATATAGAATATATAATGAAAGCATAATGCTTTAAGTCCCAAATAGTAATCAATGAAGTTTCCGTACAGTATTGAGATTCTTAAATTATTTGTGGGAGCTTCATGTAAGACATAATCATATTTCTGGATGGGTTTTCAGGAACCATGGACTTCAGAATGTAAAATTTTAATATATATTTTATGAATGAGTAAATTAATTCATGGTCATTTTATTTATATTACACCTGTAAAATGAGGTTAATTCCAATGGAATGTGTAAAATGTTTGTATGTGCATGAATATTGTATTACACTATATTATATTATTAATGCTCTGAATAATGATTTAAAAAATACCTTGAATAGTATTATTTACACCTTGATGTATGTATCTACCACTCCTTGTTGTATGATATCAGCCTATTGACATATTTATATTACCTGCCTGGTAATATAAGGCATTTTTTATTTTCACACCTGCAAAGCTACTTAAGATGTCAAAATATGAAATAAACAAAGACATATTAAAAACACAAAAAAAATTACAGCATGAAATTGCTCATAAGCCATTTAGTGGCACATACAGCATTTCTGGGGCATCACTATTAGTTTATTTTGCCAGAGAAATACTTTTGATAATAAAAATATTAGTTGCCTTGTAGCTTAGAAATTCAGTCCGTTTGAATCAACCATCTGGCCTAATTAAGTGTTCAAGGAAAAAACTCAGTTTTGAAATAATGTGTATCCTAACAAATCATTGATATTGATACCTGTTAAAATATTTGGGAAGAAATTTATAATTCCCATTGGATGTCTTAATGATTTGTAACAACATGCTGCAGATAGAATGAACACAGTGAACCTCATTCATTATTTCGGAGTTAGGAATATAGAAGCTTCCTTACTTTTTCCTGGGTTTTCCTTAGACTAATGAGACGTGTAGATAATTTTAAATTTCTGTCATGAAGCTTATTGGTTGTGTTGCTTTAGTCGATTTTTGTTACCTCAGTAAGCATTGGTTTACTCTTCCAGAAAGATTTATGAGCATGAAGAGAACACGTACAATGTGTGTGGTACATAGGAAGGACTTCATGTACTGCCTGTTATTACACTCTAATTAGAAAATACATTGGAAAACAATGGCACATAATCAAAGCAACAGATAAAAGGCTTTGTCATTTTGTTTTGGTCTGCATTATGTGTTCGTCCACTTGTTCTATACATATGCTTTTCTATTCTCATTTTACTTTGAGTAGTATCATCATCAGTTTGCCTTCTCTGAATTCATACCAACCGGTGAGGAAGGTAGTATCCGAGTGCCAAAGTACTCTGGGCATTACTAAATGATTTCATGGACTCCTTAAATCTGGGTCATTATGAATAAGCTGTATGTTCTTGTCAATCCATATTGCCAACTGACACTAAGTTGGTGTTAAAACTGGTCCTCCATAGTCTTACACCATCTGCACCTGTGTTATGGCATTGCCCACCTGAAGTGAACAATGAGGAAAACATAAATCTTGGTACTCAGCTCTGCATATGATGAGTGATAAATAAGTTGTGAAAATTATGAAGTAAAAAAGTAAAATGTTGATCAAAAATTCCATCATCTATCCCATTAATACGGTAAATTCCATACATTTCTCTTCTCATTGTGTTACTTGTTACATTTTAGAAAGGGTTTTCCAAGCAGCATCAAATCCTATAAATGTATTGGTTACAGGAAAAGAAATGTGACCTCATTGTATATAATTTTGCTCAATTAAAATGTATAATCTGGTTTAAAATATTTAGTTCTCAGTGTTGTAATCTATTTTGAAAAGGACCGCAGAATATTCTAGATTTGACCTGACAACAATATACTTTCTTACCACAAATGAGAATGTTTTTTTACCTCCTTTCCTCTCCAACCTTGGCACAAGGTGTGAAAAATAATTGTTTCTACATTTTATTGCCATCTGTTGTATGGCATTAAGATCAACTGCCTTTTTTTTTTCTGTTCATGGTGTTTTTTAAGGTTTTTCTCTGGCACTCAGGTCATACCATCTGATTTTGCGGCTCTGTGCCTGTGGGTGGACATCTGGAATAGTTGGCTTCAAAAGTTTGTGCTTGTTTCTAGTTTTGGTAGAGACATACTTCTCAGTGGTTATTTCTTTAGATTATCTATTGCAGTAAGTTGGTTTCGTGCCAGTAGAATATCTTCCATTGCGCTTGTTTTCAAAGCCATCTCGTCTCTGGTGTAAGATTTTGGTTTCTTTCCAGTTCTTGCAGCTGTAGGTTAGTTATATGATTACATTTGAGTTGCATATCCTCAGTTTTATATCTATGCTTTTAGTTTTTGCAGACTCCTTATAAATAATTTAGGAAATAGTTTCTCCTTATGCTGAACATTATTCTATGAATCCATAATATAAAGTGACTTAAGTCCTAGATTGATGTTAATTTTGGGTCTGAAGAGTGCTTCGTTTGACATGATCATGAGACTTAGTAAGCTAGTTGGATTTTTGAATCTTTTGGTAAATTTAATATCTTTGGATTTTGTCTGTTGGTTGCTTGAAAGACAATGTCTGTTGTATATAGTTGCCTCCCTGAATGGTGTCCCTATTCATGTCAACATAAAACAAAGATATCCTCCTTTGAGGATTTGAAGTAAGTGAGCCAAGAGATTCAGTGGAGAAAAAGAAGGGCAGCAGAGTAATAGTACAGATCCAGTAAGCGGAAAGAGCAGTTTCGAGAAAGCCATAACAAAAGGAGGGTTTCAAGAAAATGTGAGAGAAAAAATTTGAAATTATTATTATTAATTATGTTTCTTTTGTGTTTCAAAATATAGATTAATCATCAGTTTAGAATTTTCTAACCGATTAGGAAACTATTATGCTCCAACCACGTGGAAATGAGATTTTTCTTTTAAAATATATTAGGCTACATTTGACCGCTTCAGAAATAAAAATGTAAATACTTCGCTCAAAGCAGTGCCTGAATACATGCTGATTTATCAATTGCTCTGCATTGAATTGCCCGAAGCAAAGCTGATACTGCATAAAAGGAACAAATGTTCTCCTGTTGACATGGTAAGTTAACTTTTCTGCACAGCTCTCATGATTTGCACTCATTTTCTATGGAGCTCACATCGTGTGAAATTCTTCAGCGTGACTTGACTTGCGGTATACCGAATGTTCTCTCAGTTTACTCTCTGCAGGTGAGAGTTCAGTATTCCATGTTCTGCCTACATTATTATTTTTTACACATTAAATTAATGATTTCTGTTGTTTAAAAAGTCTCCCCCCTCTTCGGGGTATACTTCAAAATAACAGCAATGCAATCTTCCATATACCACCAGGAAATTCCAGTAACAGGTCAGCGACGATCAGTTTCGTTATATGAAAGAAAGTGTATGTAGGTAGACTTAACTCAGAGTTCTTACAATGTTTTCAAGACTCCTTAGGTGTTTTTATTCACTCCAAATAGGAATTTGGCATTTAGGTATTGCATTACCATCTTTTCAGACTTGAGTAGAGAAATAATAACAAAAAAGCCTTCTTTTCAACTTTATTGAATTTCTTTTAAATTTTATTTCACTTAGCTACAAATTTATAAGCTAATCTTATAAATTAAATGGGTATTTCTAACATTCATTATTGAAAGTAAACAGTTTATAAATGTAAAATTCTCAAGTATGTATCATATGCCAAATCAGATCGTTGCTTTCCCCCAGATATTTCTTCTTGAGTATATGAAAAAATAAAAATCTCCGAAACTATTAGATAATTCTTTGATAACACCAGCAACCACTTAAGACAGGAAGAGATAGAAACTAATTAGAATTTTATTAGAATAGTAATTCTGTGAATGTTTAATTGATTGCTGTTGCAATACCCCCAGGGGATGTTTGATTATTTCAAGAGATAGAATACAATTCCCAGCCTCAACAGGAAAAATTAATTTAAATTCAATTTAAAATATACAGCATCAAACCACTATTTTTAAAATCAGACATATGTAAATTTCAATGTGAATTTAGAATTTGGTATAAAAATCTATGATAATCCCTAAGATCCTAGGTACCAAATTGTAAGGAAAAACACTGTTTATACACTGTTTATTCTCAGCTGTTGAATAAATGAGTGGATGGTACTGGAGGTGAAAACTTTAATTATCAGAAAGACTCCATAATATTGAATCCCGTTTTCTTACAAAGTTGGATGATAAATCAGTATTTGTGAATTTATAGGGGTAGTTAAAAAATAAAATATGACAATAATTTGATAGGAAGATTCAATAAAAAAAATTAAACTTATTCATCACCCATTTTGTGGGTGTAAGTGGCTAGGGGCAGTTTTCCTAGTCTATACAAATCATAACACGTTTGTACAGGTCAAAATTGTGGCCTAAAACATCCAGAATGGAAACATTAAGTGTATGAAGTAGTGACAAGAGGAGTGAGTGTCTCATGAACTAAATTAATTTACTCTAACTCAAATTTTAACAGTATTACAGATATCTGGTTTGGCTTATTTTGTAGACTTACCAGCACAGAGAAATAAAGAAATGTGATTTGGTTTAGTTTAGTTTTTTTTTTCCCCCCTCTCTCTCAAATTGTGACCCGTATGGGTGATTTTATTTTTCAGAAATGTCTTCCTCACTATTCTGGTCCCACATGCTCTTCTACTAATTTATAAGCTAAACTAAGTCACTACCTTTGATATGATTTGTTATGTAACTGATTTTTAGATATACATTTTATTACGATTTAGGTATGGCAAGGCCAAAAGAGGGCTGTCATTGAAAACATTGTTATACGTACAGTTTGTAAAAGGAGTGGGTCAACCATACCACAGAAAGCCACATAGGATCTGTCTGGAGGCAGAGGGAGCAAGGAGAAAATGTGGGCAAGATATGGAGATTCCCCCATAAGAATCTATGGAAAAGACTCCTCCATAGGAAGGAGTGGATAGGATAAGTAAGTTTAAGATGGGCTGGTTTGAGGGGCATCTGGGTGGCTCAGTTAGTTAAGGATCCAACTTCTGATTTCCTTTCAGGTTATGATCTCAGGGTTCAAGGATTTGAGCCCCACATCAGGCTCTGTGTTGACAGGTCGGAGCCTGAAGCCTGCTTCAGATTCTGTCTTCTTCTCTTTCTGCCACTCGCCCACTCTCACTCTGTCTCTCTCTCTTTCAAAAGTAAATAAATATTTTAAAAAATTTTTAAATTTTTAAAATAAAAAAATAAAAGATGTCTTTGGGTCCTCAAACTTCTGTAGGTAGGAATCAGGCTAAAAAACACATTAATTTGCAAACACCAACAATTTTTTTTTCCTATGACAAATGAAGAATGCCTTAGAAGAAGCTACAAGAAACCTCGAAGGCAAAGCCAAGAGCCATGGAGAATCATTTCTGGCAATGTGTGTCCAGATGGAATTCAGAATTTATATGGACCTGTGATACCTTGGTGTATTAGATTTTTCTCCTTTTTAAACAGAAGGATCTAAGGGTTCCTGGGTGGCTCAGTCAAACATCTGACTCTTGATTTTGGCTCAGGTCATGATCTCATGGTTCAAGGTTCAAACTCTGCATAGAGTTCTGTGCTGATAATTCTGAGTCTGATGGGGATTCTCTCTCTTGCCATGTCTCTCTTTGCCCTCCCCCACTTGCGCGCGCTCTCTCTCTCTCTCTCTCCCTCTCAAAAAGAAAAAAGAAAAAACTCTAAAGGATCTATGGCTTGCCTAACCATGGTGTGTTGGGACACATGGTGTTGTGGAGCACAGATAACTTGTCTGTTCAGATTACAGTCCTTTAGGTCAATTAGAATTATTCTCTAGAAGCTGTACTAGACAAATTATACCTGAGGAGTTTCATCTATAACTGGACTGATTTTGATTATGAGATCCTGGACCTCAGTCCAGTCTAATACCATAATGGGATAAGACTTTGTGGAATCTTGAAGAAGGGATCATTGTATTTTGCACATGAAGGGGATGTAAATTATTATGACCAGAGAATAGACTATGGTAGACAATAGTTTCCGAAAAATGGTTTCAGCAACGTTTCTTGTCCCACACACTCTTCCAGAATCTTGCCTATTATTGTTTTAAGCTAATAGATATGAGTTCATCCTTATCGTTTAATAAATTAGAGCAAAATGATCACTTCAAGGCAAATTAAATAAAAATGTTCACTCGATCCTTACAACACTGCTTGTAAATGTGTAGATTGTTAGAAATCTCATTTCAATTAATAGTTATAAATCAGAATAGACAGAAAAGTAAAACTAGAGGGGCACCTGGCTGGCTCGGTCACAGGAGTGTTCAACTCTTGATCTTGGGGTTGTGAGTTTGAGCCCCACATTGGCTATAGAGATTACTTAAAAAGAAAATCCTAAAAAAAAAAGAAAAAGAAAAGAAAAGCTGGAACATCACAGTTTGGATGTCACCACATGATTTCTCCTAGTCTTTGACCTTGCTCTCATGTAGAGAGATGGTTTACAAAAATGGCCTTTGCCAGGAAGCCCAATTTTCCCTCAGATTTCTGTGTTGTTTAATAATCATTTAGATTGTGCCAAATATAGATAGGCAGATATTCTGACAATTGTGTGATAGTAGAAAGTTCATGAATTTCAGTACCCATCATTAAAAATATTTTTTTTCTGAGTTGCCGTTCAGATTACTTTTTGTTTTTTTGTGTTTCTTTCTCATATTCTTCATAAAATTAGCTTAAAAAATACATATCTTAACTGCACCACTACTCTGTAAAAACATTTTAGTAACCATGGTATTTAGAATTTAAAGTGTCAGTATAAATTTGATGAATGAGTAGGTTAATTGATTCATCGTCAAGTTATCAATTTTAGATCTATCAAATGGGGTTAATATCTCTGGAAATGAATTACATATTATATGTATATATGTAACCTCTTTTTCTTTCTCCTTCTCTCTCTCTCTCTCTCTCTCTCCCCCTCTCTCTCCCTCTCTGTCTCTCTCATATACACACATACACACACACACACACACACACACACACATGCATGCACACACACACACACACACGCATATGTTAACAAATATTTTTAATCCAGGTATTGTTCTAAATGTTTGACAAATGTTTACTCATTTAATATTTAAAATAATCCTATGAAGTAAAGACTATTATTATTCTCATTTTAAAACAAACTGATACATAAAAAATTTACACATAGTAAATCAAGCACTTTACTCAAAGTCACAGTGGATATGTAGGGAACCCAGAATTTGAACCCAGGCAGTCTAATTTCAGATGTATGCTTGTAACAATGACTGTATGAAAGATATGAAGTGAATCTTTGTGTTGAATCAGCAGGTACTAAGTAAACATCTTAGATTGAACTATATTTTAGGCCCTTAAAAATGTCAATTTCAGGTTTCAACCAATAACAGTTGAAGTATAATTTGAGCAAGAAAAACAGTAAATAACTTTATTTTCTATGAATGAGAAGTCACAAAAAGAATAAGAAGAAAATAAACTATAGGATAGTGGATTCTCTAATGCCTGATGACAGCTGTGTGTTCAAAGAGTGATGGAAAGAGTGATTATTCTTAGTGTTTCAACTTTCTAATTAATTCAACAGTCCCAGGATGGCCAATGGGAGGAGCATGGACCCTACTGGATATGTGAGTAATGGGAGTAGCATGGACCCTACTGGATATGTGAATACAGCCATAGAGTTTCAGTCCACTGTAGAGTCAAAGACTGTTGTCATGCTTCACAATTAGAGACACATCCTTGGCCAGCTAGTCTGGGAGCAGATTGATTAACTTGAAGCAAATCCCCAAACAAGTAATTATTTCCTTGGTAAGGTATTCTTAATTTAGCAGGAGATAACAGCACAAAAAGCATTCAACTTTGGATTTTTAGGTTGACAACACAGTTTTACATTTTTCTTGGGTTTTGACATGAGATACATATATATTTTCAGATGCTAGGCAATGAATTCTTCCTGCCCATTCCCCACAGATAAATAACTGGAGAGAAAGGTAGGGTGGAGAGAAAGGTAGGGTGTCTAGTGGAGAGAAAGGTAGGGTGTCTGCACTTCTGTAATCACCTTCTGGCTTTCTCCTTTTTTTAAACAGTGTGACCATGGACAAAACTATTTTTCCTATGTGTTAGCATCCTCAATTAAATTTATTTATTTGATTTTGAACTGTCATGTAACTCGTCATGTGATTAGGTGATAGAGATACTTCTCTGGCTATGATATTGTCCCTGCACTTGAGGAGAATTAATAGAGGACCAGGATAAGGTAGATTATCTGCCTCTACATTTCAAAAAAGTTTCGAAAATTTGTGAAATAACATATAAGGATTTTTTTTTCTGAAAATATGCATTGTGTCTGTCACAGTATTATAAAACATAAAGTGTGTGTATAGTAATAAATAATAATAATAATATATTCATTGAGTACCTACTCTGGATAAGCCCCTAAAAGGTTTCATCTTGGCTTTGAAGTGCCAATTGCTGCAAACTCTTCTCTCTTATAGCAGCATCTAGCATTTTCCTATGGACCCCATGTTATGAGCCAAAATTCTCAAAGATAATACTGCTATGGAACAAAAGGCATAGGTGGAATTTAGTATTATTAACATAGCATAAATAATTAATGCTTACTTTGATGAGACTAAAATGAGAAAATGGATTTTGCATAAGAGATTTAAAGTAAACTTTGTTAGTGTGATGAGAAAGATGAATTAGGCAAAATGTATAGATATATATTTGTATGCTATCTAGAATAAATGCCTAAATGTATACCTTATTAATGTATTTATAGATTGAAAATATATTCATATATTATTTTAGGTTTCAATCTATTTATGATCAAGATATTTAAGGCATTTTATTACACGAGCTCAAATATACTTGATTCAACAATTTTTTTTTAATAATAAAAAAATAAGACAGAGGGAAACCAAAGGGGGTGGGAAACCTGAGAATCTCAAAGACAAGCAAGGAAATTCAGCTTGTAAATAGCATGAAGAAAAACAATATCTGCCAAAGGCATATAAAGGAGTGAAGAAGATTGACTCAGAAAATGAGTCCAGTGTTTAAGGAGCATGAAATGAAAAACAATATACAGTGTGCTGTTATAATGTTTTAAGGCATTATGGATTTTATATTGGTGTTCATAGCAGTATCTAATCTGCCTTAGAAACTTACTTTGACATTGTCTTGTACTCAGGATGCATATCAAAGAACCTTTCTACCTCTAGTTAATCAGAATCTGGCTCAGGAATAGACATCATATATTAGTATACTCAATTGTCATGTTTTATCAGATCTAACCTCTGATAAAGCTTTTGGGTGATGTGTAATGAGAGTTAAACAATTATGAATTTTGCTCACCAGAAAACAAAACATAGACATGTTTGTGCAAAATACAATCATTGTCACGTACTTGATTGGAATGTCTCAGTTGACTTTTTGAGAATATAGACAGCAATAAAAGTGAGTGAGTGATAACATATGGCACCTTCCTAAGTAAAACACAACTCTCTATAAGTCTTTTTTAAGAGTGAAAACTTCTTTCATCATCAACTTTTTTTTTTTTTTTTTTTTTTTTGCAAATTTAGCAATAGCCAATTACTGCCTACCATTTGTCAGTTTCATTTTAGGGGGAAGGTGGATAAGAAATCCTCAAAATTCATCCCAAATATCTTCTGCTTCACTTTTAAAAATGTACTTTAAAAAAACCTCACCCAACATCATGGGAGCAAAAAAACTTATTTTGCATTCTCTGAAAACATAATTTAATTCAGCTTCAGTTTTATGGATTTATCTATAATGAGAATCTACCAATTAATTATAATATGTGTGATTCAATTTAAAAGTTACTATCAAGCTTTTGTGGTATAATTCTACACTAAAGCAAATTAGTGCATTTAAGACGAGTTATTACTATTTATTTATTCTAAAGGTGATTATAGTAATGGCCTTATATAGAAAGATAGAGATCTCAAGGAAGAAAAAAAATTTTATCCTATAATAATATACATGGGATAATAGTTGTATTTATATCTTCTAAATGGCTCTTAGATATTATAGGTTTGTATATAAAATAGATTATGTTCAAACTTGGTATTGCTTAAAATGATACATATTTTAAATGGTGACACATTGTAAAGTTAAATATATTTCTCACCACATATATAATCTCGTTCTCAAACCTGTCTGCAATATTTCTGTGCCTTAGTTTTCATGGTTTGAAGTGAAGGGCACAGATTCTGTAAGTGTGAATCAATACTGGCAATATATATATGGTGGTTTTCCCACTCAGTGAGAAGGGTCATATTTCCAAAAGTGCACAAATAATTATTGTACATTCAGAAACCAAGCCATCGATCAGTTTTAAGTCTATGATTCACAATAATTCCTAAGTAAATATCCAAAGCAACCAGTGGTATCTCACAAAGGCTTAGTGAACTTTCATACTACTCATTGAGATATTATCTAGTTGTCTTTAATAGAGGCAAGAAAACTGCTCAAAAATATATGGAATCTGGGCAATGAATACATTAGAGTGTGATGTCAGAGTTCTTGTTTTGGTTCTTGATCTCTCACACATTGGGAACTCTTAGACAAATTATGACTACCTTATTCATCTAGACCTGATATGTTAAAGAGGCATAAATAATAAAATAATACATATGGTGTACCTTTTAATTGGGCAAGGATTAAACAGTATGAAAATACAATTGAATAGACTGAAGCTCTATCAAAAAAGTTTACTTTTTGACTCTCATTTTCTCAATTATCAGACAGAAACTCAGGGAAACTTGAGTGCATAGCTTTAGCCATCATGTGAGAAGGTAATTATTCTTTCAGTGTCTCTTTGTTGCATTCTCTATGCCCTTCTTCTGATCCGTGTTCCCCTTCTTCTAGTGTGATCTCAGTGCAACAGAGTCAAACATAATCTTCATGCTGATGATTCTCTAATTTATATCTTCAGGCCAAGTCTCTCAATTTGACCCTCACCATACCTGTCCACTCCTCATTCTCTTACAAATTTTAATTTTTCTCATGAAACTTACAAAATTCATAGCTATTTCATTTTTTGTTTTTGTTTGTATTGTTTTGATCTTCCTCACAATATTTTTTTAATGTTTGTTTATTTATTTATTTGTTTGTTTATTTATTTATTTAGAGAGAGTGCATGCACAAGTCAGGGAGAGGCAGAGAGAGAGGGAGACATGGATTGCCAGTACAGAGCCCTTACATGGGGCTTGATCCCATGAACATGATCCCATGAATGAAAGAAATCAACAGTCAGACGCTTAACCAACTGAGTCGCTCAGGAATCCCTTTTCCTCACCATAACATAAACATTGAGCTTACTTGGTTCTGGTAAGCAATCAGTGTAAGTATACACTCTTCCGAGTTACTGTGTCTAAAACTCTCGTGTTTCTCTTACATACTTCTTTACGCCGAATCTTCCCCTCTGCATATTATCTATGGGAGTAAATGATACCAGCAACCCCATAATTACATTGGTTAGAAATCTAGGTCCTTTCCCTGTCTTCTAAGATCCCAATCTATCAACACATCCTACTAATTTCATCTTCAAGATATTTCCTATAGAGCACAACTATTTCCTTATTCTAGGATCCTTATTCTATCATCTGTCACCTAGATTATGTAACAGTTTTCTGACTTTCCTCATTTATCCCTACACTTACTCACTGAAATTCACCTGTACAGTGTCAGCAGTGATTTTATTAAACATAAATCTAATCATGTTATTCCATGCTTAAACATCTTCAATAATTTTGCAATGTACTAAGAATGAAAATATTCCAAAGTAATAATGATGATCCTCAAAATCCGGTTTGTTTTGTGAACCCTCATTCGCTTTCCAAAATCATCTTTCCTATTGTTTTCTCTTTTGCTGACTGTGTCCAGTCAAGTAGATTTTTCTCCTGCTCTGGGACAAGACATTCTCTATTCTGCCTTGGGATATTTGCATACATTATTCCTTTTACCTGGAATATTTTTCCTCCTCTTTCCAAATGGTGAGTTTTAGCTCATCCTTCGTATGAATGTTTCAGACAGATCTTTGCTGATCTTCCTCTTTAAATATGCTCTTTCACGTTTTCTTCATAAAACTTACAAAATTAGTACTTTTTTTTGTTTGCTTGTTTTTGATTTGGTCTATCTTCCTCACTGGAATGTAAGCTCTTTGAAACTGGAGGCCACGCTGGTGTAGTTCATTTGGCTTCTGGTCAGCAATCAATAATTATTATGGGATGGGTGAATTCCTTTTGTCTTATAATGTATCCCACCCAAAAAGCATATCAAAGAAGCCCCCAGTAAACTTAGTAATCAGCAAAGCCATAAGTAAAAAGGAATTTTGGATGGTCCAATTAAGATGTGGAACTGATATTTAGATATCACATATTCTAATATTAGTATAAGTCAAAATTCTTTCAGTTACAAGAAAAATTAACCCAATTCTAGTTAACAAAAAGAAAATAAGTTGACATTTACTGTTTCACATAGTGAGATAAATCAGTGTTTGATTTAATTCTGGTATGCCTGGATCCAGGGCTCAAAGAGCACCAGCGTTCCATTTTTCTCCTCACCTGTTGGACACTCTTGATTGCCATGATGAGATAAAAATTCTCTCATTCCCCAAGAGTTACATACTGTCAAGCTTGTAATATGAGGAGAAACAAAACAAAACAAAACAAAACAAACAAAAAACAGTTTATTGAATATCTTAGGTGGACTGGACCAAGGAGGATTGTGATGCACCTGCATTGGCTACCTGCCTTTTTTGAGCCAATAACCTCCCTAAGGAATATTTGTCTTCTCTCAGCCTTAGGTCATATGCTCATTTGTAAGGCTGAAGTACAGAAAAAGGTTTCCCTTAGAAGAGCAGGAACGCTATTAGATGAAAACAAAAGTATACTAGAAATAAAGGGCAAATCATGTTTCTCCTATCTATTTCTTGCCTAAAACCGGTGCTGTTTCATTTTTAATTAAGGCTTTGCTAAATGAATAATTTAATTCCTTAACAGTTTTGACAAATGTACTCTAATAGATAATTTTTGTTATATCACTCATGTACATTTTGCTTACAATGTTCAACTCATAATATATAGGTAATGGCTACTGTGTTGAGAAGTATGAATTAACCTCTTCATCTTTTATGTACAAGAGACAAATATAAAAATGCTCAAATCCAAATTTATTATTTAAACAATGCATATGGTTTGCCCACAATACCAGGCAAAACTTAAATTCCAGGAAAAAATTAAAATTTAACCTTTTCCCAATACTTTTGAATGTGAAAAAAAATTGAATATAGACTCAGCCCAATTGGACTGAAATCATTACATCTATAAGAAGAAATAATACATTGGCCTTTGATAGATTAGATTTCCCAGAAGTTTATAGAGAGATATTAGTATTTAATTATAAAAATGTAGCAAAGATTAAGAGTATAATAAAGTGGAAAATTTTTCTTATACATATTATGGTCAGTTGTGTTTTCAAAAGCATCAAAGTGAGAAATGACAGTTATAAAGATTAGAAAAATCTATTTTCATCACTTTAGTCCAGTAAGAATGTGTTAAAACAGATTTGGCCTACAGCTCTCACATCCATTACTGAACAGAAATAATACATTTGAGGACTTTTGTATGCTTTTTTGATATTGAAAAGTGGTCTTTTTGAAATTTTGTTTCTAAGTAGACCTTATTTACAGTTTGTGGCACACAATGAATCAATCTATAAATCAATGTCCAAGAACACAAATCTTGTTGGCTGCCATGTTAGTAAATCAACTCACCTAAATAATCCTAAGATTCTGACAATGATGCAGGCTCTGCACTTGGAAATGTAGCCATCGTCTCACTGTGAACTTGATCTTCTGACGTTTTAATGGATTGAGGTCCTATTTCTGATGGTTCAGTTTATACATGGGCATAAACTATTTTGAGCACATCAGAGCTGAGAGCTAAGAGCTGATGATGTTCATGTTTGGAGTCAAACTGTCCTTTGGACTAAGTAGGGCTGGGTTAATTGGGCATCTAAAGAGTTTTCATTATGTGTGCAATTAACTGCCCTAAATAATATCATATATATGTACAACAAATAAAAACGAAGTAAAACTAAAGCAATGGATAGCCCCCAAGATGGGGGTGAATGATACATATTTCCAGGAACTTCCCTTATCTCTTAAAGTCAAATACATTTATTATTTATTTAGTGTGTGTGTGTGTGTGCGTGTGTGTGCATATGCATGTGTGCATTTGCATATTAAAAGAAAATGAATGTTGTTACTTCAAGGCATAAAATCAGCTTCCAAGAACATGGAGTCTCATGTTTGAAGCACTTTAATTCTACTTTCTTCCTACTGTCTGGGATTATTTGGCAATAAATTGTATTCTATGCTGCTTCAATTACTAGTCTTTTCAGATCTGACTGCACTTAATTACTCAAGACATGATCTGCTAAAAGCTACATCTGGAAACAATGTCACTCTCTTTGTTTGGCATTTAAAGTTGGACCTATGTTAAATGAATACTTTTAACCACAAAGCTGTGGGAAAACATTAGCATTGCCAGACACTTTCTATGGGTTTAGTTTAAATTGTATATGTATTTACTATTCAGTATTTGTTTTCAAAACTGCCTAGGTGTCTCTCTACTTTCTCTTAGTCTTATCTATGTATCCAACCAGAGTTTCCACAATAATTGCCCTCTGGTATTAAAAGCAGATATGGTCTTTCCTATTCATCAATTTTATATGCTGAGCATCATATGCAAAATATTGAACTTAGCCTTTGGAATGTCAAAGGCAATGGAGGATGTTCTCATTTGAGAGTGATTTTAATTTTAGAAATATCACAGGAATTCTTTAGAATTTATCTTATTAAAATAACATATCTGCTCTGTTCAGTCCATGACTATTTGGCATCTTCACAGAGTACATGGTAAACATGGTTCATACCATGTGAAACACATCAGTTGGGCAGATTCTAAAATATTTTGGACCCTGTATTTTCTTCACACTGTAAAGATGCATGGGCTTTAAAAGATAACTGTGGTAATGTCTTTGCTTTGCTTGTTTGGGGGTGAATCAGTACAAAGGTAGCAGTTATATAAAATTAATAACATATTTAGTTAAATATATATCTTTAGAAACTAAGAGTAATCTAGAACCTAGTGAAAGGAAGTAAAATTTAATACAAAAATAAGATAATTTCTATTGCCCTTGTTTTTTTAACTGATAGTATTATTTCTGATATACTTTGCAAAGATACAAGAGAAATTACTGTTTTTTCTTCACCATGATATTAAATAGTTTGCTAATAGCAAATAAACTAGTTTTAGCAAAAAAACCCTGTTTTTAAAAATTCATCTCTCTAAGTTTGAAGTAATTTGACAAGGTCAGCCTTATGTCGTATCCTATTAAGTTGATTGAGGCTAGAAAGACATGAGAATAAGATACCTTACATCTTAATTCGTTTCTGATATTTAATTTACAAGGTGGAGTTAAACTTGTTGATTCAAAGGCAAAGTAAATTCAGAGAAGTCTGAATGACACTATTCACTGAAAAAGAGACACCTTCCTCAACCATTTTATATTCTTGATAGCTAATTGTCAAGTAAATATTACTAAAGAATTGGCACTATGTGTCACTTTGGCACTGAAATTAATGCTGTATTTGGCAGAAATCAGATTCTCATCATCCATCACAGAAGATGATCAGTTTATATATTCAGACTCTTCTAGCTGCATGGTTAGATATTGCAGGGCAAATTGTTTATGTTGTTAATTATATCAATAAGGCATTGCATTATATCAGTCTTTCCCTTTTGGAATACTTGTTTTGCTGGTAATGTATGCATTATACAATTGAATCAATTTAAAATCAAGACTGTGCTGCAGTGTAGATTGTATAAACCGTATTACCTTAATAGAGCACTTACTGATGGGAAATAATATAAGATTGAATGGTCAACAGAGGTCTTCTCTTGGAGTGCAACACTTCTAAGCCTTAGTGAAATTATTCATGTTTGACAGATGAAAGAACTAATGTCCTCCTATCTGTGTTTCTATTACAATTATGCTGCAATCGAAAACATTTTCTCTATAGCTTGTAAAACTTATTACTAAAGAAAAGCCACTCATTCTGGTAATGTTCTACTGAGAGTTGAGGTGACACTCAGAAGAGCACATTAAAGTTATTTCCTCAAGTTTTCTGTTAACTCTGGTATATATCTGAAGTATTCTCATAGTGTCATGAAGAGAATACAATTGATGTGACACTTTTAAAATATGAGAATACCATGTAATAGATCCTTCTTGGACTTGTATGTTGTAACAATAAGGTGATAAATTAATTTCAATCTACAAAAGGGGTAATAACTTGAGAACCTGTAAACTTCTTTCCCTTTCTTCCTTCTGGTGGATACAAAGTAATGGAGATAATCTTACATATCTAGGTTCAGTGACCTGGATCTAGCAAGCGTTGTACACAGCACTGGATTTAAAGTAGAAAATTAATTCTAAAATGAGAAGGACAATATGAATGCCATCAGATACAGAGAATTTGAGGATGTGGAGATGTGCACTAGAGATTGTGCATATAAGCTGCCTATTCTTGTTTTTGCAATTGCTATTCAGATTTAACTGCGTAACTCTTTCTGGTCATCTGTATGCATTTGACAGGAATGAATGTGTGAATATGCTTCTATATAACTCACCATACTGACATAAAATGTTGACTGTCTTTACTTTTGCAGCGAATTTAAAGTGGAATGCTGAGGAACAGAAAGTGTTCAGATATTTATAGAAATTTTCTAAACAATTTAGCAGAATAGAAATGATGTTAGCAAGCAGTTAGCAAAGATATTTGGTAAGAATGTCTCCACGATATCTCTACAAGAACTATATTGATAATTTAAGTTTTTTTTCCAGATTGTCATGAGATTATACCATTGCTGTGGTGCAAGATGTTAGAGGTGTACTAAATTTGAAGTAAAACTATGTCATGTGGATACTTCAAAAATGATGTTTTCATCAACCTTTTCTTTATTTCCATTTCTTTCAAATAGAAACGAAATTATATTTCATTCAGCTAACACATCTCATACTGTATCTAAAAATATTACTGTTTAATGGAAGAAAATTGTTAGCCCATGTGAAGTTGTACTGTACCCACTGAACATTTGGCTTTCCAGGACTAGTCAGCTTATGCAAGTATTTATTTCTTCTTCTATCACTAGTAGTCTCTTTAGGTTTCTAGCTTCAGCTGGCTTAAGAATTGGTTTTCTTAACATGTTTTTGAGCTACACTCAGTTTCTTTTTTTTTTTTTTTTAGTATCTCATTGCCTTTGGTAGAAATGAATCTACTTTCAGCTGTTTTCTTCTGCTTTCTGATGGAGAAAGGAGGGATAACTCATCCCATGCTATCTCCCTGTTCCATTACCCAGTTAGGTGTCTTTTGGTTTCTTAAGAGGCAACCATGGCTCTCATAAGCTTATTGCTGCTTTATTTATCTGTAAAACCTTTTATTCTCTATCTCAATGCCCTTTGTAGTCCCCGTTTCATTTTCTGCCTTTGCTTTCTGGATCGTTTTCGTGTGTTCTTTAAATCAAACAGGCTGTTTCTGCAAGGTTAATATCCTAGGTACCTTTTTTTTTTCCTTTGATCATTTTCTCCATTTCCCTGGTCCTTCATATGGCTCATTTACAACTTCACATAAAAGTTTATTTCTTTGAATTCCCTGAAATCAACCCATGAATACTTTGTTTTCTTCTTGGCTTTATCCCACTTACAAGTCCGTTTTTCAATGTATTTCCTTTAGCAGAACACACATTTATCCCACTGTGCCTTCTTCCTCCTGGGTTTGTTTGGCTGCTCTTTAAGGACCTTCTGTAAGATTTTTGTTTTGGAACCAACAGATCCACATTCCATTCAGAATGAAGGCTCTTCAGCTGTTTTATTTTATTTCAAACCTATTTCTTCGGGGGCAGCAACAAACAAACATTTCAAAATGACTTTTACCTCTTCCCTACCGCAGAGTAAACAGAGCTCGGGAAAGGATGAGATCTCTCATTTGATACACTCTGTCCTGCTTCCTGCCATGTAAGGGATACTAGAACAGTGATCAAAAATGTGTTTTCACCCAGCTGTGCGGAGCACATGCAAATAATGCAGATGCTTTTACAAAACCATTGCTAAAACTTTTAGGTCCACGATGGTAAACTGGAAAAAATATTTCTCTAGAGAATATTGCAGACTAACACGTGCTAATAATCTTCTTAGACTAAATGAACTGCGAGGTTGTGTTCCGTTCTCTTTCATTAACAGCGGAGGATGAATTGACTGAATTATGGCTGAAATAATTTGCAATTAGACTTCCAGAAAACCATACGATTCTAACCATAAGGGTTTGAGGTTATGGACTGCATCACACAAAGATATGGGAGAATTACTGATGCTGGTGATTTTTAAAAGCAAGGAAGGTAAATGCTTTTGGAAGGTATGGAATGTCTCGATGTAGGGGAATGGGCTATATCTCTTTTGGGAATTCTATTGTCCCTTCCAGCACTGTAATTTCTTTGATTTATTTGGATAAAAGTTTTCTTGATGGTGAGCCAGAAATTCTGTGTGTAAATTTTGCTCCTGGGACTATGTTCCAGCTGCAGGATGCTGAGTTTATGCTCCTGTCAAAACACTTAAATTTCTGGAGAGTAACTTATGGACTAAGAGAATCTAACCAATGGAGTCATTAGCTTTTCCTCACTTCATTTAGCCAATATCTCTATTTAACTATTTTTCAATCCCAGTAAAGATAATATTCCTCTTAAAAGTTCCATATTGTTACTTATTTCCAAATTTGCCAATATATAGACATATTTTGAGTGAAGGGTTGGATTTTTGTTTTTTCTTCCTTGTTATTTTCTGAGCCAAAAGTTCAAATTTCTTTTATTTTTCCTTTCAATTATTTACTAATTTAAGAAATTTATAAATAGTTTTAAATATTGAAAGCACCTATATTTCAATGAATTTGTGAGTTTTTACAATTGTCTTTTGATACAGCTATAAATAAATGCAACCTTTAATTTGGCAATTAATAGAAGCATTTATGTTTTTAAATGTTATCAGTGAACATACAAGTTCAAAGTATTGTTTTGAATATCATTCTTTAAATAGAAAAATATCCCTATATATGTTGACCATGCATAGCAAAATTCTGGAAGAACACACTAGGAGGTGTTATTAAAGGCTACCATTATGTGACTGGAGGTCATGTGAAGGAAATAGGGAAGATAGAGAATGTTTATTTAACATTATATACACCTTTGTACTATATCTTACCATTAGTAAATATTGGCTTTGTAATTTTAAAAACTCATTTTGTATTGCCATAAAACAAGACCAACTTTCATCACCATTGTGTCAGCAACTAATTTGCCGTAGACATTTATAAAGTCTCCTTTCCCACTGACATCAACCAGAGAAAAAGAAAAGTTGAAGCATTCGTTTCCCCTTCCCTCAACTCAGGAGTGAATTAGAAGCAGAAATCAAGTCACAGACATATTCCAGAATCCCTTCTAAATAAGGCATATTCAGAAAATTAGCCTATTCTGTGACTTTTCTTTCTTAACATTTCTTTCAGAAGAATGAGCATACAACACTAACCATGGTGGATGAGCAAAACTCTTAGTTTTGTTTATTAAAATTCAGGGCAGAAACAAAGGCAGATGATGGCTCTTGGTGTGTTTGTCACATTGGAAAGCAGTTCTGTGTAGTTGCTACTGTCCTTTTTTCCTCCAGATCTGCATGTGACTGGAACTTAAGAATGGGGGATGTCTCTTCTCCCCATCTGTCAACACTCAGGAAGGATAGATGAAAGAATTTGAGTTCTGAGTATCTGACAGGGAAAATAGGGTGATGATGGGTCTCAGAGAAGGTCAAATATACTTTAATCTTGTTTGAATTTTAGCTGCAACAAATTCTTTATTGCAGCAGTAGGGAGGAAGCCATGGAAATCTTGTCATATAATTTATTACTGCTCCTTAGAACTGACCTCCACCTGGACTCCTGGCCTTCATTAGGGCTTTGTAACTAAATCCAGTTGTGTTGTCCTTCACTACAAAGGCCCTTCCTCTTCGTTTGTCCCTAGTTCCCAAATGCACCACCCTACTCAATGTCACATCCCTAGGACTGTGAAATTTCCTTTGGTTTAGTTATCACTGTGAATGTCAGGGAGGGTCTTGGCTTTAGGCATTATACAGGCTTGTCTCCTTTCCCCAGTCTTGTCCTATGAGATTGGATGATTTGAATGAAAGTTGGAAACTTCATGCTAGTTTCAAGATCAAATATTTGATTTATCAGTTTGCCCTAAAACAATAAGTTCAAAGAAAAAAACTAACCTCAGAAGAAAATTAAATGGTTGAGAAAAAATTGAAAAATTTTCAAGATTATGGGTGGTGTTTACATATGAACAATTGATTTCCTCCTCCACAAAACTATAAATTAATAATCCTGTGGTTTTTTTTCGTTTTTTTTCTTTTTTTAATATATGAAATTTATTGTCAAATTGGTTTCCATACAACACCCAGTGCTCATCCCAAAAGGTGCCCTCCTCAATACCCATCACCCACCCTCTCCTCCCTCCCACCCCCCATCAACCCTCAGTTTGTTCTCAGTTTTTAACAGTCTCTTATGCTTTGGCTCTCTCCCACTCTAACCTCTTTTTTTTTTTTTCCTTCCCCTCCCCCATGGGTTCCTGTTAAGTTTCTCAGGATCCACATAAGAGTGAAACCATATGGTATCTGTCTTTCTCTGTATGGCTTATTTCACTTAGCATCACACTCTCCAGTTCCATCCACGTTGCTACAAAAGGCCATATTTCATTTTTTCTCATTGCCACATAGTATTCCATTGTGTATATAAACCACAATTTCTTTATCCATTCATCAGTTGATGGACATTTAGGCTCTTTCCATAATTTGGCTATTGTTGAGAGTGCTGCTATGAACATTGGGGTACAAGTGCCCCTATGCATCAGTACTCCTGTATCCCTTGGATAAATTCCTAGCAATGCTATTGCTGGGTCATAGGGTAGGTCTATTTTTAATTTTCTGAGGAACCTCCACACTGCTTTCCAGTGTGGCTGCACCAATTTGCATTCCCACCAACAGTGCAAGAGGGTTCCCGTTTCTCCACATCCTCTCTAGCACCTATAGTCTCCTGATTTGTTCATTTTGGCCACTCTGACTGGCGTGAGGTGATACCTGAGTGTGGTTTTGATTTGTATTTCCCTGATAAGGAGCGACGCTGAACATCTTTTCATGTGCCTGTTGGCCATCTGGATGTCTTCTTTAGAGAAGTGTCTATTCATGTTTTCTGCCCATTTCTTCACTGGGTTCTTTGTTTTTTGGGTGTGGAGTTTGGTGAGCTCTTTATAGATTTAGGATACTAGCCCTTTGTCCGATATGTCATTTGCAAATATCTTTTCCCATTCCGTTGGTTGCCTTTTAGTTTTGTTGGTTGTTTCCTTTGCTGTGCAGAAGCTTTTTATCTTCATAAGGTCCCAGTAATTCACTTTTGCTTTTAATTCCCTTGCCTTTGGGGATGTGTCGAGTAAGAGATTGCTACGCCTGAGGTCAGAGAAGTCTTTTCCTGCTTTCTCCTCTAAGGTTTTGATGGTTTCCTGTCTCACATTCAGGTCCTTTATCCATTTTGAGTTTATTTTTGTGAATGGTGTGAGAAAGTGGTCTAGTTTCAACCTTCTGCATGTTGCTGTCCAGTTCTCCCAGCACCATTTGTTAAAGAGACTGTCTTTTTTCCATTGGATGTTCTTTCCTGCTTTGTCAAAGATGAGTTGGCCATACGTTTGTGGGTCTAGTTCTGGGGTTTCTATTCTATTCCATTGGTCTATGTGTCTGTTTTTGTGCCAATACCATGCTGTCTTGATGATTACAGCTTTATAGTAGAGGCTAAAGTCTGGGATTGTGATGCCTCCTGCTTTGGTCTTCTTCAAAATTCCTTTGGCTATTCGGGGCCTTTTGTGGTTTCATATGAATTTTAGGATTGCTTGTTCTAGTTTCAAGAAGAATGCTGGTGCAATTTTGATTGGGATTGCATTGAATGTGTAGATAGCTTTGGGTAGTATTGACATTTTGACAATATTTATTCTTCCAATCCATGAGCAGGGAATGTCTTTCCATTTCTTTATATCTTCTTCAATTACCTTCATAAGCTTTCTATAGTTTTCAGCATACAGATCCTTTACATCTTTGGTTAGATTTATTCCTAGGTATTTTATGCTTCTTGGTGCAATTGTGAATGGGATCAGTTTCTTTATTTGTCTTTCTGTTGCTTCATTGTTAGTGTATAAGAATGCAACTGATTTCTGTACATTGATTTTGTATCCTGCAACTTTGCTGAATTCATGTATCAGTTCTAGCAGACTTTTGGTGGAGTCTATCGGATTTTCCATGTATAATATCATGTCATCTGCAAAAGGCGAAAGCTTGACTTCATCTTTGCCGATTTTGATGCCTTTGATTTCCTTTTGTTGTCTGATTGCTGATGCTAGAACTTCCAGCACTATGTTAAACAACAGCGGTGAGAGTGGGCATCCCTGTCGTGTTCCTGATCTCAGGGAAAAAGCTCTCAGTTTTTCCCCGTTGAGGATGATGTTAGCTGTGGGCTTTTCATAAATGGCTTTTATGATCTTTAAGTATGTTCCTTCTATCCCGACTTTCTCAAGGGTTTTTATTAAGAAAGGGTGCTGGATTTTGTCAAAGGCCTTTTCTGCATCGATTGACAGGATCATATGGTTCTTCTCTTTTTTTTTGTTAATGTGATGTATCACGTTGATTGATTTGCTAATGTTGAACCAGCCCTGCATCCCAGGAATGAATCCCACTTGATCGTGGTGAATAATTCTTTTTATATGCTGTTGAATTCGATTTGCTAGTATCTTATTGGGAATTTTTCCATCCATATTCATCAGGGATATTGGCCTGTAGTTCTCTTTTTTTACTGGGTCTCTGTCTGGTTTAGGAATCAAAGTAATACAGGCTTCATAGAATGAGTCTGGAAGTTTTCCTTCCCTTTCTATTTCTTGGAATAGCTTGAGAAGGATAGGTATTATCTCTGCTTTAAACGTCTGGTAGAACTCCCCTGGGAAGCCATCTGGTCCTGGACTCTTATTTGTTGGGAGATTTTTGATAACCGATTCAATTTCTTCGCTGGTTATTGGTCTGTTCAAGCTTTCTATTTCCTCCTGATTGAGTTTTGGAAGAGTGTGGGTGTTCAGGAATTTGTCCATTTCTTCCAGGTTGTCCAATTTGTTGGCATATAATTTTTCATAGTATTCCCTGATAATTGTTTGTATCTCTGAAGGATTGGTTGTAATAATTCCATTTTCATTCATGATTTTATCTATATGGGTCATCTCCCTTTTCTTTTTGAGAAGCCTGGCTAGAGGTTTGTCAATTTTGTTTATTTTTTCAAAAAACCAACTCTTGGTTTCGTTGATCTGCTCTACAGTTTTTTTAGATTCTATATTGTTTATTTCTGCTCTGATCTTTATTATTTCTCTTCTTCTGCTGGGTTTAGGCTGCCTTTGCTGTTCTGGTTCTATTTCCTTTAGGTGTGCTGTTAGATTTTGTATTTGGGATTTTTCTTGTTTCTTGAGATAGGCCTGGATTGCAATGTATTTTCCTCTCAGGACTGCCTTCGCTGCGTCCCAAAGCGTTTGGATTGTTGTATTTTCATTTTCGTTTGTTTCCATATATTTTTTAATTTCTTCTCTAATTGCCTGGTTGACCCACTCATTCGTTAGTAGGGTGTTCTTTAACCTCCATGCTTTTGGAGGTTTTCCAGACTTTTTTCTGTGGTTGATTTCAAGCTTCATAGCATTGTGGTCTGAAAGTATGCATGGTATAATTTCAATTCTTGTAAACTTATGAAGGGCATTTTGTGACCCAGTATATGATCTATCTTGGAGATTGTTCCATGTGCACTCGAGAAGAAAGTATATTCTGTTGCTTTGGGATGCAGAGTTCTAAATATATCTGTCAAGTCCATCTGATCCAATGTATCCTTCAGGGCCCTTGTTTCTTTATTGACCGTGTGTCTAGATGATCTATCCATTTCTGTAAGTGGAGTATTAAAGTCCCCTGCAATTACCACATTCTTCTCAATAAGGTTGCTTATGTTTATGAGTAATTTTTTATATATTTGGGGGCTCCGGTATTCGGCGCATAGACATTTATAATTGTTAGCTCTTCCTGATGGATAGACCCTGTAACTATTATATAATGTCCTTCTTCATCTCTTGTTACAGCCTTTAATTGAAAGTCTAGTTTGTCTGATATAAGTATGGCTACTCCAGCCTTCTTTTGGCTTCCAGTAGCATGATAAATGGTTCTCCATCCCCTCACTCTCAATCTAAAGGTGTCCTCAGGTCTAAAATGAGTCTCTTGTAGACAGCAAATAGATGGGTCTTGTTTTTTTATCCATTCTGATACCCTATGTCTTTTGGTTGGCGCATTTAATCCATTTACATTCAGTGTTATTATAGAAAGATATGGGTTTAGAGTCATTGTGATGGCTGTATGTTTTATGCTTGTAGTGATGTCTCTGGTACTTTGTCTCACAGGGTCCCCCTTAGGATCTCTTGTAGGGCTGGTTTAGTGGTGACGAATTCCTTCAGTTTTTGTTTGTTTGGGAAGACCTTTATCTCTCCTTCTATTCTAAATGACAGACTTGCTGGATAAAGGGTTGTCGGCTGCATATTTTTTCTGTCTAGCACACTGAAAATCTCGTGGCAATCCTTTCTGGCCTGACAAGTTTCAAAAGAGAGATCAGTCACGAGTCTTATAGGTCTCCCTTTATATGTGAGGGCACGTTTACCCCTTGCTGCTTTCAGAATTTTCTCTTTATCCTTGTATTTTGCCAGTTTCACTATGATATGTCGTGCCGAAGATCGATTCAAGTTACGTCTGAAGCGAGTTCTCTGTGCCTCTTGGATTTCAATGCCTTTTTCCTTCCCCAGTTCAGGGAAGTTCTCAGCTATTATTTCTTCAAGTACCCCTTCAGCACCTTTCCCTCTCTCTTCCTCCTCTGGGATACCAATTATGCGTATATTATTTCTTTTTAGTGTATCACTTAGTTCTCTAATTTTCCCCTCATACTCCTGGATTTTTTTATCTCTCTTTTTCTCAGCTTCCTCTTTTTCCATAACTTTATCTTCTAGTTCACCTATTCTCTCCTCTGCCTCTTCAATCCGAGCCGTGGTGGTTTCCATTTTGTTTTGCATTTCGTTTAAAGCGTTTTTTAGCTCCTCGTGACTGTTCCTTAGTCCCTTGATCTCTGTAGCAAGAGATTCTCTGCTGTCCTCTATACTGTTTTCAAGCCCAGCGATTAATTTTATGACTATTATTCTAAATTCACTTTCTGTTATATTATTTAAATCCTTTTTGATCAGCTCATTAGCTGTTGTTATTTCCTGGAGATTCTTCTGAGGGGAATTCTTCCGCTTGGTCATTTTGGATAGTCCCTGGTGTGGTGAGGACCTGCAGGGCACTTCCCCTGTGCTGTGGTGTATAACTGGAGTTGGTGGGCGGGGCTGCAGTCCGACCTGATGTCTGCCCCCAGCCCACCGCTGGGACCACAGTCAGACTGGTGTGTGCCTTCTCTTCCCCTCTCCTAGGGGCGGGATTCACTGTGGGGTGGCGTGGCCCGTCTGGGCTACTTGCACACTGCCAGGCTTGTGATGCTGGGGATCTGGCGTATTAGCTGGGGTGGGTAGGCAAGGTGCACGGGGGCAGGAGGGGCAGGCTTAGCTCGCTTCTCCTTAGGTGATCCACTTCAGGAGGGGCCCTGTGGCAGCGGGAGGGAGTCAGATCCGCTGCCGGAGGTTTGGATCCGCAGAAGCACAGAGTTGGGTGTGCGCGGAGCCAGCAAGTTCCCTGGCAGGAACTGGTTCTCTTTGGGATTTTGGCTGGGGGATGGGCGGGGGAGATGGCGCTGGCGAGCGCCTTTGTTCCCCACCAAACTGAGCTCTGTCATCCAGGGATTCAGCAGCTCTCCCTCCCTTTGTCCTCCAGCCTTCCCGCTTTCAGAGCAGAGCTGTTCACTTATGACCTCCCAGACGCTAAGTCGCGCTTGCTGTCGGAACACAGTCTGTCAGGCCCCTCCGCTTTTGCAAGCCAGACTCGGGGGCTCTGCTTGGCCGGCGAGCCGCTCCTCCGCCCCGGCTCCCTCCCGCCAGTCCGTGGAACGCGCACAGCCTCGCCGCCCTTCCTACCCTCTTCCGTGGGCCTCTCGTCTGCGCTTGGCTCCGGGGACTCCGTTCTGCTAATCCTCTGGCGGTTTTCTGGGTTACTTAGGCAGGTGTAGGTGGAATCTAAGTGATCAGCAGGTCGCGCGGTGAGCCCAGCGTCCTCCTACGCCACTATCTTCTGGAATTCTCTCCAATAATCCTGTGTTTTGGAGGCATAATGATGTCACCACATTTTTTTTTAATATATGAAATTTAATGTCAAAATGGTTTCCATACAACACCCAGTGCTCATCCCAAAAGATGCCCTCTTCAATACCCATCACCCACCCTCCCTTCCCTCCCACCCCCCGTCAGCCCTCAGTTTGTTCTCAGTTTGATGTCACCACATTAAATCAATACAATTATCTTCAGTTTGTTAGATGAAAAAAACTATTTTCGCCATCTTGCTTTCAGACCCATTTCTTACCAAGAACACAAATTTAAAAGAAAATACTCTTTTTTATAAAAGACTATTTAATAATAACTACATTAGCTTAATAGGAAGAGTCAGGGTTCTAATTGTGTATGAAATACATGGAAGCACACCTAAAAATAGATAAACTCAGGTCTCAAACACAGCTCTAAAATGTGGGTAGATATGATAGCAGTTCCACACTTGAAAGCGGAGACTGAGCAGGGCATTCCCCTTTTAATTGCTCTTAACCTATGGTTTGCTGTTATTTAACTGACTCCATATATCTATAGAAAGGACAAAATGCTTATATCAGGATGATGCAGTTTTAAAACATAATTTTATGACACAAGTATTCCACTGTTTCACTGGGAAGAAAATGGATAAATAAGACAACCAAAAAGGGTTCATTTAGGATGTAGAGGAATTACTGACATATTAACTGATGAAAGTCTTCAAAGGTAGAGAGTAATATAGCCCAGTGCTGACGACTTAGAGTTTGCAAGAGCATTGCAATGAAATATAATTTGTACGTCTCCATTTTTTGCAATCTCTCTTATAACTAAACTTTTTGGTCGTTATAATAACTTCTTAATTGACTTGCTTGTTTCAATCTTGCCTGAATATCTTTCATTTTCTGGTGATCCTTTTAAAAATTGAGTCGAGGGACCCCCGGGTAGCTCTGTCCCTTAAGTGACTGACTCTTGATTTCTGCTCAGGTCATGATCTCACCACTCATGAGATCAAGCCCCACGTTGGGCTCCACACTGAGCATGGAGCCTGCTTGGAATTCTCTTTCTCCCTCTGCCCCTCTCCCCTGCTTGTGCCTCTCTCTCTCAAAATAAATAAATAAGCATTGATTTTTTTAAAGGAAGTCAAGTCATGTCACCTCACTTTATTGAAGGCTTCTTATTACATGTAGAATAAACCTAACTGTTTACTATGCACTGTAAGCCTTTTTAGGAGCCCTACCTAGTTACTCTTCCACTCTTACTATTATTTTATTATTTTAATTTAAATTCCAGTTAATTAACATACAGTGCAATATTGGTTTCAGGAGCAGAAGTCAGTGATTCATCACTTCCATACAACACCCAGTGCTCATCACAAGTGCCCTCCTTAATGGCCATCACTCATTTATCACCACCCCCCCCCCACCTGCCCTCCAGCAATGCTCTGTTTGTTCTCTGTATTTAAGATTCTCTTATGGTTTGCCTCCCTCTCTTTTTTTTTCAAATTTTTTAATGTTTATTTATTTTTGAGAGAGACAGACACAGAATGCAAGTGGGTTGGGGCAGAGAGAGGGAGGCACAGAATCCGAGGCAGGCTCCAGGCTCTGAGCTGTCAGCACAGAGCCTGACGCGGGGCTTGAACTCAGGAGCTGTGAGATCATGACCTGAACTGAAGTCGGACGCTCAACCAACTGAGCCTTCCAGGCGCCCCATCTCTGTTTTTATCTTAATTTTCTTTCCCTTCCTCTATGTTCTCCTGTCGTGTTTCTTAAATTCCACATGTAAGTGAAATCATTACTGTTTTGTCACTCTTCCCCTGCCTCCTAGGCTTCAGGGAGAGCTGTTTGGCTGCTGTTTTCTTTCATTTATGCGTTTATTTTTTTATTGAGCTATAATTGACATATAACTTTATATCAGTTTCAGTGTAAAACATGATTTGATATTTGTATATATTGTGAAATAATCACCACAGTAAGTCTAGTAAACATCTGTGGCAATACATAGTCACTAATTTCTTTTTTGTGATGAGAACTTTATTTTTTTAATGTTTATTTTACTTTTGAAACAGAAAGAGACAGAGCATGAGTGGGGAAGGAGCAGAGAGACGGAGACACAGAATCCAAAGCAGGCTCCAGGCTCTGAGCTGTCAGACCAGAACCTGACACAGGGCTCAAGCTCGTGAAGCATGAGATCATAACCTGAGCCAACATCAGACACTCAACCGAGTCACCCAGGTGCCCTGTTATGAGAACTTTTAAGATCTACCATCTTAGCAACTTTCAAATATGCAACACAGTATCATTAACTATAGTCACCATGCTGTACATTACTTCCCCATGATTTCTTTGTTTTATAACTGGAAGATTTTACTTTTTGCCCCCTTCACCCATTTTTCTTACACCCTTCCCTCCACTGACTTCTGGCAGCCACCAATCTGTTTTTGTTTTGTTTTGTTTTTGTATAAATGAGCTCTTTTTTTTTTAAATCAAAAAAACCTTTTTTAGAGTCCACATATAAGTGAGATAATATGGTATTTGTCCCCTGTTGGAGTTGTCTCATTTAGAATAATACCCTCAAGTTTCATCCATGTTGTCATAAATGACAAGATTTCATTTTCTTTTTCTGGCTGAATAGTATTCTAAATAGATTTCCACATTTTGTTGATCATTCATCCATCAATGGACACTTATGTTGTTAATATATCTTAGCAATTATAAATAGTGATGCTATTGTAAATAATGCATATATCTTTTTGAATTAGTGTTTTCATTTTCCTCAGATAAATATCCACAAGTGGAATTGCTGGATCATATGGTGGTTCCATTTTTAATTTTTTGAGCAACCTCCATAGTGTTTTCCATAGTGGCTGCACCAATTTTCATTCCTACCAAGAGTGCACAAGGGTTTTCTTTTCTCCATTTCTTTATGAATGCTTTTTATCTTTTGTATTTTTGGTAAGAGTCATTCTTTTAAAAACATTTTAATGTTTATTTATTTTTGAGAGAGAGACAGAGTGTGAGCAGGGGAGCGCAGAGAGAGATGGAGACACAGAATCCAAAGCAGGCTCCAGGGTCTGAGCTGTCAGCACAGAGTCTGACGTGGGGCTCAAACCCATGTTGTGCGAGATCATGACTTGAGCTGAAGGTGAATGCTTAACTGACTGAGCCACGCAAGTGCCCCTGGTAATAGCCATTCTAACAGGTATGAGGTGTTAACTCATTGTGATTTTAATTGCCTTTTCCTGATAATTAGCGATGCTGATTGAACACCTTTTCATGTACCTGTTGGTCATCTGTATATCTTCTTTGGAAAAATATCTATTCAGATCCTCTGTCCATTTTTAATTCAGTTTTTTTAAAGTTTTTATTCATTTTTGAGAGAGAGAGAGAGAGAGAGAGAGAGAGAGAAAGAGAGAAAGAGAGAGATTGATACTGAGAACGAGAAGGGGAGAGGCAGAGAGACAGGGAGACACAGAATCAGAAGCAGGCTCCAGGATCTGAGCTGTCAGCACAGACCCTGATGCAGGGCTCAAACTCATGAACCATGAGCTCATGACCTGAGCTGAAGTTAGACGCTTAACCAACTGAGCCACCCAGGTGCCCCAAATGAGTTTTTATATTTTTTGGATATTAACCCCCTATCAGATATATAATTTGCAAATATTTCCCCCCATTTGGTAGGTTATCCTTTCATTCTACTGATGTTTTGTTTTGCTGTGCAGAAGCTTTTTAGTTTGATGTAGTTCCACTTGTTTACTTTTTTTACTTCTGTTGCCTTGCGTTTTACATCAAATCCAAAAAAATCATTGCCAAGATTGATATTAAGGAGCTTACTATGTTTTCTTCTAAGAGTTTTATGGTTGAAAGTCTCACTTTCAAGTCTTTATTCCATTTTGAGTTAATTTTTGTGCATGATATAAGATAGTGGTCCAGTTTCATTTTTTGTACGTAGCTGTCTACTTTTCCCAACACCACTTCTTGAAGATACTGTCCTTTCTCCATGTATATTCTTTTTTTTTTTTTTTTGGTTATAAATTAATTGCCATGTATGCATGGATTTACTTGTGGGATGTCTATTCTGTTCCATTGATTTATGTCTGTTTTTATGACTGTATGAATCTGTTTTTTTTTTAAACAATGGCTCAAAGTAAGGGGTTTATTTCCTGCTGTAATAATGAGATCAGAAGTGGGTTGATCAGAGTTTATGCAGCTGCTTAACATATTCATCAAAGATGTGGGCTGATTTTTTTTCTCTTTCTTTTTTTTTTAATTAATTTTTTTTATTATATGAAATTTGTTGTCAAATTAGTTTCCATACAACACCCAGTGCTCATCCCAAAAGATGCCCTCTTCAATGCCCATCACCTCGCCTCCCCTCCCTCCCACCCCCATCAACCCTCAGTTTGTTTTCAGTTTTTTAAGAGTCTTTTATGCTTTGGCTCTCTCTCCCACTCTAACCTCTTTTTTTTCCCTTCCCCTCCCCCATGGGTTTCTGTTAAGTTTCTCAGGATCCACATAACATATGGTGAAAACATATGGTATCTGCCTTTCTCTGTATGGCTTATTTCACTTAGCATCACACTCTCCAGTTCCATCCACATTGCTACAAAGGGCCATATTTCATTCTTTCTCATTGCCACGTAGTACTCCATTGTGTATATAAACTACAATTTCTTTATCCATTCATCAGTTGATGGACATTTAGGCTCTTTCCATAATTTGGCTATTGTTGAGAGTGCTGCTATAAACATTGGGATACAAGTGCCCCTATGCATCAGTACTCCTGTATCCCTTGGGGAAATTCCTAGCAGTGCTACTGCTGGGTCATAGGGTAGGTCTATTTTTAATTTTTTGAGGAACCTCCACACTGTTTTCCAGAGTGGCCGCACCAGTTTGCATTGTATGAGTCTGTTTTGATGCTATAACTTTGTAATGTAGTTTGAAATCAGGAATTGTGATGCTTCTAGCTTTGTTCCTCTTTTTCAAGATTGCTTTGGTTATTTGAGGTCTTTTGTGGTTCTGGACAAATTTTAGGATTATTTATTCTATTTCTGTGAAAATTGCCATTGAAATTTTTATAGGGATTGCATTAAACCTATAGATTGCATTGGATGGTGTGGAAATTTTAAAAATATTAATTCTTCCTATCCATGAGCATAGGATATCTTTCTATTTGTGTCATCTTCAGTTCCTTTCATCAGTATTTTATAGTTGTCAGAGTACAGGTCTTTCACATCCTTGGTTAAATTATTTCTAGGTATTTTATTTTTTGGATGAAATTGTAAAAGGAAGTGTTTTCTTAATTTCTCTTTCTGCTGCTTCAATATCAGTATATAGAAATGCAACAGATTTTTGTATATTGGCCTTGTGCCTGGTTGCTGTTTTGAAAACGGTGCTGGGGGACCTAGGTGTCTCAGTTTGTTGAGCAAGCAACTCTTGATTTTGGCTAAGATCATGATCACAGAGTCCTGGGATCGGGTTCCCTGTGGGGTTCCATGCTGAGCGTAGAGCCTGCTTAAGGTTTTCTCTCTCCCTCTGCCTCTCTCCCCTACTCATGCTCTCCTCCCTATCTAAAATTAAAAAAAAAAAAATAAAAACATTGCCTTAGGTTCTCTCTATTAGCTTTCTTATTATCTCGATGCTCATCTGCAAGGTCTTTGCATAGTTGACATCTTTGTATCATTCATGCTTCAGCTTAGTTGTCATCTTCTCAGAGAAGCATCTTTTCATCCTCAGATTAATGTAGCATCCCAATCCCATTCACTTTCTATCACAACATCTTGTTTTATGTTCTTCTAACATGTATTACTCTCTGAGCTGTTTTTTCCATCATGATTTTATATGATCCATTTTATGTTCATTGTCTGTCTTCTACAACAAGAATGTAAGAATGTAAGCTCTGTGATGGCGGGGCATCTTCTCTGCCATATTTACCATGACTCTGACAGTGCCTGACACCTAGTAGGTGTTCAGTACTTATTGAATAAAATGAATTGATACTCCAGGATGACTCAATATTTCTTCTAAAGGTTGCTTTTCATCATGGTCATACTCCATTTATTAACTATCTGCTGAAACACAGGACTTGCTGGGGGAAATCACTATATGATTGTGCTCTTGAGCTGTTTATGATTTTAAATGAATAAAATAAGGACTAATAAATAAAAAGAAATGATTTAAGAAAAAGAAATAGAGTATATGCATATTAAAATATTATATTGCACACTTTAGTATGGAATTTTCATTTTTTAATTATATTTGAATAAAAGATGGAAAGAAAAAGAAAAGGAGATAGATCTTTGTTTCAGTCTCGTAAAGAAATAAAATTTCATTTTTTATTTGTAAAATATATTTGTTAATTGACATGAATCAAAGAAGCAAAATTTATAGAATAGTGCAAGAAAAAAAGATGTTTAAGTAGAATAGAAAGATTGGGTAGCTGGCATGATCTTGGGGTCAAGAAATCTTTAAGTGCATATTCGTTTAAGGATGACTAATTAAAGACCTAAAATGTAAGTAAAGGATAAGTACATTCGGATTAAAGAAAAAATTTCATCATTTAGGATGGAAAGAAAGAGACCTCTGTGGATTAATATATAAATGTACATTGTGATATTAAAAAATTGGCAAATTTTGAACTTTCTTTATCAGTGCAAAGTGTTCTGTATGAGAACAGTTATAAGTTGTGTTTTTTAGTTGACTCTTTAAGCTTGTATTTATATTTAAATTTATATTTATATTTAAATATATTTAATATTTACTTTAAGTGTATATTTAATATGGCTACCATGCCATAATAATAAATAATACTTTTTCTTATCAAATGAATAATTCATTATTACTGAGTGAATAAGAAATGAAAGAGAGTGACATAAGTGAGACAACACTGGTAGAAAACAAGGCTGAGAGTAAGTTGGAATTCATCAGGTCAAAGAGGAGCCATGTGAGAATGTAGCAATAGGCTCATCTTGAATTATATTCATTGAGAAAGCAGGGGACTACTATATCATTCTCATTGTCTGCACACAGTGTTAGAACAAAGTGGACTAAAGTTAATGTCTTCAAGGGAGGGAAATCTGTCATTTTCCTGAGTGCAAAACTGCATCCATAACTCTAAGAGGACATCTTACAACTTGAAACATATGGCCAACAAGCTCTGGCATATTGCTGAAAGTAATCTGACTGAGCAGGCAACTTTCACCTTTCTGATGAAAGTAACCATAACTCCTGGAGTTGATGTAATTTTGTGATTTAGGGGACCAATCTCAATCATACTTGGACATCCTGCTGCTTTTCCAAAAGCACTATGCAAATTGTGCAATACTGTTTGTCTGGAGGTTTTTTTCCAATTGGACTCAAATTGAATATAGATCAATGTTACTTTTATTTTTGCCTGCAAGTAATATATTCATATAGGCTTATGGAGGAAAAAAATAATTTGTGAGAGTATACTACTGTGAAACCCGAGTTCACTTTGAGAGGAAGTGGAGACGGTGTTGATGACATATTTGGACTGTGAGTTAATGCATTCTTCCATATTATGAAGATATTATAGAATTTTAATTCATATCTGGGAAGGCTATTAGTCATTTGTGAGTAGAAAAATAAAATAATATTAACTTTTAAAAAATGCTTTTATATGGTAGAAAAATATGGTAGAAATGTTTCATTTGTATTATTGGTAAAATATTTCCTTTGTAAAAATTTCTGAAAATATTTAGAATAAAAATTTACTCAAAAATTATTGATACTTCAAAGGAATTTTTTTTTAGTATTTTAAAAAATCAGGGCAAACAAGCTTAAAAATGTAGGACATGGACAACTCATTGACATCTACAGACTTACTGCTCTCTTAATTTAACTGGTGTTGCTCTTCATTGTTTTCTATTAAAATGTCTATTAGAATACATATTTAATAGTTATCTATTAAAATATCAAGAAACATTTAGTGGCACATTTGCATCACTTTATCATAATTTTATGAGATTGATGGGTATTTTGCTCTAGACTTTTATTAACAGCTTGTATAATATGAGAAATATCTCTATATCTTTTTAAAAAATTGCACGTGTCATAGCTTTTAAGACCAATCGCCTTAATAGAACACCCGGAATGAAAGCTGAGGTAACGTTCAGTGGACTGCTAGCCCGATAGTGTGGCCAAGTCAAATTTGAGGAGGATGTGGTCTGTTGAAAGGTGGTGTGACAATGGAAAGGAGATGGCATGGGCCAGATTGTGAAAACTCAGCTCCAATTGGGAAGGGCCGTTGGAAATTTCAAGCTAAAATGTGAGCTGAGAACTAGTAACAAATTATACAAATCCAACATTAGGTAGCACAAGCATCTGATTTTGGGATTATAATTTTTATAATTTACGTTTATATATATATATAATTTATAATTTATAAAATTATTTAAAATTACAGATTTTTAAATAATTATATATACAATTATATGACAGCTAATAAACTAGTACTAAAACAAATCTATAAGTGCCTTATCTCATCTTTCTGGGCTGTATGAATTATTAATTCTAATTTTAAATAAATAGGGATGAACCATCCTGCAAGATGCTAGCATCATAGAGGAGGAATGCCCTGGAGGGAACTCTCCTTAATCAGAGAGTAGAGTCCTTTGGATCCTTCCTTTCTCCCACTCTCTAGTCACCCACCCATCCTTTAGTTGGCTACCTTTCTTTAGAAGCTGGAGAAAAAAGAGCTAGAAATAGAGTAGACCATGATTCTGAGAGGAAACAAGGAGATAACTGGCAGAGGCTGTTATTCTTTGTTATTAGTTTTCTGTTTCTGCTATAACAAATTACAATAAATTCAGTGGCTTAAAATAACACGTTTACTATCTTACGGTTCTGGTGGCCAGAATTCAAAATGGGTCTTACGGGACTAAAATTAATTGCTGGGGACTAAAATTAATTGCTGAGCTCTCCTGGAGACGTTAGAGAATATATTCCTTGCTTTTTGAAGCTTCTAGAAGCTATCTACATTCCTTGGCTTGTGACCAAATCGTTCTCATCTATGATTCCATCTTCACACTTCCTTTCTAAACTATGACCCTTTGCCTCCCTACGATAAGGACTCTTGTGATTTTATTGCGCCTACCTGTATAAACCAGGATACTCTCCCTTTTTTTTCTTTTTTTAAATTGTTTATTTATTTTTTCAGAGAGAGAGACAGCGTGAGTGGAGTAGGAGCAGAAAGAGAGAAGGAGACACAGAATCCGAAGCAGGCTCCAGGCTCCAGGCTCCACTCTGTCAGCACAGAGCCCTACACGAGGCTCAAACTCACAAACTGAGATCATGACCTGAGCTGAAGTTAGATGCTTAGCCAACTGTGCCATCCAGGCATCCCTACTCTCCCCTTTCCAAGATCCTTAACTTAATCACATCTACAAGGTCCCTACTGCCATACAAGGTATCATGTTCATAGGTTCAAGGAATTAAGATTTTATCACTTATTTGGGTGGAGTGTGTGTGTGTATGTGTGTGTGTGTGGGGGTGTGTATTCTGCCTACCACAGCCCTTTCCCCAGTGTTGTAGTGGGTTTTTTTTTTTTTGTCTCTAATTGCCTATTATTGAGTTATACTATACAAAAGTAAGATATGAACAGATAAATATTTTTGTGATTTCCTGACAATTGGAAAATTTCAGTTTGCAAATATAAGCTATTGTTACTTGCTTGGCAGATTTTAAATGCAAGACCAAAAGGATAAATAAGTCATCAATATTCATTAAATGAATTCTCTGACATCATCCTGTGAGAAATTTCAAATTAGAGGTTAGATATACACAAAAACTTAAAGTTATAATAATGTCTTAATATTCAGATATGAAGACATTACTATTAATATATAACTTTACTTATGAAAATAATTTAAAAATATCTTAATAAATTAATTTGCATAGAAAATTAGTAAATATTATTTTAGTACTAATATTAATATTAATAAAATATCTAGAGCAATATTAACAATGGTCTATACCTTCAAAAAGAATCTTATCTATTAAGGAACTTGGCTGGTGCTAAAATATGTGCTTGTTTCATATATATTCCTTAAAGGGTAAATAAGTAATATCATGTGATCCACTTTCTGCACAGGGCTATTAGCTCCAAACTTCTTTTATTTAAGATCTGTATGAGAAACTTGAAGTTTATGCTGTTTCTTTTTTTCTATTTCTCCCTCCCAGAACTTTTGGGGTCCAAATTCTACACTCCTGATTTAAGATCTCCAAGTTTAAGACTCGTCTTTATGGTTTCCATGAACATAGATGGATGATGCATCTAAATCTGTAAAGCCAAAGGTAATATTAGGAATTCTATTTCTTTCCATGAAAATACTTTTAGGAGCAGATCTACCCCCATTTCAGGCATAGACTATAAAGTGTTAAGATGCAGGAAGTGGTCTGTGGAGCACCAAGTGTATCCTGCGATACCGTTTCATTCAGAAGGTGCCAAAAAACAGAAAGGATAATGAAAACACAGGCAATATTGGATGTGAGAAACTGAAGCTACATCTTTTATAACTCAGTTTCCCAAGAAAAGACAGGAAGAAAGAATAATGTAGCTGTGGATCACCCACTTGAAATACCAGTTAAACTCAGAAGGGCTGGCAGAAAGATAATTGTACTTATTAAAAGTGCACATATCTGCAAGGAACCACGATGTCCTTCTAAGACTGAATGCATAAACAAACTGTGGCAAAGCCATACAATTGAATATTATTCGGCGATAAAACGAAATGAGTTATTAAGCCATAAAAAGACACAGAAAGCTTAAATGCATATTTGCAGAGGGAAAGAAGCCAGTCTAAAAAGGTTACATATGATATGATTCCAACTGCCTGACACTCTGGGGAAAGTAAAACTACAGATACAGTAAAAAGATCAGTGATTGCCAGAGGTTTGGAGGAAGGAGGGAGAAGGGGAGAGTGGATAAGTGCAGCGCAGATGATTTTTAGGGCAGTGAAACTATTCTGTATGATATTGTAATGGTAGATAAATGACATCACGCATTTGTCAAAACCCATCAAACTACAGCACAGAGTGAATCCTAATGTAAACTGTGGACTTTAGCTAATGATAATGTATCAGTATTTATTCATCAATTGTAACAAATGTACCACAGTACATGTTAACAATAGGGGAAACCGTGAGGAGGGAGATAAGGTTTATATGGGGATTCTCTGAAAAAACAAAAAAAGAAAGTTCATAAATTTGTAGTCTTGTTAGTTGGAAATAATGTTCTAATCACAGAGTCAACTACCAGCCTGATACAGAGATTCTGGGGTCTACCACAAGAGTTAGTTTCCAGGTTGAGTTTTGGTGGACTATAACCTTGTGGCAAAGGATCATGCTGGAGTCTGGTTTCCTTGCCTTCATGAGGTCTCACTTCTTCAGTTCTTGTCACTGCACTTTGGACAATCTCTTCACAGATTATCTGAAGGGAAATCATTTTTATGTCCTTCACTGGCCTCTTAAAGCAAACAGCATATTCCATGAAATAATGGCACACCCCTCTGACTTCTGTCTGCACCCTACCCTTCAGGGTATTTTATGAAAGGATTTGAGATTGCTGGAATTCACCAGTTGTAGCCCAATGCAGACCATATTTATCCCTCTTGTGCCAGATTCTTATGGTAATAGTCCTTAGACTACTTAAAATAATTTGATCTTGGAGATCCCTCATTAATTCATTTGTGAGTCTTCTGCAAGGGATGAAAGTTCCAGTGTTGATCAAAAGTAACTACGTCACTGTTAGAAAAGATGGCTAAATTAGCTAGAGCAGGAGAACATTGTCATCAGTATGTCTAACTGTTTGTGTGAGTCTGTGATCTCTGGGTTAAATAGCCTATAAAATTCAAATAAAATTTTGAAAAAGAGCTACATTTGTATTAAGGGTGTATATGCAACATAAAAAAAATCAGACTGAATTTCTTGTTGAGCACGTTTAAATCTGTAAATATGACAAAAATTTCTATTGGGAATTAATTTTTCTTGATTTTTATAGAAAATTAATTATATATTTATCTAAAGTCAAGATTAATAACATCTTTTCTTTAATCTCAGATGTAAATATTTATAACTAGCTTTTACAATTATAAAATTGTTATTGCTGCTCAAAATGAAATTAATAGTTCAGAGAAGCATATGGTGAAAAATGAAATTTTCTCTCTTAAATCCCCAACTCCCCAGTCACACTTCTCAGAGTACTTTTTATGTAATGATTTCTAGTGTTCTAGTGTATCTATCCAGAATTATCTGTGCTTGTACATGCTTATATATATATATATATATATATATATATATAATATGTGTGTGTGTGTATCGCATACTTTAAAATATATGATGAATCAAACACACACACATATTTTGACGTCACCACATGTAACACTCCACCAATAATATGGGTATGGATATGTGTATGTACAATGAGTATGTTCAGGAATATGCATCTAAGAGAAAAATTCAGACTTTCTTTTAATTATTGGAATGTACTTCTAACAATATTTTCCTGATACAGCAAATAGCTTTGTCCAGACTCACGTAGCTCATATTTTGAGAACACAGAAGTTACTACAGGTCATTAAGTTTCAGCAGTGGATTTCCTGAGCCCATGTCAGTCTTGCAAGACTCGGCTTCATAAGTTTAGTGCAGTCTTGGAGGGTTCTGAATGTGACACAATACTTCAAAAGTTACATCTGGCTGTTGGCCAAATAATATAATCTTAGTTTGACTGTCAGTGGAAAATATTCAATTAGACAAATGAATGTATAGTGGAATGATCTCTTCCTACAGGATTCAAACTCAACAAAACATTGCCATATAATTTCATAAGACTAAATTTCTCATAAAGCAATGCCACTTTGAATGTTAAATGAAATTGAATATGCTTTATTTTCTGGCAATAGCCTTACAGATAGATTATAAACCTCCCCCATTCCAAAGTTGTCTTATTTTTATGCCAGAAATCCAGAATTAGAAGGCAGCAAATTGTGGTCTTTAAAATCCTCAAGAGAGGCCTTGGTAAGTGGAACTATTTGTATTTTTTGGCTACATCATAGGCAGCTTGATAGTTACCCAGTATTATATTCCAAATAAGAAATCCTTTGCATATCTGGACAATTTAGAATGGTAAAGCAGATTTAAAGACTAGTTCATGAGAAGATATTTATAACATTTATTAACACTAGTCAAAGTTATTTGCCATATAGACAAAAGTATTGAACATTTACTCTAGAGCCAGTGGCTTTTAAAAGCCTTGTGATGAACAGAATATTTTATCTTACATACCCAGTACTACTGTATGCATTAAATTAAACACACACACACACACACACGTCAAGTGATTTATAATGAGAGCTTAATTTTAGTCATTTAGCACAAATGAAAGCCACTTGTTAAAAAAGGAAAATGCATAAAATATGGAAGTCACAGGAAGTGAAAGGCTAGCTTTTAGTTACAAGTACATAGTTTAAGTTTGCTTTGAGTTTAAGGTATATAACTTTTTTTATTAAAATTTTTTAATGTTTATTTTTGAGAGAGAGAGCAAGCAGGGGAGGGGCAGAGAGAGAGGGAGACAGAATATGAAGCAGTCTCCAGGCTCTGACTCTGATGCGCGGGGTGGAACTCAAAAAACACGAATCATGACCTGAGCCGAAGTTGGATGCTTAACCTACTGAGTCACCCCAGGAACCCCTAGATATAGAACTTTTTTGATAGTAAGATACAAACAGGGAAGGAGAACATAACTGTAAGAAGAAGCTAGTAATTGGGTGGGACAGTTTTTTTTTTTTACGTTTTATTTGCTTTTGTAAGATTTTAAATTGTATCTTTCGGCTTTTTTTATTAAAAAATTTTTTTAATGTTTTTATTTAATTTTGAGACAGCGAGAGACAGAGCATGAGCAAGGAAGGGGCAGAAAGAGAGGGAGACACAGAATCTGAAGCAGGCTCCAGGCTCTGAGCTGTCAGCACAGAGCACGACGTGGGGCTCGAACTCACAGACCATGAGATCATGACCTGAGCAGAAGTCAGACGCTCAACCGATTGAGCCACCCAGGCACCCCTCTTTCAGTTTTTTTTTAATGCAGTAATTACATTACTTGATGTTGTTTTATTGTTGAAACTGCCTGCAGATGCGACATGTGTTAACTTTGGATATCAGAAAAATGCCAGGAATTGGATACTCCATTCCAGTAACAGGTACAAGAGCAAGACATCAATTTACATAATTTTACTACTAGTGTGGGATATATAGGTTAGAGCTATACCAGCTTATTATTTTCATACCAGGAGTCCATTCTCTTCATTCTGGCTTGTTAAGGGTTACTGTGAATGTTGCAAGACTTACATAGTAAGCCTAGCTACCAAGAAAAATTGGGACATAGGCAAATTAATAATAATAATAATAATAATGATAATAATAACAATAAAAGCTTAACAATAGTTAAGCTTCTCTTAACACCACCATATATCTCCTTTTTAGTTCTTTCTTCTTCACCGAGGACTAGCCAACATTCAGTTTTCTTGCCCTTTTATAAATTGACTTGTTCTACATACCTTTCCTTGTCTTTCTGAGATTATAAAAATACTTTAATATTGACTACTTAATTTCACATAATCCATGTTGAAATACCAGTGAATGTCCAAGGTCTAGAGAAGCACATCCTCAAAGATGTCCATTCTCTTCCAGTATTTTTTTTTCCTGTTGCAAATAGATACATATAAATATAAATAAGAAATATATGTATTGAGAACACAAAAATGGGTAACAGGTCTAGTCTACTTTTCAGAAGTTTTGAAACAGAACTTAATAAGACTAATTATATCAATTCAAAAAGTATTATATATTAGGTGAACATTTAACCCCCATTGGATTAAATATTTCAACTTTTGAAGTCCTACTACCTGTCTTGCTCCCCCAGAAAACTTGAGAGCCCAGAAATAAATCCAATGTATACCATGTAACATGACTTAAACCTCACTATTACATTTTCAGAGACAAATCATAATATAAAATTAAAATTCCCCTCATAATTAGAGAAATTAAATTTCAAAGCTGTTAAACCCTGAATTCGTGCATACCGATTAACCCTTTCAGCAACAAAGGTCTCGTTTATATGCTAAACCTCCCATTCCGAAAGGGAATAAATTCTCATCTCCAAACTGTTGTGTTTTTTCACTGTTCCAAAATTCCCATGGGTGAATAGGAAATAAAAACCGTTCTGCATCACTTTCCCACTCCAAAGCTGGCTTTATTGCCAGCGCTTCCTGGTGTTAGAGCTTCTACCTACACTGTAAATAGGGCACTCTCCATTTGTAGCAGTCAAGTCCGCTGACATCAATTGCCTTAATTCCACACATGACCAAACTTAGGCTTTTGTCTGTATTTTTTCAACACAGATGGGATGCCCTATTTTTTTTTTTTTTTTTTTTGTTCTGTGCTATAGTGACTATCACTGCTACCTTCTGAGAAGACTTTCTTCTGGGATCCTCACTGAATGAATGAGAGAGCCATTGTTAATAGATATCTGAATTTCAGGTGCTGCTATTGACATTTCTAAACTTACATGTTCAGCAACTCAGGGGATGAAAAAAATACCTTTTTTTGGCTGCTCCACATATTGTGCTTCCTTTCAGAGTTTTTAATTTTCCAAGCCATAGTATCTTTTATGAGTCATTTCAGAGAAATGAGGAAAACACTTTCGACTTCCTTTACTTTCTAAAGCCAAGGTTCCTTTTCTTAACTCTTCAATTTTCCCGATTAACCCCAATCCTCCCAAAAGCTCAAATTAAAAAAAAAATAACTACTTTTCAATTGCACATGTTTCTTTTCTGTTTTTGACAGGAAGAACAAATATTGCTGGTAAAATTTATTTTTTATTATTTTGTTTGTTTGTTTCAGGTTTAGATATTTATTCCCTGAGCATACTCTTCTATATTTTGCCTCAGTTTCTTCAAGAGCCAAGGACTAGGAGGTCTCTCTAAATCATCTGTTAATTTAAACAAACAAACAAACAAACAACATAAAACAGAATGAAACACTTTCCCACTGCCCTCTTCCTGATTGTGGCATTTTCACACAGGAGATAGATTTTTATAAAAGACTTTATAAGATTTCATCTGGCTTTTTTTCTTTTCTTTTCTTTTTTTTTTTATTTTGTCGATTTAATCTTTCCTGAATTTTCTTTTCACCTTCCCTAAACACAGGGCAGAACCGCCTTCCCAGGTACAATAACTTGATTCCTTTGAAACTACTAAATGGTTTCTGAAGTATTCTTATCTGATCTTTCTAGCTTTCTTTTTCAAATATATTCACATCTAAAGAAATTGACCCATTCATGAAGAATAGTTTCCCCAACTGCATCAATTATTAACTCTTTCCTTCAGGACAGCCTAAATATTTTCTTCATCTTGTCTTCCTCTTGGGAAATCAGTTCAATTTACTTTATGAAATCTTTCCACATTCTATTAAGTCATCTTCAATCCTGGGCACATGGTCTAAGAAAACAATTAAGATATCTTAACTTTTTTAATAATCTTCTTTAAAAATATTTGTAATTGGTATTTCATTGTTTGCTTTTCATGTCTGTCTAGCTTGGCATCTAAGAATTCCTTTCCCCTAAGAAAATTTGTCTTTCCACCGGTCAATTAGTGTGTCTGCGTTCACTTTTATTTCCCTTTCCCATTATTCTTATTGAGAATGTATAACACATTTTTTGTTTGTTTTAAATGTATCCCATGATTTAGTCAGTATGAAAATAGAAGAAATGTGAAAGATGGAGATTGTTGGTTTTCTCTCATTCTATGCCAGACCAGCTGCTATCTAAACTGGCTATCTAAATCTGGATTGATCTAAAGAGTGCACTTAATTAAACTACTTAGTTTGTACTTAGCAGTGTCTATTAGAAGTGTTGATGCACACCAGCTTATATCCTGACCTCACATGCGAGGAGAGTTTGATTTCTTTTGATTGCTTTCTTTCTTGGAATTGAGTTCTAGTTATTGGAAATAGAAAGGTACTCATATTGAGGGTCATTTCCCCTATTGAGAACTAATTTTCTCTGTAGTTCTTTTAAGTGGGTGTAATTTCTTTTACGATATTCCACGAACTCAAGGCCAAGAATAGGGGTTGGCAGCTCTCTATTGCTGCTTCCCGGCCATTCTTCCTTGAATTCTTCTATATTCCTTTGCTGCCATAACAAAGTAACACAGACTGAGCAGCTTAAACAACAGAAATTTATTGTTATGGTTCTGGAGGCTAGAAGTGCCAGATCAATGTGTCAGGAGAGTTGTTTCTTCTGAGGCCACTCTCCTTGACGTATTAATGGCTGTCTTCTCCCTGGTTCTTCATATCATCTTCTCTCTGTGGACATCTGTGACCTAATTGCTGCTTCTTATGACACCAGTCATATTGAATTAAGACCTACTCTAAAGACCTCATTTAACCTTAATTGTCTCTTTAACATCCTTATGTCCAGATACAGTTACATCCTGAGGTACTGGTAATTAGGGCTTCAGCATATGAATTAGTGACGGGAGTGGGACAATTCAGTTCATAACACCCTTCTACTCATGCTTGCACCTTTGGAAATCAAGCTTCTACTATCATGTTTTTCTCTTGGTTACTGACAATCTCTGACCTGATTATTCTTCTTTATTTAGCAAAAATGTAAGCTCCTTATTTACAAGACTTATTCTCATCTTTAATAATTCCAAAGCCACCCTCAATGTCTCACCCTCCAATAATCTGTTTTCTCTATGCATTTCTTTGTTTTCTTTGGTTTCTCTCTTCCACATTCACACTTTAAACCGTATCATCACCTATACATGCATTATCCTCACAATTAAGTATGTGATTTCACTCTTTTCCACCTTGCATATTCTACGACTGCCAGTTTAACTCTTTCTCAGAATCATGAGAAAACATTTATAATTCTATTTTTTCCCCAATATGTCAGGTTTCTTCTTCATTTATCTCCTTATCCAAATTAAATTCCATGGTTCATAATTTCATTTGTACTCTTACAAATATACCAAATGTCTTGTTTCTCATTTTTTTTTTAAACCATACCTGTGTGACAACTCCCCTACCATGGATGAACCCAGCTATATGTTGTCTATATCCCAGCATGGAAAGAGAAATTCCAGTGAAAACAAATTCCACTAGAAGTGCGTGATACTTACGTCCACAATGACTGTCAACCTTATTATATTTCTCTCGCCAATTCAGTCATCCAACTATTTAAAAACTTACTTTTTTACCCTTCACAAACTCCACCTTCCTTTGTTTTCTGCTCCATTCCTGCTCCATTATCTTCCCCTGTACAGGGAAAATAGAATCACTTACCTTTTTCAGGTCTGGCATACCAATCTATTTGGAACACACATGCATATCCAATTGTCTGGAAGACTTTTCATATTGTAGATTTCAAAGGAACCTTAGAAATGTGAAGTTTCATTTCCCCAAATGAAATTGCCTCCCTTCTAATGTTACCTACTCAATGAATGGTACTTTTATCCACAGAATAAGATAGAAATCTATATACTCCCCTTGTCCTCCTTTTACATTTTTCCCAAGCTTTGTAGCTTTTATCTCCTAAATATCTTCATCTATTTCTCTCTGCATCTTTCATTTCATCATCCTGCTGTTAATTACCATTAAATATATCTCCTAAAAAAGCACTCTCCTATTTATATCCTAGCAACCCGAATCCATTTTTTGACACCACAGTCAGAATAACCTTTTCAAAACACAAATATAGTAATGGGACTACTTTTCTTCCTGTTTAAAATTTTGAAGTTTACCAGTTTTTCTTAGATTAATAGTAATTAATGTATTGAATAGAGGTCTCAGTACGGTCTCTCAAGCAGCTCCTTTCTGCATCATATTTCCTTTCAATTTCAGTTCTAATCTACTACATTATTTTAGTTCATTGTACATGTGGTCCCTCTAGTCACAATTGCTCATGCTTTTCCCTCCATTCTTCTATCTCTTTTCAACTGGTTATGTCCTATTTATCTTAATACAGTGTGGAACACTCAGAAAATTCTTAATAAATGCTTCACAAGTTAATAACTGAATGAATGCATAAATGTAGACCAATATCTGAATTTGGGAGGAGGAATAAATTATATATCACATTAGTAAGATAATTTTTGGTATAGAAATTTGGTAGAAATTATAAATATATGTGATGACTATTCATGGAAATGAATGAGTCTTGCATATGGTGAATTTGAATCATGTGCAGATTCCTCAATGCCAGTTCTAATCTCTTCACCGACCTCAACATCAAATTGATCACTTTAGCATATCTTTTCTATCTCTTACTTCCTATCAAATCACTTCTTTCCATCCTTATAATCATGGCCTTAGTTCCAGACACTAATTCTTTTTCATCTTATTTCTGGAAAGAATCTTCCAACTGGTCTTCTTGCATTAGTCTTATGTTTTTCTATTAGATTTTCCGTTTTTTCAAACTTTAAGAGTGATCTTTTAAGAATACAAAATGTATTAAATTTCTTCCTAGCTTATATACCCTCAGTGCCTTCCTATTGCATTCAGGATAAATCCTGAAGTCCCTAGGCATAGCCCCTCCCCCCCATCTGTTCTGGGATGCCTCCCTTAATTCATCACTTTATACTGACATTGCCTGTTTTCTGTCTTTCTCTGTAGTTTGTTGTATCTTTATACTTATTTGTCACAGCTAACACAGAAACATGCCATATTTTAGGTGTCCCATAAACATTGGTGAACAAAATTAATGATGAATTAATACATTTAAGAAGTTTGTCAAAACAGTAAAAACCATTATTATGAAGCATTGGGGGTATCTATTTTTCCTCCAATTTTTGACAAATGAAGTTAACTGCACTCCTTTATGCATAAGAAATTGTGTTGCTAGGCTTTATTGGTCACATATCCAGGTCTAGTGAATTAATACTGATCTTGAATTTATATTATTGATTGCTCCAAACCTATTCTTTCTCAAACAGGGAACAATAAGGTATATTCTCTGTGGCTTTAAATCAAGCTAAAATTAATTTGCCTTGACTTTAGGATACTAGGTCCTAATAACATGTTTTCACATGTTAGTGAATTAGACATGAGTTACTCAATATTTGTGTACTGAATAAATAAAAATTTTAGATGGATAAATGAAGCAGGCTATGTCTTAGAGTTATATATGTAAATCATCAAATGATTATTTTAAATTTTGAAAAGATGAGTCTAAATTTTTTTTTAGATTTTTATATGATTCTTTTTCATTTGCTACGTTTCTTGTTTGCTACTGCCACGTAGAACATGACGTCAGCATTTTATAATTTATAATTTCCCCTTTATCTTTTTTTAGATATTTGAATTTAAAAGAGGGGGGACTGGTTTTTATTTACTAACTCATTTAGCAAATGTATTGGCAACAACTGTACAATTCTATTAAAAATGGAAATAGAATTAGTGGTTATATATGTGAGAAATGGGCTGCTTCAATTGAGGAATGGTGCTTTTTTTCTGCTTAAAAATGTGATGTTCTCGTTTGTTTTTGGAAAGATAGTATACTCATATAAATTAAAGTCAATTTCCTGCTAGCAATTCACACTTAAAATAAAACATAGAGAAATTTATATTAGAAAATCTATTCTTAGAAATTATTTCTGAAGACATCAATTTGAAGTGATTACTTTGAGAATTCTCTGTCACAACACTTACCTCGGTCTTTATTAATGGCCTGCGGAAGTTACCAGACTGCCCTTTAAAAATCTAGTGTGAGGGGGTGCCTGGGTGGCTCAGTCGGTTAAGTGTCCGACTTCACCTCAGGCCATGATCTCACTGTTTGTGAGTTTGAGCCCCACGTCGGGCTCTGTGCTGACAGCTCAGAGCCTAGAGCCTGCTTCTGATTCTGTGTCCCCCTCTCTCTGTCCCTCCCCCACTCATGCTCTGTCTCTCTCTGTCTCAGAAATAAATAAAACATTTAAAGAAAAAAAAGCTTTAAAAAATCTAGTGTGAGGAGTTCAATCTGCAGAACTCCCCTAATCACCAAACCTTTTCCTTGGATTGCCGTCATCACTTGATTTGAAATCTTGGCATTTTTGACATTTGTTAGACAAATTGGTGCAGTACTTTAAAGTTATCTTCTATTTAGTTAAATATTATAAGTCAATCAAACAATGGAAAAAAAACAATGCAACTTCAAGAGGGCCAACTTTGTATTTATGGGTGAACTGAAATTAACTGTATGACAGAATATCCAAATAAAATCTATCTACCTTGCATTTTGAAGTCTCTCAATGTGACAGGACGATGCCAAAGAAGAAAGCCACTGTTGTCTTCTAGGTAAAGAATAGCCATTCCTGGGCTCCTGGGTGGCTCAGTCAGTTGAGCCCCCAACTTTGGCTCAGGTCATAATCTCATGGTTCTTGAGTTCAAGCCCTGCGTGGGACTCGCTGCTGGCAGCCAGAACGGGGCTCGCTGCTGTCAGCACAGAGCCTGCTTTGGATCATCTGTCCCCCTCTCTCTTGGGCCCTCCCCCATGCATAAGCGCACACGCACATGTGCATGCATGTGTGTGTGCGCGTGTGTGCAGGCTCTCTCTCTCTCAAAAATAAATAAACAAAACAATAAAGAACAGCCATTCTTTAGTTTTAAATTTTTACTCGTGAAAGGAATACGAAAGAAAACAACAATACTTATTTTTATAGACAAAAGTAATAAACATACAGAAATAAGATCTGGTTGAGTCTAGTTATAGTGGAATAGTTTCATAGGTGGCTATAAGAGTAATGGTTGGTAAGCAATGTGAAAAGGACACCACTGGAATAAACAAACAAAAGGCTGACACACAGATAACAACATATGAGAATAATAATATTCAACAATAAAAATTAATATGTGAGAAACATTTGTAATAATCAGATTTTGCTTGACGAAAATACAAAACCATTGATGGAATAAGAAAACAGAAAATTACTGCTTTATTTTTAGCTAGCCAATTAGTTTGCACAGCAAAAATGACTTTTATTCAGTGGCTCTCGAATAAGAAAATACAAACAGATTTCCCAAACCAGAACAATAGTGGGATGAGGGGGTGGTGTAGGGAATATTGAAGGATATAAGAGGGGGGAGTTTGCACCATATGCTCTAATTTAGATTTGGACAGCTTTTGGAAGTCCTTGGTAATAAAAAGGATTTCTGCTTTTTGTCTTCTTGATGCAGGGTTTACATTTTGGGGGAAAACCTACTAGTTTAAGGAAACAAATGAAAGACCTTCTGGTTTGAATATTTATTTTAATGAGAAGAAAGCCCATTTGGATGAGAAAGGTGAAGAAAAAGCAAGTTTATGCTCCCCTGATGTGCTCTATGATCACGTCTGTCTTACCCAGCTCTAATTTTCTTTGATTTTAACTCATCTGTATGACCAGACATCTGTGAGTATTTATGCCTTTTTTGGTTATATGCTGTCCCATTCTGGCTATCCATCAAATCCAGAACAGACTTCCCAGCAACGTTTTGTACAAAATGTAGAGTAGAATGATAACTGATTAGCATTACGTGATAAATGGACATTCTTCAGCTGAAACTGTAAAGTGCAAAACAGCTGAGACAACATATGAGCAGGAAATATAGTGCACAGTCTGTCTCTTGGTTCCTGTTCACGCAGCTAATTTTTTACAGCTACAATTCAAAACTGTATGCGGCTTGGGTGTATATTCTAGCCAACAAATTTAAAAAAATAGGCAGACTCCCTTTTGTTTGCACATATTTGGGGGAAGACATTTTGATGGCACACTACTAGGATGATATGTTTCTTGGTGGCATATAGCAAAAGGTATAGTCAAATAGCAAAAAGCAATAGTCACTGTTGCTGATTTCAAGAATTCTGCTCAAAATCCTGAAGAATAGCTCTCCCCAAAGAAATGCTCTCTGTCGACCAAGTCTCATTTTATTTTCACAACTCAGTCCTTTGATGAATCTCTGAAATAGATTTAGATTTAAAAAACAAAAGCCTACAAAGTAAGTGAGAAAGTGAGACTGGGTGGGGGCTGAAATGGGCTCCCCGTCAAAGGGCCCCAGCTAGTCACCAACAGGCAATTGTTTCTCTCCACTAATGAGCGGACCAGTGTTCCTAAATCTTCCATTTTTTAAAAAAGAAATTAGATATTCGGATATCCGTATTTTTTAAATCATAGGTTTCTTAACTTAAAAAAAATGATGTATTCTTTCTTTTAAGCACAGGGAACACTGGACATCAACTGCTAAAGAGGTTTAACTCATTGGCTGTTGGTTTTTAACCTCTGTCTTAGATATTAAAAAAAAAAGTTTAGGGCTATATATTTCTAACAAAAGCTGACAGTTGAATATAGTTAAAATATACTAAACAACTATTAAAGTTTAAGCATACGTCTTACATTACACTGTATCTACTACCAACTGTCTTGGTTGATTTATTGGAGCATCAATGTATGATAGAGTATTAAATCAAGTAGCAGTCTATCACAGTTATTTTTCATTAGTTAGTACATTATCAGTTAGGCTAGAAGAATATGAATAGATTCTGTTACCCAATTCACTCACTGTTGAGATGAAAACAATCGGAGTTGAAGATTTAGGTGATGTGACCAAAGCATTACAGAAAACTTATAATAAGCAATGACCTGCACTGAGGTGTTTCTCCAATATTTCCTTTCAGTGCCCTTTTCACTACATGGAACGTCTCTAATTGTGATAATGGGAACAAGGGTTAGTTATGGCTTACTTAGACCTAACTGTGAAGAGAAGGAGTTTTAAGCAAATAGCTTAAGGCAGTGTCAAGGGCAGTGTTTACCTTTATAAAAGAACCAACTGCTTTTTAGTATTTCAGATCAGTTCACTGAGATCTGATCCTAGGCGTGACAAGGTAGTTCCTTGGTATGATAAATACAGTTTATTTATTAACCGTATTAAACTGCAATTCTTGTTAACTTATTTTCTTAAAGGCTATACAGCTGAATTTCTTGAAATAATCTTTTAAACTTAAGAAATTGTAATTTCAGATATGCAGGCTTTTTAGCTTATCAAAACTAGAAATATTTAACAATTTTAAAAATTGGACTGTATAATTAATATTTATTTTGCTTCAGAAATTAAACAAATCATACTTGTCATCATAGTGGTCCATTCATTATTGTCTAAAATCTAATAACCTTGTCAAAACTTTAACATTTCTAATTGTTGTAATTCTTCATCGGCCTCTGGGTGTTCATTTCCCTCCCATGGATCAGAATAAATTAAAATTTAGATAATGACATATATTTTATCAGGAAATAATGGTTTTTTATATCTCCTGTGAAGCATTAATGCTCATAATAATTTTGTGCATAAAGACAGTGGACATGTATCTTCTAGTTGAATTTTATATTTCATCAAATCATGAACTCACTAATTTTAGGCAGAATTATACCAGATTATCTGCATATTTTTATTTGTTTTGTTTGGAAAACAATTCATGATATTTAAAACCTTTATGATACATTCCGAAAATATGAGGATATATTTAAATCTGATACCTGATTTAAAAAAATATTAGAAAATTTGTTCATGTTTTAAAAATATTATTTTCTCTAATTCTTCTTATAATCTGATGACATTTTTATTAAGACCATTTTCACTTCTAAAAATATTCAAGAAAATTTATTATTGTCTACATTGAGTAAAATATATATTTATGCTCAGTATAAGATAACTTTAATCATGTCTGCATTTTGTCCTTTGAGATACCAATTGCCTTATGCTGCCCCAGGAATTGCCAGGTACCAGATTTTAGATATCTCACTTTATGTATGTTTGATTTATCTTCTGGCTCTAACCTTTACCTCTACGACATACTTTGTGTCCCATTTCCAAAGATTACATAATAGATCAATTTTTAATATGCTAATGACTGTAAAATATTAGGTCGAGTAAGCCTAATAGTGGATATTCACAAATAGTGCCCTAATCTAACATAGAAATCCAGTTTTATAGCTATGTTAACCTTGAAGGTCCATCCCAGGGCGGTTAGCTGCCAGACAATAAAATCCTTCTTTTGCCTCTTTTGTAATGCTCCGGATCGCCAATATTAACTATTACCCTATTCTGGTTTGTGTTCTTCCTACCTATTTCCAAAATCCTCAGCTGCTAATTTCATGAACACTTTTAATGTCTTGGATCTTACTTCATCCCTCAAACCTGGGTTTTTGTACCGTTTCTCTTGTCTTCATCTTTGGCTTTCCTATTTGACTAAGATTTCTACTAGTTTCCTTAAAACAGAATAAGTTTGTGTTAAGCAAGAGAGATAAGAAAATGGATGCAAGATTGAAACACCCAATAATATTTTAGAGAAATAATACACAAAGTAATTCACAAAATTAAATCATAGACTCTCAGTGCTGAAATGTTGCTTCAGTATTTAGAATGTAAACATGCATAACCAAAGTGAACTCAGCTACCTTTTATGTCAAGAATTCATGTTGATTTTATGTGAGCACAATAATATTAGTCTCATGAAGTCTCTCTTCTCCAAAGAAATATAAATAAAAATATTTCTAGAGGAATGTTTGAAATGTTAATCATTTCTCTTCTGAGATTATCTATCTTGAGAGTTTCTTGACAATGTTCCCATGACACTTGGTAAGATTTTATTTCAATACTTAAACTGTCTCTGTTACAGTTTCTAGAACTATGGTATTTTTTTCCAATGGTATTTTGAAATTTTGATTTTATTACAGGAAAACTTAATATTTTATATTAATATTGTAGTCTAGTTAAGTTTTATATTTTCTCTAATCCCAGTAAGTGCTTCAATTAAGCTCTACAGCTCAGTGAATAGAGGTATAACAAGCAGGTGTGAACTTCAAAGATCCAGACAAAAGCAAACCTTAGATATTGCCTGCATTCCTTTCTCCCACATATTACCTGGGGCAGTTGGGGTGAGAGGAGTTGTCTAAACATTGCTGTTGTGTTACCTCATTCTTTCCTCATTATTTTCTATTATTTCATAATCATCTTTATTGTTTAATACATTACATGTTATTTTCCACCTGGTTTGTCCTCATATAAAAAGTCAACGCATAAACAACAGACACTTTTCATTGATGAGCGTGTATAGCTCTTCAGCAACATGCAAGGACTAGTATATTCTGCAATGGATGAAAGAGTAACTGGGTACATGTCTATGTATGTATGTGAATGTGAGATTATATCAACATCTTTCTGTAAACTGAAACTTTCCAGATCGTTATTCCAGAACGAATAAGAATTGCTTAAAGACTGCCTTACATGTAAGAAAGGCTAAGAACTCAAAGATATTTCTGAGGTTTAGGAAGGCTACATAGTGCCCCTTCCACGAGTCCAACTGTCCACAATCTTCTTTTTTCCACTGACTGATGCTTGCAATTATGCTGTCAGAATTTAATTTCTATTTACAGCTTTTTGGCCTGTTAACAATAATTATTACTGGGAGATTAATATCTTAAGTGGTTAGTCATTCATGTAAATTTAAAAAATGGAGGACATTTTTTAGTGGGAACTTGTGGAATGATTATGAGAGTCCCAGGAGTCATAGAGGAAAAAGAAAAGATGTTAAACATTTCAATATATGCTTGCATGAACATAAGGAAACAATTGAAAGATACACACTAGACTGTTAATATTGGTTATCATAAAGTCGGGGTTTGACTGAATAGCAGGGATGGATAAATGATTTTAAAGATTTATATATTTTTGCATTATTTTTTGTGTTATAAAAAATGTTTTATTTGGTGATAATAAAAAAATGAAGATAAAAAATAGAGTGAGGAGAAAAGAGGGCCACTAAGTGGGAAGAGATCATTTATAGGATACATCGATCCTTACAGTTTTTATAATTTTACTCAGAACTACTCTGTGAATGTCATAGGGTGGCTGTGAAATAAATTTAATGTGGCCCATTAATGAAGGTTTTGTGAATGTAGTATGTAGGTTGGAAGGTTCAGCTGTGATGATTCCCCAAACAGATGGTATTAAAAATTATTCTGGAGTACTGCTAGTTTAATTAACCTACTATTGTGGTTGCATATTATCATCTGGCACTAGATGAGTAACACTGTAGGAGGGCCTAACTTCACTCCTGTGTAAACAACAACAACACAACCAAGAATAGAGATTTGACCTTTAAACACTGTTATAACATTAAACTTGCAAAAAAAAAATGATTGCCATAATAAAATGACACACTTGTGAAGTGTGAAAAAAAATTTTACATAAGCACCAACATAAATTAGTATCATCCTTGGGGTGCCTGGGTTGCTCAGTCAGTTAAGTGACTACTTGGGTCACTTTCCACTCAGGTCATGATCTCGTGGTTCGTGAGATCAAGCCCTGCATTGGGCTCTGCAGTGTCAGTGCTTGGGATTCTCTCTTTCCCTTTCCCTTTGCTGCTCCCTCCCCCTAAAAATAAACAAACGAACATTAAAACAAAATTAGTGCTACCTTTTCTGAAAAGCAGAGTGGAATACCATACAAATGCTAAAGCCCCAAATTCCCACTTCTGGAAGATAGTCTTAAAAAAAAAAAATGTCAATAGCAGAAAGAAAATTTGTGTGTACTGAGATTCTAGTTTTAGCATTATCTTTATCATTGAAGTATTGTTACCTTAATTAGCACTGGATAATTTATTTAATTTTATTACATTATAATCATGTAATAATGAAAACATAAAAAATTTGTGTGTATCATAACATCCTTTATATGGAAAAGGTTAAGGATTGAAAGGAATGTTAAAATGAAAATAATTGTGTTATAATGGTGGAATGGTGAGTAATTGAACATTTTTGAGCATTTATAGCCTTTTCTCCCTTAAAATGAAAACAGCAATCTTTTTTACGGCTGAGTAATATTCCATTATATATGTAATATATGAAGTATATTTATAATATATAAATTATATATGTGAAATATATATATGAAATATATATATATATATATATATATATCACATCACATCTCACTAAATCTTCTTTATCCATTAATCAGTGGATGGACACTTGGGCTGAAATGTTGCCATTTGCAACAACATGGATGGAGCTAGAGAGTATTATGCTAAGTGAAATAAGTCAGAGAAAGACAAATACCATATGATTTCACTCAGTGTAGATTTTAACAAACAAAACAAACAAGCAAAGGAAAAATAAGAAAGAAAGAGGCAAACCAAGAAACAGGTTTTTAATAATAGAGAACAAACTGATGGTTACCACAGGGGAAGTGGGGGGGGGGGAGTAGGTGAAATAGGTGATGGGGTAAGGCATGCACTTGCTGTGACGAGCACATGGTGTTGTATGGAAGTGTTGGATCCCTATGTCGAACACCTGAAGGTAATATTACACTGTATGTTAACTAACTGGAATTTAAATAAATACTTAATAAATAATCTTCATATAGAAAAGAAATGTCTCAAAGTAATTATGGAGCTAGGAGTCCTATGCATTTGGCTATGAGGAAGTGAACTACTTGTAACCTTTTGTTTTTATATAAGAGCTGCCAAAATAATTAACAATCAGCTTACCTTTAGAACTTCTGATTTCATGAGTCTGGAGTAGTGCCCAATGCTGGCATTTTTTAAGAGTTTATTTATTGTTAAAATTATTAATTTTAAAATGTACAATTCACTTGCATTATTTTAAAATGTACATGTGTTGAATATTAATGAAGTGGTACAACTATCATCATCTAATTCCAGAGCATTTTCATCACCCCCAAAAGAAACCCATCACACATTAGCAGTCATTCCCCATTCCTCCCTTCTTATGGTTCCTAAAAGATGCTAATCTAAGTTTCTGTCTTTATGGATTTGCCTGTTCTGGACATTTCATATAAGTAGAATCATGTAATACATAGTCCTTTTGTCTGGTTTCTTTAATTTATCACAATGTGTTCAAGGTTCATCCATGTTGTAGCAAATATGAGAATTGCATTCCTTCTTAAGGCCAAATAATATTTCATTGTATGAATATATCCTATTTCACTTATCTATTCATAGATTGACAGGAATTTGTGTTGTTTTAGCACTTTTGGCTATTATGAATAATGCTGCTTATTAACATTTATGTTCAAATTTCTGTATTGGCATATGTTTTCAATTCTTTTGAGTGTGTACTTTGGAGTAAAATTGCTAGGTCATATGGCAACTCTATGTTTAACTTTTTGAGAAACTGGAAAACTGTTTTCCAAAACATCAACAGCTTTATATATTTCCATCAGCAATGTCTGAGGATTCCAAATTTCTTGACATCCTTGCAAATGCTTGTTCTTATCTGTCTTTTCATCCTAGTAGATGTGAAGTAGCATGTCATTGTTGTTTTGATATAATCTCCCTGGTGACTAATAATGTTAAACATCTTTTAAATGCCGGTTAGTCATTGGTATATCTTCTTTGGGGAAATGTCAATTCAATGTCAATTTTTAAATTTGTTATTTGTCTTTTTATTGTTGAGTTGCAATGTTTCTTTATATACAGTAGATGCAATTCCTTTATCAGATACATGATTAAAAAGACCCAACCACTAGGCTGTTATTTCTGTTTCTTTGTTCACTTCATTACAGTTGTTATGATGACAAAAATACATACTATAAATGCAAATATAAAACAAAAATATCGACTTGCATGTATCATAATTTCCCTTATATAGATAAACCTAAAATTAGAGGTTATGATGAAAATAATTATGTTGTGATGGTGGGATGAGTAATTAAATATTTTTGTGCATAATAACTTTTTGGCTATGATCAAAAATAATCTGAGAGATGTATACATGTGAAAAGATTAAATATAAAAAAAGTACAAAAGTTTTAAATTTTTATGTAGTTTTATTTATCTAATTTATCTTTTCTTATTAGTGTTTTTGCTGTCATATCTGAGAAACCATTACCTAATCCGTGAGGTTTGCTCTTACGTTTTCATCTAATAGTTTTATAGTTTTAGCTTTTGTTTTTGATTCCATGATCCATTTTGAGTTATTTTTGTATAAGGTTTAAGGAAGGGATATAACTTCATTCTTCTGCAAACGGATGTCCAGTTTTCAGAGCACCATTTGTTGAAAAGACTGGTATTTCCCCTTTCAATTATCTTGTCACCTTTGTCACAATTAGCTGGCCAAAATTTAAGGATTTATTTCTGAATTCTCAATCTATTCCATTGGTCTATATATTCATTCTTATGTCAGTACCACATTGTTATTAGCATGCCTTAGTAGTATGTTTTGAGACCAGAAACAAATTTGTTCCTCTTAAGATTGTTTTGGATATATAGTACTCCTTGAATTGCTGTATAAACTTTTTGGATCTGTTTGTCAATTTCTGAAAAAGAAAAAAAAAAGCAGCCGGGGTATTTATTGGAATTGTACTGAATCAGGAGATCAATTTTGGGAATATTTCCAACTGTATTAGTTTTGTGGGACTGATGAACAAAGTTCTGCAACCTGACTGGCCTAAACAACAGAAATTTCTTTTCTCACAGTGCTGGAGGCTGGAAGTCTGAGATCAAGGTGTTGGCAGAATTGGTCCCTTTTGAAGGCTATGATCCTTGAACAATGCAGGTCAAAATCTGCGTATAAAATTTTACTCCCCTCAAACTTAACTACTGACAGCCCACTGTTGACTGGAAGCCTTACCAATAACACAAGCAGTTATTAACATATATTTTGTATATTATATGTATTACATAATTTATTTTTACCATAAAGTAAAGTAGAGAAAAGGAAATGCTATTAAGATAATTATGAGGAGAAAGTATGTGTATAGTACTGAACAATGTGTTCGAGGAGAAAATGAAACCTGAATTGTATTTAACTTTATTTTATTTTTTTAACATTTAAAAAATTATTATTTATATTTGAGAGACAGAGAGACAGAGCATGAGTGGGGGAGAGGCAGAGAGAGAGCGAGACATAGAATATGAAGCAGGTTCCAGGCTCTGAGTTGTCAGCACAGAGCTCCATGCAGGGCTCTTGAACTGCGAGCTCACGACCTGAGCTCAAGTCAGACGCTTAACCGACTGAGCCACCCAGGAACCCCAAATTGTATTGAAATTATAACTTAGGAGTTATAAAGTGTCGACTCTTTCATAATCTCCACTTTGCATAAAGATATTCTCTAATTGTTCTGAATCATGTTAAAATACTAGAAGTCCTTCTGATTAAGGAATATCGTCTTTGCTTAGTAAAGCATACTGGTTCAAGTATGTTATGATTCTCACTCTTTTATACTCTTTATTTGCTTAGGTACTGAGCCCTTAAATGAGACAGGAATGTTTGAGCTAGAATTGTGAAAGCAACATACATCCTGGAAACGGGAAGAAGGGAAAAGAGATAAATATGCTAGGGTTTTGGGGGGCTCAGGGGTAGAGAGGGGAATAGAGGGAGGTTTGGGCATAGGTTTATGTGTTCCAAGTATCATATATATACTGGGTATACATTCCCATTGCGATTGTGAAAAATGGCTCTGCCTGTCTCATTGCAGCTCTGCTCTGGGGGCTAAATGTTTCCCCCAAATGTTTCTTCCCAACGTTCTGTGAAAATATTTCCCATGGATAAACACATAAATAAATGCCATGGATAAATATCTCAATGGAAATATGATGTATTACATCCAAATAAAACAATGGTTATGTCTTCCTGATGCCACCATTTCAAGGTGGCAAAACAAGGAAACTTATCAGTGGAAAATAGAAGGTGAAAGAATTGCCAATAATATCAGTAGTGAATTTGCAGCAGAAAAATGGAAGGCATCAAGTCCATATTATATACATATTATATATATTCCATATAATATATTATACATACTAAGTCCATATTATATATGTGTAGTGGGCTTTGCCAGACAAATCTCTTTCATTTAAAGTATCTTCAAGGGGTGCCTGGGTAGCTCAGTTGGTTAAGCATCTGACTTTGGCTCAGGTCATGATTTTATGGTCTGTGAGTTTGAGCCCCGCATTGGGCTCTGTGCTGGCTGCTCAGAGCCTGGGGTCTGTTTAGGATTCTGTGTCTCCCTTGCTCTCTGCCTCTCTCCTGCTCTCTCTCTCTCTTTAAAATAAATAAACATTAAAAAAAAGAATTAGTTTACATGTATAAATTAGATATTACTTTCTATTCAGTTTGGTATTATCCGGGGTTAGCAAAAATCCAACAATCATCAAAATTGTACTTAATGAGGTAGGTTATATGAATGAATAAATATTACATTTCCTTCTGCCCCAAATCATTTTATCTTGAATTTCAGTCTGCGATAACCACAATTTATCTGATATTTCATACACATTTATGTGTATTTTTTACGGTGTCAGTTGTTTTGTTTTCCAGTTGATTCATTTATGTTCCACTGTTTTGATTCTTCAGCCAGATTTTAAACTGAGAATAGGACATTTCTTCTATTTTGTATTTTCCATAACATTGTGCACCGAAAAAACCTCAGTAGTCACTACTGACTTTGTTCAACAAGTGAATGAATAAAATAAATATTTTACTTGCGTTGAAAGTTTACTTAAATTGTTACTCTCTCTCTTTTTATTTTTTAATGGTTATTTATTTTTGAGAGACAGAGAGAGATGAGCATGAGCAGGGGAGGGGCAGAAAGAGAGGGAGACATAGAATCCGAAGCAGGCTCCAGTTTCTGAGCTGTCAGCACAGAGCCTGACTTGGGACTTGAACCATGACCCATGAGATCATGACCTGAGCCAGAGGCGGACCCTTAACCAATTGAGCCACCCAGGCAGCACCCCCACCAACGTCATTTATTTTTTCTATTAAGTTAAAAAAATTTTTTTTAATGTTTATTCATCTTTGAGAGACAGAGCATGAGTGGGGAAGGGGCAGAGAGAGGGAGACACAGAATCTAAAGCAGGCTCCAGGCTCCGAGCTTTCAGCACAAAGCCCTAGGCAGGGCTCGAACTCACGAACAGCGAGATCATGACCTCATGACCTGAGCCAAAGTCAGAAGCTCAACCAACTGAGCCACCCAGGTGCCACCCCCACCTCTTTTTTTAATATCAAGAGTTTGATGCTTAGTTAAGGAAGAATTGTTTTCCCCCAGTCATTCTGTTTCATTCTGTTTGGGAATTGGTGAAATTAGCTCTGAAACACCAAAAGCAGTTTTTTCTGCATTCTATGGGTATTTTAGATATGAAGAACTTTTTAACACTACATTAAGAGAACTGTGACAGTGTTTTCATAACCCTGTGGTGAATCAGAATTTTTACGAAACTACAGAAAAATTGACGAGAATTGCCATTAATAGGGGCACCTGGGCGGCTCAGCTGGTTAAGTGTCGGATTTTGACTTCTACACCGGCTGTGTGGAGCCTGCCTGGGATATGTTTACCCTTCTCTCTCTGCCCCTACCCCACTTGTGTGCACGTTCTCTCTCTTTCAAACTAAATAAATAAACCTAAAAAAAATTAAAAAAAGAATTACTTTACAGAATTGTGGGACTGAGCTGCTCAGAGAGTTAGTGTATAGTGTGTGCATATACATGAATGATAATCTCTCAATATTTTGAATATAATGAAGAGAGTATCATATTTCCTTTCTGAATCAATTGATACAGAATTTTCATTCTTTATTTAGTATGTGGAAGAATATGTAAAAGTATCTCTAGGAAAACTATCATATATTGGATATGTGATAGAGAGGCAGGGCCAATATAACGAAAGGGATAGTTCTATTTACATAGTGAGGTCATTTTTCTTTCTTTTTTTCTTTTTTACTGCTTGTAATTCAAATGCTTTCATTTACAAAGATAGTTTTTAAGTTAGAGGAAATATGATACTTAAAGTAAAATGCATGATCCCTCAAGTTACTTAATGAAGCTATTGTGTTTTTAAAAGCTCATTTGAAAAACAAGGAGGATAACTTCATTTTTAAAATTTCTTTAAAGTTTGTTTATTAGGAGAGAGCGTACGTGCATGTGCACACCAAGGAGTGAGCAGGGGAGGGATAGAGAGAGAGGGAGAGAGAAAATCCCAAGCAGGTTCCACAGTGAGCATGGAGCCCCAATCTGGGACTTGATCTCACTAATTGTGAGATCATAACCTGAGATTAAGTCAAGAGTCGGTTGCTTAACTGAGTGAGCCACCCAGGTGCCTCGTGTCTGATTTATTTCACTTAATATATGCCCTCTAGGTCCCTCAATGTTATCACAAATGGCAAGATTTTATTCATTTTTATGGCTGAGTAATATTGACTCGCACATATACCACATCTTCTTTATCCATTCATGTATCAGTAGACACTTGGGTTACTGCTGTATCTTGGCTGGTGTAGATAATGCTGCAATAAAACAGGAACACATGTATCTCTTCAAATTGGTGTTTTCATTTTCTTTGGATAAATAGAAGTGAAATTGCTGGATCATATGGTAGTTCTATTTTTAATTTTGTTGAGGGAACTTTCATACTGTTTTCTATAGGGGCTGCACCAATCTACATTCCCACCAGTAATGCACAAGGTTTCCAAATATAGGACAATTAGAAATTTGTCCCGTCTTTCCTGTTTCTGTGCCATCTAAACTATACCAAATATATAAGAAACTTTCACTTTGTCCTTCTCTCTTTTCTTGTTTTCCCACTGTCTTCACCAAGATTAAGATTAATTTAGGGCATCTTGGGGAAAATGGGGAATAAAAAGCTATCAGAAGAAACATCATTCTATTTTACATCCTGAATTGCTTCCGATATGTCATGCTTTATTTTATTTCTTTACTCATTATTTCTATTACTATCTAGTTGTTATTAATTCATTATTGATTTTGAAGGTTGCTTCTCTGCAAGAGGTATATATTCTCTTTATTTTCTTTAGAAGTCTGTGCTTAGAGGGAGGAAAATGTGACCTAGGACTGTTTTCTAAAAGTCTGTAACGATATTTTAATCAGGGAAAAGTTAGTACTGACTTGGACTGAAATAAGGCTAATACAAGGTATTTTACCGTAAATCGTTTCTGGTTAGTGTTGGGAGAGTATGCAAACTTATTTCCACCTCCACACCTACTAAACATTAGGAGACACAAAAGACTTGTATGCCTAATAGCTCATTGATGAAGAGGTCCATATTAGAGTTTTATAATATTTATTATTATGCTGTGACATCCATATAAAAATAATTAAATAATAATGATCTCACATGAATAATAAAAATAAAGCAGATATAAGCATTAAGATGTGGGTTAATCTTATCTAACTACTGGCATGTGCTGAAAGAAAATCATTAGAAATGTGTAATTGAGAAGTCATTGAGTTTACTTCGACTAGATTGGTTTCAAATTGGTAAGTAATTTACTTTTGAGGTCAGGTGTGAATTTTAAAGTAAAAAAAAGGTGAATTACATTACTATTATTAAAAAACAAAATCAACTGACCTTATAGCAGGGAGATTAACCTGAATTATCTGGGTGGGCCTAATGTAATCACATGAATAGTTGAAAGCAGAAGGGAAAGGTAAAAAAGTCGGTCAGATATGTGTCAGAAAGGGAAATTAGAGAGCTCTGAAGCATGAGAGGAATTCAATCAACTGCTGGAGAGGGACTGCATGGAAAGCATTAGAAGGAATGTAAGTAGCCTCCGGGAACAGACGTGGACTCCCAGCTGACAGCCAGTGAAGAAACAGTCATGAGCAAAGGGATACTACCAGCAGCCCGAGTTAGCTTGGAAGCAGATTCTTCCCAGAGTCTTCCAAGGAGCCCCGTTGGCCCACACTTTGATTTCAGTCTTATGAAACCTGGAGCAGAGAAAGCAGCCAAGCCAAAACCAGATTTCTGACTTCAAGAAAGGTGAGATAAGAAATTTGCATTGTTTCAAGCTGCTAAAAAAAACAGAAAACAAAAAAACAAAAACACATGTGAGAACTCTATTGTCTGTTGCTTGGTGTCAGGAAATATACACTGGCACTTACACAGTGAATCCTTTTCATCTGAGAGCTTTTGTTACGAGTAATTCCAAATAAAGAGTAATAGATGAAGGCAGAATTGAACAATTAGATCTAACTATAAACAAATAGAAGGGCCCATATTTTATACTTAAAGTCCAAAATAGTGTGACATTAACTGCTATTGATTGGATCATAACTTCAACCAAGATGTGCCGGAAAGAATGAAAATCTTTCTAATTATGATGCATTAGTATATGGAGTATAGTTGTGTTTACAGAAAACTTTTTCCTGCGGATCATGGGTGTCTCTGCATTCATTGTTTAATCTTTATATGATCATGAATGAACATTAATAAGCCACATAGATTTCTTTCTTAGTCACAATCATATATGTGGCTTCAGAGCCACCCAAGGGTGTTACTCGACTCTAACTTTGTCTAAGTAGAGAAAATGTGATGGTAGCTGTAGACCAGAAGTCAATCTGATTCTCTTTTTATCTACACTATATTCCCTCACTAATCTTTATCATATTATTTTCAGTTTTCCATTAAAGAAAACTTTCCAATGAGTGACCTTGTGAGGACATTTATTAGCATCCCTGATTACCATTATTTGGTAAGGACCCTCAGATACATACTTATAATCTACTCCCTACATTGATAGATTCTTTTATCCAGCCATTATGCTGGCATCTGCTCCCAAACAAAATCTACAATAAGCATTTAAAAGTTTTTCACCCTAAGTTTTTTTTTTTGCCTTAGTATCTCATCTTAGTTAAAACAAACAAGACAAAACAAAAAACTAGGTATTTTTCCTTTTTACTTATTCATTATCCAGTCCTTTTCCTCAAATTTATTTTTTCTATTTATCCACTTATTACATCTCCATAACTACTACTTAGCTGGAACCACTCTCATCTCCCACCCAGATAACTTTATTTTATTTTTTTGTTTATTTTTTAATAATCTCTACACCCTATGTGGGGCCCAACTCATGACCCCAAGACCAACAGTCACATGCTCTCCTGACTGAACTAGCCAGAAGGCCTGTACCTGGATAATTTTAATACTGTTCTCACCAGTCATCCTAATTCTGTACCTACCACCCCTTTCTCCCCCGCCTCCCCCCGCCAAGAACTGAGAGTGACATTTTAAAACCAAAGGTAGATTGTGTCACTTTGCTCTTAAAACTCTCCAAATTATTTCTCATTGGAATTAAAGTTCAAACTCCTTATTGTGGCCTTTGAGGCTTTACTTGAACGGGTTCCTGAGTAACTCTGACTTTCTTTCTCACCTCTTTTGCCCTTTGTTGAGTTTGGCCACATTGAACTTCTTCCTATACTTCAACTATAACAGATTTGTTTGGATTTGACTCTAAATATCAGCTCCTCAGAAACCATCCTTGACTATTATCTAAAGTAATTTCATTCTATACCCATTATTTGAACTAATTTTCATTAAAGTACTATATTATCTGATTATGTATATGTTTATGCATTTTTTATGCCTCTGCCTTCTTGAATACAAACCCTATATTAGTAGTGACATTGCTGTCTCCTGCCATGTTCCTATATCTTATAACAGCATTGAGAACATAGTAGTCTTTCGGTAATATTTTGTAAGTAAATAAATAAATGGACATTTTTAGAATGCATTCTTAGAAGTAGAATTTCTGGACCAAATGTAATGAAGGTTTGTCTCCTGAAGCAAACAACTAAACATCTTTCACAAATATTATTTTAACTTTTAATTCAATGGATGAGAGTATCTGTTTTCAAACATTCAGCAAATAAAACAAGATTACATCAAAAAGAAATACAGCCAATTTGTTGGATAAAAAAAATAATACCGTATACACTTTGAATTCTTTATTGTGGAGGTTGAATTATTTATTATTTATTTTTGAGGTCTTATTTCTGTTGCTAATCTATATTTCTTCTTTTGATCTACTATTACCAATAATTTCTAACTTTGGTTGAACATGAAAATAGCCTTCTAAGTAAAAAAAAAAAAAAAACAAACAAAGGAACTAATATCTAGGTCCCGCTTTTGAAAATTCTGATTTAATTTGTCCAGAGTAGGCCCTGGCATTTTTTAGAAAAACTGCTTCAGGGGTTAATAATGTTTTACCAGGTTTGAGAACCACTTGAAATTCATTAATAAGTATTTTGTGTTCTTAAACATGCACCTTCAGATTTGAGCCCCCCTCTGTGAAATTGGGAGAATAAACACGGGCAAAATAAACTATCAGAAGATCTATATTACTTCTTTATGCCCTCTGAATGTGTGATAATTACTAAACTGTTTTCTCTCAGCTTCCAAACCACCCTTTCATACTCTGCTTTGTAAAGCTGGTGCTGAAACCCTGGAAACTAGGTTTTCTCCTTTCCCAGCTGGTTCCTGTTAAGTTCTGCCAGTAGGGGTGACACAGGGAGACTAGAGGGTTGGAGGTGGAGGAAGAGACTTAGGATATTACTATGCAACATCTCTTCACCTAAAGGCAGCAGTTTGCTACAGTTGAAGAAGCCAATTCTGAGTTACAGGTTTTCCAGCAATAGCAGAACCAGTCTCATTAAAGACATCCTTCTCAGAGTTCTGAATCCCAACTCCTTAGGGTCCCTCCTCCTCTGAGGCTCCAATAATATTGGAACCCTGATCCTTTTGCAGAGATCTGATTCACAGTCCCGCTGGGCCCCTTCGCCAAGATTCTAAACTTTAGTAATATCAACCTTGTCCTTTTCTTCTCCGGGCCCTGGGTCAGCACTAGCTTCCTGCAGTTACTACTTCCTGAAACCTCCATGTTTCTTTTTTCCTTTTCAGTTCTCTGATACCTGGTGAGCACTTATTTATGTGAAATTCTCTCTGTTCACATAGCTTATGCGACTTCTACATCCGGACTGGATTGTGACTAACAAAGAAGGACTGAATCACTGGCTAATTAAAATGTGTAAGGCATATTTCAGGCTATATTTCAGTTTCTAAAAGAGCCCTTAGAGTTATGGGAAGAAGGAGTTAAGTGGCCTTCTGATGTGGATCCCAAAGGCACAAATTTCAGCTCTTTGGTTAAAAATGAAACAAAACAAATCCTCTTTTTTAAATAGTGATCTCATTCTAGCCACACATTCGTATATTCTTGAATTGCCCGGTGAGGTTCTTGGTTGCAGACCAGGAAGGGTAATGAGTGACATGATAATAAGGGTTCAGGGCAGAAGAAAACATGATGAAAAGATTACAGTATTAGAAAAGGAATCGGTACTGAGGGATATTTCTGAATGTATTTCTGAACGTTTCTTCTTCTAAAACAGTAAAATAGTTATTCTCGCCCTACTTACATGATACGTTTTTTGGCAAAAATAGGAAGTCATCTAACTAAAAATATTTTGAGGGATAAGGATTGCTACATTGGTAAATATTTAAGTGTGTATAATTAAGAAAATTAAATCGTATAAAAAAGGGTCTAGGCACATCATTAAATTTTTGTTGGCTGTGTTCATTCCTTCTCATCTCAAGTGTAGGAATTACAAATTCAGCCGTATTTAACATCTCTCTGTATTCAGGTGTGTATAGACATATATATTTTGAACCATTAGTCTAGCATAAATTCCCATTTGGATTGCTAGTCCCTGGAGGTTAGGTACTTTGCCTCATCTTACACAGTTATCCTTGAATAATACTGGTAGCCTCGATATTGTAAGGAAAAAAAAGTGTTGTGTCATGGGCATAATTACTGACACCAAGATTTGAGTAGAGGCTGACAAATTTGTATAGCACTTTCAAGAAAATGACTAAAGTAATATGCAAATATTTAGGTCCGAAATTAAATACAAAAATAATAAACTTGAAGCACTTTGTAATTGGCACGTAATAAATATTTTAAAGAGATTAGAAATGATCATTTCTAATATTTGAAGCAATATTAACATGACAGTGTGCTAGTTTTAACTCTCTCAACAAGGTTGAACAGGTGGGACAATATAGAGACATCTAAGGAACAGAAACGAAAGTGCCAATCTTCCAATCAAGAGACTATTAGCTTGGTTCTCTGATTTTGAGTAAAAGCCTCCCCTTGTTGTCTTACAAAATAAATCAAGGACCATATATTGTCAATGATTCTGTGACCTCTTTGTGTGTTTGAGGGACTAGACGTTTAGAAACTGCTTTTGGACCTAATTGTCCCTTGTTTTTGCTTCTGAGAATCGGCTCTTATTACCTGCAGTGAATATCAGCTGTGGCTGCACCAGCTGGCACCAAAGAAATTTCATGTGGAAGGAAACTTTCCATTTGGGGCACAAATTCTACCTCTTTGTCAGGTTTTGTGCCAAGAAAAAAAAAAAAAAGATGAAAGCCATCTATCTGTAACACACCAAATATAGAAAACAGTTCTTCTTAAGCATAGCAGAAAACATTATTTATTGAATCTGTGATCATCCTGGGCTTTCCCGTAAACCAACTTTTATAGCCTGAGGGGTACACTTGAGTGAGCATCAACTCTTCCTAAACAGGAAGCGCTGACAGCAGAGCACGTCACCTGACATTCTATGTCCCTTCTTCATGCCAGGCGAATCTGAGACCCCTGCTGCTGGCCTCCTCTCTCCTCTTGTCCGCATTCCCTTCTGCCTCCATTCTGCGGGGGCTCTGATAGCAGCAAGCCTCAGTTCCTGCAGTTGTCTTGGCACAGACACTCAGATGTGCTGTTCTCTGGCTGCTCACTCTGACTATTGGCAGACAGGATGAACAGGCTGCAGAATCAAGCCCATTAGTGTCAACCTAATCCCCTGTAATGGGATCCACACTGGCCAAGATTAGGCACCATTCCCCATCCCCACCCTCATGGACTATGTCAGCCCAGCACAGTATTGAGCAGTTAATAGAAGGGATGATAGCATTGTGTTTGCCGCCACCTTTTGAGGAAAACCAGAACAATGCCACTGGGAATTGGGTGTTGTAAGTGCAAAAACCGAGCAAAATCTTAATTTTCATAGTGAAAGGACATGATTGAGATGTGTTCACATGTATATTCCTAGATGTACCTTTTTTTAGGACCATGTTGCTGGTGCTACTGCTACGGTAGTACAAATATTCAAGAAAAAATATTAGTTTTTTGAACAGGATTGCGCAGGTGTGTAAGAGATACAGAAAGCGAGAAAGAAAGGGAGAGAAACAGAAAGAATGAGAATGATGATCATTTTGTGTCACATTTTCATTAGGGGAGGGACAGGTAGAAATTTAGTTAAGGTTTGCTGGGGGGTAGAGGCTTTGAGACTGGTAAGAGACGGCACTAGGTTTCTAATTATTAAAACTCTGTAGAATGTTGTATTAGGTGAGGAATAAAGTTTTTAGATTGAGTTATAAAAAAAGAGGATGATGTTGATGAACTTTTGCAGCCCCTTGTCATAAAGTTAAAAGTGTCTTTTATAGCCTGATGGACTTCTTTGCCCACTTTTTCTACCTCTCCAGTTCAGGTCATTTTGAACATCAGAATACACTGGGACACATAGAAGAAACCTGTGTTTTGGCAATAATACAGGGAAGCCAAAGTCTAAATACCAGCAGAAAACCAGTAAGTCAGTTTGAATGTCGTTCACCAGTGACAATGGCCTTGCACTCCCAAGACATAGTGGACATGGAACAACAGAGAGAAGCATCAGAAGACTGATGCGATTGTCTCTGCAATCTTGGGCAATGTCAACATGGCTACTGACAGTCATAAGCCCTTGAAATTTCTAAGCTCTGTTGATGAAATATACTCTTACCGATATACTCTAGTAAACCATGGACCCCTCCGAGTTCAGCTGCTCCTTGATGCAGCACCTGTGCAAGTACCTGTGGGGCTAAAAATAGCAACAGCTAAAACTACATGGAAATCAAAAGCAAACCCCATTGTGTTCACAGTTTGTGTTTCCATCTAACTCCTTGTAAGGACACCCACTTAACATACTTTCCCAGATTTTATAGGTAGCTGCAGCATTGGTTCTTATTTCTTTCCAGGGGAGTTTTTTTTTTTTTTTTCCCCATCAAGAATTTAGTTTTAGAGAGCTGAGTCATAATTGCCTACATTTCCGGATTATGTGGGCCTCCTCTGAAGCTTTACATAATAAAGCTTTTCAATTGGGAAATACAGTGAATGGTGGACAGACTAAGTTTTCTGTAATTAAGAGTAATTAAGATTCTCAGTGGGAGACGAACTCAGAAGGAAGAGCCACAGAATATACCTGAAACAGTCTCCATTGATCTTCCAATCCCTATTCAGAGTTATTACAACCAGGCAGAATACGAGGAAAAGTTTCGATCTTAGTGAGGAATATGTTCTGTGTGGACCCTCTGGGAGGATCCAAAGATCCTGTTTGTTAGCTTTTGTCCCTGGAGTTTAGAATCATTTACATCAACTCTAGCTCCACCCAGTTCAGGTCATACTGAACACATTGGAAACAATAGATATGAAGGATGTTTTCATTCCTAACAGAGCTGCCCCTATTAAGCCCAAATCTGAACACACTAAATAAGACTTTACTAGAGACTTCTATTTCCAACTTCAGCAGCCATTTCTTTTTATAAAAATGTCACACTGTCCATCTGGAATTTAGGTTTGTGATAAGAACTATGCCAGAGAATCACAGGCTCATGAGCCAAAGTAGATCACACCTTCCTCTGCCTTCAACAAAAACTCCACCCCAATCATGAATTGTGGTGAAATGAGTTAATAGTCATATATATCTCAGCAAGAAAGGCAAAAACTTCCAAACTCAACACTTAGGATTCTTTGGGCTGCTCTGGCTTTCCCCAACGTTCTAATACCATCAGGTTTGCACTCAGAACTGCAGAACAGCACAGATGTCCCTTGAGTCATCCCCTAAATGACATTCAGGAGGCAGAATTAGTTTTAGACACTGCAGAAGTCTGGCAAGTATTGCCATGCTGAGAGAAAGCAATAACAACAACAAAATGTATAACTCTACTCTTCTTTTCGGCAGTTTTAATACTTTCTATGACATCATAATTGCAGAGTTGAGAAACAATGTACTTGAATAATCTGATCTGAAAGAACATTCTCAATTACTTCAGAGTCATCTTCTCCTTCTCTTGTGTAGACCTGTAATTAAGGAGAATTTACATCACAGACATTTCCGACTTCTTATTGCATATATAATTCAAGCACAATGATGATTCATTACTTTTTTGTGTTTGGCATAATTATTTTAAAGATTTTTCCATGGTATTGGCTGGATTAATAGCTCATGTTGTAAATTGCTCAGTAGTATTATAATGTCTATATACGCCACCATATATCGTTTATTCACTTGCTGGGCATTTGGGTAGTTGCCAGTTTGTGACTGTTATGAATAAAGCAGCTACAAACATTTTTGTGCAACTCTTTTTATGTGTGCAGGTGCCTTAATTCCTCTGAAGTAAATACTCAAGTGAAATTATTAAGGTGCAGTGTCGGTGACAAATTTTTTTAGTTTTCCAAAGTAGTATCATTTTATACTTCAAGAGAGATTTGTGTGTTTAATTTTGATCAAGCCTAATTTATAACTTTTATAGCTATGATTTGCAGTGTCCTTTCAAGGAAATATTGGTCTACTTCATAACCATTAAGATATTCTCATGAATGTACCAAGGAGTTTATACTTTTAGCTTTCAGGGTTAGGTCTGTGATCAATTTCAAAATAATTTTTGTGTATAGTGTGAGGTAGCTCCTGTTATGTATCTCATTTTATATGTTTATCCGGTTGTTTCAGTACCATTTGTTGATTTCCATTTCCCCAATGAATTGCATTGCATTTCTGAACTTTCTGCAAATTCCATTTCTGAACTTTATTTGGCCTACTGAATTATTTTTCTCTCCTTATACCAGTATTTCACAGTGTGATTATAATACCTTTTTAGAAATTCTTGAAATCAGGCAGTGAAAGTCTTTCAAATGTTTTTTTGTTGTTGTTGTTTTGTTTTGTTTTTAAATAAGGGTTTTTCCAGGAGCACCTGGGTAGCTCAGTTGGTTAAGTCTCTGACTCTTGATTTTGGTTTAGGTCATGATCTCACAGTTCATGGGTTTGAGCCCTGAGTTGGTCTCTGCTCTGACAGCATGAGTCTTGCTTGGGACTCTCTCTGTCATCCTCTCTCTCTGGCCCTCCTCCACTTATGTGCACCATACATGCACATATGCTCACTCTCTCTCTCTCTCATTCTCTCAAAATAAATACATAAATTAAAAAAAAGTTTTTTTCAGTTTTAAGATAAATAAGTTCTGGGGATGTAATATACAGCATGGTGATTTTAGTTATTACCAATACTGTATTGTATATTAGAGTCGCTAAGAGAGTAGATCCTAAAAGTTTTCAACACACAATACAAATTGTAACTACATGAGATGTTGGATGTGTTAATTAACCTTATTGCGGTGATCATTTTGCAACATATTCATTTATTAAATCATCAAGTTGTATACCTGAAACTCATTCAAAGTTTTGTGTCAATTATATCTCAATAAAGCTGGGGAAATTTTATAAGAAATAATTTTGTTTATGCAAGATCTTTGCATTTCTATATACACTTTAAACTAGCTTCTAAGTGGCTACCAAAATTTTTATTATGCTTTTGATTGGGACTATATTGAAACATATGGGTCAATTTGGGGAAATTGATATCACAACAATATTGTGTCTTAAAATCCATGAACATGGTATATTTACCCATTTATTGAGGCCTCTTTTAATTGCTTTAACCATTGTTTTGTAGTTTTTAGTGTAGAGGCTGTGCTTGACATTCATTAAATCTATTTCTAAGTGTTTTTATGTGAGCTTGTAAATTTCCTTTGTTCTCAAGGATCATAGTTTTGGGCTGTCTGTTCTCCAATTATGAAAACAGTTACCTTGTCTATTTTGTCTACTGTCTTATTTGTTTATTCTGGCAGGGTAAGTTTGACACCAGTTACTTTCTCATGACCAGAAATGAAAATGCTAAAACAATCATTTTGAAACAGAAAACATTTTATGCCTTCCTCTTTTCAAAACCTTGCTCTGGATCCCATTTCAATTACAGTGAAAGGCCTTACAAGTCTCTAGGATCCTACCTAATTCACATACTATCGTTCCCAAGCCAACTCATTACCTCTCTTTCTGTTGTGGCTATAATACCAGTTACATTAGGTTCACTGTTGTTTCTCAAACTTTCCAGGCAAAAATCCAATGGGATTGGATGTCTTTTCTGCTTGTAATAATCTCACACAGATATTTGGTTGATTTTCGCCCTCCTCCTTCAAATCTGTTTATACATCTCATCCTCCCAAAGCGGTTTACCCTGTTCAACTACTTAATAGTGGAAACTGGTCTTTCCTTTGCCTGGATGTACCAATCCCTCTTATCTTATTCCATGTCTTTTCTTTTTGCCAACAACATTTGTTACCTTCTAATGTTCTTGTAGCTAACTTTTTAAAAAATGTTTGTTCTTTATTGTCTTAGTATAGCATACCTGCAAGTGCCTTACATATACCTAGCAGATATTTTACTATATTTCTGCTCATACCTAAGTTCCAGTTTCTGCATCTTTGAGCTTGACAGTTTCCCTCTGGATCTGTAGAAAACTGTTCTGTGTGTGGTAGACTGAATATGTGGAGAAAGTAACAATCTGAAAGAAGCTCTCAAACAACTTCCATGAGTTAGTCCGCAATTATGCCAGCTCTCTCAAGCCTTTTGTGCCTAATTCTCAAGACTGTTTAATTTTTATTTCCCAGAGTTTCTCCCAATACTGACTCTCTTACTATGATAATTGACATAACAATTTGTCATTGATTGGTTGCCTTCATATCCCTAATTCAATTGCTTACTATTATACCTTCCAAAACATCTACTTCTAAATAAATTATTTGCACTCAAACTCAGGATCTGCTTTTGAAAAAAAAACAAAACAAAAACTAGGACATCAACTAGAGTGTAAGTTTCATGAAAGCAAGGATTTTTTCTTTTACTACTATTACTATTATTTTAATTGATGTATCTCAAATCGCTATGATAGTGTCAAGTACAGAGTAGATACACAAATATTTGTGGAATGAGTTCATGAACTTAGTTAATACTTTCCAGAAATATTCCCTACTAATGATACTGACAAAAAGTATGAGTTTTCATAACTTATGTTTAGAATTTTGAGTGCCAATTTTAGAAATGTAAAAGTAAACCTCATTGCTGTTGCGTTTTAAGAGTTATTTAATAATTTAAAATGATTTCTTTAATAATTAGTGATTTTTTTATTTCTAAAGTTTTCTTATGGTTATTTATATTTTCTTTATGAATTGGCTTGTTCTTTGTAGTTTGGGGGCAGAGATGTAAAATATTTTAATATTTACTTTTTTTACAAGTATTTTTCCTTATTTTTTAAAATCTTCCAATATATTTTATGTCTAGAAATTTTATGTTTATGTAGTTGAATCAATTGATCTTTTTTGAGATTCTTCCTATACCCACACTCAAAATATTATGTTTTCTTCTAGCATTTTGTGTCTTTTAAAATTATATTCACTCTTTATTTTACCCAGAATCTATTTGTATTTCAGATGATTGCTTTCTCTTTAGTATAGATAGCTAATTACCACAGCACTGTTTCTTGAATGTATTGAATTGTATTTGGAAGAATGAGTATGGTTTAACTAGGAGGATAAGGAAGGGAAGGAATTTTCAGCAAATGTAATCTCATGGTAGAAGACAAAAGTACAATTAAAAAAATAGTGGAATCTATGACCTATAAATAATTTAGCACATGACTGGAAAAATAGTTTGGAACTCTACACTTAGTTCTGGATCCCAGTTCTATTATACTACTATATCTTTTAAATGAGCAGATGGTACCTGTGGCAGAGATAGTAATGCTTGCCAAGTAATCCACATGCTCCCCTACATATCCCAGCCTCCCTTGCAGTTATGTTTAAGCCATGTGATTTGTTCTGTACAAAAAGCTGTGAGTGGAAGTTACAGCAGTCCTGTCTGGGCTGATGCAGTAAAGAGTATGAGGTTACTCTAGTCTCCTTTTCTCCTTCTGTGGAGCTGTCAGAGGAGCTATGTTGAAAATGCCAGTTGAGATGGCAGAAACTTCATCAGCCTAGGTCTGTATGAGCAGAGTCCATAGACAATCCATGTGGGACATTTAATGAGTGTGAAAAATAAGCCTTTATTGTATTTGATTTCTAAAATACAGGAGATAACTTTCTGCAGCACCACTTACTTTGTCTTGACTAAAATTGTATCTAAAACCACAACATTAAATGAAACTCATTATCCCTCACTCCAAAACTATTGCCCCATCAAATTTTCTAATTTCTGTTAATGGCAGTCCTTAGTTTCATAGGAAGGAAACTGGTTCCTTAGTTTCATAGGAATGGTCTGAGGATTAAATAAATGAATACATTTGGGGAACTTAAAATTTAGCAGCCTCACAGTAAGTGTTTGATATCATCATTTTAATTTTTGTTAGTTACTTGGGTGCAGAATCCTGGATTTGCTTTAGCTTAAGCCTTATTCTAATTTCATTCGTTACCAGTATATTTATTCTAACTCCTAAAGTTAGCATTAAATCAAGCTGACCTCTATATCCTCTCCTGCCACCTTAGTTCAAGCTTGACTTAGTCCATTGTAATAGTCTTATAACTGGAGTGCCTTCCATTATAAGATTAGTTTTGCTATTATAGAGGAAATACAGTCAATCAGATTTCTCTCAAACTTAAATTGTTGAGTGCTTTCCTATTGCATATTAGGGATAAATTTTCACTTCAGGTTCTCTATGATGGAAGCCCAGCTTACAATTAGGCTTGGTTGTACATCAAACCCTACTATGTTTTCTCTAACCCTACTATATTACTATCCTCAAACCACATCCTATATTTTTCTGCTTATATGCTTTATTGGGGTGCAAATGTTAGTTATTATGCAAATACTCTAAATCTCAATTAAGATCCAAACTCAAATATCACCCTTCCTAAAAGTCTTCCATGGTTTTCCTAAGTAGAAGAAACGTCTGCTGAATTCTTAAGGCATATTGCATCCTCCTGAAATTGCTCTATATCTTTATCACATCTATAAGATATTACATATTTAATATAGAAACTCATCTTTAATTTTAATTACCCCTTAAAATAGCATCCTATATCTCATGGGTGAATGATGTGTTTCTTGAATATAGAAGTGGGTAAAAGCTAATAAATGAGAAGTTAGAAAACTTTCATGCTGAGTTCTGCAAAGCCTACATTTCTTTTGCAGAATTTAGTTTTTTATTAATGTATTTATTTAGGGTCTATTTTTAATTCAAATCATTTGATTGAATCCAGTGCATTTATTAATTATTAAATAAAACATTTAAGTTATCTTCTTTTACTTTTCTACAAGGCAATGTTTATGTCATTATTTTCTTAACAGAAAATCAATGACAGGTTTAAATTTCCCTTGTATAAAAGCCTGGATTAAAATATACCTACAGAGGCAACATGAAATAGCAAAATTAGAAAAAAAAATGGTTTAGGGGACACTAAAGCTAAATGGTGCTACACTTTGAAAGAAAGAAGATATGAAAGGTCCTGTAAAGCAGCTGCAATTATAAATGTTAATAAGAAACCATGAAAGAACAAGAACTATAAATGAGTCTTTTAAAAAGTAGAGAAATATGATAAATTGTGGTACTATGGATAGTCACAATTAGCAAAATGGAAAATAAATAAATCGAATGAGAGCAGATATAGTGATAAATGAGGTTAGACTTGTTCAAGAACTCTGTCATTAGCAGTATGTTTCTGTTGGTGAAGAAAAAAATGAGAGAAAGAATTTTTCTGTGAAAATAAAAGATAGGTGTCTTTGCCCTATTATACTTATTGAAATGGTGGTCTGGCAGTGAGCTATCCACAGGGATGATAATCTACAAATAGGCAAATGTCCCTGAATCCTCAGGGATGCAACCTCTGTCGCATGACTGCCACTCAAGCAAGTACTTGGAAGATTTAGGTCACTAAAGACTAACCTTTTCCTGCCTGTGTTTTCCTTTGCCTAGTGTGGCTATGAATTACCCAGCAGGGAAGGGGTTTGTCTGTGCTCATTAAAGACACAGGATTGAACACATATGGTTTCCAATACCTAAGTTTAACTGTGGTAACCCTTTAGAATATTCCTAAGGAAACAGTGACCTACCATACCAGTAATTCTTAAAAATACAACTGCAGAGGTATAAATTATAGGTCCAATTCTAGATTAAAAAAAGAAACAAAAGAAAAAAATTGACTATTGGCCTAGGAAACATGGCCTAATCTCAATTTCCAGGATTGGTGTTGTGTCCACATATATCTCTGAAATAATGGAACTGTCAGGCCTGTGTCTAGAGCTCTCCAAAACTGAACCCATCAGTGTAATCTGTGCAGAAATGGGTATACTGACTGGTCTTATTTAGTTCTTCCCATTCAAATTAAGTTAGAGCCACAGACTTAACTTAGAAGTCACAGTTATATGCTGACATTAACAGGCCAACAGTTACTGGCCTTCAGACACTGCTTTTACCCTAATACCTATTGCTTTCAGTCACTGCCTACATGTTAGAGTTACTTTGGTATGGGAAAGATGTACTAGTCAGGAAATATATATAAATTCTAAAGATACAAGCTTGATAACTGCTATGCTGTCCATAGGTATGAAAATTACTGATTTCTGGTTATTACTAAATTACATAAAGCTTCTCAGCCTAAGCCAAGCTGCCGTTTTATTAATTTCTTGAAGAGATGATCTAAGCTCTACTTAAATATCTGATGCCATTTCATCCCTATTGTGAGTAGCTACAACTACATATATTTAACTTTGCTCCTTCAACATGTATTGAAAGTCTCCTAATGGGAAACACTGTTTTAAGCATTATGTATAAAAAATTGAGTTATATAGAAGAAGCTCTGTGTAAAGATTATATTTAGTGGGCAAGGCAGACAACAAACAGATAAATACAAAATAATTAGTATAGTATCTTGAGTGTAAAACAGGATGATGTGCTAGAGATGAAGTGGGCAGGAAAGGCCTTTCTGAGAAGACAACATTAAAGTTAATTCCTGAATTTTGAAGAGTGAGCCATTCAAATATCCTAGAATAAAGGTTTAAGATTTGAATGAAACTGCTATATTTGAAGGACAGAAAGATAGTCAGTATAGTGTACTGAGTTGGGGTCAGAGTGGTGGTGGGTGTGGTCAGAAGTTGGTAGGGGTAGATACTGAGGTCTCTTGTATGTACCTATGTTATATTCTAAGTGTAAAGGGAAGCTTTTGGTTGTTCTTAAGCAGAGGAACAAAGCACTGTGATTTATATTTTAAAAAATCCTTCTGTTTGCTCTGTTGAGAATGGATTGGAAAGGGGCAAGAGTGGAAGCAGAGAGATCCATTAGAAGTTTGTTGCAATAATCTAGGTGAAAGACGATGACTTGGGTGACAACAGAAAAGATGATGAATGGTTAAATTCATCAGAACTGCTTGAGAGTAGGGTCAGTGGGTGGTGAACACAGTTTTTCTCTAGATATGTTAGTTTTGAGATGCCTATTAGGACCCCAGGTAGAAATATCAGGTAGATAGTTCTGTGTATGAATCTACAGTTTGGGTAAGACCTCAAGTCTGAATGCATACATTTAGAGGGCAAAGGTGCATAATTGTATTTAAAGCCATGAGCTAAATGACATTGTCAATGAATATACGGACAAAATCATGGATTCTAGATCCAGTGAAAAGTCTAGTGGAAGTGGAGAAGCCAGAATAGGAGATTCGGAAATGGTAGGCAGTAAAGAAGGAAGAGAACTAGGAAAGAGGTATCTTGAATATATGGAGGGAAAACAAAAGAAAACAAAACAAACAAAGCTACAAGAAAGAAAGGATAACCAGCAGTGTCTAATATTGCTGATTGGCCAAATAATATAAACACAGGGAAGCGACTCTGGGATCAATGGAAAGAGAAATGGGGTAGTGATTATAGGAGGACATGGGGTCCAGAGACGGTTTATTTTATTCAAGGTTGTTTGCATGCTACTGGCAATGCTACCACAGAGAAAAATTGCTGCTGAGGAAAAGAGAATTCTTGCAGAGTTTAAATTGTAGAGAGTGCATCTAATCCCAGGAATTTGGGATTTCTTTTGGCTGAATTGATAATTTTGAGCTTGTGCACTGCAAAATTAAGAACGAAACTCAAAATTGCCCAGCACAGTAGTAAGCCTGTAACGACTAACCTGAAAAAGCCAGTCAACGTGATTCATTATATTTCTACAAAAATAAGCACTGTGAATGTGGTTGGCATAGATTAATTTATCATCCTACAGTGTTAATGTTGTGGAATGAAATTAATACTCAAAACTGTGCTAATTTTATATTATTTAATTAGAGTAATATAGTCAGGATAGAATTTTTGGGTTTGAATATAAACTTAAAGAACATCTAGCTCTATTATCTCATATTATAATAGGTGGAAACTTGGCTGTAAATTGCCCAAAGCCATACAAAGTAGCTTTGGATGGTGGAGAGGTTGTGAAAAGGTGATCTTGATATATCCTATCTTTTTAACCTTACTTAATAAATATGTAGATTTAATGGAGTGTGGTGATTCATATCTGAAGAGTCTTCTAAATGTCCAAATATTTCTTTGGAAAATATCTTTGTTTTGCTATAAAGAATAAGGGTGTTTGTGTGTGTGTGTGTGGGGGGGTGTATGCGTGTTACATGCAGCTTAGGTTTTTACCCTCTTCAATGTTCTTATAATGTATTTTCAGAATATGTCTTCAGAAATGTAAATTATGAAGTAGTAGCAATATTTAATGACTGCCTTTTAAAGCAGTAGTATCTTTACTCATCAATCCTGTTTTTTTACAACAGCCATTTACTGAACACTGCTTTCATGCTACACGCTCTGTTTACATTACCTGGAAACTTGACAGTTGTCAGTGGGGTAAGTTTTATTTTGCAATATTATAGATTTAGGCAATAGAAATCTAGAGGTTTGAAATAACTTCCCTAAGGTCACTCATATATTCATTGTTGGTGGCCAAATCTAGATTTGAACTTGCATATGTCTGATTTGAAAATCTCAATTTTTTCGTATTGTAACACACTACCTATGTCAATGACTGAATTTCTAACTGCAAAACATTATGCAGTAGTATATAAGTGCCCTTAGATGTGGGTCATTTTAAAATAATTTTTATTCTGGGAGAAAATGATATGAAGGAGGAAATAAATTTTAAAATTCTAGCATCTTAGAGGTGCCCGAACTTTAATTTGTTGGTAAGAGGTATAATATGACAAAATGTCATAGCCGGGCTTGTGTCCTTGCATAGCACTTAACATGTGTGTAATTTTAGGCAAATTGCTTTAACTCTGAATCTGAGCTCTTCATCAGAAAAAAGTTTGTTATAATAACTACTTCAGAGTTTGTGAAGTTTAAATTACACATATTTTGACAGTACATAAGGGCATAATGTGCTATTCCTCAAAACTTGAGGGTAAGGATATATTTGAGAATAAAATTGTGGACAATCCACATGTAAGTAAGATTTATCAAAGGAAATGAAAATGCCTATATAACAATAATTCAATGGTTAGGCACACTGGAAGATTTCAATGCTAAACAAGTTGTACTCTCCAGTTTTAAGCCCTTGTTTATTTTTTATTTTTTTTACTTATTTTTAATTTAATTTCTTTAAATTTACATCCAAATTAGTTAGCATATAGTGCAACAATGATTTAAGAAGTAGATTCCTTAGTGCCCCTTATCCGTTTAGCCCGTCCCCCCTCCCAAAACCCCTCCAATAACCCTCTGTTTGTTATCCATATTTATGAGTCTCTTATGTTTTGTTCCCCTCCCTGTTTTTATATTAGTTTTGTTTCCCTTCCCTTATGTTCATTTGTTTTGTCTCTTAAAGTCCTCATATGAGTGAAGTCATATGATATTTGTCTTTCTCTGACTAATTTCGCTTAGCATAATACCCTCCAGTTCCATCCACGTAGTTGCAAATAGCAATAATTCATTCTTTGTGATTGCCGAGTAATATTCCATTGTATATATATGCCACATCTTCTTTATCCATTCATCCATCGATGGACATTTGGGCTCTTTCCATACTTTGGCTATTGTTGATAGTGCTGCTATCAACATGCTAAACATGGGGGTGCATTTGTCCCTTCGAAACAGCACACCTGTATCCCTTGGATAAAGGCCTAGTAGTGCAATTGCTGGGTCATAGGGTAGTTCTATTTTTAGCTTTTTGAGGAACCTCCATACTGTTTTCCAGAGTGGATGCACCAGCCTGCATTGCCACCACAATGCAAAAGAGATCCTCTTTCTCCGCATCCTCGCCAAAATCTGTTGTTGCCTGAGTTGTTAATGTTAGCCATTCTGACAGGTGTAAGGTGATATCTCATAGTGGTTTTGATTTGTGTTTCCCTGATGATGAGTGATGTTGAGGGTTTTTTCATGTGTCGGTTAGCCATCTGGATGTCTTCTTTGGAGAAGTGTCTATTCATGGCTTTTGCCCTTTTCTTCACTGGATTATTTGTTCTTTGGGTGTTGAGTTTGAGAAGTTCTTTATAGATTTTGGATACTAACCTGTGATCTGATATGTTGTTTGCAAATATCTTCTCTTATTCTGTCAGTTGCCTTTTAGTTTTGCTGATTGTTTCTTTCACTGTGCAGAAGCTTTTTATTTTGATGAGGTCCCAGTAGTTCATTTTTGCTTTTGTTTCCCTTGCCTCCAGAGACGTGTTGAGCAAGAAGTTGCTGCAGCCAAGATCAAAGAGGTTTTTGCCTGCTTTCTCCTTGAGGATTTTGATGGCTTCCTGTTTTACATTTAGGTCTTTCATCCATTTTGAGTTTATTTTTGTGTATGGTGTAAGAAAGTGGTCCAGGTTCATTCTTCTGCATGTCGCTGTCCAGTTTTCCCGGCACCACTTGCTGAAGAGACTGTCTTTATTCTATTGGATATTCTTTCCTGCTTTGTCAAGGATTAGTTGCCCATATGTTTGTGGGTCCATTTCTGGGTTCTCTATTCTGTTCCATTGCTCTGAGTGTCTGTTCTTGTTTCAGTACCATACTGTCTTGATGATTACAGCTTTGTAGTATAGCTTAAAGCTTTCTATAGTTTTCAGTGTTTAGATTTTTCACCTCTTTGGTTACATTTATTCCTAGGTATTTTATGGTTTTTGGTGCAATTGTAAATGGGATTGATTCCTTAATTTCTCTTTCTGTTGCTTCATTGTTGGTGTATAGGAATGCAACCGATTTCTGTGCATTGATTTTATATCCTGCAACTTTGCTGAATTCATGAATCAGTTCTAGAAGTTTTTCTGGTGGCATCTTCAGGGTTTTCCATGTACAGTATCATGTCATCTGTGAAGAGTGAAAGTTTGACCTCCTCCTGACTGATTTGGATGCCTTTTATTTCTTTGTGTTTTCTGATTGCAGAGGCTAAGACTTCCAATACTATGTTGAATAACAGTGGCAAGTGGACATCCCTGGTTTTAAGCCTTTGTTTAACAGAAAAAAAGTGACATGAGAAAAAGCATCCACAGAATTATTTGAACCATTAAAATAAGAAGAATTTAGTTCCATTTTTTTTTCTGGATGGCCCATAAAAATGGACTTGAACATTATGGGCATTGAAGATGTGTAGATTGTTAAGAAGTAGGTATAGATTGCCAGGCTTCATTGTAATTGAGTAAAATAGCTAAGTATTTGAAGTTTATTTTATTTTATTTTATTTTATTTTATTTTATTTTATTTTATTTATTTTATTGCATTAAGAAATGCATGTGGTGTAACATCATACTAGAAAAATAAGTAACATATCGTGCCGTTATTTCTTTTTCCTAAAAGGTATATAGAAGTGTAATTGACATACTAAAAACTGCACATATTTAGAAAGTACTATTTGGTAAGTTTTGGTATAAATATTCACCCATTAAACTACCCCCATGATGAATATAGTGACCATAATCATCACCTCCAAATTTTCTCCATGCTGTCTTATAATCCCTCTCTTCTGTCTTTGTCTCCTACCCACAATCACCAAGCACTCTTCTGCTTTCTGTAACTATAAATTAGTCTGAATTCACCATATTTTTTCATAAATGGAGTCATGCAGAATTTACTCATTTTGCCTGGCTTTTTTTTAAACTTACCATAATTATTTTCAGATTATCCATGTTGCATATATAGGCACTTCATTTTTTTAAATAATAGAGGAATACTCCATTGTATGCATTTACTACTATCTTTTTATCCATTTATCTGTTGGTGGATACTTGTGTTGTTTTCATTTTTTGACTATCAGAAACAGACCTGTTATGAAGATTTATGTACAAGTCTTTATACGCTCTTATGCTTTCTCCTTTCTTATGAAATGCCTAAGAGTGAAAATACTGAGTTAAAAGTTCGGCATATATTTGACATTTTAATGTACTTCCAAAGTGTTTTCCAAATGGGGTAGGAACATTTTACATTCTACCCAACAACACACATGAAATTTAATTGTCCACATCCTTACTGACATTTGGTATGATCCATATTTTAAATTTAAACTGTTTAAATAAATGTATAGTGGTATCTTTTTGTGATTTTAATTTATGTTTCTTTAATGTTTAATAGTGTTGAGCATCCTTTCATAAGCTTATTTGACATCCTTATGTTACCTTTGCTGAATTATCTGTTCAAATATTATTCTCATTTCTCAATTGAATTGTCTATAGTCTCATTATTGAATTTTGAGTACTATTTATCCATTCTGGATAAATCCCTTACCAAATATATGATTAGAAAATATTTTCTGCTAGTATTGTCTTTTCATTATCTTAACAGAATCTTTTAAAGAGAAGTTTCTAATTCTATGATGTCTATCCATCATTTTTTAAATAAGTGATGCTTTTGATAGTGTATGTAAACTTAGATAAATGCTTAACAGAAGTTCAAAAGATTACTATAATTTTCTAGAAATTCAATTGTATTTTTAATATGAAAATTTCAAACATATGCAATCTAAGGGAACTGCTTACATTCATCACCTCTTTTCAACAGTTATCAATTCAAGGCCAATCTTGTTTTATGTGGATTTCTTCCCTCTTCCACATGCTCCCAAGATATTAAAATTTTTAAAGCATATTATTGATGTATATGGAGAAATCTGCAAATCATTGAGTGTTTAACTCAATAAATGTTCACAGATGAAAACATTTTACTGTATTTTCATTGTATGTATGTGTATATATTCAGAATCTCAATCAAGAATTTAAATATTACTAGCTCACAAGACCACTCATGTTCTCAAAGGAATCTCTATCCTTTCACTATCATGCAAGAATTTTGTCTGTCGCTAAATTTATATAATATAATCATACAGTATGTCCTCTTTTATGTCTCAATTATTTTGTTCGCTATATGTTTATTAGTTTATCTGTGGTGTTCCATGTAGTAAATTATTTGTTCATCTGATTGCCGTATAATATTCCATTGTATGAATATAACAATTTACTTATTATTAATTCCATTATTAATGGACATTTGGATTGTATTCAGTTTTTGGCTGATCTCAATATATATTTTTTAAGTTTATTTATTTATTTTGAGAGAGAGAAAGAGAGAGAGAGCAAGTGAGCATGAGTGGGGGAGGGGCAGAGAGCTAGCTATATATAGAGAGAGAGTGAGAGAATCCCAAGCAGGCTCCACACTCAGAACGGAGACTGACATGGGGCTCATTCTCACAACCAGGAGATCATGAACTGAGCTGATATTAAGAGTCAGATGTTTAACTGACTGAGCCACCTGGGTGCCCTGCTCCTCTGAATATTCTTATACATTTTGTTGTTGTTATTGATTATATACATAAATTTTTTGTTGGGTACATAGCTAAAGAAGAAATTGCTGGCTGATTTGAGTACACATATGATTAGTTTTAGTAGATACTGATGGTTTTTATAAGTACGTGCACCAGTAAGATATGAAACAATATTGCATCCATGCATACCATATGATATTCTGAAAAATAATTTTTAATCATATAATTGCCTTGTTATAGTATGCTTGTACCTATAGTTAATGAAAACAATATTGTTTTAGCATATTATTACACTTATCTGCCATTTGCACTTTTTTTTCATAACTAATTTTTGTGAACTTGTTCAATTCTTCGGTTCAATCGCTGCATTTCTAGAAGTGCAAAGCTGAAAACTGGATCTTAAATGAGGAAACTGACCAAAGTTTTTCTACTCTCTGATGTTTCAACACAGTGTTGATTTGGTCTCTCTAGATAATATTTTTGGTCCATTTCGTTATAACTGCAATAGTTTTAAAACAACACAAAACAGAGTAGTATCCTAAAGCCTGGTACATAGATGAACAATAAATGTGATTCTCCTCTTTCTATTACAGTAATCTTTTTACAATTTCCTTTAGCATTTTCATTATTGTTAACATCTAGTGTTTTATAAAAAGTGCTTCCATGGCCACAGCTTTAGTACCATCTAGACAAAAAGTAGCAATCCATTGCCATGTAACCCTTCAAGTTTCAATGACAAATCAATACCACATCTCTATGAAACAAGTATATTTTAACAGTGTTTTCACAAAGGACCTGACCTACCCCATCTTTATGTAAGTTTGGGACCAATCCAAATAGCAGTATAGATCTTAGTAAAATGTTCCCATGTGAAGAAATACTGTTGAAGGCTTTGAAATAAGCTCATAATAATAAAAATAAAATAATCACTTCAAAAATTCAAATAACTCACTGTTGTTATTGCAAATAAACCAGTTACTGATTCATGGTTTTCAGTATAGTGAGCAAAATTATTTGGATTACACATAGACTATCTTATACTTAGTTATTATTTAAAAACCATTGCATTTTTGTGTGTTCATATCTGTCTGGATTCCATATTTATTGGAGGTAACTGACAGAAAGCCAGAGAATTCAGGGAACAGCATAGTAGTATAGCATAGTCTGGTGTTCTGTATGATTTTACTTATTGCAACTTGTGAATAAATATTTTCACATTGGATAGTGAATGGATAAATTGAGTACAGGTTATAAACCAATTAGGTTGCCTGAAGTGATTGAGGCATACAAGATTAGAGCAGAAGCAAACATGAGGACTCATTTGTACATAAATAATGTAACCAAAGAGATATAAAAAGTAAAGCTTCTCATTCTTTTTCTCAAGTCACTCACTAATTGATGCGTAGTCTTCTACACAAGCCTGTTAGAAAACAAAGGACAGATGATAGAACTTGATCCTTTGATATTTATTGATCCCAAGTAAGTACTAATTATTGCTGGAGATACTCTTAGAGGACAAAAGGAAATTAAAAAAAAAGTCCTCAGAGAGTTTATAGTTTAGTTGATCATATGTAATATGTATGTACTATAGGTGGAAATTTAAGAAAATGTGCAAAACAATGTAGAGTTTCTAAAGGGTTGAGTATAACATTCATTTTGTTGAGTTTTTAATGAGATAGGTCAACCGTTTTATTCTATTTAGTATTTAACCTATTTTTGGAAATCTTCTAATTTAGTCTGTGCCATAAGAATTCTTCCCATTTGTGTATGTTATAAGGGCTGTTCAGTAGTCTATTTAATTTTTACCTGTAGAATCATTACCCTTCGTATACAGCAAAATTATCTGTGCAAATACAGACTCCTTAACTTTATAGCTGGATATTAGATATAAAAGGTTTAGGATAGTGGCTCAGGCATTGGTATTTTTAAAAAGCTCCATAGAGAATTCTGATTCCAAGAATTAGTTTCCCATTCAATTCACTTTCTTTCCCTGTGTCTGCCATATGTCTGTGGCACTAAATTCTAGCAGCTCCACACCAGAATTATTGTTCTCTTCTTCCTTGGCAGACAGATTGCATTTCTCAGCCTCCTTTACAGTTAGGTATGGCCATTTGGTTGAGTTCTAGCCAATATGGTGTGAGCGGTAGTGATTTGTGATTTCAACAAAGAAGATATTTCTATTAAGGCTTACATGCTCTTCCTTTTTTGTCAGTTGGATGCTTTTTTCATGACCAGCTTTTATAGCCATGAGTTGAAGATTCCAGACACACCATCAATCCATGTCCCTAAATCAATGTGTGTAGAAGAACATTTCTACTGACACAGAAATTGTTTGTGAACAAGAAACAAACCTGTATTGTGTTTGAGACATTATTTAAATATAGAACTTTTTGTTATAATTAACCAGCTCTAACTAATATAGTACCAAACTACTAGTTACTAAACTAGAAGACATTGTTTCTGTCCTTTAAGAGGACCAAAGTCTAAGGGTAAAATAAATAGATAAATAAATAATGATGATATAATGTGAAACCCATTTAATAAGATGAAAAATACAGACAGGTAAGCAATTTGTCGAAGGGAAGGAGGGAGGAGGGGTGGATGATCAAAAGAGTCAGGGAGCTATATAGAGAAGAGGTATTTTGAAAAAGGCCTAAAGAATGAATAAGACTTTACCAGGTAGATAAAACAGTTTAGACCGAAGGTTCAGGCACATAGAATTACAAGGGTGTTTAAGTGACTAGGACTGGAGACATAGCAATAGAGGCTGATGGCTAGTAATGGATTGGATTGTGATCTTTACACCATGCTATGAACTTGGAATTTATTCTAAAAGCAATCAATAGACACCAGTTTTGAAAGAAGTAATAGAATCAATAGAATCAGCTCTGTTTTGAGATAGTACACTCAAGGAAGAGAGAATGGGGACAGAGAATATGACCAGGAAGTTTTTTTTAAGTTTATTTATTTATTAGAGAGAACGGAGAGAAAGAGGGAGAGAGAGAGAATCCCAAGCAGACTCTGCACTGTCAGTGCAGAGCCCGATGTGGGGCTCGAACCCATGAGCCATGAAATCATGACCTGAGCCAAAACCAAGAGTCTAATGCTTAGCTGACTGAACTACCCAGGTGTACCTGATTAGGAGGTTTTGAAAAAATGTTCTGACATCAAGTGATATAATTATGGTACTAACATTAGGATGGCTAGAAGATAGATGCAAGAGATCTTTAAAAGGATAAAAGGAAGTATTTAACAAGGAATTGAATATCTGGACCATGAGGATGTTGGTAGAATTGCTTCAAAGTTTCAACTTGGGCAAATGGGCATATAGTGGTGATCTTCACTGAGAGGGGAAACTTAACAATAAAAACAATAAAAGTGAAAATGGCTTTCTTTTATCAGGCTCTTAATATGTATTCTACTAAGTGATTTGTATTAATTTATTGAAACCATACAGCTACTTTATGAAGTTAGTACTATTTTTTCTGCTCTTTGCAGAGATAGTAACTGAGATTCAGAGAAGCTAAAAACTTGCTCAAGATGATAATAAGGAAGTAGATGGAAAAGCAGGATGTGTGAGTATAGCTCTAGAACCAAGATCTTAATCATCACACTGTTATGCCTCCCCCCCAAAAGATGGAAAATTAATTTCTGATATGCTGAATTGTAATTGACTATGAGTCATTTGGCTGAGAATTTGTGGACAGTTTAAATATAGCTATGTGTTTTGTGAAAGGACAGGCTCAAGCATAGCTATGACAGTTGAAGATGTGTAAGTAAATTCTATTTCACAGAGAATATTATAATGAAGAAATAGGAGGGATTGAGAAGGTTATATTAATGAATACCAATATTTATGGGCATGGCAAGGAAAAAATCAGTAGAAATGATAAGTGTCAGCACCCTATGAATCAAAACATTTCAAAGGAGTTGGGGCATCTGGGTGGCTCAGTCAGTTAAGTGTCTGACTCTTGATTTTAGCTCGGGTCATGATCTCATGGTTCGTGAGTTCAAGCCCTGCATTGGGCTCTGTGCCGTGTCAGTGAGAAGCCTACGTGGAGTTCTCTCTCCCTCTCTCTCTGCCTCTCCTCCACTCTGTGCTCTCTCTCTGTATTTCTCTTTCTCAAAAATAAATCAATAAACTTTTTAAAAAATTAAAATGAGAATCAAAAAGGAAAGAATTTGGTGTCATGGACAGCTAGGAAATGGGAGTTCCTTAAGGAAGAGATGATAAAGATGCCAGGTGTAGCAGAGTCTTCAAGTCATATGAAAGTGGAAAGAAATCAGTGGTGACTATTGCCAGGTTAATTTGAATGTATGCCAATTGAAGTGGAAAGAGTTGAAAATTCTTTGGGGGGAGAGGTAAGAAAATAAGTGGAGGCAACAAAAGTCTCCCAAGACTTGAGGAGATAGACGTCTCCAGGTAATACATTTTCAGGATGAACACAACTTGAAACTGTTTTCAAGATGTACTTTCATAATTTTCCATAAAACTGTCAATCTCCCAAAGTCTTAATTATCTTCAGAATTTTGACTCTAGTTTATAGCATTAATTGTTTATAAAAATCTATTTTGTCATACAACTCTCAGTAAGAGTCCTTCCAGTTACTTTATTTAAATCTTGCCTTCTGCAGTTTTACTCTTATTCTTTTATATGAGAGAACAACTATGGCTATTGCCCCTAATCATTTACCATGTCTGGGAACATTGCTGATTTCTAATAACATAAATCAACTTCCAGAGCTACATAAATGCTAACTGGACAGAATTGAAACCTAGTGATCCATTATAAGGCTTTAACTTAAAGCCAGAGAAACCATGGGATTAAAACAACTTGGAACAATGGAAAAAGCCAATAAATACAAATTTAGGCTTAATGCCTTAAAATAAAAATTTTAAAGATAAAGATCTATTACTTTGTATAGAGATGATCAGAAATAAGTAATATGTTGGCAACCAGATTAATAAAGACTCCCTCCTAAACTGTTAAAATTTATTTCTCTGGTTTAATGTCTGATTAAGACTGGGTAAGTCCTAATATATGAACATTAAATCTCTGGGATTTTACACAAAAGAAAACCTGCACAAGAGCTATCCTTGGAAGCTGACTTTTGATTTTTGTTTATATTTGGGTGTGTGGGAGAGGACAAGAAAGCAAATGTTACCTATGAAGTTGCCAGTCTCATTTTCTTCATTGTCAGTTGACGTTTTTCTATATTTATTGATGCTCATCAATTAGGCCACCGAAATGAAAATGGGAAATATTTTGCCTCAAGAAAATTATACAGTAGTGGTAAAGACAAATAGTTAAAAAATAATAGATTTAATATAGACTGTGACACATGGTGTAATGGAAGAAAGGAAAGTGATAAAGTAGTTCTGAAATAAGTAGGTCTGTTCTCATAGATTATACTGTGTTCTCAATAGATAAATCAAAAAATAAATAGCTCTTAGTAGCTAATTACATTTGAATCCAAAACGAGTTAGAGTAGAGGGTAGTTCTGACATGACACAAAAAGAGATGCTGGCGCATTTCATTCCCCAGCAAAAGAGCATACAAGGGCTTGTGATGTGGCATTTGTGTGCCTTTACTAGTTGTATCAGAACATCTGGAGCTTCAGGAACAGTAAGGAGAGAGTAAACAGCAATTCCTAGGAAATGAGTAAGTTATTAATAGACCTAGCCAAAAATTTAGGTAAGAAATGGTGAAAGCTAGGGCTAGTGGTAGAAGTTTAGGTAAAGAAAGGGAAGAACTGAAATTAAATATATATATATATATATATATACACACACACACACACACACACATATATATACACATATGTATGTATATATATGGCAATAAATATATACAATAATGTAATTAATAATATATAAAATTATATATAATAGCAATATTACATATAATTATATGTAATAGCAACAATATATAATTATATATAATAGCAATAATATATATAATAATTAAATATATTTATCTATATCATCTGTATCTATACCTGTATCTTCTATATCTATATCTATATCTATATCTATATCTATATCTATATCTATATCTATATCTGTGGCACTGGTTATAGATAAAATGAAGGAAGAGGGAGATGTCCAGAACTCCAAATTTTTGTCTTGGGTAATAACTGAAAGTAAACATAGAGATAAGTTTGGAGGAGATATGTAGAATTGGAGGTGCCTTTGAAATATCTGAATGTTGAGTGTCTTAGTCCTTTTGGGCTGGCATAACAAAAATAACATAGACTGGGTGGCTTAAACAGCAATTGATTTCCCACAGTTCTGGAGGCTGCAGAATCTAAGATTAAGGCTCTGATATATTGAAGGTCTGGTGAGGACTGGCTTCCTGGTTCTCACTATAGCCTCGCATGGTGGAAGGGGCTAGTAAGCTCCCTGGAATCTTTTTTATAAGAGCACTAATCCCACTCATGAGGGCTCCATCTTCATGATGTTATAATTTTCCAAAAGCCCCTCCTCTCTTTTTTTAAGTTTATTTATTTTGAGAAAGAGAGAGAGAGAGTGCACAAGGGGGGGAGGAACAGAGAAAGAGGGAGAAACAGAATCCCAACTAGGCTCCATATTGTCAGTGCAGAGCCCAATGCAGGGCTTGAACTCACGAACTGTGAGATCATGACCTGAGCTGAAATAGAGAATCGGAGGCTTAACTGTCTGAGCCACCCAGGCGCCCCTAAAAGCCCTCCTCTTAATACCATCACATTGTGGCTTAGTTTTCAACATGTGAATTTGTGGGAGACACAAACATTCAGTCTATAGCACTAAGGTTAGAGGCCAGCACTAAAAATCGACTTACACAATTGCTGATGGATCTCATACTATCTATCAGTAGTAAACAACCTGGATTTTATGACTATAAATAGATTAAGAAATAGAGCTGTACAATCCAAGCAAGCTGTCCGTTGAGACAAAACAGGAAAAATTTTAAGATATAGTATTAATTCTCAGTGATATTTAGCTCATGATATCAGGAAAATAACTTCAAGATCTGTGATAGAAGTTGTTTCAAAATATAAACCAAAACATGGTTTGTGAATTAGAAAACTTGATATCAATAGGGAATCAGAAAATCCTAAAAAGTGAAGAAAAAATCAACAGAAAAATTGTGTTCTACTGGAAAATATATAAAAGAGAAATAAATTTTAAAAGAGAAGAATGCACGAAATTTAAAAGAGTGAATTTGTTATTTATTTAATTATAAGAAAGGAAGAGTGAATCAGAAGGAAGATAGCCAATAAATAAAGAAATAAGAAGAAACATTGCATGATAGCCAAAACCAAAAAACAATAAAACACCCAAACTTGTTCCTTAGGTACTGAGCAGGATTACAAAAAAAGTAGCTATATTAGATATTTACTAATGACATGTCTTTATTTTGCAATGGTAAAATAGGAGTTGCAGGTAAACTAAACCAAAATCCTACAAAATCCCATACATTGAACCAACAAACAAAAACAAATATTAAAAAGACTGGGGTCTGGACTGGTTTCAGGTGTCTAATATGGTAGTAAAAGTTTGGATGACATACAGCAATAATTATAGATTTTTGAGTCTTTGATTTCTATACCCAGAAAAATTATCTTCCCTTTAGGAAGTAGAATTAAAAAAAAAAACATGCAGTTGATCTTCATTTGTGGATTCTGTATTTGTAAATTTGTCTAGTCAGTAAAATGTATTTCTAACCCTGAAATCAATACTCATAGTGCTTTCATAGTCTTTCAGGGATATGCACATGTGCAGAACAGCAAAAAATTTGAGTTGCCTAATGCAAAATTTCCTGGTTGAAGTTAGACAAAGTGACACTCTGCCTTGTTTCAGCTCTCCTTTTGTAAAAAAGCATACTTTTCACAGTCTATCTAGTGCACTGTTTTTCACTTTTTTGTGCTTCGGTTAGTGATTTAGCTGTTTGAAATAATTTCTAAGGGTAGTGTTAAAGTGCCATCTCTTGTTCCAAAGTAGAAGAAAGCTATGATGTATGTTAGATAAGTTCCATTCAGGTATGAGTTATAATGCTATTACTGTATATTCAATGTTAAAAATTCAAAATAGATTAAATAAGCTGTCTTTAAGCTGAAATTATGTATTGATGGGGTGGTGGAAATATTGAGACTGGGGACTCACAATAACCTAACTCTGTATTTCTGTTAGGAGTCATGAATCAACATTCACTAATTCTGTATTTGCAGCAAATTTATAGAACATAACTGCCGCAGATAACAAGAATTGTTGTACTTGTGGACATAAAGGATTAGCCATTTCTGAGAAGAAATCTAAAGGATGAACAAACTTCAATTACAATGCTGATGAATCCCACAAGCAATGTGGTAGGCAAAAGAAGCCAGACACAAAAGAGCATATACATTATTAATTCATTCATATAATGTTCAAAACCAGGTCATACTACACTGTCCTGGTAGAAGTCTGGATAGTGGTTGCTTTTGTGGGGATATGTGATCAGAGAGGGCACAAGAAGTGCTTTCTGGATGTGGTAATCTTCTGACATTGATGTAGATGCTTGTTACATGGATTTGTTCAGTTTCTGAAAATTCATTGAGATGTACAATCATGATTAGTGTCCTTTTAACGATATATGTTATACAGAAAAAAATGGGATATTATGCATAAACAAAAAGAAGTGATTTATATTTATATTAATATAAAGGAATGTCAAACACAATATTAAGCCAATAAAGGAGATTGATGATAATGTATGATATCATTTATATACTTTTAAAAAATAGTCTAAAGCCTATAAAAGAATCAATACTGTTTACAGATAAATAGGTTTATGTTAAAATTATGACAGAATGCATGCAAATGATAAACATGAAATACAGGAGAGTAGATAATTTGGGGAGGAGAAGAAAAACTTAAGCAAACTTATTTAGAGGCTTCTAATTATTTTATATAATACTTTATTTTTAAAGTGTATGGTTGATACATAGATGGGCTATTTATCTACCCACATCTTGAAATAATTTCATATTTCTGATCAAATATTTCATTATATTAAAAAGGTACACATTAAGATAAATCTTACAGAAAATTCCTGATTGCTTTACCAATATAGGCAGCTCAAATATACAAGAACATTCTTTGTTTATTTTTTATTTTATTTACTATTTTAAAAAAATTTTAAGTTTTAAAATTTATTTTGAGAGAAAGAGAAAGAGAGCATGAACAGGGGAGGGGCAGAAAGAGGGAGAGAAAGAATCCCAAGCAGGCTCTGTGCTGCCATTGTGGAGCCTCAGGGCAGGACTGGAACTCAGGAACCATGAGATCATGACCTGAGCCAAAATCAAGAGTCGAATGCTTAACTGACTGAATCACCCAGGTGCCCCACAATAACGTTATTTAAAAGGAGGTTAAAACTTCCATAATCACACTAAGAGATAACATTAAAATTAGGGGTTAGATATATTCCAAATAAGGAGCTTCTAAAATTCAGCTATGTCAAAAGAGTGAATGAATGTCCAGGATGGCATTGGGGGTGGGTGGGTAACCTCAAGAGATTTTTAACCATATGAAGCTTACAATGCCATTGAGTGGGCATTTAGCCATGATGTGGCTGTTAATAGAATCCTGAAACAATATAGTATAAATGGACTTGCCAGAATATCATTTACATGTAAAGACTTTCTTGAGTTATTTCAATCTCGGTGTCTGCATTTATAAAACTGATATTGAAAAGCATTTACCACTCAAACTGGTAATGAGGATTAACAACAAAAAAGACTGAAGCTTAAAAATTTCTTGGGGCACCTGGGTGGCTCAGTCAGGTAAGTGTCCAGCTTCAGCTCAGGTCATGAACTCATGGTTCATGAGTTCGAGCCTTGCATTGGATAGTACTGCACTGGTAGAACAGAGCTTGCCTGGGATTCTCTCTCTCTCCTTCTTTCTCTGCCCCTCCCCTACTCTCTCTCTCTCTCAAAATAAATAAATAAACTTAAAAAAATGCCACATAATTTCTAAAGAATGATTTAAAATATTTGTGAACTATAAGAGTTTTTAAAATTTGTTCAACATTATATAATTTTATGATTTGATATAATACTAAGAGAGATTAAGTTTGTTTGTTTTTGTGTTTGTTTTATGTTGTTGCTGTAAGCAACAATGCCAGATAAAACAAGGGATAGCTCCCAACTCATGGTAGGAGCAGTTAATTCATGTTTCTCTTACTGAGTTTAGATAGAATCCATTCCTCTAGGACAATGGAAAAATGGGGTTGGAAGAATTCTCTTCCTCTCCCCTGTCTCCTTTAAAACAAACAAACAAACAAATGACCACTTCCATAGAAAGGATGCTAGACTAAATGGATCGTTAATATGATTTGGAATGGCAAATTCTCTCCTTTTATGCTCAGAAAAACTGTCATTCTTTGAGCTATGACCTTTAGCCTGGTATTCTTGGGGACATGCAGTGATTTGTCGACAGATCTGGAGGAATGACAACTCTTATTCCTGACGTTATCTTGCCAATTCTCTCTTCTTTTGGTGGTTTAGCTAGTTATTTATCATGCAACTCTTCCACTTCCAATAGCTCAATAGTACGTGTAATTTTTATAACATTAAAAATAAAAATAATATTTCACAAGAAATCAGTAAATAATGTAAATATTGTTTTAGAAACTTTTCTTGGCCTCACAGGCTTTATGTTTCCCATTTGCTTCCGGCATTAAAATGTTACACAAAACACCAGGCTAAAAAAGACAGATTTCCAAGGAGCTGAGCTGTAAATTCTTGACATATTATTTGATGAAGGTAAATAGTGTCATTTTCTACTTTATTAACTTCATGTGATAAACACTCTGATCTTAAAAAATTTATTATATTTGGAAGAGAGAAGAGATAGCTTGTTTAGAGTCACCCTACCCATAATTTATTGGGCCCTTCTGTGACTGCTATGGATCTCAAACTCTGATCTGTTAATGTTATCTAGTATTTGGCTAATGGGATATATTTTCTTTTTTTCTTTATCTAAAAATGTGACAAAAGAAGACTAAGAGATGTTTTCCCAAAGGGCAATGGGATTTATGAATCATCAAATACATAAATCAGTTGTCTTCCTCCCTTTCTTTCTTTCTTTCTTTCTTTCTTTCTTTCTTTCTTTCTTTCTCTTTCTGACAGCAATCCATTCCTATTTAAATCTGTTTATAGATTATCATTATCCTAGTTCTCTTATAGTTTTTCTTCTTATTGTAACTTCTGTCATTTCCAAGCAACACATGTGAATTTGACCTTGACATTGTTAATCTTGGCTGTGCTTTGCCACAACTTTATCTTCATTTCCTCCCTCAAAGCCTCAGTAAATAGACTGTGATTAATCAGGTAACTGAATAATTTTTAGCTCATATATTTTTGAGCCTAAGCAGTCAAATTACTTCTTATATCTCTGGGAATTATTAAACAGGATGTCCATTAACATTAGTGAATATGTGTGGCATTTTTCCTTAATAAGGACGCTGAGTGTATATGTACTATAACGAAGGATATTTTCTCTAGATTAGTGGCCCTCATCATTTTTTGTTTTTTGCAGAGACACACTTGACGGCTGATACTCTCATGACCAACATGTTCGCATGGAGTTACACTGGAGGACTTTCAGTCCCCCCTGCAAGTTCACTCTTTCCTGGTCACTCATGAATTCCCACTAAATGGCAGTGAATTACTATTAGAGTTATAACTACAAACAACTTTATTTAAACACTTTTCTTCGCGAAGTAATTTATTTGGGGAAAGCAATGCTTAAATATCATCAGTAACCAATCAGTTTACATGCCCCTCTCTGCCTGCCAGTACCTTACCCACAGTGGAGTGTTGTGGCTCTGATGATATCTATGGATGTAGACCTGAACTCAACACTGAAAACTCAGATTGGTCACCTGGCTATCTTTGCACACCTCTTTTATAGAATATGCTGTTGTGAAAGTAGTAATGGTTCAAGTTAGAAAACCAGAGAAGAGAGAAGTCCAGTTCCTAGACTTCTTGGTGACACCGGTAAGATAACAAAAGAATATTGACACTTGTTATGCTCTTGCTTTGGTTTATACTAAGACTTTCAACTCTCAAAATGAAAGAATGAGGATCTTATCAACCTAGAGGAGTCTAAAGATGCTATGGACTTGATTAGTAAAAACAAATAAAAGCAACGACAAAAAAATTGTTTCCCCATTAAAATGAAACCCTGATTACTGAAGGAATTATTTGCCTGATATATCATTTCAGGTCACATATGCTTTTAAGTATTTGATGAGTTAGTAGGTACCATGTTTGATTACAGTTCTTTGACATTTTCTACTGTGCTATTTAATAATAAATTGGAAAGAAAGGCCATTTAAAGCAAATGTTTACATTCTTTTAAATACACAAAGCAACTATGAGCCACAGAGACAACAAATCTAAAAAGAGAAGAGATTCTTAAGAAACGGGCTTAATTTATAAACCCTTAAAATCAGTGTGCAAAATTATGGGTATATGCATACGTGTGGTGAGAAAAAAGTTCATAACCTTTATTGGTTTCTTAAGTGGGGGTCATGATCTATTAAAAAGCTAAGGACTAAACACTACTTTAATAGTAATGTTTTATAAGAGACAGAATAACAATGTTCTGGTGGACTGGGGAATGAAAAGGGTACAGGTTGCCAAGTTAGATTGCTTTCCAGCCATTCTGACTGAATTTGCCACAACAGTATTTCGTTTTTAGTTAAAGGAAGTTGGTACAACACATATAATCACAAAAATGTTCACAATATCAAATACAAACAATTCTAGGGCTAATCATCTCGTGGGTCCTTTTCTGTTGCGTCTCTACATCGAATTGGGCTGAAGTTTGGCAAATTACGGCCCATGGTCCAAATCTGACCCACAGTCTGTTTTTATATGGTCTGCCAGCTAAGAAAGCTTTTACATTTTTTTGGAGAATTTGCAACAGAAAGCCTATGCATCCTGTAAAGTCTGTATATCCTGTAAAGATATATACTTTATGTTCCTTTATAGAAAAGTTCAATACCCCCAATCAGTGAATTAGACAATTCAGTAAGTCTTTTGGACAGTAGCTAATATTTATTAAGGGCTACAAATTGCCTGGTTATGTCCTGGAGCTGGTGATACATCAGTGAGAAAAAAAAATGACCCAGATTATTTGCTTTTACGAATCTCATTTAGAGGTTATTTAGAGGACACAAAAATAAAATAGCAGATGAATAAATTGAATCAATTTTATAGTATGTTCGAAAGGAATAAATTTTGTGGAGAAAAATGGAGCAGGATATGGGAATTTGGAAATTTTGAGGGACGAGTGAGATTAGCTCTTGAAAAGGTGGTTAGAGTTGACCTCACTCAGAAGGTAATATTGGTGCAGACTTGAAGGAGATTAGGAGATAAAAATGTAGCAAACAGTCAGTGCAAAAACCCTGAGATTGTATCTGATGTTCAATAAAGGTGGAGGAGAACAATTAAAAACTGACTTTTTACATTGATAAGCCATGTTTTAGTCTCTCTCAGGCACAGTTTCTCTTAAGCATATATAGTTTAAATTTTGCCACAAGTAAATCTCTCTTTATGTTATGAAAATACACCCAAGCGTAATGAATGAGTCGTCCGGGTTTCTGAATTAAAATGTTATCTGAAAGAGCATCAAGCGGGCTCCGTCAGCAGCTCCTGCTGGGACGTACCCGCCACGACTCGGTGGAGTGTTGCAGAGTCGAGGCGAGGGGCATCGGAGGAGCCGGATCTTGCTCGGGTATCCCGTTCAGGTCAAGGCAAAAAGTAGGCTCCCCCGCCTCCTCCTGGGTCGTTGCTTCTCGTCCAAGCTTGGCGATGTCCCGGGCTCTGGATAGGAGGCCTGCGGAGGATCCAAACTGATGAGGTCTGGGGGGCCCCTAGGGGCGACAGAGGTGGCGGCTAGAGGAACCCCTGCGAACCGCCGCTCCGGTTTGGATTGAAGCACGTGTGGGTCAGCGCTGTCATTGGTCGTGGTGCGTCAAAAATCAGAGACCTCCAGGGGTGCCTTGGTGGCTCCGGTGAAGCTCTTACTTCAGCTGAGGTCGTGATCTCACAGTTCATGAGTTCGTGAGTTCCTGCCCCGCACTGGGCTCTGGGCTGACAGCTCAGAGCCTGGAGCCAGCTTCAGATTCTGTACCTCCCCCGCTCTCTGCCCCCATCCTGCTTGCGCTCTGTCTCTCCCTCTCTTTTTTTTTTTTTTTTCAACGTTTATTTATTTTTGGGACAGAGAGAGACAGAGCATGAATGGGGGAGGGGCAGAGAGAGAGGGAGACACAGAATCGGAAACAAGCTCCAGGCTCCGAGCCATCAGCCCAGAGCCTGACGCGGGGCTCGAACTCACGAACCGCGAGATCGTGACCTGGCTGAAGTCGACGCTTAACCGACTGCGCCACCCAGGCGCCCCTCCCTCTCTCTTTTTTTAAAGTTTATTTATTTTTGAGAGAGAGAGAGAGAGAGAGCAAGTAGCGGAGGGGCAGAGAGAGAGAGGGAGAGAAAGAATCCTGAGCAGGCTCCAGGCTCTGAGCGGTCAGCACAGAGCTTGACATGGGACTTGAACCCACAAACCGTGAGATCATGACCTGAGCCAAAATCGGATGCTCAACTGACTGAGCCACCCACGCGACGCTCTCTGTCTCTCTTTCTCTCAAAAGTAAATGAACATTAAAAAAAAAAAAGCCTCTTAAAAAAAAAAGACCTCCAAAGTACAACAAACAGGAAAATACAGATAATCAAAGATTATCTCCATGCACAGGTCAAAATTTTTGGCAGCAAGGCAATGAAGAAGAAGCCAAAACAGTGACAGATAATTTTCTAAAAAAAAACAAAAAACAAACAAACAAAAAAAACCCACTAAAATTACAATGCAAAGCCCAGAATTGATATTGTTGCATTCCAACCTTCTGTGGGAAGACATGTAAGGACAGATAGTAATGTTACAGAGAATCAGCTATTCACTGATTGGGATCAAATTGGAGAAAATGCTTTGAAATGGAGAGAGGGAATGGGAAGATTTACCTCCAGTTAAGAAAAACTTTACATGGAGTCAGAAACAACAAGTTCAGTGTCCAAGTGCAAGTAGACACTTGGAGGAAAGAAAATTTTGATATAATGTGTGATGACTTGAAAGATGGTCAGAAGTGTCATATACCCAGTCCTACTGTAAATTTGAGGATGTTTTTCAATGCAGGCACGGCCAATAGTTCTACAAGGAAAAGATCTTATAGGATTAGCCCAAACTGGAACAGGGAAGACGTTGTCCTACTTAGTGCCTGGATTATCCATCTTGACTTACAGCCCATAATTAGAGAAAAAAAAGAACGGACCCAGAATGTTAGTTCTTACACCCACTAGGCAATTAGGTCTTCACGTAGAAGCAGAATGTTCTATGTATTCATATAAAGGCCTTAAAAGTGTTTGTATATATGGTGGTGGAGATAGAAATGGAAAAATACAATAACTGAAAAAAGGAGTAGATATTATTGTAACTCCTGGAAGACTGAATGATTTACAAATGAGTAACTGTTCCAATCTCAGAAGCATAACCTACTTGGTATTAGATGAAGTCGATAAGAAGCTAGACATGGGATTTGACCCCAGATAATAACGATTTTATTAGATGTGCACCAGACAGGCAGACTATTATGACAAGTGCAACGTGGTCATATGCTGTCCGTGGACTTGCACAATTTTATTTGAAAGAGCCAATGATTGTATATGTTGGTACTTTGGATCTTGTTGCTATAAGTACCATGAAACAAAACGTAATTGTCACCACAGAAGAAGAGAAATGATCTCATATCCAAGTGTTTTTTGAAAACTTGTCTCCCAAGGACAAAGTCATAATGTTTGTCAGCAGAAAAGTTTGCTCATCAAGTGACCCAATTCTGCGACATGGATTGGTGAGAGTCCCTTCACGGTGACAGAAAACAGATGGCCAAGAGAGAACATTAGAAAAGTTTAAAACAGGTAGAGTAAGAATATTGATTGCTTCAGATTTGACATCTTGAGGTCTCAATGTCCACGATATCACACATGTCTATAATTATGATTTCCCTGGAACATCAAAGAATGTGTACATAGAGTAGGGCGCACTGAAAGAGCAGGGAGGACTTAACATCCATTACCCTCATCACTAGAAATGACTGGAGGGTTGCTGGTGAGTTAATATTCTGGGTATCTTCTTTGAGAAATATCTGTTCATGTTGTTTGTCTATTTTTTACTTGGATTAGTTTTTGGAGGGATGTTGAGTTTTATAAGTTCTTTATATATTTTTGATACTAACCCTTTACTAGATATGTCACTTGAGCATATCTTCTCCCATTCTGTAGGTTGCCTTTTACCTTTGTTGATTGTTTCCCTTGGCCTGCAGAAGCGTTTTGCTTTGATGTAGTTCCAGAATTTGCTTTTCGTTTTTGTTTCCCTACTTGGGAGACATATTTAGAAAGAGGTTGCTATGGCTGATGTCAAAGAAGTTACTCTGTGTTCTCTTCTAGGATTTTTATGGCTTCCTTTCTCACATTTAGGTCTTTAATCCATTTGGGTTTATTTTGCATATGGTGTAAGAAAGTGGTCTAATTTCATTCTTTTGCACGTAGCCGTCCAGTGTTCTCAATACCATTTGTTTAAGATACTGCATTTTTCCCATTGGATATTCTTTCCTACTTTGTCAAAGATTATTGACCAAATAATTGGAGGTTTCTTTCTGGATGTTCTATTCTATTATATTGATCCATATGCCTATTTTTATGCCAGTACTCTATTTTAATTACTACAGGTTTGTAATATAACTCAAAGTCCAGAACTGTGATGCCTCGAGTTTTTCTTTTCTTTTTTTGTTTTTTAAGATCACTTTGTCTATTCAGACAGAGTCTTTTGCAGTTCCATGCGTATTTTAGGTTTTTTTGTTCTAGCTCTGTGAAAAATGCTGTTGGTATTTTGATAGGGATAACATTAAATATGTACATTGCTTTGGGGAGTATAGACATTTTAACAATATTTGTTCTTTCAATCCATGAGCATGGAATGTCTTCGCATTTCTTTGTGTTGTCTTGAATTTCTTTCATCAGTGTTTTATAGTTTTCAAAGTACAGATCTTTCACATCTTTGGTTAGGTTTATTCCTAGATATTTTGTTAATTTTGTTACTTTGGGTACAATTGTAAATATGATTGTTTCCTTAATTTCTCTTTCTGCTGCTTCATTATTAGTGTAGAGAAATGCAACAGATTTCTGTGCATTGATTTTGTATTCTGCAACTTTACTGAGTTTGTTTATCGGTTCCGGCAGTTTTTTGGTGGAGTCTTTGTTGTCTATGTAGTATTATGTCATCTGCAAATTGTGAAAGTTTTACTTTTTCCTTACTGATTTGGATTCCTTTTATTTCTTTTTGTTGTCTGATGGCTGTGGCTGGTACTTCTAGTACTATGTTGGTCATCCTGGTCATCCTGGTCTTGTTCCTGACCTTAGGGGAAAGCTCTCAGATTTTCTCCATTAAGGATGATGTTAACCGTTGGTTTTTCATAGATGGACTTTATTATGTTGAAGTAAGTTCCTTCTAACCCTGTTTTGTTGAGGGTTTTATTATGAATGGATATTGTACTTCATAAAATGCTTTTTCTGCATCTGTTGAAATGATTATGCGGTCCTTATCCTTCCTCTTACTGATGTGATGTATTGCATTGATTGATTTGCGGATGTGGAACCACCCTTGAAACCCAGGAATAAATCCCACTTGATCGTGGTGATAATTTTTTTAATGTATTGTAAAATTTGATTTGCTAGTATTTTATTGAGAATTTTCAAATCTATGTTCATCAGGGATATTGGCCTGTAGTTTCTTTTTTAGTGGTGTCTCTATCTGGTTTTGGTATTGAGGTAACATTGGCCTCATAGAATGGATTTGGAAGTTTTCCTTTCTTTTTTATTTTTTGCAATAGTTTGAGAAGAAAAGTTATTAACTCTTCTTTAACTGTTTGGTAGAATTTTCCTGTGAAGCCATCTGGGTCAGGACTTTTGTTTGTTGTGAGTTTTTTGATTACTGATTCAGTCTCCTTGGCTGGTAATCAGTCTGTTCAAATTTTCTATTTCTTCCTGTTTCTGTTTTGGTAGTTTATATGTTTCTAATAATTTATCTATTTCTTGTAGGTTGTCCAATCTGTTGACATAGTTCATATTATTGTCTTATAATTATTTGTACTTCTATGATGTTGGTTGTCATTTCTCCTCTCTTTTATTTTGTTTGAGTCCTTTTTCTTTTCATCTTGATAAGTCTGGGTAAAGATATATCAATTTTGTTGATTTTTTCAAAGAACCAGCTCCTGGTTTCATTGATCTGTTCTATTATTTTTAGTTTCTATATCATTTATTTCTACTCTAATCTTTATTATTTCCTTCCTTCTACTGGTGTTAGGTTTTGTTTGTTGTTCTTTCTCTAGGTCCTTTAGGTATAAGTTTAGATTGTTTATTTGAGATTGTTCTTGATTCTTGAGTAGGTCTGTATTCCTATAAAATTCCTTCTTAGAACCACTTTTGTTGCATCTCAGAGGTTTTAGACTATTTTGTTTTCATTTTCATTTGTTTCCATGTACTTTTTCATTTCTTCCTTTATTCGTGGTTGACCCATTCATCGTTTAGTAGCATGTTATTTAAGCTCCATGTATTTGTAGTTTTTTCAGAATTGTCCTTGTGGTTGACTTCTAGTTTCATAATATTGTGGTCAGAAAATATGCATGGTATGATTTTGATCTACTTGAATTCGTCAAAGTTTGTTTTGTGGACTAGTATGTGATCTATTCTGGAGAATGTTCCATATCCACTTGAAAAGAATGTGTATTTTGCTGTTTTAGGATGGAATGTTCTGAATGTATCTGTTAAACCCATCTGTTCCAGTGTGTCATTCAAAGCCATTGCTTCCTTGTTAATGTTCTGTTTAGTTCATCTGTCCATTGATGTAAGTAGAGTGTTAAAGTCCCCTATTATTATTTATTATCTGTTAGTTCCTTTATGTTTGTTATTAACTGATTTATGTATTTGGGTGCTTGTATGTTGGGTGCATAAATATTTACACTTGCTGTATTTTCTTGTTGGATTGTCCCCTTTATTATTATATAGTACCCTTCTTTTGTCTCTTGTTACAGTCTTTGCTTTAAAGTCTATTTTGTCCAACGTCAAGTATTGCTACTCTGGTTTTCTTTTGCTGTTCATTTGCATGATGCATGTTTCTCCATCCTCTCACTTTCAATCTGCAGGTGTCTTTAGGTCTAAAATGGATCTCTTGTAGGCACACACAAAAATATTTTTATCGACTTTTCTTAATGATCATGCCTGCATGATATGTTGAGAATTTGTATGGATGTCTGCACTATACAGTACAGTACTAGCTACATGTGACTATTTAAATTTAAATTATAATTAACAAAAGTAAACATTCTGTTCTTTAGCTGTACTAACCACATTTCAAATGCATAATAGCTACATGTGCCAGTAGTTACTATATGGAACAGCATAGATTATAGAGTATTTCTATTATCACAGAAATTTCATTGGAGAGCGCTGCTCTAACAGAAATACTGAATACACTTAATAGAACTTTTCTGAAGAATTGAGATTATAAGAATGAAGTTGCCTCCAAAGACAAGTATTTCACCTAAGGGAATAATATATGAGGAAAATTGGTCATTCAACCAGATAATACTTTGCATATTGTAAGCATTCTATAAATTTTTGAATGATGTCTAAATGAGGGAGCAATGTTGCATTATCACCAAGTAATTCTAATCAACTTTCCTGAAACATAGTCTAGTGTTATCTTCTTTTTCCAGAAAAACGCACAATTTAAGTAAATTATTACTTTTAGAACTGATATGTTGACTCCATCCTCTTTTGAATCTTTAGCCTCTGTCTTCTTAATTAGATTATTTCTAGATATTTACTATGTTATTTACATATTAAATGCCCAGAAATTATCCTTATTTCAAAAATCTGGCCAGAAATGATATAAAAGCAAAGTATTTTACGTTTACCTGAAGATGGTCATCCCCCCTTGAAAAGTAATGTTCTGTGCTCTAAGACAGCACTGTGATTCCTTTAATTAAGAGAAGATAATTTTTTAGCACCATAATTGAGGCCAGCACTGGAGCAGGAAGTCATTTTGGCTCCAGATTAAAGAAATATTAAACGCTTGGCCCCTGAAGACTCAAAGGCCGACTAGAAAAATGATAAACTTCAAAGTACCATCCCATAGATTGTGATGGTCTTTGAAGAAACCCAGACATGAAAATACTGGCTTCACCCTAGACACGCCAAAGTTCCTCAGATACTGCAAAATTTAAGGTCAATAAGAAAAAGATTATGAAATAGGTTTCCGTATATGGAACAAATAAATGTGAAAGTCCTGAGATTTGTATATTAGATTGGTTGCAACTGGTAACATGTTGCAATAGAGATCACAAAATAGAATTGATAAACTTAAGCTGGGGAGAATCCTATTTTTTTTTTTTAAAGGAAACTAACAGTGATGGACAGAAGAGGTCACACGTTGCTATTTTCCTAGTTTACTTCTAGATTCATATGAGAAATGATTCATGATTCTAGATTCATGTGAAAAATATAAAAACATATAGCAAATTTAGGTATGAAAGGCCAAAGAATGAAATAATGTTTCTAAAGGAACTTTAATATACCCAGACTATAGCATTTATAAACTAGGACATGCTACCCCCTGGTTCACTTCCAAACCGTTGCTCAGTGTACTGAGAAACATGACCACATACTGACTGGCACATGTTCAGAACTTGACGATTTGACATGGGAAAAATATTTTCATATTTAAGTGTACATTTGGCAAATAGAAGTATTAACAATAAGACTGTGGGTAACTTGCCGTATGTTTTATACAATGGATACTTATTGATCTTATAAACAGAGAAGAGCACAGAGCTGAATATTTTACAATTGAAAATCCTCACTTACTTTCTAATATAATTTTTTTTTCCTTAGTTCGATAGACATAACAAAGGGCACAGAGCCTAAATAGTTCTGTTAGTCTATGCCATGAATGGTAAATGGATGCTACCCATATCATTGGACCTACATTTCAAGGTGTATGTGAAATGTTTGTACTCTTAATATGTCCAGAGTGTCCCAGGTGAAACATAAACTTTGAAACATAAACTGCCAAGTTTCCAGTGTAAGGTGTTTTTTTTTTAAAGCAGAACAATAGGACTAAACAAAATATTTTAGCTTCTCTAAATATTTTCTCCCCTTACCTTGCATCTCACCCTTTGGTTGGTCAGTAAAATGCTGCTAAAGTAAAAGAAATTTCTGATACTTTCACTAAAATGTGCTACAGTTATGTCCTGGATCTAAAATTGTAGGACAAGAGGACAAATAGATACCCAGAAACAATTATTAAAAGACACAAAGAAAAACAACAACTAATACCTAGGTAACCTTGCATCCTGTAGATTTTGGATGAAGTTGTTACAAAATGCTTTTGTTGCTATCCAGAAGATGGTGGGAGAAAATACAGCCTTAATTCAGGTCGCATAATCATTTTCCGTTAAATGTTTAGAAGTCCTGCTTTCTTCCACAGCACAACAATTACACAGCAGAGCATAATTATTTTACAGTCAATTGAGTACACCAAATGGGCATATTTATGAAACCTGATTTATACTTCATACTTGCAACACTACATGAAGCGTGGCCTTACCTCCCACCAAACCTGCAGTCAGTAAAACCGTCAGAAGGACTCTTTGCTTCAGCTCCAAAGCAAAATAACTGAAATGTTGGTACCGCACTTAGCTTTTTCCTATCAAGTGTACTGCAAAGAGGAAAGGCAAAGAAAGCAATGTGGTATCTGTGGACAGGTTCCATAAAAGTTTTATGGCTTTAGTTCATGCCCTGATTCTTGCTGTGGTGAGCAAGTACATTTTTCATTAACCTATCCCACAAAGCAATGAGACAGTCTACATTTAAGGGATGACCTTCTCCATATAAACTCAAACTTGTTTTCCTTGTACTTCAATAACTAATAATTATTTATGAAGGTTTGCATAATTACCTAAGATACTGCAGGAGTTTGGTCACATTATGACCTTCATAAGAACTTCTTGGAACATGGTATTTCCAAATTTTTGAAGAGATACTCTAATTCCTTGTCTTTTTTTCTCACACATTTATACAGTTGGCAGTGAGGCATCAATTCACAGTGATGACTTACTGGTACCATCAGTGAGTTTAAGGAGGCCTCTGTAAATATTTAAATTAGGCATTTCTGTTTTAGATGCAAAAAAAGTCCAGGCTGCTGTTCTAATGCAATTACAGAAAAACTAAATAATAGGTGATTTTGTTGAATTTGCTGATTAATCATGTGTAATGTTTATGTTTTTCTTATTAATTGCTTTATTTTAATTGCATAAGAATATAAAGTCTTCTGATTTCACTCAGGACTGAAAGAGGGGAAATACTTATTTGGAATTAATGAGCAAACTGTGGAGTCCCAGGTTTATCAGTAATTCTTTATCTTCAGGGTCTGAGCACGGCCTAATATGGGGACTGTAAAACAAGATTCCTCTATGTGTTATTGACTTCCAAATGAAAAAAAAAATTATTCACTCCTTTCATAAGACCTGTGCACAGCAGCTCATGTTGATGGCCTCCAAGCACGGTAAACTAACACATTAGGGTAAACAGATGTTTTCTCTATTAACAGTATCAACCATCTGGCTGCAGGCCAAATCAAGTCTGGGAAGTAATTTCAACTGGCCTGTCTGTTAATGGGAAAACTGACTGAACAGTCTCTCCTGCTCATCTTCCCATCCTGCAAAGGATGTTTCTTCCAGTGTATGATTCATGGAAGAACAGGAAGGAGAGAGATCATTTCAAAGAGTTAATTAATTCTTAGTTGCAATTTTATTCAATTATCTGTTTAAAATATAAAATGTACAGCATTCAAGATGCTAAGATCTAAACTAAGTATGATGTAGAAAATTAGGGAAAATGTAGAGATAAATTTTCTTAAACACTGGAATCAGCTGCGGTATCTAATTTAATCTTTATTTAAAGAACCCAGTCCCTGGGAGACCATGAAACTAGGTTGCCAACTGCCTACTAAAAAAATAAAGGAACAAAAGTAACTTTTGCTAAAAAGAGGTAAAATCATGACCATCTCACATATTACTTATTTTTGGTCATTAAATATTGTTTATTCAGATATAATTGCTTTAGTTCATTTTATCTTTCATATAGTAATGATTCTTGAATTATATCAATGCAATATTAATACAGACATTATCTCTTAACCTAACCTAAGCAAATCAGAATAAAACAAAGGAAAATTATAATTCATAATATCATTTGCACAGATGTAAAATCTCAAGTAAGATTTAGTAAAAATTAATTTCTTTCATTTATTCCCAGATACTTGTGATAAATACCCACCTTTGCAGAATTTCCTTTTGTTCTTATTTCTTAGTTCTTTCTTTGCCTCTAAATCATTTTCTTTTCCTAACCATATTAGCTATGTATATAGTGGAAAATTGAATCCCAAGAAGACACATCTTTATAAATGGATGAATAATTCTCCTGGGCTAGAAATTATTTAACTGATACTGAGCTACAAAATGGTATCTTCACGAGGCTAAACCTAATACAACTATTTCTTGTCCTATCTGTAGACAGACTAGAGGATTAACTAGGAATTGCGTGGCTTTTTAAAAAATGTTTATTATTTATTTTGAGAGAGAGAGAGAGAGAGAGAGACAGAGAGTGACCAGGGGAGGGGCAGAGAGAGAGGGAGACAGAGAATCCCAAGCAGATTCCACACTGTCAGTACAGAGCTTGACATGGGGCTCGAACACACAAACTGTGAGTTGATGACCTGAGTCGAAACAAGAGTCAGAGGACTAACTGAGCCACTCAGGCGCCCCAGGAATTGTGTTTTAAGGAATCTAGTAGCAAGCTTATTTCTAGTGGTTTTCTAATGTTCCCACAAGATTTCCTGAGTTAATCAACTAACATAGAGGTGCGGTATAAGGAAGGAGCTGCCAAAGCATGTTGCATAGTGTGGACAGAACGTGAGATGGGTAGACGTAGATGTGAATCCTGAATTAGGCACTTACAATTTGTCTATTCACTGAACAAACGCACACCCAAACTCCTTTTAAAAATTCATTAAAGTGCTGGGGCGCATGGGTGGCTTAGTGAGTTAAGCGTCCAACTCTTGATTTCAGCTCAGGTCATGATCTCACAGTTTGTGAGATCGAGCCCTGTGTTGGGCTCTGCACTGACAGCACAGAGCCTGCTTGGGATTCTCTCTCTCCTCTCTGCTCCTCTCTCTCTCTCTCTCTTAAAAATAAATAAGCATTAAATTAAAAAAAAACTATTAAAGTGCTTATTATGCTCCAGGTACTGTGTTTTAATATTTGGTGTACCATAATGAAAAAGATTGACTAGATTCTCGACTTTCTTGAGTGTCTAGTCTAGTGGAGAAAATGTGTACCAACTGGCAACCTATCAAATAAAATAACTGAACATTGAGAACCATGCTGTGAAAAAGAAGAATAGAGCAATGTAACAGAAAGTAATAGGACTTGGGTTTTGTAGCTCAGTTGGTATTGATGGATCAGAAAGTACTTCTCTGAAGAAGGGGCATTTAAACTGAGACTCTAAATTGTAATGGAGGCAGCCATTTGGAAAATGACAGAAAGAGTGATTGAGGCAATGAGGGTGTAATCTATAAGCCCATGAGAAGAAAGGGCTGAGCTCATTAGAAAGTTGAATGAAGGAAAATATGTCACCTCTTAGGTAAGATTTTAAACCTTTCAGAAAGCTTAGATGAGAGGCTGTAAAAATAGGTCTGGTGTGATCTGCCTCATATATTTGTTTGGGAATAATAATACCTAATGTATATTGATAAGTTCTATTTACCAGCACTATTTGAAGCACTTGCTCTGAATTTCTAATTTAGATCCTATAGCAAGACCTCTTCTCTGTCACTGTCTGTATTTATTTAGGTAAGGAAACAGATTTTTGGTAACTTAGGTAGTTAGTAAGTCAATCCAGCAATCTGACTCAAGAGATCATCCTCTTAGCAATAACATGAAATAATGTATAAAAAGGTTCCAAGACATCATGCTTGTTCTTGTAAGTGTAGAAATTGTTGTTAGGAGCACCTAGGTAGCTCAGTCGGTTAAGCATCCCACTTCGGCTCAGGTCATGATCTCCTGGTTTGTGAGTTTAAGCCCTGCATTGGGCTCTGTGCTGACAGCTCAAAGGCTGGAGCCTGCTTTGGATTCTGTGTCCCTCTCTTTATCTGCTCCTCCCCTACTCATGCTCTGTCTCTCTCTCTCTCAAAAATGGAATAAACATTAAAAATTAAAAAAAAAAAAAAAAGAAATCGTTGTTATTATTATCAGTACTCTGACTGATATGTAAATATTTCAGTCTGACCCAGCATTGATCTTTCCTACATGTATGTATAAAGTGATTAAATTTGTCTTTAAAACCAAAGTAATTTTGAGAGTGAAAGTGTTTGATTACATGGATACAACAGGCATTCACTAATACTGTCTTGGGATAGTATGGAATAAATGGCTGTTGTACCTAACATGTGAATTTGCCATCATTGGCCTGAGGTCATATTTGTAGTGAATACAGCATCAGGCTACTGTTTCATGAATTTCTTAAGCTGGGAGAGAATTTAGAGGCCATCAATTACAATATTTTGTTTTATAAATAATTTGCTTTTAAGGCCCAGAGAGATGAAATTACTTGCCCAAGATAAGAGCTGGTTAGTTCCAGAACTAGACTAGAAACTCAGTGATTTTTTTTAGTATTCCTGGCTGCTTAAAGACAAATGTGTATTTCTTTAGCTGGAACTGAATGGAATGGATAGAAATTTACTTATCCCATCACCCCACTGCCAGAGTGTTTTTTTTTTTTTTTTTAAACTAGTAACTTGTATCATGAAGCCAGCCAGGATTCACAGACAATCCTAGGAACATTTTAGAGTAGGACCATCAGCAGTGTTATGGAATGTGGAATCAGAAGGCCCTAAATTAGGTTTTAGCTTTGACCTTGTCATTGTTTAATTTAAGGGCCTTAAGCCAGTTATTTACTCTTTCTAAGCCTTGATTTCCTCACTCTGAGAGAGAGGACTTGAAAAAAATTCCTTTGAAGTCCTTTTTTTTCCTTTTCTTTAAGTTATATAAGAACAATAGTCTGAGTTTGGGGAAAGATGGTAAAGAGAAAAGTGAAGGTACCACAGACAGATTTCAATTTTGCCAAGGGCTAGTCTTGAGTCTGTTGCATGTTAAATCACATAGTTCTTGAACTGGATTAGTGAGTAGGTAGATAGAGATATTGATTAGGACACCAGTGATTATCCAGTAAATTATGCATGACTGAGTTTAAGTAGACCAACAGGATACTTTTGGACCATTTCCCACAAGATGAACTAACATTGACAGCTCATTTTCTGGAATCATGTGAGACTACTCAAGGGTTACAAATGGATAATAATGGGGATTTAAAAATTTAGATCCTAAAATAAAGGACAACTAAGGGCCTGGAAAAGAGTTCTACTATTGGAATTTTTTTTAAGTTATTAATGTCCCGAGACATTTATTTGTCTCTACATTTTTATATAACATGGAAATAATTGCTAAGTGTTCATGTTGTTCAAGTCAGTGGTAACAATAAAAGAAATATAGGTAAATTTTTAGGTATTCAGTTCTAGAGTCAAATAAGTGGGTTTAAATAGTTGATTGCTGATTTACAGGACTGTGGTGAGAATTTAGTGAGAAGATGTACGTACTCAGTCACCCTAGTGTGCCTCAGCTGCATTGGCTTTCTTTCCCTTCTCTGATTGCATTACACCCTCTTCTCTTCTGTACCAAAACACAGAGATTGTGGAAAATATTGTAGATTGGCTTCCTCAACCTATGTTGTCTCTCTAATAGCATACCTTCCTTTAAACTAGAGTCTAAAAAAATAAATAAATACCATATTTATTAGATTTCAATGTGTCAGGATTCCAATGAGACTGTCTTCCACCAAATAGATACACATATATGAGAGAAGGAAGGCAAGAATAAACATCTGGGACAAAGGCTAGTTGTTTCTTTTTATGAGAATTGTCTTGGAGGCCTTTTATTAAGGCCTGTTAAGAAGATTCTGCTATGTGAATGTATGAACATTTGGTTTTCATGACTGTCAAACAGCAGATGGTAGCATCAGTGACATCCTGGTGATAGTGTTAGGCATATCTTCTAGTTGGGTCATTTTGACTGTTTAGCATCAAGTTCAGTTCCCCGGACTTTTCCAAAGTTCTTTGAGTTAGTAAGAGGCTATAATAAAGGCTCTTTTGCATAAGTCAGCTAGAGTGGACTTTGTTGTCTGCAACTAAGAATCCTGAAGTAATACAGCAATTTTGAACAATGAAAGACAGAAGCCTCATTAACGTTTCTTAATATAAGATCATATTTATTGATATGTGTATCAATATAAACTGGTGAATTAAAATAGATATCAACCCTAGATATGGAAGCTAAAATCTATTGCAAGAGACATAATTAACAAGTAAATAAACAAATGAATATATGCTTGAATAATAATTAGTGCTCTGAAGAAAATCAGTAAGATGTAATAATACAATAAAAGAAGCCATTTAAGTCAGAAGAGGTTCTCTGAAAGATGAAAAGAAGCTAGCTAGTAAGAATGTGGAAGGTGCATTTTCTGTGGTTCTGAATGGTGCACTAAGAGCTTCTGGTGAATTTTATAGTCACCAGTAAAATAATAGTTAAATAAGAGTGGTTAAATAAGTAAAACTTATAATTTGGCAGAAATCGGTAGCTATTTAGTCAACTAAATTTATAGAATGTAATACTGAAAACATAGAAACATAAAAAAGCTAGCAAGAATGACTTATTTCCGGTAACTGGCCACCTACATAATTATTATATCCAAATACCATAAATAACCTCTTTTTTTCCTGATAGAAAAGGGGATGGTGATTATCTCTCAGACAACTAGATTTTTCAGTAAAACATTACTCAAGTGAATGTTATTCTTTCATTGGAAATTGTGTGACCTATTTATGGTGGTGGAGTCCCTATGACCTCATACGATAGAAAAATAAGGTGAGGAACCAATACAATTATAAATAGCAAAAGGAGCAAGCTAAAGATTGTAGAATGCCCAATTTAAACACTATCTCCTTCCACTGCCAAGAAGACTGTGATTATTGAGTTTTCTGTTACTCTTCTACAACAATCCTAATTTTACATAACTTTTATTTTATTATAGTTATTATTATAGTAAGTTATTATATATAGTATGTTATTATACAGTTTTTATAGTAAGTCCTCTTACAAGGACTTACTGCTCTTAAAGTCCAAAATGATGTGCTGAAGGGTTAGCAGTTAGTTCCTACAGTTTAAATAAAGAGACTGGGATTAACACTTTGAAGAACAAACTGGATCTTCCTTTTGAAGGTGAGAATTTATCCTGATCAAGAGGTGTGAAATGATTTTAGTGTTCATAATTCAGATGTAGAGCTTTCAGAGATCAGGCACATTTTTTTCCCCTTTGTATGGCCATTTGCATGTGAAACAAACTCCCTTTCTAACCTCTCCTTGGCTACACCTTTGTCCAGATAAACCTGGCAGAGCATCTTGTGAATGGGCACATTGCCATCATGGCAGATGGACTGGGCAAGCAAGTTCAAGAGCCAGAATGTATGTCACATTTGACTAAGAAGGGCACATTGACACCAGTGTATGTAGAAACAGCATTTGGTGTACATTCTCACTCCCTATGGCCAAGGGAATATGACCTAGCACTGTAGCTGAGCAATACATTAACTTTGTAAATCTAAAACATTTAAGCCTAATCACTACAGATCTATTGCCCAGAAATTATGGCTATAATTTAGACTTCTTGGGAGAAAAAATGTAAAGCTTTGTCCTAAATATTGGATATAGATATTTCTTCAAAAAAAGCATCATCATCAACCACAAATACTATATTGATCAATTTGTTCTATTCATGCCATTTGTAAGGTCGTACATCTTACAAATAATCTTTCAGAGAAGAAATTTGTAGTTTTCCTTTTCACATAAGCACAGGTACATTATCTGAGCAATAGTGATTTTATATTTTATATCTTTCTTTATATAACTTATTAATATATCTCAAACTATTCTCATCCATTTCTTCAATCTCACCTTTTCTCTCCAAATGCCCTGATGTAATTTATATTTCACTTCATCGGGAATGAATATTTTGAGAAACATGTTTTAAATCATTATCAACCTCACCCCCATGCTCTTAATCCTTCCACTTTTGTGATCTCTGCCAACAATGTTATAATTATTCTGATTTAAAACATTAAGACCAACTTTAACATTAACTTGTCTTTTATTTCCATATCTAACTATTCTTCAGAATTTTCCAATGATAAATCAATCCTCTCCTTTCCAGTCATAGTTCTATTACTTTAATTCTTAACCTTATTATATCTCACCTAAACCAGGAAAGCTCTCTATTAAGTATTTAGCATAATGGCTTCAAGGTCAGACAAACCAGGTCATAAATCCAGCCAACCATTTATGAATATATGTAAGTATGTATGTATATATTTATACACATTCAACTGTTTTCTTTTTTAGCCCGACTCAGTTAAAAGTATTTTACAGAAAAACACAAATGCCATTCCTAAATACTTCAGTGTATCTCCCCTAAGGATAAGAACATTCATCTACATAACAATAGTATGGAAATATTATGAAGGCAGGCCTGGAAGGATGTCCTGATGGGTTGTTTGTGAGGATATAAAAGAAAGTCAAAGATATTTCCAGAGATTTTGGCAGGAGCAAATGGAAGTATGGAGATATCATTTACATAGGCCAGGAAAACTGCATTTAGAAGCTATTTTAGGATTATAGAGATAAATTTCCCCCCATTCTTTGCTAGAGATTGGCTGGGTCAGGCCATAATTGAAAATTCTGGAGTGTGTAAATTTCCTCGAAGTTGAGGAAATCTTGCATGAGGCAAAATAAAATATCAAACCCAGGTTCTAGAATATTTTTAGTGAAATAATTTAACAAGAATCACAAATGGAAAATGGAGCCATTCCATTTAGCATGCTCTGGCTGTCTGCAGAATATCTCACTCAAATTGCTCTACAGTTTAGAATATGTAAAGGTTCCAATGTGAAGAAGTACAGACTAGGGCAGTCTCCAGAATTGGCTGAGTTAATGGTTAGGGCTGTGACCAAAAATCCAAGTTCTTTCTACATCTCTGTGCTATCATCCTACTTGTGGACTTCATTTTTATGTTGGTTCCCATCATATTCTTAAAACAGCTGCTGGAAGTATCTATGGCAATGTTTATTTATTTGTGTCCAGTGGAAGGTCAAGAGAGAAGGTGCTTGCCCAAGCATGGATTATAATTCCCTCTTTTAGTCATGTTTGGTCTGCTTGAGTTACCATTTCAACAATTACTGAGATTGCGCTCTGGAATTAGGAATGAGAGAGATAACAATAAGTAAGTAAGAATGTAAGTTAAGTAAGCAAATAAAAATAAAAACCACAGTATGTTATTGGGAAGAAGGTAGGTAATCAACAAAAGTCATTACTCAGAAAGTTCTCTTACCTCTCCAAATACAACCCATCCCCTGAGACATATACTCTTCGTATGTTTTTTATCATAGATTAATTTTTCCTGCTGAAGGGCTTCATATAAATTGAGTCATATGGTATGTACTCATTTGGGTATGGCTTTTTTTCTGCAAAATTATTAATGTGTCTCTCTGTGAATTGCTTATTTTTATTCTACAGTAGCACTCTCTTGTATGAATGTAGCACATAGTATTGGGTTGTTGACACTTTTTGGAATAGGGGATAAAGCTACTATAATTATTGTGAACAAGCCGTTGGGGAACTGCACGTATATTTTATTTCTGTGGGTAAAAAATCTAGAAGTAGAATGTCTGTGTCATCGGATAGTCTATGTTCAACCTAATACAAAAAACTACCAAATCTTTATTCCAAGTGGCTATACATTACTGGTCCTGAATATAACAGAAGAAGAGACAAGGTCTGCAGCATTAGCATTTTTGGTTATGGATTTGTAAAACAAAATTTAAATTATTATGAACTAATGCCTCATTTCCAAATTACCATGTGTACAGAGAGGTGTGAGACATAGGTTTTATAAACAGGGTTGATGAATCCAAAACTGCTAGCATGTGGTATTTGAAGCCCAGAAAAGAAAGTGTCTATGTGTCTTCCTGATGAAATGAGTACTCAACACTCTCTTAAAGATTCAGAAACTGAGTGTGCAGTGACATTTGGTCACTACAGTAATGGAGGGGCAAGGACGCAGGACTGGAGATAATTCCTCATTTTTAAATAACATGAAATTCCAAGAAAAATAATATCCGCCGAATGGCTTGTGTTTTCACTGAGTTAGGAAAGGCCTGGTTCCTTGCTAAATTACAGACATAATCAGTTTTACCTCCGTGCGATGGGCAGTCACACTATCCCCGGTAGGTCGGCCTTTGACTCAGCTGTGTGTTCCTTCACTAGAAACTGGCTGACAACTTCATGTCTATTTATGTGTCATCATCTGTTATAAATTGAATGTTTGTGTCCTTCCAAAATTCATATGTTGAAATATTGACTTTCACTGTGATTGTACTAGGAGCCACGGCCTTTTGGAGGTCATTAGGTCATGACAGTGGAACCCTCCCGAATAGATTTAGGACCTTATAAAAGAGACTCCAGACAGCTCTCTTGCCTCTGCTTCCATGTGAGGACGTAGCAGCAGAGAGCTATCTGTGAACCAGAAGTGACCAAACATGGAACCTGCTGGCACCTTGATCCTAGATTTTCCAGCTTCCAGAGCTGTGAGAAATAAACGTCTGCTGTTTAAGCCACCAGTCTGTAATATTTTTGTTATAACAGCCTGAACAGACTTAAACACCATCCATCTGGGGTGTGGGTGAAGTCTAAGATATTCAATTTTAATATATACATAGAGTTGAAAAAGTCTGTTTGTTATGGCATAGTAGTTTTATGTATTATTTTGGCCTATGCTTTACCTCGCTATGAGCCCTGAAAAATGAACATTTACAGATAATACAGCTCTTTCCTTCATCCTTTCTTTTCCTCTCCTTTTTTCTTTTTCTTTTCCTTTTATTTCTTTTTTTTCCTTTTCTTTTTTACTATCAATGATTTAAAGCTGGATTTTTGTCTATATCCCCTAGTTTCACGACCTCATAAATATAACACTGTGTACTTCTTATCTCCTAGATAGAAATTGTTTGTGCTGTATGACTCTATTTTATCTAACATGCGTAAAAGGTCCCCACCATCAGTTCAAAAATATATTCTTGTTACTCCATGTATGCATGTGATTTTGGGGATCCTGGTCACTAAATGAAAGCTGGTGCACAGCCAGAGTTTAAAAGTGTCAACTCTGTTTAAAATGTGTTTTGTTTCCTTCATGTGCATGATGCTTTGTTACTGGCAGACAAAAATAAACAATTATAGGCCTAATGTAATAATTGTTTCCACTCTGTTTTGAATAAAACCAGTAGATTGAGGTCACTGTTTTTATTAGAGAAAATATGATAATGTGATTATTGTATTTCTAGCTTGAGATCTAGGTCTCTGTTTTGATGCAGTAACTACTGTGGGAATCATTTGCTCTGTGAGTTGCAGGTGTTTTTTAGGTGCTTTCTATATTTATTCATGGGGACGGACATGAGTTAGGAGAGTGTGTATCATTCTTTGTAGCCCCTTTGTGAAAATAATTAAAATTTCCTAGGCAAAATAACTTTCTCTCTTCCTTTTTCCCCCCTTTCTCCCTTCTTTCTTCCCTCCCTTTCTTTCTTCCTTTCTTATTTGACTCTCAGACAGATTATTTGAGCTTGAGCTGAGTCTCTGGGGCCACCTTTATGTCTCCAGTCACTTGCACAGGGCTTACAATGCTCCACTTACAGGATGCTTCATCCAGCTTCACCATTTTCTTTTCTTTCTTTTTATTTTTTAAGTTTATTTATTTTTAATAGAGAAAGAGAGGGTGGGGGGGCAGAGAGAGAGAGGGAGACCAAGGATTCGAAGCCTGCTCTGCGCTGACAGCAGCAAGCCCAACGTGGGGCTCAAACTCACAAACCAGGAGATCATGACCTGAGCCACCCAGGTGCCTCATGTCCTCACCATTTTCTCATCATCACTCTAAACTTCTGCAGCTGCTATCATGCCAGACCCAGACAGCTTGATTTCTCCCTTCATTTTCCTAAATCATTACACAAGTTTATTGCATATTACCAACACTTACCAAAGGGGTAGCAAAGGGTAATTAGAGCCCAAGGAAGAAGAAAATTTCAAATTCAAATAGAAACCACTAACCTGAAAATTTATCATCTCTTCTATGCCATAGGGAATTTCTTGCTTCATTAGACCTCAGCTTCTCACCATCTCCTTGGGCCTCTTTCTCTAACCTGATATCCTTTGCTATTTCCACTAGGCTACCAAATTCAAATCCTCACATTGCTATTATTTCTCATGCAGAACAATTTCATCTCCTGTCTTGTTCTCATTCTCAACTTTCCTAGTGTCGTGGACTCAGCACATTTCTACTATGTGTTTAATATAGTGAAAGCAATGAAAACCATTTTCTTTCCTTAAGAGCAATTTTTAATCCTGCTACATCTTTAGTTATGGACCTACCTCTTTTTCCCTGTGTTGACATTTCTTATCCATAGCCTCATTCCAATTATAACTTAATCAAAGTTCTGAACTCAATGATTGAAATCATTTTTGAATAAACTCAGTTTAAAAAGCAATGAACAGGAACCACGTTGCATTCAGATTAAATTTTCCTTCAGATGGCCCAAAGTAGTTTTCTCTTCATATTTAAATATTAAACTGGGCATACAAGAAGGGGTTGCCAAGTAGTATAAAGCAATTATTAACAAAATAGTAAATCATAGTAAATTGAAATATCAATCTAGTACTATTTTTCTTAGCTTTGTAAGGGACATGGTTAACTGAAAGTTTGGGTGATACAAACCAAAGATACCTTTTTAATACAGCTCCCCTATATTTTTGCCTTTCTATTGCTAAAGTCCATCCTGCAAAGATACATTGGTGTCTGCAGCAGTTTCCACCACTTTAACATGACTTGACTTTCCAGGAAGTTTCTTTCTCAGTCTGCTGAGCAGATGAGCGATGGCTTGAAGAGAGATGGCTGCTTATGATCCCACTTCCGCAAAGCACTTAGGAAAGACCTAGAAAGTGCTTAACTAATGTTAGCTGTCATTAGTAAAGAGAGGTAGCATAGGTATTAGTGAAAAGACTCAGCTCTGGAATGAGACTGCCTGCATTTGATTCCGGACATACCACTCACGACTTGCTGTGATCTTAGGCGTTAGCTTAAATTTTCTGGGACTCAGTTTCCTCATCTGTGAAAAAAAAGAAGTCAATAATAATAACAACTATATTAAGACATTGGTCAGAGGATTAAATTACTTAATAGAATGTAAAATGCTTAGGATGGTGCTGGTGCATTGTAGGTGCTTAGTAAGAGGTCCCTTCCTCTAGTTTTGTTTTCTCCAGATGTGACCCAGGCTCACTTTGTCTATACGTCATGATTTTGATTTTTCAGAGGCTGGTGAAGACTTTGTAACTGTAGTGAGTACTGCATCAAGACAGTAGTTTTGGGAGAGAGCCTGCATTAACAGGATTTCTGCTACTATAGGCTAGGTATGGATCTGCCAAGAAAACTTTAGAAAGGGGTCCTCTTGGGGAATCTCAAGGATGTGTGTGATGATACCAGTGGAGGTTTGGTGGTGTATATTCCATATCCAAATCGAGAAAAGTTAAAAAAAAAAAAAGAGTCCAGGCCTGAATGAAATAAAATGTCTTTTATCTGGGGATCTCACAAGTTTCAACAACTCATTACAGAAGGAAAATGGAAATCTTGCCGTGTGAACCTTTTCTTTTCATTTTGCCTTTTTGAATGTTTATTTCTTTGACGGGGAGGGGAGGCAAAGAGAGAGGGAGAGAGAAAATCCCAAGCAGGCTCCAGGCCCTGTGAAGAGCCTGATGAGGGGCTCGATCCCACTACTGTGAGATCACGACCTGAGGAGAAACCAAGTCAAACGCTTAACTGACTAAGGCACACAGACACCACCATTTCTTCTTCTTCTTCTTCTTCTTCTTCTTCTTCTTCTTCTTCTTTCTTTAGTGCTCACCTTTGAAAATGTTGCTAGTCTAAGTGTATATAGTGCTTTGCATTTATTCATCATGCTTCTGTTTTGGCAAATGGAGGTCATGAGGACTTTATTAGGATTTTCTGAAAGGGTCATGGGAGACCTTTTTATTCCACTAGTGTGTCCCTAGCCCCTGGCACTGGTTAGTGGTGTTTATACGTGGAATGAGTTTGGTGAACCTTGATAAGGCTTCGACCATCTCGCTGGGAACCCTATTTTGGACTTATTTTAATTTTGTGAGTCTTTCATTCTTCAGTTTCTAGAATTGGGTTTGGAATTTGTTGGCTCTGTTTGGCAGTATGCAGCTTCTGATTTGTAATGGAGGGCTGGGATAATATTCATACATCTGCTAGGAGGTAGGAATTGAGCCAGGGCAACTGCTTGAAAGCATTTGACTTTTGACAACACAGACCGGCTGTTTTTGCTTCCACATATGCAACTCTGTGAACAAAGGCAGAGGGGGAAGTGATGAGTGTGGTATGTGGCCTCTTATTTACTATGAAGCAACTGTGCAATTTACTGGCATCTCCAAAAATCTAGCTGTGTGACGCTGTGGCTATATGCATGGAAGTGGGTGTAAAGCTGAATAAATGGGCAAAAATGAGCAAAAATCCCAGCATCTTTTGGATCTTGGCTGGATTAATGAAGTGGCCTCCACATGAAGCAGAACAAAAAAATAAATGGATTCAGAAAAAGAAGAAAGCCAATGTCATACAAGTCCACAAAACCAGAACTGAACGTATGATCTTCTAAAGGTTGCTCTAACATTTTAAAAGGAATCAGCATCATAGAAATACTACTGACAGGGTTTTCCTTGGAGCAAACTTTTCCTCTACACTATCTCATACTCAAGTTGCATGCTTTAATTGAAATCAGACTTTAATGCTTAATGTACATAGATTTATGTTCTTAAATGAAAACCCCAAGATAATTTTTGATTGTGTCAAGCAGCATAGTACATGAGTCACTTGTTAGTTCACTGATGGTAACGAATAGATTTACTATGGCCTAAAACAAACAAACAAACAAACAAACAAACACAATGTAAATGTTGGAAATGTGTTTAATATTAAAAATAGAAATGGCTTTAGAACCCATTGCTTTGGTTGTGTTAAGAAAGTGAGAATTGAGATCCTTGCCTCAATTAACCCCATTGCTCACTCAAAGTCATTTACTCAGTGACTCCTGAGTGCAAGGCACATTGCTGGCTCTGATGTTACTGCTGCATAAGGCTTATCTCTTAGCTTGGAGAAGATGACAAACTAAAGAAAAACCAACACTGAACAAGTAATCATGATAAACCAGAATTATGCATTCTCTGACAGAGGCATCAAGCCTGTATGTACACACCGTCAGGGGGCTGGGCCTCAGCTGCACTTCCAATGCTTATAAATGCTTTAGTTTTTGGTTATTCACCTCTCTGAACCTCAGTTTCCTTCCTCAAATGGAGATAAAAGTAATACTTAACTCATTGGGTTGTTGTGAATATCAAAGAAATCAATCCCTACGATATGTGTCAAAGTACCCAGCATATACTAAGTCCTGAGTATATATTTTATTATTATTAGCTTTGATACCTATCTGAGAAATTGAAAACATAATGCAAACATCCTGATCTTTCATATATCTTGTACATGATAATCTCATCTGTGTATTTATTTCATTGGTTTAAGAAATATCATAATGATGTCTGTATGGATTCTAAATATTCATCCATTTCATGACAAATCTATGTGCTATTTATATCTCAGTGCTACACAGCTAGCTCATATCTAATGTAAATGGATTCAACTTCTCTTACATCTAACTTAAATACTCAACATTTCCACTTGAATTTCTTTAGTTATGATTGTTTTGGCCACATGGGACCAAAAAAACAAATAAATAATGGTGCATAGGCAAGATAGAGTTCATTTTTGCCTCAAGTAAGAGAACTCTGGAGGTAGAATATCCAGGGCTGGTTATGATCAGGGAGCCAGGTCCTTTCTGACTTTCTCCTTAATTCTTAAAGTACAGGTCTCTTCCACCAGCTCCAAGATGACTGCCCAAGTATGTCTGCATCCCAACAATCAGAAAGGATAAGGAGATAGAAGAGTCAAAGACACCTTCTTGACATCTGGTAAGGAAGTTTCTCATTTAGCTTCCTCAGAACAATTATTTTTATATCTTTCAGCCATAACATAGGCACATAGCCATAACTAGCCCCATGAGAGGCTGGAAGTGTGTTTTTTATGTGAAGCATCCATGTGTCCAGCAAAGAGTTGGAGTCTAATGTTAAGAGAGCAGCAGTAACAGGATAGTGGAGGAGAATGCATTAATCAGTCAGCCAGTTTGGATAGAACTGAAGTAGAAGGAAAGACCATGAACTTCAAAGTTGACTGCCTCTTACTGGTTAGATAACTTTGGGTATGAAGCTTAATATTTCTATGCCTTAATTTATTTATCAGGATCTTAAGTATGTTTCAGGAACAAACGAGTTAGTGCACGTTGGCACTTAGACCAGTGCTGTGTATGTAAAACATGCTTATTTTAATGTATGGAAAGCCACTGGAGAAGACTGAGTAGGAGAATGCTGCCATCTGAGCAAAGTGTTAAAATGATCACTCAAGCTGATTGCAGGAAAAATATACAGATGGAAAACATGCGTAGATGTACAGAAAAATATTAGATTACTACCATAGAAGCAGTGATAAGGGAACAAAATGGTGCCAGTGGAGTTGTAAGGCGTGGTTGTAGTTAGGATGTATTTTGGTGATGAACAAATAGGACTTATGTGGACTGACAAATAAGAGGTGAAAAGACTATCTTTTTTATGACTATGTCATCAAAACCATCATGTCCCCTCAGTCACATTATATACACCACAATATCTTGCACATGATAAGGGCTACACAAATGTTCTGGTCAGTTCAATTGGAAAATTAGCTGCTCCCCCAATTATTTGGGGGGCCTCCCATTCATTCTCAGACACACACTTACTTATACCAGGATCATAATGTTATAATCATATCAGTTTAGTGAAAGGTGTTCTAATTAATATATAACGAAGTCATTTAAGTGGATCAAATTTTCAATAATCATGTAATTCCTCCTAAGAACTTAAAAACTTCTGTGCCATGCTTTAAATAAAAATACATTTAAAATAGATAATATTACTATCAATATAGAGTCATTATGGTAGAGTGAAAAGAATAGGACTTTATAAGCAGGCTGTCTGAGGTTCCAATACCAGTCTTCTAAGTTTTCTTATTTTTTGAGTTTTATTTCCCAAGTGTTTCCAGTTCAGGTCTCTGTATGGCACCTTTTCTAAGGCCTTCTAATTCAGAAATTTTTGTTGCTGCTGTTATGCCACCCATTTAAATTATAATTAAGGTAGCTATCAAATTATTGGCTCAATACTATTTTCCTTTACTATTTGAGGAATATTATACTGTCTCCTTGTATCCACTGACATTGACATTCTTTGATCCTTGCACTTTTATACGTGATCACTTTCTATGGGCTTTAGTGTTTTCACCTTTCACATTATCTATCCCCTTTGTCAATGTATAGATCACTTAGATTTGTGATCTTTCATCTTTCACTTGTCTTTTTTTATGCTGTTAATTTTCTGGGGCTCCTGTTATCTGATATTGGCATCTCTATCTCTCTGTGTATACCTTCCATGTCTCTTTATCCCTTCCTGCTACCTTTAGGAGAGTTCATGCATCTGATCTTCTGACTCACTAATTTGTTCTTCAGCAGATTGCATCTTACTACTTATGCACTATATTGTCTCATTTGTTTTACTCCATTTTTCTTCTTTTTGATTCATGATTGCGGTTTATTTCTGATTTACATTTGCTCCCATCTTTACTTATGTACAAACGTATTATTTTAAATAACTTGTGTGCCCATTTCAGTAACTCTGTTCGGAGTGATATGTTTTCTAGTAAGTTACTTTATATTTAAGGTAGTCATGTAGCTCAAGTGTCCAGTTACTTTGCCCTGTGGCTTCATGCCCTTCTAGGGAGAATTATCAGCCACACTGTCTGCAATGTGTATTAGAAAGGACTAAAGTCAAGAGTTATCCGTGTTGGTCACAAGGAGTTTAGGGAAAACTGAACACTGAGTGCCAGAGTGGCTGACTCCAAAGCCACACTCTGCCAAAAATTGTCTTGAGTGAGGTATCATTATAAATCCTTACTGAGAAGCAGCTTTGTGGGAGTATTGTCTCCAAGCTGTAATCTAATCATACTGGATATTTGAAAAGGAAGTAGTGGAGGAATGAATTTTCATGGTCTTCTGGTCAATCCTTCAACTTCTCGTCTCAGTAGGGAGCAGGACTTGTGCTCACCTGATAATCCTCCCATGGACTTCTGTGCTAATGTCTGGAATGCTGCTGTTGGTTGGTCTGATTGAAAGGGCCCAGTATGACTTTCTAAAGTCTGTGCTGGAGAGAGGTAAAAACGGAATATAAAACTCTGCTTCCCACTTCCTGACATGGATGGTTGCCTTTGCCTCTGGGTTGGCCCGCTCACCCTCATTCTTCCTGCCTCTAGCACCTACCAGTGGAAGAAAATGGTCTGTCTCCCCAGGGGGTTGTCATTTCTATTGTTGCTGGAGTTTTGTTGTTTTGTTGTTGTTCCTTTTAATTCCTTGTTTAAGTCCAAGTTCTTCTCTGGCTCCGGTAGCTTTTCTGGATTGATTTCATAAAAGGAAACAAGCAGTCCATGCCAGTTCATTATCTAGTGTGATCCTTTACTCTTTAACAGACAGAAGGCCACAGGCCTTCAGAGATCTTCAGAGAAACTGAGCATATCTATTTAGGACAACGTGATCTCTCATTTTCATATTAAGGCTTTGATAATTATTTTTACAATTTTGCTTAAATGTCCTTCCTAAAACAACATCTTCTTTCATTTCCCCCCTAATTATTAGACAGTGAGAAGTGTATAATATTTGCTTGTAAAACTGCCCATACTTATGCAACTTGAAAAATTAACTTTCTAAAATATAAGCTCTATTCTATTGTCACACGTTGTGAGATGATAAAACTGTAGGTCTACAATGTGATGCATTATAGTTATATTTTGTCTTTATTGCCATGGCTTTGCAAAAACACATACTTTACTAACAAAGTAGATAAGTAGTAGGCTTGACTACAAAAATATTGCAAATGATGTTAGAGGAAGTGACAGCTCTCTGATCTTCCAAATTTTGTAGAAACAATTGCTGTGAAAAGAGATTATTATTTTTTCTCCCTATCTATTTATTATTTCTTCTTCCTGACTTTGTTGAAATGAGTTTTTGTTTGATTATGAAAAGGTACATATTTCAGCAATCCAAGCACAATATAGAACATGAGGTAGTTAAAGACTCAATGTTTCACTTATTTTGTTTGTTTCAGGAGTCCAGGGCCAATTATAATGATAATATATTCATTAATGAGCTTATCTAGATGAAGCTAATGGACATGATTCATTGGACTTTAAAGAAGCACATTAAATAGTGACGGGAATTTTTTGATGATTGAGAAATGTAGGCTCGACTGGAAAGGAGGAGGTTGAAGGAGGGAAACAAAATATGTGCTGGTTTTCTAGGCTAGACCCTCACTCTCCTATATAATTTGGAAGTTAACCTGGCACATTCTGCAGTTGTTTAAAACACATTTATTGAATGTTTTACAATTATGTGTTTTCCCTGTTTGCTTGGGTAGGTGACCTTTGGTTCAGCTGCTGAGTATGTACACAATTTAATTGAAGCTTTTAGAGAGTTCTAAGGAAATGGAATTAGTTTTCAAGATGTTGTCTCTTGGAAAAATCTAGCCAGGGGGCGTGAAGGTTCTGAGGTTAAATAGCTCTCTATGTAACAGTAGGACTATACAATTTATTTTCTTTACTCCATTTTCTTTTCTTTTCTCTCTTGCTGTATTTATATTCTTCTCTTTTTGGTAAGTGTGTATTGTGAGATAACTAGAAACAGGACTAGAATCGATTAGACAGAATGGAATATGACCTTAAATAAGTCAGTTTCAGATTATATATATAAAAACCTAAGAGATTTATTTTGTTATATATATTATGATTAATACAACCACCACATATAGTATTATTAAATGAAACTGGTTTTAAAAAGCCATACAACAAAATATGTAATTAGGAATTATTTCCAAAGCCAATGCTATTTAAAAAAGTCCTTTTTAGTGGAAAAATTATTTTTATAATATTAGAGTTTTTAATTGCATAAGATATTCACAAGCAAGTCTAATTAATATAATAAAAGAGTTATATTAGTAGTAGCATTATGTTTATATGGTTAGTACAAAAATGAAATGTAATTTAGGGAAAAGAAAATAGATTTTGTAGGTTCTAAACATATTGAGATGGCAGTTTCTGAATAAGGAATTCAGGTGTGATCGAGTACAAATAACATCATTAAAATAATGTACAGACTTCAACGGGGATGACTGTTAGAGAGTACTTGTTCGTATTTTAGCCCCTGCTGTGTTTGTAACTAAATCAGACATCTTTCTAGACTAATATTTTGTGTAAAATACTCCTTATCCATTTCATATATTGGGAGAAAAGATGAAAAAAGAGAATGAAAGAAGAGAAAGGTTTTAAGTCCTGTTTATGTGTAGTAAAACTCAACTGGACTGAATTGGTGACATTAAGGAACAATCTTCCAGGCAAAAATACTATATTACCCAACGATTACACCTGAGACATTTAGTTTGCTGGTTATTACATGATAGAGGGGGAAAAAAAAAGTTTTCTATTTTGAGTCACTATATCTATCAGCTCTTTTTATTTTTTAAGTTTATTTATTTTGAAAGAGAGAGAGGGAGGGAGAGCAAAGGATGGGTGGAGAGAGAGAGAATCCCAAGCAGGCTCCAGGCTCTGAGCTGTCAGCACAGAATCTGACATGGGCTTGAACTCATGAACCGTGAGATCATGACCTGAGACGAAGTCAAGAGTCAGATGCTTAATTGAGCCACCGAAAGCCCCGTCAGCTCTTTTTTATTAAAATCTAGAAACATGGGAAAACTGAATAGAGTTAGATGCTAAGAAAAAAGAAAGAAGATAAATACAGTTTAATCTGTTTACCGTTTATTCACATGCAGAATAACAGAACTTAGATATGAATTCTATAGGAAATCCCTAACTACGTGCTGGTCCTAGGATTATATTGTTTGGTAATGTAAAAGATGAGTAATGTACCATTCCTACCCCCAAATGCTTGCTGTTACTCTAGTAATGATGTATTATTCATCTTTTCTTTTTCTTTCTTTCTTTCTTTCTTTCTTTCTTTCTTTCTTTCTTTCTTTCTTTCTTTCTTTCTTTTAACTTTATTTATTTTGGGAGAGAGAGTATGAGCATGTGTGTGCATGTGCCCATGAGTGAGAGAGGGGCAGAGAGAAAGGGAGAAAGAATCCCAATCCCAGTCCCCAGAATCTTCCCTGACAGCATGAAGCCTGATGTGGGGCTCAAACCCACAAACTGTGAGATCATGACCTGAGCTAAAATCAAGAGTCACTGAGCCACCCAGGTGCCCCATTACTCATCTTTTCATCTTCAGATAAAAAAAACAGGCTTTGGTATTAACTATAGAGAACATTTGTCCACTTCTTCCCTTCCATTCCCTTCCCTTCCCTTCCCTTCCCTTCCCTTCCCTTCCCTTCCCTTCCCTTCCCTTCCCTTCCCTTCCCTTCTCCCTCTCTCCTTCCCTCTCTCCCTTCCTTCCCCCATTTTTTTTCAATTAAGCATATGAACCCCCTTCTTAGGTTTAGAGAATTTTCTACTTTATTGGCCTTAGTTGGGTAGAATCTACCTGCAACATAGAACCTAAGCAAGACCTTACAAGGTTTATGTCAGCTGAAGCATGAATATGAGACTTTTTACCAGCACTCAGGGTTTGGTAAAGGGGGCAGGGAAAGTGGAGCATTCAACCTGGTCATGGACAGAAAGCCACCTGTTCCCAGTTACAGATATGCTGTGATACCAGGGGCAGCATCCCATGTCTGGTGGTGGAAAGTGCTTGATGCCATAGTTATTCCATAAATGAATTAGCAGTGTGATCACATCACATATCAATTAATCTCTTGAGGGTCACACATGTCAATGTATGTATTTTTAAATATTACTTATTATCATATCCTTCAAACAATATAAAAACAATATAAAAATAAGGTAATATTTGGAGAATTACTTTGTAAACCAACAAGATTAAAATCATTTAATTTTACATTAATAAACATTATTCCTAATCCCTTGGATACAATCCCTTTATGTTAGAGATAGATGATGTGATGGTATATATCACCCACCAACTACCACAAATACATCTGTTATTGTCCAGATAGAAAAACGGAAACAAATGCACAAATTCAAACAGAGAAAAAATTATCACAAGGAATATGTTGTAAAAGTATTGGAAGGGTTTGAGAAGCAAAAGGGGGAATGTGGTTTCACTTAAACTTCAATAATTACTGGAAGTCTTTACTGTGCCTATTGTTGAAAAAATAAAAGAAAGAAGTGTGACCCAAAGAACAGTAATTGTAGAAAGCCCATTTTCTCCCTGGAGCTGAAGGCCTGGTGTGGGGTTAACTGCTAAAAGATATCTGACATTACATTAACTTCTAGAGCCATTTTAATGTATATCCATTGAAATATCATTTTGCTTAGCAAGTTATTTTTATTAAGAAATTTATTAAATTGGGGGCACCTGGGTGGCTCAGTCGGTTAAGCATCTGACTCTTGATTTCCGCTCAACTCACGATCTCACCGTTCATGAGTTTGAGCTCCGCATCAGGCTCTGTACTGACAGCTTGGAGCCTGCTTGGAATTTTCCCTCTCCCTCTCTCTCTGTCCCTCCTCTCTCTCTCTCTCTCTCTCTCTCTCTCTCTCTCTCTCTCTCTCTCTCTCTGAAAATAAATAAATAAACTGAAAAAAGTTTATTGAATTGTTGTTGATTGCAAGTATATCGTTAGGTGGAATTCTACTAAGTATGACTATCATACTCTCTCATCTCAATAACAAGCAGATAAGAATATTTAAACATTTATTGACATTTCATCAATTCCATAAAATGGGCCTGTGTTTTGGTCAAGCTTTATAATGCTGGCTAAGGGTTCAATTATTCTTCAAATCAAATATCATAATACTATAAAGTTTCAGAATAGGAAAGAAGTCTTTGAGACTTTATGCTTTAATTTAATATGATATGGAACTGGGTGACTCCTTACTCTGTCCTTTAATTTGTATCTGAAGATCCTGACATTACTACTAAAAGAACCAAAACTATTTTTGCGTATGATAGTATATAGAAAGGCATGGATCCCACTGTGTCCTAATGACATACCCTACTATGAAGAACTAAAGTTCACTTAAAGTGTAGCTATAGTGGTAACCATGTTAGAATCAGAAAGAAAATTCTGAAAAATAAAAAAAATTAGGTAGTTATTCTTCAACACCCAAATGAGCATGAGCATCAGTGAAAAATAATCTATCTAGAATGTTAATTCAAAAGGACATTTGAGAGTTTATTTATACTTAATTCACCGTTATGGACACTCCAGGATAGAGTGCCATCAAAAATCAATCGATCAACAAGTTATTTTATTAAGGTAATAAATTAATGAAACTTCCTCTCTTCATACAAAAATTCTAATCATGTCTCTTAGACGTATTTGTTTACTCACCATTTAAGGAAAGAAATATTAGTAACATTTGTTGAGTGTATACTCGGGGCTAAGTGCATTCCTAGGTACATTACATATGTTACTGGTTTTATTTTTATTTTTATTTATCTTTATTCTTTTAGTAATCCTATGGAAGGGATATTTATCATTTTTACATTTAGGAAAATTGAGACTCAGGGAAATTAGTCTAGGAGGCGGAAGAGCTGAGATCAGAATTGACATTGCTCTGATTCCAAAGCAAATGTAAATTTCAACACAACAAACTACATGAGAAATTCCTTGGAGGGAACAAACAAGTGTTATTACCTACAGATAATCGGCCCATATAATTTTTTCTATGTTTTCAAAACGTCATGGAATTTTATGATATCTAAAGCATATATACTTTTATATAGATGAAACTGGTAGAATTGGAAGAGAAACCCTTGCTTATTCTCCCACATATTGTGGTCTCATGACAGCACTGGTGAAGTCCGTGGCATCTTCACAGGAGCAGGGCAAACCATCCTGGGACTGAAATTCAGATTTATACACAGGAAATGGAGAAGAGGCCATAGACACAGTGGCAGGTGTAAAGAATTTAAATGAAGTAGAAAGACCGTAGTTCCAGGGAATGTAGTGACAGAAGCCCAGACCTCCTCTCAGCATGGGAGTTGCGGAGAGTTGGGCTTAACTGGAGAGAGCCAAGCTGCCAGGTATCAGAGTAGTTGATTAAGGTTACTAGCCAAAGTGAAAGTTACAGCCACACCTTTAATCAATTCATGTGATAGTATAAGCAAGAGGCTGAACAGGAGAGAGTGCTGGCTCCTACAGTGTTTTACCTTTTCTCATAGACTGTTGCCAGATAGGGAGTATGTGGATCAGCACCCAAGGTGGGGATTGCCTCTCTCCCGACGGACCCTGTGCAAAAGTCTCCTGCCATTTAATGGACCTGTGGGCTGAGCGGAGGGAGAGAGAAGGACTAACGGAGCATGAGAGTGGAGGAAAGCACTGAGAGTGGAGAACAGTGCTTCAAGGTACTCCCTTCCCCATAAGGAGGTCTCAGCGGAGGCACCTGGGGAGGCCTCCGCTGAAGGTCCCTACAAAAGGCCTGTGAGGGGCGCTCCTGGGTTAGGGATGTGGCGCTGCGGAAGGGTGGGCCGCCCAGGGTGGGTTAGCTGAGACCACAGATGCAGCTCCAGAGACCGCGGTGCACCGGCTGTGCACAAGTCTGTGGGGGCATCTTCCCCAGGAGCACTGCCAGGTGATGCCCTCCTGATTGCCTATGGTCAAGCCTGAGAAATCCTTCACAGAATATCTGCTCGGAGCCAGACTTTTCAGAGGTAAGCGGGGTGCAGTGCTTCTGACATAGGCAGGCAGATGGTATGGCAGAGAGCCGGGAATTGACATTTTTTAAATGGAGGTGGGGCACCCACAGAGAGTGGTACACTTGGCCACTGGGTCTCCGACTTTGAAGGACCAGGATTACGAGATCCAATAATATTTTGAGGCTTTACAGGATGTGTTTTCCTTCTTTCCTTTATTTTGGAGATGGGTGAAGAAAGGGGAAAATAGTGGTCTCCATGATGTTTTTTTCTCCAAATAATTCAACCCCAAAGTGAGAAGAGGATTTACAACTAGCATTATGAGATGGATATTTTTCTTGTCTAGAAAAAAGCCTCATTCTGGGCAGCAAAAAAATGGAAGGGGAGCGAATGGAAATCTGTGGGTGCTAAAATAGAGAGGTAGCAAAGCCCAAAAGAGGGATGGTGGCAGGGGACATCTCAGAGTCAGAGGCATTCATGAACAGAGACAACTGATGACAGAAGACCTTATATCCTCAGCCTCCTCCCATAACCAAGAGCTTCACTACAGGTGGCTGAAGGCAGGCCACTAGCATAACCCTGGTGTGGGGGTGAGAAGAAGTGTTTCATCATCTGAGCAGACTAGATTTTGAGTAATTAAGCTGAGTTGGAGAAAATTAAATTTTGACACGAGCCAAGACTCCCATGTGTTGCTATGATGCAGACAGAGGCTAATGCGATAATAAGCATTTCGTTTTAATGAACATTTATTGTGTGCCTGATGTTTTAAGTGTTTTAAATATATTAAACCTGATCGTGAAAATCCTTTGAGACAGATATTATTAATAAATGCTTTTTATTGATGAGATCATTGAATCTCCGATATATGAAGGGATACTCTCCTACTCTTGAAAGTTGGTAAGAGTGGTTCACCTCATACTTGAACATAAGGATCCACCTCTAAAGATTATGCTTTTCACATTCACAATGATGTGAAGAAATTAGGTGAACAACAAGACTGATTCTTACAACTGACAAATAATTAAATCTTAGATAAAAAAAGTAGAGACAAACTTTAAGTAAATGTTCCTTGGTGCTATATTTCAGACCTCTCTATAGAAGTTTGAGCATGGCCTAAAGATGCAGGTTGTGTTGGGCCTTGCAGAGGGAATTCAGATAATGTGGATGATGAAAGAGATTTGTGTGGAGGGCCCAGCTTAGAGACCACATCTATCTTGTCATCATTTATTAATATATCCCCACTGCAAACACCATGCCTAGAATAAGAAAAAAAATAAAAAGGCAGTGAATAGACTGCTAACATCAGTTAAGGAAATAAATTGATCTTGGACATTCCACCTTTATTAAAGCTTCAGTTTTCCCAGCTGTAAAATGGAAAATAAAAATGTCTGTAATCTGGAATTCCTGGGTGGCTCAGTTGGTTAAGCGTCTGACTTCGGCTCAGGTTATGATCTCAGGGTTTGTGAGTTTGAGCCCTGCATCGGGCTCTGTGCTGACAGCTCAGAGGCTGGAGCCTGCTTCTGATACTGTGTCTCCCTCTCTCTCTGCCCCTCCCCACCACTCACACTCTGTCTCTCTCTCTCAAAAATAAATAAACATAAAAAGATTTTTAAAAATGTCTGTAATCTAAGGTTTTTTTTTTGGATGAGATGATATAAAGTGTTTCATAAAATTTAAAGAGCTATGAAAATATAAGATATGACTCTTGTAACCATTTTTCATGATAGAATTCTATAGAAATAGAAAATTGGACCTTGAGTCATGTAATTTAGTGCCTGCCAAAATCTTTGTGCAAACATGTGAAATCTGAAAGCGAGAATATAAAGAACAGATCAACTATGTCATTCTCTTTAGGTAGTTCTTCTAAACACACCCCTTGTATTAATTTAGGGCATGGTAAATTAAAATACCTGGATATTATTTGAGTTACTCATACAAAGGCCTTCTTGAGGTATCATTTCATTCCATGTCCTGGATATTTTATACCAGAGCTTATTAGAAGATGTGGCCTTTGAAAAACAATTTTATATCTGTTACAAAATCCTATCTGAAAATCTTACTCATTATGATAATGTTATATTAGGAAGCAAGCGTGGGTGCTGCATAGACTTGAGTGCAAAGAATGTATTTGCTTTCAAAATGCACTTGGATATTCCCATTTGTCCCACAAGATAATCTATATTTACTGTATTTTCCTTATTGCCTTGGCTGCCAGGAAAAAAAAAAATAGGAGCTAAATCTAGAGCTTACTTGAAATAAGTAGATTATCCTATGTCCCTGATTTAGTTTTATACTGTCTTCATCATGCACAAGTTTTCTAGTATATCTCAGGCACTGGCCATTAAACAAACAAACCAAATCATTGTTGTTAATGTTTGTTCTTACATATGGTTATTTTCCATATAAATTTCATAATCTTTAAGTTTTTCATACAAAACAAATACTCAAATCCAGTCTTGGCAGACAGCAAATTTTAGAGCAAAAGGTAGACATTTCTCTCCTAGTCTGGTTCTCACAGGTCTCAGGACTTCTTACTATCCTGTTTCATTTTTCACATTAATAAGTTTAAGAGAAGGATTGTGATGACTTATTGGTCATGTGATATAAGAGAAGACAATTTTGTAAATTACTATAATCTAAAGCACCAGGGAGCTTAAATTCTAGGAGTGATATAAATAATACATTATATTGCAGCGCCAGTTAATTTCCATAGACATAGAAAATAGTAAGTATATGTAAGGGTTGTAAATTGTTGTTTAAAAAAGCATAACTGATTTTGGGTATATTTCAAGATCAGATGATGCTATTAATATGCTTGCCTTGGTCATAGTCATGTCATGGAAACAGATGCTAGGATGCCTGAAGCCCAACTGATTGAAGATATTGCAAAGTAGCTGTAAAGTAGCCTATGAAGATATATTTTGCGAGGTGAGGATGGTGAGTCCAGGTTAGAAGACTCCTTAGAATGACACCTTATACTTGGTTGAAGTTCTCTTTCATTTTGATTAACCACTAAACAGGCAAAAAGTAAGAGAGGTCAACATTGAAGTGTGGGAGAATCTCTGTGCTGATTGCCTTAATTCCTCCTGAGGAAAACTCCAAGTTCAGGCATCCAAGCAGTCCTTGAAGACCAGGGAATCTATCATGTAAAAGGAGACCATGAGAGTGGGGCTTTCAGGCTGCTGCTTCTTCTTCTTCCTCTTCTTTTTTTTTTTTTCCTTGATTTTGTTTTTTAACTATTAGCCTGGGAGCAAATCCAAATTATAATCAAAGGTCTCCCCTATCACCAGTAAGGTCGTTCTGCCATTCTTGATTTGCCAGTGTTCTCTAGGTCCATCTTTTGTTTCTTAATGCCATCTGGCCCAAGGCAGGCTGGTTCCTAGCCTATCACAAATACAAGAATGAAAAAACAAACAGAGGGGCAACTGGGTGGCTCAGTCAGTTAAGCTTCCGATTTCAGCTCAGGTCATGATCTCATGGTTTGTGGGTTCGAGCTCCGTGTCAGGCTCTGTGCTGAAGACTGTGCAGAATCTGAAGCCTGCTTCGGATTCTGTGTCTCCTTCTCTCTGTGACTCTCCCCTGCTCACACTCTGTTTCTGTCTCTCTCTCTCAAAAAATAATAAAATAAACATTAAAAAAAAGAAAGAAAACCCTTTTGGATAGAAGTATCAGGGTGCCTGGGTGGCTCAGTCAGTTGAGCATCCAACTCTTGATTTTGGCTCAGGTCATGATCCCAGGGTTGTGGGATTAGCCCCGCATCTGGCTGTGCACTCAGCATGGAGCCTGCTTAAGATTCTCCCTCTCGCTCCCCTCCCTCTCCCCCCTGTTTGAGCTCTCTCTCTCTCTCTCTCTCTCTCTCTCTCTCTCTCAAATTGAAAACAAATGTTAATAATAAACAAACTGTTATATATGAATATTTATTTTCTGGTGTGTCTCTACCCAGAACTGAATGAAAGCTCATTGAAGGATTGTAATCCATTGTTACCAATGAATAATTTCCTCTTTGGGGAAAAAAGATACTAGATAAAGATATTTCTTGCAACTAAAGACTATTCTAGTTCTTTATACATAAAGCATACTTAGAATTGGATACTTTGAACAAAAACAAACTATATAAGAATGTGATTTTGATTATTTTATTTGAGATTCACTTTAGGACTTTGGACAACTTCCTGACTTTTTTTTAAGACCCTTCTCCACCTTGGAGCTTATGACTGTAAGAAATTATAATAATAATAAATGCCAGTATATAAAATGTACATAGTTTACAGCATGGTTTATAATAATTCATATTTATTGACTAGATATAAGACTTAGAGGTCCATGAAATATTACCTGGCACAAGAAAATATAATCAAATGAACAATGATTTAGCTATTTTTCTTTGAATTCTTGACTCCTCATTTTCCAATATTTATTTGACTACCCAAGCTAGAATGGTTTTAAATTACAAGGCTCTGTAAATATAACTTTTTATATTGATACATTATTTTATAACTTTCTGAGATAGCCAGTTACTTTTTTATAATGATATTGTTTAAAATTAATATGACACTACAGACCACTTTTACTTTTAAAGGTCCTAGAAATATATATATAAATATATATATATTATATAATATATATATGTAATATATATTATGATCAGATTTCAGTAGTGGATCAATGAAAATGATAGCAATTAAAATGTGTACGTATCAACTCTCTTTTCTAGTTTCTGAACTTTGCCTTAGCATCATTGGGCTTTCTTGAGTGGTTTGGGATTTTGGATAGTAATTTTTGCAGGTTAAGGAGAATAAAACAAGCAAACGTAGGAAAGAGTAAAGGAAGTTAAAGGGTAATTACTTCCTCTGGGAAGAAACAAGATATAGCCTATTAATTTGCAGCTGTAAATTGCACCATTGTCTTTTCTACCTGTCCATAATACAAAGAGCAAATGGCTATTTTATTGGCTATGTATTGTTATGTAACAAACTAGCCCAAAACTTAAAACAACCACCATTTCATTTACTCACAGTTCTCTGGGTCAGCTTCTAGGTAATTATTCTGGTATGGATTAACATGGTTGATATCTGTGCTTAACCGGTAGCTTCATTGGTGCTGAAGAGTGTAGGATGATTGATTTCCATGCTGGCACTTGGTAGGTCCAGGGAGCCTTAACTTGCTTCTGCTTCATGTCTTTCCTTGTGCTCAATTATGCTGGCCTGGGGCTTTTTCACACGGTGATGAAAAGGTTCCCAACAGCCAGAGGGAGCAAGCCATAAGGCAAAAGTGATTTTTAAGTATCTTCTTACATTCTGCTTGCCAATGTCTAATCAGTTAGAGTGAGTCATATGGCCAAATGCAGATGCAACAGGTGGAGAGATAGAAGTCATCTCCTGATGTAGCAATGTCACATTGCAAAAATGTGTGCATAGAGGGATAGAGGAATTTGCGAACATTTCTTTTTTGCAATCTACCAATATATGGTTAGACACAATGGAAAGCTCTGCTTCTGTATATTACTTAGACAATTATGTAAAACTCCATAGTATTTTGTTTTTGTGGGCAGTCAGCTGGGGTCTGGATATAGCTCTATTGATTGATTGATTGATTGATTTTATCTCATTTTTTTATTATATGAAATTTATTGTCAAATTAGTTTCCATACAACACCCAGTGCTCATCCCAAAAGATGCCCTCTTCAATGCCCATCACCTACCCTCCACTCCCTCCCACCCCCCATCAACCCTCAGTTTGTTCTCAGTTTTTAAGAGTCTCTTATGCTTTGGCTCTCTCTCCCACTCTAATTTCTTTTTTTTCTTTTTTTTTCCTTCCCCTCCCCCATGGGTTTCTGTTAAGTTTCTCAGGATCCACATAAGTGTGAAAACATATGGTATCTGTCTTTCTCTGTATGGCTTATTTCACTTAGCGTAACACTCTCCAGTTCCATCCACGTTGCTACAAAGGGCCATATTTCATTCTTTCTCATTGCCATGTAGTACTCCATTGTGTATATAAACCACAAATTCTTTATCCATTCATCAGTTGATGGACATTTAGGCTTTTTCCACAATTTGGCTATTGTTGAGAGTGCTGTGGATACAGCTTTATTTAAAGGGCATTTGTTTGTGGTTGTAGTTGTAGGCATTCTACTAGAAATCTCCCTCTGCTTAAGTTTGTGCAAGAAAAGGCATAAGAATAAAATGTAATTTAAAAAGTTAGATGAAAATTTAGCCTTTGAGTCAGTTGAAAATGAGATGCTCAGCAGTAAATTTTGATTGCATTAGAAAAGAAACATCTATAATATAATGTCCATAGAGGGGGAAAATGACAGAAGTTGAACGAAATTAACTGGTATTATGTCAAAACTGAGGCTTAATCACATAAGGTTTTGGTATATAATAGGAAAAAAACACTTACATAGCATAGCATGAAGAAATAAATAGATGCGTTGACTATTTTAGATGAGGAGAGCTGGACTTTCTACCATTTTGATGCAAATGTGAGTGCCCAAGATGATTGTCACATTCTGAATCATGATTTGCTTTGTGCCTCTGTTCATGCTATTCTTTCACATTATAGCTACCAGGTGGTTATTACTGACAGTTTAAGATAGGAAATGTACATGGTGGACCAGTCCTAGACAAATAACAGCTTGCTGCCCCAGAGAGCTTACAGTTAAGAGACATGAACAAGTATAATATAGAACAAACAAGACAAGAATATGGACTGTCTTCTGCAGCTAAAACTCTTAATGATGCAGGAAAACTTTTTGGAAATTAGTGAAAGAAAAGAGACAGGACTCTTGGGGAAAAAATACACTAAGGGTTATTATTAACCCTTCTTAAATATCTGTGACTTTAGAGCTAAATAGAATGCTGATGTATGATGTTACCTAGGCCAAAAGGGCTATATATTTATCTGGGAATGTCAAAATAAGCACAGGAAAAAAAGAAGCATGAGCAAAAACCATATGAAAAATTTATTGGTTTTATGAATAGCTATCACAGGGAGTGGATCTGCTGATAATGTTTGAATCATGAAGACAATTACCCTACATTTTATTTTTAGGAGATAACTCATGATACCAGATATATATGTATATATATATATATATATATATATGTATATATATATGTATATATTTTATATATATTAGATATCTCCTACTTTATAGCAAAATTTGGGAAGTATTTACAAATTCCTTCAGGGGCTATAGATGCCTTCTAAAACTGCATTTTCTTAATGTAAAAGATTATTAGAGGGACTACCTTAGGGTCTAAAATTTATCCTAAAAGGTATCCCAGTGATACTAAAGGATTTTAAAAAGGGTAAAAACTAATCAAATTTACCTTCTGGAAATATCACTGTAGTAACAATGAGATGGAAGTTAGTGGAGTTAAAAGGATAGGACTATAATCCAGTTTGTAAGGGATATGAACCCGGAGAATGACAGGAGAAATAGCAAAGGTGAAATGATTTCAAAGGAGTTAGAAAGGGAGAATCTATGGGTCTTAGTAATTAATGAAAGGAGTCAGCAATTGAGAGGGAACAAATCTAAGGTAATCAAAAGTTAATGACCTCAGTGGTAATGGTACCCTTTACTCACCAAGCATGGAAAAAGGGACCTGCTTTGAAATTTTGTGTTGAGGGGTATGAGACATCCAAGTGAAAATAGTCAAAAGGCATGGGATGTATAAATTTATAAGTCAACAAGGGAATTCTAAACTAAGTACACAAGTGTTGGAAAGAGCATTTACTTATTCAGTCCAGAGTTATTTGTGAAATATGTACAGTGCACTACAGGTACTATGCTAGGTACTGATAAGACCATGGTTAGTCAGACACCTCTCTTCAAAGAGCTTACAGTCTGCTAGGCAATAAGAACAACAGTTTAGAATTATAATAGGACATTGGTAGATATGACCAATGTGCTTGAATTGGTTAGTTGGGTGAAAATGAACATCCCCAGTCACCTAATTGGACAAAACTGGTAATTTGGAGCCCCAGAAAGTTTATTTAAAAACTATCAATATTTCCTTTCAATGTTTGTGGGTTTTTTTTCCAGTGCAAAAATAATACATAATCATGATGCAAGATACATATAAAGAAGATAATTCACAAATATTTATAATGTGCCTGATACATACACATATTGTGGTATTTGCTGACAAGGGATTTCTTGTTCTCTCTCTTCTGTATCTGAGTGTGCTTGCTTCTATCAGTCTAGAGTGTTATACATGTAGTATCTTCTCCTCCTCCCCCTTCCTCCCCCTTCCTCCCCCTTCCTCCCCCTTCCTCCCCCTTCCTCCCCCTTCCTCCCCCTTCCTCCCCCTTCCTCCCCCTTCCTCCCCCTTCCTCCCCCTTCCTCCCCCTTCCTCCCCCTTCCTCCCCCTTCCTCCCCCTTCCTCTTCTTCCTCTTCTTCTTCCTTCTCTACTTGCACCTTATTTACTCCTATTTGTCTCTCTGGTTTCTTACTCTGGGATGCCTCCTTTGACCCATTATATCTGCTGGCCAGATTGGGTGATGTGCTTCCAGATCATCTTCAACTTACCCAGCTCTCATTGTATTCCCTAACATGTTGTAATTGCTTGTTTACTAGCACCTGGTGACTCGGCTAAAAATAATTTGGCCAAAAGCATATTGGTTAACTTGGCAGTAGGTCTAAAATGGCATTTTGATTGAAAATAAATGTTTCTAGTCACAGGATTTGGTTTTTAACATTGATAATTTAGGCATGTGTAAAGGTCATTTGCAATTCATGATGAATCATCATACATTTTGCCCATTCTTTACTAATTATTTCTTATTTCTCCTTCTTGAAATCAACTTTTCAGCCAATCTTCTGCTTTGTAATCTTTTCAGTTGTAAAATGTTGACATAATTTTATGGGATTATTTAAAGCAAATTAGATGATCAATCATATTGACTGAGGTGAGAAGCTCGAAAGCTTAGGAGGTCTTTATAAGTCATTTGAGACATGCATTTCAGCTGATGCCATTAAGATCAAGTTCTAGTACTTGACCTTTGCTGTTAGTAGCTTTACTTCAGTGACAATTGCTCTCTAATTTTAACTCACTGTTGTCACACACCTGGTTACATCAAAAATAGAATGGCAGACTCAATAAATAATATTTATTATTAGTCTTCATTATATGCACAATCAATATCAGGGAATATTTAGCGTTTGACTCATTTAAAATAGATCTATGAGTTAATGTCCCATCTTTTAATTTTTTTATTTTGAGAGAGACAGAGATAGCACAAGTAGGGAAGGGGTGGGAGGATGGGGACAGAGAATCTCAAGCAGGCTCTGCATTCAGTGAGGTTTGAACTCATGAACTGTGAGATCATGACGTGGGCCAAAATCAAGAGTCGGGCTCTTGGCCAACTGAGCCACCCAAGTGCCGCTTCCTATATTTTAAATTCAGATGGCCTGAGGATCTAAGATCCCATGGCCAGAGAACCATAGAACATGAACACCAGTGCTCAGAAGCCTCATCATCCTCAAATCTAGGTTACAGTTCCAGTTTCAGAGAATGAGTCACTAACAGGAAAGTGAATTTGGCCTTTTTTCTTTATTATAGAGTGGCTCTTTCTATAGGCTATATGAGGTCCCTGTAAATTTTTATCCAGTTACGTTTTATCTCCACATTGCTCTTGACCTTCTTCCAACCATTCTGCTGGAAAATTATAAGAGGGAAGGTGGCCTTTAAAAAAAATGTTTATTTATCTATTTTTGAAGTGGGGAGGGGCAGAGAGAGAGGGAGACAGAGAATCCCAAGCAGGCACCACACTGTCAGTGTAGACACTTGTGTGGAACTCAGGTCATGATTTCACGGTTCTTGAGTTTAAGCTGAAATCAAGAGTCGGATGCTTAACCGACTGAGCCACCCAGACACCCAAGAGGCAAGGTGGCCTGTTAAGACTAGAGTTCCCCAACTGTGTCTGTATTCACAACATACATGCCTGAATCATGAATCATGGATCATGAACCAAGCTAGGGTGCTACCGCTTTCTACCTTCCTGCAATGAACTCCACACTGAGCTTCATCACCAGCTCCAATACCCGGGTCCTTCCAACAGGCAGGATGCATTTCTTAGGTATAAGTATAATCCAGAATACCTAGACTATCTCTATTTCAAACAAGGGATTTGGATCCACCTAGAGCTTTTTCTTTGCTTAAAGCATTTATTGGAAACAGACACTTGAATTCTACATTGCATGTTCAGAGGAAGAGCAAACCAAGGTCTTGTTCAGTTTTCTGGCCTCATCCAGAAAGATAGTGGCCTAAAGGCAGAACCATTACTTACTCTGTATTCTGAGGGATAGAGCAGTGGCTGGCACTTTTGAAACATAACTATCAACTTCCTTCTCTGGATTCCTCTAACAACACATTCATACTGCCATGTAGTCATTAAATTAACAAATATTTGTCAAGTCTCTAGAACATGTCAAATATTCTTTTAGGTGATGAGGATATAGTAGTGACTAAAACAGATAAAATCTCTTCCCTCATGTAGTTTATAGTTTTGTTTGTTTTCAGAAACATTTATGGACCACATTTTAATGCTTTATTATGACATGTAAATTTTACTCGACTGTGATTACTTAAGAGAGGAACATCACAAAATGTCAGGTTTCCCTTCATGCCCTGGATATCAGACATAGGCTCAAAAATAATTTGCCCTCAGGGTATCAAGGTATCAACTCTTAGAGAGTGAGAGTTTAGCCTGTACATAGGAACTAGTAAGCTGGCAGGACTTAGTCCATTGTTGCCGGGTTGTTGTTGTTGTTTTTTTTTTTTTTTTGTGATACAACTAGGTGTATGACAAGAATGGGTTAGAATCATGGAGCATCCATCATTGAAGTAAAGTTGCCAATACTGATGGTCAAGTACTAGAAAGTGATCTTCAGGTCACATGCTGACACGCATGTCTCATAGTCATTTATGACAGAATGGTTGGCCATCAGCAAAGATTCTCACCTCTATCATCAGATCCCTAGTCAGCACAGGGATCAGGACTGATGTTACTGTAGAAAGGTCTTAAGTTTTCTTTCTTTATCTTTTAGGTGATTCTGCTTAGGTCTTTTTTATACCCTTCAGTAGTTTTTCATAATTTGACCTTGTTTATTGTTCATGTTTGTGGTGAAGATGAGAGAATGAACCAGAATTTGCTGCTGTAGCTATTTGATCTTGTGATATACCCCTGCCCCTAGCATATCCAAGCATTCCAAACAATCACACGCTAGCTATAGCTCTGTAAAAAGTATAGTAAAACTTACATTTTCCCAGGGTGTGAGATATATTTTTTATTTCCTGGCTCCTGATGGCAGGTGATGATGGCCCAGTGCCTCCTTTGTCTCCAGTGATTAACATAATCAGAGAAATGTCAGATTTTTAAACTCACCCTATAGCAACTGGGGCCCTAGATATGGTAGAAGAGATGGAGGGGCAGATAGCATAGATTACAAAGCATATCTGGGACCAAAGTCCAGACATGGCAACACGTCCCAATATTTGGGGCAAAAGGGCATTGGAGGAGAAGTATATATGTGACAGGGAGATGCAGGTGATAGACCATTAAAAGATTTTGAGGGTGGTGAGTCTATTGAGCTGGGACAGGCACAAGGGCATTAAGTTTGCTGACAGGGCCAGAACAGTTTGTCAAGAAGAAAAATGGCAAAGATGTGGAGGTTGCTAAGTCTATTGCTCCATTGCCACCACTGTGTAAGAAGGTGACGCGTTCACTAATGGAATTTTAGTGTGACAATGACAGCATCAGGTTATGCTTTCAAGGTATTAGTGTTGCTTCAGAGTGAAGACCTGCCATGTGCTGGTAAATCAACTGAAGTGTTTGTTAATTTCTGTAGTACAAATACTTGCTCTATTTCTGGTCAATTTCAACCTATCAATAGCTTGAAAATTCATGAAAAAAACAAAAACAAGACAAAACAAAAAAACCCTGAGAGATAGCCATTGGTTCTCCTGAATTGGTAGGAGCTGGTTCCAACTCCCCACTTGCCAGGGAGGGGTATTTTAATTATGTTCTTTTGTTTTGTTTTGTTTTTGTTTTGTTTTGAATACCTCATCTAGAGGTAGGATATCCTGGTAGAAGGATGTTTCAGGTATTCAAACACAAGAACATAGATGATGGTAGATAAACAAGTGTAATTTTATGGAAATTGAGAAAGAGTGGATCTAAAGCAAAAAAGATAACTTGGTTTTAAATTTTACAAATGAGGGCACCTGGATAGTTCGGTCAGTTGAGCATCTGACTTTGGCTCAGGTCATGATCTCATGGTTCATGGCTTTGAGCCCCACATTAGGCTCTGTGCAGACAGCTTGGAGCCTGGAGCCTGATTCAGATTCTGTGTCTCCCTCTCTCTCTCTTTCTGCACCTTCCCCTGCTCACGCTGTCTCTCTCTGTCTCTTGAAAGTAAATAAACATTAAAAAATATTTAATAAAAAATAAATTTTACAAATGTGCTGAATTAGTGGAAGGATTCAAGGATGACTACAGGGTCAAGTTTGGGTACCTGGATAGATGCTGGTCTCATTCACTGAGAAAGGGAATTCTCAGTGAATTCACTGGGAAGTGGGAGAAATCCTAGAAATGACCTTCTAGGATTAACAATCAAATTCAATTTTGGATATGCTAAACTTTAGGTATATACAGACCTCCAATGAGATTTATTTCAGTACAGAATTGATGATTGTTATTGCATGGTCTCTAATAAGGCGAGTGATGGCAGAACCAAGAACACAGCTGGTGAATAGTGTCTCACTGAAAGACTATGTTGGGAAAGACAGAGAAAGTATAGATCCTAATAACTTTGTTGGCCTGGAAGGAAGTTGAAAGAGTTCTTGGCTGATATCCTTGAATTACTTTGTAAAGTAAGTTGAGGTATAAGTAATATAGGGGTATCTACTAAGAATGCATAGGAGAGACACCTAGAAGAAAAATTTGTAGGGAGTATTAAAGACCTAAATGAAATTAAATTTGTAGTGGTTTTGACTCAATGCTTTAAATAAATTACATACCTTTTTGGTAATCAGAGATTTATATTTTCTCTAATGCAAACTTGCCACTCATTCTACTATCTCAACTAAGAAAAGACTGCTGTATATTCTAATAGCAAATACTTTTGTGGTGCTTTGCCTTTAAGAGTTTTGTGTATTATGCACTCCTTTACTTTTTTAAATTTAATTTATATATTTTTTAAATTTACATCTACATTAGTTAGCATATAGTGCAGCAATGATTTCAGGGGTAGATTCCTTAATGCCCCTTACCCGTATAGCCCATCCCCCCTCCCACAACCCCTTCGGTAACCCTTTGTTTATTCTCTATATTTAAGAGTCTCTTATGTTTTGTCCCCTCCCTGTTTTTATATTATTTTTGCTTCCATTCCCTTATGTTCATCTGTTTTGTATCTTAAAGTCCTCCTATGAGTGAAGTCATATGATATTTGTCTTTGTCTGACTAGTTTCGCTTAGCATAATACCCTCTAGTTCCATCCACATAGTTGTGAATGGCAAGATTTCATTCTTTTTGATTGCTGAGTAATACTCCATTGTATATGTATGTATGTATATATATATATATATATATATATATATATATATATATATATACCACATCTTCTTTATCCATTCATCCATCGATGGACATTTGGGCTCTTTCCATACTTTGGCTATTGTTGATAGTGCTGCTATAAACACTGGGGTGCATGTGCCCCTTTGAAACAGCATACCTGTATCCCTTGGATAAATACCTAGTAGTTCATTTGCTGGGTCGTAGGGTAGTTCTATTTTTTAATTTTTTGAGGAACCTCCATACTTTTTTGCAGAGTGGCTGTACCAGTTTGCATTCCCATTCACTCCTTTAATCTTTATGATAATGCTAGAAGGCAAGTGCTATTATTTTTCTCATACTGGATGAAGAAAACTAGTTGTAGAGGATTAGTAGCTTATCCAAGGTCGTGTAACACAGCAGAAATTACAACCAGTTCTACTGGAACCAGAGGTGGTGCTTTTAATCATTTTACCTGCCTCTCAGTGTAGAATATCTCTATAGTCTATTCATAAAAATCATATTTTATTGTATTTTATCATTATGTAGACTAAGAATATTAAAACCAGAAAATGTAAACAGAAACAAACAGTTAAGGCAATAAATGAGCACCTTTATTCAATCTTAATTATTGATACTTGAAGAAATACTTAATAGTTCAACACAAGATATAATCCCAGATGGCATAACCTTTATGAATAGAAGAAACATATTCTATGATGATCTGTGTGAAAACTGTTTTGCTCTTTTCAAAAGTCGAGAAAATGTACAAACTTGCTTTGATCCAGCATAGAAACCATTTCCAGGCAATCGTATACAACCATGATATTTAACAGAATTTCCACAGGTCAATAATAAAATAAACATAATGTTAGAGTTATATAAGCATACATGATGAAGTCTGAGTATTTTAAGGACTGTGTATTTTGTAATTACATAGATTTAGATGTCTTTAAAATTAGCATGTCATTTCTATTATAAGGATATGATCAGCCAAGTTAAGTAAAATGGCAAGAGAAAAATTTGACAGTTCTCTAATGGTTTATGCATGGAAGTTTTACACCTAAGAACAAAGGATTTTGTATCATGTATATTTTGTAGTTTCTATCTATACTAACACTAAAATTTATTATTTAAACAATCGAGTTATAACAATTCTATTAAGTTCAACTCACCAATTAGAAAAAACTAACTTACGTTTTTTTTAAAGAAAAAAGCCAACCAAACTGATATTTATAACTAGAATTCTAGTGGTCAGAGAGAAAATCTAATCAATTTAGCTGCATTCCTCACAAAATTTTTTCTAAGTCTGGTTCATAAATCTCCACAACTTTGTAATATCACCACACCTTAAGTCAGAATTTAAGTTATATTAATATTCTACTAAACTTAAAAATTAAATCCACCTTGGATTTAGTCAGTGTTATATATACAATAGAGCTCTTGGTGTCTCCATCTATTTTGCTGTGATACCACTGTTTGCTGAGAGTACATAAACTTTAGTCTTACCGCTATTTAAAAGCATCAATCCAAAGAGCATCATGCTTTTAAAAATGGCCTGTGGCATCCCAAACTCATTTATATTGTATTAGCTACTAATTCAGTAATGTGCCGCTTTTTTTGTTGCTCTAATAACGTCAACAATGAGTTTGAAAAAAACCTTATGGTGCTTAGAATGATAATTAGGTACATTTAAAAATTTTCCTACTTCTATTTTCTCAACACATTAATCCTTATCACATATCAATTTAGTTCTACAGACATTATCAAGGTTGTAATATGTGCCAGACGGTGTGCTAAATGTTGGTGATACAAGCTGGATGAGATATAATGAAAGTATTCTATGAGGGGCTCTTGGGTGGCTCAGTTAAGCATCTGAGTCTTGATTTCAGCTCAGGTTATGATTTCACAGTTCATGAAATTTAGCCCCACATCGGGCTCTATGCTGACAGCCTGCTTGGGGTTCTCTTTCTCCCTGTCTGCACCTCCCCCACTCCTACACACACACTCTCTCAAAATAAATAACATTAAAAATAAAAGAGTATTCCATGAGTTTATTGTAATAAAGATACAGAGTGTGAGGCAATCTGTAGAAGTGTATTCATTAAACACCTAGTTATTGGGCACCAATTATGTGCCAGACACCTATACATGGTGCAGCCCCTGAGTAGTGAAATATTTAACCTTGAGAAAGTTAGGTGAGTTTTCCTGAAGAAGAGAACATCTAAGCTAGGTGGTACTGCAAGTAAGGGAGCAACATATGGGAAGATATAGAGATGTGAAGTAGCGAAAGTTGGAAATATTCAAGTAGCGAGATATTGCTGAATTATGGAGTATAAAACAGAAAGTGAATCAAGACTAACATCGGAAGGTTTTATAAGATCTTCCTTAATTATGCCTATAATTACTCTTTTCTGCTTTCATAACTTCAGGTGTTCTCAATTCCATATCAAATCAATCGTGACTATACATGGAGATAAAGATCTTTTAAAAATCTAATACCAGCTACCTTTTCATCCTTAGGAGCTCATTCTGTCACTGCAGGCAAATTTAGTCTTTGCTGTTTTCTCCTAAAATATTTGACATTTCCTCACCTTGCCTCTTTGTTCCCGCTGTTCCCTAAGCCTGAGGAGCTGCAATTTGTCATGATTCCACCCTTCCTTGAAGCCAAACTTCAGAAGGTACAATTGCAAGAAATATTCAAAGATCTCCCAACTCCATGTTATTGCTTGTCTTCCTAGATACCTGAGTTCCTTTAATTGAAGATATTTTTTTCTCATAGAAACTTTTTACAACATTGAGCTTTAAAATTATGTGTGTGTGCTTGCATTTCCGTAAGTTTAAAAGTTCTTTTAACCCAAAAATGTGTCTTATTGATCTTTTTATTTATTACTACCTATATTAATTAGAAAAGCATAGGGTACCGTAAAAAAAAATCCCCAAAAGAGTACTACTCAATAGGAAATTAATATCATGCTTATGGGAAAGTCCTGGGCAAGTGGATGGGTTAGCTGGGCAGCTCTGCTCTACACATTCGGGAAGCTGGGCTGTCAAAGATTCCGCGGTTTTCACCAAGTTCCTTCCAAGGCTAACTCTGGCACTAACACTCCAGCCAACCAGCAGGGAGACTGGGAATGGATTGTAAGGAAGTTTTTCTAGGCCTGGCAGACTTCACTTAGATTCCCCTAGCTGTAGCTGAGTTACATGTCTACAGTTAACAGAAGAGGGCTCCTACGTTTATACTCCAAATTATTTGGATGTTCAGCTAATGATCCCTATCATGTTGGATTGTGTAGCACCTCATATATAGTAATATTGGCCAATATTTGTAGAATACTTCTATGCCAGACCGTTTTTCCTAAGTGACTTACATATATTAACTTATTTACAAAAGCCTCATTAAATGTAGGTCTTCTCCTATCTCTGAGAGTTGAAGAGACTTAAACAGATTGTTTTTTGTGTTTTTTTTTAACTAACTAACAAACAAAAAAACCTTTACCGGGGTCACATAGCTAGAATGTGGTAAAGCAAGCGTTTGATCTGAGTCCATATGCCATGCTGCCTTTAGTAAACCATTATGCATACTGCCTTCAGGAGATTAAACTACATAGATATTAGTTGAATTAATGCAATGTAAGTTTTTAAGTAACTGATCCTGTCTAAGACTCAAGTTTGAAATATTGGTATTCACATTTCACTTTCTACATATACAAAATAGGGAAATGGTTTATTTGAGCTATCCTAAAGAAAAAATTTAAGGATATACATGAAAAACATGTAGAAAATATTTTTAAAAAGACAATTATAGAATGGTTTATAGTATCATATTGAGTCTCATTATCAACATGTGTGGAAATATTAGGCAATAGGCAATTTCATATTTCATTATTTCATACCATTCTTAATAGATAAAAGTCTACAATAAATATAAAGGCAGTTTACCAATGCTTGATTTAAAATACTGCCTGGAGGTGCCTGGTGTACCAGACATCTTGGAGACATTGTATTGATAGCTGAGCCTCTGAGTAAATCAATGGATTTGTGCCTTGAAACCAGTTCAAAAAGCATTTTTACCAATCCATTGAAGGATACTGAAGGTAAAATTGTAATGGGAAGGCCTTTAGTGAGTGGGGTCATCCATTGTTGTAATTTCTTTTTACTTTTTAATACACAGGTAACCAATGTGTCTTGACAGGTCATCACTTTTTTAGTTTGCATCAGTTTTATGCTCTATTCTGTGTGATCCCCTCTACCAAGAAAAGCATGTATTGATTTCACTTTGAGTGGCCACCTGCAAACTTAGAGTCTCTTGGCTCAATCAACCAAACCCAAAGCATTTTGCAGAGCATTAATATGGATTGATTTATGGGATGTTTCTTAAGTCTTTCCTTTATTAATTGAGGGAAGTGTATTTATTGCTTGATAGGCATAACTTAAATATTAGCATTGGGTTTATGTATGGATGTTTTTATTAACACAGAGATAAAGTAGTAACTGCCATCTTTTGAGTTCCTAACAATGATACCACATTCTTTTGGTAACAATACTTTAATTTTCATTGGGGGTAGTTGCCATTTCTCTATCCTTGATTGAGGTAGGTCAGTTACCTTTTGGAGTTGGCCTCTGCCCATGCCTGGCGAGGGAATCACCAGTGTTTTGTTTGAAACTCATAAGGAAACTCATAAGATTGAGACTGGGGCTACCAATAAAGGTTGACAAACTGTTTTCTGCTGAATTGAAGCTGGGAGGATGAGAAGCTAGGGTTACAATAGCCACATCTCCTTCATATAATTTAACAAATATTCAACATCCACCATGTGCCTAACACAGGCATGTGGGATACAGAAATGAACAAAATAGACAAAAATTCTAAACAATTAGATGTAAGAATTAGCCTGAGAATGGAAATAACACAGATGAAGTAGGGCTGAAAAATTAGAGGATTGGGATTTTGTTGACATTCTTTGTGTCATCCCAGGATTAAGCCCGCCTGAAATTTCCAGTGAAACGAAAAATTCTGTTTCACAGCCAATACATTTCCTTCTTAAAGTGCGGGTTTAATTTGTTACTTGTATTCAAAGGCATCTCAATAAATACTCAGACTTAAACTCATGGACACTATAAAAGTAAATTGAATATTTAATCTGGCATAGACTGTCTTGTTATTATAAATTCCTCAGTTTTCTTCTTGCTGCCACTGCCTTATGTTTTAGTCCATCTTGAAACTTGTGGGGAAAAAAATATAGGGATGACATTATAATCTCTATTTTATGGCTGAGAAAATTGAGTATCAGGTACTAGGAAATATAAATGTCATTACGTGTTCCTACTGCCTGGGGCTTGGGATGTAAATCGGGAAAGAGAACTGGCATGGGTAGGTGCATTGCTAATCAAAAGTGACGAAATCTACTTTATATTAATCAAAGGTATATCACTTAAAATTTACCTTCAACTTGATATTCTTATCCTATTATGTACAATATGACAGATTCTAAATATTTAACGGTTTTTTTCCACACCAGTCATATGATTTAAGCAAAAATGATCATGCCCAGTCAAAATATTTTTAAACTGTGTATGTGATGATACTTCACTAATTCTGCTTCTAATACCCCTTAGTCCATATCAAAGCTGTTTGTTTTTAGGTGTGAGACTGTCTTTGTTTCCAATGTGGGAAACAAAAATATCTAACCTAGAGATTAAATTATTTATATTTTTAGATTGTGAATCAATGTATGCTATTACAGAAAATACAGAAAAGTTTAAAGTAAATAAAGTTAGCACTCCTAATGCTGCAGTCAACTGCCATTCTGGTGCATTTACTTCTAGAAAGTATTTGAATAGATAAATGTTTATTCAATAAACATTTTAGATGAATTTTTGTTTCTTGTGTTGTTGATTTTACCCATTTGACAGGTGGGAGGTGATATCTCACTGCAGGTTTGATTTGCATTTTCCTGATGATGAGTGATGTTGAGTATCTTCTCATGTGTCTGTTGGCCATCTGTATGTCTTCTTTGTAGAAATGTCTATTCATTTCTTCTATCCAATTTTAATTGGATTATTTGGTTTTGGGGTGTTGTATCACTTTTTGTTTATATATATATATATATATATATATACACACACTATATATATATATACTATATATTATATTTTATATATATATTTGTATATATACTATATATATACAACATTTATATATATATATACACCCATATATATAAATATTTTATAAATATATACTACATTTTATATATATATAAATACCCTTTATCAGGTATGTCATTTGCAAATATCTTCTCCCATTATGTAGGTTGTCCTTTAATTTTATTATTTCTTTCACTGTACAGAAGCTTGTTATTTTTATGCAATCCCAATAGTTTACTTTTGCTATTATTTCCTTGCCTCAGGAGGCATATCTAGAAAAAATGTTGCTATGATCAATGCTAGAAAAATTACTGCCTATCCTCTCTTCTAGGATTTTTATGGTTTTAGGTCTCACATTGAGATCTTTACGTCATTTTGAATTTATTTTCGTTTATGGTGAGACAAAGTGATCTTCATTCTTTTGTAAGTAACTGTCCAGTTTTCCCAACTTCATTTGTTGAAGAGAGTGTCTTTTTCCTCTGGATATTTTTTTTCCTGCTTTGTCAAAGGTTAACTGGGGATATAAATGTAGGTTTATTTCTGGATTTTCTATTCTGTTCTACTGAATCTATTTTTGTGCCAGTACTATACTGCTTTAATTACTACAGCTTTGTGATATAACTTGAAGTATGGAATTGTGATGCCTCCAGCTTTGCTTTTCTTTTTCAAGTTTGCTTCTGCTGTTTAGGGTCTTTTGTCGTTCCATGTACATTTTAAGATTGTTCTAATTCTGTGAAAAATGCTATTGATATTTTAATAGGGATTGCATTAAATGTGTAGATTGCTTTGGGTAGTATAGACCTTTTAATAATACTATTTCTTCCCATCCATGAGCATGGAATGTCTTTCCATTTCTTTGTGTCATGCTGAATTTCTTTTTATCAGTGTTTTATAGTTTTGAGAGTATGGATCTTTCACCTCTTTGGTTAGGTTTATTCCTAATAATAATATGCTTATTATTTTGAGAGTATAGATCTTTCACCTCTTTGGTTAGGTTTATTCCTAATAATAATATTCTTATTATTTTTGGTGCAACTGTAAATGGGATTGCTATCCTAATTTCTCTTTCTGCTGCTACATTATTAGTGTATAGAAATGCAACAGATTTTTGCCCAGTGATTTTATATCTTGCGACTTTAGTGAGTTCATTTATTAGTTCTAATCACTTTTTGGTGGAGTCTTCTGGGTTTTCTACATATTGTATCATGCATCATCTGCAAATTGTGAAAGTTTTACTTCTTCCTTACCAATTTCAATGCATTTTACTTATTTTTGTTGCTTAATTGCCGTGGCTAGGACTTCTAGTACTATGTTGAATAAAAGAGGTATAGTGGATATCCTTGTCTTGTTCCTGACCTTAGGAGGAAAGCTCTCAGTTTTTCCCCATTCAATATTATGTTCACCCTGAGTTTTTCATGCACAGCCTTAGTTATATTGAGGCATATTCCCTCTAAGTCTACTTTGTTGATGGTTCTAGATGAATGGGTGTTGTACACTATCAAATGTTTTTTTTTTTTCTGTATCAGATGGTCATATTTTTTTAATCATTTCTCTTACTGATGTGATGTATCACATTAATTGATTTGCAAATATTGAACCACACTTGCATCCCAGAAGTAAAATCTACTTGATTGTAGTAAATGATTTTTTAAAATGTATTGTTGGATTCTGTTTGCTAGTGTTTTCTCAAGGATATTGGCATCTATAGTCATCAAAGATATTGGCTTGTAGCTCTCTCTTTTGTGTGTGTGGTGCATTTACTTGGGTTTGTTTACATGGTGATACTTGCCTCAGAATAAATTTGGAAGTTTTCCTTTCTCTTCTATTTTTTGGAATAGTTGGAGTAGAATAGGTGTTAACTCTTCTTTAAATGTTTGTTAGAATTGGCCTGTGAAGCCATCTTGTTCTGGACTTTTGTTTGTTGAGAGTTTTTTGATTATTGATTCAGTATCCTTGGTAGTAAGCACTCTGTTCACATTTTCTATTTCTTTTTTGCTTCAATTTTGGTAGGTTACATGTTTCTACGAATTTATGCATTTCTTTTGGGTTGTCTATTTTGTGGCATAGTTTTCATATTATTCTCTTACAGTTGTGTTTCTGTGGTGTCAATTGTGATTTCTCCTCTTTCATTGGTGATTTTGTTGAACTTCTTTCTCTCTCTTTTTGTGAGTGAGGGTAGAGATTTTTCAATTTTGTTGACCTTTTCAAAGAACCAACTCCTGGTTTCATTGATCTTTTGTATTAAAATTTTTTTTTAATGTTTATTTTTGAGACAGTGAGACAGAACATGAGTGAGGGATGGGCAGAGAGAAAGAGGGAGAAACAGAATATGAAACAAGGTCCAGGCTCTGAGCTGTTAGCACAGAGCCTGACGTAGGGCTTGAACTCCAGAACAGCAAGATCATGACCTAGGTTGAAGTCGGAGGCCCAACCAACTGAGCCACTGAGGCTCCTCTCTATTGTTTTTTGTTTTGTTTGTTTCAGTTTCTGTTTGTTTTATTTGTGCTCTAATCTTAATTATTTTCTTCCTTCTGCTGGGTTCAGGTTTTGTTTTTCTTTTTCTAGCTCCTTTAGATGTGTGGTTAGGTAGTTGGAGATTGTTCTTGCTTCTTGAGGTAGGGCTGTATTAATATAAAATTTACTCTTAAAACTTCTTTTGCTACATCTGAAAGGTTTGGGACCATTGTGTTTTCATTTTCATTTGTTTCCATGTACTTTTTGATTCCTTCTTTAATTTCTTGGTTGACTCATCGTTGTTTAGTAGCATGTGGTTTAACCTCCATGTATTTGTTGGTCTTTCCAGATTTTTTCTTGTGGCTGATTTTCTAATTTCCTCGTGTTGTAGCCAGAAAAGATTCATGGTATGACTTTGATATTTTGAATTTGTTGAGGCTTGTTTTGTGGCCTAACATGTGATCTATTTTGGAGAATGTTCCATGTGCACTTGAAAAAAATGTGTATTCTGGTTTAAGATGGAATGTTCTGAATATGTCTGTTAAATCCATCTAGTACAGTGTGTAATTCAAAGCCACTGTTTTCTTATTTTCTGTTTGGATGATATATTCATCAATAAAAGTGGGGTGTTAATGTCCTTTAGTATTTATTATCAATTAGTTCCCTTATTTTGTTATTAACTGTTTTATGTTTTTGGGTGCTGCCATGCTGGGTGCATATATATTTACAATTGTATCTTCTTGTTGTATTGTTCCCCTTATAGTGTCTTCCTTTGTCTTATTATGGTCTTTGTTTGAAAGTCTATTTCCTCTGATGTAATTATTCCTAGCCCAGCGCTCTTTTCACTGTCATTTAATAAAAATCCCCACACTTTCAATCTGCGTATCTTTAGGTCTGAAATGAGTCACGTATAGGCAGTATATAGATTTTTTTTGGTTTTGGTGTTTTGTTTTTTTTCCCCCCACTCTGTCCCCTTGGGGCTTTTGCTTGGAACTTTTATTCCATTTACATTCAAAGTAATTATTGATACATATGTATTTATTGCCATTTTGTTGCATGTTTTGTGGTTGTTTTTGTATTTTTTCCTCTGATATTTTCTTCTCTTTTTCTCTTTCATGGTTTGTAGGTTTTCTGTAGTAATATACTTGGGTTCCTTCCTTTGTATTTTTGCATATCTATCACTGTTTTTTGATTTGTGGTTACCATTCAGTTTATATATAACATCTGCATATCACAGTCTATATTAAGCTGATGGTTGCTTGTTTTTGAAACAAGTTCTTTATCCTCTCCCCTCCATGTTTTAGATATTTAGTATTTTTTTTATTTCATGTTTCCTATTTTTCTTACTTATAGTTTCTGTTTTCCATTCATAAGAGTCCTGCTTAACATTTCTTTTAGGATTTGTTTAGTGTTGATCAATTCTTTTAACTTTTGTTTTTCTAGAAAAGTCTTATTGGTCCTTCTATTCTGAATGATTGCCTTATTGGGTGAAGTATTCTTGGCTGCAGAATTTTTCCTTTCAGCACTTCTTGCCTGCAAAGTTTCTGCTGAAAAATCAGCTAATAGACTTATGGGCTTTGCTTTGTATAGAACTGCCTTCTTTTCTCTTATAACCTTTAACATTATTTCTTTATCACTATTTCTTGCCACTTACTAGGTGTCTCATTGTGGACCTCTTTGGGTTGAATTTTTGGGGCATCTCTGTGCCTCCTTAATCTGTATCTCTGCTTCCCTGTCCAGATTCAGGAAGTTTTCAGCTATTATGTCTTCAAATACATTTTGTCCCCCCACCCCCCATCTGTCTCTTCTCCTTTTGAGATCCCTATAACACAAATGCTATTATGCTTGATGGAGTCACTGAATTCTCTAAATCTGTTCTCATTAGGCAGTCTTTGTCGTCTGTTTTGCTCGATTGCTTCCCGTTATTCTAGCCTCCAGGTCATTAATATGTTCCTCTGCTTCCTGTAGCCTACTGTCTATTCCATCTATTGTATTTTAAATTTCACTTATTGAATTCTTGTTTTTAATGTTTATTTATTTTTGAGAGAGAGAGAGACAGACAGACAGACAGACAGCACAAACAGGGAAGGGGCAGAGAAAAAGGGAGACACAGAATGTTGAAGTAGGCTCCAGGCTCTGAGCTGTCAGCACAGAGCCTGACGTGGGGCTCCAACTCATGAACTGTGAGATCATGACCTGAGCTGAAGTTGGACACTTAACTGACTAAACCACCCAGACACCCCAGATTTATTGAATTCTTTATCTCTGATAGGTTACTTTTTGTCTCTGTCAACCATCTCACTTTTGTCCTCCACCCTCTTCTGAAGTTCAGTGTGTATCTTTTATGATGATTACTTTTAATTCTGTATCAGCCATATTATTTATTTCTGTTTTGATTAGATCTGCTGTGATTTTGTCATGTTCTTTTATTTGGGACATGTATTCCTCTGTCTCCTCATTTTGTATGCCTTTTTGTGTCTGTGTCTGTGTGTCAGGAAAGTCCACTATGTCTTCTGCTTTTGGAAATAGTGACTTTCTGAAGAAGTCCTGTAGTGCCCTGCAGTGCAGTGTCCCCCGTTCACCAGGACCTGGCACTTAAGGAGAGTTCCTATGTGTGTTGCCTGCATCCTGCTATTGTGTTTGAATCACTTTTCCTTTCAGTTTAGACATCTGCACTGACTCTTTGCTTGTTGTGGGCCGTACTGCTTTCTATAACATTAAGATCTAGGCAGGCTGGCTCTGCGGGGGTGTGACAGCAGAAGGGCTTGGGGGAAGGGCAACAGTGATAGAATTTGCACTGAACCACTAGTCCTAGGCCCGATCTCTGAAGTGCAGTGGCTTCAGGCACAGCTTGTGGAGGTGACTGGGTTGGGCTTGGCCCGCCTTAACAAAAATTGAGCTGAACCCAGAGCCAAGGCCAGCAGGCTTGGAGTTGGTGAATCCTCAGAACTAGTGGGTGTGGTTCACTGCTAGCAGTTTAGGTAGCAAGTGTTTGTGCAGCATCACCTCCCACAGTGGCTCTGTATTTATGCTGGGAGGCAGGGGAGGAAAATGGCGCCTGCTGGCCCCTTTGTTCCCAGAGGAGACTGAGCACCCCGACATGCTCAGAAATCAGGATGAACAGATCCCTTTTGTTGCCCTGTGCTAGATGTGCCTCCGATGTTGCTTATCCTCAGGTTGTTGTCTTTTTAAGGGCTATAACCTGTCTGTCATTTGCCCTCAGGGCTTGCCTAGGCAGAGTGAGCTGATTTTTAAAGCTCCAGCTCCAAGTCCCATTGATTGTACAAACCCCCTGGTTTTCAAGGCCAAATGTTAGGGGGATTTCCCCCTAGCTGTGGGCAAGTGACAACAGTTTCTGTCCTTCCTAACTTCTCCAATGTGGCTTCTTTACATTTAGTTGTAGAGTTCTGCAAGTCTTTGGATCCCTTTCCAGTTTACTGATGTGGATGTGAGTGACACCTAATTGTAAACACGGGATGGAGTGAGCTTAGGGGTCCTCCTACTCTGCCATATTTCCCCAATTATTAGGAATTTTATACAGAAAATTGCTTAGAGCATGATTGGAAAGGCTGGAGGAGTGAGAATCGGGGGCCACCTGATTTCAAGAACACTCCATGCCTGCAACCCATAGATCAGGAAAATGCTACTACTTTGTTTACAATTGCCTCTTCCCTATGAAGTTTGGCCACTAGGTGTGGAATATGGCCACGAAAACTGTCTCTCAATACTCTTGTTACTGATGTTGCTTGCAATCAGAAGGAACACCTGGAAGAGGGCTTCTGCTTCATTTGTCTTCCAAATCTGACAGAAATGCAGTTAATTAGCGAAATATATTTTGCATCCAAAACTTCAGCTTCGTGTAGTCTAGGAAATGGAGTTTATAGGTTGTAACTCTCTGTAGAATTGGAAGTAAGCTATTATGTAATAATCTTTCCATTACATCTTTCCACATTATTGTTGATGTATAGTAAATCTTCGAATATTTCTTATATTGAGTCTATTTGAATTCAAGTTGGTTTTATGCAACACTAGTTATAGAAACAATATAAATAATATATAATTATAAGGAGTATTTGCACATGAGCCTGACAAATGTAGATTAATTTGTAATTTAGAATATAGTTTATAATTTAAACTATAAACCATGGTAAATTATAACATTAAAAATGTCAGAGTGAAGTCAAAATGGGATTCATGATTGGCACTTATTTGATAGACATTTTTCTCTTTTTTCATTTTTCTCTTCTCTGGACCTAAAACCAAGTTATTCATATTCTTGGTTGTATAGTACATAACAGGACTTTTGTTTTTCATTTGTTGTGGTCCTATCTGGTTTATTGTACTGTGAATCTTGAAAGACATCAATAATGAATTTGATACCATTTTCCCTACACATTGATTTTTGATATCCCAGAAATCAAATTATCTTATATTGCCAATACAATAAATACTGTAAATGTGACCAGATTATAGAAGTTTTGCTTCAGAAAATCCTATGAATTAGCTTTCAGACAATTTACTCAAGTATACATTAAAATATTTTAAGTTAATATTTGTTGATTTATTTTGAAGTGTTTTAAGCTATTTTTGAGAACTTTTCTATTTTCTAAGCCAACATAGAATTCAAAAGTCAGAAAAAAATGATAGAGCACTGCTTCTATCACTTTTGTATTTCTGCATTTAAAAAATATTCTTTATAAAAATGAGTATTATAAAAGAAGTATTCTGTCCTGATATTTATCATTGGCCATTCTTTAGTGTAGTTGATATTGTGATGGGAGAAGGAATTTAGAACCTGTTACCAGTGATTTCCCTGGTTTTCTGTTATACCCCTGCTTTCAGTTCACACCAGTCAACAAAAAAAGCAATGATGGCATGGCCTATCAACTTAAAAAAAAATTCTTTTAAATGAAAATGACTTTCTCTCTTCTTGGTGTGCTATTTTATTTTATAATATTTATGTGAGTAATGTCAGCAATATCTGGATACTGTTCAGTGTTCTCTATAATTTCAGTATAACTCAATGCAACATACTTATTATACAGTAATATTTGATGAGGTTTGATGATTTAGTATTTCTAATTTTGCTATTAGATGAAAAAGTTTGCCAGTGGAAGACTTGGTTTCTGATTTATTAATTATGTGTTTCAAAAGGTATTATCGCTATTATATATGATGTCTATATATTTTTATGTATAGTTGTGTGTGTGAATCCACAATTATATCCTTTACCCCAGGCATTGCCTTTATTTATTACTGTGCCTAGTGTCTTATTTCTAACCAGAAGTTCTGTTTATTTTTGTCTTTTCTGAGTCAAACACCCTGGTAACTTTGAGTGACAATACCACAAATACTGGATATTCAGAGTTCAAGAGCAAATTAAACTGAAAGTTTATAAATCAAATCCTCACTCAAATACATTCCTTACAACTGTTTTGTTTTTCCCTTGTTCTCTTTTGTTTTTGCCTTTTGAATTTGAAGAAGACTGTGCACATGTTGATGTGTGACTATGACTGTTAGAACTTTCTGTAGATAAAGTAGCTGAAGTTCACTCAGTGGTATTATATTTGTAATAGACAGAAAACTGAACTGGGAGTCAGGAAATTGGATTTCTAGCTTCCTCTGATGTGTTGCGCTGAGGGAAGCTATGTTTTCTTTTGTACCTCTTGTACTGAAAAGGCAGCTAGAGCTGGAGGGAGAATACTGTTGTGATTAATCCTGTGATTGAATATGACAATTATATACAAGTTGAAGACAAAGGTGTTTTCTAAAGAGGAAGAAAATTATAGAGTTGGGCTTCTTGATAGGAAATATAAATGGATCCCTGGAGGTTTTCTATGTGGATAGAAAACAAATAATATACTTACCATATACCTGTTCCATCTTCTGGATAATCAATTGATTTTAATAAAAGCCAACTCTTTAAAGGACTAAAACTTAAGATCATTCCTACATTTAATTCCTAACTTAATGTATTAAACTACATATGATTAAAGTTTTTATATTAACTAACTTATTCAATATTTACTGAAAATCTAATAACAGAAGTACTAGTCTAGGAACTGGGAATACAGTAGTGAGGGAAAGAGAAAAAATGAATATTGTTGTTGTGGAATTTATATTTTATTGGATTTCAAGTACCATGTATTAAGATTCCACCATCAAAAATCCTGAGACTCTATGTTCTGAAAATCCTGTAGAAAAAATGGACAAAAACTTGACTATTCACCTCACAATAAATGTTATACAAATGGCCAATAAACACATGAGAACATGTTCATCTTGATCAGTTGTCATGGATATAAACATGACATATGATACTACTCTACACCCATCAGACTGCCTAAAGTTAAAAAAAAAAAGGTGCTAAATACCAAGTGTTTGTTGAGATTTAGAATGCCCAAAGTCTTGCATTGCTAGTGGGAGTGGATATGGCTATGTCCACACTGAAAAACTATCTGGTAATATTTCTCAAAAGTAAACATATGCATATTCTCAGAACCAGACATCTATTAGGCATAACACAATATAATTGAAATATTAACAGTGTGATACATGTTTTCTATCAACAAAATTTGTAATCAGCAAAAACAAACTAGGCAAATATCCATAGACAGTAGGATAGAAAAAAAAAAAAAAGAAAAACTGTGGTATCACAATGAAATGAATCTTACAGACACAAAGTTGAGCAAAACAAGACAGAGATAAAAGAATACATACTACATGGTTTGAGCTGTATAACATACAAATCCAGTGTGAAATATCTCTATGTTGTTAGAAGTGAGACTAGCAGCTATCGTTAAGAGCAGGGGTATTGTGGCTGGCAGGGGATAAAAGGAGCTCTTTTTGGTAATATTAAGTAATATTAGGTTTTTTTTTTTTTTTTTTTACTTGGCAAAGCAGTCCTTGACAGTCAGAAAATTCACTGAGTTGTACACATACAATACATTTACTTTTCTATGTGCATATTATATTTCCAGGAAAAAAAAAGCTGTTTCCTGTCTACACACTACTGAGTTCAGCCTACTCAATTAACTGGTTATAATAATTTTCCCCATTAAAAATGGAGATAATTCATAAGCCAGGATGAGGTTATGACAGACTTGTAAGTCCTTGTTTCATGAAAATTGACAATCATGCTTCTAAATATAATGGCAAGACTGTGGAACTTTTATTTTTTATTTTTTTTATTTTTTATTTGTAAACATTTATTTATTTATTTTTGAGAGACAGAGGGCAGGGCAGAGAGAGAAGGAGACAGAGAATCCCAATCAGGCTCCATGCTGTCAGCTCAGAGCTCGATGTGGGGCTTGAACTGACAAACCATGAGATCATGACCTGAGCAGAAATCAAGAGTCAGATGCTTAACCAACTGAGCCACCCAGGCACCTTAAGACTATGGAGCTTTTAAACAAAACTTTCCTGACTAAATACTAACCTTGTAAAAAGACTCGTAGTAATAATGGGAAAAAAATAGTAACTCCCAAGAAGTTAAAGTTTATTATCTTTTTAATAGAGGTAGTGATAGAAATAATTTCCTATATAATATTAATTATGTGAAAATTTAAAAAATGAAAATATATATGAAATATTTAAAAATTAAAATTGAAAACATGAAAATTAAAATTAAAAAAATGAAAATATATATACTTTTGGAATTTTTGGAAAAATTTTACATAGAGGGGCTTTGAAACTATATCTACCTGATTCAAAATTTTATTTCTTTAAGTTTATTTTGAGAGAGAGGGAGAGTCAGGGAGGAGCAGAGAGAGAGAGAGAGAGAGAGAGAATCTCAAGCAGGCTCTGGACTGTCATATAGAGTCTGACCTGACATGCGGCTCAAACCCACAAACTATAAGATCATGACTTGAGCTGACATCAAGATACAGATGCTTAACTGACTGAGCCACCCAGGTACCCCTGTCAACCTGGTTTTAATCTGGCTGTTCTACCAGATAGCTATGTAGTCGCAAGTTATTACATGCTATGAACCTTAGTGTTCTGTATACTAGTTACTAGATTGACTGGATCATGGAGGACACATGACAATCTGTTGGATCTATGAGGGTTGTACTATACTTGTTCATCGCTGTATCTCTTGAGATCAGTTTGTTACCTGGTCTCAAGTAGCCATACTAAATATTTGGAAAATAAGGTAAAATTGTACATAGATGCTTAATAAATAGTTCATTTTATTATATGTAAAATTTATATCCTGTTTTAGAATTTATATATTTTAATTTTCACTCACTATTCTCCAAAGAATGTATAAACCTTTCCAGATGTAATACTAATCCAGTATCTCAAAATTAATATGCAGAGTAAATACTTCAACTTTAGATATCTCATACAAAGTCTAGTGCTTTTCTGACTCTAGAGTAGCAAACTAGATGGTTTTTGTATATATGTGGAAAGAAATGTAGTCTCATGGGCTTTTAGGGCTACAAATGTTTTTCATGAATATTTATTCAAGTCTCTATCAAGCATCCTTGTCAAACATATCTTGATTAAATCCAGTATGAGGGACTCTTCCTCTACCAGTGGGTACTCTATAAATCTACAGCTATTGCTGTTAAATATTCCATATATTGATTTCAAAATTGCCTCTAAAATTGGTTATACCCTCTGGAGCAACAAAGAGTAAGTCATATTCACTGCTACATGACAATCCTTCAACAATTTAAGTTGAGCTAAATCTTCATATGTAAATTTCTAGATTGTTCATTGTACTGTTTGCCTACCTTTGATTTTTGTATATCTTAGAAAAGTGGTTCCCAGTTTATAAGTGATTTTCAAAGAACATAATAAGACAGACAAACTATGATCTGAGCCTAGCCTCGTTTTTGATCTAGCTTACAATTTTACCTTTAGTGGCTACAAAACAATACGGATTTATACTATCTGTGTTATGGAATTTTTTTCAAGATATTGAAATGAAAATGAAAAAAATGAAATGGAAAAAAAACTTAACATTTTATACCCCCGCTTCTGGCAACCACCAATCTGTTCTCTGTTTCAGTGAGTTGGATATATTTTTTTTAATATTCCACATATCAATGAGATTAGAGTATATTTGTTCTTTGACTTATTTCAATTAGAATAGTAACCTGAAAATTGATCTGTGTTGTCACAATGGCAGGATTTTCTTCCTTTATATGGCTGAATAGTATTATATGTGTGTGTGTGTATACATATATACAATCTTATAAATAAATATACATGTGTATATATGAAAATATACACATTCATATACGTATACATATATCACATCTTCTTTATCCATCCATCCATCCATCCATCCATCCATCCATCCATCCATCAATACATCAGTAGACACTTTGGTTGTTTCCATGTCTTCACTATTGTAAACAGTGCTGCAATGAACACATTGTGGGAGGGCAGATATCTTTTTGAGTTAGTGTTTTTATTTTTATTTTCTTTGGATAAATAATCAGGAGTAGGATTGCTGGGTCATATGGTACTTTTTTTTGAGTTTATTTATTTATTTTGAGAGGGACAGAGACAGCACAATTGGAAGAGGGGCAGAGAGTGACAGAGAGAGAGAGAGAGGGAGAGAGAGAATCCCAAGTAGGCTCCACACTGTCAGGGCAGAGCCCAATGGGGGACTCAAACTCATGAAACATGAGACCATGACCTGGGCCAAAACCAAGAGTCGGATGCTTAACCAACTGAGCCACCCAGACATTCCTGGGTCATATGGTAGTTCTATTTTTAGTTATTTGAGGAACCTCCAAACTATTTTCCACAATGGCTATACCCACTTACATACCTACCCACAGTGCACAAGGGTTTCCTTTTCTCCATATCCTTGCCAAAACTTGTTATTTCTTATATTTTTGTTAATGGCCATTCTAGGGGGTATCTTATTCTGGTTTATATTTGCATTTCCCTAATGATTAGTAATGTTGAGCAACTTTCATGTAACTGTTGGCAATTTATATGTCTTCTTTAGAAAAATGTCTAGTCAGATGAAAAAAATATATAATTTTCAAGTTTATTTTTTTGTGTATAAAATTCATAATGGTCACATGCATTTTTTAAGCAAGTATTTACTGAATGGCTATTGTATGTCAGTGCTTTTCAAGGGCTAAGGATAGAGTAGTGGATAAAACAAAGATCCCTTCCACCAAAGAACTTATGTTCTAGTTCAGAAAAGTATCAGCCCGGACATAAAATGGTGAACTGTAATCTACTTTTTCAGAAGTGTACATTTTTTATGAATAATTTTAGGGTTCCAAGCCCCAATTATTGGCTATTATAGTTAATAAAAGAATGCTGATATTTAACTAAGATTATTAAGAATCATGCCTTCAGTGAGCAGAGTCCAATGAGTTAATAGCTTTATATTGTTCCTAGTCAAATGAACTTTTTATGTAATTTCATTCTTCTTTGAGAAGAGCTATAATTAAAACTCCGATTGCAAACCCTCCAAATAATGTTGATTCTGGAGTGGATGGAAATTCTTCCTGAAATATATTCTCTAAAGTAAGATGGAAAATTATTTTGATAATTCTGTTGAATTAAGTCAAAAAAGGAGGGCAGGCATTTAATATTTTTAATAAGGACAGTCACTATACCTCCAAGCATCATTATTTGAATTTGCAGTCAGCAAAACTATTACATATTAATTTAGTATAACTTTACAATTTTGGCTATTGCTCTCATTAGGGTGTAACTGCTCATAAATGAGAATTGTGAATTAAATGCATAATGATGGTGGCAGTGGTGGTGGTGAGACTATATTTACTTCATATACTCTTTTAAGAGTATTCATCCAGATCAAAATAGCAGGAGGATAAGAGGCTTATCCAAAGGTACAGACACATAGAAATATTCCCTACTTTGAAAAAAAATCACTAAATCACAAGTGGGGTAATAATTTGATCTCCAAATTAAGTAGATTACAAAGGTTAATTACAAAGCTTGGCTCATGTTATTGCTAACTTCAGTTATTTTATTTTAAAAAATAACATGCCTTGTTTGAATGAAGCAATATATTAAATACAACCCCTATCGCCTCGAATTGCTAAAAACCCACAAACACTAGAGTGTGGGTGAGTTTGTTTGGACTGCTGCCTAAGCACAACGTTTTTTCTTTGAATGCTAAGCTTATTCATAATGAAAAATCAGTTTTCTGACAACAGGCACATGCATTTTACTTTATTTTATGTTGTATATCAAATAGCATATCCATTAAGAAACTCAAATATATTTATATTTAATGAATATTTCCTCTAGTCCTCTAAGTTTTCTTTGGCATCTCTTTCCAAACTTACTGTACTTAAATTGATATCACTGCAAATGACTGTGTATTTATCTGCTTGGGCAGCCATAACAAAAATCACAGGTTGAGTAGACTAAGACAAGAGAAATTTGTTTTCTGGGGCATCTGGGTGGCTCGATCGGTTGAAAATCTGACTCTTAGTTTCGGCTCAGGTCATGATCTCAAGGTTTGTGAGATGGAGCCCCACGTTGGGCTCATGCTAGCCAGGAGGAGCTGCTCGGAAGTCTATTGCTCTCCTTCTCTCTGTGCCCTCCACCCACTTGTGCACACTCACATACTCTCTTTCTCTCTCTCTCTCTCAAATAAATAAAATGAACGTAAGGAAAAAAAAAAGAAATTTATTTTCTCATTGTTTTAGAGGTCGGAAGTCCCAGATCAAGGGGTTGGCAGATCATTTTCTAGACAGACCTCTCTTTCTGGCTTATAGATGGCTGCCTTCTTGTTGTGTCTTCACATGACCCTTCCTCTGTGTGCATTTGGAGAGAGGGAGAGGAAGAGAGTTCTGGTGTCTATTCCTCTCCTTATAAGAATACCAGTCCTATGAGATTAGTGCCACACCCTTATGACTTCTTTTAACCTTACCTACCTCCATAAAGACCCAATCACATTGGGAGGTAGGGGCTTCAATATATGAATTTAGAGGGTGGGGTGGTACAAGCAGTCGATAATTCTTTATATTTTTCATTTTAAAAAGTTTGAAATTTTAAAACATTTTAAAGTTTAAGAAAAATTGTGAAGATAGTATAGAGTATACCTACATGCCTCTTACTGAGTTTCTTCTACTATTTAACATCTTAAGGTATATTAGTTACAATTAATGAATTAATGTTTATACATTAATTAAGTCCATACTTTACCCATATATCTTTACTACCTACCTTGTTTTCATTCTTCCTCTATCTCTCCCTTTCCTCCCTGCCTGCCTTTCTTCCTTCCTTCCTTCCTTCCTCCCTCCCTCCCTCCCTCCCTCCCTCCCTTCTTTCTTTCCTTCTTTCCTTCCATCCTCCCCCCCTCCCTCCCTCCCTTTCTCCCTTCCTCCTAGGTTGCTAAGTTCTTGTCCCAGAGGTAGCAAAGAATTGGAGACACAAGACCAGTATGGGGAAATGGTGTATTGAGTAGAAAAGTGTCGTACCCTTTCAAGACAGAAAGTGAGCCAGTGCTGGAGCAAGAGTGACAGTGGCTCCAAGAAGCTCTAGCTGCTTCCTTTTAAGCCTACTTTCTGCATGTGTAAATTTGGCTCTGATTGACAGTTTTGACTGACAGCTGGTGCTTGTGTAACATTTTGGCTTCTGCGCATGTGCCTACCTATGATGCAGTCTGTTACAGTTGTATTTATTTATGTATTGTATATTTATGAGTTTCTAATGGGCTTTTGCTTTGACCTTAAGGGCAAGTTGCACCTTTTGTGTGCATGCTCAGCTCTTAGAAGGCCCCTTGTGGCTTTTGAGCCAGCTCTGTGGCTAGGTCTTTCCTGTTCTGTTAGCCGTTAGAGGTGACTCTGAGGATGTGATGAGAATCTGCTTTATCCCTCCTCCCTCATGCCTAACTGCCTAACACTGCCTTTCTTCTTTTTTGATCCCAGTGTTTCATTCAGAATATCCTATTACTTTTAGTAATCATTTTGCATAAGGCTCCTCTTGGCTATGACAGTCTCAGATGTTCCTTGTTTTTGTTGACCCTTATACTTTCGAGAAGTACAGTACTAATTTGGTATTTTGTAGAATCAGTTGAAATTTTCTTATGCTTATCTCATGATCAGACTGGGGTTATGCATTTGTGTGTGGAAGCCCACAGAGATAAAATGCTACTTTCATCACATCACAAGGTGTGTGTAGTGTCAATGTGGTATCATTGGTGATAACCTTGATCACTTAGCTGTGTAGTGCTTGTCAGGTTTCTCCACTGCACAGGTACTTTCACCTCCATTTCATACTGTGTTTTCTAGGAGGAAGAAGCTATTCACTGCCTCCACAGTTAAGGAGTGGGGAGTTACACTCCATGTCTTAGAGAGCAAAGTAACTGCATAAATTATTTAGAATTCTTCTACATTTATTTATTTAGTCATCTATATCAGTATATACTCATGGACAATTATTTTATACTTTTGATTATAATCTAATACTACTTAATTTTGTCATACAAATTGTTATAGTTTTGACCATTGGGAGCTCTTTCATTTACTTGGCTTTTGTGTCTCTTTGACATACTCCCACTATTCTTTTTTATTTTCTTTTTTAATTTAGTAATTTCTTATTCTCTGGCACTACAAGATGTTTTAGGCTGTATTTATATATTTCCTGACCCAGCCCTAAAACCATCCATCTTCCAAGAAGACTTTGTACCTTTTATTGCAGAATGGTATTAGAAACCAAGATGTGGGTGCTAGCTGTGCTTATTGCTACTGGAGTGCTGCTGATTCCAGGCCCTCTCGGCTGAGAGAACAAGGAAATATATTCACGCATGTAATAATACACATCTATAAATATCTATTGATACATGTTAGTAAATACTAAACTGAAGTTCATATCAGTATCTCCAACTCTAATCAATTACCACACGGAGCTTTCTAGTCTTCTCCCCTTGCTTGTTTGTAATCTTTCACTCCAGTAGTCAGTGGGAAACCTCACTCTCACCATATTCTATGCATCTAGTGAATTATTACATACTACTATACATGTATAGAGGTATCAGAATTGTTAACCCATACCTCTGTAGAAAACAACTCTATCAACTATAATTCAGTGCTATGTACAGTTCCTTTTACCTTTATTTTACATATTTTACTGATTTTCAAAATTTGGTCAGCAACTTTTCTTACCATCCCTTTCTGTGAAGGTGTTTCATACATTTATAATATAGTGAATTTGGTTTGTCATATACTAATTTCCATCATGGGGTCCTGCAGTCTCCTGAACAACTTTTTAAAAGTTTATATACATTTAGGTTTACTCTTTGTGCTATAATATTTTATGGGTTTTGACAAATCCATAGTGTTACATACCCATCATAACGGTACCAGACAGAATAGCTTTATTCTCCTAAAAAATAAGTTTCCCCAGCTTTTTAAATCGATTTAAACAAATGCCATCCACTGATATATTTACCATCTTTTTAGTTAAGGCCATTTACAGAATTCATATAATTGGAATCATCCAATATTTAAGATTTTCAGACGGGCTTCTTCCGTTTAGCAATATGTGTTTACAATTCATCTGTGTCTTTTAGTGGCTTGAAAAATCCTTTCTTTGTTTATTGCTGAATTATTGTATGATTGTATCATCTTCATTTCTGATATTGGAACTTCTCTTACTCTCTTCTCACTGTTTTGCTTGGCCGGGCAAGAGGTTTATCAATTTGTTTATCAGATAATTAGTTTTTAGTTTTGTTGGTTTGCTCTATTTTTTGTTTTCAATTCCATCGATTTTTCTCTGCTGACATTTTTCTTTTTTCAACCTCCTTTAAGCTAATTGCTCTGTGTTATCTAGTTTTATAAGATGAAATCTTAGGTCACAGATTTTAGATCTTTCTTGTTTTCTAATACATGCATTTAATGCTATATATTTTCTTCCAAGCACAGCTTTCACTGCATTCCACAAATTTTGATAGGTTGTATTTTCATCATCATTTTGCTCACACTATTCTGAATTTCCCTACAGACTGCTTTTTTGATCCATGCTTTCTTTGATTTCCAAATATTTGGACAATTTCCTGAGAACATACCTGGTGTGATTTCTATTCTTCCAAACTTTAGTATTAATGAATTAATTATTCAATTTTAATTTTTAATTTTATGTTTGGTTGTTTATTGTCCAGAAGGTGCTCTATCTTGGTGAATGTAAATCACGAAATTTAAATCTGGATAAATCACGAAATTTAAAACTGAAGTAAGTACGTATATAGCATGTAGTTTTATGTTAACCTGGCCAGGAGTTGGGCTGTGTTCAATATTTACTGTAGGTGTAGGTGTCAGAGGCTTTGTATTTCTTGTTTTTGTCTTTGCTCTTGACTCTGGAATTATTTGGAAAAGGGCTTATCTGGTAGTTGGATAAGTGGTAATCCTGTGTTATTTTAATATAACCCCATTGGTGTTGTGGTATGGTGTTGGGGAAGGAAAGTGTCCTATAATTTTCTGATTAAACCTCATTTATTTAGTGGGTTTGTGTCTCTAGGTTCACGTGAACTTCACAAGTGTTTCTCCAGTATACATTATCCGCCACCCCCACCCCCACACTCCTACTCCTTTGGTGAGATAGGGGAGCTTACAGGTATTGGAGAGGATGAGTTCTCATTCCCCACCCAAGATAAAGTCCTCATACATTTCCCCTGTAGAGTAGGTATTCGTTAAGAAAAATGCTCTGAGTATGTTTCCTAATTAGTCTTTCCTTCTCTTGCCAGAGCCAGTAGGGGATCTTTCTTGACACTTCACTGTGAGATCCTAGAACTGAATCTGCAGATAAAACCTAAGAAATGGTGAAGAGCTCCCTAAGACTTCAGTGTCCAGGACTGTCTCTCTCACATGCTAGTCTCATGTTCAGCCTCCAGCAGTTCATCGAATAGCCGTTTACGTGTTCCTACCAATCTGTGGCTCCAGCATCTTCTGTTCTAGCTAAGCAGATCTCAGTTGTGACTCTGTATTTTCCTAGCCAGCTTTTGGGGTGACAAGTTGCCCTGAGACCTCAGTTCTCTGATAGGATAAAAAAGTCATTGACTTTGAGTTTATTCAGATTTTTATTATAAGAAATGACAGTCTTTTTACATGTCAGAAATTTCAATCTTTTTACATGTCAGAACTAAAATCTGCAGTCTCATATTTTTCTTTAAAAATTTATGTAGCCAGATGCTTAACCAGACTCTCAATATAAACATCTGTAGCTTAGACAATTGAACAAAATGCTAATAATTTTATTTATATACTCAGAGAAAATAGCCATCTTTGATTGCTTCAGCCAATTAAATCATATGTGATCAGTATAGGTGGCAATTTCTGAGTACGAGTTAGAAGATAAATGTTTGTTCTTGAAACTATGAGCATTTGTGTGGCTTAATAGTTATCATAAACATCCAAGTTAAAATTTCAAAATATCCACTGGGTGCCTCTGTGGCTCAGTCGGTTAAGCATCTGAATCTTGGTTTTGGCTCAGGTCATGGTCTCATGATTCATGAGATCGAGCCCCGCATCAGGCTCTGTGATGACAGCATGGAGGCTGCTTGGGATTCTCTTTCTCCTCTCTCTGTGTCCCTCCCCTTCTTATTTGTGTGCACATGTGCTCTTTCTCTCTCAAAATAAATAAATATGCTTTAAAACATTTCAAAACATCCAGATTAAAGCACTGGTAGGCAGAATCCTAAATTAGCCCCCAAGATTCCACCAAGCTGGTATACGTACCTTGCATCACATCTCTTCCTTTAAGAGGGACTTGTGCTATGATGAGATATCACTCCTGTGATTATGTTACATTATATAGCAGAGGGATTTTAAAGATGTAATTAAGGTTCCTAATCAGTGATTTTGAGTTAATCAAATGAGAGATTATCCTGGTTCAGCTTAATTTAATCATATGAGCCATTAAAAGGGGTCAGAAAGATTAGAAGCAGAAGAGGTTTCTTCTGCTGACCTTGAAGAGGGGAAATCCATACTGTGAACTGCTTATTGAGATGGCTGCATGCAAGAAATTGAAGGTGGTCTGTAAGACAGAGTGATTATCCAGAAGAAAATAGAGATTCAAGTTCTATAATTACAATTAACTGAAATCTGACAACAACCAGTAAGATTAGAAGAGAATGCATATCCTTAAAGGAAAACATAAGGATAGCTGACATCTTGATTTCAACCAGTGAGACCCTGAGCAGAGGTCCCAGCTAGCCGACCCCTGACTTTTGAACCATGGGTAATTAATGCATGTTATTTTGTACCTCTGTTTGTGGTAATCTGTTACATAGCAATAAGAACCAAATACAAAAACTGAAAGAAGGACAATATCAAAATATTTTGGTATTTTTTAACAGCCTTAGTGGAAACATACTCAGAATTTAGAATTAATAGAATTAAGTCCCATTCATTCATTAATGAAATTAAGTTTCATTTTCATACTATAGTTATAACTTACACAAAAATAAAAAAAAATGTGTCGACTTGATTTATCCATTAATAATATTCTTAAGTATTATGTCAGTCCGTTTGGGCTGCTAGAACATAATACCACAGACTAGGTGGCTTTTAAACAACTGAAATTTATTTCTCACAGTTCTGGAGTCTGGAAGTCCAAGCATGCTAGGTGCTAGCATGATCACTTTCATGTGAAGACCGTCATCTGGGTCTCAGATTACCATTTCTTGCCATGAGCTCACGTGGTGGAGGGGGCAAGGGGTTATCTGGAACCTCTTTAATTAGATCACCAATCCTATCTTTAAGATCTCCACCCTTCTGATCTAATCACCTCCCAAAGCCCTATATCCTGAATACTATTACCTCAGGATTAGGTTTTCAACCTATGAATTTTTGGAGAATACAGTGAGTCAGTCTCTAGCGGGTGTGTTAACACCTTCAGCCAAGTGTGGTTTTGGTGTGGTACTCCAGCCAAACAACATGCAAGCATCCATGAATCTCAGAAATATTTATCGGTTTGACACCAGATGGTGGTAGGTAGGTAGTGATTGCTTATAAGAGCTGGTATGCTTCTGAATGTTTATTTTCCTAATTCTGATTTTAGGAAAAGGAAATATGACTGTGCTATATGTACCCAATGACTATATAAAATGCTGATTAATATTTTGAGGGAAGATCAAATTGATAAAGAAGAAAAATTCTAAATTTTTGATAAGTAAAATGGCAAAGAACATCAAAGAAACAGTAGTGAGAATAAAAGGTGAACACTACAAGATTAATCAGATGGAAATATCATATATGCAAAATTAATAGGTAGCTTCCATATCTTGGCTATTGTAAATCATACTGCAGTAAAGATAGGGGTGCATATATCTTTTTGGATTAGTGCTTTTGTTTTCTTTTGGTACACAATAGTACCCAGTACTGGCATTAATGGATCATATGGTATTTCTACTTTTAATTTTTTGAGGAACTTTTATACCATTTACCACAGTGACTGCACCAATTTACATTACCACCAACAGTACATTAGGATTCCATTTTCTCCACATTCTTGCCAACACTTGTTATTTCTTGCCCTTTTGATTCTAGCTATTCTGATAAGTATAAGGTGATAATTATTGTTCTGATATGCATTTCCATGGTAATTCATTATGTTGAACATCTTTTCATATGTTTGTTGGTCATTTGTCTGTCTTCCTTGGAAAAATATCTATTCAGGTTCTTTGCCCAATTTCAATAGAGTTTTTTAGGGGTGTGTGTGTGTGTGTGTGTGTGTGTGTTGAATAGTCTTTCTATATTTGGATAATAGCCTCTTATCAGATTTATCATTTGCAAATGTCTTCTTCCATTCAGTAGGGTGCCTTATCATTCTGTTGATGGTTTCCTTTGCTGTGCAAAATGTGTGTGTGTGTATGTGTGTGTGGTCCCAATAGTTTATTTTTGCTACAGCCTATGACAAAGAGATTACTGCCTATGTTTTCTTATAGGAGTTTTGTAGTTTCAGGCTGCACATTTAGGTCTTTAATCCATTTTGAATTTATTTTTGTGTATGGTGTAAGACAGTAGTCCAGTTTCATTCTTTGGCATGTTGCTGTCCAATGTTCCCAACACTATTGCCTTTTTTGTTATAGACTGACCACATAAGTGTGGGTTTATTTCTGGGCTCTGTATCTTCTTCTGTTGATCTATGTGTTCATTTTTATGCCAGTGCCATACTGTTGATTACCACAGTTTTGTAGTATATCTTGAAATCTGGGATTGTGATACCTCCAGCTTTGTTATTCTTTTTCAAGTTTGCTTTGGCTATTGAGGGTCTATTGTGGTTTCATACAGATTTTAGTATTGTTCTAGGTCTGTGAAAAATGCTTTTGGTGTTTTGATAGAGCTTGCATTGAATCTGTAGATTGCTTTGAGTAGTATGGACATTTTAACAGTATTGATTCTTCCAATCCATGAACATAGAATATCCTTCCATTTATTTATGTCATCATCAATTTCTTTCATGTGTGTTTTATAACTTTCAGAATATAGGTCTTTCACTTCATTGGTTAAGCTTATTCCTAAGTATTTTATTGTTTCTGGTGCAAATGTAAATTAGGTTGTTTTCTTAATTTCTTTCTGCAACTTTGTTGTGAATGTATAGAAATGCAATGGATTTCTGTATATTAATTTTGTATCTTCTGACTTTATTAAATGTATTTATCAGTTCTAATAGTTTTTTGGTGGAGTCTTTAGGATTTTCTATATTGTGACAGTTTACCATCTTCCTTATCAATTTGGATGCTTTTTAGTTCTTTTTCTTGTCTAATTGCTGCAGCAGAACTTCCAGTACTATGTTGAATAAAAGCAGTGAGTGGACATCCTTGTTATTCTTTATCTTAGAGGAAACAGTTTTTTACCACCGAGTATGATGTTAGCTATGGAATTTTATATACAGCCTTTATCATGTTTATTATGTTCCCTCTAAACCCACTTTACTGAGAGTTTTTTTTTTAACATGCATGGATGTATTTTGTCAAATGATTTTTGTACATCTATTGAGATGATTATATGTTTTTTATCCTTCCCTTGTTAATGTGATGCATCACATTGATTCATTTGTGAACACTGCCACACTTGTATCCCTGGAATAAATCCTCTTTGATTGTGGTGAATGATTTTTTAAAATGTATTGCCAGATCCATTTGCTAATATTTGGTTGAGAATTTTTATACCTATGTTTATGAGAGATATTGGCCTGTAATTTTTTTTTGTAGGATCTTTATCTGATTTTGATATCAGGGTGATGCCAGCATCATAGAATGAATTTGGAAACTTTTCTTCTATTTTTGAATAGTTTCAGGAGAATAAGTATCAACTTTTTAAATACCTGGTAGAATTCACCTGTGAAACCATCTGGTCCTGGACTTTTGTTTGTTGGGAGTTTTTAAATTACTGATTCAATTTCATCATTATTAATTGATCAATTCAATTTTTCTATTCCTGATTCAGTTTTGGAATATTATGTGTTTCTAGGAGTTTAACAAGTTCTTCTAGGTTGTTCAATTTGTTGACATATATTTTTTTATAATATTCTCTTAAAATTCTTTATATTCTGTGCTGTCAGCTGTTCATTCTCCTCCTTCATTTCTGATTTTGAGTCCTGTCTTTTTTTTTTTTTTTGATGGGTTTGCCTGAAGGCTTTTAAATTTCATTTATCTTCTCAAAGAACTAGCTCCTTGTTTCATTGTTCTTTTGTATTATTGTTTTAGTCTCTATTTCCTTTATTTCTGCTGTAATCTTTATTCTTCTCTGGTACTAGCTTTGGGCTTTGTTCTTTTTTTCTAGCTCTTTTACATATAAGTTTAAGTTGCTAATTTGAGATTTTTCTTGTTTCCTGAGGAGGTAGGTTTGCATTGTTATAAATTTCCCTTTTAGATATGATTTTGCTCTGTCCCAAAGATTTTTGAGCATTGTGTTTCATTTTCATTTTTATCCATTCATTTTTTTTATTTCCCCTTTGATTACTCAGATGACCCATTCATTGTTTAGAAGCATATTGTTTAGCCTCCAGGTATTTGTTTTCTTTTCAGCTTTTCTCTTATAATTGATTTCTAGTTTTATACCATTGTGGTCAGAAAAGATGCTTGTATGTTTTCAGTCTTCTTAAGTTTATTAAGACTTGTTTTATGGCCCAACATGTGACCTATTCTGGAGAATGTTCTATAGATACTTGAAAAGAATATGTATTCTGCTGTTCTGGGATGGAGTGTTACATATATACCTGATAGGCTCAGCTGGTCTAATGTGTTGTTCAAAGCCACTATTTCCATGTTGATTTTCTACTTGGATTATCTATCCATTAATGTCAGTGGGCTTATAAGTCCCCTACTGGTATTGTATTATTGTCAATTTCTCCATCTATGCCTGCTAATGTTTGCTTTATGTATTTTGGTGCTTTATGTTGGGTGCATAGATATTTACTATTGTTGTGTCCTCCTGTTGGTTTTATCTCTTTATCTTTATGTAGTGCCCTTTTGTCTGTTGATACAGTCTTTGTTTTTAAATTTATTTTGTCAGGTATTAACTATTGCTATCCCAGCTTTTTCACTTCCATTTGCATAGTATATGTTTTTTCCAGCTCTTTGCTTTCAGTCTGTGTCTTTAGGCCTAAGGTGAGCTTCCTATAGGCAACATATAGGTGGTATTTTTTATTCATTTAGTTACCTCACATTTTTTATTAGGAGCATTTAGTCTATTTACATTTAAAGTAATATGGATAGGTATGTACTTACTGTCTTTTGTTAATTGTTTTCTGCTTGTTTTTGTAGTTCTTTCCTCTTCCTTTCTTCTCTTGCTCTCTTTCCTTGTGGTTTGATGGCTTTTTTAGTAATATGCGTGAATTCCTGTTTTGTTTTTTATTTTTGTGTGTATCTATTATGTTTTGGTTTGTGGTTACTATCAGGTTTATACATAACATCTTATGTGTATAGGAGTTTATATTAAGTTGATAGTTGTTTAAGTTTGAACGCATTCTAAAAACACTAAATTTTCAGTTTCTCTTCCATGGTTTTGTTTATAGTGTCATTTTTTACATCTTTTTATTTCGTGTATCTTTTGACTGAATTTTTTGATATAATTGATTTTACTACTTTTGTATTTTAACCTACACACTGGCTTTATAAGTGATAATCTACTACCTTCACTATATGTTTGGCTTTACTTGTGAATTTTTTTCCTTTCATAATTTCTTCTAGTTATGGCGTTTTCTTTCTGCTCAAAGAATTCCCTTGCTTGTGTCATTTTCTTAAATTGTATTTTAATTTTTTCTAATTGCATCCCCCACATTGTTATCATTTTCTTTATGGTTCTTAACTTTTGTAGCGTAGGACTCTCCAAATGCCCAAAGGCACCCCTTAGAATTGCTACCTCCATTTGTCATAGTATCTTCCAGCTTTTCCACTCAAAGTCAAATTCCTTGATTATGACTTCTATGTTGCAAATTGCTTCTCCACCAAATTCTCAATAAAGTGTACCCTGTATTCTTCCTTACTGCCTTCCTGCTTAAAATGGTCAATACACTCATTTGGCTCTTTTCTCTTCCTGTACCTGTGATGACTCATTTTCTGTCCCTTTTTAACTCTTCATCTCTGGAAACTACAGTGTCATGGCCTTATTTAGATTTTGGTGGAATTATTTGGGTTTCACTTGTGTTAGCCTCTTTTTCTACTGGCTTATCTCTTCTTACATGATTAATCCTATGAGTAACTGCATATTCATGATATCTGGTAAGAAAAAAAAACTTTTTTGCTTATGTTATTTTTGTTTTACTGTTTTATCTATTCTCTTTGATAACTTCTTGTCTAGTGGATACAGTTTAATATTGATAGATATAGTATTTTCTATAATAACATGTTGAGTTTTGTAGTGTGATTTCTTTTGCTATATATTAATGCTATGTTCCTATTTAACTTCATCAATAAATAACATTTTGTGGACATGATAAAAGTCATGAACCCAATATTGACTATGAATGAAAAAATAGAAATCCTCATGCAAATGACAGCAGCAAAAGAAAAAAATCTGACTCTTCTCTTCATCTGAAATAATTTAGCTCCATTAAAAAATACTCTTTCCAATTTCTTAATAGAGAAAATCCAATAAACAAAAATAATGATTCTCTTACACACCTTTTAAAGTAATGGAGGAGGGATGGGGTAGGTATAGAGAGAGGGGTGAGGAACAGACTCATACTCCAGGTACCTCTGGCATGGGGAAAATGAATCCCATAACATTTGGTTTTGAAAACCAGAGGGGCCTCATTTTGAGGGTTCTTATAATCAGGGACTTAACACCTGGAACACTAAAAATCAGAAGACTTCTCTCTCTTTTTCTCTCACTTTCAAAAGAAACAGCAAACTTGGCTCTGGGAGAACCTGGAGGGCATGGAAAATTTAGTTCCCACCCTTAAAGAGAAAGCACAACCAAGAGCCCCAGAGAGATGTAGTATAGAAGTAGCAGTTTGAAAAACTCCTAGGGCACACTGGGGAGGAGATTTCTTAACCAATCACAGAGCATATGTTGAAGGGGAGGGGATCTTTTGGAGACTTCTTCAAGACCAAAAGAGCTGGTAGCACCGTTTCCCTTCTAATGCCACAGCCTAGATACACACACATGTGTGGGAACCAGGTCGGTACCAACACTATACACCTCTCTTGCTTACAGCATTCTCTGCTCTTGAGAGCTTCTGTGGATCTGCCCTTTCCATGTGGTCAGCCATGGCAGAGGGGTAACCAGGTGGCTGCAGGTCTCTTCCTGCAGCAGACCGTTGTGGACATTACTGTTACTGCACTCAACACCTGCTGCAACTCTCCTGCACTACCCACCCCCCCCAGCCCCCGCTCCAGAGCTGTAGCAGGAGTTCTCTAAAGAAGCTCCAGATCCCTTCCCACAGCAGATCTGCCAAACTTTGGTAACACTGCAAGGCCACCCCCATGTTCTTCAGTGGATATAATATTCCAATATGCCCTTGGCTAGAGCCCATGCAAAGTGGTTCCACAAGCCTGGCAATGTGCAAGCAGTTCTGACAGTGGCCAGCTCCAATCCAAAGTGACACCTGTCCTTGGAGAAGATAAACACACACACCAGTCTAACTTTGGCCCAACAGGGAGCTGGGGGCAGACATCTGGTCAGACTGCAGACCCTGCCCACCATTAAAAGCTTACCATGATGCCTAGAGAGAGCTCTTTGTAACTTGGTGTTGCCAAATCACTGGCAAACACCTGGTCTGACTCAACTCAAGCCCATGGTGGCCCCAGACTGCCTCACTAACACAGGGATCCAACCCTGCCCACAACAGGCAAAGAGAGCAATTGCAGACAACTGGACTGTAGGCAAAAGTGGCTCAGCCACAATAGTAGGGCACTTCCAACTCATAGAAGAAATATCCCTGAAGTGCCAGATTCCACTGAACAGGAAATATTGTAATGCAGGGCACTATGCGTCCTTTTATTTTGAAGGCTACTACTTTCAAAAACAGGAGACAAAGCTGACTTTCGTAACACATAGAAACAGACATAAAGAATTAGACAAAACAAGACTGAGAAATAAGTTCCAAATGAATGAGCAGGACAAAAATCACAGGAATAAAGCTAAATGAAACAGAAGTAAGTAATATGCCTGGTAGAGAATTTATAATAATGGTCATACAAATACTCAATTGACTTGAGAAAAGAGTGAAGGAACACAGTGAGGCTTAGAAAACATTAAAAAAGAACTAAATAAGTGAAATTAAAAATACACTAGATGGAATAAACAGTAGACTAGAGGAAGCAGAATAATAGATTAGTTATTGGAGGACAGAGTAATGGAAAGCAGAAAGCCAATAATGAGAGAAAATGAAAATAGATTAAAAGAATTCAGTGACACCATCAAGCATAATAACATTTACATTATAGGGATGCCAGAAGGAGAAGAAAAAGAAAAGGGGGCAGAAATTTTGAAGAAATAATAGCTGGAAACTTCCCAAATCTAGGGAAGGAAACAGAAATATAGATTTCCAAACATAAAATCAACAAGGAAACAGTGGCTTTGATACATTGGACCAGATACATCTAACAGATATTTTTCAGATCATTAGCCTAAAACAGTGGAATACATATTCATTTCAAGTGCACATGGAACATTCTCCAGAGTAGATCACATGTTAGGCCACAAAGCAAGTTGTAACAAATTCAGAAAGATTGAAGACAAATCATGCATCTTGTCACACCACAACAATATAAAAATAGAAGTCAATGCCACCCCCCCCCAAAAAAAAAAGAATCTGGAAAGAGCACAAATGCATGGAGGTCAAATAACAGGCTACTAAGCAGCGAATGAGTCAATCAAGAAATAAAGAGGAAATCTAAAATTATGTGAAGACAATGAAAATTAAAACCCAATGGTCCCAAATCTTTGGGATGTAGCAAAAGGTGTTTTAGAGGGAAGTTTATAGCAATACAAGCCTAACAAGAAGCAAAAAAACCCCAAAATACCAAAACTGAAAAACAAAACAAAACAAAACCCTCAAAAAAATCCAACTTTGCAGCTAAAGAAGGTAGAAAAAGAAGAATAAACAAATATCAAAACCAATGGTAGGAAGAAAATACTAAATATTAGAGAAAAAGTTAATGAAATAGAAACTAAAAACAAAAAAACAATAGAACAGATCAATGAAACCAGGACCTGGTTCATTGAAAAGACCAACTAAATTGATGAGCCTTTAGCCAGGCTCATTAAAAAAAAAGACTCAAATCAGAAATTAAAGGCGAGAAATAACAACAAACAACACAGAAACACAAATGACTTTAAGAGCATATTATGAAAAATTTTATGCCAACATATTGAAATTGCTAAATTTCTGGAAACATAACCTCCTAAAACTGAATCAGGAAGTAGATTTTTGGAACAGACTGATTAGCAGCAATGAAATTCAATCAGTAACCAAAAAAAATCCCAAGAAACAATAGTCCAGGGCCAGACAGTTTCACAGGTGGATTCTACTGAATATTTAAAGATTTAATACTGATACTCCTGAAACTCCTATTTAAAAAAAAAAAAATAGAAGAGGAAGGAAAGCTTCCAAATTCATTCCATGAGGCAAAGATTAACCTGGTATCAAAACCAGATAAAGATGCTACAAAAAAAGTGATGTAGGCCAATATCTCTGATGAACATAAATGCAAATATCCACAACAAAATATCAGAAAAGAATCCAATAATACATTAAAAAATTTCATTTGCCATTATCAAGTGGGATTTATTCCTGGGATGCAATGGTGGGTCAATATTCACGAATCAATCAATGTGATACATCACATCAACAAGAGAAAAGATAAAAACCATGTGATCATGTCAATAGATTCAGAAAAAGCATTTGACAAAGTACAATATTTATTCATGATGAAAAGGCTCAACAAAGGAGTTTTAGAGGGACTATACTTCAATATAATAAAGACCACACATGAAAAACAGACAGCTAACATTATATTCAATGGGGAAACCTCAGTGCTTTTCCACTAAGATCAGGAACATGGCATGAGTGTCCACTCTCACCACTTTTATTCAACAAAATACTAGAAGTCCTAGCCACAGCAATTAGACAAGAAAAAATAGATAAAAGGCATTCAAATTGGTAAGGAAGAAGTTAAACTTTTACTATTTGCAGACACAATACTATATATAGAATACTATGTATAGAATATATATTCTATATATAGAAAATCATAAAGACTTCACTAAAAAACTACTAGAACTGATAATTCAGTGATGTCACAAAATAAGAAAATGAATCATAGAAATCTGTTGCATTCCTATACAATAATAATGAAACAGAAGAAATGGAAATTATGAAGACTATACAATTTACAATAGCATAAGAAAGAATAAAATACCTAGAACTAAACTTAACCAAGGAGGTGACACACCTATACTGTGAAAACTCTAAAACAAAAATGAAGGAAATTGAAGACAACACAAAAGGGAAGATATTTAGTGCTCATGGATTGGAAGAACAAATATTTTTTAAATGTCCTACTACCTAAAGAAGCCTACAGATTTGATGTAATCCCTATCAAATTCCAACAACATTTTTTTACAGAACTATAACAACTAATCATAAAACTTATGTGGAACTACAAAAGACCCCAAATAGCCAAAGACATCATGAAAAAGAAGAACAAAGCTGGAAGTATCAACCCCAGATTTCAAGATATGCTATAAAGCTGTTGTAATTAAAACAATACAGTACTGGCACTAAAATAGATGTATAGATCAGTGGAAAAGGATAGGAAGCCCAGAAATGAACTCACAATTATGTGGACAATTAATCTTTGACAAAGGAGGCAAGAATACATAATAGAAAAAAGGCAATCTGTTCAACAAATGGTGTTGGAATGTTACACAGCAACATGCAAAAGAATAAAACTGGACCACTATCTTAAACTATACACAAAAATGAACTCAAAATAAAGACCTAAATGTGAGGACTGAAACCATAAAAGGCTTAGAATTACTGCACAGGCAGTAATTTCTCTGACATCAGCCATAGCAACATTTTTCTAGATGCCTCCTGAGGCAAGGGAAACAAAAACAAAATTAAACTGTTGGGACTACATCAAAATAAAGATCTTCTTCACAGCAAAGGAAATAATTAATAAGATTACAAGACAAACTATTGAATTGGAGAAGATATTTGCAAATGACATAGGCAATAAAGAGTTACAACCCAATACAAAAAGAACAAATAATTCAGTTTAAACATGGGAAGAAGACATGAACAGACATTTTTCTAAAGAAGACATACAGATGGCCAACAGACAAATGAAGATTCAGTATCACCCACAATCAGGAAAATGCAAATCAAAACCACAATGAGATACACTTTACATCTGTCAAAATGGATAAAATAAAAAACACAAGAAACAGTGGCTGTTGGTAAGAATGTGGAGAAAAATTAACTCTTGTACACTATTGGTTGACACGAAACTGCGGCCACTGTATGGAAGTTCCTCAAAAAATTAAAAATTGTATTACCATATGATCCAGTAATTCCACTACTGGGTATTTATCCAAAGAAATGAAAACACTAATTAAAAAAAGTTTTGCACCCCATGTATTTATTACAGCATTATTGTTTACAATAGTCAAATCACATAAGTAGCCCAAATGCCCAATAGATGAATAAAGAAATGGTATATATACAATGGAGCATTTATTCAGCCATAAAAAAGGATGAAATCTTGGCATTGTCAATAACATGGATGAACCTAGATACTATAATGTAAGTGAAATAAGTCTGTGAGAGAAAGACAAATGCAATATGATTTCACCCACATGCAGAATTTTAAAAAAGAAAAGAAAAAAGTGACAAACCAAAAAAGCAGACTCTTAGCTATAGGGGAAAGAACCTGTGGTTACCAGAGGGGAGGTGGGTAGGGAGAAGGGTGAAATAGTTGATGGGGGGTTAAGAGTACATTTATCATGATGAACACTAAGTAATATATAGAATTGTTCTAATCACTGTATTGTATACCTGAAACTAACATAACACCATATGTTATCTATACTGGAATTAAAATTAAAAAAAGATCAGGATAGTTTTTATGTATGTAAGTAATGATTTATGTACATTTTATGTAGATTTTCTTCCCTTAAAATCTGTGTTAAATTTCAATCTAAATTCATACTACAATATCCACTATATAAACAACTTTTCCATTTCATAGCCCTTTCTTCTTTTATATGCAAATTGACTTGTTATAGAATAATTGGATTAATTTTGCAACCAGGGAAATCAGTATTTTTTTTTTCCATTTGTTGTCAGGTAATGTAAAAAGAAAATAAGCTTAATGAGGTATCCTAGATTGGAAATCTATTTACAACCTTTGAGTTTCCATTACTACTACCATACTGGCTGTCTTGACAGTGAAATCAGTCAGTGTTCAATTATCCATTTTGGAGGCAACCTCAGCATCTTAAAGAATCTACTTTTCCAAAGCTATGTCAGTAAATAACTTCTCTGAGATGGATGTGTCAGTAAATTAAAAAAGTAAAGTAAAAGTTAAATTGGCTTAATGCTTTTTCCTAGTGTCCAGTGTGCACTATAATATAAATGTAATTTTTTTTTTACTTTTTATTTTTAGAGAGAGTGAAAAGAGCATGAACAGGAGAGAGGTGGAGGAAGGGCGGGAAGGAGGGACGGAGGAAGGGAGGGAGGGAGGGAGGGAGAGAGAGAGAGAGAGAGAATCTTAAGCAAACGAGCTCCACATGAAGCCTGATCCCACAACCCTGGCATCATGACCTAAGCCAAAATCAATACTTGGATGCTCAACTGACTGAGCCACTCAGGTGCCCCTGAAAGTGTAATTTTAAAATTAGAATTCTGAGAAAGAATTGGAGGTTGGAACCTAGAGACAAATTAGTTTTATGCATCATTATATTGATGCTAATATCTTCCTCACAATGACACTATGCAATAGTTTTCCTACTTTAGTAGATGAAGAAACAGAAGCAGAGAAAAATCAACATATGCAGGACACTCTTAATACCATATGGCAAGAGATTGCTCATATTGGCCTCTCTTTCTCCCATGTAGTAGAGAGACTGGCAGGGCCTGTCCTTGGAGTTCTTTATTGTGTGCAAACATTTCTACATTTACTGGGCTTGCTGAAGATGTTGAACAAAGATCCATGTGAACAACATAAGGGGCTCACTGGACAAGGCACACCAAATTCTGGTTTTATGTCCATTCTTAACTGTTTTTTTTTTTTGTTTTTTTTTTTTGCCTTGTTCTAGGGGCCAGGTCTATATAGGTCTGGTGGAGGGACCAAATAATCTACATAACTGTTTAGGACTGGTTGACTGGAAACAAATGACATCATACAAATAATACCAATGATAGCTAGCATTGTGATAATTAATAATAACAACAGGTAAAATCTCACAAGGTTTTCAGAAACTGAGTTACAAAATAATAACTGATATGTATAGGACTTAGGACTTACAAAACAGTCCCTAAATTCATGATGTGCTTTATTAGGCAACATTATTTAGTATTTTTTAAAATTTGTCTTAATTTTAAAGACGGAGAAACAAGATTTTCAGAAGCTGGGTCACATAGCCAGAACTTGGTAGAACAATGTCTTTTAGTTCCAAACTCTTGGTAAAAAGGGTAAGAAGTCTCCTTAAGACTTACTGGCTTAAAACAGCATGGTTGCCTTGGAGGTGAGCAATTCTGATTGGATTCAGTTGGGTGGTTATTCTTCTGATTGTGGCCAGGCTTACTCAAGCATTTGCAGTCAATTGCTGGTCACCTAGATGTCACAGCTCTGAGGGTTGGCTAGCTATCAGCCTAGGTGTAGGATAAGACAGGGGCATACTCTGTATCACCCAGAAAGTTTCCAAAATCAGAAAAACAAGGAAAATCCCAATGTTCAATCACTTTTTAAGTCTTTTCTTGTGTCTCCTGGCTTTTGCTTATTTGGTAAAAGAAAGTAACATGCCCAAATCTAGTGTCAGTGTGTGAGGGGACCTCCTGAGGGCATTGGTACAGAGAAATATGAACAAATTTGAGGACATTATTGCAATAATCTACCGTAGTTACTTAAAAGAGAAAGCCCCTCCATTATAATAGGTTCTACTAATTTTATTGCTTTCTGAGGAAATATTGATTCAAAAAGGAATGAAGAACAAATCTTTCAAAGGTTATGAAGGGAGTGAGATGTGTAGTAATGGACTCTAAAGTCTTGAGCAACAAATTTCAAATATGTTGACTAGAATGTTGGTCTTGGGAATTGGTCCTCACAAAGATGGATTTTGTCATAAAAATGTTTAGAAAATACTCATATGTCCACCCCATTTTAGTCCTGAGAATGTGTGATGGTTAGTTTTCTTTGTCAACTTGACTGAACCATAGGATGCACCGACATTTGATCAAACACTATTTGGTGTGCACCTGTGAGTATGTGTCTGGATATGATTAGTGTTGGAACAAGTATCCTGAATAAAGCAGATAGCCCACCTCAGTGTGGGTGAGCCTCATCCAATTAACTGGGCACTTATCATCCAACTAACCTGAATGGAACAAAAAAGCTAAAAGGGAACTCCTGCAGTCTTTCTGAGCGGGGACATGGATTTTTCTGCTGCCTTTGGACTCAGAGAAACTGACTCTTTTTAGGTCTTAAACCTGTTGGCTTTTGGACTAGAACTTACACCATTGATATACCTGGTTTTCAGAGTTTTGGAATCAGAAGTTGATTGGAATTGCACCCTCAGTTCTTCTTGGTCTCCAGCTTTTGACTGTGGATCTTGGGTCTTCACAACATCTATAGTATGTGAACGAATTCTTTATTCTCATGCTCTTTACTTCTCTGTATCTCTCTCATTCTCTGTCTCTCTGTCTCTCTCTCTCTGTCTCTCTCTCAGTCTCTTTCTCTCTTTCTCTGTCTCTCTCTCTCTCTCTCTCTCTCACACACACACACACACACACACACACATACACATGCCCCTCTTCTATTGATTCTTGTTCTCTGTAGAACCTGGAATAATACAGTATGTTATACATTGACATACTAACATACTAATGATGTTAAGATTGTCTGGAGTGAAACATATAAATTATTCTTTTAATATAAAAAGTTTCAGAATGAGTAGAAAAGTCTTGATTCAGGTCTTGGTTCTGCTACAAACTGTGACTTTCAACATTTATGTGAAGGCTCTAGATAAATTTCTGATTCGTCATCTGTAAAATGGAAAGATTGAGAAAGTACTTCTAAAGCTATTCTCATGCTAAATTTTCTCTAGAAAATACTTAAAGAAATTATAGCCATTAAAATTAAAATTACCACACTTAAATGACTACTTGAATTTAATACATTTTTAAACCAGAGAACCCTTTAAAGTATAATATCTATTAATATACTGAGAAATTAATGTTCCAGTGAATATATTTTATTAAATGTATTTACAGAAGTAGAAAGACAAGGAAAATGATAACTTAAAAAACTTGTGTTGGCATGGTGAAACTTTGACCTGCACACACAATTTGGCTGTGTGTGTGTTGGGGGGGGATGTGTTTGAGGTCAAAATGAAATGGCAGAATATGTTCATTTTAGACACAGATGTTTCTAAGCAAAACCAACAGAACAGATATTTCAACAGGAGAATTCTTGTTACATTTTTTGAGAAACAATGATTACTGGATATCTTGGAGGAAACTTTGTATAGTAGGAAGATAATATAAATAATAGTAAAAACAGTATCATACACTTCTCAATCACCATTCAGTTTCAGAGTACTTTCATATCTATAACTTCATTTGAAAAATGATTCATGGACCAAAAAAAAAAAAAAAAGAATACCTTTGATTCAGCCATATAGTTGTGTAGACCGCTAGAAGGTTTTGGGTAGATAAACTACAAAGGAAGCAGAAAGAGGTTTTCTCATTTTGGTAAAAGGTCATGGACACCTTGTTCTTACAGAGAGTAAAAACACAGCCTGGCAAATGGTAAATGGCGTTGACAAAACCGATTACACTGGAATGTAAAAAGTAAAACTGTGGTTTCTGCCTGAATTGTTTTTCAGTCACTGCTACTAACTAGACATTGCATTTGAAAAATATTTCTCTAATCCAGCAAATCTCAAAAAAAAGAAACCTTGACATATCTTTGTGAAAGTTTTTTTAAAAGGCACATATTTATTCCTCTTAATACCCCTTCCCAGTAAAGCATATTTTATGAGCAACAAATGATCTCACATATATATATCAAAATGTGATGACTCTAATACTCCTACTTCTTCTCCAGTTGGCTTATAATTAATATAGGCTTCTGTTATCCTGCTCATTCTTTTGCTCTGTGTGACCTATTAGCACAATGAAAAGGCAGCTGAAAACTTTTCTAGCTGTTATGTTAAGGACCATAAAAAAGTTCCACTATTTTTCTAACTGAAAATAGGACACATACTACTTCTTAAACTATCTGATCTTAAAAGTAAAAACAATATGCAGAAACACAGATGTTTCTGTATACAAATTTTCAGTGAGTAGTAAAAGTGTGACTAGTATAAGTGATTACTTTTGATCTCTATAGTTACATTGTCTACCTCATAATCACAGACTAGAACTCATGTAGAATAATTATTTCCTACCTTCGTAAAGGCTCCTGGCAAAATGTTAGTTAAAAGATGAATCCCTTGGGGTGCCTGGGTGGCTCAGTCAGTTAAGTATCCGACCTTGGCTCAGATCATGATTTCATGGTTCGTGAGTTCAAGACCCATGTTGGGTTCTGTGCTGACAGCTCAGAGCCCAGAGACTGATTTGCATTCTCTCTTTCTCCCTCTCTCTCTCTGTCTCTCTGTCTCTCAGAAATAAATTAACATTAAAAAAAAAGATGAATCCCTTATGCACTGAAAATCTTTACTGGGACAATAAATTAATTTGAATACCATATTGAGAAGGAAAACAATGGAGCTTTATTAAAACAAAAGAAAAATTGTCTTTAGAATTTTGCAATATAAAGCTTAATATTTAGTCACCTCTTTCCCAGACACATTTTCTTAATTCACTCTGCGACTACTCTCTCCATAGATTACAGTATCTATTTCGAATCCTACTTCCTTTGTGAAACTTTTCCTATAGTTTACCTGAAGGTAAATTTTTCTTTTTCATCTTCCACATCAATACTTTCTACCCTGCTTGTTTTTTCTTTTTTTTAACATGTAAATGAGTAATGTCAAGGTTAAGAGCGTGGCCATCCATCTAAAAATTCCGATTCAAATACTAGCTTTACATTAATTTACTCTATACATTTGGACAGATTTGGGGTGTCTTCCTGCCTCCCTTACTTGATAAACGATGGAGTAGGAAATGTTTATATGCCTTGTCAGGTTGTTATAAAACAATATAATGCCTGGTGCATACTCTGCTTATTAAAAGATGATGGTTTTTTGTTATTATAATTCTCAACATTTTAAACTTCATTTATCTAACTTCATTTTAGTTCCAAGGGGATGAGAAGAGCTCCTACCATATTTTTTTTGACGTTCACATTGCCCAGGACTATGTCTTGCTCATAGTAGATGCACAAAAAATACTTGTTGAGTAATAACTGTCTGACACTGATGAAGAAAGAGGAAGAGGGAAAGTTAAAGGGTATGATTACTTTATATGGACAGTGGTAATGTTAAAATTAATATCCTGGAGTTAATATTTAGCTTCTATATTAAATCAACAGTGTAAATGTTAAAGTTTTTGACAAAGATTCTTGCAGTGTATGCTCAAATAAGCTGTGATTCTGCTGCCGTGAGTAAAATATTTCAAGTACTGGAGGGCCAATGAAGAAATGATCTGTAATGTTATGAATGTGTAAAATGGAGGAATATCTAAAGTAACACTGAGATAATTGTCCATAATTTTCTAGGCACTGTGGTAAATGCTGGGAATCAAATGATTACAAGATTATTCTAAAGTAACTCAAGATCAAGAGGGCAAATGACTAAGCAATGAGTTATGAGAGGCTTATATGTCCTACATAAATGTTTATACAGGATGCTAAGGAGGCAGAAAAGGAAGTGCATGAAAGAAATCCAGAGGAAGGACACTGGGAAACATTTAGAAAAAAGTTATATTTGAGTTAAATCTTGAAGACTCAGGAAAACATGCTGAGAGTTTGCTATGATTGCTCAGGAGAGGTATGACCAGTGTCTTGACAAAGAAGCTAAAAGGCAAAATTGGAAAAAGGCATGAACCAGAAACATAATACAGAAGAACTCTCTAATGGTTCACTCTGAATTAATCCAAGTTTTTGAATAGTGGAATTAATGATTAGCTCCCATCTTTTGATCAAACTCTATTCTTGAATGGGAGCAGTTTAGTCTTTTCTGTCTAGAGGAAAGACGAGGCCAACCAGGGAAATGGCAAACACCTACATCTTAAGAAGTTGGATCCTTATATGCTCATTATTCTCCTGGCCCAATCCCTGCAGGTTTGGTCAACCAATCAGGTCCATTACTTGGAATCACTGCTTCTGTCTCAGAAGTGCCAGCCTGTCACAGGATAGAGTTATCACCATTCATATTTTAAGCTGGAGTGGACAACTGCCACCAGGTGGCACCAAAATGCAGGCAGGACTTACATGGTTTTGGATTTCACAGGCTCAGATTCCCTGACCAGTGAGCTAGACAGGCTTACCCCAGTCATTTCATTAACCTCGCAAAAATGTGATCCAGCATTTTACGTGATTAAATTTTTAGACCCTACATTTCATATCATGGGAAGGATTTTATTACATTTTTAAATGAGAGAAGAAATTTAAAGCCTGGAGAAGGAAGACAAATGTAAGTTAATTTAAATCTGCTGATTTACCAGTTCATGATGTGGTTCATTGACAGATGGGGAAGAAGACTGGTTTACAGGAGAAGGAAGGGCAGAATTCTGGCCTTCAGTATTTTAAGTTTCTGGAACAAGCATTCACAAAAGAGTGAGAAGCAGAAAAAGAGTGAGAAAGGCCATCTGAACGAGCAGGAAGCCATTTTTCTGGTTTATTTCATAAGCAATGCACAAAGACCGGAGAAGTGATAGCATCATCAATAGGAAAAACAGCTTTTGATGTTCTTGTTTTCGTTTTGTATTGCTGCCCTGTTTCAGTAGTGTGGTTAGTTTTAAAATGTACAACATAACTTCTACTAGATTCTTTCAGAGAATGGCATTTGAATCATTTTTACCCTCTAATAAAAGACATGTGCAATGTCATCTGCCCCAGACCCTATATAGGTTTCAATACAGAATAGTTTAAGATGACTAATTTTATTTCCCCCTAAATCTCCATGTCTCTGTTTCCCTAGTGCAACTCCCTAGTGTGAGTTCTGCCTGGTGACATAGCTTTTCTATTATCTCATCATGAGGCATTTTCTGTCCTCTGCCACTTGGCTAATGTTATTGTCTCTTGCTGTGGAATTGCTTATGCCTGGGAAACTTGCCTCCCAGAAAACTTTGCCCCCAGTACTCATAACTGTTTCTGCTGTGGAATTTCTCCCAGAAGATCCCTAAATTGAGAGAACTCTTAATCCGTCCAAAGGTGTTCCACTAGGGCCCAGCAGTGAACAATAGCTTTATCATGTCTGTCTCAAGACACTGTCTTTTCCCAGCTTTGGATGAGGTGGACCTTGTTTAGAATTCCAATCTATACCATTATTCAGTAGTAGAATATGCCTCTAGTCCGGTGCCTCTGGACTCTGTCCTTGGAAAACAGTAGGCTAGCTCTTTAAAAAAAAGCCTCACTTCCCGTTTTTAAAACAATAGATCTGAGCTAGCATAGGAGCCTTAATTATTATTTAAAGTACCCTAGGTACATGAGTATGTGCAGTGTTAAAAACCACTTCCCTACTCCTTTAGGAAGGATCAAATGATTGTTCTTAACATCTTAACCGGCTCCTTAGGTTGATTCTTTTCCTTTTCTTAACACATGCAAGGATATTGTTTACTGGAATTGTGTGCCTACTTTTGATTTACATTTTCTTCACTGTATGTTGTTTTGTTTTAACATACTTTTCTAGATTGTTAAAGTCTCTTTTAGTGAGAAATATAGGCCTGTGAAATATATCCACTGCTCAAAGAGTCTTGTTTCTCTGACTCACCCTAAATTGGTTAATCCTATCTGTAAGCTATTTTCCCATCAAACTAACATCTACTTCAAGCTTGAATTCTATTTACTATAGTTCTTCCTGACTTCCTTTTGGTATGGCTAATTTCAGAACTGTTATGTTTATTTTTTTACTGGTGAGCTGCAAAAGGAGGTATTCAGTCGGCATCCCCATCAGAAAGCCGTGTGCCCTTATATGGTACTGTCTAGCTGAAACACAGAGCAACATATTTTAGTTGCACAATTTTGCCTTATGGGATAGTAATGGCCCTGCTTAAAGTTTTCTCTACCTTTGACTGGGATTCTAATTCAATACACTTTTCAGTTATGTGTCCAGGGCACAGGTAATCCTGTACTTCACTCACTAGTAAAGGAATCACTTTAGAACCAACTCAGTCATTCTTGTAGCATATTATAGTAATCTTTCTGGTCGTCTCTAAAATCTCCTCAAGTTTTCTGCAAACACATTATATCCCTATAGCAATCCTTAGGTGCAGGTTTTTAGTTACTCTTATCTCAGCCACTTTAACTGCATGTAATGGTGGCAAATTTCAGTGTTTCCCTGGACCCTGAATCTTGTCTGGTAAGTCATTCTAGTGTTTCTGTGATTTTTAACATTTAGGGGCCAAAACCTTACTGCCTGGTTGATCACAACTTAGAACAACATTTCTCTCTCCTGATCCTCTCTTCAAGAGCAGTTACATTCAGCTATACCTCATTTCCCCTTTTGCATCTCTCTATCCTGGCCTAGCAGATCATTTTCCAATTTATATCTGTTTAATATCTTTCTGAGATTGTTTTTTTCCCTGGAGGAAATTTCTCTCTTTTTTCAGAACAATTGGTGTTTCTTATGCTTTAATTATTTTGCTTTTTTTTTTTGTTTACCTAATGAGAGAATTAAACTGTGATTTTCCAATCATCCAGTTTCTCATTGATCCTCTGAACAAGTATTATTTCTAAACTCGAAAATCCCAAGCACAGATTTTGTAGGAACTTCCTCAGTGTTTGGATTTCCAATCATTTCATTGAGTTGTTTATCTACTAAAATACAAGTAGGTAGGATATTCTTATAGGTCCCCTTCTTTATTATTTATTAAGAAAAGTATGGCACTCATTTGAGAATGAAGCTATATTTTACTACTGAAAAACTAACGCTATGATCAGAGCATATTTAACCAAATTTAATGATCAATTGAGATGAAGGACAAAGGGCAGGACTTCTGCTGCCAGGCAGATCCCAGATATGGAGAAACTAGATGTTATAGGTTTATCAAATTCTCTGAAGTCCTGTAATCAGATAGGTCAGATATTTGGAGAAAAAGTGAGTATATACGTGGCTAGAGACTGTGACAGTTTCTGTAATGGATGATCATTTTATGTGGAAAAAAAACTTTAGGAAAGAAACAAATGTGTTTCCACTTCCTGATGCCTAGTACTAGGTCAGTGGGGTTTCTTCCAAATGAATGGGATGAGGAGTACATGGTTAGGGGAGGGCAGTGCACCATATTACTAAATGTCTCAAAGTTATTCTGAAAATGATCCAGAAAGATTGCTTTGTCAGAGATTAATGAAAGGAGGATCATATATATGACTGTTGGTTAATTGGGTTTTTCTTCTGTCCGACAGTTCACAGTTATCTCAATTGTTATGATAAGGAAGATTGATAGCAAAATCAAGTATATGCTGAATATGATAATATTTACAAATATACTAGAATGCATGTCCTTTAATTGTATTTCAAATCACTAAATATGTATAGAAAATGTTTAGTAATATTGAAAACTGGAAATAATATCCAATCTTAGAAAAAATTAGAATAATGCAGTTGATAAGGTCCAAAACAGAGTGAGTTAACTGTGAAAAAGTGTTGGCAGAATGTAGGGATATAGGAATCCATGTGCAGCTGATAGGGTAGGGTTTACACAAAGCAACATGCTAAATATTTAAAGCATATTTCTGAATGAAGCATGTAAAAACTGACTTATTTTTGTAGCATAGCACTAAGCATATAAATGAATACAAATACACATGAAGCAGCCATACATAAAAGCATATACTCCAGAAGACTTATAATATGCCAGAATAAAATGGTGCAAATAAATAAGTCCAAAGACAATTCTTGAACTCCCAATAGAGGTTAATGAACAAAGAATGTGTGATTAATGCAATTTCTTTTATAAAATCCCTAATAAATAAAATAAATAAATAAAATAAATAAAACATATTAACCATGTATTTTCATTTGTTTTTAAATTTTTTTTTCTGATAATAAGAGTAATAATTTCTTTTAACTGAAAATGAATAGGTGTTTTGAGAATTGGGGCACCTGGGTGGCTCAGTTGGTTAAGCATAGGACTTCAGCTCAGGTCATGATCTCATGGCTTGTGAGTTTGAGCACCGCATCGGGCTCTGTGCTGACAGCTCAGAGCCTGGAACCTGCTTCAGATTCTGTGTCTTCCTCTCTCTCTGCCCCCCACTCCTGCTTGTGCTCTGTCTCTCTCTTTCTCTCTCAAAAATAAACATTTAACAAAAAAAGTTTGGAGAATCAGAAAAGAAAACTGTAGTCCCCTACTGCTTCCACATCCTTGCAATTTTGGTATATTTTGGTATGTTACAATTTTGGTATATTTTCATTCAGGTTTTCTTATAGATATTATTCTATGCTTTTCCCATAATATTAAATATTCTCCAACATTAAAAAAATACTCAACATTAAAAATAGTCTCTAGAAATACATAATTCAATAGCTACATGATATCATAGCTTCAATTACTAGTCTCAGATCAACCTCTGTATAGTCCAAATAGAAGTTACCTGTTAATTTTTCTAAGAAGCTGGTGATTCATAATTTTGAGTTTGGACGTCATATGATCATATATCTGTGGCAAAGGAGAATGTGACTTTATTATGTAAAGTACAATTACATAAAAAAGGAGGCTTATGAACAGGTATAATAAAAATGGAATTTTTCTATTCTTTCCAGTGTGGTTAGCATGTGAGATTTGTTCGCAGTTGCAAGTGCCCCTGCCTTTTACACACACACACACACACACACACACTCCAACCAGAAATGCCTACTTCCTTTGAACCAGAAGGAAAAAAAAAAAAGAGCTGTAAGAACTCAGGCACAAAATATCTGTTGAGATATTAATTTTAATCCTGAATGCACTGTTAAGCTAGTGACTAGAGTATACCAGATACTAAAATAGTGGAAAAATTGCTCTCTACTGACAGGAATGTGATTACTTGGAAAGGAATTCAGTTTGTGTAGGTGGGAAATGACAAGAGGAAGTTGAAATAGATTTTTTAAAAGATGATTTGTGAATCATCTACTTAGTGGTAACCACTAAGAAGATAGAATCAATGACTCATAAAGTCCTGAGAAAAAAGAGATATTATAAAACAGATAATGGCTTTGGTGAGAACTAGGTGTTCCTTTAGTTAAATTTCAGAATGAAGAAAAGAAAAGGAAGCATTAAAAACAAGAAAAATGACCTAATACCGGAGCAGATGCAGTAACGTGTAGCAGCATAAAATCAAAGACGATGTTGTCAAGGCTGTCAAATATCAAGGAGAAATCAGAGAGTGACTTAAGTAATGTTCCCTGTATTTTAAGATCAGTTTTGAAAATGCGTGGACTCTGATGCTTAACATTGTAGAATACAGCAAAATAAATTATACTGGGAATTGGGACCCAGATTCTACTATTAAAACGCCCAGATTTCTGAGACTTGGGGAAAAAAGTCCCATAGCCTGGCTATATATCTTTGCTTTTCATTTGTAAAATAAAGAGTTTAAAATATTGATTTCCAAAACTCTTTTCAGTTGTAAAATGTTAGAATTCTGAGTGTGAAAAATACAGGAGAGAAAAAATTATATATGGTAATATAAATGAAATAACTTTGACTCCTTATGCACATTAGATTGAGAAAAATACAGAATATGATTTATGATTTTATTAAGGCATTTATATTTATGTTTACTTATGTTATTAAATATATTGTTATTTATGATTTTATTAATATTATCCCATTTCATATATAAATATAGACATACATATTCTATAAAATTATCTACTTATACCTTTATATCTTTTACCTATAATTAAAGAATACCTTAGAATGTAGACCAAATTAAAGGGAGAGACTTTTTAGTGCTGCATACTTTATCTATTGAGAAGTAGCTAAGGCATAGAATAGGGACATTGTCCTGGGATGAAGCCAGAGGATATGATTGCAAAGGGCCCTAAGTCTCTCCTAAGGTCAGACATATACATAAGACATGTCCTTCTTCCATACATTTCTATCAAAATCTGGGGAAAGAGGTAGATAGTTGAGATATTCTTGAGCGACTGAGCAATTTTTCTAGTGAGAAGACTATTATCTAAATGCAGTCTTTAAATCATGGATTTGAATTTAAATTATTTAAATTATTAAATAGAGTCTAACTTATTGAATTGGATTAAGTTTTTTTTTGTTAAAAAATTTTTTTATGTTTATTTATTTTTGAGAGAGAGAGACAGAGTGTGAGCAGGGGAGGGGCAGAGAGAGGGAGATGCAGAATCTGAAGCAGGCTCCAGGCTCTGAGCTGTCAGCACAGAGCCCAACACGGGGCTCAAACTCGCAAACCATGAGGTCATGACCTGAGCTGAAGTTGGACACTTAAGTCACTGAGCCACCCAGGCACGCCGAATTGGATTAAGTTTTAAACCAAAAACATCCAGAGTGAAAGTGTATCCTCATACATATGAATGGAATCTCAGGGGATAAAAATCATAGATTATAGGCAAACTAAATTAGGCATATTTTTCTTGGTACATATGAAATACTGTGTTAAATTTTGACATCCACATGTGCCATTTTATATATCATAAATCTCAGACTGTATTCTTTTCCTGTTGTGTACAGGTATATTGCTGCCTTCTAGAATACAGGCTGTGTAAACAGAAATTGTTTCTTATGTTTGTCCAAGCTGCGAAGTTCAAGGGAAGGGACCTCAGTGACATCAATCAAAGATTCATTAATTAAGATTCACAAACAGGCAGTTTGAACAACATGGCAGTGCATTCTGATAGCTTATATAGCTGCTTCATTTTATGCTGAGAAACTTTTTCTTAAATTCTTTCCTTCATTTATTTTTGGTTAGACACTCTCCATTTCCTAAGAACCGCCCTATTAATAGAAGATAGGAATCCAAGGAGGTGAAGGTATAGACAACAAGGTATAAGTAAGTCATGTGTAACCCTCTATCAAAAGAAAAAAATATATATATTGGTCACCTACCAGATATCAGGTATTGCTCTGGGGGGTGGGGATAAAAGAATGAACAAGAGAAATACTGCAATGAGGGGAAATAGAGGCAAAAAAATGATAAAGAAGATAATTTCAGACCGCAGTAAGTGCTGTAAAGAAAATAAATTCATATGACCAGGAGTCTGTGGGGTATGGGGGTATGGAAACTTCTTTGGAACTAGTGATAAAGAAAGGACTCTGTGAAAAGAAACCATTTTAGTTTAAATTAGAATCATACAATAGAGTCAGTCTAGGACAAGGGGATCAAAGAATTCAGGCAACAGAAGTAAAGCCATATGGATCAAACTTGGCTGTAGGTTAGTTTGGCTATGGTGAGGGTTGGGGAGGAGAGCCATCTAAGATGAGGTTGCAGAAATAGGGCTAAATCTCAATAAGCCATGGTAAGTAGTTTGGATTCTTTTGTAAGTGAGAATAGTATAATGGAAAATATTGGTCTCAGATTCCCTGGGATCTGTCTGACCATTTTTGGGCATATTTCAACTTCAGTATGCTTTTCTTCTAAGAGCCAGTGCCTGCCATTCCTTTTTGGAGGAATGCCTTTCACTGGCTGGAGCCTGCCTTGTCCCTGCAGCAGAGAAATATCTGACAGTTTATGTCTATTACCCCTCAGCCAATAATTAGGTAATCCATGAGTGCAGCTTCAAGCTGAGGAAACCCTGAGAGGTAATTTCCCCTCCAGAGTTTTTCTTTTGAGATTAGGTTGAAACAACCCTCAGCCCTCTCTGGGATTTAGCCTGTGATCACATCGTTGCCTGCATCTCTCTTTTTCTGTCCTGTTCTCCCAATTTCCCCTGGGAACACTTCCTCATTAGTTCCCCTAGGAATTTTTTCTTACAAAACCACTTGCATACCAAACCTCATCTTACACTCTACATCTGGGAAACTGAAACTCTGACATTTGGAAGATTTGGGAGGAATCTATAAAGGAGGACAAAAACTGACTAATGTTTCAAAAATATCACTGTGGCTGCTGTGTGAGGAAAGATAGTGGAGGACGGGGAGGGGGGCTGGAGAATGAGGGACAAGGGTAAGCAGGTTATTTCAATAGTTATGTCAATAGTTATGTCAATAGTTATTTCAATAGTTATGTCAATAGTTATTTCAATAGTTATTTCAATAGTTATTTCAATATTTCAGATAGCAAGCTATAATTTGCCTATACAAAAGTTCTCTAAACAAAGGTATGTCCATTGGAGGAATTGTCATAAGTGATGCATTGAGGTATAAAAAGAACATAATAAATCCTATTTGTGTTGGTCTAGAAAAAAAAATGTGCCTCACTATTGTTTATCAGTTGACAGAGGTACATACACTTATACTTTGAAAGAAGTTTATATATGTGCTTAAGATTTTGTACTGAGTATATAGGCCATCAAAAATGCTTAGAGAATACTGGTTTTAGACACCAGCCAAATTTATGGTCTCTATTAACATGCTGTTTATTCTGGGTAATCTTATGGAATGCTTTTCTTGTGTATGTGTCTCTTGTGAAATGTCTTTGCCTTTAATTTTTCATTTTTAGGGAGGAGGTTTAATTACTTGGGCACTTCTCTAGCTTGGCTATTATGAAGAATGAGACTATTCAATTTCTTCTGAAGAAATGCATAACTAGTTGTAGGGGCAAGTCTGGTAATTCTCTATTATTTTCTGAGTATAAGAAAATTAAAAGTGCTCCAGATGCTTTAAATGTAATTTTCTATCTACCATAAATTCACTTCAAAATGCTTTCTTCAAACAAGGTCAGGGCATTAGTGCTCATTAAGGACTATATACATGCACAGCTTGAGAATTCATCAGAAAACCAATCAGTTGTTTGAACTCAAAGAAATTCTATAAAAAATTGTGAGCTTCTTTTCCACTCACTCAGCAATCTATTGCCACCTCTTACATCAGATACCACAATTCTAAAACGTAGATGTTATTAATCAGGTATTATCAGGCCAACAGATCAGGAGGCAACTGCCATTGAAGAGATAGTTTGCTACCCACAGGTAGCAAAAGGAAAGACACTCCATGCTATACAGGACCACATGGGGAAACACCCGGGTCAGGCAGGAGGCTGAAGGGGCAGGAAGAAGATGTAACAGTGGCCTTTCTTGTGGTTTCTTCAGGAAAAGCAAGGGAAGACAAGTCAATAAGTTTAAGTTTGACAAGTTTGAATAATTTCACCAGGTTCTGAGGCATAAGGACTGTCTCTAGGTGTCTGTCACCTGTCCTGAGGTGATTAGGACAGGGAGATAATGTCCTTCAATATTGGAGCTCTGTGAGAACTAGACAAATGAGATGGTTAGGATACAGGCTTTGGACTTGTTGATTTGCAAGTGAAACACCCTCTCCCAGCCAAGTCCATTGCTATCTCTAGAAATTGACTAGACTCAAGAATGTCAGTTTCTTTGTGTCAGCAGGGGCCCAAGATGTCAAAACATCAGAAAATACAGAACATAAAAAGCATGACGAATGTAATTACAAAGAAGGAAAATGTTTCTATGATAGAATAAAAGAAGCAAAGAAAGAAGAAATAAGTGAGAGAGAAATAAAAGGTAGTAAATGAAAGAGGAAAAGAAAAAGAGGTAATTGGAGAGAAGGAACAGGGAAAACAGGATAGAGGAAGAATGGAGAATATAAAGAAAAATCGTTTCCTTTAAACTAATTCTTAAGCCGGAATGATTTTAACATGATATTCCAATAACAGTTATAAAAGTTTCTTTAACTACTTTTATTATATATTGACTCATTGAACAGTAAAGAAAAATGCAGCTAAGTTGGTTTGAGACAACTGAGTGACTACATATTTCATAAAATAACTCCATATTAGAAATCTATTGAATGTATTTCAACTTAAGTTTTTACATAATATTTTTTTTTGTAAATCGTGTACACTTGAAGATTTATTCCTTAAATCAATAGTGGGAATTTCTAGTAGTCAGAAATTGAGAACTTGACAGGTATTTGAATGGGAAGCTGGAATTCTTGCTTCTAATAAAATATGGATAACTTATAAAATCCATATATTTTCTTGCTGATACTATTTTTTCCCTTTTTTCTTGTTAGACCAATACCGTGTACTTTGGTTTAATAAAGCATTATTTAATTACAAATATTCTAGGTATTATAGGCATCACAATTGGCTTTTGAGGTCACCTTGGAATTTGGATCTTATTGAAACTTTTCCCACTACATAAAAAACTTGTAGTGTGCTCACTTTCTCACATTTATTCTCATGTGAAATCTCTATTTTCCATATGATTGTGAGGATGAGTATACAACAGACCATATGTGACAGTTGAACTTGAACCTATGATGTCATAGTCCAAGAAGCCAAATCACAGCCTTTGAAACCGCACAGAATATTTAGGACTTAGTGACTGACATCTCCCCCAGTTTTTGTGTCTCAGGATCAACCAAAAAAAGCTGTGTATGCTCCCAAACTAATCACATAGGAACATGCAATGCCCCACTTCTAGGTAGCCCTCATCAAGTTTCCTACGCCAACAACTTTCATTCACAAAACACCTTGAGCCTTATTCTTTTTTCTTTTCTTTTTGTCACTCTAAAGCTTTTCCACTCTCTTCCCTGAATTTGAGTCTCTGTCAAAAGTAAGTGACAGTGGCTGACTCTCTTCTACAGCAAGCTCTGAAAATCTAGCCTCTGCTTGTTCTCATTTGAATGGTGTTCATTGTTTCCACAGGCTTTTTACTTCTTTTCCTGAGACTGATTTGTTTTCCTTTCACTAGTCTTTATAATTTTCCTTATGATAAGGAAAGTGATTTTGTATTTCTTCAGTAATAAGTATTTTTTCTTGTCTTAATTAAAACATAATTTACATATGCTAATTTCAGGTGTATGCCATATTGATTTGATAGTTGTATATTTTGCAAAATGATCACCACAATAAGTCTAACATTTATCATTATATATAGTATGTTGCAATTTTTTTTCTTGTGATGAAAACTTTTAAGATGTACTCTTTTAGCAATTTTCAAATACACAATTCAGTATTAACTATTGTCACCATGCTGTATATTACATCCCCAGGATTTATCTATGTTATAACTGGAATTTTGTATTTTTTGACCCACTTCACCCATTGGGCCCCCACTTCTGGCAATAACCTATCTGTTCACTGTATCAACAAGCTTTTTGTTGTTGTCGTTTTAAAATTCCACATATGAGTGATAATCATACAGTATTGGTTTTTCTCTGACTTATTTCACGTAACATAATGCCCTCAAGATCCATCCATGTTGTCACAAATAGCGAGATTTTGTTATTTTTTATGGCTGAATAATATTCCACTGTGTGTGTTTGTGTGTGTGTGTGAAACACGTTTTCTATATCCATTCATCCATCGATGGATGCTTAGGTTATTTCCGTACCTTGGCTATTATAAATGATGCTGCAGTGAACTTGGTGGTACATGTATCTTTTTGCATTAGTGTTTTTTTTTTCTTTGGGTAAATACCTAGAAGTGCAATTCCTGAATGATATGGTACTTCTATGTTTAATTTTTTGAGGAACTGCCATTTGCTTTCTGTGGTGGCCGCACCAATTTACGTTCCCACTCCCAGTGTGTGAGAGGTCACTTTTCTCCACATTCTCACCAATACTTGTTATTTCCTGTCTTTTTGATAGTAGTTATTTTAACAAGTGTGAGATGATCTCTCATTGTGGTTTTGATTAACATTTTCAGATGATTAGTGATGTTGAGCACTCTTTCATGTACCTGTTGGCCATTAGTATGTCTTCTTTGTAAACATGTTTATTCAGAACCTCTGCCCATTTTTTAATTGGGTTGTTATTGAATTGTATGAGTTTTTATGTTTTGGATTTTAACCCCTTATCAGGTATATGATTTACAACCATGTTCTCCATTCAGTAGGTTGTGTTTTCATTTTGTTGATCAATTCCTTTGCTGTGCAGACACCTTTTAGTTTGATGCAGTCCCACTTACTTATTTTTGCTTTTGTTGCTTTTGCTTTTGGTGTTAAATCCAAAAAGTTATTGCCAAGACCTATGTCAAGGAGCTTATTGCCTATGTTTTATTCTATGTGTTTTATGGTTTAAGATCTTATGCTCAAGTCTTAAATCCATTTTGAGTTAGTTTGGTGTATGATGTAAAAAATTGTCCCAGTTTCATTCTTTTGCATATGGCTGTCCAGTTTTCCCAACACTGTTTACTGAAGAAACTATCCTTTTCCATTGTGTATTCTTGTCTCCTTTGTCATTAATTAATCCTATATACACAGGATTATTGCTGGGCTCTCTATTCTATTCCATTGTTCTATGTGCTGTTTTTATGCCAATACCATACTGTTCTTATTACTATGGCTTTGTAATATAGTTTGAAATAAGGGACCATGGTGCCTCCAGCTTTGTTCTTTTTTCTCAAGATTGCTTTGGGTATTGGGGTCAGCACTAGGCATTTTTTTTTAAATTAATGTTTATTTTTGAGAGAGAGACAGAGACAGAGACAGAGCATGGGCAGAGGAGGGTCAGATAGAGAGGGAGACCCAGAATCTGTGAAACAGGCTCCAGGTGTGGTGCTGTCAGCACAGAGCCTGAAGGAGGGCTCAAGCTCACAAACTGTGAAATCATGACCTGAGCTGAAGTCAGACACTCAACCAACTGAGCCACCCAGGCACTTCCTAGACAATTTTTTTTTAATGGGATTATATTATATCAGGCAGGGAGGAGCACATGTAAAAGTATGACCTGAAATGGATGAATTTGTTTTCAAGACTCCCAGACTTACAATTATTCATTCTTACCTGAATTTTAACATTTTAACCTTTTCTTTCTTTCTTTCTTTCTTTCTTTCTTTCTTTCTTTCTTTCTTTCTTTCTTCCTTTCCTTTCCTTTCCTTTCCTTTTTTTTTTTTTTTTTTTGCTTTCTAACTTTTAATCAATGGTAAAACCTTCCCCTACCCTCTCCTCAAACCAAAATATGTTTCCAGAACTTTTTTACGATAGTAGAAACAACACATAATTATATATCAAAGATCCTGGAAAAAATGGAGTTTTTCCATTTAAAAATCTATTTCACTTCAGGCAATTTATTTAACTGCTCTGAGTTTCAGTATTTAATCTGTTAATGAGACTAGTATTACCTTCTTTGTAAGATCAAACATAAAAAGCAATGTGTAGAAGTGTTTTGTAAATTAAGTGACTCAAAAATATCTCCCCTTTTTTGACTAAAAAAATTTAATTCTGGTAAAATAAACATAACATAAAATTTACTATCTTAACTTTTTAAAAAAAAAATACAGTTAAGTAGTGTCAAGTACATTCACACTGTTGTGAGGTAATCTCTAGAACACTTTTTATCCTGGAACAAAACTATATATTTATTAAGCCACAACTCTTATACTTCCTATATTTGTATATTAGTGTATGCTAAGTCCTTAAAGTCAAAGGATGCTCTTTTGACTGTAGATTCAAAATTCACTCTGTAGGAAGATTTTGATTGCTATTAAATAACTTTATATTGGTCCAAAAAATGGCCTAATCTGGCTTTATTTACTATTCATTTGGACTATTATTGTCTCACAACTACTCTTGTCCTATTACACTAAAACCAAAATGACATTTCCAAAACTAAACTGAGATCATGTGTCTCTCAGTCTGAAATCTTTTGGTGGCTTCCTGATATTCTGAGAATAATACAAAAATCTTTAATACAGGCATATCTCATTTTATTGTGTTTCACTTTGTTGTGCTTTGTAAATATTGTGGTTTTTTTTTAAAACAATGAAGTTATGTGCCAACTCTGCATTGAGCAACTGTGTTAACATGATTTTTCCAATAGCATTTGCTCTTTCATGTCTCTGTGGCACATTTTGCTAGTTCTCACAATATCTCAATGTTTTTTTTTCTCTTTATCCTCCTTGCTAATTTATTGGGAGCAGTGTTTCTTTTTCTTTATAGGGAAAGAGACAGTATTTCAAACTTTTTAATAGTTACTATATTTTTACGGTGAGCTGTATCAGTGATCTTATATGTTACTATGTTAACTGTTTGGGGGTACAATGAACTGCACCCATATAAAACAATGAAATTAATCAACGGGGTGTGTTCTGACTGCTCCATCAACTGGCTATTCCCACATCTCATTCCTTCTCCTCAGAGGCCTCCATAATTCCTGAGGCACAACAATATTAAAGTGAGGCTAATTAAAAACCCTACAGTGGTCCCTAAGTGTTCAAGTGAAAGGAGTCACACATCTCTCACTCTAAATCAACATGTAGAAATTATTAAGCTTAGTGAGGAAGGCACCTCGAAAGACAAGATAATGCCAAAAACCTAGCCTTTTGTGCACTTACCCAAGTTGTGAATGCAAAGGAAAAGTTCTTGAAGGAAATGAAAAGTGCTGTTCCAGTGGACACATGTATGATAAGAAAGTGAAACAACTATATTCTTGATATGGAAAAAAATATTTTGGGAATCTGGACAGAAGATCAAGCCAGTCACAACATTCCCTAAACCAAAGTCTAATCCAGAGCAAGGCCCTAACTTTCTTCAATTTTATAAAGGCTGAGAGACTTAAGGAAGAAGCTACAGAAGAAAAGTATGAAGCTAGTAGAGGTTGGTTCATGAAGTTTAAGGGAAAAAATCCACCTCCATAACAAAAAAGTATGAGATCAAGCAACAAATGCTGATGTAGAAGCTATAGTAGGTTGTGCAGAAGATCTAGCTAAGGTAACTAATCAAGGTGGCCCTACTAAACAACAGATTTTCAATGTAAACAAAATAGCCTTCTATTGGAAGATGCCATCTAGGACTTTCATATCTAGAGAGAAGTCAATTCCTGGTTTCAAAGCTTCAGGGGACTCTCAAGGCTTCAAGGCTGACTGTCTTGTTAGGGACTAATGCAGCTGGTGACCTGCAGTTGAAGCCAGTGCTCATTTACCATTCCAAAAATGCTGGGGCCCTTAAGAATTTTGCTGAATGTCCTCTGTCTGTGCTCTATAAATGGAACAACAAAGCCTGCGTGATAGCATATCTCTTTACAACATGGTTTACTGAATGTTTTAAGTCCACTGTTGAGACCTATTGCTCAGGTAAAACAAGAAGTCTGTCAAAATATTACTAGCTGTTGACAATGTACCTGGGCACTCAAGAACTCTGATGGAGAGGTACACCGAGATTAATGTTGTTTCATACCTACTAACAAAACATCCATTCTGCAGTCCATAGATCAAGGAGTCCTTTTGACTTTCAAATATTGTAATTTAAGAAATGTATTTCATGAAGCTATAACTCCAATAGATAGTGATTCCTCTGTTAGATATGGACAAAGTAAATTGAAAACCATCTGGAAAGGATTCACCATTTTAGGTGCCATTAAGAACATTCTTAATTCCTAGAAAAAAGGTAAAAATATCAACATTAACAGGAGTTTGGAAGGAGTTGATTCCAACCCTCATGGATGTCTTTGGGAGGTTAGAGATTTCTGTGACAAAAGTAACTGCAGATGTGGTGAAAATAACAAGATAACTAGAATTAGAAGCAGAGCCTGAAGATGTTACTGAATAGCTAGCTGCAAACTCATGACAAAACTTGAACATATGAGGCGTTGCCTCTCATGGATGAGCAAAGAAAGGGGTTTCTTGAAATGTAATCTGTTCCTGGTGAAGATTCTGTGAGGATTATTGAAATGACAATGAAGGATTAATATATCCCTTAAACTTGGTTGATAAAAGTAGTGGCAGGGTTTGAGAGGATTTACTCCAATTTTCACAGAAGTTCTACTATGGGTGAAAGAACAGCATCTCATGATACAGATAAATCATTTGTTAAATAAATAATCAATGTGGCAAGCTTCATTGTCTTATTTTAAGAAATAGCTACAGCCACTCCAGCCTTTAGCAACTACTACTTTGATCACTCAGTGGCCATCAATGTTGAGGCAAGGTCCTCCACCAGCAAAAAGATTACAACTTGCTAAAAGCTCAGATGATGGTTAGCCTTTCTTAGTAATAAAGTATGTTTTTAAAATAATGTTTGTATATTGTGTTTTAGGCATAATGATGTTGTTGCGTATTTAATAGACTACAGTATAGTGTAAATGTAACTTTTGTATTTACTGGGAAACCAAAAAATTCATTTGACTCACTTTATTGTGTAATTTGCTTTATTGCAGTGGTCTAGGACCAAATCCTGACATCTGAGGTTTCCTTGCATGCACTGTTAGATCTTGCAAGCTCTGATTCCAGCTTATTTCTTTAGTTTCATCTTATAATAATCTCTGTCATATACTGGTTCAGCCTCATAAACTTTTGGTTCCTGGGAGAGAGGTCATGCTTTCTTCACACATCCCTCTTTTGTACCTGTATATGCTGTGAGGGGTTTTGCCAGTCCCCTTCACTTAGGGGCATTTCCAGAGAACCCAAGAGATGGATTAGAGCATGTCATGATGCCACTTTGAGATCATTTTGTAACAATAAAACTCCAGTGTTCCATATTCCATTATGAGTTGGGTTCAAAATAGCTAATAAAACTTCCATGGAATGAGGTGTTAATGGAGGAGGAGAGACAATACGACCTATTACAAAGCTTAAAAGTACCAATTGACAAGAATGAAAATAACACCTAAAATATGAAATAACTTTATATTTTAGCATAGGCTAATGCCTCAGACCTTATCAGAACTGGAGAGTTAGCTGCAAGTCCATAATACTGTGCTAAAATAATAGCGATACAGGTGATCAGCTGAGGAAAACTTTCAGTGTACAACAGAACAATGAACAATTATTTTAACTCTCTCCTTTGTTTACAGACTTGACTTTTTCATGTTAATAAGTATCCCAGAAGCCAAGCTTCTTAAGTCATAAATAATACCACTTATTTTGCAATTCCTTTTTTTAAGTGTAGAAGACAGCTGACCAAACCAAAGCAAACAACACTAAAGTATTTCATAAAGTGTAACACACAGAGGCCAAAACAGAGGTATGCTATTATACCAATCCATGACATGGAAGACTTAAGTTCATTTGGACAGCAAAAGAGAGTGGTACAGTGTATTAATAGCATGAGAATGGTGAATTATTTCTTTATACTCTGGAAAACCAGCTGTGCTGAGACTTAGCAACAATCTTAAAATAGACGGAATGTGTGAAAATCTGGTCATTGTTGTCAACTATTTTCATGTTCTTTACTGTGATTTCCTTATATAAGGAGTATCCACTCCAAAGAAATTATGTGCTGCTTGTCAGAAAAATTTAAAGTTATGGAGATACAGAGAAAGAGAGAAAAGAGTCAAATATTTTCTTCAAGCAACTAGTTGTAACTTTTTGACTTATATTAGCAGACTCGGTTGCCAGTTACCATGGGTGTTAAACCATACTCAAAGTTTTGACAGATTCCTGGAAAGTTAAAACAGATTCTCTATTTAAACATAAAAAAGTTGAAACTGGTAGACTTTTAAGGACTATAATTTATGTATTAATCCACAACAATTAATTATTGACCTTTGAAATACTAAAGAAAGGAACTAGAGGTAATTTTTCTTCAGTAAATTATATCAATCCAAGGATAAAAAAAATGAAGCTTAAATTGGGCAGCAAATGGCAATATTTGTAATAGTTGTGATTCGTTTTGGTAAGTTCTAAAGTGATTTTTTTGTTGTAATATACATAGTTTTAAATAACTCATTTTTTTTTTGTGATTTCTCCTAGTCTGTCGAGCAGTTAGCAATTTCAAGACTTTTGACCTTAATATATGCCACAAAAGATTTTCGTTTTGAGAGAATAACTGGTGCAAAGGCCAAGTCTATGTTACTCATTATGGTGGACAAATCTCTCCCAGAGGCCCCAACCTATCTTGTCAGAGTTTACATGTAACTCACTCTGTACACTTCAGAAACAACAACGTACAGATCATTATCTGTCTACTTCTTATGCCTCTTGGATCTGAATTTCTGTTTATAATCTCACCTGGTTTTGAGTTTCCCCATTCTTACTACCACCTCATGACATCATTGAAAATGAGATTGAAAACAGTATCAGCAAGGTGAAAATAACATTTAAAATACAGTAACAGTTTTATCACTCCTCATAATATCAAGAATGTGGAGTAAAAACAAAATGAAACAAACAACTCATGCTTTGTGTGATGCACAAAAACTAAAGTTCTCTGAAATCTTTCCTAATTCATAAAATGGGCATAATGTGACTGAATCTGATGGGCTATTTTAACATTGGGATAAGTATGTAAATCAAGTCTATTCCGTAGTATATTATAAAACTTGGAGTTTTAGGAAATTTGGGATTTGTCAGGTTTTTTTTTTTTCAACCATGTATCTTATCCAATAGCAAAGCAAGTTGATTCTTGTTTCAGAATATACCTTTGAAATTATTTCTCAGTACCTTCCCCAATATTACTTTAGTCAAAATAATAACACAGTGAGAGACTTCTAACTCTATGCCCTCTTGCCCTTTACACCACTCCCATAATACTTAAAAAAAAAAAAAAGGAAAGTTGCTTTACATTATTCAACTTTTCAAAGACCTGCAGTGATTTCTTTCTACTCTTAAAATAAAAAGCAGTGTAAATATTCCTTTTCAGGCTACATTATTAGGTTCCTAGCTTACTAGCTAATCTCAAAAACAAACCAAAGCAAGGAAACCAAGAACTCCAAACCAAAACCAAAAACCAACCAAACAACAGAAAACAACATCCACCTCAGGGCTTTTTCATTGTCATCTCTGAATGAAACATTCTATGCAGATATTCCAGTGGCTTATTGCCTCAACTTGTTGAGGTCTTTATACAAATATTACCTCCACAACAGTTTTTTGATTATCCAAACTAAAATGATATTCCCTCTCACTTTTTAATTTTATTCCCACTGTTTATTTTTTCTCCATGACACTTAATGCTACCTACCATTATGTTATCTATTTATTTATTTATTTTTAATTTTTTCCCCAACTCTAGAATCTAGGCTCTCAAAGGGCATTAGGCTCATTTTGTTTTCTAATAATCAGTAATATGTGGTATATAGTAATTACTCAATACTTAGGGAAGTAATAGAAAAACATGATTTAATGAATAGAATATAACTAAGAGCTGTCAGTATAACAAAAATATAATACAAATTACCTTATATACAGCTCCAAACAATGAGGTGGGCATTTAATATATTTTAGATTTTATAGATAAAAATTGAGACCAAAAAAGCTTAAATTACTTGCCCAATATCTAAAATTACTCGTTCAATATCTTGTATCAAGTAGTTTTTTCAAACGTAGCTCTTTTGTCTTTCAAAGATCCTTTATCATTATCAAGAATACCACTTTCCTTTGGAGAATAGAGATGGAGCATGAGCTGATCAGTGATTTTTAGAGCAGGTTTCACATTAGAATTACCTGGGGAACTTAACTACTGAAGGTTAGACATCATTTCAAGACAACTGAATCAGAATATTGAGAGTAGGGCCTGGGCATTATATGGTTCTAATTCTGACACCCTAGGTGTATTAAATCCAAATTTCTATTTGTAATGTCAAATCTAGTTGGTAGTTGATTTTTTCTTTCTCTTTTGTCTTTGTGTCATTGAAAAACAAACAAAAAACATTAGGGCAAATATTAAGTAAATTCATAAAATTAAATCAGACACACACAAAAAGTACTTTTTATGTCATTGATAAAGGTAAAAAGAAAGATTTCCAGAATTGTAAAAGCAAAATAAATTCAAAATAACACCTCAATGTGATACTCCTACATGGACCCTCAAAGGATAAATGAAAGGCCAGTTTGAATCTATTAAAAGCCTTAAGTATATATATACCGTATCACCCACAATTTTCTTTCTTTCTTTTTAAAAATTTATGTCTTATAAAAAAATATAGACAGTTCACGAGTTCGTGTGGGGGCATGCTAATCTTCTCCGTATCCTTCCAATTTTAGTATATGTACTGGTGAAGGGAGCACCCACAATTGTCTCAAAATTATCCTATAGAAATGCTCACACAAATGTGCAAAATATATATGTAACATTTATTTCAGCATTTTTATAATCTAAATCAATATAAACAAACATGGATAAGGAATAAAAGGACATTGTCTAGGTAAGAAAAAAGGACAAAAGAGCATCATCTTCCATCTCTGACACACATATTCACAAAACACCTTTAGATATAGAAAAATATTATTTCACAGGGATGTTTTAACATTGCAGTTTTGATTGACTACCTTCACTAGAAAAGTGACATGAGAGAAGGGCTCTGTCCTGTGCTGAGGTGCCAAGTTTTTGTTTCTGTTTCAATTAAAATATATGTGATGTATAACCTTGTATACATTTAAGGTGTAAAACATGTTGACCTGAGACAGTTACATATGATTGTTAATGTAGCAATAATTTGTATTTCAATCACATCTTGATTTTTTTTCTTTTCAGTCATTGGAAAAATTGAGATTTAGTCCCAGCAAGTCTAATGATTATAATTCAAAATTGTAGTCTGTTTTCACAACTAATGCATTAGGTCTGTAGAATTTCTTTACTCATTGCAAGTTCGTTTCCTTAAGCAACATCTCTCCAATTCTGTCACACACCCAAGACCCTGGTAACCTCATTTCAATTTCTGTTCTTACAAGTTTAGCTTTTTTAGTCCTCATATATAAGTAATATCAGATAGTCTTTGTCTTTCTCTGTTCCACTCATCTCACTTCTCATAAGGTCTTCAGGATCTATCCATGTTGGCACAAATGGCTGGATCTCCATTCTCATGGCTAAAAAATATTCCATTGTGGATATATACAGCACGATTCTTTATCCATTCACACAGTGATGGGTCCTTAGGTTTTTTCCACATCTTGGTTATGGTGAATAAGTCTGAAATCAACAAAGAAGGTGCATATATCCCTTTCATGTCCTGTTTTCATTTTCTTTTCATGTATAACCAGAAGTGAAATTGCTAGATTGCATGATAGTTCCTTTTTTTTTCTTAATGTTTTGAGGAATCTCCATATTTTTTTCCATAATGGCTGCACCAGTTTACATTCCCATAGTGCACAAGCAAAAAGTTCCCTTTTTGTCCATCCTCACTTCATGCTATCTTGAGTATAGCCATTCTAACAGTGTAACATAATGTTTCACTGTGATTTTGATTGGCATTTTCCTGGTGATTAATGAATTTGAGCACCTTTTCATGTACCTGTTGGTCATTTGGGGGAAAAAAATGTTTAGGTCTTCTGCCCATTTTTTTTCATCAGGTTTTTGTTTTTGTTTTATGTTATTGAGTTGTATGAGTTCTTTATATATTTTGGATATTAATCCCTTAACTAATATATGGTTTCCAAATATTTTCTCCCACTTCATAGGTGGCCATTTCATTATGTTGATCATATCTTTTGATGTGCAGAAGCTTTTTATTTATTGTAGTCCCATTTGTTGATATTTGCTTTCGTTGTGTGTGCTTTTAGTGTCCTATCCAAAAAAACTATTGCCAAGACTAATGCCAAGAAGCCTCTTTTCTGTGCTTGCTTCTAGGCATTTTATGGTGTCATATCTTATGTTTAAGTCTTTCATTCATTTTGAGTCAATTTTTATGAGTAGTGTAAGATAAGGATTCAAATTTATTTTTCTGCATGTGCTAGTCTTCTCAGCACCATTTGTTGAAGAGACTATCCTTTCCCCATTGGTTGATCTTATCGCTCTTGTCATATATTAGTTGACATTATATATGGGGGTTTAATTCTGGATCTCTATTCTGTTCCATTGACTTACGTGCCTGTATTTATGCCAGTACTATATTGTTTTAATTAGTGTAGCTTTGTGGCGTAGTTTGAAATTAGAAAGTGTGATGCCTCCTGGTTTGTTATTCTTTCTCACAATTACTTTGGGTATTGAGGGTCTTTGCTTATTCCATACCCATGTGAGGATTGGTTGTTCTATCTCTGTGAAGAATGTTGTTGGAATTGGGGTTTGAGTAGTAGATGGCTTTGGGTAGTATGAGCATTTTAACAATATTAATTCTTTAGATACATGAACATAGAATGTCTTTCATTTGTTTGTGTTGTCTTTGATTTATTTCAAAAAATCTTGTAGTTTTTGTCATAGAGAGCATTTTATTTCTTGGTTAAATTTATTCGTAAGTATTTAATTGTTTTTGATGCTATAGTGAAAAAAAAGTTCCTTTTCCAGATATTATTAACATAGAGAATTGCAAATGATTTCTGTATGTTGATTTTATATACTGTAACTCTATAAAATTCATTGATTAGATCTACCAGGTTTTGGTTTAGACTTTGGATTTTCTTTGTAAAAGTCATATTATCCTCAAATAATGACAATTTTGCCCTAATTCCTCTAGCTAGTTTTCTAGTACTGTACTGAATAAAAGTGTTGAGAGTGGGAATCCTTATCTTGGACCTGATCACAGAGGAAAAACTTTCAATTTTTTACCATTGTATATGCTGTGGGTTTGTCATATATGGCTTTTATTATGTTGAATTATGTCCCTTCTAATACCCAATTTGTTCCTGTTTTTTTTTTCTTTTATCATGAAGGGATGTTGTATTTTATTACATGCATTTTTTATACCTATTGAGATGATCATGTGATTTTTATCTTTCTATTGATATGATGTATCACATTTATTAATTTGTTATATTTGAATCCTCCTTGCATCCCAGGGATAAATTCCATGAGGTCATAGTATATAATCCTTATAATGTGTGGGTTTGCTAATACTTTGAGAATTTTCATGTCTCTATCCATCAAGGATACTAGTCTATAGTTTTCTTATACTGTACTTATCTTTCTTTGTTATCAGGGTAAGCTGGTCTGATAGAATGAGTTTGGAAGTATTCCTTTTTCAATTTTGGGAGGAGAGTTTGAAAATGATTAGTGTTAATTCTTCTTTAAATGTCTGATAGCTGTTGTGAAGCTGTCTGGCCCTGCAGTTCTGGGCTCTGATGTTTCAATTACCAATTCAGTCTTTTAACTTATTATTGGCCTGTTCAGATTTTCTATCTCTTCCTGATGTAATCTTGGTATATCGTGCATTTCTAGGAATTTATGTCTTCCAGATTATCTAATTTGTTGGCATATGATTATTCACAGTAGATTCTTATCATCCTCTAGATTTCTCATTACAGCATGTCCCCTCTTTCATTTCCAATTTTATGTGTTTGAATCGTCTTCTTTTTTTTTTGTTTGTTAAAAGATCATCAATTTTATCCTTTTGAAAAATCAGCCTGTAGTTTCATTGGTACTTTATTTTGTTTTTCTTATTTCTCCCTCTTTACTTCCATTTGGATCTTTATTATTTCCTTCTTTCTGCTAACTTTGGACTTAAATTTTTCTCCCCACCTCCCCCCACTTCCTTGAGGGGTAAAGCTGGGGTATTCATTTGGGATCTTTCTAATTTCTTAATATAAACATTTATAGCTTAAACTCTTCTCTCAAAACTCTTACAACATCACTTTTCCAGATATTTGATTTTTTTAAATTTTTTATTTGACCCATTGGTTTTTCAGATGTGTGATGTTCAGTTTCCACATATTTATAGATTTTCCAGCTTTTCTCTTGCTGTTCATTTCTAGTTTCATACTGTTGTGTTCATAATGAATTATTGGTTTGATTCAATATTCTTAAATTTACTAAGACTCGTTTTGTATCCTATCATATAATCTATCCTAAAGAATATATTTTTTGCCCTTAAAAAGAATGTGTATTTTGCTGCTGTTGCATGGAATGTTGTGTAAATATCTAAGCCCATTTCGTCTAAAGTATGGTTCAATCCAGCATTTCCTTGTTGTTTTGCTGGGTGATCTATCCATTGCTGAGGTCGCTTCTTCTTCTTCTTGTCTATTTTTCCCTTTATATCTGTTAGTATTTGCTTAATACACTTACGTGCTCTGATGTTGGGTATGTATATATTGACAGTTATTGTATCCTGATGTATCGATTCATTTATCATTATGTAATGACCTCCTTTGTCTCTTGCTGCTATTTTTGGTGTAAAGTCTAGTAAAGTCTATTTTGTTTAAGTGTGACTACCTCTTTTGGCTCCATTTGCATGGAATATCTTCTTTTATTCCTTCACTTAGAAACTATGTGTGTCTTTAAAGCTGAAATGAGTCTCTTGTAGGTAGCATATATTGGGTCCTTTTTTTCTTAATTCATCTAGTTACTCTGTGCCTTTTGATTGGTGAATTCAATACATTTATGTTAGAATGATTATTGATATGTAAGGACTTACTAATGCCATCTTATTAATTTCTGATTATTTTGTATTTCCATTGTTTCTTTTTCGTCTGTCTTTGCCTACTTGTGTAAATTGGTTATTTTTTGTGGAGGTGTGTTCTACTTTGTTTCTTTGTCTTTTGTGGCTCTACTCTCAGTTTTTGCTCTCTGGCTACCTTGTGGATTGCATAAAACATTTTATAGATAAAACAGTCCATTTTAGTCTGGTAGCAACATATCTTCAAACAGCTATAAAGATGCCACCCTTTTACTTCTCCCTTTTATATTATTTATGTTACAGTTCACCTATTTTATGTTGTACATTCATTAATAATTTATACTATCTATAGTTATTTTTACTACTCTTTAACTTTTATAGTGTTGTTGAGCAATTAACATGCCATCCAAATATAGCGTTACAGTTTTTTGACTGTCTATTCACCTTATTGTGCACTTTCACATATTTACGTGTCAGTGATTAGTGTCTTTTCATTTCAGCTTAAAGAACACCTTTCAGCATTTCTTGCAAGGCGGGTCCAGTGTTGGCAACTTTTTTCCCCTCTATTGGAGGGAATAATTGAGAAGGTGTGACTATTCCTTAACCTGTGAGCTGGACCTGGGCAATTGGAAGCTCCTTATCTCCCCTGTCCCTAGAATGTATGCTCTGCCCACTGTTCCCACAGAGGGAACCATTTTTCAAGGACACACCCTTGAGAGAGCATTATGTTTGGAGACCCTCTGGATGGTATATGTGACTGAACCCAGTTAAGGCTTCTATATAAACTTAAAAGATTCTGGTAGGCAGGTGTGCAGATCTACTCATCTTGCAGACACTTAAGGCACACCTTATAAGTTTCCTTGCATATTAAATCTGTCACCTACCAATCTGGAGTGGTTTGCATTTCTTCAGTCTCTCCCTCTGTGTACAGGAACCAGTTTGCAAACCAACATCTTTCAACATTTTGAATATGTCATTCTACTCTCTCCTGGTGGGTAGAGTTTCTGCAGAGAAATCTGCTGATAGACTAATTGGGTTCCTTTGTAGGTTACTTTCTTTTTTTCTTCCCCTAGCTGCCTTTAAGATTCTTTCTTTAAAATTGATTTTTTGACAGTTTCATTATAATGTCTCTTGGGGAAGATGTTTTTGCATCAAAATAATGAGGTGCTCTATTAGCTTAGAGGACTTGTATGTATATGTGCTTCCCCCAGATTTGGGATGTACTATCTATTATTTCTTTAAATAAACTATGTCTTCTCCCTCTCCTCTTTTTCTGGAATCCCAATTATTCTAATATTTTCTTTTTGATTGAATCTGATAGTACTCATAGGCTTTTAAAAACTCTTAGTTCCCGTTCTTCTTTTAACTGAATTGTCTTTATTCCTATACTTTAAGTAATTTATTCTTTCTTCCATCTCGTCTGCCTTGATACAGATGCAATCTTTTTCATTCTCCATTTCATTCATTGATTTTTTTTCTGCTCCAGTATCCATTTGGCTCTTTCTTACCATTTCAATCTCTTTGATAATGAATGGTTTCTATTCATTAATTTTATTCCTGATTTCATTGAATTGTTTTTCTGAGTTTTCATGTAGCTTTTTGAATTTTTTTCATAACCACTATTTTGAATTCTTTATTGGTCTGTGTATGTGTTTGCGATCCATGTTGAATTATTATATTCTTTTTGTGATACCATATTTTCTTGATTTTTAAATATTGTTTGTCACTATGTGCTCTGGCTTTTGCATTTGAAATAGATATTTTTTTTAAAGATTTTTTAAAAAATGTTTTTATTTATTTTTGAGACAGAGAGAGACAGAGCATGAGGAGGGGAGGGGCAGAGAGAGAGGGAGACACAGAATCCGAAGCAGGCTCCAGGCTCTGAGCTGTCAGCACAGAGCCTGACGCGGGGCTCGAACTCACACACTGTGAGGTCATGACCTGAGCCAAAGTTGGATGCTCAACCAACTGAGCCACCCAGGCGCCCCTGAAATAGATATTTTCTTGAATAAACTTTTGTTTTGTTTCTTATAATTCATCAGGCTGGCTATAAGAATCCTTTCTTTTGTATTCCAAAAGGTAGCACTATAGCTCAGGTTTGTGGCTTCTTCCTTGGCCACTGATCATTGCTTATTTTCTGAATAAGGTCCCTGTCTACCAACACTCCCTCTCCTGAATGCATTGGGTATAATACATAAGGAGCTGTCCCCAGAGTGTAGGGACATGTGCATTTATTATATGGAACTTTAGGGGTGCCAACAGACCTGGTGAGGAGATCTTCTAGTGGGGCATTCGCAGAGGTTTGTGAGCAGACTTCCTGTTGAAGTCTTGAAGCAGACAGCAGAAAATGGGTTCCTTTAATATCCTTTGATACTTTTCTCTACTTCTTTCTCTTTCTTCTCCTACCCCCCAATTATAGTGGTTGCTCTTCAGAAATCAGGGTGTTGCTAAAGAGAAATGTTTTTTTTTTCCCAGCCACAATCCACACAACTTGGATAACCAAGCAGTTACTCACCAATTCACTTTCCACCTCCTCTATGGGAGAGGTTGCTGCTACCTGCCAAACAGCTTTGTCCTTGAAATGTCACCCTGGGCAAGGGTGGCTCTGGAGAGTTCGTCTCTCTTCTCTATATCCAGACTTTTTTTTTTTTTTTCATCACACCAGTGTCATGTTGGAATCTCTTCTCAGGCAATATGAACTTCTAAAATTTCTCTTTCACCTATGGGTATCTGTCCAGGTTTTTTTCCCCTGATTGCTGCAAGTAGGGGTGGGGCAGATTTGCTAACTCCCTTGGGTCCACAGCCCTTACTGAGGTCTTATTTATTTTCAGATTCACAGGTGAGCAAGAGTACTGTTAAGTCCCTTAGTGTAATTTGCTGAGGCAGTTTTGTTCAGTTATGGATGTAATTGTTAACAAAAAAAGGGGAGAGAAAAAAGGAATGACTTACGATTCCATGACGCTAATGTCACTCTTTGTGAAGTACCATGTTTAACAGTCTCACTTTGGTTATGTTGGTACCATTCTTCTGGCTTGATGAATTAAGACTGAAGCAGTATTATGAAATATTCTGAATTCCTAGCCAAAGAGTTAGTTCAATTCCAGTTGCCTATTCCAAATTGTTGGAAAAAAAAAAAAGATTCTAAGTAGAAAGCAGAAAACAAACAAAGTAAAAGGACAAGATATTGTAATCTCTTATTAAGAAATGTAGTCTAAAGATCTCACTGAGATCTGACTCCAGAGCAATGTTTTGTTTGGTTATGTGTTTGTGGGCAGGCTAGTGAATGGATGCTTAAATTGGCAGTCGAGTGAGTATTTAAAATAAAGATAAAGGGGTTGAAAGAAAAGACTGTTGAGATTATGTTAAGAATGAGACACAGGGGTGCCTGCGTGGCTCAGTTAGTTAAGCATCTGACTCTTGATTTTGTCTCAGTGTAGAGCCTGCTTGATATTCTCTCTCCCTCTCTGTCCATTCCCCCTCTCAAAATAAATAAACATTAAAAAATGACACACATAAATGAATGAACATAGAAAGCTTAAAGGAACAAAATAATAATAAGCAAACATTCATGCTTAAAGCAACAGGATCAACATTTATATCTGATAAGGTATTTGAGAAAGAAATAAATCTACAACACAAAGAGGGTTATTTTATGATAATAAATGGAATAGTCTATACTAGAGATATTAGTGGTCAGTGTGCTAAATGACATATCAAAGCATGTTAAGTAAAAACTCTTAACACTACAAAAAAGAAGTGACTATATACACTAGCAGTAGGGGCCTGACTACCACCATTCCTGCAACATAAAACAAGTAGACAAAAAAAAATAGTTTTAAATAGCATCTTGTAGGCTTTAGTCAAGTGTGGCATGGCTGTCCAAAATGGAAGCTATTCTACTGCAAGTTTATATGGTTACACATTCTTATCAACACTTGTTATTGTCAACCTTTAATTTTTGGTATTTGGGAGTGTGTAGGAGTATCACACTGAGGTTTAGAAACTTTATTTTTCATTTCTCTCATGATTGACACTGAACACTAGTCATATAATTATTAGCTATTTGGGAATATTATTTTTGGAAGTTTTTGTTCAAGTATTTCACCCACTTTTAATTTAGTGTTTTCTTTTCCTGACTGATTTGTAAGAATTCTTTATGTTTTCTAGATGTGAGTTATTTAGGAACAAACATACACATTAAAGGAACGGGAGAGTAAATAGATAACAGAGACAGCAAAAGAACTTCAGAATATAAAGAAAAAAATCCATTTGAGGAGATAGAGAATTAGACTTTCACCCATAAATGAATTACACATTATAAAATGGAATCAAAACAGGAAAGAGCAATTTGAAAAAAAAATAGTGAAAATCAAGCATTTAGTAATAGTTTTGAATGCAGATGCATTAGTTTTGAATAAAAATGCACTAGATGAAATAGAAACAAATTCAAGAAAAGATAGAAAAATTAAATGATCAATTCAGAATATTAAATGTTCAAGTTTTAAGAGTTCTAGAAAATGAGATCATGGAAAATTGGTAAAAATCTTTTTGAACTGTAGAAAGTAGAGCCTGGGGAGAAGATTCTAAATGTTTTCAGGAAGAAAAAAAAACTGGTTCATATAAATTATCATGAACCTGATACTAGAAATTCTCAGCTGCTATATCTAGAAATTAGAAATACAGGGAGCATCAGTGTCAGAATTATGGGGAAAATATTACCTAACCAAAATATCAATCAATACTTCCATAGTCAAAGAATGTAAATATTAACCAACAATTTAACATAATTTTGTCATATATTTATGTAGATATTTATATATACATATTTGAAGAATGCAAAGAAGAGTACTGAGGGAGTGTTTGTAAGAGAGCTAATTTGTCTCTACCATTAAGGAAACAAATGACATTTTAAAACTGAGTAATCCTTGGGGCACCTGGGTGGCTCAGTTGGTGAACTGTCACAGACTCTTGGTTTTGGCTCAGGTGGTGATCTCACAGTTTTGTGAGCTTGAGCCCTGTGTTTGGCTCTGTGCTGGCAGCATGGAACCTGTTTCTCTCTTTCTCTCCCTCCCTCTCGCTGCCCCTCCCTCCCTCCTTCTCTCTCAAAATAAAAAAATAAACTTTAAAAGAATTCATAAAAAAATAAAATTGAGCAATCCTCAACATCAGCATATTGTTTAGATTGTATAAATATTAGGCAATTAAAATAGCTGACAATTGAAAGTGGTTGTTGAATTGTATAGGGTTAGATTACTGGGGATCTAGTACCCTAAATTTCACCCAAAATAATTTGGAGCTACATATATATTTGGTGGGAAAATCACCCACTGAAATATCAATAGGGAAATATTTACTAGAGGCTTTCTATAGCAGGTCTCATTAACTTAGATATTTGCATATTTTTTGTACCTGAATCTAATTAGTATTTATACAAAAAGTGATTGGTACCAGAAATTAAGACTGAGGAAATTGCAATGAGTGATAGGTATATTAATATTGGGAACATCGTTCTGACTAATGTCCTTTTGCAATACTTAAGGGAATTGGAAAGTGAAGAATGTAATTAAAGTCATTTCTCAGATAAATCTAGAAGACTGCAGAACTCACATAAGTAAAAAGATTCCTTTGAGTTTGCTGTTGCAAGCTAAGAAATAGCCCTACTAATTATTAGAAATAAGAGAGACTGTGAGGAGATAATATAATGATTTATGGGCTTTCCTAATAATTTGGCAGAAACATGACCCAAATGCAGAACACTCATTTACAGGCCTTGGGTGCATGAGATTTGATAATTTTTGATACCAAGAGTTAAATGGATAAACTTCAAGAGACTTCTTAGAAAATATCTGATGTTTGATATGTAATCCTGAGCTATCCTGTGACAAAGAAAAAAGTTTTCATTTTAATGGAGGAATACTGTTTTTGTTTGTTTGTTTGTTTCAGCTCAATAAATTCTGTTCAGTAAATTAGATTCTTAAATATGTGCTTATATACTGGGCATCAAATAGTTCTTTAATAAAGCAGACATTAACATTCTTCATTTTCCCCCTTCCTTCTTATTAGTTGCCATATTGAGCACCTCCTGGATGGCGAGAATTGTGCTAGTGTTTTAAAATACACTAAAAATATCACAACAACTCAAGGAGTTTCAGGAATATTCTGCACATGAGGAAATATTTGTTTGGAGATATTAAATAAATTGTTCGATATCACAACACTAGCAAAGGGAAAAATATAGCAAATGTAATATTTTTCTATTACATCATGCTGTATCATTTTAAACATATATATCTTTTTAGTCAACAAGTGTTCATTGAGTGCTTAGTGCCTATCATGCTCTATTCTTGACAGTGAGAGAGAAATAAAATGCAGTCCCTTTCTTTATGATTCTCATAGTCTAGTGAGAGTATTTGCATAAATACATATTTGCGGAAGCATGAAAATTTTGCTTTGGCTTTAGTATTCCTTTTTGGGAATTCTATACAAGTTGAGAAAATGAATTAAGAGCAGAATGCCACTATAAAATATCATGAGGAAGAAAGATTCCAAAACATCTATGATAAATCATCTGATACAAAAGATAGTAAGAAGAAAATTTAAATTAGAGAAAAATGATGTACTAAAAAACATATTTTGTTTTCACTTATCAAACTTGAAAATTTTTCCACAAGTGATTTAGAAATATTTTTTTCTGATGCTTTTTAAGCCTATCAAGTCAAATATTTTGAACAAAATCTTATTGAACTGAGTGCAGTAGAATGTCAATCATTTTCTGTGGATGAATTTCAAAGAATTTTTAGTTTCACCCAAGCTATAAATTCCAAGTAACAGAACTCTATCTTTGAAACTGGTGCAGAAACACTAGTTCTTGATTCACATTCTGCTGTATGTACCAACAAAGTGTGAGAAATATTATTGAATTGGTATTTTTCTTATTTTCCTAATAACAAATTTAGACATAAAGATACAACCATACATTTGTTTTAAGTTTTATTATGCTGAGTTGTGAAGGATTTAATTCTTCTCGTTTACTTGGTAAGAAACTTTTAGGTCTCACATAGCTAACAACCGCGTGAATCGATTGATGAACTATTTATCGAATGGAAAATCAGTGAAACAAATGTCATACAACTGTAACTGACAATGAAGTAAATGTGGTGAAACCTAGGAGTGACATGTAAATAAACAAATGATGAGTATTTTTTCACATTCTTCAATCGCATGTTAGAGTAATTATAACACATTCTCATGTAACAAAAGTACTGCCCTTAAGCAGGAAAATACTTACCACTACTTAATCCAGACACATTTATAAGATATAAAATAGATGATGGAACTGCTTTGTCAGATATCAGATGTTCAAACAAGATGGAATCGAAGTGATCACATTTTTTAACGAAGAGTGAATTAAAGATTTAACACCATACTCTGCCAATAACAATGCCAACTTTCAAGACAGCTTGCTTATAGAGAACATAGTTTATTTGTTGGAATCTGCTAAAGAAATAACCAAATGAGTGTGACTTGAGACCAAAAGTATTTCTTACCTTCTGTCTGCTATAAGGAGTCTCCCAAAAGTTTGCTTCACAGAACATGCTAAATTAATGTGCATGGAATGAAAGCTGAGATGCATGTGGGAATTTGGAGGTTTGTTATATTGAAACCAATTATTTCTCCATTGCTATATTTTTAGATCCAAGATTAAAAGAAATTTTATCTCAGGCAGTAAGTGTAAAACAACAGCTAAACAAAAATATTCCTGATAAAATAATATGTGGAGACATTTTTAAGTCTTCTGAAAATAGGCAGAATCTTCTTTAAGCAGTGCAAACAACTCCAATTTGAGAAATTGATTTGATGAAATTACAGGAATTGAAGAGCTGATAAATCTCTACCTAGGTGATAAAAGACTTTCAAAGTTAGTGGCAAACATTATCATCAACAGTATCCTACATTTACATAATTATCCCCGAAACAATTGCACACCTACCAACCACACTGAAAGTGAGTGAAGTTTTCCAAATTAAAATTTCAAACTATTTGAATTGAAACTTACATGGTTAGGAGTGAAATTATAATTATCACTTAGGGAAATTTGAAAAAATTTTAAAGTCTCATCACTTCATTCTATGATGGTATTAGTTGGCCTCCCCTAAATATTGATTTTAACATTCAACTATTTGGCATTCAATCAAAAAGTGTATTGAGGGCATATCTATAATTTCAATGTGGTACACTAATCTGCATTAGTGTATTTATTACTAAAATTATCAGGTAATAAATAGAGTAGGCAGTGGATTCTGTGGTAGGAAATCAAGAAAAGCTCTATACCAGTGTTTTGCATAACAGTTTCTCAAACAGCCGTCACTTTTATAATAGTATTGAGAAAGAAACAAGGAATAGTGATAACCAATTTGACACAAAATTAAGAGTTAGTACAGTTATATTTACAACTGGAATAAAACCGTATTATTTTTGTATAGGTATCATTATTTCTTCTGTGTTGATTGTACAACCAGTCAAATATGTGTTATAAAATGTGCATATTTAGTATAATATATGTAATGCATTGCATTTGAATATTTATGTGAATGTTTAGTTTTACCAATAAAGGAAAGAGGACAGTTTTATTTATACCAATTGTGAATTATCAAAGATTATATACATACTTGCATATTCTGGGAAATACTAATAGTTTTTTCTTTTTAGGCTCAAGAAATAAGTTTGCCTCTCCTGTGATCATTGGAATTTATGAGAGTTGTCACGGTCTACGAATTAAAACTAGGTAAAATAGTACTGTTATAATTTCTCTTTGTTAAAGGAGAAATTTCTAGTTGTTTTCCTCTATAGACAGGGCAGATAGAATAAGGGGGAAAAAAAGAAAGATGAATATAATTTTTACCAGTTGACTTCCAGTTCTAATCACACAGTCCTCTCTAGTATGAAAATAGGCAGAAAGAAGACTGGAATCAGCATTCCATACCCCATCCAAAGGAAGCCAATGGGGCTTCTGCTCTCGACTGGTACAAGGAAATGTTCAAGTAGTGTTAGCACTGGTGAAACAGTGTAGAGGTCCATTATATGATTTGCTACCTAAAGTGACCTTAGAGTGTCATTCAGAGAAAACAACTTGTGTGGATCTAACCTAGTTCTTCCAGTGTGAAGTTCTGTTTTTGTAGTTTTTATTTATCCTTTAAAATTCTAGCATAATTAACATAGTGTTAAATTAGTTTTCGGGTGTAAAATATAATGATTCAACAGCTCTCTAAAACATTTGGCACACATCGTAAGGATACTATGATTTTTTTTTAAGTTTGTTGATTAGTTTTTTAAGATTTTATTTTAATTCCACTTAGTTAACATAGAGTATTATTAGTGTTATTAGTTCCAGGCATACAATATAGTGATTCAACACCCTGTACTCATCATGACAAGGGCACTCCTTCATCCCCATCACCTGTTTCTTTTTGTTTTTGTTTTTTTCCCATCACCTGTTTAACCCATCACCCTACCCCCTTCCCCTCTGGTAAACATCAGTTCTCAGTAAATAAGAGTGTGATTCTTGATTTGTGTCTCTTTCACTCTGTTATTTTTTCCCCTTTGCTATTTGTTTTGTTCTTTTAAGTTCCACATATGAGTGAAATCATACAGTATTTGTCTTTCTCTGACTTTTTACACCTAGCATTATGTCTTTGTAAATGGCAAGATTTTATTTTTATGGCTGGATAATATTCCATTGTATATATAGTGGAATATATATATATACACACACACCCCATCTTCTTTATCCATTCATCAGTCAATAGACTCTTGGCTAGTGTCGATAATGTTGCTATAAACATCAGGGTGCACATATCCCTTGAAATTAGTGTTTTTGTATTTTTGGGTAAATACTCAGTAGTAGTATTGCTGGATCATTAGGTAGTTGTATTTGTAATTTTCTGAGGAGCTTCGGTACCATTTTCCAGAGTGTCTGCACCAGTTTGCATTCCCACCAACAGTGTAAGATGACTCCTTTTTCTCCATAGCCTCATCAACACCTGTGGTTTCTTGTGTTGTTGATTTTACCCATTCTGACAGGTGTGAGGTGCTATATCATTGTAGTTTTGATTTGCATTTTCCTTATGATAAGCGATTTTGAGCATCTTTTCATGTGTCTGTTGGCCATTTGGATGTCTTCTTTGGAAAAATGTCTGTTCATGACTTCTGCACATTTTTAGTGAGTGTTGAGCTTTATAAATTCTTTGTATGTTTTGGATACTAACTCTTCATAGGATATGTTATTTGCAAATATCTTCTCCCATAAGTTGTCTTTAGTTTTGTTGATTGTTTTCCTCCTTGTGCAGAAGCTTTTTATTTTTAAATAGTCCCAATACTTTATTTTTTCTTTTGTTTCCCTTGCTTCAAGAGACATATCTAGAAAGAAGTTACTATAGCCAATGTCAAAGAAATCACTGCCTGTGTTCTCTTATAGGACTTTTATGGTGTGAGGCCTCACATTTAGGTATTTAATCCATTTTGAGCTTATTCTTGTGATGGTGTGAGAAAGTGGTCAAGTGTCATTCTTTTGCATATTGCTGTTGAGTTTTCCAAATTCCATTTGTTAAAGAGACTGTCTCTTTCCTATTGGATTTCTTTCCTGCTTTGTTGAAGATTAATTGACCTTGTAATTGTGGACTTCTTTTTTAATATTCTGTTCTATTGATGTACAGGTCTATTTACTTGTTTTACTACGGGTACTTACCAGTACTCTATTTACATACTTTACTATGGGTACTTACCAGTACCATACTGTTTGATTATTATAGCTTTGTAATATAGCTTAAAGTCCAGAATTGTGATGCCTTCAGCTTTGTTCGTTTTCAAGATAGCTGTGTCTACTCAGGGTCTTTTGTGGTTCCATACAAATTTGAGGATTGTTTATTCTAGCTCTGTGAAAAATGCTGGTGGTATTTTGCTGGGATTGCATTAAATCTGTAGGATGCTTTGGGTGCTATAGACATTTTTTAAAAATTTAATGTTTATTTACTTTTGAGAGAGAGACACAGAGTGTGAGTGGGGGAGGGGCAGAGAGAGAGAGAGAGAGAGAGAGAGGGAGACATAGAATCCAAAGCAGGCTCCAGGCTCTGAACTGTCAGCAGAGAGCCTGATGCAGGGCTCGAACTCAAACTGCGAGATCACGACCTGAGCCAGTCACACGCATAACTGACTGAGCCACCCAGATGCCCCAGATGTTTTAACAATATTCTTACAATCCATGAACATGGAATGTCTCTCCATTCATTAGTGTCATCTTCAATTTCTTTCATCAAGATATTATAGTTTTCAAAGTAGAGGTCTTTCACCTCTGTGATTAGATTTTTCCTAGGGATCTTGTTATTTGGGATCTAATTATAAATGGGATTGTTTTCTTAATTTCTCTTTCTACTTCATTATTGGTATATAGAAATGCAACATATTTCTGTACATTAATTTTGTATCCTGAAACTTTACTGAATTCATTTATCAGTTCTAGCAGTTTTTTTGGTGGGGTCTTTAGGGTTTTCTATATACAGTATCATATCATCTGCAAATAGTGAAAGTTTTACTTTTTCTTTATTTATTTGGTTGCTTTTTATTTCCTTTGTTGTTTCATTGCTGTGGCTAGGATTTGTAGTACTATGTTGAATAAAAGTGTTGAGGATAGACATCCTTGTCTTATTCCTGATTTTAGGGGAAATGCTCTCAGTTTTTCCTCATTAAGGATTATTTTACTTAAGGGTTTTTCATATATGGATTTTAGAATGTTGAGGTATGTTCCCTCTAAACCTGTCTATTTTGTTGAGAGTTTTTATCATGAATGGATGTTATACTTTGTCAGAAGCGTTTTCTACATCTATTGGAATGATCGTATGGTTCTTATCCTTTCTTTTATTGATGTGACATATCACAATGATTGATTTTCAAATACTGAACCACCCTATAACAGAAGAATAAATCCCACTTGATCATGGTGAATTATTTTTCAATGTATTGTTAAAGTCAGTTTGCTAATATTCTGTTCAGAATATTTGTATCTGTGTTCCTCAGGGATATTAGCCTGTACTTTTTTTAGTGGTATCTTTGTCTGGTTTTGGTATCAGGGTATTGTTGGCCTCATAGAATGAATTTGGAAGTTTTCCCTCTTTTCTATTCTTTTCCAATAGTTTGAGAAGAATAGGTATTAACTCTTCTTTAAATGTTTAGTAGAATTCACCTGTGAAGTCATTTGATACTGGACTTTTGTTTGTTGGGAGTGCTTTGATAACTGATTCAATCTCCTTGCTGGTAATCAGTCTATTCAAATTTTTTATTTTTTCCTGTTTCAGTTTTGGTATTTTCTATTTTTCCAGGGATTATCCATTTATTTTAGGTTGTTCAATTTGTTGGCATATAGTATTTCATAATATTCTCTTATAATTGTATTTATGTGGCGTCAGTGTTATCTCATTTGAGTCCTTTCTATATTTTGTCTTGATAAATCTGGGTAGAGGTTTATCAATTTTTTTGTTTTATTTTGTTTCAAAGAGATGGCTTCTAGTTTTATTGATCTGTCCTATTTTTGTTGTTGTTGTTGTTTTCTTTTTTTGTTTGTTTCTATACCATTTATTTCTGCTCAAATCTTTATAATTTTCTTCCTTCTGGTTTTTTTAGGTTTTATTTTTTGTTATTTTTCTAGTTCCTTTAGGTGTAAGGTTAGGTTGTTTATTTGAGCTTTTTCTTGTTTCTTGTGGTAGGCCTGCATTGCTATAAACTTCCATCTTAGAACTGCTTTTGCTGTATCCCAGAGATTTTGGAGTGTTGTGTTTTCATTTTGATTTGTTTCTATGACTTTTCTTATATCTTCTTTTATTTCCTGGTTGGCCCATTCATTGTTTAGTAGCATGCTATTTAACCTTCATGTATTTGTGATCTTTCTAGATTCATTCTTGTGGTTGAGTTCTAGTTTCATAGTGTTGTGGTCAGAAAATATGCATGTTATGATTTTTATTTACTTAAATTTGTCAAGATTTGTTTTGTGGACTATTATGTGATCTATTCTGGAGAGTGGCCCATGTCCATTTGAAAAAAAATGTCTATTCTGCTTCTTTAGAATGGAATTTTCTGAATATATATGTTAAAACCATTCTTTCCAGTGTGTCAATGAAAGCCATTTTTTTTTCTTGTTGATGTTCTGTTTAGATGTTCTGCCCATTGATGTATGTGGGGTGTTAAAATCTACTATTATTGTATCATGATCAATTAGTTCCTTTATATGTTTATTAATTTTTAATTTTTAAAAATTTTTAGCTTTTATATTTGAGTTTATTCTTCATTTAACTTAAAAACTATAGTTGAATATTGAAAACTATAGCAAGTAGTGAGCTATGATTATAATCCTTTACTCATTCACCACTACATATAAAATGCCAGCAGTGGCATTCACTGGCCCCATTAAGAGGTCTGACACTGAACACCACCCCTAGAATGATGTTCATCATCTTCATATGATTTTCCATTGTGATGGCACTTCCTTTCCTGATTTGGATCATAGTTCACCAGTTCCACCTTCTCCGTTTCATCGATCTCTTTTACTTCCTTCATCTCGAGTAGGAATTTTTCCAGATACGGGAGTTTATCAGGAGACAGAGTTATTCTCAGGAAAGTTTACCTTAAATTGCATGATTAGGCAACCCTTTTCATATGGTCTATGATAAATTGGCATGCCTTCATTTAGCATATCCTTGATGTTTCCATACTCGAAAGTCTGACCAGGATGAGAGGTGGTGAGGATGGTTCAGTTGTCAAGAGTAGATATTGGCTTTTGAAAGTCACACAGTGTTTCAACCAGTTGTATATCCATACACATGAAAAGGTCTTCTTGCTCAATAAAAACATCATGGTCCATCTGGTCTAAAATAATGATAACATCCCTTGGTTCCAGTGCTTCTTCTTGGCCTCCTTCACTATGGAATGTTATCTTCTGGCCATCTTTCATGCCTTTGTTAATAGGAATTTCTAAATCTTCTCTTGAACTGCAGCTTTTTTTTTTTTTCCTTCCACTGCAGCTTTTACATCTATCTTTACAAGTGATGCATTCTCCATGGCCTGGTACTCCATGAACACAGATTGGACTTGCTGAACCATTCCAGGTCCTATTTGATGAGTTCTTATTTGCATTCCAGTACTTTGGTAATTGGGACAACATCATTACCACCTCAGTCCTCACATTTGTCACAAATCATGTTCTTTTGCAGAGCTAGTTTTCTTGTTGCACCATTATATAAATATAAGGTTATTGAGAATGATATATAACATTTTTACCTCTCCTTTCTCTCTGCATCCTTCCTCCTCCTCCAAAAAATGTATTAAAGTTCTCCATGGGGGAGCCAAAACTACCACCAGCTCCACCTTCTTTAATTACCTGTTCTCCTCCTTTGTCATTTAATTCCCTTTTCTTTGCATCAAACAGCAGTTCATAAGCTTGAATCTCTTTAAACTTCTTTCCTTCATTTGGATTTTTATCAGGGTGGTACATCAAGGCCAGTTTCCTGTAAGTCTTTTTTGATTCTTCCTAGGTGGCATTGGGTTTGACTCCCAAAAACATCATACTAAGTGGTTTCTTTCACCATTTTCTACAGCTGGTGAGTGGGCTGAGGCCAGTGTGGGGGAGGAGGAAGGATGCAGACAACTCTGGCAGCCACCACTCTTGCCCTTCTTCCTGAACATTCTGCAAAGTTCCCTGTTAATAATTGTTTAATGTATTTGAGTGCTTCTGTGTTGGTGCATAAATATTTACAATGCTTATATCTTCTTGTTGGATTGTCCCCTTTATTATTATAGAGTGTCTTTTTTTTTGTCTCTTGTTACAGTCTTTGTTTTAAAGTCTGTTTTGTCTGATATAAATATTGCTACTCTGGGTTTCTTTTGACATCCATTTGCATGATAGATGTTTCTCCATCCTCTCACTTTCTATCTGCAGGTGTCTTTAGGTCTAAAATGAGTCTTTTGTAGGCAGCATATAGATGGGTCTTATATTTATTCACTCCGTCACCCCATGTCTTTTTATTGGAACATTTATTCCATTTACATTAAGTACTTATTGATAGATATGTATTTATGGCCATTTTATTATTAGTTTTGTGGTTGTTTCTGAAGATATTTCTGATTGTTTCTTGTCTTTCTTTCATATTTTGCTGATTTTCTTTAGTGACATATTTGGATTTCTTTCCTTTTATTCTTTGAATGTTTATTAATGTTTTTTCATATATAGTTACCATTAGGTTTGTATATAAACTCTTCTGCATATGGCAGTCTCTATTAAGTTGGTGGTCATTTAAGTGTGTACCCACTCTGTTTTCCTCTCCTCCCCACATTTTAGGGTTAGGTTATTATATTTTTATATCCTGTTTTGTGAAATCCTTGACTGAGTTTTTACAGAAATATTCATTTTTATAGATTTTGTGTTTCCTACCTCTATCCTGTCACTTTTGGTGTGTCCTTTACACTCTAAGTGTCCCCTTTAATATTTTTTGCAGGGCTGGTTTAGTGGTCATGAAGTCTTGTCATTTTTATTTGTTTGGGAAACTCTTTATCTCTCCTTCTGTTCTGAATGATAGTCCTGATGGATAGACCATTCTTGGCTGCAGATATTTCCCATTCAGCATTTTAAATATATCATGCCACTTGCTTGCTAAGATATTGTTGAAAAATCTCCTGCTAGCCTTATGGGTTTTCCTGTGTAAGTTACTTTGTAAGTTACTGACTTCTTTTGTCTTGCTGCTTTTAAATTTTTTATCACTATACTTTGCCAGTTTAATTACAATATGTCTCGGTGTGGTTCTGCTTTTGTTGATTTTGATAAGAGTTCTGTACCTCCTGGATTGGGATATCTATTTCCAGATTAGGGAAGTTATCAGCTATTTCTTCAAATAGATTTTCTGCCCTCTTTTCTCTGTCTTCTTCTTCTAGGACTCCTATAATATGAATGTTATTAGACTCCATTGAATCACTGAAATCCCTAAGTCTGTTTTCATTTTGTATAATTCTCTCTCTCTCTCTCTCTCTCTCTCTCTCTCTCTCTCTTTAGCTTAATAACTTTCTATTACTCTGTCTTCTAGGTCACTACTTCAATCCTGTACTACTTCCAGCTTGCTGTTCATTCCATTGAGCATGTTTCTCATTTCATTTATTGAACCCTTTACCTCTGCTATGTTATTCCTTATCTGTGTGTTAAGGATCTGACTCATGTCTTCTACTCTTTTGTCAAATACAGTGAGTGTCCTCATAATAAATGCTTTAAATTCTCTATCAGACATGTTACTTATATCTGTTTTACTTAGATCTCTGACTGTGGCCTGGTCCTGTTTGTTCATTTGGAATAAATTTCCCTGTCTCCTCATTTTGTCTGACTCTATGCCTGTGTCTCTGTGTTAAAAAAGCCAGTTGTGTCTTCTGCTCTTGAAAGTAGTGACTTCATGAAGAAGAGGTCCTGGAGTTCCCTTCAGTAGAGTCCCCTATTCACCAGAACCTGGCACTTCAGGGGAATATTCTATGTATGTTGCTTATATCCTGTTGTTGTGTCTGAGTCACTTTTCTCTTCAGTGCAGTTGCCTGGACTTACTCTCTGCCTGTTGTGGGCTATGGTTGCTCTCTGTGATATCAGGCAGTGGGACCCAGGAAGGCTGGCTCTGAGGGCCATGCCTGCTGCAAAACTTGGGAGCAGGGAAGCAATATTAGCAAAATTTGTACTGGGCCACCAGTCCTATGCCAGATTTCCAAAGTGCTATGATGTTTGGTAACTGTGTGCCAGTCTGGCGAGTGGTGCAAAGCCAGGCATGATACATGCTGGTGGTTGGAGGTGTGTGGCTGGCATGGTGTGATGGCTGGGCATAGCACTGTAGCTTGGTGTGGTGCATGGCAACAGCTGTGGCATGCGGCAGCTTGGCATGGCATGAAGGTGTTTGGGGGTACATGGCTTGGTGTGGTGTGTGATGATAAATATACTCAATATCCTTCACCAATTTAATGCATCTCCTAACCCTCTCCCTTCCATCAACCACCAGTTTGTTCACTATATTTGAGTCCATTTTTTGTTTGTCTCTGTTTTTATTTCTTAAATCCCACGTTTAAGTGAAATTGTATGGTATTTTTCCTTTTCTAACTGACTTATCTCACTTAGCATTGCACCCTCCAGATCTATCATCATGTTGCAGATGGCAAAAATTTCATCCTTTTTTATGGCTGCATAAAATTCCATTGTACATGTGTGTGTGTGTGTGTGTGTGTGTGTGTGTGTGTGTGTATCTTTATTATCCACTCATCTGTGGATGGACACTTGGGTTACTTCCATGTCTTGGCTATTGTAAATAATGCTGCAGCTAACATGGAGAGGTGCATACATCCTTTTGAATTAATGTTTTCATTTTCTTTAGGTAAATACCCAGTAATGGAATTATTGGTTCATATGGTAATTCTATTTTTAATTTTTTGAGGAATCTCCATACTGTTTCCCATAGTGTTTCCATCAGCTTGCCTTTGTACCAACAGTGTAAGAGGGATCCTTTTTCTCCACATCCTTGTCAACATTGATGTTTCTTGTGTTTTAACTTTAGCCATTCTCACAAGTGTGAGGTGTATCTCATTGTGGTTATGATGAATAAAAGTTGAAACAGTGGAAATCCTTATCTTGGTTCTTAGGGAAAAAGCTTTCAGTTTTTTACCATTGAATATGATATTAGCTATGGGTTTTTCATATATGACATTTAGAATGTTGAGGTATATTCCCTCTAAACCTACTTTATGAGAGTTCTTATCATGAATTGTTGTTGTACTTTGTCAAATTCTTATTCTGCAAGTATAAAGATTATCATATGGTTTCTTTTGTCATTTCTCTTATTAATGTGATATATCATGTTGTTTGCTTTGCCAGTATTGAACTACCCTCACATCCCTGGAATAAGTCTCACTTGATTGTGGTGAATAATTTTTTACTGTATAGATGGTTTCAGTTTTCTAATACTTTGTTGAAAAATTTTGCATCTTTGTTCATCAGAGCTAATGACCTGTAGTTTCCTTCCTTCCTTCCCTTGTTTTCCTCTCTCCTTTTCTTCTCTTTTCTTTCCTTCCTTCCTTCCTTCCTTCCTTCCTTCCTTCCTTTCACCTGGCTAAATATTTCTCAATTTTGTTGGTGTTTTTAAAGAACAGCTCCTGGTTTCATCAATTTGTTCTATTGTTTTGAAATCTCCATTTTATTTATTTTTTCTCTATTCTTTATTATTTCCTTTTGTGTACTGGCTTTGGACTTTGTTTTATTTTTTCTTATTCCTTTAGATGTCAGATTAGGTTGTTTGAGATTTTTCTTGCTTCTTCAGGTAGGCCTCTATTGCACAATCTTACCTATTAGAACAACTTTTACTGCATCTGAAAGATCTTGGACTGTTGTGTTTTCATTTTCATTCATCTCTATGTATTATTTCATCTTTGATTTCTTGGTTCTCCCATTCATTGTTTAGTAGCATGTACTATAACCTCCATGTATTTGTGTTCCTTACAGACTTTTTCTTGTGGTTGATTTCTAGCTTTATACCATTATGGTCAGAAAAGATACATGATATGATTTCAATCTTTTTCAATTTATTGACACTTGTTTTGTGGCCTAACATGTGATCTCTTCTGGAGCATGTTACATACACACTTGAAACAATGTATATTCCCTCTGTTTTTGGATGGAATGTTCTGGATGGAATGTTCTATATTAGATCCATATATTTTGGTCTAATGTGTCATTTGAAGCCAGTGTTGCTTTGTTGATTTTTCTGTCTGGCTCATCTATCCATTGGTATAAGTGGGATGTTTAAGTTCCCTACTATTATTATATTACTATTGATTTCTTCCTTTTTGTCTATTAATAGTCGCTTTATATATTTGGGTACTCCCAAGTTAGATGCATAAATATTTATGATCATTACATTTTCTTTTGGATTGTTCCCTTTAGATTGTGTAATGTCCTTCTTTTCTCTTGTTACAGTCTGTTTTAAAGTCTCTTTTTGTCTGATGTAAGTATTGCTATTCTGGCTTTCTTTTCACTTTAATTTGCATGATAAATATTTTCCCATCTCTTTACTGCCAATTTGCATGTATCATTAGGTCTGAAGTGAGTGTCTTGTAGGCAATATATAGATGGGTGTTATTTTTTTTTTTAAATCCATTCAGTTACCCTATGTATTTTAATTGGAGTATGTAGTCCAGTTACATCCAGTAATTATTGATAGGTATGTACTTATTGCCATTTTGTTACTCGTTTTATAGTTGTTTCTGTAGTTCTTCTCTCTTCCTTCTTTTGCTCTCCTCCCTTGTGGTTTGATGGGTATGTTTGGTGATCTTTGATTCTTTTTCCTTATTTTTTGCATATCTATTAACCAGTTTTTAATCTGTGGTTACTATTAGGTGTATATATAACACCCTATGCATACAACAGTCTATATTAGGTTGATGGTTGCAGAAGTATAAACTCATTTTAAAAGTGCTAAATTTTTACTACCTGTCCAATTTTTATGTATATGATGTTATACTTGACATCCATTTATTTTATGTATCCCTTTACTGATTTTTATACATACAATGTAGTTTACTGTTTTTATTCTTTAATTTTCATACTGGTTTTATAAGTCATTAATCTACTACTTTTATTATGTTTGCATGAACCTATGCAATTTTATTTCTTTCCTGATGTTCTAACTCCTGATTATGTCCTTTCCTTTCCACTCAAGAATTCACTTTAATGTTTCTTATAAGGCTAGTTTAGTGGTAGTGAATTTCTTTAATTTTTTTTTTTTGACTAAGAATCTCTATCTCTTTTTCTGTTCTGAATAACAGCTTTGATGGGTAAGGTATTCTTGGCTACAATTTGTATTTTTTTCTTTCAGCACTTTGAATATATTATGCCATTCCCTTTTGGCCTTCAAAGTTCCTGCTGTAAACTCCAATCATAACTATATGGGTTCTCCCTTGTACGTAACTGTTTCCTTTATCTTGTTGTCTTAGAAATTCTCTTTTTATCCCTAATTTTTACCACTTTAATTATTAAATGTCTTGGTATGGCCCTCTTTGGGTTGATTTTGTTGGGGGTTCTCTGGGCCTCCTGGATCTGGATTTCTGTTTCCTTCCCCAGATAAGAGAAGTTTCAGCTATTATTTCTTTTTGCTTATTATATTTAAAATTTATGCCCCCTTTCTCATCTTCTGGGATCTATATAATGTGAATGTTATTATGCCTGGTAATATTGCTGAATTTCCATAACCTATTGTTATTTTTTATTATTACTTTTCCTTTTTGCTGCTCAGCTTGGTTGCTTTCCATTATTTTGTCCTCCAGCTTCCTGACCCATTCTTCTGCTTCCTCTGGTCTATATTTATTCTGTCTAGTATCTTTTTAATTATACTTACTGAGTTCCTCATCTCTGATGGGTTCTTTTTTATATTTTCTGGTTTTTTTGTTGTTGTTGTTGAAGGTCTCACTGAGATTGTCTACTCTTTTCTGAAGTCCAGTGAGTTTTTTTTTTTTTTTAAGAGAGAGAAGCAGGGCTCACCCGAAGTGGGACTCATGTTTTTAGCCAATGACGGGCTTGTGCTCCCCTGAAGTGGGGCTTGAGCTCACTGATATGGGACTGGAAATCACCAACTGTGAGATCATAATCTGAGTCAAAGTCAGACACTTTACAAATGAGCCACCTATGCACCCTGAAGTCCAGTATCTTTATGATCAGTACTTTGAATTGTCTATCAGACATATTACTTATCTCCATTTTATTATCTCTTTTTTTCATTTTGTCTCATTCTTTGTCTGTTCCTTGTATAGGAAAGTTATATATGTCTCCTGCTCTTGAAACTAGTGTCCTTATGAAGAAGAGATCCTGTAGTGCTCTGCAGTTCAGTGTCCCTCATTCACCAGAACCTGGCACTTTAGGTATGTCTCCTATATGTCACGCACATGCCCTACTATTTTGGTTTAGTTCAGTTGGCTGCAGTGGCCCTCTTTGCTTGTTTTGGTCAAGGTTTGGTCCATATGCTGTTAAGGGGCCAATCTGAGGTCTCTTGGGCTTGTGTTAGGTTATACCAAATATTTGCCCTCAGTCCAGGCATCAGAACTATGGTCACATTGGGGCGCCTGGGTGGCTTGGTGGGTTAAGCATCCAGCTTCGGCTCAGGTCATGATCTCACGGACGTGAATTTGAGCCCGGTGTCGGGCTCTGTGCTGACTGCTCAGAGCCTGGAGCCTGTTTCAGATTCTGTGTCTCCCTCTCTCTCTGCCCCTCCCCTGTTCATGCTCTGTCTCTCTCTGTCTCCAAAATAAATAAACGTTAAAAAAAAAAAAAAAAACAACTATGGTCACATCAAACTGCAGGGTGCTCTCTTTGCATTGTTCTCTAAGACGTTTCCTTGGTGGGCAGGGCCTCCAGTCAGGCCACATGCCTGCCCCCAATCTGTCTATTGGTGTTGCAGTAACCTTGAACTACAGGGTTCTTTGTGTTGCCCCCTGTGAGGTTTTTTTGTTGGTGGGCAGTATCAGCAGTCAGATCAAATGTCTGCCCCCAGCCTACTGCCGGGACTACATTCAAACTGGTGTATGTGTCTGTATTATCTTCCCCTCACCCCAGGGCGAGAGTCACTTTGGAGTGGTGCTGGCCCATATTGGGCCTGCTTGTAAAATGATAGATGTCTGGCACTGCTTTATTTGAATTCCTGCAGAGTAGGGCATGTTGGATAGGGCAGTCCATAGGAGAATACAGGGGTAGGACACACAGTGCTAGCAAGCTAGGTGTGGAGTGTATGTGTGCTGGTTCTAGCAACTGTCTGGTATCTAGCCTGGGGGTTCCGGCAGAGAAATGATGCAGCCAGTTCTTTTGTTCTTGGAAAAGCCTCCTAAAGATCCCTGCCCCTCCTGTGCACAAGTTCCGAGATTAGTCAATAAATCTATTCATATACCTCAAGTACATTTCCAACTGCTGCTTTTATGCTGTATCTTTGCAGGTATATTTGTTATGCTGTCTCTGTAAGGGTGGGGACTATTTCCTATCAGTCTTGAGCCCTCACTGCCCAGAGCTAAACCAGGTGATTTTTAAAGTTCCGGGTGTGGGGTGCCTGTGTGACTCAGCTGGTTGAGCATCCGACTTCAGCTTAAGTCATGATCTCACAGTCCGTGGGTTCGAGCCCCGCGCGTCAGGCTCTGTGCCTGGTAACTCAGAGCCTGGAGCCTGCTTTGGATTCTGTGTCTCCCTTTCTCTCTGCCCCTCCCCTGCTCATGCTCTGTATCTCTCTGTCTCAAAAATAAAAAAATAATTTAAAAAAACAGTAAAAAATAAGATAAAATTAAAAAATATATATAATAAAAATAAATAAAGTTCCTGGTGTTAAGCCCCACTGATTGTAAGAACTCAAAAGTTTAAGACGTTCTAGTTTTCATAACTATATATTATGGGACCATGTCTTCCCCGTATGAGTCCCTTGTGTCTGGGGAGCCTGGTGGGGCATCTGCTTCTCTCTCCTTTGTGCTTATGGTGTCCCTCCCACTTGTGGTTAGTCTCAAAGGTGCCTTTAGTTCCTGACCATGTGTCTTACCCTTCCTACCATTTTCAATGTGGTCTCTGTTCTATGATTAAATGTGGAGAGTCTGTTTTACCAGTCTTTGGGTGGTTTTCTGGGTTAGTTACATAGATGTGGCTGTTATCTGGGTATATCTGAAGGATAAAATGAGTATAGGATCCTCCTACTCTGGCAACTTCCCAGTCTCCTCCCAATGTGAGGATTTACAAAAAACATTTTGCATCTAATCCAATTTGTTTTCCTCTTCACTTTAGCTTTTCAATGCAATATAATTTACTTCCAGACCCTTTCAGACTTCATCCAAAGTACAGCAAACTGAACCACTAGACTAAGTTTCCATCTCTAACTTCTCTTTACTAATTTTTGTATGATTATTTTTTAGCAGTGAGAGAGGACTCCATAATGAGGGCTACTGGGAGCTGCTCTTCTCCAGTATTTGGTCAAACTCCCACTGTGTTCTTGATTTCTCTCACTTTTGTGGTCATAAGATGTAATAATTTTATAGATAGCCTTCCTTTTTATTTTGGCTATTTTTTGCTGAGGTCTTGTGACCTCTGTGTTTCCAGAATGCACTGAGTCTACACATTATATTTCTAATTTAATAGCTTGCTGTCCTTCAAAACAACAGATTTCAATGTTGTCACCACTACCTATTCTACACTAAGCAATAGAGATTTGCAGAATTTCCTTGATTATCAATAAGATCAGTAAACAATTGTAACAAGACAGGCTTCACTGGAAAACATTTTCATTATCCATTATGCATATTTTATTAAGAAAAAAGCAATTATTTTGTGGCAAATTAAGACAGTGATAATAAATGGGATTAATAAACAACTTACCCTATGCTTTATCATGTTATTTTCTTTCCTCATTTCTGAAGTGCCCATCTCCTCTTCACACATACAATCCCCTATAGTTTTCAAGCCTCTCTTCAAGTATGTTCAGATGACTTAACATGAAGCTAACTAATGGTATTGATATTTAGCCCACAGAGACCTTTTTGTTTAGCACTGATTTTGAAGAAAAAAAAGTGATGGTGCATTAGTTCAAATGCAAAAGTTTTATCATTAAAAAAGTGTGATATTTAATTTTAAAAATATACACTATTCCAAAAGGCCTCTACTGCATAAATGCTTTTCTCTAAATCACTGTGCCATTATTTTCCAGAGAGCCTAGTCTGAGGTAATTAGTTTTGCTTCTCTTTATGAAATCCATTGAGAACAGGTCAGTGGATAATGAATGTGAATCAGAAAATCTTCAGCACATTCATTTTTAAACAATTCTTCACAATGACTAGTTGTTTCTGGCACAGTCCCCACTGAACAAGAGCAGCACAGGGGGCTAGGATGCCTGACCCAAGGTCCCTAGCACTGGATGATGTGAATCAGGTTGTGTCACATTGTTTTAATATTTTAGATTTTTTTCTAGTTAGGCACACATAAGGCATTTTCTCTTCATTAATTTAAGTCTTATGAAAACAGACAAGATTAAAATCAAATAATTTAGGAAGTTTGCTGGAAACATAACTCTTTGAAATCATTTTGGGACCTGGAGACTTGAATTGTACATCTAAATTGAACAGTATGGAAAATGGTCTTAAGGGGTAAACAAGAAGATAAAGTGGGTTAGGTGGCACAATTTGTGCCTTAAAATAATATTGATTTGGTTTCATTGGCTCCTGCGAGTAAAAATAATAGTGAAGATCATTTAAAAAAAAGCTAGTAGTAATCTGGTTATTTTCTCAAAATAATTTTCAGCTTTTCCATAAGACTTCTTCATACAAAAAATTTGACAAATTTTAGATCATTTTACAAATAATTATGGGTGGATTCATCAATTTTAATATACTTGTATTATATTACAAACAATATAACTTCAGTAGTTACAGTTAAGTAACTAGTAACATACTTCATTTGAGATTACTTATGTGACATTTAATTTAAACAAATTAATGTAAATAATTTAACTAGTAAGGAATACATTTCTGATCCTAGAAGGCCATAAGAAATATACTAAATAACATTATATGAGAGAATTCTATAAATGAGGACTTCTAGGAAGACATATCTTATCTCATATAATGTTATTACTTGCTTATATGATCCTCTAATTAGCCACGTAACATATACTATTATAAAATGGCATGAAGTCTTCAAAGTATAAATTATATTCCAGTTTTCTTGTTTTTGGAGTACTATTTGTACATCAGTTTGTATACTTTATTTTGAACTGTAGGTAAAATATCTTTTAAAAAGTGAGTTGAGGATTAATAGAACCCAAAAGGGAGCAATAAAATGTTATCAACAACTGTGTGTTTGTAACAGTTTTTAAAGGAATGCTGAATAGATATGTCTGAACAGAGGATTTATAAAATAATTTCATATTTTAATTTATGGCCTAGTTTAATGCTTTAATGGATGTGCCATGGAAATTAATGTAAATTCATCATAATGAAAGAATTGATAGATTTCTGACAATGCTGTGACAGCTGAATTAATGTGTGTGAAGTGTCAATATTAATGATAAACATTAACAAATACTGCATATAATTGGATTAACAATGGTGTAAAACAATCTTTTGCTCTTATGCAAAACTCATTTAACCAGGCAGAGAGATTTTCTTATGCTTAATATGAATACTTAATTCAAAATAGAGCACTTAGTACAGAATTCTCAAGGAGATTCCATTTATATATATTTTTTAAGTTTATTTGTTCTTGAGAGATAGAGACAGAGCATGAGACTGGGGAGAGAGAGAGGGAGGTACAGAATTTGAAGTAGGCTCCAGGGTCTGAGCTGTCAGGAAAGAGCTTAATGCGGGGCTCTAGTCCACGAACTGCGAGATCATGACCTGAGCCGAAGTCGGACGCTTAACCGACTGAGCCACCCAGGTGCCCCTCAAGGAGATTCCATTTATATTGCCGAAGCTTATATTCATAAAATCTGTTTTTGCTTTTGTGACTTCTTCAGGAATCACAGCTTTGGTGCTAAGAACTCAAATTTATTTATAAGTTACTATTTTTGAAAATAAATTGAGTACTCAAAGTATTAAGAATATGAAAAATCTATAATACCTACCAATCCACAATTCATTTTCTTTTTTTTTCTGTTTCTTGTTTCTTTTTTTTCTTTTTTGTAAGTGGTAGAACGCTCATAATCTCCACCCTGCCAGCCAAGTCTACATTTCAGTATGGGCCGACATTGTGTATTAGTTTTTGAGATGTTTCAAAGCAAAGATACTTTGGATTATTCCAGTATCCTATTAATTTTGTGACTGATGAAAAGACATTGACAAAAATAAGGCATACCTGCCATTCTCTTTAATCCTTTGGTCAATTATGTACCATGGAAAGCAGGTGGTATAGCTAAAACATTGTTTAATTCAGAAGAGCTGAATCTTGCCTATGGGTATAAGGAAAAGTGAACCTGATACATATAAATTTTTTTTTAATTTAAAGCATCATATGGTAATAGTTTACCTCACCCCTTATTTGATAGTAGATCTACCGACAAAGGCCAAGGTATGACTGGGAGCTGATGCAGTGCAGGACTTCTGATTTTTAATATATTTTAAATTTGAAGTTTGCGGAAGTATACATTCCCTTAAAATGAGTCATACCATTGCTTTTGGCTCAAGGTTGAGTTTGTCTTATCTTACTGGTTTTGTTTTTGTTTTTCTGTTTTATTTTTCCCCAGCATTCTACTACTATGCTTCATTGCTTATAGTAACTATTATAAAAAAAATATTTGGGAAAATCATAAGGTATTGTTAGATGAAATGGGTAATAGTTTCATGCACATGCAAATTGGAGGCTAATATGTATATAGGTGAGAAACTTAGTCTCATCTAGAGTCTACTAAAAATATTAAATGTTATAAATTAAATTCATGTGCTCCACTGAAATCTAAATAACATTTTTTCTTAGATGTGATGTGACTATGTAACTTTCTTCTAGCATTTTAATTCTTACTACAACTCATCCTAAAAGACTTCATTTTAATGATTTTATTACAGAAATTTTAAACCATACCCTAAATGAGAAAGAATAGAATGAATATAATCATGACTTAGAATGTACCCATGACTGAGTTTTAGTAAGAAACTGATCATTCAGTTTTAGTCTGAACAGGTATGTACTGAATACATAATAATGCATGATTCTTTTTTCCCCAGAAGTTTTTATATATCCATTTGCATTTATCTTCTCCAAAGCATATAAGGTAGATATTATTATGCTCTGATTGTAATAAACATGAAAAGTATGTACAAAGAAGTGAACCACCAATGGACACACTGAATCTTTCGTAATATGAATATGGCACCTGACCCTCTAATTTACAGGTCTAATTCTCTTTTCAAAGAACCCAAAAGAGTCAGATTTTTCTGTGAGATCAAGGATGAAGCAGGAGGTTGAGGACAGAGGTTAAAGCAATTCTCGGAGACCATAGAAGAGGAATAAGACTGTCTTGCCATTCTCAATCTCCTTCCCTGAGAAAGAGATAGTGAATCAAAAGGAGATAAATATTCTTGGGATCCACGGTTCTAAGCTGTCTTGTATGACACCGACTTGAGAAAATGGTGACTGTGGTAGACAGTTGCTATATGAAACTGTTATAAATCTGATTGGGAAAACAGAGCAAGTTGATCTTCTTAGACAACGATGCATCTAAAATGTGTCTGAACTATAAATTATCCTGGATATTACTAAAATAGATATCTGTTTTTGAGTAAGAGTGGCAAGGTGTCAATAGTCATATGTTATTGTTTTAATGATGTTACGTTTTATACATTAATTTTTAATAAGGAAAATAACGTTCTATTAGGTTGGAAAATTCCATGTAATATAGCAATAAGCCTTTACTGGGTCAGAGACCAAGTGGATTGTGGAAAAGTACTTTTAATGCTCTCTCTCTTCATTGGGACCTTTTTTTTTTTATGAGGTTAAAAGTTCAAATACTTGACATTTTAGATGTTTAGCTTGCCTTCTAATTTTAGAAGTATCTAAATTTTATTGTGTCATAAAACTATCAAACAGTAGATCTTAAAATTACAGAAGTTGATTTTTTTAAAGTTTATTTATTTCGAGACAGAAAGAGAGAAAGAGAGAGTGAGCATGAGCAGGGGAGGGGCAGAGAGAGAGAGTGAGAGAGAGAGAGAGAGAGAGAGAAAGACAGAGAAAGAATCCCAAGCAGACTCTTCACTAACTGCAGAGCTTGCCAAGGAGCAGGATCTCCCAGAACCCTGAGATAATAACCTGAGTCAAAATCAAGAGTCTGACACTTAGCTGACTGAACAAACCAGGCACACCTTTTCCCTTCCTTTCCTTTCCTTTCCTTCCCCTTCCCTTCCCTTCCCTCCCCTCCCCTTCCCTCTTTCCTTCTCTCCATTGATCTAGACAGACAAATTCATGGAGTCTTATGGTGGGAAATCACCTTATAAGTTTTCTCTTTTCTAACAATCTTGGGCAAGTTTTCATTAAGCCAGCTGAATGTCTCCAATGCTAAGAAACTTAGCATGTACTAAAGTTAGTATAGACTGCTGGTTAAGTGCAAAGACTCTGAAGTCAGATTTTTTTGTTTGAATGCCAGTTCTGCCATTTACTACACCTCATAAAATTATGAAGATTTAATGTAATAAATCAAAATTATTCAGAATAGGGTGTCACATAATAAAGGCCATAAATAAAATAGTAATAAAGTATTACTATTATATCACAAGGACACTCATTTTATTTCTGAACTAATATACTTTTAAATATTTAATTTAGGATATGGGTTGGCAAACTTTTCTTATAAAGGACCAAGTAGTAAATATTTTCAGCTCTGCAAGCCATAGCGTTTCTGTTGCAACTACTCAGCACTGCCATGAAAAGCACAGAAGCAGTCTTTGACAGTATGTAAATGAATGGGTGTGGATGTGTTTGAATAAACTTTTATTTACAAAACAGGTGATGGGTCAGATCTGGCCCACAGGCCAGTTTGGCAACCTCTTATTTAAAAGACTTTAAGCCTTTTATAAAAATACCATTCAGAGAAAAAGCATACCTTAAAGCCATGATGAGGAAAATATTCCTTATAGAAGGGGAATCATGAACTCCATACTTCCTTGAATTTGTCTGGGCCGCCCACCTGATTATGATTATCTACACAGTGGTTGAATGATGGAATTTAATTAATGAGAGTGAAAATTTGAAAAAGAATATCAAGTTTGAGTTTATGACTAAAATATTCGTCTACCAAAAGAATATGTTGAACAAATTTTCAGCTAGCTTTTAAATGAAGACGTGACACCTGCTGTATTATATTACCATTTTGAATAGTAAAAACCATACATATTTATATGGTGTTTGAAGACCTTGTCTGACAGTGTATTAGAAGATCTCATTAGTATAGATTCATAGCACTTTAATTAAGATAATAATATTTTATATAAATAGAGCCTTAAAACACAGCATACAATAATTTGGAACTTAAATTAAAAATGTAAACTATTTAGACAATTTTTTACATAACAAGTATATGTACTATTTAAAAATTATGCATAGGGCAGCAAAAACCAAAAAAAAATTAGTTAATAATTTGAAATAGTATTCTAATAAAAATAAGTGGTCAAATGCATTTTTAAACTGAAAATTAGAAATAGCACAAAATATCAAAACTGAACAATTTTTAAATAGATAAGAATAGTATTCTAAGAAACTTTTAGTTTTAATAACTATATGTTCAAAGTGCTTTTAACAGATGATAAGTTTAAATAAGGTTTTGAGGTCTCTGTATACAATGAAAAACTTAAATCTAAAAGATGGTAAGATACATTGCAATTATACTCATTTTTGTAAATATAAACAAAACTTTAATAATATCTAATGCAGATTAATAGAACTGGCAGTGATATTAAAATATATTGTACTTGTCTTTCTCTGTAAAATGTATCAGACTTTTTATAAGGCTATCCAGGTACCTATCTGTGAGAATAAGTACATGGATAGAGAGACAGGAAGAAGAGATTAGAATTTGTAAAAGAAGAAATGTAGAAAGAAAGAAATATATTAGTAATATTTAATAATCAGCTTCTGACATTCAAAACAAGGATCATGTAATTGGACAATAACCTTTCAAGCTAGATATTATCCTAAGGGAAGATTTCTCAAATTTATTTTACCCTCATTTGTACTTCAGTTATCACCTAGTTTGCAGTATTAAGCACCCAAAGGTCAGTAACATAGTGGAATGCTCTAGTACACACTTAGAATTTAGCTAAGGCGTGGAAAAATGGGGACAATATACAATATAAGGGATTCAAAGTTCAATTCTCTCTGCCTGTATGGAATGACAATAAGGATAAAGACAAACAGGAGATTGGAACAACCAGGTCGATACTCGGTTTCCATCTTTTTGACTCTGGGTTGAGAGAAAAAGTGTATTAAATGAAATGAGGGGTGTGAGGGCCAAAAGTGGTATAGAACTTACCTCTGGTTTCTCTTTGGAACTCTGGAGAGAATCTGAATTCCAAGCTTCTTTGTGTTAACCTGGGATGCAGGCCCAGAAGTCAGGTGGAGGTAGGATTTCAGAGTTAGCTCCTCTCAGGCAGACTAAGTGTCTATCAGTGACACTGAGAACTGGTCTAAGAGCTATTAGGACTGCTGTGGGGCCATGTGTGCAGAATGAGGCAACCTTGCAGCAGAGGCTGTGTGGACCTCTGGGCTAGTGGACTGGATAAAAGAAATAGTTGCAAAGTTAGATATCTGGAACCAAAGATGTCAGTTCTGAAAGGGAATATCACAATACCATTGCCTGGATTAAAAAAAAAAAAGTTCGTTTTTTTTTAGATTTCAGCATCAGAAAGTGGCAGGGAAATTAATGATGAATGGACATGTGACATCACGCAGATGAGCTGACACAGGCAGCATATGACCAAAGTCCAGGATAAAGTCTTTCTTACTTCTTTTTAGTGATGCACAGTCACACCTCTGTCAGTCCATACTCCCAGAGGCCACTTGGGGAGGATACAGACATAAGGTTGACTATATGATAGACCGAATATTCTACTTAAAAAAGATAGAGCAGTACTTGTAGGTATTCCTACAGTTATCACATTGGTTTAACATTATACCAAATTAGACAGTCAAATATGTTTCCCCACCTTAGCAATAGGTAATGCTTAGATGGAACCACCAGGTTAGTTATAGACTAAATAAAGAAATTCTGTACAATTCTGAACTGTAGTGAAATTATAATTTTGTAACCTGCATTCAAGGTCACAACGGCAATTCATAAATGTTTTCTTAATAGACTCACATAAATACTGCAACAGTGTTTTATACGTTAGATAGTAAAACATACAATTTTAAAAATTATGGTAACTGAAGATGAAGACAGAACATGAAACTTATTTAACAAATACATAAATAAAACTCACATTAACATATTGCTTAAAAATTTTCTCTGCCAATCATTAACTTAGCTGATGTGAAGTAATTATGTACAATGCCTATGAAGTATATCTTGCATGTCATAGTGTTTAAAAAGATATAATAAAAAGTTCTCACCCTAGGAGAATTTCTTATTTAAGAAGCTAGAGTTTGAGTACTTATAAAATTTGATATTAACACTTAAAATTTTAGTAGGTAGAATATTGTGCAAATGTAAAAGCTCAGGAGGAAAAATCACCATTGTTTTACCTTAGAAAATTCCTAGGCTATTTTTAAGTACCCATTAGGGGGAAAAAAAAACTTGAGGTCAACATGAGGGGAAAGCAATGGACAGTGACAGAAGTGTAGCATTTAGGAAGGAATGGGGATGGACTTGGTTAAAGAAAAAAATCTGTGTTTAGAATGAATAGCAAGTAAAAAATCATAGCAATATTTGCCTTGTACATATTTAATATTAATGGATCTATTATTATTTTCTTTACTTGTATATAACTTAGTAAGTAGAAGATCCATATAGAAATCAAATTTTTTTAGGTCAGCTAAATGTATATATACCTTGATATTATATCACTTATCTTTCTTTTACTCATCATAGCTTATAAATATAAACTCCATGAATGGTTACTGATAGGCAGATCTGTTTACATTACCACATTTCTGGAGCTTCTGGAATCATCAGAACTGACCCTGTCTTGTCTTGGTTTGCTGAAGCTGTGTTACATTGATGTTTCTTTCCTAATGTATAGGAATAATTTACAATCGTCATGATAATATCTGCCTCTAATCATGATACACCATATATTGGAGAATCCCAACATATCAGTACTAAATATATGTGAAAATGTATACATTTGAAGAAATGTTATTAGAATAATTTTCTCAAATTTAAAATAATGTTACTTTGTAGAGCCTTAAGTATACAATTAAATGTGAGGGGCCTGTAAGAAGGGAAGAGAGGGACTCAGGGCTGTTTACTTCAAGATTATTCATCTCTCCACTCTAAAAGTATGAAATAGTGATAGTACAACTTCAGAACACTGAGGGACTAAGTGCTCTATTATTGATAAGTTGAGAATTAGAAGAATTTTTGCAGGTGATATTTCACTAAGAATAAGGCTTGTGATTCAAGGTAGTATAAGAATAGTTGGCACAATGTATGAAACCACCCACCTCACTAGCTGAGTCATGGTCCTAGAACTATAACGCCTGTTTTAGTTATAATTCTGATTGAGTTTATCCCAATCATCTATAACAGAGGAGATTTAAAACTATAGTACTTAACCTCTTGTGGGAAGGCTATAGTAAGATCCAAAAATAAAGAGACCTGGAAAATAAAGGATATTATTGAAGACAAAACACCAGCACCCACTTTGCCCTTCCTAAGATACAGCCAAGACTATCTGAACCCTGATAAAGGGGAGTAGAATAAATTAGGGGTAGAGATTGAATGTGCATTTTCAGTAATCAGTGACCACGAAGCAAGACAGTCACAGAGGTATGGAAATTTGGTGGATGCATTAAAACAATCACATCTTTGGATCGCAGCTTTTGATTATAATTTGAAGGCAGAGAGGACTGTCAGAAGTTTGAACGATGTTAATTTGAGTCATTGCACAAATATGGAAATGTGTGACTCTCTTTGGTATCTCTATGTCCATCAGTGGGATAAAAGGAGTTAAAAGGAGTATTTATTAAGAAATTTCAAACAATGGACATATCTTTATGAATCAAAAGAAACCTTTTCCCATACTTTTCCTTATGATTATTTAAGAGAACTTTTCAGAAAAAAAAATAAAATTTGGGGTAAGGTTTAGGCCCTTGGAATATGCCGTGGCATATTTTGCAATACACAGCATAAGTTTTCACACTGTCAGGGAAAATCGAATGCCCTTGTATAGGGAGTATTCTGAGAAAATGATATCTTTCAAGCATCAGGGAAAGAAATGAAATGTCATTAAAGTTCTTAAATGGTTGGGCACTTACAGATTAACAACATAGGCAGAAAGGGTTATATGCCTTGAAAATATTATTTGTAAATCTGATAAATAGTTCATGAAGACTAACATTACCAACAAGCCTTACTAATGTTATCTCATGAAAAATTTATCTAAAGGTTAGACAAGAATTGGATTTCCTGGATTTGATCTTAGCTTAGAATATAGTAGGAACATTGTCATTCAAAATGTATTTTATTTCCAAGTTTTATCAAATATATATAGTATTTAATATAGTATATTGCTGTGTGTTATATTAGAAAAATTTGGCATCCTCAATTTTCTTAGGGTTATAGCTCGGTATGCCAACATTTCTAATTTTATGTGATTTTTTTTTCAAAACTTAAATTTGAGGCAATACAACATAGTTTAAGTACTTTCTGAAATTATACAGTCAACCTTAATATGCTCTTAAACAGAATTAATCTAAAGGAGAAAAAGTAAAGGTAGTGGGTTTGCAATTAAATCAGAAAATAATAGTTCTGGAAAAAATTGTGAAATATCAAATATGTTTGACTCCACCAGACACTTGAAATCATAAGATGATCTCAATGTTTCTTAATCATTTAAGATCAATGTTAACATTTTGCAACATTTAGTCAACACCATTTTCCCATTCCCCATATTAATACTTCAAAATAGATTTTTAATTAAATGTACTTTAGTAACCAAATGCCATTGTTAAATTCTTTATTTACTAATCCTAACCTTGTTGTGATTTACTTAACATTTTTAGGATGGCTTTGAAATTTTTGATGTAAACAATCATATCTATGAATAAAGACAGTATTACTTCTTCCCACTTTTTATGACATATTTCTGTTTCTCGACCTCAAGAATAAGGTTGAATAGAGGTGATAAAAGTGAACAGTCTTGCCTGGTAAAACAATATTGTATTCCTTGAATAAATCAAATTTTATTATAATGGATACTCATACTTTTAAAAATTGGTGATTTAGTTTGTGAAAAGTTCAATTATGATTTCAGATTGTCTATTCATAAAAAATTGGCTATAAGTTTTATTACTAATATCACTTTGCTTGGAGATCATTCCTATGCTGGCTTTATAAAATCAGCTGAAAAAAGTTCGCTTTATTCCTAGTCTTTGGTTTTTTAGAGTCTTTAGACTTTGGTTGTTTCTTCTTTTTTTTTTTTTTTTTTTGTTTTGTTTTGTTTTGTTTTTATTTTTTCAATATATGAAATTTATTGTCAAAATGGTTTCCATACAACACCCAGTGCTCATCCCAAAAGGTGCCCTCCTCAATACCCATCACCCACCCCCCCTCCCTCCCACCCCCCATCAACCCTCAGTTTGTTCTCAGTTTTTAATGCTTTGGCTTCTTATGCTTTGGCTCTCTCTCACTCTAACCTCTTTTTTTTTTCCTTACCCACCCCATGGGTTTCTGTTAAGTTTCTCAGGATCCACATAAGAGTGAAAACATATGGTATCTGTCTTTCTCTTTATGGCTTATTTCACTTAGCATCACACTCTCCAGTTCCATCCACGTTGCTACAAAGGGCCATATTTCGATCTTTCTCATTGCCCTATAGCACTCCATTGTGTATATAAACCACAAAATCTTTATCCATTCATCAGTTGATGGACATTTAGGCTCTTTCCATAATTTGGCTATTGTTGAAAGTGCTGCTATAAACATTGGGGTACAAGTGCCCCTATGCATCAGTACTCCTGTATCCCTTGGGTAAATTCCTAGCAGTGCTATTGCTGGGTCATAGGGTAGGTCTGTTTTTAATTTTCTTAGGAACCTCCATACTGTTTTCCAGACTGGCTGCACCAATTTGCATTCCCACCAGCAGTGCAAGAGGGTTCCCGTTTCTCCACATCCTCTCCAGCATCTATAGTCTCCTGATTTGTTCATTTTGGCCGCTCTGACTGGCGTGAGGTGATATCTGAGTGTGCTTTTGATTTGTATTTCCCTGATAAGGAGCGACGCTGAACATCTTTTCATGTGCCTGTTGGCCATCCGGATGTCTTCTTTAGAGAAGTGTCTATTCATGTTTTCTGCCCATTTCTTCACTGGGTTATTTGTTTTTCGGGTGTGGAGTTTGGTGAGCTCTTTATACATTTTGGATACTAGCCCTTTGTCCGATACGTCATTTGCAAATATCTTTTCCCATTCCATTGGTTGCCTTTTAGTTTTGTTGGTTGTTTCCTTTGCTATGCAGAAGCTTTTTATCTTCATAAGGTCCCAGTAATTAATTTTTGCTTTTAATTCCTTTGCATTTGGGGATGTGTTGAGTACGAGATTGCCACAGCTGAGGTCAGAGAGGTCTTTTCCTGCTTTTCTCCTCTAGGGTTTTGATGGTTTCCTGTCTCACATTCAGGTCCTTTATCCATTTTGAGTTTATTTTTGTGAATGGTGTGAGAAAGTGGTCTAGTTTCAACCTTCTGCATGTTGCTGTCCAGTTCTCCCAGCACCATTTGCTAAAGAGACTGTCTTTTTTCCATTGGATGTTCTTTCCTGCTTTGTCAAAGATGAGTTGGCCATACATTTGTGGGTCTAGTTCTGGGGTTTCTATTCTTCCATTGGTCTATGTGTCTGTTTTTGTGCCAATACCATGCTGTCTTGATGATGACAGCTTTGTAGTAGAGGCTAAAGTCTGGGATTGTGATGCCTCCTGCTTTCGTCTTCTTCTTCAAAATTACTTTGGCTATTCGGGGCCTTTTGTGGTTCCATATGAATTTTAGGATTGCTTGTTCTAGTTTCGAGAAGAATGCTGGTGCAATTTCGATTGGGATTGCATTGAATGTGTAGATAGCTTTGGGTAGTATTGACATTTTGACAATATTTATTCTTCCAATCCATGAGCAGGGAATGTCTTTCCATTTCTTTATATCTTCTTCAATTTCCTTCATAAGCTTTCTATAGTTTTCAGCATACAGATCTTTTATATCTTTGGTTAGATTTATCCCTAGGTATATTATGCTCTTGGTGCAATTGTGAATGGGATCAGTTTCTTTATTTGTCTTTCTGTTGCTTCATTGTTAGTGTATAAGAATGCAACTGATTTCTGTACATTGATTTTGTACCCTGCTAATTTGCTGAATTCATGTATCAGTTCTAGCAGACTTTTGGTGGAGTCTGTTGGATTGTCCATGTATAGTATCATGTCATCTGCAAAAAGTGAAAGCTTGACTTCATCAAAGGCAGTTTTGATGCCTTTGATTTCCTTTTGTTGTCTGATTGCTGATGCTAGAAGTTCCAACACTATGTTAAACAACAGTGGTGAGAGTGGACATCCCTGTCGTGTTCCTGATCTCAGGGGAAAAGCTCTCAGTTTTTCCCCATTGAGGATGATGTTAGCTGTGGGCTTTTCATAAATGGCTTTTATGATGTTTAAGTATGTTCCTTCTATCCCGACTTTCTCAAGGGTTTTTATTAAGAAAGGGTGCTGAATTTTGTCAAAGGCCTTTTCTGCATCGATTGACAGGATCATATGGTTCTTTTCTTTTCTTTTATTCATATGATGTATCACGTTGATTGATTTCTGAATGTTGAACCAGCCCTGCAGCCCAGGAATGAATCCCACTTGATCATGGTGAATAATTATATTTATAAGCTGTTGAATTTGATTTGATAGTATCTTATTGAGAATTTTTGCATCCATATTCATCAGGGATATTGGCATGTAGATCTCTTTTTTTATTGGGTCTCTGTCTGGTTTGGGAATCAAAGTAATACTGGCTTCATAGAATGAGTCTGGAAGTTTTCCTTCCCGTTCTATTTTTTGGAATAGCTTGAGAAGGTTAGGTATTATCTCTGCTTTAAACATCTGGTAGAACTCCCCTGGGAAGCCATCTGGTCCTGGACTCTTATTTGTTGGGAGATTTTTGATAACTGATACAATTTCTTTGCTGGTTATGGGTCTGTTCAAGCTTTCTATTTCCTGCTGTTTGAGTTTTGGAAGTGTGTGGGTGCTTAGGAATTTGTCCATTTGGTCCAGGTTGTCCAGTTTGTTGCCATATAATGTTTCATAGTATTCCCTGATAATTGTTTGTATCTGAGGGATTGGTTGTAATCATTCCATTTTCATTCATGATTTTATCTATTTGGGTCATCTCCCTTTTGTTTTTGAGAAGCCTGGCTAGAGGTTTATTAATTTTGTTTATTTTTTCAAAAAAAACAACTCTTGGTTTCATTGATCTGCTCTACAGTTTTTTTAGATTCTATATTGTTTATTTCTGCTTTGGTCTTTATTATTTTTCTTTTTCTGCTGGGTTTGGGGTGTCTTTGTTGCTCTGCTTCTATTTACTTTAGGTGTGCTGTTAGATTTTGTATTTGGGATTTTTCTTGTTTCTTGAGATAGGCCTGGATTGCAATGTATTTTCCTCTCAGGACTGCCTTCGCTGCATCCCAAAGCGTTTGGATTGTTGTATTTTCATTTTCGTTTGTTTCCATATATTTTTTAATTTCTTCTCTAATTGCCTGGTTGACCCACTCATTCTTTAGTAGGGTATTCTTTAACCTCCATGCTTTTGGAGGTTTTCCAGACTTTTTCCTGTGGTTGATTTCAAGCTTCATAGCATTGTGGTCTGAAAGTATGCATGGTATGATTTCAATTCTTGTATACTTATGAAGGTCTGTTTTGTGACCCAGTATGTGACCTATCTTGGAGAATGTACTATGTGCACTCGAGAAGAAAGTATATTCTGTTGCTTTGGGATGCAGAGTTCTAAATATATCTGATCCAATGTATCATTCAGGGCCCTTGTTTCTTTATTGACCATTGTCTGGATGATCTATCCATTGTTGTAAGTGGGGTATTAAAGTACCCTGCAATGACCACATTCTCGTCTACAAGGTTGCTTATGTTTGTGAATAATTGTTTTATATATTTGGTGGCTCCCGTATTTGGCACATAGACATTTATAATTGTTAGTTCTTCTTGATGGATAGACCCTGTAATTATTGCATGATGCCCTTCTTATCTTGTTCCAGCCTTTAATTTAAAGTCTAGTTTGCCTGATGTAAGTATGGCTACTCCAGCTTTCTTTGGCTTCCAGTAGCATGATAAATAGTTCTCCATCCCCTCACTTTCAATCTGAAGGTGTTCTCAGGTCTAAAATGAGTCTCTTGTAGACAGCAAATTGATGGGTCTTGTTTTTTTATCCATTCTAATACCCTACATCTTTTGGTTGGCGCATTTAGTCCATTTACGTTCAGTAGTATTATAGAAAGATATGGGTTTAGAGTCATTGTGATATCTGTGGTTTCATGCTTGTAGCGATGTCTCTGCTACTTTGTCTCACATGATCCCCCTTAGGATCTTGTGTAGGGCTGGTTTAGTGGTGACAAATTCCTTCAGTTTTTGTTTGTTTGGGAAGACCTTTATTTCTCCTTCTATTCTAAATGAAAGACTTGCTGGGTAGAGGATTCTCGGCTGCATATTTTTTCTGTTCATCACATTGAAGATTTGCTGCCATTCCTTTCTGGCCTGCCAAGTTTCAGTAGAGAGATCTGTCACTAGTCTTATAGGTCTCCCTTTATATGTTAGAATGTGTTTATCTCTAGCTGCTTTCAGAATTTTCTCTTTAACCTTGCATTTTGCCAGTTTCTCTATGATATGTCGTGCAGAAGATTGATTCAAGTTACGTCTGAAGGGAGTTCTCTGTGCCTCTTGGATTTCAATGCCTTTTTCCTTCCCCAGATCAGGGAAGTTCTCAGCTATTATTTCTTCAAGTATACCTTCAGCACCTTTTCCTCTCTCTTCCTCCTCTGGAATACCAATTATGCGTATATTATTTCTCTTTAGTGCATCAGTTAGTTCTCTAATTTTCCCCTCGTACTCCTGGATTTTTTTTTTATCTCTCTTTTACTCAACTTCTTTGTTTTCCATAATTTTATCTTCTAGTTCACCTATTCTCTCCTCTGCCTCCTCAGTCCGACCCGTGGTCATGTCCAGTTTATTTTGCAGCTCATTAATAGCATTTTTTAGCTCCTCTTGGCTGTTCCTTAGTCCCTTGATCTCTGTAGCAATAGATTCTCTGCTGTCCTTTATACTGTTTGCAAGCCCAGCGATTAATTTTATGACTATTATTCTAAATTCACTTTATGTTATATTGTTTAAATCGTTTTTGATCAGTTCGTTAGTTGTCCTTATTTCCTGGAGGTTTTTTTTTGAGGGGAATTCTTCCGTTTGGTCATTTTGGATAGTCCCTGGAGTGGTGAGGACCTGCAGGGCACTTCCCCTGTGCTGTGGTGTATAACTGGAGTTGGTGGGCGGGGCCGCAGTCAGACATGATGTCTGCCCCCAGCCCACCACTGGGGCCACAGTCAGACTGGTGTGTGCCTTCTTTTCCCCTCTCCAAGGGCAGTTTTCACTGTGGGGTGGTGTGGCCCATCTGGGCTACTTGCACACTGCCAGGCTTGTGGTGCTGGGGATCTGGCGTATTAGCTGGGGTGGATAGGCAAGGTGCACGGGGGCGGGATGGGTAGGCTTAGCTCACTTCTCCTTAGGTGATCCACTTCAGGAGGGGCCCTGTGTCACCGGGAGGGAGTAAGACCCGTGGGAGGGATGGATCCGAAGAAGCACAGCGTTGGGTGTTTGCGTGGAGCAAGCAAGTTCCCTGGCAGGAACTGGTTCCCTTTGGGATTTTGGCTGGGGGATGGGTGAGGGAGATGGTGCTGATGAGCGCCTTTGTTCCCCGCCAAGCTGAGCTCTGTCATCCAGGGTTCAACAACTCTCCCTCCCGTTGTCCTCCAGCCCTCCTATTCTGCGAGCAGATCTGTTAGCTTATAACCTTCCAGATGTTAAGTCCCACTTGCTGTCAGAACACACTCCTTCTGTCCTCTCCGCTTTTGCAAGCCAGACTTGGGGGCTCTGCTTTGCCAGTGGGCTGCCCCTCTGCCCCAGCTCCCTCCCGCCAGTCCGTGTAGCACGCACCGCCTCTCCACCCTTCCTACCCTCTTCCGTGCACCTCTTGTCTTCGCTTGGCTCTGGCGAATCCGTTCTGCTAGTCTTCTGGCGATTTTCTGGGTTATGTAGGCAGGTGTGGGTGGAATCTAAGTGATCCTCAAGACTCGGTGAGCCCAGCATCCTCCTACATGCTATCTTCCTAGAAGCACCAACAAATCTCCTTTTAATCTGATTCAACTACATTGCACAAATTTTAATTATGCTGATAATAATAATAAAAAATTCTGCTTTGATTTTTTTTTTCTTTGATGCATGGGTTAAAACTGCATTGCTAATATTTGGAGATTTTTGGGTATCTTACTATTTTCTTGCTTAATTTCAGAATGCAATGCATAATTTTGAACTTTGCTAAGAATTGCCATTTGAATGTACAGATTGCCAATGTAATGTTACAAGATTACTAGAAAACAATTTGCATTCTGAAATTCTTTTTTTTAAGTTTATTTATTTTGAGAGAGACAGAAATAGTGTGAGTGGGGGAGGAGCAGAGAGAGGGAGAGAGAGAATCCCAAGCAGGCTCCATGTGGTCAGTGCAAAGCCTGATGCAAGGCTAGAACTCACGAACTGTGAGATCATGACCTGAGTTGAAACCAAGAGTTGGACGCTTAACTGACTGAGCAACCTAGGCACCCCTGTATTCTGCACTTCTTGAGTGTAGCATTTTCATGTGTCAGCTAAGTCAAATTGGTTAAACTTTTTCAAGTATTTTACAGTATTGTCTCTTTTTGGGTTGTTTGGTCAGTTACTGAAAAAAGTTAAGTTAACCCTCACTTTGGTTGTACTTTCCAATATTTATTGTCTTTATTCTTAATTTATATATTTAAAAAATGATATTAGGTGCTTATAAAACTAGAATTTTTGTAGATTGGCTCCTATATTCCTCAAAAACGATTCCTTTTGGGGCAGCTGGGTGGCTCAGTCAGTTAAGCATCCAACTTCTTCAGCTCAGGTCATGATCTCACAGTTTCTGGGTTCAAGCCCAGGCTTGCATCAGGCTCTGTGCAAGCATCTGTCAAGCATCAGGCTCTGTGCTGACAACTCAGAGCCTGGAGCCAGCTCTGGGTTCTGTGTCTCCTTGTCTCCCTGTGCTCTTCCCCAACTCATGCTCTGTCTCTCTCTCTTTCAAAAGGATACAAACATTTAAAAAAAAAAAAGATCCCTCATTATTTCTAGTAATGACTATTGATTCAATGTCAACTCTCTTAAAAAAGTTTTTTTTATATTTATTTATTTTGAGATAGAGAAAGAGTATGAGCAAGGGAGGGGCAGAGAGAGAGGGAGATGCGGAATCCAAAGCAGGTTCCAGGCTCTGAGCTGTCAGCACAGAACCTGACATGGGGCTCAAACCCACGAGCAAGATCATGACTTGTGCCAAAGTCAGATGCTTAACCAAATGAGCCACCCAGGTACCTCAATGTCAATTCACTTTTTATTAGTCATTTATATTTTTTTCCCTAGGCTTGCCATTTGCCATCTTGTATCCTTAATTGGGGATGTGTCTTAAAGAATAAAACTGAGTATTGGTTTTAAATACAGTATGAAAATGCTTGTATTTTAATTGGTGTGTTTAGTCCACTTACAGTTTGTCTTTAAACCTAATATCTTCCTATATGTTATTCACTGGTGTGCACTTGTTCTATACTCCTCTTTCTTTACTTTCTTGACATTTTGGAGATTATTTAGGACTTTTGTTTTTATATTTTGCCTCTTTATGACCTTGTTATGTATACATTCTATGACTATTATTTTGAGAGTATCTTGGATATTATATTATGCCTTAGCTAATTTTAACTATTATATGCAGTAGTATATTAAGCATGTTTTAGATAATGTGGGAACATTAGACCCTTGCTCTGCAAAGTATGGTCCACAGACCAACAATACTGGCATCACCTGGGTGCTTGTTAGAAATGCAAAATTCTTGGAGATCTGCCCCTGATCTACTGAATCAGAGAAGTTTTACAAGAATCTCAGATATGACATATTGCACCTTAAATTCAAGGGGCATTGCCTTGGAAAACATTTAACTCCAACTACCCTTCCTTCTGCCCCTTTCTGTCACTGTGGCTATGTAATTTAATTCTAAAATACTTTAAAACCCCACAAATCATTACTATTATTTAAGTAGCAAATAGATTTACCCATGTATTTAGCTACATATTAGATTGAATCACATATTTATTCTTGGTTCTCTCCTGTTCTCTATTCCTCCTTCTCTATAGTCACATCTGGAATAACTTTCTATGTACTACAACTCCTTCAGTATTTCACTAGTGTGGAAGAGCTGGTGTTTCACTTGAAAAGATAGTCACTAGGTATAAAATTCTAGTTAATGCTGCCCAAAGTACCTAGCACAATGTTTATGCCATTATAGATACTCTATATATTTGGTGAATTGTTTAACAATACAATAACTTAATTGATTTTAACATACAACAGAGCAGTGGTATTTTTTTTTTAGAAATAAAGTTTTTTGTTGAACATAATAAAGCAATAAATTCTCTTTTTCTTCTGATTGTGGAAGTAATCTTTATAAAACCTCATATTGATTGCAAGAGTCTAAATGTCTCTGAAGATCACAGAAGTTAACATATTTAATCAATTCAAAGTTTTACAAAATCAAATGAATATGTAAAAGTATCCTATGCAGAAGTATTTTAGTTAAGTCTAAAATACTACAGTACAATATACTTAATTTTGTGATGGGCTTACATTTAATTATGTTGATCATGAATAGCTCTGAGCAAAGCAAGATTGAAGTGTGTACAAGGAATTGTAGTTTCTCATGACATTGTACACCTTAGTTGGAAAAAAAGTGATTGAACCCTGTAGCTATAGAAGTATTGTTGAATAAGAATGCACTAAAACTTATTCAATTAATGCTGTGAATCTTACTGCAAATTAGAAAGAACATCTAGATTTGACAGTAGCTAGTTTGTTGTTGTTGTTTGTTTGTTTCAAGCATGTGTCATTCATATCATCTTGGTAACTTTTCTGTTTACAGTGACTACTCTCAGTGTTCAGCAAACAAAAAACCTTAACATGTTTTTGTTAAGTTATAACTTTTCTAATAGATTTCATTTTATATCCTTTATAATGGGAAGAAAGAGAAACTAGAAAATTAATACTTCTCCCTGAAGCTAATTTTTATTGCTATTTTTACTCTAAAGTACCCACAAATTAGCATGTTATTTATTTTTAACCAAAACTTATTGAACATCTATTATGTTATAGGTAGTTAGAATTTTGGAAAATTATTGAATAATCTTAATTAACTGCCACCAATTTAGATTCTAATCTGCTTTGAGAAAGAGCCAAGGAAAGATATTCTATATGCCATTCTAATGTTTGACTACTCTTATGAAAAGGAAATTCTTATCTACCTAAATTTTACATCATGTAATTTAACATCCTTTGGTACGAAAAGTATTTGAAGCTAATAAGAATACCAATGACTAATCAATCAGCCCATTTATTTTCACATACATTTTTACAATTTTACCTGATGAATAAAGTAGTTTTCTTCAGAGCCATGCGGATCATTTGCATTGGTAATAGTTTTCAAATTCTTAGTCCTAGTCAAGAACCGCCCACTATACCACTGGTATCTGCCATCTCAAAGGAGCTACTGAGGATTTGGTCAGCTTCTGTAGATGGCATCTATTGGGCGACAATTTTCTTTTTGAGATATAACTGACATGTAATATTGTGTAAGTTTATGGTGCACATGTGGATTTGCCCCATTTACATATTTCAATATGATTACCACCAAAGTTTCTATGTATGACATCTTTTGAGTGATAGAAGATCTGCTTTTTTCTCATCAAGCCACTATGTAGTACTAATATGTAGAAGTTCAACCTTTGTGGAATTATGTAATTACAGAATACGGAAGCGTAAGTGCAAAGGTATTAGAATTGAAAACAAAAACAAACAATGAAGAAAAGTATGAGTAAATATTATCCTTTGGTTTTCTCTTATTTTGTTACAGTGTTTTAAATGTTTTCAATGTTTATTCTCTAATCATCATTACAAAATTGTGTTTAGCCCTCCTCAACTCTTTCTCATGTCAATTTACAAATCTCTTAATTTGATCCTATTTTAAATAGTGTCGATGAGAATTTAAAAAAGTCATGGACTGATGTCTGTCTCCTTTTCCTAATTATTTGTCTTATTTATATTTAGTAATATCAACTTCCAGTTTTTAAAAATTTTTGTACCACCTATGTGCCAAGGACATTATATGCATTTCTTAACAAAAAAAAAAAACCACCCAAAACCAAAACAAAGATAATATTTTATCCCTGATTTAAGGAAGAAAATCATCATCAGAGAAGTTGTGGTATGTATTTGCTCACTAGGTAGCCATGAGAGCATGTTTCTTGACTCCCAAACACTGGGATTTACCTACATTATTTTTTTCCACTGCATCAAATTATTTTTCAAAATTTTCCAGTTTTATTGTGTGATACTGAGAGATAATTAACATATATCACTGTAAGTTTAAGGCAAACAGTATAATGATTTGATTTATATATATTGTGAAATGATTACTACAATAATTTAGCTAACATCGATCTTATATAAATACAAAGGTAAGAAAGAAGAAAAGAAAAAAATAATACTCCTTGTGATGAGGACTCTTAAGACTTATTCTCTTAATAACTTTCCTGTATATCATACAGCAATGTTAATGGTAGTCATCATGTTGTATGTTGTATCACTAGTACTTATTTATCTTCTAAGTGCAAGTTTGTATTTTTTTGGTCACCTTCTTCTAGTTCTGCCTCTCTCCATGCTCCCCCAGACCCTGCTTCTGGTAATCACAGATCTCATCTCTTTTTCTATGAGTTTGGTTTTTGTTTGTTTAGATTTCACATATAAGTGAGATCATGCAGTATTTGTCTTTCTTTGACTTATTTCACTTAGTATAATGCCCTCAAGGTTCATCCCTGTCATCGCAAAGGACATAATTGCCTCATTTTTTATTGCTGAAAAATATTCCATATATATATATGTATATATATACACACACACACATATATACATATATACACATATATATACACACATATAGCACAACTATATATATATATAGCATAACTTCTTTATCCATTCATCCATCGAGAGATACATAGGTTGCTTTTATATCTTGGGTGTTATAAATGATGCTGCTGTGAACATGGGGGTGCAGATATCTTTTTGCGTTAGTGTTTTTTCTTCTGAATATATTTTCAGTAGTGGAATTGTTAGATCATATGGTAATTCTATTTTTAATTTTCTAAGGATCCTTCATACTGTTTTCCATAGTGGCCATACCAATTTACATTCCTATTCCTACCTATAGGGCCCAAGTATTCTTTTTTCTCCACATCCTCAACAGAATTTGTTATCTCCTGCCTTATTGATGATGAAAAGGTGAGGAAAACATTTTTTTCCATGACATTCCTCAGACAAACACAAAGAATTTTCGATCACACACATTAGTCATTTGAGCATCCCTATCTTATTCTGATCAGTATTGTCAGAACAGGGTTTTGAAGGAAACATTTACTACAGGCCATTCCGATTTCAATGTGAGTTACCAAAGACTGCCTTCTGGATACCGGCCATTTTATGATGGGAGAGAAATCAACAAACAGTGCACCATCTTTTATTCTAGACTATTAACATTACCAGTCCTGACAACATAGGAGTGACATCGTGGGAAGTATTATTCTCTATTTCTGTAGAAAACACCACCAATGGAAGGAAATGACCCCTGAGATTAGCTTCCTTTCTCAGCCAACAGGTAACTGGCAGTTTTCCAACTTTTATAATTTTTCTAAGACAAGTATATTTTCTATCTTACTATGTAATAATGAGTATATCTTCAAGCCACCAAAAAATTAGGATCTCTTGTGTGAACCTAATATAAGAAAACTATTTGTTTTTTTGGAAAATATTTGACCAACAAATATCTTAGAATTCTAGCATTGGAACAGACCACAGAAAGGCCTCACTGTAAGGAGAAAGTATTACATATCATTTTGTTTTTAATTTCGAAGGCGAAATAACATACCACATAATTTTAAACAATCTTTTTTAATTGTAATAATTTTTTTCTTGAGGTGTAATTAATATACACTATTACATTAGTTACAGTTATACAATATAATGATTTAACAGTTCTATATATTACTCAGTGCTCATAAAGATAAGCTTGCTGTTACCCCTTTATCTGTTTACCCCTCTCCCCACGCCACCCCTCTGGCAACCATCAATTTGTTCTCTGTATCTAGGAGTCTGTCTCTGTGTTTGCCCCTTTTGTTTCTTAAATTCCAAATGTGTATGAAATATTTTATTTTATTTTTTTAAATTGAAGTATAGTTGACACAATGTCACATTAGTTTTAGGTATAACATAGTGATTCAACACCTTTATGCCTTATGCTATGCTTAACCGCAATACAGCTACCATCTGTCCCTATATAACACTATTACAATACCATTGACTGTATTGCCTATGCTGTACCTTTTATCCCCATGATTTATTCATTTCATAACTAGCAGCCTGTATTGCTCATTCCCTTCACCTGTTTTTCCCATTCCCTATGGCAACCTTCAGTTTATTCTCTGTATTTTGAATTCTCTGTTTTTTTTTGTTTGCTTGTTTATTCATTTGTTTTTTACTTAGATACCACATATAAATGAAATCACATGGTAATTGTCTTTTCAGACTTATTTCACTTAGCATAATATGCTCTAGGACCATCCATGTTCTTGCAAATGGCAAGATGTCATCCTTTTTATGGCAGAGTAATATTCCAGTGCTGTGTGTGTGTGTGTGTGTGTGTGTGTGTGTGTGCGCGCGCACACACACACACGTGTGTGAACGTCTTCTTATTTCTCCATTCATTTTTGATGGACCCTTCGGTTGCTTCTATATCTTGGCTATTGTAAATAATGATGTAATAAACAGGGGGGCATATGTATTTTTTGAGGAAGCTCTCAGTTTTGCACCAGTGAATATGGTGTTAGCTGTGAATTTTTCATAGATGGCTTTTATTATGTCGAGGTATGTTTCCTCTAAACCCACTTCATTGAGAGATTTTACCATGAACAGATGTTGAATTTTGTCAAATGATTATTCTGCACTTTTGAGATGTTCATGATTTTTACCTTCTTTTTGCTGAAGTGGCACATCATATTGACCGATTTAAGAATATTGAACCACCTTTCATCCCTGAATAAATCTCACTTGATTTTAGTGAATGATCCTTCTAACATATTATTGAATTAAGTTTGCTAATATATTTTTTTGAGTATTTTTGCATCTGTGTTCATCAGGGATATTGGCCTCTAGTTTTCTTTTTTTATAGTATCTTAGGTTTGGTATTGGGATAATGCTAGCTTCATAAAATTTATTCAGAATCTTCACTTCCTTTTCTATTTTTTGGAATAGTTTCAGGAGAATTAAGTATTAACCCTTCTTTAAATGTTTTATAGATTCAACTGTGAATCCATCTGTTCCTACACTTTTGTTTTGGGGAATTTTTGATTACCAATTCAATTTCATTACTGACTGTTCTGTGCAGATTTTATGTTTCTTCTTGATTCAGTTTTGGAAGATTGTGCATTTTTAGAAATTCTACCATTTCTACTACGTGTCCAGTTAGTTGGCATATAACTTTTTATAGTATTCTTTTATACATGATCCTTTACATTACTGTGGTGTCAGTTTTTACTTTTATTTAGTTTTTTATTTACTCGTGTCCTCTCTTCTTTTTTCTTGATGAATCTGGCTAAAGATTTATCAATTCTGCTTGTTCTTAGTTTCTATTTCATTTATTTCGGATCTGACATTTATTATTTCCTTCATTCTATTAACTTTAGGTTTTGTTTCTTCTTTTTGTAGTTCCTTTAGATATAATGTTAGATTGTTTGAGATCTTATTTCCTGAGGTAGGCTTGCATCACTATATATCTTTCTTCTAAGACTGCTTTTACTGCATCGCAAAATTGTGGATTATTGTTTTTCATGTTCACTTGTCTCCATGCATTTTTTAATTTATTTTTTTATTTCTTCATTGATCCATTCATCGGTTGTTCAGTAGCATGTTGTTTACCTTCTGCCTGTGTTTTTTTTCCAGTTATTATTTTTTTTAATGTGATTGATTTCTGGTTTCATACTGTTATGATCAGAAATGTTGGCTGATAGGATTTCAATCTTCTTAAATATATTGACACTTGTTTTGTGGCCTAACATGTGATCTATTCTGGGGAATGTTTCACATGCACTTGAAAAGAATGTTTTTTCTCTTTTTTGTATGTAATGTTCTGTATATATTTGTAGAGTCAATGTGATCTAATATTTCATTCAAAGCTACTGTTTCCTTGTTGATTTTTTTGCCTGGATGATCAATCCATTGATGTAACTTGGGTTTAAAGTCACCTAAGTATTATTGTCAATTTCTCCCTTCATGTCTGTTAATATTTGTTTTATGACTTTAGGTGCTCCAATGTTCAGTGCATAGATATTTACAATTGTTATATCCTCTTTTTGGATTAACCCCTTTATCATTATGTGACGCCTTTGTCTATTGTAATAGTCCTTGATTTAAGACCTGTTTTTTCTGATATAAGTATTGGTGTCCTGGCTTTTTTGTTTGTTTGTTTGTTTTTGTTTTTGTTTTCATTTGTATGGACTATGTTTTTGCATCCATTTACTTTCAGTCTGCATGTGTCTTTAGGTCTAAATTGTCTTTTGTAGGCAGCATATAGATGGATCTTGTTTTCGTAATCCATTACTCCACTCTAAGAGCTTTTCTTTCCCTCTTATAGAAGTCCATTTAATATTTCTTTTGAAATGAATTTAGTGGTGAAGTACTCCTTAAACTTTTGTTTGTCTGGGAAACTATTTATTTCTCTTTAAGTTATCTTATCAATTCCAAACCTGCCTGGATAGAGTATTTCTGGTTTTATTTATTTATTTATTTATTTATTTTTTCATTTCAGCTCCTTAAGTATATCATGCAACTCCCTTCTGGCCAGTAAAGGCTCTACTGAAAAATCAGCTGATAACCTTATGGAATTTACCTTGTATGTCACTTTTTTTGTTTGTTTGTTTCTCTATCACTGCTTTTAAATTTCTCTCTTTATCTTCTACTCTTTGACATTTATTTTTTTTTGACATTTATTTATTTTTGAGAGAGCACAAGTGGGAGAGGGGTAGAGAGAGGAGATACAGAATCCAAAGCAGGCTCCAGGCTCTAAGCTGTCAGCACAGAGCCTGATGAGGGGCTCGAACTCACAAACTGTGAGATCATGACCTGAGCTGAAGTCGGATACTTAACTGACTGAGCCACCCCGGCACCCCTACTCTTTGGCATTTTAATTATTATGTGTCATGGTGTGGACCTCCTTGGGTTCAATTTGTTTTGAATTTTATGCTTACTGAACGTGGATGCCTGCTTCCTTTCCTACGTTAAGGAAGTTTTCAGTTAGTATTTCTTCAAATAGCTTCTTTCTCTATTTCTTCTTCTAATACCCTTACAATGTGAATGTTTGCTTGATTTTGTCCAAGAGAAACATTGTCCTATCATCTTTTCTTAAAATTTCTGTTTTCTTTTGTTCAGCTGGGTGCTTTCCAATACATGGTCTTCCACACATATCTGATCTGTTCTTCACTTCCTTATCTACTGTTGTTTCCCTCTAGTGTATTTAAATTTCAGTTATTGCATTCTTCAACTCTGATTGGTTCATTTTTATATTTTCTATCTCTTTGTTGAACTTCTCACTAAGTTCTATCACTCATCTCCAGCCCAGTGAGCAACATTATGATCAATATATTAAATTATTTATCAGACATATTGCTTATCGCCATTTCATTTGGTTCTTTTTCTGAGGTTTTGTCTTGTTCTTTTGTTTGAATATTTTTATATCCCCATTTTTCTGGACTTCCTGTGTTTGTTTCTATGTATTAAGTATAAAGCCTAATTCTCTTAAACTTGAAAGAATGTTCTCATGTATAGTCATCCCCAAGGTAGACTGTGTGTGTCTGATGACTATGGCTGGCTGGCTGGCTGAGGTACATCTTGCATGGGCTAGGGTCCTCTTGCACTTTGTACTGGGCTGCCCTAGTATTATCTAGAGCTGAATAAACATGAACCAGGGCAGTCCCAGGTCTCTGTGCAGAAGGTACCCCAGAAAGACTGGTGAAGCTGAAGTGGGTGCAAACTGAAGGGTCCCAGGTCTCTTTACACAGAGGGAAACATGGCAGGATAGCTAAACTAGATGCAGTCCTGGGTGTCCCAGGGTCCTCAGTGCAACTGGAGGTAAGGCTAGTGCAGGCCAGAGTGTCAGATTGTATTCCATGCAGGGCACCCTGGTGGAGTGCCTGGAGCCATAGCAAGTGTAAGCCAGGAGGTGCCTGAGTGCTCTGCACTGGGGATGCCCTAAAAAGTCATGTAGAGCCCACATGTTTGGGTCTGAGGTGTTCTGGTGTGCTTTGTGTCTGTATCCTCTTGGTAAGACAGCTGGAACTATAGTGAGAGCTGACAGGGTTATCCCAAAGTATGAAATGCTGGGAAAATCCTGGTGGGATGGCTGAAGTTGATGTGGGCTAGGCAGTTGGCCAGCTAGTATACGGGGACCTTGCTCCCATTTATACTGTCAAGGTGGAGCAGGAGTGGGATAGTAAACTGTGGTACTCACCAGTCCTTTTCACCTGGAAAGAATTCAAGTAGCTAGCTCTCTCCTCATTTGGCAGGGTTATGGGGTTAGTCCCTTTAAACTTTAGTTGCTCTTTTATTTTTTATTGTTTTTAAATTTTAATTTCAGAATAGTTAATATACAGTGTTATATTTGCTTCAGGTGTACAACATAGTGATTCAACAATTCTATACATTACTCAGTGCTCATTATGATAAGTGTCTTCCTCCTAATCCACTTCACCCCTCCCTCCACAAACCTCACCTCTAGTAACCATCAGTATATTCTCTATAGTTAAGAGTCTGTGTTTTTGGTTGGTCTCTTTTTTTTTCTTTCATTTTTTTCTTAAATTCCACATATGAACCAAGTCATATGGTAGTCTTTCTGTGACTTCCCTTACTATTATACGCTCTAGATCAATCCACATTGTTGAAATGGTAAGATTTCATTATTTTTTTATGGCTGAATAATATGCTACTATATGTATATATACACACATATATATACATATATACACATATATGTGCACATATATACATATATACACACATATATACATATATATGTGCACATATATATACCTCTATACATATATATATTAGGATATTATTCAGGCATAACAAATAATGAAATCTTACCATTTCAACAATATGGATGGATCTAGTGTGTATAATATACACATGTATATATACATATCTCACATCTTTTTAAAAAAAAAAAATTTTTTTAACGTTTTATTTATTTTTGAGACAGGGAGAGACAGAGCATGAGCAGGGGAGGGGCAGAGAGAGAGAGGGAGACACAGAATCTGAAACAGGCTCCAGGCTCTGAGCTGTCAGCACAGAGCCCGACGCGGGGCTCGAACCCACGGACCGTGAGATCATGACCTGAGCTGAAGTCGGACGCTTAACCGACTGAGCCACCCAGGCACCCCAGCTCTCACATCTTCTTTATCCATTCATCTATTGATGGGCATGTGGGCTGCTTCCATAATCTGACTATTGTAAATAATGCTACAATAAACATAGGGCTGCATATATCCCTTAGAATTAGTGTTTTTATATTATTTCAGTAAATACCCAGTAATATATTATTGCATCACATGATAGTTCTATTTTTAATTTTTTGAGGAATCTCTATACTGTTTTGCACAATGGCTGCACCAGTTTGAATTCCAACCAACAGTACAGAAAGATAACTTTTGTCCACATGCTTGCCAACACTTATTTCTTGTGTTTTTGATTTCAGTCATTCTGACATGTGTGAGGCAATATCTCGTTGTGGTTTTGATTTTCATTTCCATGATGATTAGTAATATTGAGCACCTTCTCATAGGTCTGTTGGCCATCTGTATGTCTTCTTTAGAGATGTGTCTATTCATGTCTTCGGCCTATTGTTAATTGGATTATTCTTTTGATATTGAGTTGTGCAAATTCTTAATATATTTTGCATTCTAATCCTTTATCAGATGTGTTATTTGCAAATATGTTCTCCCATTCAGTAGGTTTTCTTTTAGTTTGGGGGATTGTTTGCTTTTCTGTGAAGAAGCTTTTTATTTTGATGGAGTCCCAGTAGCTCATTTTGACTTTTGTTTCTCTTGCCTCAGACGACATATCTAGAAAAATGTTGCTGTGGCTAATGTCAGAGAAATTACTGCTTGTGCTGTTTTCTAGGACTCTTATGGTTTCAGGTCTCACATTTAGGTCCTTAATCGATTTTGAGTTTATTTTTTGTGTATGATGAAAGAAAGTGGACCAGTTCCATTCTTTTCCATGTAGGTGTCCAGTTTTCCTTAACACCATTGGAAAATACGTTTTTCCATTGTATATTCTTGCCTCTTTTGTCAAAGAATTAATTGCCTTAATAAATGTGGGTTTATTTCTGAGCTCTCTATTCTGTTTTATGTGCCTATTTTTGTGCAAGTGCCATAACATTTTTATTACTACAGCTTTGTAGTATAACTTTAAATCTGGTTTTGTGATACCTCCAGTTTTTTTTTTATTTCTTTTTCAACATTGCTTTGGCTATTTGGGGTCTTTTGTGGTTCATTACAAATTTTAGGATTGTTTCTTCGAGCTCTGTGAACAATGCTGTTCATATTTTGCTGGATTACATTAAATCTGTATATTGATTTGGGTAGTATGGCTATTTTAACAATATTAATTATTCCAGCCTATAAGCATGGAATAGCTTTCCATTTGTTTGTGTTGTCTTTAATTTCCTTCATCAGTGTTTTATAGTTTTCAGAGTACAGGTCTTTTACCTCCTTGGTTAAGTTTATTCGTAGATATTTGATTTTTTTTGGTGCAATATTAAATGGGATTATTTTCTTAATTTCTCGTTCTGCTACTTAATTATTAGTATATGGAAATCCAACCAACTTCTGTGTATTAATTTGTTATCCTACAACTTTACTGAATTTGTGCATTATATTATTTGGTGGAGTCTTTAGGGTTTTTTATATATGGTGTCATGTTATTCTGCAAATAGTAAAAATTTTACTTCTTCCTTACCAATTTGTATGCCTTTTAGATCTTTTTCATGTCTTATTGCTGTGTCTAGGACTTTCAGTACTATGTTGAATAAAATTGGTGAGAGCAGACATCCTTGTCTTGCTCCTTATCTTAGGGGAAAAGTTCTCAGTTTTTCACCATTGATGTTAGCTGTGAGTTATTCATAGATGACCTTTATTATATTGAGGTATGTTTCTGCCATCTATACATATGATAATAGTGTTTTTATCCTTTCTCTTGTTGATATTATATATCAAATTGATTTGTAAATATTGAACCAACCTTGCATCCCAGGAATAAATCCCCCTTGATTGTGGTAATTTTTTAAAATACATTGTTGGATTCAGTTTGCTAATATTTTGTTGAGGATTTTGCATCTATGTTCAGAGATATTGGCCTATACTTCTCTTTTTTGTAGTGTCTTTATCTGGTTTTGGTATGAACATAATGCTGGCCTCATAGAATGAATTTGGAAGTTTTCCTCTTCCTCTTCTATGTCTGGAATAGTTTGAGAAGAGTAAGTATTAACTCTTCTTTAAATGTCTAGTAGAATTCCCCTGTGAAGCTAATTGTTTCTGAATTCTGTTTGTTTGGAATGTTTGGATCTAGTACTGATTCAATTTCATTATTATTAAATGATCTGTGCAAATTTTTTCTTTCTCATTCAGTTTTGAGAGGTTATATGTTTTTAGGAATTTATCCATTTCTTGTAGGTTGTCCAATTTATGTGCATTTAATTGTTATTTATCTCTTTTTAAAATTTTTATCCTTTTGGGGAGCCTGGGTGGCTCAGTCAGTTAAACGTCCAACTTTGGCTCAGGTCATGATCTCACAGTCCGTGAGTTCGAGCCCTGCGTCGGGCTCTGTGCTGACAGCTCAGAGCCTGGAGCCTGTTTCGGATTCTGTGTGTGTGTCTCTCTCTCTGACCCTCCCCCATTCATGCTCTGTCTCTCTCTGTCTCAAAAATAAACATTTTTTTAAAAAATTTTAAAAATTAAATAAAAAAATAAAATTTTTATCCTTTTATATTCTCATCCTTTGTATTTCTGTGGTGTTGGTTGTTATTTTTTCTCTTTCATTTCTAATTTGGTTTGACATCTCACCCTCTTTTTTCTTTTCTTTATGATGAGTCTGGCTAAAGTTGTATCAATTTTTTTTTTATCTTTTATAGAACCAGGTTCTGGTTTCACTGATCTATTTTTTTAATTTAATTTTTATTTTATTTCTATTCTAATCTTCCCCTTGCTGGCTTAGACTTTTTTGTTCTTTTTCTGGCTCGTTTATGTGTATGGTTATGTTGTTTATTTGAGATTTTTCTTGCTTTTTGAGGTAGGCCTATTTTGCCAGAAATATCCCTCTAAAATAGCTTTTGCTGCATCTCAAAGGTTTTGCACCACTGTGATTTCAATCTCATTTGTCTCCCTATATAATTTTTTTTCCCTTTGATTTCTGGCTGACCCTCATTGTTTAGTAGCATATTAATCAACCTCCATGTATTTGTGTTCTTTCTAGATAGTTTCTTTTTTTTTAATGTTTATATTTGAGAAAGAGAGAGAGAGAGAACAGGGGAGGGGCAGAGAGAGAGGGAGACACAGACCTCAAAGTGGGTTCCAGGATCTGTGCTGATAGTGCAGAGCCTGATATGGGGCTCAAACTCAGAAACCATGAGATCATGACCTCAACCAACTGAGCCACCCAGGCGCCCCTGATAGTCTCTTGTTTTTGATTTCTAATTTCATAGCATTCATTTGTGGTCAGGAAAGATGCATGATATGATTTAAATCTTTGTGATTTGTTGAAATTTGTTTTGTGGCCTGATATTCCATGTACACTTGACAGAAATGTGTATTCTGATGTCTTAGTATGGAATGTTCTGAATACATCTGTTATCTGGTCAAATGTGTCATTCAAAATCAATGTTTCCTTGTTGATTTTCTGTTTGTATTGATGTAAGTGGGGTGTTAATATCTCCTACTATTATCATATTACTATCAATTAGTTCCTTTATATTATTAGCTGCTTTTTGTATTTGGGTCCTCCTATATTGGGTTTATAATTATTTACATTTATTATGTATTCTTGTTGGATTGTTCCCTTTATGATTACAGTGTTCTTCTTTGTCTCTTGTTTCGGTCTTTGTTTTAAAGTATATTTTGTCTGATGTAGGTATTGGTAGCCCAGCTTTAATTTCCGTTCCATTCCATTTGTTCTTTTCTTTTCTTTTCTTTTCTTTTCTTCTTTCTTTATTCTTTCTTCTCTTTTTCTTCTTTCTCTCTTTCTTTCTTTCTTCCTTTCTTTTCTATATTTGATACCTTCTTCCTTTAGCCAGGAAAGTATCTGAGGGAATTTTCTTAAAACAATCACAGGAGCCATTATCTGCAAACACACTGAAATACCAACTTTTTAACCACTAAAACACCTAGTCAGAACTAAATCTAAAAATTAATTATTCATAATTAAAATGTTTTTCAAAATATACATAAAATTGGGATACCAACACGTTTATATAATAATATTCCCTTCCTTTTTCATGATGAATACTTTTCCATCCCTTCACTTGCCATCTGCGTGTGTCTTTAGGTCTGAAACCAGTCTCTTCTAGTCAGCGTATAGTTGGGTCCTTTTATATTTTTAAATGTTTATTTTTGAGAGAGAGAGCATAAATGGGGGAGGGACAGAGGATCTGAAGCAGGCTCTGCGCTGACAGCAACAAGCCTAACGTGGGGCCTGAACCCACGAACCATGAGATCATGAACTCAGCTGAAGTCAGACGCTCAACTGATTGAGCCACCCAGGTATCCCAGATAGGTCTTGCTTTTTAATCCATGCCATTACCATATGTTTTTTATTGGGGCATTAAGTCCATTTACATACAAAGTAATTGTTGGGAGGTATGTATTTATTGCCATTTTGTTACTTATTTTATTATTGTTTTTGTAGTTCTCTCTTCCTTTCTTCTCTTGTTCTCTAACAGTTTGCTAACATTCTTTAGTGATATAGCAAAACGTTGTTTTGCAAGCATAATTTGTTCAGGAAACATGCTTGTGATCCACAGCACTAGTATATCAACGCGAATTTCAAGAACCATTGACTCAATTTTGATCATGTGACATTTGGCATCATGTACTACTTATATTGCAAGACATCACTTGTTTATCAAGTTAAAATTTATTAGAAATGTTTGCTCATCTTGCAGAACACTCACAGAACAAGTTACTCGCAATCCAAGGTTTTACTGTACTTAAATCCCTTGCTCTTCATTTTTTGCATATCTGTTACTGTTTTTTTATTTGTATTTACTATTAGTTTGTATGTAACATCTTATGCATATTAAAGTCTATATTAAGTTGATGGTCAGTTAAGTTTGAACCTGTTCTTTCCTCTTCTCAGTCCTGGATTTTAGGAATAGGCTATTATATTTTATATCCTTTTATTTTGTGAATACCTTGATTGATTTTTATAGATATACTTAATTTTATTTCCTCTGTGCTTCCTACTTTTCTTACTCTGGCTTGTGGTCTTTCCTTTCCACTCAGACTCAGAGTCCCTTTTAACATCTCCTGTAAGGATGGGTTGGTGGCGATGAATTTCTTTAACTTTTTCTTTGTTTGTTTTGTTTTTATTTTTGTTTTTGTCTGGGAAACTCTCTATCTCTCCTTCTATTCTGAATGGTAGCCTTGCTGGATAGAGTATTTTTGGCTTTTTTTTGTTGTTGTTGTTGTTGTTGTTGTTGTTGTTGTTTTCTTTTTCTTTCAGCACTTTGAATATATCATGCCACTCCCTCTGGCCTGAAAAGTTTTTGCTGAAAAAATCTGCCGATATATTTATGGGGTTTCTCTTGTATGCAACTGTTCTCTTTTCTGTTGCTACTTCTACAATTCTGTCTATACCGCTACTTTTTGTCATTTTGATCACTGTGTTGGTGTGGATCTCCTTGGGTGGATTTTTTAAGAGCTTTGTGCCTTCTGGATCTGAATTTCTGTTTTCTTCCCTAGATTTGGGAAGTTTCCAGCTATTTCTTCAAATAAATTTTCTGCTCCACTTTCTGTCTCTTCTCCTTCTGTGACTCCTATAATGCAAATGTTGCTATACTTGAGGTTGTCACTGAATTGCCTGCATCTATTTTCACTTTTTATTTTTTCTGTCTCCTGTTCAGCTTCATTGCTTTCCATTACTCTGTGTTTCACGTTGTTGATCCATTCTTCTAGTTTCTGTAGTCTACTATTTGTTCCATGTGGTGTATTTTTAATTTCAGTTGAGTTTTTCAACTCTAATAGGCTCTTTTTTATGTTTTCTATATTTGTTAAGGGTCTCACTAATATCCTCCACTCTTTTCTTAAGTCCATTGAGTATCTTTATAATACTTTATAATACTTTAAATTCTCTATCAGGAATATTACTTATCTTCATTTCATTTAGCTCTCTTGCTGTGATTTTGTCCTGTTCTTTCATTTAGGACATCTTACTCTGTCTCCTTGTTTTGTCTAATTCTATTTCTGTTTCTGTATATTAGGAAAGTCAGCTACATGCCTTGCTGTTGAAAGTAGTGGCCTTATGAAGAGGTCCTTTATTGCCCTGAAGTGCAATGTCCCTTCTTCATCAGAACCTGTCACTTCAGAGGGGTATCCTAACTGTTGTGGCTGAGCCACCTTAAAAAATTGTGTTTTACATTTATTTATTTTTGAGAGATAGAGGGAGACAAAGTGAGAGTAGAGGTGGGGAAGAGAGAGAGGGAGACACAGAATCTGAAGCAGGCTCCAGGCTCTGAGCTGTCAGTACAGAGCCTGACATGGGGCTCGAACCCACAAACTGTGAGATCATGACCTGAGCCAAAGTCGGACACTTAACCGACTGAGCCACCTGTCTTCAATCCAATCATCTGCAGTGGCTCTCTTTGCCTGCTGTGGACAGGGTTTGCTCCCTGTGTTGTTAGCGGGCCAGTCTGGGGATGTCTTGGGCTTGAGTTCAGTCAGACTAGGTATTTGCGAGAGGCGCAGTAGTACTAAACTACAAGTAGTACTAAACAACATGACTTATGCTGTGTTGTACCCTGAGAAGCTTCTATTGGTGGATGGGGACTTCAGTCAGACCAGATGTTTGCCCCTAGCCCACTGGTTGCACTTCAGTGGAACTGCTGTGTGTGGTTAACTTCCCCTCCCCGAAAGGAGTAGTCACTTTGGAGGGGTGCTGTCTGGGACGGTTGCACACTGCCAACCCTTTGGATGGGCTCTGGCCAAGAGCATATTGGAGAAGACAGGTCCACAGGACAATGTGGGAGTGAGTGTGGTGCTAGCAAGTTAGGTAAGGAGTGTGGCATTGCACTGGTTTCCACTTATGGTCATGTGTCTGTGCTGGGGACTGGGGAGGCAATGATGCCCCCTAGCTTTTTTGTTCTTGGAGAAGTCTCCCAAGATCTCTGCCCCTCCAGCATATTCTCTGATATTAGTAAATAAATCTTTCCACATAATCGAGGTATTTTTCAAAGAGCTGCTTCTATGTTGTATCTCTACGGGGATATTGGTTGTGCTAGGCGCAGGGGCTCAGTTTCCTCTCACCTTGGTTCTCCCAGAGCTGAGCATGTTGATTTTTAAAGTTTCAAGTGTTAAGCCCCACTGATTGTAAGAATTTGTGAAATTATGCCCCTCTCATTTTCCAGGCCATATGGTTATGGGGGCTCTTCTTCATCATGGGAGCTCCCTGGTATGAGGGTCAGTTTCTTTCACCTCTCCACACCTTTGATGTTCCTGCCTCCTGGGGTAGTCCTCTAGGTCCATTTGGCTCCTGATCTTCTCTCCCCTTTCCTACCCTCTTCATTTTTTTAATTTTTTTTTCCAACGTTTTTGGGACAGGGAGAGACAGAGCATGAACAGGGGAGGGGCAGAGAGAGAGGGAGCCACAGAATCAGAAACAGGCTCCAGGCTCCCAGCCATCAGCCCAGAGCCTGACGCGGCGCTCGAACTCATGGACCGCGAGATCGTGACCTGGCTGATGTCGGACGCTTAACCGACTGCGCCACCCAGGCGCCCCTTTCCTACCCTCTTCAATACAGCCTCTTCTCTACATTTAGCTGTGGAGAGTCTGTCCTTCCAATCTTCAGGTTGGTTTTTAGGTTATTTACACTGATGTGGGTGTTATCTGGTTGTATCTGTGGGATAAAGTGAACTTAGGGTCGTCCTACTCCATCTTCCCTGGAAGTCTATCTAGTAGCTGTTTTAAACTTCAGCTTTTTTTTTTTTTTTTTTTTTTTTTATGTGCCCCAGTGCTCTTAGGGCTGACTTGGGTTAGGGGCTTGGAACTCAATGCAGAGGCAGGAAAGGTATGGTGCCCAGACTCTGCCCCCATCTGAACTGTCAAGGTGGCGGCAGAATATAAACTGTGTCACTTGCCAGCCACTGCAACACAGAGAAAGTTACCACAGTTCCTCAACTGTTTGGTAGGTTGCTAAACATGGTTCCTTTTTATTCAGCTTGAACTTTTATACTGTGGCTTTTTTTTTTTTTCTGTAATTCAGGGCAATGAGTCTGCTCACAGTCTCTCAGTGCTATCCCTCCCCACTGCAATGCAGCATCGGTAACAGCGGTTTCCTTTAGTACTGTATCTCTACCCCTCTTGCTATTTTCTTTGGGGTCTCTCTGTTTTGTTGTGCAAAAGATGCCATTTATTCAGCTCTTAGTTCTTCTTCAGGAGGAATATTTCTGTACATCACTCTTTTGGACCATAACCCCCCACTGCATCATATTTTAGAGGAGGAAATTGGTCAAACAGAATCAATTAAAATTGTTATAGTAACATCGTAGAAGATAATTGGACTCAAGATGGAAAGTTGGGTGTATTCTTTACTTTGAAACTTGAAGTTTGATAGCAAATTATAAGGACTCTTCTTTTAGGATTTATAAAATCTTTTTTAGAAATAATATAGAAGTGTATCCTTTGCATTTACCGCTGAATTTAAACAATAAACTTCTATTTTGGAAAAATATATGTGTAAGAAATGCTGATATAAACAAAAGTAGACTGGATTGTAGTTTTCATACAATCTGGCAAAATTTTCATACGAAAAATAAAGATGATTTATAAAGCCATTGGATGGCATCATATCTAAGAAAGATTTATGTTTTATACTTACTCAAAAATGAATCTTTCTATTAAAATCTTTGCTCTTTAGTTCTGATTTGTTTTTAGTTGTATACTTTGGTTACAGAAGATTAAGACACCTTATTTACATTTTTATGGGTCACTCTGTGAGATGAATGCACATATTTTAATTACTCAATTTTCTGCATTAGATTTCCAATATAATCATTAATTATAATTTGAAATTATAAACAATGATATAAAGGATGAATGAATAAGGACAATTGTAAATAATGTGTTGAAGGATAAGAACATATAGTTTGCAGACAATATATTCAACATTAAATGTTATATTATTTTGAATTGTATTATACCTCCAGCCTGTACAGAAGACCTATCTGTGGTTATCAATGGCAACAAAGAAGTAGTGATTTTAATGTAATAAAAGTTATGAATAATCAAGAATATATAATCTCCAGCCACCTCATTATTGGCTCTCCAATTTTCAAAATTTAACATTAGGTGATTTATACAATTTAATGAAATAATTGCAAAAGAACATTTATATAGTTCTTCCTTTATATGTTGAGGAGAATGTAGATATGTATTAGATATACTATTAATAGTGACACTATCAACATGAATTAAAAAATTTAATATTCATTGAGAACATGTATATTTGATATTTTTCTAACTTAATCTGAGTGTAATTACTGTTATTCTCCTTAATTTATAAATAAGGATACTGAACCACGGAGAAATTAAGATATTTGTGCAATAAACTGCAAGAAATTAATGGAATCAAAAACCAAACACAGGAATGTAGATTTTAGATGTACATAATTTAAGCATAGCCATGCTAACTTTATGATGACATGTTTACAATTTTGTATAGTTGTTGGATCATATCGATGGGTATGATGATAATAGGAAAGATTATACACTTCTTTATTTTTAAGTAATTCTGATTAATTAGATTTTATGAGAAACATCAAGATGAATTATATTTAAGGAATACAAACAATTCATGTCCCAATAAGCCATGCTTGTAGAGAGATGAAAATGCCAAATGCAAGCCCTGTGTTAGTTATCTTTCGCTACATAAAAGGGTATCACAGATTTAATGGCTTAAAACAAGACATTTGCTATGTCGTAGTTTCTGTAGGTTAGTAGTCCACTCACAGCTTAGCTTGGTTTTCTGTTCAGAGCCTCATGAGGCCACAATCAAGCATCAGTGGAACTATTCACATCTGGAGGCTCAACCAGGAAGATTCTGCTTCCAAGCTTATCGAGCTAAACATAAGTTGTTGGAGAAATTATTTCCTTGTGGTTTTCTGACTTGGGGACTTTGTGGGGGTTTTTATTGTTGTTGTTGTTTTTGTTTTTGTTTTTGTTTTTGTTTTTGTGTTGCTGGTTATTAGCTAGAGACCATTAAACTTAGCTGCCTTATTTCACTTAGCTTAATGACCCCAGGGTACATCTATGTTGTTGCAAATGGCAGGATTTCTTTCTCTCTCATAGCTGAATAATATTTTATATATATATCTCACATATCTTTTTATCCATCTGTCATTGTACACTTAGGTTGTTTCCATATCTTGGCTATTGTGGATAATGCTGCCATAAACATGCTAATGCACATCTTTTCATTATCGTGTTTCATTTTCTTCAGATATATACCTAGAAGTGAGATTGCTGGAGCATATTATGATATAGATCATAGTTGTTCTATATTTTTATGTTTTTTGAGGAACCTCAATAATGTTTTCCATAGTGACTGAACTAATTTAGATTCTAAACAACAATGTTAAAGAGCTCTATTTTCTCCATAAACTCAACGGTACTTGTCCTTGTTTTCCTGATAGTTATTTTACAGATGTGAGGTGATATTTCATCAGTTTTCATTTCCCTGATGATTAGTGATGTTAAGCATTTTTCAGGTACCTGTTGGCCATTTGTATGTCTTTTTTTGAAAAAAAAAAAAAAAAAAAAGCACAGTCAGGTCCTCTGCCCATTTCTTAATCAGATGGTTTTTGTTAAGTTCTTTATATATTGGATATTAACTCCTTATGCAATAGTTTCAAACATTTTCTCTCATTCTATAAGTTACCTTCTCATTTTGTCTATTGTTTCTTTTTCTTTGAATCCTTTTAGTTTGATTTAGTCTCACTGTTGATGTTTGGTTTCGTTTCTTGTTCTTTAGGTATTGTATCTAAAAAAAATATTGCCAAAACCAATGTCATGGAGCTTCTTTTTTTCTGTTAGGAATTTTAAAGTATCAGGTCTTCTTTTTAAGTCTTTAATCTATTTTGAATTAATTTTTGTGAGTGGTATAAGGATCTAATATTTGTCTGCATATATTTATCCAGTTTCCCCCACACCATTTGTTAAACAGACTATTTTTCCCCATTGAACATTCTTGGCTCCCTTGCCAAGTATTTGTTGACTCCATATGTGAAGACTCATTTTCAGGCTCTCTATTCCATTGGAATGTGTGTCTGTTAGGCCAGTACTATATTGCTTTAATTACCATAGTTTTGTAATATAGTTTGAAATAACAAGGAAGTATCATTCCTCTTGATTTATTCTCATTTTTCAGGGTTGCTCTGGCTCTTCTGGATCTTTTGTAGTTCCACATGAATTATATATAGTATTTCTGTGAAAAATTCCACTGGAAGTTCTATAGGGATTGCATGAATATGTAGATGACTTTGGGTAGTATGGACATTTTAACAATATTATTCGTGTCAATGAGCATGGGATGTCTTTCCACTTTTTGTGTGTGCCTTCTTCAATTTCTTTTATGTGAATCTTGTAATTTTCATCATACAGAATTTCACTTCCTTGGTTAAATTTATTCCTAAGTATTTTATTGTTTTTGATGTTACTGTAAGAGACACCTTTTTATATTTCTTTTTCAGAAATTTTCTTGTTTGTGTCTACAAACATAAGATTTATGCAAGTTGACTCTAAATCCTATAACTTTACTAAATTTGTTGATTAATTCCAACAGTTATTTGGTTGATTATTTAGAATTTTCTACATATAAGATCATATCATCTACAAATAATGACAATTTTATTTCCTTTTTTATTTGGATGCCTTTTATTTCCATGCCTGCTTGCCCAAGATAGGACTTCCAATACTGTGTTGAATAACAGTGGTGAGAGTGAGCATCCTTGTCTTGTTCTTATAGGAAAATATTTCCCTGTTGAGTGTGGTGTTAGCTGTGCATTTGTTGTATATGATCTTCATTATCTTGAGGTATATTCCTTCTGTACTCAATTTGTGGAGAGATTTTATTATTATTTAAATATTTATTTATTTTGAGAGAGAGAGAGAGAATGAGCTGGGTAGGAACAGAGAGAGAGAGAGGGAAAGAGAGTCCCACGCAGGCTCCACACCCAGTGGGTATGGAGCCCAATATGGGGCTTGATTTGTGTTGGTGAGATCACGAACTGAGCTGATAGCAAGAGTTGTATGCTTAGTCAACTGAGCCACCCAGACTCAGAGATTTAATTATTTAATGGTTATTTTATTATTTAATGTTTACTATTTAATGTTATTATTTTCTTTTATTATTTTAATATGTATTTTTTTCAAATGTCTTTTCTGCATCTATTGAGATGATCATGTGGTTTTTATGTTTCATTCTATTAATGTAGTGCATCACATTTATTGATTTGCATATGTTAAACTATCTTTGCATCCAAGGAATAATTCTTACTAGATCATGATGTATATCCTTTTAATGTGTTGTTGAATTATGCTATATTTTTAAAGAACTTTTAGAACAGAAGAGGGTCTAAGATGGCAGCAGAGTAAGACCCTGAACTCACCTCCTCCATGGACACATCAAATCTACACCTATATATAGAGCAATTTCTCCTGAATAACTAAGGGCTGATTGAACAGCTTTTATACAATAAAAGATACAGGGACCACATAAAGAATGGCAGGATACACAGAGACGTGGTAACAATGGGAACCCCATTCCCAGTGGTGCAAACTGCAATGGAAAGGGATCATACTAAGGAATCACAAGCAAACACAGAGAAAAGCTATAGTTCAGAGAAACCACATGCACAGCACTGTGAGGTGGCAGGGAGGCTCTTCCCCAGAACTAGGACACACAGAGTGGGAATATTTAAGACATTGGGGTTTAAATCCCAGCCAAGCACCAGGGAGGCACCAGAATAGGCAAAGCAGGACAAACTGCCTCATTTGCACGTGCAGCACAGTGAGGATAGCCTGAACAGGGTGGTATGGGACACCCGGTCCCTGGAGGGGAGACTGGGGTGTCACCATTTTTCTCCTCATCACCAACAAGGTGGAGCTTCAGGGATTCGACATGGGCCCACAGGGGAGGCTGGACCCACCTACACTAAACCACACCCCTCCATGCCTGGTAACTGCTTATCTACTAGAGCAGGACTGATGCTGACTAAACAGACAGCTCCTCTTCCAGACCTGCACTGCTACATTGCATGGTTTAATTCTTGGGAAGTTCTTATTATATAGATATATTCTTCCTTCCTTTTCTCCTTCTTATCTCTTCTGTCCTTTAGTCTGGTTACTCTGGTTGTTGGTTTGTTTAAGCAGACATATTTAGTCCATTCTCTTGATATGTGTTCCACACCTCCCTTTTTATTTTCCTTTTTCTCTTTCTGGATTAAGCCATATAGTATCTCTGGTCAATTTTCTTTTCTTTTCTTTTCTTTTTCCCCTGCCCATGTCATTTCTCTCTTTGTATGGGATAAGGCCTCTTCCATCAGCACCCTGTTGTTTACTTGTAGCTGGTGTTTCTGGTTTTTTATTTTCATTTGTTTTTTGTTTGTTTGTTTTCCTTTCCAGGGCTCTTTTAATGAGAAAATCAAAGCACACCTGGTGGAGGGTTCAAAACATCACTATGAGTAGGGAGATAAAGTAACCAAAGTCACAACAACAGAGAACAAGTAACACTCTCTAAAAAATACCTCCTAAAGGGCCAGAACTTAGACACTGTATGACTGCTTTTTAATATAGTAGTGCTCACAGGTGCAGGACACATTACAATATTTTAAAACACATAAGGGATACATATTTTAAAACTAGCCAAAATGATGAAATGGAAGAATTCTCCTGAAAAGAAATTTCAGGAAGAAATGACAGCTAAAGAATTGATCAAAACAGATGTAAACAATATAACTGAACAAGAATTCAGAATAATAGTCATTAGGTTAATCACTGGGCTAAAAAAAAGCATAGAATACAGCAGAGAATCTATTGCTGAAGAGATCAAGGAACTAAAAACTAGTCATGATGAGGTAAAAAATTCTGTAAAGGAGGTGCAAAATAAACTAGGGGCTGTGACAGCAAGGATTGAAGAGACAGAGAGGAGATTAAGTGAAATAGAATATAAAATGATGGAAAAAGATGAAGCTGAGAAAAAGAGAGATAAAAAAATTCTGGACCATGAGGGGAGAATTAGAGAACAAAGTGATTCAATGAAACAGAACAATATCTGTATCATAGGAGTTCCAGAAAAAGAGAGAAAGGGGCTGGAGTTATACTTGAACACATCATAGCTGAAAACATCCCCAATCTGGAGAAGGAAACAGACATCAAAATCCAGGAGGCACAGAGAACTCCCTTCAGACATAACTTGAACCAATATTGTGCAAGACATAGCATAGTGAAACTGGCAAAATACAAGGATAAAGAGAGGACTCTGAGAGCAGCCAGGGATAAACGGGCCTTAACCTACAAGGGTAGACATTTAAGGGAAGTAGCAGACCTATCTACTGAAACTTGGCAGGCCAGAAAGGAGTGGAAGGAAATTTTCAATGTGCTGAATAGGAAAAATATGCAGCCAATAATCCTTTATCCAGCAAGTCTGTCATTCAGAATAGAAGGAGAGATAAAGGTTTTCCCAAACAAACAAAAACTGAAGGAATTCATCACCACTAAACCAGCCCTACAAGAGATCCTAAGGGGGACTCTGTGAGTGGAATGTGGCAAAGACCACAAAGGACCAGAGACATCACTACAAGCATGAAACCTACAGATAACACAATGACTCTGAACCCGTATCTTTCCATAATAACACTGAATGTAAATGGGCTAAATGCTCCAACCAAAAGACATGGTTTATCAGAATGGATTAAAAAAAAAAAAAGACCCATCTATTTGCTGTCTACAAGAGACCCATTTTAGACCTGAGAACACCTTCAGATTGAAAGTGAGGGGATAGGGAACTATCTATCATGCTACTGGAAGTCAAAAGAAAGCTGGAGTAGCCATACTTATATTAGACAAACTAGATTTTAAACTAAAGGCTGTATCAAGAGATGAAAAAGGACATTAATTACAGGGTCTATCCATCAAGAAGAGCTAACAATTATAAATGATTATGCACCAAATTCAAAAACACCCAAATATATAAAACAATAACAAACATAAGCAGTCTTATGTGGTAAGAATGTGGTAATTGCAGGGGACAGAAATGGACAGATCATCTAGACAGAAAATCAATAAAGAAACAATGGCATTAAATGATACACTACCACAGGTGGATTTGACAGATACATTCAGAACTTTTTATTCTAAAGCAGCAGAATACATTCTTGAGTGAATATGGAATATTCCCCAAGATAAACCATACACTGGGTCAAAACAGCCCTCAAAAATATAAAAGAATTGAGATCATACCATGCACACTTTCAGACCACAGTGCTATGATGCTCAAAGTCAACCACAGGAAAAAGTTTGGAAAACCTCCAAATTCATGGAGGTTAAAGAATGAACAGGTCAACCAGGCAATTAAAGAAGGAATTAAAAAATGTATGTAAACAAATGAAAATGAAAACACAACAATCCAAACCCTTTGGGATGAAGCAAAGGCAGTGCTAAGAGGAAAATACACTGTAATCCAGGCCTATCTCCAGAAACAAGAAAAACCCGAAATACAACATTGAACAGCACATCTAAAGGAACTAGAAGCAGAACAACAAAGAAACCCAAAAGCCAGCAGAAGAAAAGAAATAATAAAGATCAGAACAGAAATAATATAGAATCAAAAAAAAATCACAAAACAAAAAAACAAACAACAGTAGAACAGATCAATGAAACTAAGAGTTGGTTTTTTGAAAAAAAAAATAAACAAAATTGATAAACCCCTAGGAAGACTTCTCAAAAAGAAAAGAGAGAGGACCAAAATAGATAAAATCAAAAATTAAAATGGATTTATCACAACCAATTCCTCAGAAATACAAACAATTATCAGAGAATACTATGAAAATTATACGCCAACAAACTGGACAACCTGGAAGAAATGGACAATACCTAGACACCCACACACTACCAAAACTCAAATGGGAAGAAATAGAACATTTGAACAGACCCATAACTAGTAAAGAAATTGAATCAGTTATCTAAAATCTCCTAACAAATAAGAGTCCTGGACCAGATGGAGTCCCAGGAGAATTCTACCAGACATTTAAAGCAGAGTCAATACCTGTCTTTTTCATGCTGTTCCAAAAAACAGAAATGGAGGAAAACTTCTGGACTCATTCTATAAAGCTAACCTTACCTTGATTCCCAAACCAGACAGAGACCCACAACAAAGAATTATTAGAGGCCAATGTCCCTGATGAACATGGATGCAAAAATTCTCAACAAGATGCTAGAAAATCGAATTCAACAGCATATAAAAAGAAGTATTTACCATGATCAAGTGGGACTCATTCCTGGGCTGCAGGGCTGGTTCAACATTCACAAATCAATCAATGTGATACATCACATTAATAAAGGCATGGATAAGAACTATATGATCCTGTCAACAGATGCAGGAAAAGCATTTGACAAAATGTAGCATTGTTTTTTGATAAAAAAAACCTCAAGAAAGTCGGGATAGAAGGAACATACCTAAACATCATAAAAGCCATATATGAAAATCCCACAGCTAATATCATTCTCAATGGGGAAAAATTGAGAGCTTTCCCCCTGAGATCAGGAATACGACAGGAATGTCCACTCTCAACACTGTTGTTTACCATAGTGTTGGAAATCCTAGCATCAGCAATCAGGCAACAAAAGGAAATCAAAGGCATCAATATTGGCAAAGAAGACGTCAAACTTTCACTTTTCACAGACAACATGATACTCTACACGGAAAACCTGAAAGGCTCCACCAAAAGACTACTAGAACTGATACATGAATTCAGCAAATTAGCAGGGTACAAAATCAATGTACAGAAATTGGTTGCATTTCTGTACACCAATAATGAAGCAACAGAAAGAGAAATCAAGAAACTGATCCCATTTACAATTGCACCAAGAACCATAAACTACATAGGAATAAACCTAACCAAAGAGGTAAAAGATCTGTATGCTGAAAACTATAGAAAACTTATGAACCAAATTGACGATACAATGAAATGGAAAAACATTCCATGCTCATGGATTAGAAGAATAAATATTGTTAAAATGTCAATGCTACCCAAAGCAATCTACACATACAATGCAATCCCAATAAAAATTGCACTGACATTCTTCTCAAAGCTAGAACAAGCAATCCTAAAATTTGTACAGAACCCCAAAAGACCTCAAATAGCTAAAGTAATATTGAAGAAGAAAACCAAAGCAGGAGGCATCACAATCCTAGACTTTAGCCTCTACTACAAAGTTGTACTCATCAAGACAGTATGGTATTGGCACAAAAAGAGACACATAGACCAATGGAATAGAATAGAGACTCCAGAATTGGACCCACAAATGTATGGCTGACTAATCTTTGACAAAGGAGGAAAGAGTATCAAATGGAAAAAAGACAGTCTCTTTAGCAAATGGTGCTGGGAGAACTGGACAGCACCATGAAGAAGAATGAAACTAGACCACTTTCTTACACCATACACAAAAATAAACTGAAAATGGATGAAAGACCTCAATGTGAGATAGGAAACCATCAAAACCCTAGAGAAGAAAGCAGGCAACAACCTCTTTTACCTCAGCTGCAGCAATTCCTTATTTGAAACATCTCCAAAGGCAAGGGAATTAAAAGCAAAAATGAACTATTGGGTCCTCATCAAGATAAAAAGCTTCTGCACTGCAAAGGAAACAATCAACAAAAGTAAAATGAATTGACAGAATGGGAGAAGATATTTGCAAATGACATATCGGTTAAAGGGTCAGTATCCAAAATCTATAAAGAACTCACCAAACTCCACACCCAAAAAACAGATAATCCAGTGAAGAAATGGGCAGAAGACATGAATAGACACTTTTCTAAAGAAGACATCCAGATGGCCAACAGACACATGAAAAGATGCTCGACGTCTCATCAGGCAATACAAATCAAAACCACACTGAGATATTACCTCACACCAGTCAGAGTGGCTAAAATGAACAGATCAGGAGACTATAGATGCTGTCAAGGATGTGGAGAAATAGGAATCCTCTTGCACTGCTAGTGGGAATGCAAACTGGTGCAGCTGCTCTGGAAAACAGTGTGGAGGTTCCTCAAAAAATTAAACATACAACTACCCTACAACCCAGAAATAGCACTACTGAGAATTTATCCAAAGGATACAGGAATGCTGATACATAGGGGCACTTGTACCCCAATGTTTATAGCAGCACTTTCAACAATAGCCAAATTATAGAAAGAGTCAAATGTACATCAACTGATGAATGGATAAAGATGTGGTTTATATATATAATTCAATACTACTTGGGAATGAGAAAGAATGAAATCATGCCATTTGCAACAATGTGGATGGATCTGGAAGGTATTATGCTGACTGAAATAAGTCAGTCAGAGGATAGATATTATATGTTTTCACTCATTTGTGGATCTAGAGAAACTTAACAGAAGTTCCTGAGGGAAGGGAAGGGGAAAAAATAGTTACAAACAGAGAGGGAGGGTGGAAAACCATAAGAGACTCTTAAAGCCAGATAACAAACTGAGGGTGGATGAGGAGGTAGGGGAGAGGGGAAAATGGGTGATGGGCATTGAGGAGGGCACTTGTTGGGATGAGCACTGGGTATTGTATGTAAGCAATGAACCACAGGAATGTACCCTAAAAACCAAGAGCATACTTTGCACATTGTATGTTAGCCAATTTGACAATAAATTATATTTAAAAAAAAAGCTGTAGTTCAGAAGAGCTAGAACATAAGGGTTGATTTTCCACCATATGGTGGGGGGGTCTGCTGGACCCTTCTTTGGGATTAGGTGCTGGCATTCTGTAAGGTTTACATACTCCCTTCATCCAGTTAGCACACACAAAAGCAGGATCTAGTCAGTGTTCTGCCTCAACAGTTCCAGATCCCTAAACCACACCAACCCTATATTTCTCCTTAAGGAAAGCCCTCCTGCACCCACCTGAGCTCCAGGCATCCCAGGAAAATGATTCCAGCAGCACATACCAGGACATCTCCAGAGAGTGCCCACTACAGCTCCAGTTGTCTTGCCAAGATGAAAAAGGCTAAAAGCACTGCTGGACACTCCAGGCCTGTACCCACCTTATCTCCAGACAACATACCAGGGCATCCCTGTGCAAATCAACCTGGGAGCTCCCATACCACACTTGCTTTAGCTCCTGCATTCCTACCATGGTTCTCCCACTTCTCCTCAAGCCAACTGCCAGGGTGACACCTGTGTGGAATTCCCCAAGACCCCCCTGGCCCATGCCCACTGAAGCTCCAGACATCTTGACATGGTATCCCTGTGCACAATGCCCCAGGAACTCCTAACCTGAGCTCTTTTCAGCTCTAGCTGTTCCACAGGTTGGAATCAGAGTAGAATACGCCAGGAATACCAGTCTTAACCTGCTATAACTCCAGCCAAAGCTGCCAAGCACAGAATATCTACACAGGTGATAATTCCTACATAAGGCCTCTCCTTCAAGACTAGGAGAAGTAGCTGTTCTGCCTAATTCATTGAAATAAACACAGAAAGTAAAACAATATTAAGAGAAAAGGAATATGTTCCAAATTTAATAACCAGAGAAAATGTCAGAAAGATAACTAAATAGCAATAAGTAATCTACCTGAATAAAAGTTCAAAGTAAAGATGCTCACCAGACTTGAAAATAAAGTGGGTATGAATTCAGTGAGAACTGAAAGGGAAGATATAAAACAGAACCAACCAGAGTTGGAGAATACAATAACTGAAATTAAAAATACACTAGAGGAAATCCATAGCACATTAGAGGATACAAGAGAATGGATTAGCCATCTGGAAGACAAGCTAAAGGAAAGCACTCAAGCTAAACAGCAAAACAAACAAACAAACAACATAGGTTAAAAGACATCTTGGACAACAACAAGTGTACTGAAATTTGTAATATAGAGGATCCAGAAGGAGCAGAGAGAGAGAAAGGGGCAAAAAACTTACTTGAAGAAATAATAGCTAAAAACTTTCCTAAGCTGGGGAAGGAAACAGATATTCAGGTATAGGAAGCATAGTAGCTCCAAACAAGATGAACCCATGGAGGTCTACACAATGACACATAATAATTCAAATGGTAACAACTAAAAACACAGGAAGAATCTTAAAAGCAGCAAGAGAACAACAATTAGTTATGCTCAAGGGGAAAACACATATGGCTATCAGCTGATTTTTTAGCAGAAACTTTGAGTATATCATGTCACTTCCTTCTGGACTTCCAAGTGCTGAAGGGAAAACACCTACAACCAACAATACACTACCTGGCCAGGTTATAATTCAGAATTTGAAGACTGATAAAGAATTTCTCAGACAAACAAAAGTTAAAAGAGTTCATCACAATTTGACCAGATTTACAAAGAATATTAAAGGGAGTTCTTTAAGTAGCAAAGAAAAGGAAGACCATAATTAGAAGAAAATTATCAGACAGGGTGCCTGGGTGGCTCAGTCAGTTGAGTGTCCAACTTTGGCTCAGGTCATGATCTCACAGCTCGTGAGTTCCAGCCCCGCATCAGGCTTTGTGCTGACAGCTCGGAGCCTGGAGCCTGCTTCGGATTCTGTGCCTCCCTCTCTCTCTGCCTCAACCCACTCTCATTCTGTCTCTGTCTCTCTCAAAAATAAATAAACATTAAAAATTTTTTTAAAAAGAAGAAAATTATCAGAGGAAAAAAAATCATAGGTAAAAGCAAACAAATACCAAAAGTAGTAGATCGATCACTTATAAAGCTAGTATGAAGGTTGAAAGGCAAAAGTAATACAATCAAATATATCTGATAAATTAGTTAAGGGACTCACAAAATAAAAAGAAATAAAATATAAAATCATATTCATGAAACATGGAGCGAGTATTAAAATATAGTGCTTTTAGAATGTGTTTGATCTTAATAACCATCAACCTAATATGGACTGCTATGCACTTAGGATGTTATATGTGAACCTCATGGTAACCACAAAACATAAACCTGTAATACATGTGTAAATAATACAGAAAAGATTCCAAGGGTAACACTATAAAAAGTCATCAATCACAAGGGAAGTGAGCAAGAGAAGGAAAATGGAGCAGAGAAGAACAACAAAAACAACAAAAATACAATTAACAAAATGAAAATAAGTACATACCTGGCTATAGTTACTTTAAATAGTCTAGATGTAAATGGTCTAAATGCTCATGTTAAAAGACATAGGGTGACTGCATAAAAATTACAAGATGCAGCATATGAGAGACTCACTTCAGACCTGACGACACATAGAGAAAATTATTGGATAGAAAAGATATTCCATGCACATGGACATATAAAACAAGCTGGAGTAGCAATACTTAGACAAAATAGACTTGAAAGCAAAAACTGTAGAAAGAGACAGGACATTACACAGTGATAAAAAAAGATCAGTCTAAAAGGAGGGTATAAAAATTGTAAATATCTATGTACCCAACACAAGAGGACTTAAATATATAAAGAAAATATTAACAGAGATAAGGGGAGAAATTTACAGTTAAATAATATTTATAGGTGACTTTAACATCCTACTGAGATCAATGGATAGATAATCTAGACAGAAAATCAATGATACCGTGCATTTGAATGAAACATTAGACCATAGGGACTTAACAGATACATACATACTATTCCATCCCCAAATAGCAGAATGCACATTCTTTTCAAGTGCACATGGAATATTCTCCTGGATATAGTACATTAGGCTACAAAACAAGCCTCAGTGAATTTAAGAAGATTGAAAGCATATCAAGCAACATTGCTGACCAATGGTATGAAACTAGAAATCAATCACTTAAAAACAAAACTGGAAAAACACAAACATGTGGAGGCCAAATAACATGCTACTAAACAACCAGTAAAGAAATCAAAGAGGAAATAAAAAACATGAAGACAAATGAAAAGGGAAGTGCAATGGTGTAAATTCTCTGGAACACAGGAAAAACAGTTCTAACATGGAAGTTTATTGTGATAGAGGCCTAACTCAACAAATAAAAATCTCAAACAACCTAACCATACACTTAAAGGAATGAGAAAAATAAGAACAAATCCCAAAGTTAGTAGAAAAAAAAAAAGGAAATAAAGATCAGGGCAGAAATAAATTAAATAGAAGCTAAAAAAATTAGAAAAGATCAATGAAACCAACAGTTGGTTATTTGAAAAGACACAACAAAATTGATAAACCTTTATCTAGACTCATTAAGGAAGAATAAGACACAACTCAAATAAATTAAGTCAGTAATGAAAAATAACAATCAACACAAAAAACAAAGGATTATAAAAAATTACTACAAATAATTATGTGCCAATAAATTGGATAATCTAGGAGGAAATCAATAAGTTCTTACAATACAACCTTCCAAAATAGAATCAGGAAAAAAATATAAAATTTGCATGGATTGATTACTAGCAACCAAATTGAATCTGTACTAAAAAACCTCCCTTAAAAAAAAAAAAAAAAAAAAAAAAAAAGGCCAGCACTGGATAGCTTTAAAGGAGAATTCTACTAAACATTTAAAGAAGAGTTAATACTATTCTTCTCAAACTATTTCAAAAAATAGAAAAAAAATATTCCAAATATATTGTACAAGGACAGCATTGCCCTGATACTGAAACCAGGAAGACACACAAAAATTAAATAAACAAATCCAGAAGTAAATAAAAAAAGAAAAGAAAAATGAAAGAAAAGTTCATGCCAATATTCCTGATGAACATAGATGTAAAAATCCTCAGCAGAATACAAGCATACTGCGTTCAACAATACATTAAAAAGATCATTAACCAAGTCAAGTGGAGTAGTGCGAGGATGTAACGATGGTTCAATATCTGCAAGCCAATCAATGTGGTACATCACATTAACAAAATGAAGGGTAAAACCATATGATTATCTTAATAGATGCAGAAAAAGCATTTGACAAAATTTAACATCCATTCATGATAAAAACTCTCAACAAAGTGGGTCTATAGAAAATATACCTCAACATAATAAAGATCAAATATGACAAATCTACAACATCATTCTTAATGGGGAAAAACTGAAAGCTTTTCCTCTAAGATCAAGAATAAGACAAGTATGTCCACTGTCACAAATTGTATTCAAAACAGTACTGGACATTCTAGCCACAGTAATTAGACAAGAAAAGGAAACTGGAAAAAATCCAAATTGGTAAGAAAATACTAAAACTGTCACTATTTGCAGATGACATGACACTATAAAAAATGTAGACTCTACCAAAAAAACTATTATAAGTAATAAGTGCTTTCATTAAAGTTGCAGGATATGAAATTAATACACAGAAATCTATTGTATTTCTATACACTAATAATGAATTAGCAGAAAGACAAATTAAGAAAACACTTCCATTTACTATTGCACCAAAAAGAATAAAATATCTAGGCATAAATTTAACCAAGGATATGAAAGACCTGTGCTCTGAAACTACAAGATATTTAGGAAAGAAGTTGAAGATGACATAAACAAAAGGAAAGAGAGCACACACATATGGATTGGAAGAATTACTGTTTTTAAAATGCCCATACTACTCAACGAAATCTACAGATGCAATGCAATCCCTATAAAAATATCAATAGCATATTTCACAGAACTGGAACAAATAATCCTAAAATTTGTATGGAACCACAAAAAAAAACCTTCAATAGCCAATGCACTCTTGAGAAAGAATGAAAAAGCTGGAGGTATCACAATTCCAGATTACACTATGTACTACAAAGGTGGAGTAATCATACCAGTGTGGTTCACACAAAAAAAGACATAGATCAATGGAACAGGATAGGTCCAGAAATAAACCACACTTATGTAGTCAATTAGTCTATGAGAAAGAAGGCATCAACGTACAATAAGGAAAAGACAGTTTCTTTAATAAATGGTGGTGTGCATTTAATGCACATACAAAAGAATGATACTGGGCCACTTTCTTATACTATACACAAAAATAAACTCAAAATGTAACTAAAGATCTAAATGAAAGACCTGACACCATAAAAATCCTAAAAGCAAATGTAGGCTGTAATCTCTCGGACATTGGCCTTAACAACATTTTTCAGGATATGTCTCCTTGGTTAAGGGAAACAAAAGCACAAATAAATTACTATGACTATACCAGACTAAAAAGCTTTTGCACAGTGATGGAAACCATCAACAAAATGAAAAGGCAACCTACTTATTAGGAGACGTTTACAAACGATATATCTGGTAAGGAGTGAATATCCAAAATACATAAAAAATTCATACAACTCAACACCAGAAAACAAATAATCCAATTCAAAATGGGCACAGGACCTGAATAGATATTTTCCAGAAGAATACCTACAGATGACCAGCAGCCACGTGAAAAGATGCTCACCATTACTAATCATCAGTGAAATGCAAATCAGAACCACAATAACACCTCACAGCAGTCAGAATGGCTAGTAAAAAAAACAAAAAATAAATAAGTATTGGTGACTATGTGGTAAAAACAGAACCTTTGTGCACTGTTTGTAGGAATGTAAATGGCTGCAGCTACTGTGAAAAACAGCATGAAGTTTCCTCAAAAAAAAAAAAAAGTAAAAATAGAAATACCATATGACCCAGTAATTCTGCTACTGGGTATTTACCCAAAGAAAACAAAAAGCACTACTTTGAAAGGATATGGAAGCAACCTAAGTGGCCAATGATAGATGAATGGATAATGAAAATGTGGTGTGTGTGTGTGTGTGTGTGTGTGTGCTCGTGCATGCACATACAACACACACACATCATGGAATAATACCCATAAAAATTAAATCTTACTATTTGCAACAACATGGATCGATGTATAAGATATTAAGTGAAGTAAGTGAAAGAAAAAGAAACATGATTTCAATTATATGTGGAATTTAAAAACAAACAAAAATAAAAACATTTGGGGCGACTGCGTGGCTCATTTGGTTAAGTGACTCTTGACCTCAACTCAGGTCTTGATCTAAGGGTTGTGAGCTAGAGCCCACTTTGGGCTCTGTGCTGGGTGTGGAGCCAACATAAAAAATAAAACTAAAAAGTTAAAACAATAAAAGCAGACTCATAAATACAGAGAACCAGTGATTGCCAGAGGGGAGGGGAGTGGGGGAATGGTCTAAATAGGGGGAAGGAATTAAGAGGTACAAAGTTCCAGTTATGAAACCAGTCACAGGGATGAAAAGTACAACATTGGAAATGTAATCAATAATATTTTATGTTGACAGATGGTGACCATACTTATTATGGTGAGTATTTTGGTAATATATGGAATTGCTGAATCACTGTTCACCTGAAACTAATATAACATGTTAACTACACTTCAATATTAAAATTGCATCTATATTAATCAAGGATACGGATTTGCAATTTTTTGTTCTTGTAGTGTTTTTCTCTGGCTTGGTATCTGGGTAAGGCTTGCCTTGTAGAATGAGTTTGGGAATATTCCCTCTGTTCAATATTTGGGGAAGATTTGGATAAGAATTGGCATTAATTCTCCTTTAAATGTCTGTTAGAATTCACCAGTGAAGCCATCTGGTCCCAGGGTTTTCCATGTTGTGAAGTTTTGATTACTGATAAGTCTTTTTACTCATTATTTGTCTGTCCAGATTTTCTATTTCTTCATGATTAAATCTTGGTAGGCTGTATGTTTCTAGGAATTTTTCTATTGCTTCTAGGTTATTCCATTTATTGGCATAGTCATAGTAGGCTATTAGGATTTTGTGTATTTCTGTGGCGTCCATTACAATTTATCCTCTTTATTTTAGTCTTTTTTTTTCTTAGTTAGTCTAGATAAAGGTTTGTCAGTTTAGGGGCTCCTGGGTGGCTCAGTCGGTTGGGCGTCTGACTTCAGCTCAGGTCACGATCTCGCGGTCCGTGATTTCGAGCCCCACGCCGGGCTCTGGGCTGATGGCTCAGAGCCTGGAGCCTGCTTCTGATTCTGTGCCTCCCTCTCTCTCTGCCCCTCCCCTGTTCATGCTCTGTCTCTCTCTCTCTCAAAAATAAATAAACGTTAATTAAAAAAAAATAAAAAATAAAGTTTGTCAGTTTAACCAGCTTAGTTCTGTTCTTTTCTATCATTTTTCTTGTCTCTATCTATTTCCACTCTGATCTTTGTTATTTCTTTCTTGCTAATCTTGGGCTTAGTTTGTTACTCTTTTTCTACTTCCTAAGACATAACGTTAGGTTGTTTGAGATAATGTTTTCTTAACATAATCATTTATTATGATAAACTTTCCTCTCAGAGCTGCTTTTGCAGCATCCCATAGATTTTGGTGTTCTGTATTTCCACTTTCATTTGTTTTATTTCCATTTTGATTTCTTCTTCAACCCATTGGTTGTTCAAAGGTGAGTGAATTGTTTTGTTTCCATATGTTTGTAAATTTTCTAGATTTCCTCTTTTGTTGATTTCTAGTTTCATACCATTGTGGTCAGAAGAGACACTTGGTATGATTTCAGTGTTCTAAATTTGCTAAGATTAGTAAGAGTCAATTCCCCTTTAGTCACTTTCCAGTTCAGGGATATTTTTATTCCCTGTTCTTTCTCCCAAGGAAATCTAAGTTGCCAAATACAAGTTCGCTTACGAAAAAGCAGCGTTTAGTAATATTGGAAGTGGTTTTTCTTAGTTCATTCTGTTGGCTGCTTCTCAGTTATAGATTGTCTTTTATCTGATCTTGGCCACTGGTCTCTCCCCTGCTGGATCTGCTGCTGTTGTACAGAATTCTATCATGATCTTTGTTTCATTTGCCTAAGATACATCCCTTGAAAATATTCTTATTTTCCAAACTTGAGAGTTTTCCCATTCTGCTGGCCATTTCAGCCACTCAAATATCACTCTTCAGGGGCAAAGCACAGGAACTCTCAGCAAGCAAGGGAGGCAGGATTCTATAAATTTCTTTCAAGATTGTTCAGTTTAAATAAATGTCCTTCATTACTACTCCATTATTCTGGTATCTAAAGAGAAGAATTAACTGGGAGTCTGCTCTTACATCCAAATATCTGAAGACCTGGTATTTAGAAGAGATGATGTATTATTTCAAACAGAACAGAACAACTGTGTTGCATCTTATCTGCCTTCAATCCCTAAGCTCCCACTGCATAGTTTTGTTTCTAATAGTCAAGTGTGACAAACTTTTTGCTATGCTGGACCTTAATTCTTGTTGTTTCTGAGTCTGGAAAGAATTCCTGTGAGACTGTCCCCTATTTAGAATTCAAATCTCAGCTCAAATGTTGCTTCTTCCAAAAAGGCTTGCTAAACACCTACTCTCAGAAGTCACCTAGTCACTCCCAGTGATTTCTTCCTTTTTCCCCTTAATCCTATTATTTCACCTTTCTTCTTTCTCAATGCACATATCTGGTGGCTTATTGACTTGTTTCCTACTTTTATTATGAGGTTAGGAGCTTTGTCCAGTGTCTCATTTGTCTTCCAAATATAGGCCAAGGCCTGACACATGATGGATAAATCGCTGCTTAATGAATAAATAACATAATGAATATACACATGTTGTTCTTATCTCTTATTTAGTTGTGACGATGGCATGAGAAACACAGTCAACTTCTGAGGATATGTTCAACTGTTCATATCCTGTGATATTCATATCACAGCTGTTCAACTGTTTATAATTCTTTATTCAATCAGGTATTTTGTATAAATAATGCAAGTATACTATACCAAATATGTTATGAATGCCTGATTGCAAATTTTAAAATAGGCTTTGTACCAGATATTACTTTAACACAGAATATTATTTTTATGTACCAGAGGAAATGAAATTTGACTTAAGTTAAAGTTAAGGGAATTAAGACATCTATAATGTATAACAAAGAAAAGTATTGCAATCTAGAAAATTAGATATTATAAAAAAACTATTTTACAAGTAGTTAAATTATAATTCCACTTTTTTTTAATGTTTATTTTTGAGAGAGAGATAGAGCTTGAGCAGGGGAGGAGCAGGGAGAGAGGGAGTCACAGAATTCAAAGCAGGCTCCAGGATCTGAGCTGAGTACACAGCCTGATGCAGGATTTGAATTCACAAGCTGTGAGATCATGATCTGAGCTGAAGTCGGGCTTAACTGACTGAGCCACCCAGGTGCCCCTAATTCCAACTTAAAAAAGATGTTTTATCTTTATTTTTGAGAGAGAGACAGGGTACAAGCAGGGGAGGTGCAGAGAGAGGGAGACATAGAACCTGAAGCAGGCTCCAGGCTCTGAGCTGTCAGCACAGAGCCTTACGTGGGGTTTGAACTCACGAGCTGAGAAATCATGGCCTGAACTGAAGTTGGGCATCATGAACTAAGCCACCCAAGTGCTCTATAATTCCACTTTTAAACGAAGTGACTTATCAGACTCTGCTATAAAAGGAAAAGGGAATATAGATATTCTGAAAATGAAACAAGAGATGAAAGAAACAGAATATAAAGAGTTACTTAGAGTTTAGAAAAGAAAATTAAAGTAGAAAGCCAAATATAGAATGAGTTTATTGTTCATAAATAGCTTTTAAGATTATAATAAAAAGCATTTACAGGGGAGATATTTACAAGGGACATACTCACGGGAGATATTTTAACAGAAATACTCTAGAAAGTAAGAACATTAATGATGATGTTAAACTGGAACAGTACTGTCATGTTATTTGTCAATTTTCTCATTAAAGTGTAGACAAGTGAGAAATAAAGACCTTGAAAAATTGTCAGTTGACAAAAAGCAGATAAAAGAGTAGTAATTAGAAAAATTTACCATATGCAAACCAGTGGGACCTGTCAGCCTTATTTTCTGTGATTTTCAAAGTATTGCCTTATGCACTTACCATTTTTGAACAGTCCTCAAGACATGATGTTTTACTGGTCGGTGTATGGAAACTCATTCAGTATTGAAAAGTGCCTGAAAGTCTATAAACAGCCACAGTGAATCTAATTAGAAGGAGAAGTCTAATAAAACACCACAGATCTGTTGCTATGTTGTCAGGTTTAAAACCTTAACAGTTTGGAAAAGGAAAGTATGAAAATGACCTTTGTACATGTTAATAAGTAGGTGGGCACTATAAAAACTTTGAAATTAGAAATATTTTTAAAAACCTTAAGGCTATAAATTTATTTTTTCAAAAATCCACACACTGTAAATAGCAGTAAATCTATATCTTACAAAGATTTATGAATCTTCCCTGTAACAGACCTGAAGACTGAATGTATCTTTAAATTTTATCTGTTTGCCCGCTGGGATGTGAAAGAGAGTTGACAAAGGAGACATGAGTGAAAAGATAATATAAATGAAATTTGAGCAAAAAGGGTGATAGGATATTGCGTGCCACATGAAAGGGAGTAACTGCTCTTCTTTGCTCAGCTTTCTGGTTGGATTTTTACCAATTTTATCTTTCCCAAAGTGAAAGGTATCTTGTAAGAATCAAAAGAATAGGGGCAACCATCTCCAACACACCACTTTCCAGGAAAGCTCGGCATGCAGGTCTACAAATTTATAACAAAACAAGCTTATTAGAGAAAGAGGAAGATCATGAAGTCATCAAGCTGTTAAAAGACTTTTGCCAAAGGGAAGCAACGTTTATTTGACTTGTGTTAAAGCCCTAATCACCAATGTGAAGATTATTTGGGGGTGGGGACTGTCGGAGGTAATTATGTTTAGATAAAATCATGAGGGTAGACCCTTCGTGATATGCTTAGTGTCTTATAAAGAAGAGACCAAAGGGCTTGCTCTCTCTTTCTGTCTCTCTCAGTCATATGAAGATACAATAAGAAGGCCTCCAACTGCAAACCAAGAGGGCTCTGACCAGACCCTGAACGTGCCATGGTTTTGGACTTCTTTGGCTCCAGAACTGTGAGAAATAAATGTTTGCTTTTAAGTCATCCAGTCTATGGTAATTTCTTGCAGCAGCCTAAGCTGACTAAGCCAGTCAGTGTATAAAATGGTAACACATTACTGTAGATATATGTGTACACACACACACACACACACACACACACAATTGCTTTTCCTTGCATAATATGATGAATTGTACATAAGTCCTTACTTAAGCTGCAATGGAAAGATGAATAAGAAAGGAGAAAAGACTTAACCTTTAGCAGTGGATATGTGGTTCATATCTTGACCAAATTCATTGACTTCAAACTTTTGTGAAACTAATCATCAAGAGTGTGTTAATAACTCACAACTAGTTTAGGTTCTAACTGACATCATTTATATTTTTAAATAAGAAATTTCATATATTATTTTCCTGCCTTATTGCCCCCTAAATATCCTTCAACTACCTCTCAATTAAAATTACAAAGTAAAAATCAAATACTTATTGGGTAGTTTTAGGACATATGATGTTAATTTTATGTGTCAACTTGGCTAAGCCCAGTTGTTTGGTCAAAAACTAGTCTCGATGTTTCTGTGAAGGTATTTTGTAAATGTGATTAACATTTATAATCAGTTGTCTTTAAAGAAAATTTCCCATGATAATGTGACTGGGCCTCATTCATTTAAAGGCTTTAAGAGCAAAACTGGAGGTTTCCTGCAGAAGAAGGGATTCCTCCTGAAGTCTAATCTAGAAAGCTAGCCTGAATTTCTAGCCTGCTAATCTGTTCTATGGATTTTGTACTCAAAATGTGAACATCAACTCTTACTGGAATTTCTATCCTACCAACCTGACCCACAGATTTTTAATTTACCAGTCTCCACAATTGTGTTAGCCAATTCCTTAAAATAAATCTACATATCTCTATCTGTATATCTGTATTACATTGTTTCTATTTCTTTAGCCAACACTGACTGATAAAAGGCTCAATGCTTTCCTAGGAACTCTGGGATATACTAACATTTATACACGTACAATTTCCTCCTTACTGTCTACTGGAAGGAGTACTTTTACATTACTTCAGCAGTAGTGCAAAAGCCTGGAGCCCAGAGACAGGAAGTATAGTTGTAGACTTTACTTCTTTCATTTAAAGAAATCTTTAAAATGAGTTGAAGGTAATGCTGTCACTAAAGGTAAGACTCTTATTAATAATGATAATGATGGAAAATTTAGAAATTAAATCACAGAACTGTAGCCCGGATTTGTGTGTTCCCCCCTATAAAACAAATTATCTTGGGGTGCCTAGGTGGCTCAGTTGGTTGAGTGTCTCACTCTTGATCTCAGCTCAGGTCATAATCTCATTTTGTGACTTAAAGCCCCACATAGGGCTCTGTGCTGGCAGTGCAGAGCCTGATTGGGATTCTGTCTGCCCCTCCCCTGCTCTCTCTCTCTCAAAAAATAAATAAACTAAAAAAACAAAACAAAACAAAAGAAATAATCTTTAGTAAACATATAATATATACCTATGAAATCATTAGAAACTTATAAGATCCTGGCATTTTTTGTTATCTTTTCTAATTAACATTTTTAGCAAATTTAGAGTTGTTAAAATATAGTACTTTTGTCAACTTCGCTATATTTACTTAACCTGTCAATACTAGTAAGGATTTCAGAATATTTTGAACAGTGGCTAAGAAGAATCAAATGATTTATGTCATAATTTTGTCTATCAGCAATGGGATAGTATGCTAGAATAATGTTATATATTATTTAACACTTCAAACACTGCTTATTCTAAAAACTCTCAATGAAAACATTATTAAAAAAAGCAAAAATTTAGGCTTCTCAAGGCATGAAAGAGGGAATGAAAATAATATTTAAAAAAATGATAACATAAAGGAGGGTGTGAGAAGTCCTCCCCAGTTATTGTTTCTAATAAATAAACTTGTATCACACTTAGAAGTTTATGAAACACTTTAACACATGTTTCATACATACCTATGCCATACAATAAGCTCAGCCAAACATGATTGTGTTTTCATTACAGTTGCCCCAATAGAAAACTCTATGAGAAGAAGTGGTTACTACCTAGGAAGTTTTCCCAACAAGGCACTGATCCACACTTTATTCTTCAAAAGAAAATGCTGTGGTGTTGTATGTGAGTAAATGTTTAGTCATATCTTAAAAATATAGCACAAAATAAAATTACAGAAAAACATCCAGCATGGAAAAAGAACTACAAAGGTTGTATGTTTTCCTTATTCCTTTCCTTATTTTTCCTTATGGAAAATAATATTTATTTATCAGCAGAAAGCTACAAAAATTATTACACTTTATGTCAATAGGGAAATATTAGGATCACATCGTACACACAATCAGTTCTTTTTTTCTTGGAAATATTTCCTAACTTAGCACTCTCATAGAACATATCTCTTGCACTCCAAGTTATTTCCTTTACCCAAAGGCTTTGTTTTAAAACTTGATTCTCTTGAATAGTAATTGTTTTCTCAAACAAGGCTTCTATCAGATTTGATATCCAGATCACCATCTGCCTGTTCATAATATTTTCATAGAGTATGACTTATTTTCTAAAGCTGAAATGTTAGGCACAAGCATGGAGGTTTACATTGTCAACATTGTCTGATAAACATTTTGTTAATTCTGCAGATATTTTCATGGCTTTTTTGTGTTTCTGTTCACAGTTCACATTCTGCTCTTCATTATAGTCAATTTTCATGAGACTTTTCACTTGTCAAAAGTCAGATTACAATGAGACTGACTACTTTATTCAGTTTTGATGAATGGGAATGCACTAAAGCTTTCTTACATCAACTTGTATAAAATCTTTCCAAATTGAGATCACTTAATCAACTATTAAAGAGCAAAATAGAAATTTTATCTTTATCCAGGAAGGTATATATTCTAGAAATTCAGGTAACATCATTCCTATTTTGTACTTCTAAAAGACCTTCAGTGTGCCATTAAATCATCTGAGGATGACAAGGCCTACTGCCTTCTATTATTCACTTCCAAAATATTTATTGTTTGCAGCATCAGGGAAATTTATAGATATTACGATGTTTCTTCTCCTCAGTCTCCAGTCTACCAAAGCGCAACCCCTGATAACACTTTTCAAACACATACTTAGAGATCAATATCTATGAATTCCAGAAAATGTGTGCAAATTTTGTATGCATGTGCATAGTTGTATTTTCCTGATAGTTTTATTAGATTTTAAGGGCGATGAATGATATTCCTACTTCCTCACTCCTACCAATTAATACTCATTTTTCTAGAGAACACAATTAGGTTGTATTATTAGCATATTAAAATAATATAATCCATCTAACTAGTTAATATGGCTGCTATAAAAATAACTTTGTTAACTTATTTATTGGAAACACCATGATAGAAACTTAACGGTGTAGATAAGAATATACAGTAAATTCTTTCTGTTAAATTTATACCAATTTAGATAGAGAAGACAGATATTTGGACATCTGCATGAGTTTTAAAAATGCTTTTAATGAGGCAAAAAGATATGGTCTAATAAACATTATACTTGACTCTTATACATTATATGAATTTATTTTTATGATCAAATTATACACTAAAAAGAAGAAATACTTATCTTGAAGATATTTAATATATGACTGGTTATTTTAAATAAATCCTTGCAGGGGATTCAAGTCCAAAATAATGAAATAGGAGGATCCTGAACTCACCTCCCATGAATGCCCCAATCTTTAGCTACATATGGAATAATTTCCTCTGGGAAAAAACAAAAAACAACAACAAAACAAGCCCAAGCCAGCTGAGCAACTCCTACATATTGTGTGAATGAGCGAAAAACCTACATTGAAGCCAGGAGAGGTTGAGACACAATCTTGCCCCTGGTATGGTAAACCAAATCAGGAGGGAACTCACAAACTTGAGCTTCTTCCTGAGAAGTGAACCCCACATTGACACCCCATCATTTAAGATCTGAACCTGCAAGATCTTTGAAAGCCATGGGGCTTATAGCCACAAGACTTACAAGACCATAGCAAACTGAGAAATGATTCTTAAAGGCTGACACATACAGCCTCACCCACCCCAGGGATGAGCACAATAGCAGTTGATTTAGAGCCTGAGCTAAAACATGTCAGTGTCCCATAGGGGAGTATGGGACATTCAGCCTAATTGGAAGCCAGACTTTCAGGCAGCACATCATATTTTTTTGTTAAGAGATAGAGAAAGCAGGGAAGGGACAAGGCTTATTTGTGTGAAAAGGCTTAATTGTTTATTTTAAAGCATCAGCCTGCAGGCAGGTATTTAAGAGCCTAACAAAATATTCTCCAAAGATAGAAGCAAGTGGGTGCCATCTTTGTATTTTCTTTCTGCCTACTACAGCTTGTTGGTATCTCCTGGAAGGAAGCTTGCACTCTGTTAAAGCCAATTTTTGTGGCTTTAACTCTGTGGAAGCCTCTAGATCAACTGGCTCTGGTGGGTAGTGGGGCTTATGTTCATGGGCCCCATAGGACTGTAACAAATGGAGTTTTTAAATGGCTACTACCACTTCCAAGGCACAGCAGAGGCATGGCAGAATGAAAATCCCAGATTTTCTATAATGAAAGAGTCTTATTTTTATAGTTGTGACCTGAAAATCAGGCTTCTTATTAAGCACACATCAAAGACTGAGTGTAATGTTCTCCATTGGAATACAGGGTGGGTGCTATTTGCCCTGTTCCTGTCCTGTGCTTCAGTGACAATATGTCCCAGAGGGGAGTATGTGCATGTGTCTTATGCCGTATTTGTTATGTCTGGTACCTTAGTCTTTGTGGCTGCTGCCCAGGGGACACCTCTTGATTTTCTGGCTTTGGTGGCTAGTGGGGCTTCTGTTCACTAGTTAGATGGGATGGTGGCAAAGAAAGAAACAGTTCTTAATTAGTTATCAACCCAGGACTCAGTGTTGAGGGAGGAAAAATACTCACCTTCTAGTCTTCCCCTGAAAGAGGTATTTGTGTATACTTTAAAAGGTACTGCGGGGGTGCCTGGGTGGTTCAGTTGGTAAATGTCTACTCTTGATTTCGGCTGAGGTCATGATCTCACAGTGGTGAGATAGAGCCCTGCATTAGGCTCTGTGCTGAGTGTGGAGCTTGCTTAGGACTCTCTCCCCACCCTCCTTCCCTCTGCCCCTCCCCTGCTTTCTCTATCTCTTAACAAAAAATAAAATGTGCTGCCTGAAAGTCTGGCTTCCAATTAGGCTGAATGTAGGTCATGACTGAGATACTCCCCTTTGGGACACTGACATGTTTTGGCACACTCTCAACTACTGGGAGACACTAGAAGTAAAGTGGGCTGCTTGCACAATTACAGAAGTTTGAGAGACAAATAAGAGATGGAGCAGCATCGAATGATAAGATTATTCTTCTACATAAGGTTAGTCCTTAAAGTCTTAGAGAGGTGGCTGTTTTATCTCGTGCACAGAAACCAACACATAAGAGTCCAGGAAAATGAAGAAACAGAGAAATTTGTTCCAAATGAAAGAATAAGATAACACCTCAGAAAAGGGCTTAGTGTAAGATCATGATTTACCTGATAAAGATTTCAAAATAATAGTCCTAAAGATGCTCACTGAACTTGGGAGTAAATTGAGCAACGTGCTAATTTCAGAAAAGCAATAGAAAGTATAAAAATGTACCAAAAAGAAGTCATAGAGCTGAAGACTAACTGAGATGAAAACAATCATAGAAGGGTTCAATCACAGACAAATCAGAAGAATAGATCAGTGAACGCAGACAGGCCACTGGAACTCACACAGAGCATGAAAAAAAAAGAAAAAAAGAGACAAAAAATGAACATAGCTTAAGGGATTTATGGGACAACATCAAGCAGAAGACATTCATAATTTATAGGTCCCAGAATAAGGGAAGAGAGAAAAAGGGGTGGAAAACTTACTGCAATAAGTAATATCTGAAAACTTCCCTAACTTTGGGGAGGAATAGACATCCAGAGTCAGAGTTCCAAACTGATAAACCCGAAGAGATATACATCCAGATACATTAAAATTAAAGTGTCAAAGTGGAAGACAAGAAGAGAGTCTTAAAAGCAGCAATAGAGAAACAATTTGTTGTGTACTTACAAGAGAACCTCCATAAGATTATCAAATTTTTCAGCAGAAACTTTGCAGCCAGAAAGGAATGGAATAATATATTCAAAGTGCTGAAAGGAAAAAATCTGCCAGCCAAGAATACACTACATCACAGTTCTTCAGAGTTAAAGGAAAGATAATGAGTGCTCCAGGTAAGCAAAAGTTCCAGGAGTTTATCACCATCAACTGACCTTGTCAGAAATATAAAAGTATAAAGCTCACTGTTAAAGATAAATATATGTTTAGTAAAATTTAGAAGAACCTAACGTTGTAAAGGTGGTGGTTCAAACACTTAGAGCTTTGAAGATTAAAAGACAAAAGTAGTAAAAATAACTAGAATAATTTGTTGGATACCCAAGATAAAGTATGTAAATTGTGACATCAAAAATAAGTGTGTGGAGGGTGTGTGTAGAAATGTAGAATTTTAGGAATGTGTTCAAACTTAAGTTATTGACTTAAAATAGACTGTTATAAGGAGGTTTATATAAGTTTCATGATAATCACAAAGCAAAAACCTATAATAGAAGCACAAAAAGAAAAGGAATCTCAGCATACCAGTACAGGAAACAATGTCACAAAGGAAGAGAGCAACGAAAAAAAAAAGATACCAAAGAATTATAATAGAGCCAGAAAGCATTAAAAAAAAGCAATATACATATCTATCAATAATTAACTTAAAAATAAATGGATTAAATTCTCCAAAAACAGAGTAGCTGAATGGACAAAAAAGAAAGACCCATATATGCTGTCTACAGGAGACTTACTTCAGATCCAAGGACACATACAGACAGAAAGTGAAGGGAAGAAAAATATATTCCTTACAATGGAAACAGAAACAAAGCTGGAGTAACTATACTTATATCAGACAAAATAGATTTTAAGACAAAGATAGTAATAAGAAACAAAGAAGGTCATTTCCTAATGATAAAGAGTCAATTCAACAAAAAGATGACATTTGAAAGTTTTTCTGCACCCAAAATAGGAGCACCTACATATGAACATTAACAGAACTAACAGGAGAAATGAACAGCAATAAAATAATAACAGAGGAATTTAATAGCCCACATTCATTAATGGATAGATCATAGAAACTAAAATTTGTTTTAAAAAACTGGCCTTAAATGATATGTTAGAACAGATAGGCATAATAGACAAACACAGAACATTGCATCCAAAAGCAACAAAATCCATACTCTTCTCAAGTGCACATGGACATTCTCCAGGATAGATCAAATGTTAGGCTACGAAACAAATCTTAATAAATGGCAGGAGAAATAAATCATATCAAGCATCTTTTCTGACCACAATAGAAATCAAAACTAGAAATCAATTACGAGAAAACTGAAAAAAATCATAAGTATGTAGATATTAAATATCATGCTACTAAGTAACTAATGGATCAAGGAAGAAATCAACAGAGAATCAAGAAATAACTTTGAGATAAAATATTAAAAAAATAAAAAAAGGGTGCCTGGGTGGCTCAGTTGGCTGAGCATCTGACTTCAGCTCAGGTCATGATCTCACAGTTGGTGAGTTCGAGCCCTGTATCAGGCTCTGTGCTGACACCTCAGAGACTGGAGCCTGCTTTGGATTCTGTGTCTCCCTCTCTCTCTGCCCCTCCCCTGCTCATGCTCTGTCTCTCTCTGTCTCAAAAATAAAAAACATTAAAAAAAAACTTAAAACCAAAAAAAGAAATAACTTGAAATAAATGAATCTATAAATACAAAATACTGAAACTTCTGGGATTCAGCAAAAGCAGTTCTAAGAGGGGAGGTCATAGCAGTGAATGCTTACCCCAAGAAACTAGAAAAATCTCAAATAAAACTTTATACCTCAGGAAAAATATGAGAAAAAGAACAATAAATCCCAAGTTAGAAGAAAGGAAATAACAACTATCAGGAACAAAATGACATAAAGACTGAAAACACAATAGAAAAAAATCAATAAATATGAGTGGTTCTTTGTAAAGAAAAAAAAATAACCTTTAGTTAGACTCCCCAAGAAAAAAAGAGAGGACTCAAATAGAAATAAAAGTGTGTTACAACAAATACCCACAGAAATTCAAAGGATCACTGGAGAGTAATCTAAATAATTATACACCAACAAATTGGACAACTTTGCAGAAATAAATTCTTAGAAACATAGAACTTACCAAGACTGGAAAATGAAGAAATTGAAAATCTAAACAGAATGATTATTAGTGAGGAGATTATATCAGTACTCAAAAACCTCCCAAGAATAAAATCTAGGACTAGATAGCTTCCCTGGTAAATTCTACTAAACATTTTAAAAATAATTAGTACCAATCCTTCTCAAACTCTTCTGAAAAATAGAAGAGAACACATTCAAACACATATTACAAGGACAGCATTAACCTGATACCAAAACCAGACAAAGATACCGTAAAGAAAGTAAAATTACAAGCCAATATCCCTAATGAGTTTAGATGCGACAATTCTCAGCAGAATACTAGCAAACTGAATTCTACAATAAATACATTTAAAGGACCAAACACCATTATTAAATGTGATTTATTCCAGGAGTGAAAGGATGTTTCAACATCCAACAAATCAATGTGATACACTATATTAACAAAATGAAGGATAAAAATATGATTATTTCAATAGATGTAGAAAAATCATATCACAAAATTCAGAATACATTTATAATAAAAACTCTCAACATTTGAGAGCTTTCTGGATATAGAGGGAACTTATCTTACTACAATAATGGCCATATATGACAAGCCTACAGCTAGCAACATGCTTACTCAGTGGTGAAGAGCTGAAAGCTTTTCTTCTATGATCAGGAACAAAACAAAGATACCCACTCTTGCCACTTTTATTCAACATAGTTTAAAAGTCATAGAGCAATTAAGCAAAAGAAAAATAAATGGCATCTTAGTCAGAAAGGAAGAATTAAAACTGCAACTATTTTATCATACATAAAAATCCTAAAGACTTCACCAAAAGGCTGTTAGGACTAATAAATAAATTCAGTAAAATTGCAGAATGTACAATCAATTCACATATCTCACCTGTGTTTCTATACATTAATAAGGGCCTATCAGACAGATTAAGAAAACATTTCCATGGCATCAAAAATAATAAAAAAGGATAAATTTCACCAAGGAGGTAAAAGACCTATACACTAAACTGGAATACACTGATGAAAGAAATTAAATACAACACAAATTGAAAGATATTCCATGCTTATGGATTATAATAATAAAATTAAAATATCCATGCTTTTCAAAGCAATATACAGATTCAGTGCATCTCTATCAAAATTCTAATGGCATTTTTCACAAAAGTAAACTATCCTGAAATTTGTATGGATCCAGAAAAGATCTTGAATAGCCAAAGAAATCTTGAGAAAGGAGAACAAAGCTGAGGAATCATGCTTCCTGACATCAAACTGCATTACAAAGCTATAGTAATCAAAAGAGTATAGTATTGTCATAAAAACAGAAACAATAGTGGAATAGAATAGAGAGCCCTGAAATAAACCTATGAATATATGGTTAATTTATGACAAAGGAGCCAAGAATATACAATGGGGAAAGAACAGTCTCTTCAATAAATGAGTTGGTAAAATTGGACAGCCAGATATAAAATAATGAAACTGGACCATTTTCTTACACCATATACAAAAATTAACGCAAATGGATTAAAGATTTGAACATAAGACCTGAAACTACAGAACTCCTAGAAGAAAATATAGGCATTAAACTTCTTGACATCAGTTTTGGTGATGATTTTTTTTTTAATGTGACACTAAAAGCAAAGACAACAAAAGCAAAAATAAAGAAATGGGGCCTCATCAAACTAACAAAATGAAAATGAAATCAACTAAATGAGAGAGATGTTTGCATATTATATATATGATGAAGTATTAATATCCAAAATATATAAGGAACTCATACAACTCAATAGCAAAAATAAATAATATAATTAAAATTGGGAACAGGACCTGAGTAGACATTTTCCATAGAAGACAATGCAGATGGTCAACTAGTACATGAAAAGGTGCTTTCAATGTCACTAATCCTCAGAGAAATGTAAATCAATACTGTGGTATAATATCACCTCACACCTATTAGAATGGCTATTAACAGAAGGGAACCTTTGTGCACCATTGGTGGGAATGCGTGTTGGTGCGGCCACCAAGAAAACAATATGGATGTTCCACACAAATGAAGATAGACCTGCCATATGATATAGAAATTCCAATTCTGTGTGTTTATGCAAAGTATATGAAGATACCAACTCAAAAATTTATATGTTCTCCAATTTTCATTGAAATATTATTAATAATAGCCAAGAAATGGAAGCAACTTAAGTGTCCATTGACAGATAAATGGATAAAATATATGTGCTATATATGTACAATGGAATACTACTCAGCCATATAAAAGAAGGAAATCTTGCCATTTGTTACAATATGGATGAAGTTTATGGCCATTATATTAAGTGAAAGAAGACAGAGAAATATAAATACTGTATGATCTCCCTTAAGTGTGTAATCCAAAAAGCAAAACAAAACAAATGCTCACATTCATAGATACAGAATAGAGATTACTGGTTGCCAGAGGAGGGGAGTAGATGGTTAGTGAAGGGGGTCAAAAGGTACAAAATTATAAAATTTTGTACTCGTGAGGATATAGTGTACAGTATATGATTACAGTAAATAATCCTGTATTAGGGGCCAACATGACAGAGAAGTAGGGGGATCCATACTTCCCGTGTCTCTCAGAGAAGTGCAGAAGCCAAAGGACTTTGAACCCCAGAGCCTGGGAAGAAAAGATACTGAATCTACCATGAAGAAAATGGGAAAACTGGAGAAAAGATAGGGTTACTCCAAGGAACAAATAAAACACACCTGGTGGAGGGTCCAAAATATCACTTTGAGTAGGGTAATAAAATGACCAAAGTCACAACAACAGAGAGCAAGTAACAATCTCTGAAAAAACACCTCCTGAAGGACCAGGCCCTGGAAAGTGTATGACCCTCCTTTAATATAGCAGTGCTCACAAGTGCAGAGTGCATAACAAGGTTTTAAAATTAATAAGGGACTGAAAACTAGCCAAAATGATGAAATGGAAGAATTCTCCTCAAAAGAAATTCCAGAAAGTAGTGAGAGCTAACGAATTGATCAAAACTAACTTAAGCAATATAATTGAACAAGAATTTAGAATCATAGTCATAAAATTAACTGCTGGGCTTGAAAAAAGCATAGAGGACAGCAGAGAATCTATTGCTACAGAGATCAAGGGACTAAAAAATAGTCATGATGAATTTAAAAATGCTATAAATGAGGTGCAAAATAAAATGGAGGTGGCCACAGCACAGATTGAAGAAGCAGAGGAGAGAATGGGTGAATTAGAAGATAAAATTATGGGAAAAGAGGAAGCTGAGAAAAAAGATAAAAAAATCCAGAAGTACAAGTGGAGAATTAGAGAACTAAGTGATGCAAACAATTGGAACAATATCTGTGTCATAGGAATTCCAGAAGAAGAAGAAGAGAGAGAGAAAGGAGCTGAAGGTGTACTTTAACAAATCATACCCAAGAACTTCCCTGATCTGGAGAAGAAAACAGGCATTGAAATTTAAGAGGCACAGAGAACTCCCTTCAGACATAACTTGAACCAATATTGTGCAAGACATAGCATAGTGAAACTGGCAAAATACAAGGATAAAGAGAGGACTCTGAGAGCAGCCAAGGATAAACGGGCCTTAACCTACAAGGGTAGACATTTAAGGGAAGTAGCAGACCTATCTACTGAAACTTGGCAGGCCAGAAAGGAGTGGAAGGAAATTTTCAATGTGCTGAATAGGAAAAATATGCAGCCAATAATCCTTTATCCAGCAAGTCTGTCATTCAGAATAGAAGGAGAGATAAAGGTTTTCCCAAACAAACAAAAACTGAAGGAATTCATCACCACTAAACCAGCCCTACAAGAGATCCTAAGGGGGACTCTGTGAGTGGAATGTGGCAAAGACCACAAAGGACCGGAGACATCACTACAAGCATGAAACCTACAGATAACACAATGACTCTAAACCCATATCTTTCCATAATAACACTGAATGTAAATGGGCTAAATGCTCCAACCAAAAGACATGGTTTATCAGAATGGATTAAAAAAAAAAAAAAGACCCATCTATTTGCTGTCTACAAGAGACCCATTTTAGACTGAGAACACCTTCAGATTGAAAGTGAGGGGATAGGGAACTATCTATCATGCTACTGGAAGTCAAAAGAAAGCTGGAGTAGCCATACTTATATCAGGCAATCTAGACTTTAAATTAAAGGCTGTAACAAGAAATGAAGAAGGGCATTATATAATAATTACAGAGTTTATCTATCAGGAAGCGCTAACAATTATAAATGTCTATGCACCGAATATGGGAGCCCCCAAATATATAAAACAATCACAAACATAAACAACCTTATTGATAAGAATGTGGTAATTGCAGGGGACTTTAACACTCCACTTACAACAATGGATAGATCATCGAGACAGAGAATCAATAAAGCAATATGGGCTGTGAGTGATACATTGGACCAGATGGACTTGACAGATATATTTAGAACTCTGCATCCCAAAGCAACAGAATATACTTTCTTCTCTAGTGCACATAGAATATTCTCCACGATAGATCACATACTGGGCCATAAAACAGCCCCTAATAAGTATAAAAGAATTGAGTTCACACCATGCACACTTTCAGATCACAGTGCTATGAAACTTGAAATCAACCATAGGAAAAAATCTGGAAAAGCTCTAAAAGCATGGAGGTTAAAGAACATCCTACTAAAGAATGAATGGGTCAACCAGGCAATTAGAGAAGAATTTTAAAAATATATGGAAACAAATGAAAATGAAAATACAACCATCCAAACGCTTTGGGATGCAGCGAAGGCAGTCTTGAGAGGAAAATACATTGCAATCCAGGCCTATCTCAAGAAACAAGAAAAATCCCAAATCCAAATCTAACAGCACACCTAAAGGAACTAGAAGCAGAACAGCAAAGACACCCCAAATCCAGCAGAAGAAGAGAAATAATAAAGATCAGAGCAGAAATAAATAATATAGAATCTAAAAAAATAGTAGAGCAGATCAATGAAAGCAAAAGTTGGTTTTTTTTTCTTAAATAAACAGAATTGATAAACCTCTAGCCAGGCTTCTCAAAAAGAAGAGAGGACCCAAATAGATAAAATCATGAATGAACATGTAATTCTTAACTACTAATCCCTTAGAAATACAAGCAATTACCAGGGAATACTATGAAAAAGAATATGTCAACAAAATGGACAACCTGTTATTAATGGACAAATTCCTAAACACCCACACACTTCCAAACTCAAACAGGAAGAAATAGAATATTTGAACAGACCCATAACTAGTGAAGAAATTGAATCAGTAATCAAAAATCTCCCAACAAACAAGAGTCCACAACCAGAGGGCTTCCCTAAGGAACTCTACCAGACATTTAAAGCACAGATAATACCTATCCTTCTCAAGCTGTTCCAAAAAATAGAAATGAAAGGAAAAATTCCAGATTCATTCTATGAAGCCAGCGTTACTTTGATTCCCAAACCAGAGAGACACCCACAAAAAAGAGAACTACAGGCCAATATCCCTGATGAATAAGGATGCGAAAATTCTCAACAAGATACTAGCAAATTGAATTCAACAGCATATAAAAAGAATAATTTACCATGATCATGTGGGATTCATTCCTGGGCTGTGGGGCTGGTTCAATATTCGTAAATAAATCAATATGATACATCACATTAATAAAAGATAAGAACCATATGATCCTGTCAATCAATGCAGAAAAAGCATTTGCCAAAATACAGTATCCTATCTTAATAAAAACCCTCAAGAAAGTGGGGACAGAAGGAATATAGTTAAACATCCTAAAAGCCATTTATGAAAAGCCCACAGCTAATATCATCCTCAATGGAGGAAAACTGAGAGCGTTCTCCTGAGACCAGGAACACGACAGGGATGTCCACTCTCACTGCTGTTGTTTAACATAGTGTTGGAAGTCCTAGCATCAGCAATCAGACAACAAAATGAAATCAAATACATCAAAATTGGCAAAGATGAAGTCAAGCTTTCACTTTTTGCAGATGACATGATATTATACATGAAAAACCCAATAGACCACCAAAAGTCTGCTAGAACTGATACATGAAGTCAGCAAAGTCGCAGGATACATAATTAATGGACAGAAATTGGTTGCATTTTTATACATCAATAATGAAACAACAGAACGAGAAATCAAGAAACTGATCCCATTCACAATTGCACCAAGAATCATAAAATACCTAGGAATAAACCTAACCAAAGATGTAAAAGAGCTGTATGCTGAAAACTATAGAAAACTTATGAAGGAAATTGAAGAAGATACAAAGAAATGGAAAAACATTCCATGCTCATGGATTAGAAAAATAAATATTGTTAAAATGTCAATGCTACCCAAAGCAATCTACACATACAATGCAATCCAAATAAAAATTGCACTGGCATTCTTCTCAAAGCTAGAATAAACAATTCCAAAATTTGTATAGAACCACAAAAGACCTCAAATAGCTAAAGTAATCTTGAAGAAGGAGATCAAAGCAAGAAGCATCACAATCCTAGACTTTAGCCTCTACTACAAAGCTGTAATCATCAAGACAGCATGGTATTGGCACAAAAACAGACACATAGACCAATGGAATAGAATAGAGACTCCAGAATTGGACCCACAAATGTATGACTGACTAATCTTTGACAAAACAGGAAAGAATATCCAATGGAAAAAAGACTGTCTCTTTAGCAAATGGTGCTGGGAGAACTGGACAGCACCATGAAGAAGAATGAAACTAGACCACTTTTTTACACCATACACAGAAATAAACTCAAAGCTGATGAAAGACTTGAGTGGGAGACAGGAAACCATCATCACCCTAGAGGAGAAAGGAAAAAAAAAAAAAAAAAACCTCTCTGACCTCAGCCACAGAAATTTCTTACTTGACACATCTCCAAAAGCAAGGGAATTAAAAGCAAAAATGAACTACTGGGACCTCATCAAGATAAAAAGCTTCTGCACTGCAAGGAAACAATCAACAAAACTAAAAGACAACCGATGGAATGGGAAAAGATATTTGCAAATGACATATCGGACAAAGGGCTAGTATCCAAAATCTATAAAGAACTCACCAAACTCCACACCCAAAAAACAAATAATCCAGTGAAGAAATGGGCAGAAAACATGAATAGACACTTCTCTAAAGAAGACATCCAGCTGGCCAACAGGCACATGAAAAGATGCTCAATATCCCTCCGCATCAGGGAAATACAAATCAAAACCACACTGAGATACAACCTCACGCCAGTCAGAGTGGCTAAAATGAATAGATCAGGAGAGTATAGACGCTAGATAGGATGTGGAAAAACAGGAAACCTCTTGCACTGTTTGTGGGAATGCAAACTGGTGCAGCTGCTCTGGAAAACAGTGTGGAGGATCCTCAAAATATTAAAAATAGATCTATCCTATGACCCAGCAATAGCACTGCTAGGAATTTATCCAAGGGATACAGGAGCGCTGATGCATAGGGGCACTTGTACCCCAATTTTTATAGCAGCACTTTCAACGATATCCAAATTATGGAAAGAGCCTAAATGTCCATCAACTGACGAATGGATAAAGAAGATGTAGTTTATATATACAATGGAATACTACTTGGCAATGAGAAATAATGAAATCTGGCCATTTGTAGCAATGTGGATGGAACTGGAGAGTATTATGCTAAGTGAAATAAGTCAGGCAGAGAAAGACAGATACCATATGTTTTCACTCTTATGTGGATCCTGAGAAACTTAACAGAAAACCATAGAGGAGGGGAAGGGGAAAAAGAGTTATAGAGAGGGAAGGAGGCAAACCATGAGAGACTCTTAAATACTGAGAACAAACTGAGGGTTGATGGGGGATGGGGGCAAGGAAAAAGTGGGTGATTGGCATTGAGGGGGGCACCTGTTGGGATGAGCACTGGGTGTTTTATGGAAACCAATTTGACAATAAATTATATTTAACAAAAAATCCTGTAGTATATACATTTGAAAATTGCTAAAAGAGTAGATCTTAAAAGTTCTTACCATAAGAAAATATTGTAACTGTGTGGTGGGTGATGTTAACTAGTTTTATTGTGGTGATAATTTCACAATGTACACAAATCTTGTTATACACCTGAAACTAATATAATGTTATAGGTCAATTTTATCTTAAAAAAAGCATTGCTAAGGCAAATGACTTCTTCACATGCAAAACACAAAGCTTACTACTTAAAAAATTACTGTTTAAAGAATAATTGAAATTCTTTGGTTAAGTTATGATTCAATCTAGAACATGCACTTTTTACATCAGTGCACAAAAAGTACCAGAATAATGTTTTAGAGTAGGTGTTTTATCTCATAATAATAATAAAAAAATGTTGCTCAGAGGGAGTAGCCACATGCAAAATGAGTGACAAATTTTTCATAGTTGGAGCCAGTATTTTTTATTTAGGAAATGTGATGTTTGAGGATTTATAATCTAGATGAATGATGCTTTGGCAAATTAACTGATCAGTTTATCAGAATATTCAAAGAGGCATCTCTTTGTGGAAAAAATGCTGGGATATGAGCTTTGAAGATGAATGGTTTGGTAAATGTATACACAGTACTAAAACATGTGAATGAGTTCTGTGTTTAGGTTTTGTTTAAAGATATGTTAGTGTATTTTGTTATGTAATGCATTTCTGACAGAGCATTTATTTTGCAGGATAGGCTAAACATTTTTTTTACTTTGAAATGGATAGGTTTTTAGAACAATATACTATTTAGAAAAAATAGAGATGTTCCAAAAGAGGCCTTATATATAACATTTCATGTTAATGTATGCATTTTGCAGCGTTTTGATAGTTTAGACATTACCATTGCTGGTGTACAGATTTTTTAAGGGTATTTATCTATTCTGGAGGCAGGGGTGGGCTGAGAGACAATCCTAAGCAGGATCCCTTCAGCGCAGAGCCTGAAGTGGCTGAATCCCAGGAACTGCAAGATCATGACCTGAGCCTAAATCTAGAGTTGGACACTTAACTGACTGAGCCACCCAGGCTCTCCTACATATTTATATATCAAAAATAATTTTATTCCATCATACTGAAGACAATAACACTGTCTTTCCACAGATTTGTTAACAGTACTCAAGTTTGGTGCACATATAAAGGAGGAATAAACCACAAGAACACTAATGAGTGCTCTCAGAAAATTTACCCAGAGTAATTTTCCTTCACAATATTTCCATTGGAGACAAGTGCTTAAATAGCAGCATCGTTAAAATCTTGTAGTTGGTACAAATGGAGCAATCCTTCACTTTTAAAAATTGAGTGTTTTATCATTTTCAGGTCCTCAGAATGCAAAGAAATAGGCTTATTATGTATCTCTTACAGTAAAGAAATTTATTTTAGATGTGCTTTCTAACTGGAATTCCCTTCTGAAACAACTTGAAACTGTAACCATTTCTATTTATTGTAATACCACCAAGACTGATAATTCCTCCTTTGCACAATTCTAATGCAATTATCATACCTCTGTATACCTATTTAAAAATATAAAATTAATTTCAAATTAAGACTTTGTCATGTGGATGTTTTCCTCTAGTTTTATTTTTTAGGGGGAGGGTTGATAGGGAATTAGAAGCTAAAGGGCCAATAATGTTAATGACAGAGAGGTAGCTGATGTATTTTTCAGAGGATGCTCCAGAATTTCTAGGAGATGTTTGGAAATAAGAGATTTGTTTTAAAGATTTGAAGCTGCTTACATTTTTAACATCTAGATTTTTGTTTTGTGGCCAGGGGGCGAAAGATGGGGATTTGGGGAGTGGCTAAAGCCAGTATCTACCTGTTTGAATTTTTTTTTTATGCAACCTTGAGAAAGACAAGGTATCTGAATCTCAGAACTGCAAGCTATGTAGAAAGGTGCTGGGAATTTTCAAGGGTGACTACAGGTTCAAGACAGAGTTTTCTGCTATGCTCTGGAATCTCTGGAATGACAGTATCATGATCTGAGATGAGTCCCTATAAATCTTCCTATTTGGAAAGGAGTTTGAGTATTTCTCTTCATAGTTGACTAAAAAATTCCCCAAAGATTTATCTTTTTTTTTTGCATCTTTTTTAGGGAGACCTAGGACATCAGTCAATAAGTTGTGTCATACAGTTACTAAGGGCATGTTCAGCATCAGAATGGTCAACTAGGCATATGTACTTAGCTTTAGTTTTCTCTCTGATTCTACTAAAATAAATTTTTGAAATTATGAAAATGATTCAAACAATCTCTATGAAGAGGAGAATTAGGTAGGTAATTCAACATTGGATGAGACATTTCAATACATTTCTGTAATAAGAAAAAACATAGCCAGTGTTTGAGGGGATGCAGGAAAATAATCTGTGGGTATAAGTGGGTAGTGGAGAAGGGACAAAAATGCGTGGCATTGCAACTCCCAAGATATTCTGCTGTGTGAAGTCCAGAAGACGGAAGTAGGCAGAACAGATATTTGTTAAAATAGTAAAGCAAATTGGGAGAAAGATAAGCTTTAATGTATACATTGGTGCTCCAGACTAAAAAACTACAATAATCAATCAGGAGGGGAAACTGTCCAAAGAGAAACATATTTTAGGGGACTGAAGAGAGAAAAAGAAAAAAAAAACAACAAAACAAATTTGGTGTGTTTGGAGGGATGGGAGTTGACACTTCATAGGAAGCCTACTCTAAAAGAAAACCTGTGAATTGGAATGCCTTGTCTGCCTCACACTACATATTCAGAACTCCTATCAGGTAGATAACATTAAAGAAAGTGATTTTTATGCATCCACCAGTAATGGAAAATTGAGGATCCCCAGGCATATAAAAATAAATAAGAATATAAAAGATCATGGCAATAAGCAAGTAGAAAAACAAAAATAATTCTAGAAGAAACTATTCAAGTAATTGGAAAAACAGTTTTTTTAACAGAGCTAAATTAATATATTCAAATAAGGATTATTTTTATGAATATATGAATAAATATTATATATAATTTAATTTATATGGTATATATATTTATATATGGTATAAATATAATGTGGTTATATATATATATATATATATATATATATATATATATATATAGTTTATGGCTTTTGCAAATTGAAAAGAAGATTGACAAGTTGAAAAACAAATCAAAATAAAAGGAAATACATTTTACAAATATTCCAGAATAGGAGTGCCTGGGTGGCTCAGTCGGTTGAGCATCCAACTCTAGATTTAGGCTCAGGTCATGATCCTAGGGTCATGGGATTGAGTCCCATGTTGGGCTCCATGCTGAGCATGGAGCCTGCTTGGTATTCTCTGTCTCTCTCTCTCTCTCCCCCTCCCTCCCTCTGCCCCTTTCTCCCACTCATGATTTCTCTAAAAAATTAAAGAAAAAAAGAAATATCCCAGAATATGGGATAGACAAACAAAATACAGTAGGTAGGTAATGGGAGAAGATAAAGGACATGGTGGGCCAATCCAAGGGACTGTTACCAGAAAAAACAAGTTTTCTTTGAAAATTGCAGAAGTGTAATTACACAAGAGGATTTCTCAAAGTTTAATGCATATGTTCAAAATTTAAAAATCTACTTAGTGCCCAGCATAATAACAGAATACCTACCTACATGTAATTATATCACTGTGAAGTTTCACAACGCCAAGAAGTAAGAAGAGATTCTAAAAATTTGCAGAGAGAAACCAAACAAAATAAAACTAAACTAAATGAAACTGAACAAGTTTTCTGTAAGAGAACAAGAACAACAACAACAAAAACAGACTGGTATGTGTTCTCACTGGGGACATTGGATGTTGAAAGACCAATGAAACAAATTATTAGTTAATACTTTGATTTCACCTTTGTTAAAATAATAGTCTTAAAGATATTTGATAGGCCTTGGGAATAAAATATTATGCTGGTAAAATACAGATATTTCAAGTCTATAACCTCAAGAGCATGCTAAAAACAGACATCTATTAATATATTAGACAAGTACAAAAGGGATCTTATTTAAATTGCAAAACATTATTTTTCACTTTATCTATAGACTGTTGTAGGAAAATAAGTTAATGAACTGTGTTAATCTTACTTGGGACTATAAAAAAGTTAACGTTTTTCTCTTAGAAAAATATCAGTCTTTTGTATCTAATTTTTATTCTATTGAGATACTTAAGAAAAACAAATGGTGGTTTAGCAGATTTAAATATAAATAGGATATAAAACTGATATTTTTTTGACTGGTACTATAGCAATATTAAAAAAAAACATAAGGAAACAAATTTTCACCTGTAATCCACACCTCAGTAATCAACTAATTGCTAATACATCATAAAGCTATTTTTAAGATATTATTGACATAATACCTTCACTTGACATGTAGGAAACTATTTTGGGATATAGCCCAGGAAAACTAAGAAGCAAATCAGATGTATTTGTAGAACTCAGTCACAGACCATCAGGATGCCAGCAGGTATACTGTAGCACCGGTCAATAATTAGTTCTGGATCTAATTAGGGAGAACAGTAGAAGGAAGGCAAGAGAATTCAGGACAGCAATGTCAGTTGGCCTATATTCTAAGCATCACAAATTGGAAGAACAAGAGGAGGCTTTCTGGGGAGGGGGGTCAGTGTGAAAGGCAAAGGGGGACTTAATAGATTATGTGATTTAGAGTCAGGATAGAAGTGTTCACTTAAGGTCATCAATTCTGTAGCTAGGTTACATTCATTAATAGCTCTGTACTTCAATTTCTTCATCTGTGCAATTGGGATGATAGGGTTATGGTAAAACAATTAAATGAACTCTTGTAAATAAAGCAATAAGAACAATGCATGACATAGGAAAACCAATAGTAAGAACTAAAGAAAAGATAAGGATATGATAAGAAAAACAAAGGGTTTATAAAAACTATGTGCAAGAAGGACTAATTTTCTAAAATATGGCATCACTTAGAAAGAATAACCCAAATTTTCATTTGATTTTGATCCTAGGTCCAATGTCACCTTAGAGGGCCAGACTTTGTTTTCCAATGGATAAATAAATGCTATCATTCTAACTCAAAACTTGACTTGATATTGAATAAGACTCATAACATCCTAAAGACATAAATACAAATTACTGGGAACTAAATTTTAGAGCAACCTTAAGAAAAATTAAGTTGTTGGAGAACACAAGGTAAATGTCACCATAGCAATGTAAAAGTGAAAGTAGATGTGTAGCTGAGAGAATGTGGGTGGTAAAAAGGACAAAAAAATAGTGTTGCTTATTAATATTCTTATCTGACCGAGTATTGAGCAAAAAGAAATTTTCATATTTTGATGGAGGTTCAGTTGTATTATTTTCAATTATAACTAATAGAAAAATTATATGTATACATAATTTCTTGTTTAAAGATAGAAAAATCCTTATTCATGTGAAGCAATGTGTAGATTCTCCCTAGAGTTCTGGCGTACCACATAATAATGATAATAACCTGAATTAAAGCCTCATTATCAATCCCCCACCCCCTAAAATTGTAATTTGTATCTTTGGCATAACTACAAGATGGAGAACATTGTGAACTTCAAACTACTTGTACATGTGAAAAATAAACACACGAATCCACTGGAAAAAAATTCCAGATCCCACACCTAGGGGTGATTGATCACAAGTGCATTCACTCAGAAAAAAAATCCCATACGCAATATGGAGTAATACTCGTAGTCAATATGGTAAATATGGAGAACAAATCTGATGTCACATAGATAATGTCCTCGAGAAATCAGAAGGAAGAAGGTTAAATGTTGTGAGGCCCAAGGGAACAGTATCAAAAAGTACCACTTTTGTGGAATAGCAGATAATTTGGAAGGAAGAAGCATCTTTTGGAAATTTGGTGGTAAAGATAAGGAAGAAAATAGGAAAAGAAATTATCCTGCTGAAACACAGCAGATTACATATTCATAAGTCACACCCTTCATTAATTTCCCACTGTACTGGTACTGTAATAAATTGTCATAACTTAGTGGCTTAAAACAACCCATCTTTTCTCTTACAGGTCTTGAGACCAGAATTCTGAAATCATTTTCGCTAGGCTAGAGTCAAGGGGTTATCACAGTATTACAGGACTGATTTATTCTGGAGGCTCTGGTGAAGAGTCTGTTTCTTGCCATTTTAAGCTTCTAGTGGCTGCCAGTGGCCTTAGATTGCAATTCCTTTCTTCAGCTTCAAAGTACATCACTAAAAAAAATCTGCTTCTATCATCACATTTCTTTCTGTTTCTAATTCCTCCTGTGTCTCTCTTATAAGAACCATGGTGATTACATTGGATCCATTCTCATAACCCAAGATAATCTCCCCATCTCAAAAGCCTTGATCATAAAACCCCTTTTTTTTCCATATAAGGTAATGTAGGTTCTGGGGATTATGACATGGACATATTTGGGTGCCATTGTTCAACTTATCCTCCCCCATCCCCAGACAAAAGAACACTATAAATAAACTTCAATTTACTACACCAATGGAAGAGAGCAGTCTTGAATTAAGAAACCTTGTTAGTCTTCCATAATTGCACCTGTGAATGCACACAACTGTTGTAGCTGGTCCAAAAGAAAATAAAATTAGGAAATGAACAGACGGTGGAAAATAACACTCATACAATACTTCAGAAAGAAGAAAAAAAACTAGGAAAAAAAGTATTTCAAATTAGGAAAAAAAAATTTCCACCAGTCACAAACATAAGACCGAAGAAAACTACACCACAGCATTCTAATCTGAATAAAATATATTTAAACAAGAATTTTCAAATATAAATAATGTCTTGAGTCAGAAAAAGCTCAGAGCGTAAATCTTAAAAACAAACAGAACAATGTAAAACAAGAATTAACCAAACTCAGGAAAAATATTGAACAAAAATACCACATCATCTTAAAAATGATGACTAAATTCCAACCACCAAAGAGACAATATGCTCATTTAAGTTTAATGAAGGACATTGAGGAGGTGCTTGAAAATCCACAAGAATGTGAGTATGAAATAGAAGAAAGTATAAAGGTCATAAAAAAAAAGACATTTATACATAGTATAGGGCTAAGAAAGTCTATAATACATATAATTAGAGTACCTGGAAGAAAAACCAAAAGAAAACAAAACAATGTGAAATAAATAATATATAATAATATCATCAATCTACACATAAAAAGGAATTAAAAAGAAAGCTATGAAATTAGACCAGATAAGGGAATACAATACCTATGTACACATACATAAATATAACACCATAAAATGGCAGAGATGGGACAAAAATATATAAATCCTATAAATAAATAAATGTAAATGAGTGTCACTCATTTATTAAAAGATTTTCAAATTGGCACACAAAATTCAGCTCTGTGTTGTATACACAACACCTATCTATAATAGAAGGATTCATGAAACCTAAAAATAAAGGCACAAAGGTGTGCTGGAAAAATAATTTAAACATCACAAAATTAGAGGTTGCTAGATATCAAACTTAGAAATTCAGGATAAAAACAGAAATGTGTTGAATAATACAACTTGAGCTTCTGAGAGCCCCAATTCATAATAACATTAAAATGTTACCTGTTATTTCTTTTTTTTTTTCCTTCCAGGTACTCTAATTATGTGTAATATAATTTTCTTAGCCCTGTACTGTGTATGAATGTCTTTTTTTCTGCCCTTTATACTTTCCTCTATTTCATCCACACATTCCTGTAGATTTTAAAGGACCTCCTTGATATCCTTTATTAAATTGTGAGTTTTGAATATCTATATTCAAAATAAGATAGCAATAATCTTCATAATCAGGAGATTCAAGAGGAAGTAAACAGAAACACACTAATAGGGCCTTAACTCACTCATGGTTAAATACAGGTCACGTGAACCAAATAATATGAACATAACGTCATTAACAGCATATCCTTAAAGTAGATTTTAAGGTCGTGTCTCAAATACTATACTCTATAAGAGAGAATATATCTTTTGCTTAAGTAAATATGCAACACTGACAGTTTGCCTATACATTATATTTTGAAGCAATATTAAGTTCCATGCTATAGAAAAGTTATAAACACTCCCTGATAAAGATGCAAGACTAGACAGTAATAAAGTAAAAATTCAGAAAGATTCTTTCACCTGGAAATTTGAAAGCTATCTATTAAAATACATTTGAATGGGGAGCTCTGGTCCAAGATGGAGATGTAAGGAGACCCTCAACTTCCTCCTCCACAGACACACCAAATGTACGCCTACTTACAGAGCAATTCTTCCTGAAGAAGAACTGACTGCCGGCCAAATAGTGTTTGCACAACAAAAGACAGGCCACATAGAGAATGGCAAGAGAGGTGGAGAGAGTAACAATGGGAGGTCCCCATCTCTGATACTGTGAACTGCAGTGGAGAGGGATAGTGCCAGAGACTATAAGCAGCTTTATCTATTCTGGGGCACTCAAAAAGAGCTGAGGTTTAAAGGGACAACTAGAATATAAAGGAACCAGACCTAGAATCCTGCCAAACAGCCATAAACAACTAGACATCTCTGCAGGTCTGAGGAGCTAGAGATCACAATGTTTTATGTCCTCCCTCCACCTTGATAGCATGGACTGGAACAAGGTCTGGGCTCCATAGCTGGCCTACTGCCTCAGTGAGACCTGGGCTCCTGACCCACACCAGCCCCAGCCATCCCATCAAGGCAGCCCCAGTGCAGTGCACACTACAGTGATCAGTGCTGATCAGTCTTCACTACAGCTCCAGTTGTCTTGCCCAGGTGGCACAGGCACAAAGCACTCTGGAACAGACCAAGGCTGTACTAGACTCTAGCTGTTCTGCCAGAATGCCTCCTGCACAGAGTGTCCTGAGACACCCCAGCCCACTCTCACCTCTGTTCCATCTACCTCACCAAAGCACCCCCTGTACAAAGCACCCTGTGATTCCCTGGCTGATGCCCACTCCAGCCCCAGGCACCTGTTAGTGGGTCCCCTACAAAAAGGATCCAAGAAACCCTGCCTGGCATCTACTTCAGCTTCACCTGTCTGGCCAGGGTTCCATCTGCACAAAGAACCCAGGACACCCTGGCTTGCAACCACTCTGGCGAGGGTACACTCTGCAGAGTCCCAGGACTTCCCTAGCCCATGACCACTTCAGTTCCAGCTATCCCACCAGAGCAGCCCTAGCACAGAGTGCACCAAGACCCCCGCAGCCCATTACAGTCATAGGTCCAGTCATCCAGCCACTAAGGGGACAGTCTACACAGGGGGTAACCATATAAAAGATCATTTCATCAAATTTATGAGAAGCAGAAATTATAAAAGGAAAACAATTCATGAATAAAAGCCAACATACAATGAAGGTAGTAGAGGAACACTTATAAGGCTAGTATGAAGGTTTAAAGACAAAATTACTAACATCATTTTATCTAAAAATCAGTTAGAACTCAAGATAAAAGTATGCAAATGATGACAACACATGCATAAAATTTGGAGGGGGTAATAAAAATGAAGTTCTTTTAGATAATGTGCTGGAACTTAGGTAAACATCAACTTTAGACTGCTGTATATTTAGGATATTATATATGAACATCATGTACCATAAACCAAAAGGCTATAATAGATAAATTAAAGAGATAGAGAGAGAGAGAGCGAGAAAGCCAAGCATAATAGTAAAGAAAATCATCAATCATAAGGAAAGAGAGCAAGAGAAGAAAGGAACAGAGAAGAACTACAAAAACAACCAAAAACAATCAACAAATGGCAATAAGTACATACGTATCAAGAATTGTTTTAAATGTAAATTGTGTAGCCTGCCAGCCCTGGGACCCAGAGCCCAGCCCATGGCCCAGGAACAGTGCTGAGAGCAGCCCCAAGAGCAATGCCATGGCTGGGTTGACTGCTACATTGACAACATCATGGTGGATAGGACCTGTCAGGACTTGGCCATTGTAGGCTATAAGGACTTGCACTCCATCTGGGCACTGTCATCTGTGGAGCTCTCACTTTCAACATTACTGTCACAATGACTGCTAAGACTTCTGCTGATAAAAAAAGGAAGGTGTTCACAGTGGTTTGATCAAAAAGAAACGTTGCAAAATGGCCTCCCACCTGTGGTGTTTCCAGTACTGACCTTGTCTGTCCCTTTCTCCCACAATTCCCCACTGCTTTTTGCACCCCTCTCCTTCCCATACACACACATACCCCATTTTTATTTTGGGGGCCATCACTCCACACCTGTTATGCTGCCTAAACCACAAAGGCTGGGGCTGGATGGAAAGAATTCTCCTACCTATACCCCTACTGTATGTGGTTGGAAAATGTTTTTTCTTTTTATGAATAAAAAAGATTCTGCTAACCAAAATATCAATCAATCAATACATACATACATAGTTTAAATGGTCTAGTCAAAAGACATAAGGGGACAGATGGATTAAAAAATTATATGCTGCCTATAAGAGACTCACTTCAGACCTAAAGATATATATAGACTAAAAGTGAAAGATAGAAAAATACATTTCATGCAAATTAAAGGGAAAAAAAAAGTTAGCATTAGTTGTATCAGACAAAATAGACTTTAAAACAAAGACTGAAAAATAGACCATTATATTACATAATGACAAAGGGATCAATCCAACAAGAGGTTATAACAATTATAAATTTCTTTTCACTCAACACTGGAGCAGCAAGATACATAAAACAAATATTAATACATATAAAGGGAGAAATTGACAGTAATGGAATAATAGTAGAAGACTTTAACACCTGACTTACATCAATGGTAGATCATCCAGACAGAAAATCAATGAGGAAACAGTAGCTTTGAACAACACTTTAGACCAGATGGACTCAAGAGATACACACAGAACATTCTATCCCAAACCAGCAGAATACATACTTTTTCAAGTACACATAGAACATTCTCCACAATGGATCACATTAGGCTACAAAACAAGTCTCAATAAATTTAAGGAGACTGAAATTATAGCAAGCATCTTTTCTTTTCTTCTCCTTCCTTCCCTCTTTCTTTGCAGAGACAGAGTGAGCAAACAAGCATGTGAGCAGGGGAGTGGCAGAGAGAGAGAGAGAGAGAGAGAGAGAGAGAGGAAATCCCGAGCAGACTCTGCACTGTTATCACAGAGCATGATGGGGGTCTTGAACCCATGAACTGTGAGATCAAGACCTGAGCAGAGACCAAGAGTCAGACACTTAACTTACTAAGCTACCCACACGGCCCAAAAGCATCCTATCTAACTACAGTGGTATTAAGATACAAATTAATTACAAGACAAAAAACTGAGAAACACAAATGTCTGAAGGCCAAACAAAATACTACTAAACATCCAATGGGTCAATGAAGAAATCAAAGAGGAAATTTTAAAAATACATGGAGACAAATGGAAGTGAAAAAACAAACAAACAAACAAACAAACAATGGTGCAATGTATTTGGGACACAGCCAAAGAATTTCTAAGAGGGAGGTTTATAGTGATATAGGCCTACCTCAAAAAATTCTTATGTCTCAAGAAACTAGTAGTAGAATAACAAACAAAATCCTAAGTTAGTAGAAGGAAGTAAATACAAGACCAGAGCAGAAATAAGTGAAATAGAAACTGAAAAAAATATAGAAAAAGTTAGTGAAACCAAGAGCTGGTACTTTAAAAAAGATAAACAAAATTATTAACCTTTAACTAGACTCATCAAGGAAAAAAGAGAAAGGATACAAATAAATGGAATCAGACATGGAAAAAAGTAACAATTGACACCACAGAAATACAAAAGATTATGAGACTACCATGAAAAATTATATGCTAACAAATTGGAGGATCTAGAAGAAATAGATATATTACTAGATACGTAAAGTCCTTCAAAACTGAATCAGGAAGAGATAGAAAATCTGAACACACAAGTTACTTATAACAAAGTTGTATTGTAACTCCCAACAAAAAAAAGTCCAGGGCCAGATGGCTTCATAGGTGAATTCTGCTAGACATTTAAAGAATTAATACATATTATTCACAAACCACTCCAAAAAATAAAAAAAAAAAAGGAAGGAAAGATTCCAATAACATTTTACAAGGCCAGCCTTACCCTGATACCAAAAAAGAAAAATACTAGCCAATATTCCTGGTGAAGATAGATACAAAAAATCTCAACAAAATATAGCAAACTGCATTCAACAATACATTAAAAGGATCATTCACAAATGGAATCTGTTCTGGGAATGCAAAGATAGTGCAATGTTCTCAAATCAACCACGATGCACCACATAAACACAATGAAGGATAAAAATCTCATGATTATCTCAATAGATGAAGAAAAAGCATTTCACAAAATGCAACATCCATTCATGATAAAAACTCTCAACAAAGTGAGTTTAGAGGGAACATACCTCAACATAATAAAGGCCATAAAAAAAACACAGCTAACATATTCAATGGTGAAACACTAAAGTGCTTTTTCTTTAAAATAAGAAAGAAGATGTGGATATCCATTCTCACAACTTTTATTCAATACAGTCAGCAGTCAGATAATAAATACATACATACATACATACATACATACATACATACTACAATAAAATAAAATAAAAAAGACATCCACATCATAAGGAAAAAGTAAAACTGTCTACTACTTGCAGATGATGTGATACTATACATATAAAACCCTAAAGACTCCACAAAAAAAAAAAAAAACAATTAGAAGTAATAAAAGAATTCAGCAAAGTTGCAGGATGCAAAATTAATACACAGATAAGTTGAGTTTCTATATGCTAATAACAAAGTAGCAGAAACAGAAATTAAGAAAAAATTCCCTTTACAATGCACCAAATAGACTACAATACCTAGGAATAAACTTAACTGAGGAGGAGAAAGACCTTTACTTTCAAAACTGTAAGACATTGATGAAAGACATTGAAGACAATACAAACAAATGGAAAGATATTCTATGATCATAGATTGGAATAATCAATATTGTTAAAATATCTATACTACCCAAAGCAATCTACAGATACAGTGCAATCCCTGTCAAAATATCAGTACCATTTTTTTACAGAACTACTCTATATAACCACAACAAATAGCCACAACAATCTTGAGAAAGAAGAACAAACCTGAAGATATCATGATTGCAGGTTTTAAGATATGCTACAAAGCTGGAAGAATCAGATCTGTATGGTAGTGGCACAACAATGGACACATAGCTCAATGGAACAGGATAGAAGAGAAATAGTCCCACATTTATATGGTCAATGAGTCTATGACAAAGAGGGCAAAAACATACAATGGGGAAAGACAGTCTCTTCAATAAATGGTGATGGGAAAACTGGACAGATACATGCAAAAGAATGAAATTGGATCACTTTCTTACACCATATACAAAAATAATTCACAAGTTCTGTAACTTTCTTACACCATATACAAAAGTAACTCAAAATGGATTAAAGACTTAATGTGATATATGAAGCCATAAAATTCCTAGAAGAAAACATAGGCAGTAATCTCTGACATAGGCCTTAGCAAAATTTTTCTTCTTATGTCTCCTCCAGCAAGGGAAACAAAACAAAATTAAACTATTGGTACTACATCAAAATAAACTGCTTTTGCACAGTGATGGAAGCTATCAACAAAATGAAGAGGCAGCTTTCTGAATGAGAGAAGATATCTATAGATGATATATCTGATAAGAGGTTGATATCCAAAATATACAAAGAATTTGCTTAACACCAAACAAACAAAAAATTCTAGTAAAAACTAGGCAGAAGACCTGAATAGACATTTTGCCAAAGAACACATACCATACAAATGGCCAACAGACACATGGAAAGATGCTCAACATCAAGAATCATCAGGGAAATATAAATCAAAACCACAATATATTACGCTACACCAGTCATAATAGCTAGTTTCAAAAAGATAGCGAATAACAAGTATTGGTAAGGATGTGGAAAAATAGGAGATCTTGTGCAGTTAGTGGGAATGTAAATTGGTGCGGCCACTGTGGAGAACACTATGGAAGTTCCTCAGAAAATTAAAAATAGAAAAACTGTGTGATCCAGTAATTCTACTAGTAAATTTACACAAAGTAAATGAAAACATGATTCACATATTCATATAAATAATTCATGTTTATAGCAGCACTATTTGTAATAGCCAAGATATGGAAACATCTCAAGTGCTAATAGATAAAGAAGATGTGAGATATATAAAATGGAATATTAGCCATAAAAAAACAATGAGATCTTGCCATTTGGGACACCATCGGTAGACCTAGGGGGTATTATGCTAAATGAAATAAGTTAGAGAAAGACAATAACCATATGATTTCAGTTAGTGTGGAATCTTAAAAAATCAAACAAACAAGACACACACACACACACACACACACACACACACACACACACACAGAAGCAACAAGCCTATAAATCCAAAAAACAAACTGGTGGTTGCCAGAGGGAAGGGTGGTGGGGTGATGGGTCTGTTGGGTAAAGGGGAGTGAATGGTACAGTCCCATCATGGAAGGAATAAATCACAGGGATAAAAGTGCAGCATAGAGAACATAGTCAATGGTATTGTAATAGTGTTTTATGGTGATGGTAATTACACTTGTGGTGATCATAACATCACATATAGAGTTGTGGAATAACTATGTTGTATGCTTGAAACTAATGTAACATTGTGTTTCAATTGTACTTCAATGAAGAAAAAAGGCAACTTTGTAGTTTTTTAAATGTTAATTGCAAAGTGGATCTGAAATCATTTCAATTAGCTTCCGTCCTCTCACATTAAAATCATATGGTTGTCTTAGACTTTGAAAGAATCTGACATGATTTTGTAACATCATGCATTGATAATATGGAAAATCTCGTCTAAGTTATGCACATCTTACAATGTTGATATAGTTCATTATTTAATATTTTAAAAGTACAGTTGTTAATTTTGCCAATGATTGCAACGGAAAAGTATTAAAGTACTGGGAAGTTGTCAAGCTCACAGTGTCAAATATAAATTTTCAAAAATTCTAATTTTCACTTGGAAGCTCTTATTTTGTCAGCCGCCATAAATACTGTTAGCTGTTTTCCTTGAAACAGAAGGCTCACTTTTTTCCCCTCAAAAACTGTTAGCAAAATATCCAAATTAAAGGTGAGGTGCTAGATGTGTTACTTTACTTGATGGGGGAATCCTTTCATAACATATACTTAAAAATTTTTTTTAAGTTTATTTACTTTGAGAGACAGAGCCAGTGGGGGAGGGGCAGAGAGAGAGAGAGAGGGAGTCAAGAGTATCCCAAGCAGGCTCCATGCTCCCAAGCAAAGCCCAATGTGGGTCTCAAAACCACAAAACCCGAAACTGTAAGATCATGACCTGACCTGAAATCAAGAGTCAGAGGCTTAACCCACTGAGCCACCCAGGTGCTCTATGTATACATTTTTTAAAATATCATACCACAGACTTTAAATATCTTAAAATTTTGTCATTGATATCTCAATAAAGCTTAAAAAACTTCTACCTAAAAAAAGTAATAAAAAAGAACTTCTAGAAGAAAAGGAAAATGCAAACCAAAATGTAGAACTTATAAATGATAATAATATAAACATTTAATAGCAACAGAATACATTTAAAACAGTGGACAGGAGAAAAAATAATGCTTTAAATACTCTATCAATGAAATGTAAAGAATGTAGATATGAACTAATTTCCAACTCAATAAAACAGAAAAAGTACAAAGTAAATCAAAAGGTCAAGATAGGATGTCTCAGAAATAAAAGAAGAAATTAATGAGACAGAAAACATAAAAATAATATAGTAAATAAATCAAAATGTTTTTTTAAAAAATAGACAAAGAGAATTGGGGAAAAACAAATATTTAAAAAATTACAAAGAAAAACTAAGTATACCAGCAGGAAATTAAGAAAAATTAGATATTCTGTAAAAATTTTTTTTCAAAATCTAGATGAAATAGATAATTTTTGGAAAAATACATGAATCAAATTTGATGATAGTGGAGGGAAAAATTAAACAAAAAATTAATGGAAGAGATAAAATTATAAAAAAAATACACCCTACAAAAATTTACCAAGTTCAGATGATTCACTGGGGATACACAGACGATTTCATTGGGAATGTTTAGTAACACTTAAAAGACCAGACAACTGAATTGCTATATAAATTGTTCCAGATTTTAAGAAACTGATACTTAAAGAATGGAGCCCTCTCATGTAAACTATAAACAAATCTTGGTTATGAATATTATGCAAAATTCATAAAGATTTATGAAAAGATTTATGCCAACATTCAGAGAATAACATATTGTGATTGAATCTATAATCTTGAGTAATACTTGTTTTTCTAAGAACTTCTCATTGTTGTTCAAAGACTCAACTGCCTCTCTGTAGTTGCTGTCCTTACAAATGATTCCAGGAAATGACTCAAAGGTAAACATATAGTGAAGACATCTTGAATGACATTTGAACTATAAACCAAGACCTGCAAATGAAACCTTTCTTCAGAAGAATCAACAACCATAGTGAAGTTCTGGACCATCTCTGCTGATCTCTATTACAGCTTTGACCAAAATCTGAACTAAAGAGAGGGGGAAAAAAAAAGAGACAGGAAAAGAAAAAGTACCCCCCCCCCCCCAAACAGAAAAGATCTTCACAATCCAGCCAAATTTATATGGGGATTTTGAGGGGTGTTTGTTCTGGAATTGTGTTGCCTGCTGAGGAAAGACTGGGTTGATTTTTGCCTCAGAAGATATTTGTGTTGGTTCAAAGGAAGGAGGGGATTCAAATTACCCACAAAATTTTGTTGACTAAAGTGAGTCTTACCACAGATCTGTTTGACTTTCAAAATATGAGGCAACTACTAATTGATCTATTTTCAGAAGAATGTTCACTGTAGTGATCTGTCGTTGATCAATTAAACATGAAACTCAGTTATAGTGTTGCTTCTCATGGTTCTATAACTTCCACTAATGAAAAGTTTTGAGTCTTTTTTGTGTTCATTTACAATCATTGATAAAGATGATCTTTTCTAGATCTATGAGAAATCATTATTTTTATCTCCTTGACTTTGTAGATCAGGAGATGTCCCCTTTTTAGCCAAGGGGAAAAAGTTTAATATTTTGTGTTTTCTATTTAAAAAGACCTATTTTTAACTATCATAAAGTTGGTTCTGTTGATAAGCACATAGAATTCAAAACATTTTGTGTCATGTATACCTTTCCAGTCAAGTATCTGTTCATCTTTCTTCATTCTTCAACTTTTAACATCTACTCATGAGACAATGTGGTTCACTTATGTTTCACTAAAAAGTTCAGTTTATTAATAACTATATGTTATTTCTTTTGGGGAGAGGCAGAAAGAATGTAAGATTTTACTTATTTTTCACTCAGTTAGATGGATTCATTTTGGATACATTAAGTATTTTTACCATTGTGTGGCGGAATAGAATATTGTGGCAGATATCAGTAAGTACCTACTTAGTATCTATTCTCTGTTCTTAAAGACAGACCCCCAATTTGAGTAGAGGTTCCCACTGAAATCCATGTAGTTCTCTTAGCCATAGTTGCCCAAGAGATATAATTCACATGTGGGGCCTTAGGAAAAGACCTTATAAATTGGCTGTCTAATGTCTTGTGATCATTTGTTATCCACATCTCCTTCCCTTTAAACCTTTTCTGCAATGGGGGTATGATGCTTGAAATGGAGAACCACTTTGTGAAGTGCATACTCAAAAGATGCTGAATAAAGGCAGTAGAAGGTGCCTGGGACAGAGAAGACATCATGATACCACTAAGCCAGCATTGTCTTCCTCTAAATTTGTTGTTAAGTGATAGGGAATAATAAATAAATTTTTAAAAAGCCTACTAATTTGTTTAAATGAAGTGCATATGTGTGTGCCTGTTATTTTTAACTAAATGCATCCCTAACTTTTACAAATATCTCTGACTAGACCCAGCAATATAACTGCTAGGAATTTACCCAAGGGATACAGGAGTGCTGATGCATAGGGGAACTTGTACCCCAATGTTTATAGCAGCACTTTCAACAATAGCCAAATTCTGGAAAGAGCCTAAATGTCCATCAACTGATGAATGGATAAAGAAATTGTGGTTTATATACACAATGGAATACTACATGGCAATGAGAAAGAATGAAATATGGCCTTTAGTAGCAATGTGGATGGAACCTGGAGAGTGTTATGCTAAGTGAAATAAGCCATACAGAGAAAGACCGATACCATATGCTTTCACTCTTATGTGGATCCTGAGAAACTTAACAGAAGACCATGGCGGAGGGGAAGGGAAAAAAAAAAAAGATAGGGAGAGAGGCCAACCATAAGAGACTCTTAAAAACTGAGAATAAACTGAGGGTTGATGGGGGTGGAAGAAAGGGGAGGTTGGGTGATAGGCACTGAGGAGGGCACCTGTTGGGATGAGCACTGGGTGTTGTATGGAAACAAATTTGACAATATATTTCATATTAAAAAATAAATAAAATAAATGCTATTACTATATCCAGTTATACAAACTTACACTTATTAATCACAAAATGATAATAAATTGCCTTATTTTATAGTGAGTTCACGTCACATAATGTGGACTGTGGCAAATATACTCAGAAGTTTTGTACTAGAAAAAGACACCAGGAAATGGATATTTCTACGATATACCTTTATTAATACAGGTTGCATACAACTTGATTTTTTATGTGTTTGAATATTTTGTGTTTCATGTGGCCAGGATGGTGTCCTTGGTCTGTACAGTGAAACAACAGAATAAAATGTGACTCATACTGCTTGTTTGGAATATATGAACAAAAACGTCAAGTAAACCTTTCACATTTCAACAGTGTTTTGGCATGATGTAGGCATAGGGGATCCAAATGGTACTACAGAAAATAATGATGATGTACTTTTTAGTGATTCTCTATGGAGAGGACATGGGGATCTATAGTCATAAAAAATTCAATCACCTTTTGAAACCAAACTACGATAAGAGATACAGCTTTGCATTTATTATCCTTTTACCGAGAGCCAAATTTACTTTATTAAGTGCTTTTGCTTAACCAACCTTAAAATAATTTAATTTTGATCATTAATTCCTTATTAAAATACTAAATATAACAAAAGAGGGACAGATTTGATTGAATATTAAGGAACCTTTTAATTCTGAGATAAAAACTTGCTGCTTCATCTTTTTCTTCTCATAAGAATACTCTCCCTGTTCATTATGTAAAATTAGTTACATTGGAGCAGTTATTTAGGCAAGAGCAAAGCAAAATATTTGTGTTTTTGTCATTGGACTAAAGTTTTCAGGCCTCCTGCTTCTCCAGGAATCCTCCAAGTTAAATTTATCTAAACATTTAAATGATCATCATTAAATATATAAACAAGCACTTAAGAAAATCTATTTCAAGAACCCTGGGTCTAACAGCCCATCACACGTTAGAGGGCATTATACTAACAAATGAACATTTACAATGGCTCAGGAGCACTCCTTCCTAAGATGATAATCATGCCACCACAGGTGTGATTTCAGTACCGCCTTGTGGCATTCAGAGCAAACTGTTGGGAGAGCAGAGTCCTAGTTCTGACTCTATGTGTATAGTAGCTCTTGGAAGTTGGGAGAGACTCATACGCTTTCTAGCTTTGGTTTCTAAAAAGTGAAAGAGGATACTGACATATGATGTTTAAAGTTTCACCCATATCTGAAAGGCAATGAAATTTACGGAAGGATGGTAGGAAATATTGTTTTATTCTTAATACATTTTCCTTCCAGGCCATGTTTGAGCTTTGTTGTTACCCCACTTTTCTGTGTCTATAGCACAAGCCAGTAGGGAGGGCATAAAGAATGTTGGCTTTGGAATTAGAAGACCAGAAAAGAACTAGACTGAGTAACAGTTTTACTGTTTACTGCCTGTGAGACCTTTATTAAAGCGATTAACCTCCAGGCACTCAGTTTTAAAATCTGCTAAATGGAGATTACTATTCTTCCAGATATAAACAATGGATGCGATAACTTTTGAAGACACCTATTAAAGTAGCTGGCACATTGTAAGACGTTAATAAATATTAGCCTAATTACAAGTTTACTTTAAAAACAAACAGATAAACTCTGACATGGAATACATTGGTTTATTATGACTCATTAGGAAGTTGCTCAAATGACTTTATCAGATTCCAGGATAGCAGGAATCTTGTTTGTTCATATTTTGATGCCACATCTTGAATTATGTTTGTCCCTAAAAATGCCTCCCTATTGAATTTGAATAATATTAACAGAATTGTACTCTGAAAGAATACGTGGGAGAGTTTGTATATTTGGATAGAAGATTACATATGATTTAGGGATGTGTAGAAGAATATTTTAAGAAGACTTGTGTCAGTGAGTTGAAGAAGCACATCTCAAAGGAAAGGAAATAACCCAACGTACATAAAGAAAATTGAATTTTTCTGGTTTATTTTTGATTAGCCAACTGGGTTTCAGGTTTTCATTAGAGGATAGAGAAGTTATTACTGCCTCTTGTGGTTTGAATTCCATATACATTATATAAGTCTAAACTATAATCAAGGGAAAGTCTTTTTTTTTTTTCTAACAAGTTCCTCAGAAAGTTGGGTGAGATTAAATGCCATTTTAAAATTTGTTAATTGTTTTTTTTTATGCTGTTGAAATTAACTCACTTTTGACCTTTTGCCATGAAACATAGTATTTATACTACAATATCTATGAGTTATCTGGAAAGTTTTCTAGCCTTATGTTAATTCCGTCGTCACTGTTATCAAATCTGCCTCTTCTTAGCTGGCAGCCTTTGTATTTAAATATAATTTACATATTAATTTTTATAATTACTGTGACACAACCAAATGTAGACCTCTGTGACAAAGTTTCTCTTGCTCACTGGTCTCCAAACATCAATGGAGTAATAGAACTAGTATTTTCCATACTAATCCCTATAGTTTGGTCATTATGACTACCTGTGCTAAGCCAACTTTTCCTGATGTTCTAGAACCTGATAAAGTCATTTGAACTACTTAGCAGTGACTCATAATAAACAAATGTATTTCACATCAGGGTTTGTCTGCAAATTTTAATATGTGACTTAACACAGATGAATACCAGTCCAGCCTCTTTTCCCCCTTCAATTAGTTACTATTTCCACTTTTAGGTCTAAAACATTATTTATTCTGGTTCACTGTGGGAAGTTTTTAAAGACTCATGATCTTATAAATGTTCAAATGGAACTTAAAATTGCTTTATATTGCAGCTTAAGTTAGATCAGATATTAAAACTGAGGGAGTTCATGCTTTATTTTTATGCAACTCTATGTTTTTCTATAGATACAAGATTAGAAGAATGCTATTCTTGTGAAGAATTATGTATCATGCCAATGTCCATTAAACTCTCTAATGGTTAAAACTTTTCTAATGTCCTCAACTAGATACTTGTGAGAGACTGGATATACAAACAATGGCCAGATCATATATCAGTATAGGACTCTGACCCACAACCTGTGATAAGCAGCCCAGGAAACCAACTCATTATCTAGAGTAAGCAGTACACAAACCATCCTATTATTTGTAAGTCAGACTTGTAGAAAGTCACACCACCATCTCTAGACAATACTCTGCAAAACCAAAGAATAGCCCCTGTAGCAGTTGGCCCCAAATAGTCAGGACTTGATTAATAATTGATAGCTTTCCTAATATTTGTCCTGCTTCCAACTTAATATCAACCAGTGAGAGCTAAATATGCACCCCTACACAAACACACATAATACCTCATTTCTAATAAGCCTGCTGATAACTTCCCTACATCAACAGCCTCCAATCAGGACACACCTGAAACCTTCCATTTTTCCTCCCATAAAGCTTTCCTACTCATCTGCCCGCCTTTGAATTTCTGTCAAAATGCAAGTGACAGAGGCTGACTCCCTTGCTAGAGTAAGCTCTGAATACAGCCTTTGCCTGCATTCATTTGGTCATTTTTTTTCTTTTTTCTTTCCATACTTGCTTAGCCCACATAAAGTAAATTTAGTTTAATACCTTTGGTGTGAACATTTTTATCTGTTAGGCTTTGTGCCAGGAATAAAGATGTGACAATAAACTAGATAAGTGAAGTTCATACCTTTACCCAACACACAATTGTCAAAGAAAATAAGCAAGCAAACAGAAAATATTAATATTATGGGTTGACTTTGAAGATAAAGATAGGCATAGGCTGTTACAGGAATACAGAGTGATATGCAGGGAGGATTGATTGTGTAGCTAAAAAAGAATAGTACATATATGATATGTTTTTAATATAAACATTTCACAAGCTATTTAATAAGCACAATCACCTCCTATATGTTTTACTTTTTAATTCCTCATTTACAATAGGATTATCTTTTCTATTATTGTGGCTTTATAATATTTGCAATATGAACACGCCTTCAGATTTGCTATTATGTTGATATATATTCAGCTGAACATATATTTTTCCTTCTGGATTAATGAGATTAGACACTTTCTTGAATATTTAATTGATGTTTCCTCTTAGATTCTCACATTTTTGACATTATATATGGACTAAAATGAAGATTTTTATAATTTTGACTTGGTAATTAGTGTTCTCCAAGTGTCTCACACCTAAATAAGACCATATAGTTTATAAAATATTCTTTGAAAAATATTGAGCATGCTATTGGATAAAAACTTCCTTCTTTTGGGGCTAAGCTGGGGTATCTGCTATCCAGTATTGCTAGCTTGCTGAATTCTTTTTGAAACTTGGACATTAAGTCTTAAAAAATTGTCCCTCAAAGTCTGTACTTAAAAAAAAATGAACTATACCTAAAATTTGAATTAACATAATTATGCCAAATTTAAAAACTTGTTTTTGAATAAGTTGATTCATAATGAATTGCAGCAAAGTCTAACATTTGCTCTTTCTCAATGACTATCCCACTTATGTCTTTTCATTTTTTCATTCTCTTTTTAGTAGCTGGACAAATAAGTTGCCTCAACTGGTTCATGTGATTCTTTTAGTGATTAGAAATCCTTCTTTCTTATTTAATTTATCTCTGATGACAGACTTGATTAATGGTTGTTAAGATTTGGGGATGTGCTAAGTGTGTTGGCAAGAAAGAGGAGTAGATGAGTAATTGCAAATGAGTAAGTTAAGGTAGATTTAAAAAAGACATAGCTTGGGGCGCCTGGGTGGCGCAGTCGGTTAAGCGTCCGACTTCAGCCAGGTCAGGATCTCGCGGTCCGTGAGTGCGATCCGTGAGTTCGAGCCCCGCGTCAGGCTCTGGGCTGATGGCTCAGAGCCTGGAGCCTGCTTCCGATTCTGTGTCTCCCTCTCTCTCTGCCCCTCCCCCGTTCATGCTCTGTCTCTCTCTGTCCCAAAAATAAAACGTTGAAAAAAAAAAAAAAGAAGACATAGCTTGATTGTGAATTTCAAGTGGGATTTTATAAAAGAGAAACAAAGAAAGAGAACCCTTCTTCTAGGAATATAATTTTCAGATATCCACTGAGTGTTTATTTATAAAACATATGAAAATATTAGGACACACATGTATTTTTAAATTAATTAACAAGTGGCAAAGCCTACCAGAATTAAGGAAAATCACTTAGAAGATAAGAAGTAATCACAGACAGCACTCCAAGTATATATCATGGTGACGAACCCCCCAGTGGTTTTGGAGTATGTGTGTAAAGTCAAGTGACATAATGCTTCCAAAGACTAAGTTTTTTTGGGGTATGGTTGTAGATAAACCACCCTCACTCTCAGGATGAGAAGCTAGTTAGAAGACCCTACACAACACATTAAAGTCAAGATTCTAAAAGTGCTACAGTCTGAGAAAAAAAAAAAAAGCTAGTCAGAAAAAAACTTACCCAACAGAAGCAGTTTATCATTTTTTCCTGAAAATTTGCTGAGCTTTGGATAGTAGTGACAGTGGTAATTTCAAAAAGACAAAACAACAACAGCAACAACAGTAACATCAACAAAACCTTTGTGTTTTTTTTTTTAAGTCACTAGCTTATCTTCACTTGGGTTTGGTATCTAAATGCCCACTATTTATATATTCTCCTCCCTCTGTCACCGGAAAACAACAGCAACAACAATTTGAAAGGAGCCTTTGTATATTACAGTGGCCCTTGTAGTATCATCGGAAAACAATAGAGAAAAGATGTCTGTTGGTACCTTTCTGTGGGAAGTCCCCCAAATTGAAATTAACCATTTAACTAAAATTAACAAAAATCACATAACACAAAAACGACAAGGCACATTTAGTAAGAGTCAGGAAAATCAGCAAATTTTCAGGAAAACATGATAAACTGAAATTTTTCTGCACTAACAAATCAAAGCTAAGCCTTCAAATCCAGGTGAACTGCCAGAAATGTAACTGCCAGAATGTAACAAAATTCAACATTCATTAGAACAAGAGAGCATAACCCATATTCACTGTAATATATCAGTTAACTTACCCAGTTTAATGTAAAATGAACAAATTATTAGATGTGTGAAGCAACAGAAAAATACAATGCATAAAAAGGAAACAAAAAGTAGAAAGAGATCAACAAATGACTCTAGTTTTGCAATTACCAGCTAAATACATTAAAACAATATATTAAAGGATTTCATGTAAAGGTGGGCAGAATTGGTGAAGAGAAATTTCTTCAGAGAAGAAATGGATTCTCTAAAAGAAAAGGAAATATAATTACAGAAATGGAGATTTCTATATTTGAAATAAAGAATTCATTGGAAGCAATTAAGAGCACTCTGGAAAAGAAAAAAAAAACTGAAATAAAACAAACAACATTGGGGTTAGGAGGATAAAGTCCAAAAAATATTTCTAAATCAAGATCCAAAAGGGATAATAGACATAAATAATAGCAAAAGCAATAACAGCAGATGTTTTTACAAAATTGTTGACAAATATTCACATATGAAAACTTTATAGTCATACTGTAAAGCTTATAGAAAATTTTAACCATAATCGGATATAAGAAACAAAGAAAAATGATTCAGATGAAAGTTGATTTCTTAAGGTCATCAATGGTATTCAGATAGTGAAGAAATAAAAATACTGCAGAAAATCTCAGCCAACTTGAATTGTGTATCAAGTAAAGCTGTTTTTCAAAAAAAAAAAAAAATAGAGTGCAAGAAAAGTGTGTAATTTACAAACAAGAGAACTTTGGTATGGAAAATTCTTAAAGGACTTACTCTGACAAACAACTGACTCCAGAAAGATTTAAGAGAAGAAAAGAAAAGAAAAGAAATAGGCTACTGGCAAATGTGTAGGTATATTCCAAGTATTTAGTGTATAAAAATATAACTTGAATAATGTCTACGTTTTGTTGTTAAAAATACATTAAATTCTGGAAATGTTAGTAGATAAGTGGAGTGAGAGAAGTGTGATTGGCATTATAGAGGCTTATGATCCTTTTATGTATTGAGCAGAGAGCAAACTTACTGGTAAAAAGAAGACTAACACTGAAATGTTAACATTTCAATGTAACTACTTAAAGAATAGAAATAAAATGTTTATTTTCCAAAATGGTAGAAAAGGAACTGAGGATCAGAATGTAAAAAAGTACATCAGTTTGAAACTATGCAATAACTGATAAAACATCCAGTGATAGAGCATGTCAGATAGAAATCACAAAATAAGATGATTTAAGTAGTGACAAATAGTCAACATAAATATAAATGGATTTAACTGTCAGTTTAAAAAGGCATAGATTAACAGATTGGGTAACACAAACACACCCACTCCAACTATATGTTATTATCAAGAGACACTAAACCATGAAAGCAGAAAAAGGCTTAAAATAAAGCATGGAAAGATGTACTAGAAAAATGTTAATTAATACCATGCTTTAAAATCTATTTCATTTGATATTTGTATTACCATCCAGAATCTGGTATTACAATACCAGATATTTGTATTACAATCCAGAATTACCATTCAGAATTGCAAGAAGCAATAGAAATTAGTATGTATTCATATCATAGGAAAAGTTTTAATTCACTGGAAAGATATAGCTATTATACTTTTTATGAACCTAATAAGGAAGCTTTAAAATAAATATCAGAATATTGCATAAGAAACTGATAAATTTATGATCATATTGGAACATATCCCAGCAGTTTACATAGCAGCAACATATTTATTAAAGACATAAAAGGTACAAAAATTAACATATGTGATCCAATTAATATATAGAATCTTCAGCCAACTACAGGGAGTACATATTTTTTTTAAGCATGTACAAATCAGTTATGAAATTGAGCATAAATCATGCATTGAAATGTGAGCCAACAAATCCCAAAGAAAAAATTTTATACAGGCTCAAGGGTTGTTTTTTTTTTTTTTAACCAAAATGCAATTGTTAAATCAAAAACCACAAAAATTACAAACTTTCATGAATCTACATACCATATACTTTTCTAAATAAAATCTGAGTCCAGATGGAATCAAAATGAAAATTAAGCTACCATAATGAAAAAATCTGCTTATCAAACTTGTGAGATGTTCATAAAACAGTAATTAGAGGGAAATTTGCCACCTAAGGTGCATATATTCAATGAGGAGAAAGGCTAAACAAATAAACTAAGAATATGCCTTAAGCATTTAGAAAATGAACACCACTATACCATACGTAGAAATTAGGGGAAAGAAGCATAAGAAAAAGTAAAGTAAATAGAAAATCAAGGGGCGCCTGGGTGGCTCAGTCGGTTAAGTGGCCAACTTCAGCTCAGGTCATGATCTCAAGGTCCAGTCCGTGAGTTCGAGCCCCGCTTCGGGCTCTGGGCTGATGGCTCAGAGCCTGGAGCCTGCTTCGGATTCTGTGTTTCCCTCTCTCTCTGCCCCTCCCCCGTTAATGCTCTGTCTCAAAAATAAATAAATGTGAAAAAAAATTAATAAAAAAAAAGGAAATCAAGATCGAAAAAGATTTTAAGATTCACAAAAATGTGGTTATTTGAAAAGACTAATAAAAGTGATAAAACTCATAGCTTACTCAAGAAAAGATAAAGCATAAATAAAAATATCAGAATATAAGAGATATAACTTTAGTAACAGTAATTTAGAGAAATTATATACTTTCTTAGAAAAAAGTAAATTATCAAGAGAAATAATTCCAAATAAGTCCTATAATCAATAGTAATCAAATCAGTAATTTAAAAAGTTTCCACAAAGAAAACACAAGTCAGAGAGTTTTGAATGTATATTGTACTCTATCAGACAATCAAGACATGGTTTTAATCTTTTACAAACTCATCAACAGGGAGTAGACAAAGAGGGAATAAAAATTCTTTAATTCTAATGTAAATTTAATTCTCAAAACCAGATGTCACAGCTGTCCCAAATCTTACTGATTGGAACATTAAACATTTCTTCTCTGTTTTGTGGGTCAGGAATCTCAGCGTTTGCTTACCTGATAGGTTTTGACTCGGCATCTCTCTCTAGGCTGCAAGCAAGGGGTCAGCAGGGGCTACAGTCACCTCAAGACTCACCTGGAGGAGTGTCCACTTCTAAATTGACTCCCGAGGCTGCTGGACGGCCCCAGCTGATTGTTGGAGGCAGATAACATTCCTTCTTGCTTCATGGTTCTCTCTGTGGGGCTCCTCACCACGTGGCAGCGGGTTCTCCCAAAGAGAGGTACCCGAGAGGAAGGGTGCACACTAGTAACCAAGACGGAAGTCACAATAATTTTAGGCGCTAACATTGAAAGTGCCGCCCTATCCCTTTTGCAGTATTCTACTCATTAAAAGTGAGTGGTAAGTTTGTCTAGTCTACAAAGGAGAGCGTCACTCATGTATGTCAATACCAGGAGGCGAGGTTTCATAGGAGACCATTTTAAAGGCTGCCTACCATACAGATGAGGAGATTGAGATTACACAAATTCATAAACATAGATGCAAAAATCTTTAATGAAAGAGTCACTAGATTGCATCAGTGTTTTAAACTGATACATCCTAACCAAATGAGGATTATCCAATAGTATAAAAGCCGTTTAAATAAAGTTAGAAAAAAAAATATTGACTACATTGCAATGTATTACATTAATAGTATAAAGGTGGAAAAAATGATTCATTGAATAGATGCAAGAAAAAAATCTTAAGTTAAAACACAACATCAACTCATGAGAAAAAGCAAATTAGATGAGGAGAGAACTTTCACAATCTTATAAACAATGTCAATCAGAAGTTTATAGCAAACATATTTGGTGGGGAAGTTTAAGAATAATTACCTGTAGAATTAAGAAAGAGACAAAGATAGCCATTATCATGGTATTTATTCAATAGTTCCCTGGAAGACTTAGGCAACTCAGTAAGAAAATAAATAAAAATTATAGACAGCAAAATAAGAAAAGAATTAATATTGCCATATTGTATCATTGTCCATATAGACATAAAACTACTGACAAATTGTAATTAAAAGTTTATTTTGTTAAATGTTAGATCAATATAAAAACTGTGTTTTTGACACCAGAAATAACTAGTAAATATAATAAAAAATAAGACTTCCCTTTTTTATTTATTTGCTGCTGCATTAGCAGACCTATGTTTCACATTTGTAATGTGAGAATCTTAGATTTGCTTTGGGGTGGAATGTGCTGAAAGGGAAGTGTAATCTCTGGGTGACCAGTCACACATTATAATGGGAGAGCATAAAGTGACACACAGAAATAAAGCAATGGTATTGGCAACCCATCTGGCACATCATGTGCCAATTTTTTTCCCTTCAGGAAATCTCTTTTTAGTGACTCTGAAGTTCAGTTTGTATTGGAGTTTGATTTGTGACTGATGAAGGCAGCTCACATCTGGGGTGCCAACAAAATTACCTGGAAAGGAAGAAAATCTGTTATCATATAGACCCACAACAAACTCTGATGTCTACACAAAGACCCTTGGCAGAGGGGTACTGATCCTTGAAGCCCAGCAACCTCTGCAATAAAATGGCTTAAAAGAGGAATAGAGAATGGGGTGTTTTCATTCCTTTGTTGGGTTTGATCAAGCTTGTGTGTAAATGGTAATTGATACTTTTAGAGGCATAAATGGCCCTGAAGCTCAGATTGAATTTAGGTTTTTGTTGTTGATATCAACTCTCCTGAGGATTTATTCATTAAAAACGGTTTCTTTCTTTACGTTTCACATAGTAAGAGATTCTGGGCCTGGTCTCAAAAACCCTCATGTTTGGGTTTCCTCTGTAAAAGACCAAAACCATGACTTGAAACTCACATACAGCCTGAATTGTCTTTTTTTGAAAAGGGGTTAATGAGTGTTAAGAAGAGTTGGCTAAATGGTTTTGCTGGGAAAGTTTAATATTTTAGAGCTAGACCATTGCAAATGGGATTCCCATGGTTTTCGCAATGCAGTTTTATTAACCTCTATACCGAGTTGAATAGTGACCCTGCAAAATTCATGACCACCTGGAACCTGTTAATGTGACTTTATTTTGAAACAAGACCTCAACAAATGGAATCAAGTTAAGATTAGGGTAGACCCTACGTCTAATATGACAGACGTCCTTTATAAAAAGAGGGAAATCTGTACAGAGATACTGACTGACACAATGGGAAGAAGGCCATGTGACAATGGAGACAAAGATTGGAAAACCAAAATTTGCTGACAACCAACAGACACTGGGAGAAGCCAAGGAAGAATTCTCCACTGCAGTCTTCAGAGGGAGTGTGTGGTCTTGCTGATATTTTGATTTTACACTTCTAGCCTCCAGAAGTGAGACAGAGATTTTTGTTGCTTTAAGTCTCTGCATTTGTTTTAGGAGACAAATATGGATTTTGGTACTGGGAAATGAGGTGCTACTGTAACAGATACCCAAAAATGTGAAAGTGGCTATATTAAGCACAGATATATTTTTCATTTGCACAAAGGGAGAATGTTCTCTCCTCTCAAAGGTAATGGGCAGAGGCTGAAAGTGTTTGGAAGCACATTATAGTAAAACCCAAACCATCTTGAAGGGGCCATTGGTAGAAACATGGGCATTAAAGGTAATTCTGGTAAGGAATCAAAGAAATGAACAAAGCTGCACAAAAGCTCCTAGCATCTTAAGGAATACATATATTTCCATAAACAGAATGTTGCTAGAAACATGAACATTAATGGTCTTTCAGGTGAAGTCTCAGACGGAAATGAGGAACATGGCATTAGAAACTGGAGACAGGCTACCATTATTATAAAGAGGCAGAAAACTTGACTGGATTGTTTTTTGATGTTAAATAGAAGGTAAAATTTGTAAGTGATTAATTTGGATATTTAGCTGAGAATATGTCTAAGTTAGGTATAGAAGATACAACCTGATTTCTCCTTGCTGCTTATGGTCAATTGTGAGAGGGAAGAGATAAATTGAGGAATGAATTGTTAGATAAAAAGAAACCAGTACTTGATGATTTGGAAAATGCTCAGCCTATCCAAAGAGCATGCCCTGGAAACAAGGCCAAGGGTGTAGTTGACAATACACTTACTAAAGTAACAGGCATGTGATTAGGCATGTGACTTATGGATCCAACAACTTTTTCAGCAGAAACCAGGAATAGGAGATGAAGTTATCTAGAAAGAATCTGTGAAGAACCCTGCTGATGGCATAGAATCCATCAACATTAACGGAAGACAAGCAAGGATTTTGAGAATTTTATACCAGCAGAAATACTACACTCTTGGATTAAAAGGGAAAGGAGTGGGATGAATGTCTGTTGTTTTACACCACTGATTTTGTTTTAATTTATTACAGCAGTCCAAGGAAATTAATATAACTTCTAAAGGAAAGAAAACTCCATCAAACAGTTATATACCTAGGGCAGGTATCTATAATGGAGGGGAGATGGCCAAGATTAGTTCTATGTGCCTCTGTGTTTTTTTGTTTTGTTTTTTTTAATATTTATTTATTTTTGAGAGACAGAGCATGAGCCAGGGAGGGTCAGAGAGAGAGAGGGAGACACAGAATCCGAAGCAGGCTCCAGGCTCCGAGCTGTCAGCACAGAGCCCGAGCAGATCTCACGAGCTGTGAGATCATGACCTGAGCCAAAGTCGGCCGCCCAACCGACTGAGCCACACAGGGGTCCCCCCTCTCTGTTTTTTGAAAAGTATCTCTAATGTCTTATACGTTGAGTTCAAGCAGAAAAGGTATGTATCTACCTATATATACATGTATATCATTGCATCCATATCTATATATTTATTCTTATAATTAAATCTACATTTATATTTCTCCATAAAAGAATAAATGTATAACATGGTAGAAAAAGAAGAAAAAATCAGGAGAACAAAATATACTGAGGAAGGTATCAAACAAACAAACCAACAGAGTTCAAGAACACTCTAGGTTAGATCACAGGCAGAAAGAGTAATTGACAATTTATTGCCTTTGGGTGCTATCTGGGCAAATTAAATGAATGAAGCCCATGAGATGCTTATATCTTAAACACATGGGAAATATTTTCCAAAATGCTTTCTTGTTCCATCAAAATAAATGTTCCCTCTTTTTATTGAGACAGTGGTATAACCACAGGGTCTTTGTAACAACTACTTAACTCTGTCTGCCACGTTAGAATAAAAGCAGCCATAGACTATATAAAGGAACAAACATGCCTTTTTTTTTTATAGAAAAAAGCAGCAAGCTGGATTTAGACCATGGACCATAGTTGATGAATCTCTGCTCTAGAGGATAGCAAAATTAATACTCTTGCTCTCTACCAGAGAGATATGTAGTCATCTATGCAATATAGTATCTGCCATTAAATTCCCATTACATTCAGTTCATGCGAGGCTGCATGTATGTGGAATATGACACTAGCAACCTTGCTAGGTAGCTTTCAGACATTTTTAACCCTGATTTTTTTACAAACTGCTGGCCTGGTGTATAATTCTGAAAGTGTTTGTTTTCTGTAAAACATCTTCATAGGATTTCCCACTAATAACAGAAAAAAGTTCAAGCCCCTGCTGCCCAACCTCCAGACTTCTTTAAAATTTCCTCCGCTTATGCCCCTTAATATATCTTGTTAAATTGAACCAGACCCTTTATGCAGCCTCCTTCTCTTCGGTCGTTCTTTTCCTGCCATTTTGAATTGTCCATATTCACAGCTAGCTGAAATGTCATTTCCCCCCTTTTTCAAGTGCAATTGTTCTTCATCGCCCAGGTAGATGTCTCTCTTGGTAGAACTCCCACAATATCTATTTTATTCATACTTTCTTAATGCATTTCATTATTGAGTTCTCCTTGTATTCTTTGTATAAACCATTATCTCTTCTATTATAATAAGATTTTTGAAGATAGGCTGGTGTTTGATTCATCTTCATCTGTTTCCAAAGCATCTCAACTAGGTGCCAAATACTTTTGTGTTGAATTAATGTACATGGGAAAACTGTGACATAGCTTTAATTAGAAGAGTAGATTTCTATATCATTTATGAACTTATTCTAAAACATCTTATTTTGCATAGAGCTTAAATCAGTCTTCTGGAGATCTTTTTATTCTCGCTGTAGTGATTTTACATATACAAAAATGCATACATACATACATACCCATATGTATTCTTTTATATTCTTTAAAAAATATTTGATTAAGTATGGGTGTCCCTCAGATGCCTGAGTGGCTCAGTTGGGTAAATGGCCAACTCTTGATTTCAGCTCAGATCATTATCTTATGGTTGGTGAGTTCAAGCCCGCATCTGCACTGACAGTGTGGAGCCTGCTTGGGATTCTCCCTCGCTGCCCTTCCCCCACTCTCATCTCTCTCTGTCTCTCTCTCTCTCTCTCTCTCTCTCTCTCTCTGTCTAAAAATAAATAAAGTTAAAAAAAAAGTATGGGGATTCTTAAGAAGAAATTACTTGCTTAGAATAAAGTGAGGGCATATTCAAGAACAGGAATGCTAAATATAATAATCTTGAGTTTTATCTTGATCCTTCATTTATCTTCTGGCTGATGATAAAAAAATTCCTTAAATTCTTAATTTCAGACTTTTTCTGTAAAAATAAATAATAACTACCTCATAGAGTTTCTATTAGGACTAAGGGCTTAGCACAGAAGAGCTACATTTTGTCACATCAATTAATTTTGGCTTTTGGTGTCATTAATCAATACTAAGTGGTGGCCATATATATAAAGAACATTATATATAGTACTGGATTTGTACACTCATCATTCATATCACTGTAATAATTTTCACTTTTCCAACAACTCAAGCTAGATTTTCATTTGTATTGATTTCTGCGCTCTGTGGTAACAGCTGTTAACATACTCCAGTAGCGCAACAGAAACAAATGCCACATCTGGCTCCTATGTGGTGTTGAGGACAGTGACTTCTAATTACACTAATATGTACAGAGGCTACAGTTTACTGAGCAAGTTAAGAAGAACACAAATTGTAATGTCAGCAGTACTATTTATATTGAGTGAAGACATTTACACCAGAATGCAAGAAATATTTAAGAATTGAAAATGGTCAGAATCTATTTTCAACAGAAACACCATAAATTTTCAGGGTGTGTGTGTGTGTGTTTTCCTTTTGAAATAAAACAGTATGAAATGCTTCTCTGGCTTCATCTTTTCATAAATTAAAGAAAAAATAGTTGAATTCATATTTAACAGATTAGAGTTATCTTACTTTACTTCATAAATATAAATCATCAATAAATAAAACACCACAGGCCACAGCAATAAAAACACAGTACATGCTTAAGGTCTGGAAAATTATTCCATTTTCCTGGTATACTTAGGCTTTTAATAATTCTTCTCTTTTCAAAGTTAATAGCATGCACTTTCCATTCCAAATGTGAACCCTTTCAGAATTAGGATTTTGATAGTCCAGTTAGTTTCTGGTTTATGAAACCACTGCCTCTGTGGGAACTTAGTTTTGGAAGCAATAGTAACAATCCATTGGTTGCTAACACAACCCACTACACTACACTCTTAAATCCTGAGACATACTTACTCATGTAACATTTGAATATTTAAGTACCAGCTTAGTATGTATCAGCTTAATTGTAAATCAGATTCTCTACCATATCAAAGCAAAAGAAGCTGTCCTAAACAGTGTAAATAAATAAATATTTTGTAAATTATTCTTACCAAGTAGCAGATTTTAAATAGTTGAGTTCTAAAAACTATTGCTCGTAAGCCAGACAGGCAACAGGTGCTGTTGTTATAATGCCTCTGGGTCTTCAGTGGAGGACTATCTGGTTAAACACAAGGGCAAGACAATAAATGACACAGTGAAATTGTAGGTCAAGCACCCCAAAGCTAGGTAGTATTCCAAAATTGAAGGAGTGGTGGCCTTTTATTCCAATGACTAAATGAACCACGTTAAATGATTGCAGGAGTGTGCTATGGACTGGGATCAAATATAAATGCAGTAGCCTTCTTAAAGTCTGTGGTCGTAAGAGTCAAGAGACCTCACGTCAAAAATAAATGGCTTCTGTTACAGATATATTTTCCTTTGAGTCCGAAGAATGAAAATCTACCTGATTGTCTCCATAATCACTGGCCACCTGCTTAAATGGCAGTCAAAAATTAAAAAAAAAAACCAAAAAACTGGAAAGTCTGAATGTCCTACAGACTAAGTACTTGGTCTTGCAGAATTCTTACCACTGTGGTCACTTCCATCTGGATTTTGTATTACAGTGATCCCAATGAAACTTAAGAAATTGAAGTTCAAAATAATTGTGAAAAAAAATTGTGTGTATATGAACATACAAAGATACAGAAAAAAAACCCCAAGATATTACTTAGCAAAAATATTTGCAATTAAATAATGTGAAGGAATATATGGGCATTTATCAATGTTTCAATTTGATGTTTAAAATATATAGAGAAGTGCCTGGCTGGCTCAGTCTGTACAACAGGCAACTCCTCATCTCAGGATCATGAGTTTGAGCTCCATATGGGCATAGAGATTACACACACACACACACACACACACACACACACACACACACACAGATATAGAACAAGCTTAAAGAATCATGTATTAAAATGAAGATAATCATTCACCTCTAGATAAGAATCCCAGTGAATTAAAAACAGTTGGAGACATTCGCATTTGTGTCATAGTTTTATTTTTTTATAACTAACATTTTAGCATGTATTCACACTGGTGGAGAGAGAGGGGGCAGAGAGACTATGCAAGAGAGTGTGGAGAGGGGAGAATTGTGCATAGCAGAAGAAAAATAAATAATAATATAGAGCAAGAGAATTATGACTGTCTTACAATAGTCACACTGATAGTAAGAGAAGTTCTGGGAGCTCAGTTATTGTAGGTTACAGAAGCCACACCTTCCATAGGTTTTAGTTTCTTCGTTAAGGACATAAGAGTTTTGTATCAGAGACTACGTTAGAAGAATTCTATAGTTTAACAGACTTTGGTTATATCTCACCACTTCCACTGGTATATAGCTTGGTTTGCTCAGCCAAATCTATTAAACAATTTGAGCTTTGTTTTGTTCAGCTATAAAGCTAGAATAATTTTATCTACCTTAAAGAATTATGACGAAAATTAAATGAAATAATAAATATTGGCTATTCTGGTGTAATTAACAGAGTATGTGGCATACAATAAATGCTGTTTGATGCTGGTGCCTCTTTCTTTTTCTGTTAACTTATATAATAATTCTACCATTAATATAGCAGACCTGTGAATTATCCTTTTGGAATGGTTCTTAAAAATTTTTTTTTAGTGTTTATTTATTACTGAGAGACAGAAACAGAGGATGAGCAGGGGAGGGGCCAAGAGATGGAGAGACACAGAATCTGAAGCAGGCTTAAGGCTCTGAGCTGTCAGCACAGAGCCCAACGCAGGGCTCAAACTCACAAACTGTGAGATCATGACCTGAGCTGAAGTCGGGCACTCAACCGGCTGAGCCATCCAGGTGCCCCGGTTCTTATTTTTGATTCAGTGAATATTTCTAGTCATCCCCTGAATGAAAACTCAGTCTCTTTCACCAGAGTAGTGGCAGGAAGTCAGTGCCTTCATCCTGGAATGTTGCCACTTACTTAAATGTGTGTGTGTGTGTGTGTGTGTTTAATAATCTCATCTAATTTTACCTTTTTTTCTATTTGTTATTATTTTTAAAAGTTATATGTGGGCCATATATATCATTGTGCAAAATATTTTTGTTAAATGTGTTATACATCTTTGCAGTGGATATAGCTTAGGCCATCACGCTCTGGACTTATTTCCCAGTTGACCTGAGTACATTTGTATTCCTTTTATATAGAGATTCAAACTTCATCACGCAGCTCATAAAAGATGAAATCCTTGTATGCAAGATTACCATGAAGCTTTGTTATTATCATCTTGTTAAAATTCTGAAATACTATATGTCTATAGTCCACCTGATCTTTTGTCCTAAAGTCGGAATCAGTAAGGGAATTGAAGTAAGTCTAGCATGTCTAGTGCCTAGCCATGACCACTCCCCTTTCCAAATACTTTACAGGCTCTTCTTTAATTAATCCATTTGAAGATTTCATTGGTTCCAGGTTCACTGATCTGCATTTTTTCTCTCATTTTTTGCCCTTTCAAAAAGTGAAATATCTGCATATCTTTTCTTTCACAAATTTCCAGGTAGTCATGATTACTTAAAAATTACTACCTAGGGGCTCCTGGGTGGCTCAGTCGGTTATTGGCTCATGTCATGATCTCATGGTTGGTGAGTTCGAGCCCCATGCTGGGCTCAGAGCCTGGAGCCTGCTTTAGATTCTGTGTCTCCCTCTCTATCTTCCCCTCCCTTGCTCGTGCTCTCTCCCTCTCTCAAAAATAAATAGACATTAAAAAAATTACTACCAATGCATTTAATTAAGACTTTAATTAATTAAGACTTTAATTCAACTTTTCTCAATACAATTGTTTCTATAGCTGAAGACTAAATTCACTGAAGAATATAATAAGTTTTTTTTTTTACTATCTCCTCAATAATTTTTAGCTTCTGCTCAGATTATACATTAATCATACCTTTTCTAGGCTGAAATTCTGCTTTTTGACAGAGGCAAGGGAAGTAAAATTCAGGTTTCATAACTCCCTCTGTCTGCTAAAGTTACTACTCCAAACCATGAGCGTACCTTTCTTTGTTGTTCTTACTCTGGTGTAATTAGCAATATCTCAACCTCACTCTCCTTTCTACCTTACCATTTTTATAAGGCTCAAGGCATTCTGGGTAGGCATACTTGACCCTGAGTACATCATACTTCCTTTCACAAAGGAGTCAATCTTTAAGCATATTCAAAGGTGTCTAGCATCTAACTCTACCTATAATCTACAATCAAATGCTTATTCCCTGAAAGTTATTAGAGATGTTGGTTACACTTTGTGTGAAAAAAAAATAGTCTTATGTAAATATGTTTTGAATGGGTAACTTTGAGAGGACTTGTGCATTTAAACTTGGGTATTTAGAGTTTCCTCAGCCAAACTGAATAACAGTATGTCTAAAAATATTCTAAGAATTCTGAAAGTAAAAATAAATAACCCCTGTCTTAAATAGTGTTTCCTGGGAAACAGACACAGACATGAAGATTGGCATGCCTGTAGTTTACTAGGGAGTACTTTGGGATCAATGTCTATTATGGAGTGAGGAAGGAAAGACTGGGATGAGTGGAGGTTATAATGTTCTGTAGGAAGCTCTGAATTGGAGATGTCCTTATATTAAGCAAAGTGGTCAGGATTTCAAACTCCTGGATTGACCTAAAACAAATGACAAGAGAGCCTCAGATGTATCTATTTGGTAGATACAAATAGAAGTATCTATTTGGTCAAGGGCAGTTTTTGGAGAATGAATGCCTAACTCTTAAGGGGTATCTAGAAAAACACACTATAATATCTACTGCAATTCACTTGTGCCACTAAGATCCATTTGCTTCATATAATAAATGGATCCCATCTTTGAACAGATTCTCAGGAATTCTGATGAGTCTCTATTCTCTGCAGAAACTTCCAGGAAAAAAGTTAGTGGGATAAACTATGAGCAGTTATCTTACTGCAGATGGTTTTAAGACTGCAACTGACATTTATCATTTCTCTCCTCTACTACTCATTCCAGAGTCTCCTCATTTCCATTTAGAAACTCTGATGGTCTGGGTGCCTTACTTGGTAAGCCCTCATTCCCGTACCCTTCTCATCATGCCTTTCTCATGCTGTATGTGCTATATTTGTCAATTTATGATAAAATCTGGGCAGGGGAATACCCATAGATGCACCTATGGATGGCAAACATATTTTTTCTTGGCCCCTTGGTATAATAGCAGCCTACCTTCTCCTGAAACATCAGGTCACAGAGAATCAATTTCAACTTGGACCCTGGGTCCAACAGTCCTTGAAATGTCAGGGTATTCTCTGTTACTTTTCATCCCCCCTCCCCCATGCACAGTTATGTGAATAAATTCCATCCCATGGGGAAGGAATGTAGAATTTCTACCTTATATGTTTGCTACAGTCTTGCAGGGTCCTTGTTCTTAGAGAATCATGTCTCTCAGTGAATGAATTCCAAGTATGAAAATTGACTCAAGGTCTTTGGGGATCTAAGCAACTGGTTATTCAACCTTGATTTCTTTTTATCATATAGCTTAACACCTTTGTTGATCATCTATATTGTTCCAAGGTTGCTGTGTTTTATTTTATTTTTTTAAAGTTGAAGATCTATTTGACTTTACTAAGTGATTCATGGATTGGACACCATAACATCTAGCAAGTAGAGAGGTATTCTCTGCTGTGTTCTATTAACCATGTCCATAACTGTGTGTCTTAGACTATCTTGGCTTCCATCTGACCTGCCTACCCATACAAATATTATTCCCAGTTATTATGCCTCCACTTGGCCTCTATTATTAGGGGGTTTCAGTTCTATAATATCATCTCCTACCCTTATTTCTAGCCTATAGAGGACAGCCCCTATTGAGATTCTCACTGAGATGTTTTCTCCAGAGCATTTCTTATTTCTGTGGTAAATGCAGTATCCTTTGGACTCTCTTATGGATATTAGTTGGCTTAAACTGTATATCTATTCTAGCATTCCAGCTTCTCTGAGCCAATGATCTTTTCTTCCATTCTCTACTGTGGCAGCTCTGGCATTTCTACTTCACACACTCTGTGTCATAAATCACTGCTTGCTTCCAAAAGCCATCCTAGCTGTGCATTAGCACTGTGTCCTGAGGCCTTATTGGGGCATTAAATCCTCATGGGAGAGTGGCCCATATTGATAAATTCTGATTTGTTCAACATTATATTCTGTTCTTCTTAATCCAGCACCCTTAGGATCCATTCCCAAATACATTCATTCTATTCTTGCTGGTACATGTACTGCAGCCCCTTTAGGTTATAGTTCCTTTCCTTCCATAGCACATCTGACATTTTCTGATCAAACTGTATTTGCACTTAATTCTAGTTATTAGTCTAGTGGCCAGGATATAAGATGAGGATACAATCTGAGGGGATGGTTGCAAGTTGTGTCTGGAGGGGCCTCTGCATCGTCTTCATGGAAGTAGAGGATACTAGTTTAACTAAGAGAAATGAGTCAGTTCTATAAGCCCAGAGGGTTCAGAGAGACTTAAGATTCAAACAGTTTCAAGTATGGTAATGCCAGTTCTTCTATCTCAAGTCTCAGGGTCTTACTCCTTCCCAATCTGGACTCTGGTTTTAATTTATTAGTTCCACTACTGTTAAAATAAAATCCTGGGCAAGATCTTTTAATTTTCTCTACTCTCTCGCTACAGAAGATAATAGTTTCCTTAATGAGATCCAAGAGGACACTGTCACCCTCATCATTTTATTTTCTTTTGCTGAAGGATATATAGTCCTTTAAAATAACCATCCAATTCCATAGTTCTTATAAGTACTTTTTTTCCCCAAACCTCACTAACACCTGAGATGTATTCTCCTTACCAGTACATTCCTCTATATTGGTATACCATCTCAACTTATCACCAGTAAAAGCTTCCACAGTTTCACCATTACTTACCACTATATGGTAAGAGCTACTGACCCTTTTCCTACCTGTGAGCTGGTCTTCATTGCTGGCTGACTTGCAAACTCCAGTTTAGAATCTGTTTCCTAGGAGAACTCCTGGTCCCAACTGATGTGTGTCAGATATCTCAGGAATCAGAATCCGTGAAGAGATGGATTACTCCAGTGTGCTCTCAGAAACAATACCTTGAGAGAGTGAGAGAGGCAAGATTGAAATGTAAGACTTTGAACTTCGGTACAAGAACAGAAGAGACTTCAGCCAGTCCCATAGTAAACACTGAAGTGGGATTGTTCTTCAGTGATGTTCTATGTTCAATCTTCAGATACAAGTTGCCCTCAGCACAGGGCATACGCTTAGACTAGGCAGCTTCCTTGTTGAAGGAAACTTTTATTTGTGAGCTGTCAGCTTGCAGCTCTCTAAGCAGCCGGGAGGATGAGTGTCTCAATGTCTAGGGGGTCATCTGGTTAGTACACTGCAGCATCACCTATCTGATCTTATGAAGTTTACAATATAGTAGGATAAAACTTATTTCCATGGGGGGGAGGGTGGGAAATGTGACATAATAAGGCAATATAGTGAAATGTTGTACTATGAATTGTATTTTCAACTATCATGAAAATGGTGCACTGCATGAAATATTTAGAATTCTCAAAAAAATGTACTTATAGCAATTTTAATTTGTTGACAGAAATTTTCTCTTTTACATTTACTTGGTTTTAAAAACTATTGAACTAATATTATCATGCTTTCAGTTTCATGAAACACAATACCCCAAATATGACTTAAATAATGTTCACATATATTACTTTACTGAACAGTAAAATGTGAGACCTGAATTTTATAGGGTTAGTGTAGAAGCCCAACCATATCAACAGGGACTAGGTCCTTCTATATTTTCACTTTGTCCTCAGTGACACTCTGAACACTGCATCTACCAAAGTGTTTCCCACATGGGAAGGAAGGGGATGGGGAAAAAACACCTGCCCCTCTTTTCTCTATTTATGCCAGAAATTAAAATTTTTCCTAAGCCCCTTATGCCCATTGTCAAGAAGTTTTTCACTTGATTACTCCTAGAGTTTCAAAGAGGGATGAGAATATTACAGTTGGCTCAAACCAGTTCATTAACTGCCTGGGACAGGGCATTCTGTCTCCCATTTCAACTAAACCGGCATCTATAAAAAAGGAAAAGGGGACACAGATGTTGAATAGACAACCAATTTCTTTTGCCACAGTTACTGGAGAGGAATCAGGCTCATGTGTACATCAGGACATTGAGGATGACAGGGTCACATTTAAGGAATGGCAGAAAAGTGGGTGTGATTGTATTAAAAATTTTTTTAACTCACAAAGGAACAATTCTCTAAAACATTGAAGAAAACATTGCTTTGTGAGAATTTAAGTAAATCTAATGTCTTAGTAATCATTATATGGCATACTGTTTATGATTTTGCATTAACTATACTCATCTGTCAACATTTCAATGTATGGCATATCAATATATCAACTTAAAATGATGGCAGGTAAATTTTCACTTCAATATTGTTTTTCCACAGTCAAAATATATTGTTATTTTAGGAAAATAATGGAGTATGTGGTTCATGACTGAGAGCATACTCTTCTTGATTTTCTCTGTCTTACCATACATACACACACATACACAGTACCACTGTCCTTCGATAAGGATGCAGCCTTTAGCTAGGGCATGTACATTTTAAAAGAAATAATTACCTTCAAATGTGGTTGTGAATGAGAAAAAATGACACCTGCCTCTTTGACTTTGTTGTGTCCCTCTTCTTACAGCTCTCTGACAGCTTAGTTTGGCTTTCTATCAGAAAAATTCGTAGACATATAGCATTTTTGGCTTCTGTTTTCTAATAACTCCCTGTATTTTAACACTGTTCTTGATTACTCTGATTTATTTAGGTCCAGTTCTTTGATTTGAACACTGAAGCAACACTCATTGCCATGTGACAGCTGGTTTCTCACGTATGGCCCTTTCTCAGTTCAGCTCACAGAGTTGCAGAGAAGTTCAAGTTCAATCTCTGTTAACTCTAAGATTTTAAAGTTCTTTCCCCCTACACTTAATCTTTTTAATAAAAAATATAAATTTTAGAAAGTAAACAATTTTCACAAAGTTTTATTTTTCCATAAATTAGTCTCTCTAAAAGAGAAATCTCTATGTGTATTTAAATTCCAATACATATATTCCCCAATAAAAAGTGATTGCTGTTTTGTACTTTTAAAATTTTTTCTCCTTCCAGGGTACCTTTTGAGAAGACTCCTTATATGTGACACTTTTTTAAAAGACCAATTAATAATTATAGTTTCATCTCATGATAATAAGATTAGTAAAATTTCTTTATTTGCAGATGACATGATTTTATATATAAAAAATTCTAAAGACTTCACCAAAATATTACTATATATAATCAATGAATTTAGTGAAATTATAGGATACAAAATTCTTACACAAAATCAGTAATGTTTCTATATAAGAACAACAAATTATCTGAAAAACAAATAAAGAGAATAATTCCATCCACAATAGCATCAAAACAATAAATACTAAGGGATAAATTTGGCCAAAGAGGTGAAAATCTCTACTCTGAAAACCACAAGACACTGATGAAAGAAATCAAAGAAGACAAATAAATGGAAGCGTATCCACATTCCTGGATTGGGGTAATTAACATTGTTAAAATGTCCATACTTCCCAAAGCTATTTATATATTCAGCACAATCTCTGTCAAAGTTCTAATGACAATTTTTACAGAATAGAAAAAAGAATCCTTGAAACTTATATGAAACCACAAAAGACCCCAAATAGCCAAAGCAATCCTGAGGAAGCACAAAGTGGGAGGCATCACACTTCCTGGTTTCAGGCCATAATATAAAACTGCAATAATCAAAACAGTATGGCACTGCCGAAAAAACAGACACGCAGACCAATGATACTCAGTGGAGAAAAGACAGTCTCTTCAATAAACACTGCTGGGAAAATTGGAGAGTCACATTTAAAAGAATGAAACTAGACCCTTATCTTAACACCGATTACAAAAATTATCTCAAAATAGATTAGACTTAAATGTCAGGCTGGAAATCCTAGAAGAAAACATAGGAAAAATCTCCTTGACATGGGTCTTGGCAATAATTTTTTGGATATGACACATACAGTACAAGCAACAGAATAAAAATAAACAAGTGGGAGTACATCAAACTAAAAAGCTTCTGCAGAACAGATAAAGCCATCAACAATATGAAAAGGCAACCTATGAAATGGGAGATAATATTTGGTAAGGAGTAAATTCCAAAGTATATGAAGAGCTCATGAAAATCAACAACAACAAAAAAGTTATCCAATTAAAAATGGAATAGACATTTTCCAAAGAAGATATATAATGGACAATGAGTACATGAAAAGATGCTTAACATCATTTATCATTGGAGAAATGCAAAATAAAACCACAATGAGATACTAATCACTTCATGCCTGCTAGAATGGCAAAAAGACAAGAGAAAAAAGTTTTGGCAAGGATATGGAGGAAAAGGACAGTGTGCACTGTTGGTGGAGTTGTAAATTGGTACAGCCACTATAGAAGATGGTATGGAGGCTCCTTAAAAATTAAAAATAGAACTATCATATGTTCAAGCAATCCCACTTCTAGGTATACATATGAAGGAAATAAAAGCATTATGTTGAAGAGATATATGCATCCCGTGTTATTTGCATATTATTAACATAATGAAAATAACCTAAGTATCCTTCAACAGATGAATGGATAAAATGGAGGACAGAAATGAATGGAGAAAATGTGTTTCATGTATATGTATTAGGCTAGTATTTAGCCATAAAAAAAAGAAGAAAATCTTGTCATTTGCAAAGACATGGATGGACCTTAAGGGCATTATTCTAAGTGAAGTAAATCAGACATAAAAACACACATACTGTATGACCTCACTTATATGTAAACCCTTAAAAAAAAACGAAACTCGTATGAAAAGAGATCAGATTCAATGGTTACTATTAGTAGGGAGCAGGGGATTGGGGAATTGGATAGAAGTGGTCAAAAGGTACAAGCTTCAATTATAAGATAAATATGTACTTGAGGTGTTATGTACAGCATGATGACTATAGTTACATTATTGTATGGTATATCTGAAAGTTTCTAGCAGCAAATCCTAAAAGTTTACATTGCAAAGAAAAAACCATTTTTTCATTCTATATAAAATGATGGATGCTAACTAAATTTATGTGGTAATCATTTCTCAATATGTGTAAGTGAAGTCACTATGCTGTATACCTTAAAATTCTATAGTGCTGTATGTCAATTATATCTCAATAAAGCTGAAAGAAAAAAAGTAAAAGGATTAGAATGAATAAGAGGAAACTTCAGGCATAAAAATTATTTTCTGTGTTGTATTTGTGATTGTGTGTTTCTGTTTCTGTGTGTATACTGGTTCAAAATATAAAATATATTTGTTATAGATTTTGATTAAGAAATTATGAAGTCACCAAAGTGATTTGTATATTAAATCTTTTCCAAGGCAGAAATAAGATAAAGGCATTTTTATTATATAATATCAGAATAATATAAATGAAGGATATATAGGAAATATCCTTATCTATCGTTTTTGAAAAAAATTTAAATGTTAACTAAAACTGTATGGAAAGTCTAAATATGATTTGAATCATAGTATGATAAACATTTTTTATCAGTTATTACAATGTATTCCAAAATTATTATAGCTGGTATATCAACAATATTACTATTGTACAGATACAAATATATTTAGTTTATGAAAGAAATTAAGAGTTAAATCAAAGACTGTTCATTTCTGGTCTCAGTTATATTTAAAATAGTGTGATCTAATTTTTAAGACCACTTTAAAAAATTAACTAGAATGCCTTTAAAGTACAATATTAAAGCTCTGTGGAAATTTTGCAGTATGTTCCATTAAACATACTAAAAATTATAAACCCTTACCTTTGTTTTTTTGGAACATGAAATAATATTATTAACTCTGCTCTAGTTTTGTCTTTCTAGAGAAATTATCAACAAATGAGTATTAATTACTTACAGAATATTCTTGACTACATATTTCCACGTATTCTTATATTGAGTCTGCAAGGTTACTTTCATAAGTTCTTTAAATGGAATTTATTTTGAGACGCTTAATTAAGAAAAGTATAAAAACTTGTCCTATATCAAATGAGTCAAAGAAAATGCCATATGGAGTTAATTATATATATTTTTTCATTTTATTTTAGACAATGATTCACAGCATGCAGCAATTTCCGCATTCCTTGGCAACCAAAGGATTATCTGGGTCAAAATGCCCATTTGACAAGAAGTCAATGTGGAATGAGATGCATTTTAGTAAAGATTTTCCTTTTTCCAAGGTTCAATGGGTAATGCAACTCATTAAAAGTTAATTTACTTTGTTAATTTAGTAATCAAATATGTAATTGTATTTACAGGTCAATAGATCTGAATTGAGTTGGTAATGGCACAGCTTGAAAGAATATGTACAGAACAGAAAAACTAAATCCAGAAATGAAGACCTGCCATGTTTCCTCTTGAATTCTACTGGCCATGTGCCTCCATTTCCTATTATAGTTTGCACTTATTCAACAAACATTCTGGTGGTTGCCTATGCTACGGGTGGAATGCAAAATAATAAAATTATGATTGCTGGTACACATCTTGAAATAATAGATATCCCTATTAGTACTTTGCATCCAGCTGTGATCTGAAAGAAATTGAACATGGTGTCTAATTGGGCTGACTGAATTTATTCACATATGATCCTTTGGGGTCTCCAGTCATGGCCACGTGTAACTTCATAATAGCTTATTATTCATTGTGTTTCTTTATAAAATTGCTTGAAGTCCTTTTAAAATGATATTGAAGAACACATCTTATTTTGTTTAATGATTTTCTTTTCATTTAGAAATAGCGTAAACTACTTGAACTTACATTTTCTTAGTATTTTGAAGACAACTTAGTTGATTTCTTTCTGCATTAGAGATAAAAGAATGCTGGCAAATAAACTTTGGAAGTCATGGATTTGCTAACAGTATTATCCAACAGTTTTTTAAAGTAATTGCATAAATGATGAATACAATGATAATATTAGAAATTAACATTGATATAGGGATACTTTATGTGAAAAAAATTCAAATAATAATTATATGCCAGGAAATTTTCTCTAGGAAAAACAAATTTCTAAACAATATTTCTGCTTCTAGAAATTCCTGAAAAAAAGGTGAACCTTGGCTAAAAATCCTATCACATTAAAAGGTTAAATTCAGTTTCAATATTGCTGATATTTCTTTGTGCTATTAAAAGGTTAGGGCACTTGGGTGGCTCAGTCAGTTAAGCATCTGACTTCAGCTCAGCTCATGATCATCTCGTGGTTCTGGAGTTCAAGCTGCAGGTCAGGCTATGTGCTGATAGCTCGGATACTGGAGTCTGCTTTGGATTCTGTGTCTCCCTTCTCTCTCTCTGCCCCTCCTCTGCTCATTTTCTCTCTCTCTCTCTCTCTCTCTCAATAATAAACATTAAAAAGATTTAAAATTTTTTAAAAGGTAAAGACATGGAATAGATGGCTTTTGTTTATCAGAGAACTTTAATAAGGTTTTACACAAATGTAGTTTAAACAAGCGCCTATTTTATGTTGGAGGGTATTGGCAAACACAAGCATTATGCATTTTAAGAATTAGAAATTTGTATGTCATAAGCTGATTCATAAATTAGTATTTGCTGTATAATATGCCACTCCAAAACCTAGGGGCTTAAAACAGCAACTGTTTAGTTCCTATTCTACAGATTGGTTTGAGTTCAGATGGTTATTTTTTCTGTAATATAACAGGTTTGTTTGATATTACCTGAACTCACTCATGTATCTTTGGTTAGCTGATATGTTGGGTAAGGCTGGCCTGTTTATGATAGCTTCAGGTAGGAAGGCTGGGCTGACTGAGACTTCTTTCCAGCCGGTCAACCTATGCAGAACTCCATTACACAGCCTCAACCCAACTGCAAGAAACAAAGCTGAAAAATCTACCTGTCTTTTGTGATGAGGAAGAGGAAAATAGAATTTGTAAAGCACATAGCATGAGTTCTGCTATGACACTTAAGGACATATTCTGGGAAACAAGGAAGGACGAGAGGGTCAGAACTTTCTCAGTGAAATCTAAAAGAGTGAGGCTGATATGGGACACAGCTGTGGTGCAAATAATATTAGGGAAACATACTGATGAGAATCAAGCAACAGCCTTAATCCAAAAAACCAGAGAGGGGAGATTAATGGATTACTAAAATTGTGGGGCCAGACCAGTTATTTAAAAAGTGATTAGGGAGCAAGTAAGTAGAGAGACAAGGTCAACATGTGCTGGGCCTGCCAGGTAAGAGAATCAAACATGGTAGACTGTATTAATTTTTGAAGATATATTTGATGTTCTCTCTGAAGCAAGATTATACATTCCCATGCTTTTAAATTCTGGGATGGAAATATAACCTGCATTGACCAATGAAATATGAATGCAAGTAACAGGTGTCACTTCCAGGCATAAGTGAATAAGTGTTAAAAGCCATTGTGTGTTTTTTTTAATGATGACTTTCCACCATTCTTTGAACATTAAAGCTGTGTTGAGATACAGACTCTATCAGCCTGATATTTTAAGTGACAGGGATGAACATATCCTCCTCACTATCCGGTAAACATGCAGTATGAGCTAGAAATAAACTTTGTAGTTTTAAGTCACTGAAATATCCAGGATGTTTGTAGTTTATCCCTTCCTGACTGATAAAGAAATTGAGACCAGGAACAGGTTCTTGATATACCAGAGAACTACAGTATGTGTATTGTAATCAGGTAATACACGGAAAGGATTCTATTATTGGGGGGTAGGGAAAGGTAATTCATATTATGCAAAAGTATAACATCCCCTTGGAAAGCAGCTGAGGTAGTTAATATTTCATACTTTTCCAAGAAAGAGGGAAAAACAAAAGAGACTAAGTATGTGGCTCACAAAAGTCTGATAAGCTCAAAATATCTAGCATTCCTTAGTGTGGATATACCAATAGACACAGTAGCTATTCCACTGTGGACAAAGAATTCTGCAATGAGGCACAAATGGATGATACACATAAATGACTCTATGTATCTCTTTGATTGCTATTATTCCAAGAACATAGCAAATGCCTGGAACATAGTGATGTCATCAATACTGTAAAATGTTTCTATGTCGTAATATTTTTGTCTTCCCCCCCAAAAAAGAAGAGATGAGACAAAAAAATGATATCATATATTAGTATTTATATTTGCTCTTTTCCTTTTTCTTATTTGTTCATATTTTTTGTTATCAATGGAATTAAAATAAATAAACCTTAATATATGCAGCTTTTGAGTCTTGTAGAATCTAGAAATATTTTCCCCTTAAAAAAACTGCCTACCACATACACTTTGGCTTCTCCAGAATGGTATCCTAGTAATAGGTGACATTCTTAACCCTGTTCTTCATTTATTTTTTCCTGAAATTCTTCCACGAATAACTTCTACATTATTGATAGTTTCTTAAGTTTTCTCATTACCTCCACCTCCCACCTCAGAAATTGACCACCACTCTTTACTCTATGAATGGAAAAGGTCTATATATATGGAAAGTCTATCATTTATTGGGTTTTCTATATAGGTCTCTTCCTGTTTTCCTTTTACCTTTGTCTTAAAAAAGTCTTTAATTAATTGTATGGTTTATGTTTTTTTTCCTTTTTTTCCCTATTCAAAATATCTTATCTTTCATTTATTACTTAAATAAATGGAATACTATTGTTTGTTAGAAATCTTGCTCTTATTAACTTCTTTTTACAAACTTTCTCTTATATGGAAACTCTGGTCCATCATTTTATGGACTCTTGAACAGGTGATTAAGTGCCTACCTTGCTTATTACTCTAACAGTTAAAAAATATTATTTCCATATAAACAGTAATTTTCCCCCTCCAAATACTCTAGATTTCTCAGTTTATACTTATCTCTGTATTGGAAAAAGTAGATATTTTTATATTGCCAACATTATGACTTTCTAAGTATTTTTTTTATTCTGCTGATTCATATACATCTTTTGTTAGTATATTGTATTCAGTTAGAATTCATATCCAGAAACATTAATTCAATCCTTTACTCTTATAGAATGGCTCTATCATCTGATACAATAGGATTTTTAACATGTTTTTACCCAGTCCTATTGAGATCTAATTGGTGTATAATATTATATAAGTTTAAAGGGTACAGCAAGTATCTATTACAAAAGGATTACTACAGTAGGGTTAGTTAACACTTCTATCACCTCACATAATTATATGTTAATGTGTATGATGAAAACCTTTAAGGTGTACTCTCTTAGCAACTTTCAAGTATGTAATACAGTATTGTTAACTATAGTCACCGTAAAACCCAAAACCATAAAAATTCTAGAAGAAAATATAGGAAAAACTCCTTGACATGGATCTGAGAAGCAAGCTTTTTGCTATGACCCCAAAAGCATAAGAAATAAAAAAAATAATAAGTGGCACTATACCAAGCTAAAATGCTTTCGCACAGCAAAAGAAACAATCAACAAAAGAAGATGGTCATCTATGGAGTTGGAAAAACATTTGCAAACCATATATCTTATATTAGGTTTAATATCCAAAATATGTAAGGAGCTTCATATAACTCAATATAAAAAAAATCTAATTAAAAAATAGGCAGAGTGTCTGAGTAAAACATTTTTCCGAAGAAGGTAATAAATGGCCCATAGGCACATGAAAGGATACTCAACATCACTAATCATCAAGGAAATATGATTCAAAACTAGAGATATCACTCACACTTTTTAGAATGATTATCAAGAAGACAAAATATAACAAGTGTGGGCAAGAATTTAAGAAAAAAAAAACAGGGTCTCTTGTGCATGTTGGTAGGAATGTAAATTTTTGCAGCCACTATGGAAAACAGTATGAAGGTGCCTCAGAGAATTAAAAATAGAACTACCACATGATCCAGCAATCCCACTTCTGAGTATATATCTATAGGAAATAAGGATCTTGAAGTGGTATCTGCATTCCCATGTTCACAGAAGCATTATTCATAATACCAAGGTATTAAAAAAAATATGAGTGTTTGTATGTATATATGTTATATATGGATAGTTATTCAGCCATGAGAAGGAAGAAATTCCTGCCTTTTGTGACAACATAGATGGACCTGAGGATACCAAGTAAAATAAATCAACAGAAAAGGACAAGAACTATATGATCTCACTTTTATGTGAAATCTAAAAACAGCTGAACTTCTAGAAACAAGAGAGTAGAATAGTGGTTGCCAGGCACAAGGGGCTAGGAAGTGAAAATGGGGAAATTTGGTCAAAGGGTGCAAACTTCCAGTTATGTGATGAAACGTTCTGGCAGTCCAATGCATGAGATGTTGACTACGATAGGATTTTATTTACTTTTCATCCTCTTCTAGATTCAGCTTAAATGCCTTTTCAGTACTAAAACAGTCTTAAGTGTAGAAATGACATCATATATTTAAAGAGATTTTCTTTCTCATCTGCTTTTGATGGCATACAAATTTAGAACCCTGATATTTTCCATCCTGGCTCCTGACATTTGATAAAAAAATATTTTTATGTATATTCCCAGTATCTATCTATATCTATCTAATCTATCTATCTATCTATCTATCTATCTATCTATCTATCTATCTATCTATCTATATGTAGTAAAACTATTCTGGGTAAATGCTATAATCATTCATTAATTGATTATTTTATTTGGTTATTGATTTATTCTGCATACATTGTTTTGAGAGTATGACAGATATGAGATGGCAGCTGTTCTAGATACAAAGGCAAGGAAATATAGTGTCTGGTCTCAAGAAGCTCACAGTATAGTGAGCAGACCCTCATTCTGTCATTCAATACATATTTATTGAGCATCTAATTATGTGCCAACCACTGTTCTGGGTAGGCGGGATACAATGGAGACAGGAGAAGTGAATATTCCTGTCCTTTTGACTTATATTTTTTGGGGGAGGGGTAAACAATCAAGAAGCAACAATAATAAGTAAAGTATTTAATATATTACATTGTGCTTTAGAAAAATTACAATGGGCCAAAGGAGATTAGAATGTGGGAAGAAGAAGTGTATGGCATTGAACAGGCTAGGCAGGAAGTCCATATTGAGAAGGTAAGACTTGTACAAAGACTTGAAAGCAGTCAGGGCATTACCCAAGTAAATGTCTGGAGAAAGGGAGTTCTAAGCAGAAGGAACTTCTAGAACAAAGGTTAAAGTGAACCAGGCCAAACTCTTGGTATGTTTTAATTTAGAAGGCCAGTATGAATGGATTAATGTGAAAAGAGAAAAGTAGGAGGTGAGGTCAGAGTGATAACAAGAAGCAGAATATGTAGGTTATTGTAAAGACTTCAGCTCTTACTACCAATGACATTATTTTCAGCAGAGGAGGAATTCACTATGATTTATGCTCTGAAATCATCAATCTGGATATGTATGCAAAATACAAGAAAACATGTGCAAGTAAAGATGCATATAATATAATGTTATAATTGCTATAATAGTACAAGGCAGAAAAAAATAGTAACAGGCAGAGAGGTCACCCAAGGGAAGGGGCACTTTGTCTGTGTGTCTTCTTAGAGGTTGAAGAAACCCATGTACTTCTCCTTTTATCACTTGACACAACAATAATGACTTTTTCCAAAAAAATGGTTTTCTTTTGTGAAGTCCATGAAGGCAGGACCTTGTCTATCTTGCTCTCCACAATAGCCTGAGTGCCTTGCACATTGTGTGATACATATAAATTAGGTTTTGATGAATGACGAGAATAACACTTATTCAAGAATTGAAGCAGTGGCCTTCCAGACAGAGGAAATAGTATGCAGGTGGACTCTGAATGACACTCAGTTCCTTCTCTTTATGCAGTGATGGCACAGGACTAAAGATCTTTAATGTGAATAATTATTTTTTCAACTATAGGTATAGTATGGTCTTCTCTTGTAAATCAATCAAAAGTTAGACTAGTTTTTCTTTCCATAGGCTGCTTACAAACACTTTAAGTCAGAATTGTGGCTGTATTCCCTATGTGTTTTCTTAGATCTTCTTAGGTTAATGCCTCCCTAAGGGATCTCAACTACTCTTACCTCAAACACTGTCCCTATACTGATGCTTCCCTCAAATTGGTCTTTAGCTCCCAACTTGTTCCTGAGCTCCAGGCCTGTAGATACAACCAAATCCTAAATCCTGTCACTGAACTATCCCATGGGTTTTTAAAAATAGCTCTGCTTCCCTGACCTGTTTTGTTCTATATTTCATTGAATGGCACTATGAACTACCAAATTTCTTAAGTAACCTGGCCTTTAGCTTGATTCCTTCATCTTTGCTGTTCACTGCCAGTCACCAAATTCCAAGTATTCTAGTCCCAGATAGCGAATATTTGTCACTTTTTCTGGCCTCACTGGCAATCTCCTTTCAATTCCACCACCAACTCAGGCCAAGATCACCTTAACAACATAGAATATTTGCCTTTGATTTCAACTTGTCTTCACTTTTCTGCCAGGATGATCTTTCCAGAATGGAACTCTTATCCTGGCATTCCCTGACTAAATGAATGAGGATAGGAACTACACACTAAGGATGGTGAAGGGGCTATGAAGAAGGGAGTTCTGGATGTCTACAGAAGAGCCACTCCAGCCCTGGATTTCTCAGCTTTGAAATTTTTGTTTTTTAATAAGAGAGAGAAAAAATTTTTTGTCTTTTTTAACCACACATTTGTTTTTTGTTTGATGCAGTGAAATATATTTCCAACTGCAGGACTACCTACATAGTTTGTCAGAAAGAATAAAAAAATAAAAAGCAAGGCCCCTTATTCAAAAATTATTATGACCTTCCAGGTAATAACATCAGAACATTAAACCAGGCACAGGCCTTCTTTACGCTGACATTCCTATAAGACTGCATAAATCACAAACTCCTGAAATCAGAACTGTTGATTGAGCAATTCCTCTTTGGTAAATTACAAAGTTCTAAGTTCTGGCATTTACTTGTCTTCCCGGATTCTTCTCTCACCACTTGCAATCTGTGAGGCAATCATAAGGAATGGTGATCAGCTTCCTTGTATCCCTGGATATGCCTACCCAACAAACGTCACCTTATATTCTATATCTAGCTAGTATTTCTTCACCTTGAATGACTCAACTTTGAGGTCACTTCTTTCCAGGAGTTTTCTCTAACTTTACAAACCTCGCTTAGATGCTCCTCGAAATAAATTTGCTTTGAAACTTGTACTTCTTTTTATAATCCATAAAATATATTTTAATTATTTTATGTCCAGATACACTGTAATCTTTGTGAATGTATCATGTGTCCCTTGCTCAACTTCAGATTCTTTGCATCTAATACAGAATTTGGGAAAAAGAAGCTGGTCAAACATTTACTATTGGATATTGAGTGAAAGATACTTTTCAAGAAGTGGAAGATTCTTAATTTTTTTTCCAAGATTATTTTCCACTTTTTCAACATGCAAACATAAATGAAGCATAGTAAATCAGATAGATAAAAATTGTTACTTGTTGAGAGGTAGAGTGTTAAATGTAGGAAGTTCATAGTAAACATTCAAAGTCTGATGGGACACAAAAGACTGTGTATCCTAGTTGTAGTACTCAACACATAGCCTGTGTGACACTGAGCATCTAAAACAAAGAACCTGGATTGCTATGTCTATATTTTTAGTCCGTCCAAATATTTTTTGTGCATAGATTAACACAGGGTAGGGGTACCTGGCTGGCTCGGCTGGTGGAGTGTGAGACTCTTGAATTTGGGGTTATGAGTTTAAGCCCTGTGTCGGGTGTAGGTTACTTAAAATCTTAAAAATAAAATTAGTAAAAACAACAAAACAAACAACAACAACAAAAACTATACACACACACACACACACAAGAAACATAAGGTAAATTCCCATGAAGCTGGGAAATGTTTGTGTGAAACCAGTATACTTCTCACTAACAACAGTCACAAGAATTAGCAGTTACAGATTCAAGGGAAGTCAATGCAGCCACCCAAAGCCTTACCTTTTTAAAATGTGTGGAAATAGTGGTCTTTTTGTTTAGGTATGTAAGGTTAGGACTATATGACCTTAAATGGACCCATTTTAATGATATAAAACAATAGGTATCTAATTACTTACTGGATTTGTTGTATCTCTCAAAGGAGTTGGTTCTAGATAGAAAACATAGGATTCTTCTATGTCACTTAAACATTACACACAGGCCTCGGATTGCTTGGAATTTTTAATAAAATTTCAAATTATTTCACAGTAACTTCCAAAATTATGTTTTGGCTAACTATAGAGTGAGAGCACAGATATGTGCTTGAGTACCCTCTGTCTGCATCTGTGTTATGTGTGTTCGGTTACATTTGCTTTCTGGGTTGGCTCGAACTATGAAAGTCATTTAAAATTTTTTTATCAGTTTGCATTAACTCACTTCTTTTGAGTCTGAATTATTTTTCAGTTCCTTGGCTTATATGTGCACCTGCATACTTGTACTCTTACTGGCTCAGTTACTTGCTCTCTCTTTCCCTACCTCCTTCCCTCTCTCTCCCTCTCCCCCTATTAGATTTTACTTCTATTTTTTAAGTTTATTTATTTGTTTTGAGAGAGAGAGAGAGAGAGAGACAAAGATGAGAGAGAGAGAAAGATGAGAGAGAAAGAGAGACAGGAGTACACATGCACATGGTGGGGGAGGGAGAGAGGAAGAGAAAGTTCCAATCAGGCTCTGAGCTCTCGGCCTGGAGCCCTATACAGTGCTTGATCTCAAGAACTTTGAGACCAATAGTCTGATCCTTAACCAACTGAGCTATCCAGGTGCCCCTACTTCTACTTCTGATGGCCCTTTGCCTTCTTTTCCTTTGGTATTTCTCTCCATTTGTTCTTTTTGATGTCTTACCTAACACCATTCTTTTCACCCACCTATTCAGGAAAATACATTTCTTGGGAGGCACAGGCCACCTGCCTCCTTCCTTGCTCAGGCTCCCCAGTGCTGTCTTCTTTTCTTATCTCTTGCTTGTACCTCGCTAACCAGTTGTTCCCTTTTTCTCAACATTTTTTGTAATCCCCCAGATGTTTGAGCTTTCCCATTTTCTCCCTCCAATCCCATTTTACTCTTTTATTTTGGGCAGTGAAGCAATACCACATAAGGTATGCCTTCTGAAATGGATCCAGAGAGAGTCCAGTTTAAACCTTGTTTGTTTCCGGCTGCCTACACGGTCTTGGACAAGTAGTTGGTCTGTTCTGAGTCTCAGTTTCCTTCCCAGTGAAACTGAGATCATAATAATCATCTTCTGAGATTGCTGCCAAGATTAGAAATAACGAAGGTAAAGAGCCAGGCTTCTTGCCAGTACTCCACATTAAAGAGCCCTTCTTGTAATTTTTGTCATTACTGCCTCAGTAGCATTCCTGTATTCACTAGGGCAGATGCTAGTAGTTTTGTTCATTCATTTTTCCTTTCCAGCTAGATCCTTGAAGCCACATGGCCAAGCTTGCCTCCATTTTAATTTGACATGTTTTGGAGCAGTTTGTACAAAGAAAAGTTAAATCCAATGGTTATATTTAACTGACTTTTCACTAAAACAAAAATTAAGAAAACACAATATTTATTAGTCTTCTACATCAAAAATGTTATAAATACCTTTATGTCTTCAGACTTTGTTTTTGGTGGCCAATAATAAGATATCACCCTTTTCTGTCCTAAATCTACTTTTGCAAGTAGAAAAACAGCTTTTTGTTGTTGTCGTTGTTACCCTTTTATTACACACTTTAAACTATAAGTAAATATACTTACTTTTCCTGGAACTAAGATGACGTTATTTTAAAACTTAATTTGGGTAATTTAAAAACAGAACTACTCAGAATAAAATTCAGGAACCTGCCCACCAATTAAACTTCCTTGGGGCTATGTGAGCAGATTCAGAGTACCCAATCTCTCCACCAATCAAAGAAAAACTATTGTCCCTTCAGGTCTCCTCCTAAAAAGTAAGTCCAGGACCTTGTTTGATTCTTGGGTATCAGAGACAACACGTGTCCCACTTAGGTGTGCTCTTTGGCTTTTTCTGTGGACTTATCCGCCTACACAATCTTTTGAGTGGAGCCCAAACCAGCCATCTGCAGGGGAAGTTTCCTGCCAAGCCATGCCACACCCTCCATCAATGGGGCCACACAACTCAAAGGACCTCTTGCAAGTACAAGTCTCTTTGACAGTTTTTGCAATTGGAACATCAAACCACAAATGACAAATCTTTGGATTTTATATTCGTAATTTTCCCTGTAGAGATTATTTCCCATCAGATTTTCTTTCTTTGAAAAGCAGTTATTAGCCTGCATGGTTGGTTTCCAGTAAGACCTCTTTTCTGGGTTGCAGAGGACTGCCTTCTTGCTGTATCTTCACATAAGAGAGAAGGGGGTAGGTGTGAGACTATGTAGTGTCGTTTCTTGAGATTCCACTAATCCCATCATGAGGGCTTTACCATCATGTCCTCTTCTTACCCCAATGATCTCCAAAATACCCCGTCTTCAAATACCATCACACTGGGAGTTAGAGCTTCAACATATTAATTTTGGAAGGACATAAACCTTCAGTCCATAAAAGCCTGCTACTGGGCTCTCATCAAAACTAAACACCTGACCCAATAGCCTGTTAGTGGTTTGGGAAATAGGACTCATCAAACTGACTGTTGTCAAGCAGTCTGCTATGGTCTGAATGTTTATATTCCCTCCTCCCCTCTCAATTGATGTATTCAAATCTTAATGCCTAATACAATGATATTAGAAGGTGGATATTGGGAGGTTACTATGTCATGAGGACAGAGTTCTCATGCATGGGGTTAGTATTCTTATAAGAGAGGCCACACAGAGCCCCTTAACAACTTCTGCAATGTGAGGATACAACAAAAGTCTGCAACATGGAATATAACCCTCACCTGACCATGCTGGCACTCTGATCTTAGACTTCCAGTCTCCAGAACATTGAGAAATAAATTTCTGTTGTTTATAAATTTCTGAGTCTGCTGGTATTTTGGCACAGCAACCTGTATAGACTGAGATGTAGTCCTTCCAAAGTCAAGGCCTCGATTCAATCTTTCAGGCAGAGTTGGGAACCTTAAGGCTTACCAGTCACCAGAGAGGGAGGCTGTGTGGAAAGCAATTCAACCTGGGTATACCAACTATGAAGGTCGCATGTGGGAGAAGTGTCTGGGAACTCTAATGACATTTTCTTTCCAAGAGAGACATGTGTGCACTTAGCACTGTATACCTTGTGTAGAAGTCAGGCATTCGATTGTCCACTTCCAAGACCATGGTAGCTTTCATCGTAGGGACAGCCATAAGAGACCCTCAACTGTTAAAATAAACTAGTAGATTATGCAGTGCTCTATAAGAGTATCTTTGAAACAGGCCACCCTTAGTTACAAGAGAAATCCCCAGAGGGATAACTAATTCATTAATTATACACACCCAGAAGGTGGCTGTTCCTTCCATGGGAGTCATCCAGTTAGAAAAGGTGGTATGAATTGTGTCCCAGACTTCAGTCGGCTGAATTCCTGAAAGAAATAAATCTTAACTGTCTGTCTGTCCACTAATACATATTCCTTAAGTTTTCTTCTTGCTTTGTAAACTACGCTATCCCTATTTCTTTTGTTGAGTCCTCTTATCCTGACCATTCTTTCTTCTTGAGGGCTCAGTAGGTCTGCAAACTCTGCTCTCTTCCCATTATTTTTCCTTCACCTTCTTTTGTTTCAACAACTTCAATTCTCATCTATATCAACTAATGTCCATATGTATATTTTTATCTTAAACATCTTTCCTCATATCTATTCAATATATCCAGCTTCCAGATACTTTAAATAAACATCTCATTTAATCTTCACACTAATACTATAAAGTATTATTCATCCCATTTTACAGATGGTAAATAGACCTGAAGAATTTCTATAACAAAGTGGAGAAAACTAATGTAGAACCCATGCGTTAAATACTATGTCCTTTTTCCACCATCTCCTAATCTGTGTGATTTTAATAATAATAATAATAATAATAATAATAATAATAATAAAGTAAATTAGGATTACCCTTCCTTAAGATCCATAATGAGTATACCACCCCTTGTAGAAAAGTTTGAGTTTCTTTCTTGGCTACAAGGGACACTATGAAATGGACCTATAAAGGTTTTCCAACAATTCCCCCAAATTCATAACCTATGATTGGATCATACTGAACTACTTATATTTTTCTGAAAAAAAAAATTTGTCTTTGTTTCTTGCCTTTGTACATTTGAAGCTCTTTGTCTAGAATACCCATTTCTTCTTTATCAACCTAGAACACCTATTCATACTTAGTCTTTTTTTTTTTTTTTTTCTCTTCCCAATTCTGTAACTGCTACCTAGGTAGAGGATCTTCCAGTGTGTTCTGATATTATGGCATTTTTAAAAAGGTGTTTTTATGTTTCTCTCTCCCACTCTTAATATGGTATATGTCTTTCTCCCCCACTAGATTTTAAGCTCACTAAAGATAGGGATCTATTAATAGTCAAATTATGATTTAAAGCCAAGACATTTACATTTTATTAAGTAAATCAAGTAACCCTGTCTTTGGTTTCTGGCCTTGAAAAATGTGTTAACCATATATTTGTTTATGTGATTTTAAGTAAATCTGCTATTTTTCTCTCTCTATATTCACTTGATAATAATGTTCATTTTCATTGAATGTATAAGAACTTAAGAGATCATTGTAAGTGTAATTGGAATTGGAAACTAGAGTATTTCTTCTGGGCATGAAGCCAATTATGACTATAAACAAACAAACAAACAAAAGATCTAGATCAAATAATTTCATTGTTCTCTTGTTCTTCTTCTTAGGTGCCTCTACTTAACTGGGAATATTTTCAGTTAAAAAGTTTCCATGGTCCTAACATTAGCAACTTCATTGACACATTAAAAAAAATATATTATTATGTTGAAGAAATTTAGTGACACTTTTCCAGATGGTTCTTTCTACATTCTGTCCTGGGACAGACATTTGTTTCATAGCAATATATACTAGAGCAAATACAAACATAGGCTCCTGACACTCAAGGCTTGCATTTAGTCTATTGCATTTGTAATGTTCTTTATCCAGAGTATTTTTAACTTACCCTTTCCAAACACTCTATTTTAACAAATATTCCTTCAGAAGCGACAAGTGAGATCACTCTGGGGAATTCCCTGGATCCTTCTATTATAGTCCCTAGCTAACAGATTTTGAAAGCTTCTACCCACACATATTTCTGCTATGGTAACATTTATGCTAACAATAAAATAAAAAAAATAAAAATTTCAAAATACTGCACTTCATCTGTAAGTCAAATTGCCATTTTTATAGTCATTGTTAGAATGTAATTTAGAATATATATATGTATATATGTATATATGTACATATATGTATGTATGTATATATATGTACATATATACATATATGTATGCACATATATATACATATATATATATTCTAAATTACATTCTAACAATGACTATAAAAATGGCAATTTGACTTATAGATGAAGTGCAGTATTTTGAAATTTTTATTTTTTTATTTTATTATTAGCATAAATGTTACCATAGCAGAAATATGTGTGGGTAGAAGCTTTCAAAAAAAAAATATATATATATATACATATATATACATATATATATAATCTAGAAGACATTAAGAAAACCACTCTTTAACCTTTATTTTTTGAAGAACTAAAAAAAAATCTCAAGTTTTGGTAAAAATATTTTCTCTAAGTGTTGTTAACCCTTCTGTTATTAACTCATCATTTATATATTTTATCTTTAAGCATTTGAATCTATTGGTGCTGTTATAACTACTGTAGGCTGAATATGTGTTGCATTTTTAAGTAGCAGTTTATTCTGACTGTATTAAGCTAAATACATAATGCCTGATTCACAAATATGAATTAAGTACCTAATGAAATTTCAAAAATTGTAATAAAAAATCCAAAAGCTATAATAAATGGATTTTCACTGAAGATTTGATAAGAAAGTTACCTTTTTTTTTTTTTTTTTTAGCTTGCATTTTACAGAGAAACCCCCAGTATTACCAGGACATTCTGCATGTTACTTTGGTTAATACTGTGGCCCTAAAATGTAATTTCCACAAGGGCCAGGATTTTTGTCTAATTTATTCACTGTTGTAATCTAAAAGGTCTAGCAATAGTACTTGACACACAGTAAACACAAAATATTTGTTGTAAGAATAATCACTTCTTGACTTTCAAGTCAATAGACAAAAGTTTGGAATATCAACCACATAATTCAACATGATCTCCTTTGCTCTTTACTAACTATATAGTCCCCACAGGAGATGGAGATTACTTGTTTTTAATTCATGGGAAAGAATGAGTAAGGAAGCAATTGATGAGTACTTTTCTGGAGACAAAACAATAAGAATGCAAACATTTTTACAAGATAAACTAGACAGATCCTGTTGTATTTTTATGCTTAAGATAGTTGTTTTTCTGTCTCATGTTTTTCTTAACCAAGAAGCAAAATAATGAAGTACACCAAAAAAAAAAAATGGAATAAATATTCAAGTTCTATTCTGGAATGGCTCTGAGGGCGGAAGTTGGAATTCCAATTTTAAAAGCAAATCGAAAGTATCCCCTATGGCCAATCACTCTTCTACTTGTCCTCTGCCTTTGTATTTTTCCCACCTTGTAGACCACTCCCTACCCTCCTCACATCTACCAAAAACAGATCTAGACTTCACTTCATCCTGAACTCCTTGAGAACTACCTTTTAATTTTTAATCTGTAAAGTTGTTCTTAAAATTTAAACCTGTATAATCCCAGAAATTCCTCTACTTTGACAAGTCTAAAACTCCTTGGGATCATCTTTAAACAACTCCCAATTCAGCTAAGATACCTTATAATGTCAGTAATTGGGGTGCAAATGGCAGTTTGCTGTTTGCTGTTTAGATCCCTTTAAAAGTGACCTTGATGGACACACTGAAGAGGTTCCAAATGGCTGCTTGGACATCAAGTAGGGGGCTCCCTTTCCTTTTAACAATGAAACTGAAAATTCTGCAAAATGTGTGGCTATCTCTTGCATCTTAAAATCTGACCAACTGTTACAAATCATTGTTTAGTTAGCCCGACAAGTAATAAGATGCCTCAAGGAATCCTGTTTTGTAGCTATCTGGCAAAATAATTATTAGAAAAATGGTATTTCATAAGGGGCAATGTATGTGCAAGCCTTTTTAAACCCCAGTGCTCTATATGTGTTAGTTGTTTTCATTACCCATAATTGAAGTTGTCATGACTTATTGTTTTGGGGGCTGGGTGAGAAAGTCTTTATTTAACTTGTGTTTCCTTTTGCACTGGCTCAGAAAGTAACATGGACATGAACTGGGACAATTTTTTGAAAAGCTTCCTCTTGTTTGCAGTATCTTTGTGGAAGATTTCTTGAGATTACATAGCTAGTTTCAGAATGTGACATTTTAGGTGGCAAATGAATTATTTGTGAAGGAAGGTCACTGTGCAATGTATTATTGAAAACACTGAAGATGATGCAGTTTGCTGACTTTTTCTGAAAATAGTGATTCTTGAATATTTTAATATTAATTGAACCTGGAGTTTGCAATGGAAAGAGTTCAGAAACTGGAAGAAGAGAATCAGAGTCTAATGAGGAAATGCTAGAAGGCATGCTCATTAGTGCCCACTGGAACTTTAACCCATAGGACTACAAGTGCCTGTTCTCTGTGTCAATACTAATTCACATATTCAGGCCTTGCCTCAAAAAAGTACGGAAGAAAAGAATTCTCTCCCTAGTCATTCTCATTTCGCTTGTTATCTCCATATATGTGTTCTTGTGTGTGTGTGTGTGTGTGTGTGTGTGTGTGTGTGTGTGTATGTGAATGTGTGTACTCAGAAGTAATCATTTAGTATTTCAATATATACATTGACATTTTCAGATACATAATACATGCTTGTGGTGTATTAGCAGTTGAGACTTTTCTGCCCAGCTCGTCAGTTTCCACTTATCAATTTCTTTTACTGTAAATCTGTTCCTTAAGCAGCAACTAATGAGTGGTGATCTCTCAGCAGGAAATAATATAGGCAGAGGGGGAGAAACACTGCCCTATGTGATCCTCTCCAATTGACATCTGCTTAAATAACTTAGCTCGAGGAATCTCTACTGCCTTGTCAGCAGCAAATGAGTATCAGTTTGGATGATGAGCAGACTCCATAGCCCAAATTTCTATAGGTAAAGTGATATTTACCTATATAGCAGTTACACCCCAGGTATATGTATTAACATGATTAATATGATCTCACTTTGGTGCTAATGTTGAGAATACTCACACACACCCTTGAGTTTTTCTAGCAAAGTTCTAAAAAATATTTAAAAAAATATTCCTTTTTCTTCAAGTTAACTCAAATGTTAAATTTGCATATTGTGCTAGAAAGCCAAATAGACAGGAAGCACCCAAGGCTTTTGTCCAGTATGAGAATTTTTCCTCAAATATATACTGCCAAGGGTTCATTGAACAGTTTGGTAAACTCACCTTATAGGTCTGTAGAGATTACATTGCTTTACCAAGGGCTTGCCAAGTGATTTGAGAATCAAATCAAAGACCAATAAAATGTAAGAATCAAGATTTTTGAAAGTAGAACAAACTTTGAGACTTTTTTTTTCAAGGTTTCCTGTCTTCAGGCAGGGAAGTTTATACTGTACTTATTTTAAGGAAGTTATCTGAAGTCCAGCATGACTTTAATCAGTGGTTTATGTGAGAGAAGTTCAAAATAGTGTTGACAGGAAGTGACAGGTCTTGGCCTTGTTGTAAACCATGATTCTACATTAATTTCTATACTTGACCACATTTACATGTGTGGACTATATTCTGCAGCTATTTTATTGTCTTAGTCCATTTGGGCTGCTCTTAATGGAATACCATAGACTGGGTAGATTGTAAACAATAGAAATTTATTTCTCCTAGTTCTTTCTGGAGGCTAGGAAGTCCAAGATCTAGAATTGGGAAATTTGGTATCTGGTACACACCTGCTTCCTGGTTTATGGTTGTCTTTTCATTATATCCTCATGTGGCAAAAGGAGTGAGGGAGTTCTCTGGAGTCTCTGATAAGGACACTGATACCATTCATGAGGGCTCTGCCATTATAACTTAATCACTTCCAAAAGGCCTCCCCTCCAAATACCATCACATTGGGGATTAGGTTTAACATATGAATTTTGGGGGAGACATAAAAATTCAGCACATAACATTTAATAAAGACAAGTTTCCAGCCAAAATTGAGGCCATCACTATGTGCTTAATATGTTATCAAGAACCAGTGTCCTCCCTCCTGTTCCACCATATTTGCTATGACTGCTGTACCTCCAGGCATTGTACACAAAGTGCAGGCCCAGTGGAAGTGGCAGAAGAAGCAGAATCCTGTTTCGTTGGCCAAGACTTGGACACATGGCCATCATGGAACTAGAAATTGAGTTTTTAGCCTTTACAACCTCTAATAGAACATGTGGGCAAACTTTTGTCTTTTGCAGGTCAAAATGCTTTTGTTCTCTTTGCTATTTTAGAGGCAGTGCTCCTCTAGAAAGCAAACATTTGTTATTCAGTAGAAATGCCCTCAGTGAAATTTGAAAAAAATGATACTGAAAAATAGCATATATATAATTTCATAATTTGACATAGATTTCTAATTTATAAAGATATAACATGTTTAAGGGACAAAGCAAGAGGAATGATCCTGTAATGTCAGAAGTATTTATCACAGTGGAACACAGGTAGAGGAATTGTGTACAAGCTAGGGCTATGGATCCCTAATGACCTTTCGTACAGAAGTGGTGTTCTCTGTCCTTTCCCAGGCAGAGCTACAACCACAGTCCAGAAATACTGAAGTGTGTGCAGGCCAATGAGGGTTTTATATTCTTAAAAACCAGAGAACAAGGCTCATTAACGTACTTACAAGATCTAAAAAGGAGCCAACGATGTGTCTCTTCTCTTATTTTCCCACTGAGAAATCCATCAGCGTTCTTTGTTCAAGTACTCAATTGCCAAAAACCTTCTGTCTATTCCTGAATGTGAGTTCCTCAGTGGTAATCAAAGAATAACAGTTGGAAACATTTTCTTAAAATATTTATCATGTCTATTGTTATTGTCAGAAGCTTTAGAGCTTTTATTCATTTTTCTTTTCTTTTTTACTTCTGTGTTACTTCTTAGTATGGTATATTTTTATAGAAAACTATGTCTGAAAAGACCAATAAAATTTAAGAACAAAGATTTTTGAAGGTAGAACAAACTTCGAGACATGTTTTTTCAAATTTTCCTGTCTTCAGGCAGGGAATTTTATATGATACTTATTTTAAGGTAGTTAGCTGAAGTCCAGCATGACTTTAATCAGTGGTTTATGCGAGAGAAGTTCAAAATAGTGTTGAGAGGAAGTGACAGTATTCAGTTCAGGCAGTCAGATCAGCAAATCGCCAGCCATTGAGTGTCGATGCACAGGTTACAGAGTCAGAGATTTTGCACATCCTCTTTAAAGGATGTCATTAGTGTGGCCTGACAACAGATAAGCTGGCACTATACATTGTATGATTCATGAATAGCTGGATGGAAAGAAGGAATTAAGGCAGGAAGGAAGGAGGAATGTAGGTGAACTCTAACCAGCAATTGAGTTCAATAGTAAATCCTCATTTCAAGTGCCAAGAACAAGCCATTGCTAAGAGTTTATTTAACTGGAACACAGACAAGCAGCAATAAGACAGACCTAGTTCCTCAGACTATTCATTTGTTCCTAGCCAGGGGCATTTTAAGACTCTTATTCAGAAGAGTGATAAAGAGACATGTTTTCTGTTCTGATTCAGGACACCAGTTGAAATAAATGAATTTCTGTCTTGTTCCTGGGTTCCTACCTGGAAACAGGAAACAAAGAAACTTATCTGATTTCCAATATAAGAATTTTCAAGAACCATTTTATCTGAAAAGAGGATCCAAGGATATAACCACACAAGACTACTGGAAACCCAGTTTGGCTGGTGAGGTCTCACTCAAGGACAACTGGGTCAAAAGGCTGGGGCTTTTCATGGCAACAAGCAGAAATGCTCAGAAAACACCATGAGCTCAAATCAGGATTACCAGTGCACTTGACTCTGCTCAGAGTCATCTGAGTCTTTTTCAAATTATTTTTTTTGTCTAATTGTCCAATATACAACGCATATTTTACCGGTTTATAACAGCAACAAAATGCAGCACCTTCCCTATTTCTCTCCACTTTTGATCCGTGCTTTCACAGAGTCATCTCTCTATTTCTAAATAGAATGCTTATATGATCTTCTGTGAGTTTGCAATTTTATTATCAGATATTATCTGTTGACTATAAGAGTCTTAGATTCTTGCCATTTCATTTTCTTGAGGTTCTCTACTTCAGAATTCCCATGGTTCAATTCCTTCACAATAAACTCTATTCTTCTGGAGGTTTAAGAAACTTTATCTGGAAAACTGCCTCATATAAATTTTTTCAAACCATCCTACTTGTCTTTTCCCTTGTTATTTTGTGACTTATTGTTTATGTAATTATAAAGAGATTTTATGAAGGAATGGAGGAAAATATGGATGTTGAATTCACCACAATTAACCACGATTCTTTACTCAGGCCCTGATTAAGGACAAGAGTGATTCGAGAGCAGTCAACTCAACCAAGGATACTTAACAATGTCTGGAGATATTTTTGTTCATCACAACTAAAGGCTGCCATATATCTAGTAAGTAGAAAACAGAGATGTTCATATCCTATAATGCACTAGATGCCCCACACAAGAAGAGATTTTCAGCCCAAAATGTCATTAGTAGGGAAGCTGACAAAACCTATTCTAAATGGAGCTTAAAGCTTTTCATATAAGTGTGGCTTCATGTTTTGAACTAATTCAGAGATTTGAATATGAATAGCATGTTAAATGCGAAAGCCTATAGTAACCAATGGTGATACTTCTATGCAAAAATGGAAATAACTGAACTGTTGAGCATTTGTTTAAAAGGCTATAATAAATACTTAGACTAACATTTATTCTGATATAAAAATTTTAATGTAAAGATAAAATCTTATAATTTTGTCCATAAGATGCAGAAAAAGCATTTGACAAAACTAAACATCTGTTCATAATAAAGACTCTTAACAAAATTGGTTTAGATGGAATATGCCTCAACATAATAAAGGCCATATATGAAAAAACCCAGAGCTCACATCATACTCAATAGAGAAAAACTGAGAGTTTTTTCCCCTTAGATCAGGAGGAAGACAAGCATACCCATTCTCCCCACTTTTATTCGACATAGTACTAGAAGTCCTAGCCACAGCAATGAGACCACAAAAGAAAGAAAAGCATCCAAGTTGGTAAGGAAGAAGTAAAACTCTCACTATTTGCAGATGACATGATACTAGTTGGAAAACCCTAAAGATTCCACAAAAAACTATCAGAACTGATCAATGAATTCAGTAAAGTTGCAAGATAAGAAATTAGTAAACAGAAAACAGTTGCATTTATATACACTAGTAATGAAGTAGCAGAAAGAGAAATTAAGAAACCAATCCCATTTACTATTGCACCAAAAAACAAAATACCTAGGAATAAATTTAACCAAGGAAGTAAAAGACCTGTACACTAAAAATATAAAACACTGGTGAAAGAAAGTGAAGATGATACAAACAAAGGGAAAAATATTCCATGCTCATGGATTGGAAGAATTAATATTGTTAAAATGTCTATATTACCCAAATCAATCTACAGATTTGATGCAATCCCTAGCAAAATGCCAATAACATTTTCCATAGAATTAGAACAAATACTAAGATTTCTATGGAACCACAAAAAATCCTGAATAGCCAAAACAATCTTGAGAAATAATAACGGAGCTAGAAGTATTACGATCTGAAATTTGAAGATATTCTTCAAGGCTATAGTAATCAAAACAGCATGGTACTGGCATAAAAATAGACATATAGATCAATACAGAAAAATAGCTTAGAAAGAAACCCATACTTATATGGTAAATTAATCTATGACAAAGGAGGCAAGAATAGAATATACAATGGGGAAAGACAGCCTCTTCAATAAGTGGTCCTGGGAAACCTGGACAGCTACATGCCAAAAAAAAAAGAAACTGGACTACTCTCTTACACCTCACACAAAAATAATCCCCACACGGATTAAAGACGTAAATGTGAGGCATGAAACTATTCTCTTGAATAGGCATGAAACTAAATCTCTTAAAAGAAAACATAGGCAGTAATCTCTTGGACACTGGTCTTAGGGACATTTTTCTAGATATTTCTCTTCAGGTAAGGGAAATAAAAGTAAAAAACTTTTACACAGCAGAAAAAACTATCAACAAAACCAAAATGCAAACTACTAAATGGGAAAAGATATTTGCAAAGTATGCATTCAATAAGGGATTAATATCCAAAATATATAAAGAAGTTATACAGCTCAACACCAAATCATCTGATTAAAAACTTAACAGAGGACCTGGATAGACATTTCTCCAAAGAAGACATACAGATGACCAACAGACACATGAAAAGATACTAAACACTAACTACAAGGAAAATGCAAATCAACACCACAATTTGTTATCCCGACACCAGTTAGAATGGCTAGTATCAAAAACACAAGTATAATAAGTGTTGAGGAGAAATTGGAACCCTCTACACTGTTGGTGGGAATGCAAACTGGTGCAGCCACTGTGGAAAACAGTATAGAAGTTCTTCCAGAAATTAAAAATAGAAATACTATGTGATTCAGTAATTCCACTACTAAGTATTTACCCAAAGAAAACAAAAGCACTAATTCAAAAATATATATTCACTCCTATGTTTATTGCAGCATTATTTACAGCAGTCAAGATGTGGAAGCAATCTAAGTGTCCATCAACCATCAATATACATACATACACAATGGAATATTACTCAACCATACAAATGGGATCTTTTCATATGTGACAACATGGATGGACATAAAGGGTATTATACTAAGTGAAATAAGTCAGAGAAGGACAAATACCATAAGATCTCATTTACATGTGGAATATAGAAAACAAAACAAACAGAGAAACAAACAAACAAAAAAGCAGAACCAGACCCATAAATACAGAGAACTAGTGGTTGCCATATGGGAGGGGGGGTAAGGGGATGGGCGAACTGGATGAGGGATGTGAGAGATACAGTTTTCCAGTTATGGAGTGAATATGTCACAAGGATGAACGGGAATATAATCAATGTATTGTAATAGTGTTGTATGCTGGCAGATGGTAGCTACACTTGCTTTGGGCATTGCATAAGGTATAGAGCCGTAGAAATATCATATTGTATACCTGAAACTAATGTGACATTGTGCGTCCACTATGCTTCAAGTCAAAAAAGTTATAGAAATTTTAATGTGAGAAGTTAACAGGAAAATGTGTCCATGTTTTTCTTACCATATCTAGAAAACTAGCAGGTTTTCAATCTATTGGGTCATCTATATTAATTTCTTTGGCCTTCTGTGTAGTTTTCACCAAAGTGACCCTTGCATAGGGAGTATTTGACTCTTACCTCCACAAATATGGATTACCTCCAAATAAACTTTAGAAGGTGAATTAACATAATTAACACATTTCATGATTTATAATAAAACTTGAGGGCTCTAAAGATATTTTTTTAATTTTGTGTAATCATTAACTTCCGTTTAATGAAATTTATAGAATAACAAAAAATCCCTATGTATAATAATATATGAAAGCTTTTAAAATACACAAATATGCTATATGTTGTGTGACTTTCACAATAATTTGTAGATGACATTTACAGAAAAATTACTATGCACAAGGCATATTACAGTATTAATTTATTTAACATAATTTATTTAATATAAATTAATAAAAATATTTAATCTACCTATGTGGTAAGTATCATTTTAATAATGAGGAAATAAAAGGCATAGAAATAATTGGTACATTGCCAGAGGTCACACAACTTTAATAGTTAGGATTTAAACTCAATGAGTCTAACTTAAGAGACTATGTCCTTACCTACTCTTACTATTTGGCTGAAGAGCTCTATAAATGTGTAAGTGCATGAAATAAAACTTCTGGCAAGAAAACAAATACAGCCCTATTTGTTTTAAATATCCCATATTTTGTTTTTCTTTACTATTTAATGATTTAATGGAAATGAATATGATTTTTCCCACTGACAAATTAAAAATTGCACATCACCTGTTTATTTAAATATATAATACACACACACACATATATATGTATATATATATAACAATCATCTGCATAAATATTTCTTCTTGTATATTATTATCAGGGATTTGTACCAACTGCGTGAAGATATAAATGTATAGATATGGACTTTTTTTTTTTAATTTTTTTTTCAACGTTTATTTATTTTTGGGACAGAGAGAGACAGAGCATGAACGGGGGAGGGGCAGAGAGAGAGGGAGATACAGAATCGGAAGCAGGCTCCAGGCTCTGAGCCATCAGCCCAGAGCCTGACGCGGGGCTCGAACTCACGAACCGCGAGATCGTGACCTGGCTGAAGTCGGACGCTTAACCGACTGCACCACCCAGGCGCCCCTAGATATGGACTTTTAATAAATTAAGTTGGATTTATTTATCACTGAATAACCATACCTGTTTATTAATACTGACTGGCCTTGAGTTATTAAAAATTAACTCTTTTTCTCTCATAATGGCCAGAATAAAAAGTTCACAACTCTATTTCCAGTATTCTCTTAGGCTAAGGTTCTTGGGCTGTCTCCTTGTTTGTCATAGTACATCAGAAAGGGAATAAGCTTTGGGTATCAGATATATATATCCAAGGCTTAATGTAAGAACTACATTTCCCAGCTCTATAATCTTCAGCACCTTGTTTAATGTCTCTGAGCTTCTGCTTTCCTCACTTTTAAAATGAAAATAACACCTATCTCACAGTGTTGTGTAGAGACTAATTTACATAGAAGAGGTAAGAGGGCCAGTGTAGACTCCTAAAATGTTACGTCTGTTACTGCCGCTGTTCCTCCAATCCCACCACCACCACCAGCCAGGTCAAATTCCTGGAGCAAAAAAGGGAACCAGATTCTACCAGTATATATTCTGCTAACAATCTTGGTCAAGAGGACGTAAAAATGCCCACTTTCTATAAGGCACTTCAAGACGGGACAAAGAGGGTAGAGAATTGTTCTAAGGGGTTCAGGGGTGGGTGTCTACCTATGCAAGTGTTAAAGAAGCTGTCTTGGCAGTTTCCCCATCCTATTCCTAGGAGTAAATACAGAACACAACTCAAAGTATGCTCAGAGGAAATGGATAATTTGCTTGTTTTTTTGCACTTCCTTCTTATTTGGGAAGTGTTGAGCTTACCGCTTAATGGAACATTTCTCTTTACCTTAAGATCCTCAGCCTATACGCTGAAACCTATATAAATTATCTCCCAGAAGCACAGGGCCCTTTGTCTTCATTTTCTCCATTGGATTAAATGTGCCATAATTGCCCTGAAACTAGTCTAGTATTTCAGAGGTTTCTCAAACCAGACTCAGAGTGAGATTGAAATTCTTGGGCTTTAAACCCATAACTTCATATTCTGTTCTGACTACTGATAGATCCAAACCTCCACCTGGCTACCTTGAAGTCTTCATAAAATGCACAAAATTGGACCATGTTTACCCTAGGTTAGGATCCAACTGAGGTGTAGACACATATAAGGAAAAGTCATAGAATCAAAAGTTTCCAAATAAGAAGAAAGCTGAGGAAAACCTCTAGTTTGTCACTCTTATTTACACAAAAGAAAATAATTTTCAGCAATTACTTCAGAAAAATCCCCTCCAGTAGCTTACTTAAATAGGTTACTTAGTAAATTATTGTGGTTTATGCACATTTGCTAAAATATCGAAAATATTTAACCAAAAATATTTACTATTTCTCAATAAATCTCATAAATATATAATATGATATTTATATCAAAACAATGGTATCTTACAAAATTATCGTTCTTGCAATTCAACAATTTTCTATTGCATTCATTTATATGTAAAAATGTGTAGGAGTCAACATTTTAGCAAACAGAAAGCATTTTCCTTGCTTCTAAGTGCTTTGAATACAGTACTATGCAATTGTACATATTTTGGAACTGGATTAAGTTATAAAATTATGATTTAATACATTAAGTTAATATATAATTATAGAGTCTTTTAGACTATTTAAAGTTATAGAAAACATTTAAAATTATAGAATAAGATTAAAAATATGACATCAAATTCTGAGGCCAAATTAATAAAGAATTGCTAAATCCAAATGTTAATATATGGTGCCTTTAAAGCTTAAAACAACAATAACCCACTACATGTAAAAAGTTAATTTTAAAACGGAGTGTTTTATTGGGGTGCCTGGGTGGCTCAGTTGGTTAAGTGTCTGACTTTTGGCTCAGGCCATGATCTTGCGGTTTGTGGGTCAAGCTCAGTGTTGGGCTCTGTATTGATGGCTCAGAACCTGGAGCCTGCCTCAGATTCTGTGTCTCCCTCTCTCTCTGCCCCTCCCCTGCTTGTGCTCTGTCTCTCTTTCAAAAATAAATAAACATAAAATTTTTTAAAGCCTTACAAAATTGAAAAAAATTATGGTTTTATGACAATTGCCTAAATTAAACCAAATATAGTTTAGGAATTTCTTAGTTAGGATTATAGACTGTCATACAGATCCTGGTTTAATGATGGTCTCACTAGTCTAGATTTTATCTATTATTTGTGTTAGAGTTACTCACTCATGCTGACACTTGGTTCAGTGTTTTATAAGTTTTAGAAATAATTTTGTGGACAACAGTGTGTTAGTTCTCAATGCTTAAATTTGCTCAGTTTGATCAACGAGCCAAATATGGCATTCTCTCATTCTCAAAAGTAAAACTAAATTTTGGAAATTTGTTTTTCCAAATATGCAACTCACTGAAATGTTTGTACTTCTTTTGTAACTTCTTACTTTTATAAATCTCTCTCTGTTCTCATTTGAACCTTTTTTTTTTTCTTTTTAACAACTAAAACTGCAATACCAGAACTGTAAACTAAGCTAAATACTAGTGGTAACTCTCTTAAGAAAATTACTAAGAGCTATGGCATACTCAGGAGATAAATCTTTGTTCTACAAAATAAAAGGTTTCAATTCCATATATTACTAAAATCCCTTCAGCTCAAGTTAGCATATTCATAAATGTTAAAATAAAATATCCTTTCTGGGGGCGCCTGGGTGGCTCAGTCGGTTAAGCTGCCGACTTCGGCTCAGGTCATGGTTTCGCGGTCCGTGAGTTCGAGCGCATCGGGCTATGTGCTGACGGCTCAGAGCCTGGAGCCTGTTTCAGATTCTGTGTCTCCCTCTTTCTGACCCTCCCCCCCCCCTCATTCATGCTCTGTCTCTGTCTCAAAAATAAATAAACGTTAAAAAAATTTAAAAAAATAAATAAATAATATTCTTCCTGCTATTTACTGCTATTTTATTTCTGTAAAGAAAGTTGCTTTGATTCACACATTTCAAAATTTTGCTTGACTATTAGTCGTTACCTGAATTCTTGGCATTTAAGTAAAAGTGTGAACAACAGAGAACAAATGATTGAGATATACCCATTTTTGTATTCTCACATTTCAGATCCTTAGCATAAAATTAAGAAACAAAACAGTATCTAAGTGTTTAGGGTACAGTAGCAAGAGTTACCTCTGTATCCAGAAATAAAATGTTCCTCACTAATATCAAACTAGAATTGGAGGGAGGAGGAAAGAAGGACCTATTGGTTGCTTATATGGAAGAGCACTTCGGTTCAATGAATTCTGGGACAAAGTAAATGTAAAGCTGTTGCTGGGCAGAATATGTCCGTTACAATGAATTTGTTTTGAAATTTCCTCATCTAACTAGTGAATAGGAATTAAAATACTAATAATTAAGTATAAAGATGCTCTTTTTTTGAGGGATTGAAATGAAGGTTTAGTAATGCAGTCTAGTAAATGTAGGAAGGGACAGAGGAATTCTATACTTTATAAGGCCAAGTTCCATAATTGTATTGATATAAATGGTTTGTTTGAGACTCTTTTCCTTTGGTGAGCCCGCCAGAGGATATGTCTACTGAATCTTGACTATGGAGATTTTATTTATATGGCAACTATTAAAAATCAATGACATGTAGCAACTTACTTTTTAATATACTTTTGCTTTTTGATTGAATTTTGCTCTGTATGGAGACGGATGGTGATTGGCTCACTAGCTTAACTTTGTTCAAGAATGCTGCTCCCATTTGTAAAACTTAAGTCAGTCTTCACATATTTTTCCTGTCCTCACACTCTCAAGATTTTATAACAATATATCTCAGTATTGGTACATTCATGTTTATTTTTTGACGCTAGGAGAAAACAACAACCAAAAGGATTCCTTAGTGACATATATCATCAGTCAGATCTTCCGCAACGGAGCTCCATCTTTCTGTGCTTAAGAAGCCATGAATGTATATACATCACTTCAAACCTTCTTTGCACTATGGCTGCGTCAGAAAATATAGACAAGCATAGGTTTGAAACCTATATTTTACATATTTATTTCTTATGTAGAAATATTCACATCTCCTTGTATCTTGAATTGTTGTACGCCCCATGAGTTTTTGTAACTATAGCAATGCTTTTAAGATCATTCTTTTAACCTAATATTAAAAAAAAAGAAAGAAAAACTCATTGTAAGAGGCTTATCTATATTCTCAGTTTTTCTCTGCCCTTTACTAAGGCTGCCCTCTCTCCATGATTTCCAAAATGATTGTGGGCTAGAGGAACAAAAAAATATTGAGATGTGGACAGAGTTAATTAGCTTTAGAACCCTAGTAAACCTCCTTATGTGAGAGTCATAATTGTAAATACAAGCCTGCTTCAAACCACTCTCATTTGAGAGCAGTCATAACGAGTACCATCTGCCAAAGGGGAGAGAAAAGGCTGCTTGGAGCAGTTAGCTTGTAGGATGAACTGCAACTTGAATCATTGTGTCCTAGCTTTTGTTTCAAGAAAGTGTGTTTGATTTGACAATGGGCTCTTATGTTTTCTTTTAAATATTGTTTACATGGGAGTTAAACATCAAATAAACAACACGCATTGATGTTAAAAAATTCAGAGCTGATTTCCTTTATATTCTTCTTTCATCTAGCAGAGGATTATACTCTATTGTTCCTATTTGCATTCAAATCGTTTGCATATGTTGTAATTAAAATCTTTGAAGTTTACTGATTACCAAAACGTGTAGAACAAAGTATCATCTTTAATCAATATGTGCTGTACAGATAAATAATATGTATATAAAACCCTGGCAGGCATTGTTATACGAAATAAATTTAGTATAAATTATTGGATACATTTTTCTATTATTAAGGGCTCTATTGTCTAGGTTTCAAGACAAGATGTATACATAATAATGTTGACAGCTAACATTTTTAGTATGCATTATAATACAGGTACCTGCTCATTTAGATACTTTTTTTCTCCCTAATTACACAGTAACATTTAATTGCAAATCAAGATATAGTATGATTCAATGACCATATATGGTTCCAAAAGAGGTTCTACTATTGTTGAAGAGTGGAAAGTATAATGTTGATCAAAGTGATGATGAAAGACATCAAAGAAAGAGCTGCATAGGATTATGACTGACTTAAGTAGTAATAGATTATTGAAAAGGGATAAATAAGGAAAGCCAGATGGGGTTCCATTTAGCAGGATTATAAAGTTGCTCTAAGACATGGTCTATTTCAGAGGGGCATTGGTTAGTAAAGATATAAAGAAATGTCCAATGAAAAGGGGGAGCTAAAATTCAAGTGCCAATTTGGATAAGAAAATAATCAGTCAATTAACCCTGGCTAATTGTGATTTGAGAGTAGAAGAGTTAGTTTATGCCAAGGCAATGGTTAAAGTAGGGATATAAGGTGTGGTCCTATGGATACCTCATCTTTTTATCAAACAGAGTAGTGTTGAAGGTCTTTTTTATTTGTTTATAGTCCTGGGTAAGTTTGCAGTTGAAGAAAGAATTTCATGTTTAGAAAAATTATTTGGAGTAATAATGAGTGTTGGAGAATTCTAATCAAGTCTGGGTAAGGCTGAAGCAGGAAGAAGCATTAACAAAACAGAATGAAGGGTCAGAGATAGAAGAAAATGCAGGTGGGAATTGCAGATAACTAGGGAAAGGAGAGTTTTGGAAAGGAGAGTGGTGACTCCTAAATGTGCTGAAATTGCCTGGGGAATGAGTCCAAGAAGGGCTGCCTGGATGTTGTGATCAGTTGCTCACTAGTCACCTCTGTGATTACCTTTTCTGAAGAGAGTAGGAACAGAAGTCAAACTGAAGTAAGCAAAGAAGGCAAGGGAAATAAAAGTAAAAACGAACTACTGGGACTTCAAGATAAAAATCTCTACAGTGAAGGAAACAATCGATAAAACTCAAAAGCAGCGTATGGGATGGGAGAAGATATTTGCAAATGACACATCTGATAAATGGTTAGTATCCAAAATCTATCAAGAATTTATCAAGCTCAAAACCAAACAACAACACCCCCCATATAATACAGTTAAGAAATGGGCAGAAGACACAAATAGACACTTTTCCAAAGAACACATCCACATGGCTAACAGACACATGAAAAGATGCTCAACATCACTCATCCTCAGGGAAATACAAATCAAAACTATGATGAGATTAACCCTCATATCTGTCAGAATGGCTAAAATTAACACAAGAAACAACAGGTGCTGGCAAGGAGGTAGAGAAAGGGGAACCCCCTTACACTGTTGGTGTGAATGCAAACTTGTGCAGCCACTCTGGAGAATAATATGCAAGTTTCTCAAAAAGATAAAAATAGAACTACCCTAGGATCCAGCAATCACTGGTATTTACCCAAAAGATACAAAAATACTGATTGGAAGGGATACAGGTACCGTAAGGTTTATAGCAGCATTATCAGCAATCACCAAACTGTGGAAAGAGCCCAAGTGTCCACTTACTGATGAATGGATAAGGAAGATGTGATATATACACACAATGGAATATTACTCAACCAAAAAAAAAAAAAAAAGACTGAAATCTTCCTATTTGCAATGATGTGGATGGAGCTAGAGAGTATTATGCTAAATAAAATAAGTCAGTCAGAGAAAGACAAATATCATGATTTTACTCATACATGGAATTTAAGAAATGTAACAGATGAACATTGGGGAAGGAAAAAAAAAGAGACAAAAAAGCAAACCAAAAGAGACTCTTATCTACAGAGAACAAACTGTGGTTTGCTGGAGGGGAGATGGGCAGGGGGATGAGCTAAATGGATGATGGGTGTTAAGGAGGGCATTTGTTGTGATGGGCACTGGGTGTTATATGTAAGTGATGAATCACTAAATTCTACTTCTGAAACTAATTAATATTTATAAAAATGAAGTGAGCAAAGAATAAAGTGAATGAGGAAATGAAGGATGATAGACTTACAAAAATGATGGGAAATTTTGTCAAAAAAGAGGAAAAAACAAAAGAATCAGAAGGATCAGTAGAATCAATTAAATCATTATCACCAACTGATAATGGTTATTGCTCAAACACTAAATAAATGCATTCTATTAGACCATGATTACCCAAACAGAACATTCTGCGATGACAGGAATGTTCTATATCTGCACTGATCAATACAGTAGCCACTAGCTATATGTGCTTACTGAGCACTTGAAATATGGTTAGTGCAACTAAGGAAATTAAATTTTATTTAATTTTAATTTAATTTAAATTATATAGCCACATGTGACCAACAGCTACCGTACTGGATAGCAGATATAGATATTACTGATATAAACAGCAGAATAAAATACCACTTTTGAAACTGAATATGATTTTCTCTTGAACTCTTTCATTGTTTTACCTTTTCTCTCTCCCTACCCTGCTTAATTCTCCATGAATTCTAAGTTCTCTATATAGAATCTTCCTACTGGGGATTCTAACTTATGCTCACTATTTAGCTTACCCAAGAGTCTACTGTGTAGCCAAGAAGGTGCTCCTGAGGAGTGAAGATTTCAGGAAACACCAAGGACATCTCTACCGTTGAGGAGATTATCAGCTCTGTCCAGAGGTTACCATATCAGCATTTTCTTTCTCTTCATTACCATATTCCCCATCCCCACCTCCTCCCACAGATAAGAGTGCATGATTCGGTGTCAATGTGCTCTCAAGACTAGTCAAAAGGAATGAAAAGAGAACTGAAAGTAAGAAAAAAGGTAAATGTAAAACAGCAATTGCCATGCCTCAAATACACTGAACTCAATTTCTGCAGTTCCTTGAGGCAGCTATGTTCGATATGTGGCTTTTAGTCTACTGGGAGTTACCTTGAACTGCAGAAACAGAAAACAGTGTAGAAGATTTGTTTGATTCTTAGCAAAAATTGTCTTCCTTGTGGCAATGGTCAGTTTTTCTTCTCAAATCATTGTAATGGAGGTTTCCTGAAGGGCAAATAGCCCCTCCCACCAAGCTATAAAGGAGGGCAACACCTGAAAGAAACTGAGAAGCATTCTTTTTTTTCTTTTTTTTAGAAGAATTCTTGAAACACGAAAGGATTGTGGAAAAAGGAAATGTGGATAGGAAGAGAAGTAGCATCAGAGAGAGTATGAGAGACAAAGTGTGCGAATAGATGAGTCTGAAAAAAAAAGCAAGTAGAAGGGGGGAAAACATGGCAGAAAATAAGAAAAAAAAAAGGAGCAAGTAAAAGCAAAGGACAAACCAGAATTTCTGAATTTGGAAATGTCAGATCTATTTATGATATTAGCAGTGGGAAATGGTGATTCTTGCAGTGGAAATCGGTTTACTATCCTTCATTGTACCCCATAACATTAACTGAAAGAACAATCAGTCAAGGCCAAAGGGCTGAAATAAATGGCTTGAAGTACAGAGCTAGTATCCCAGACTAGTAAACAATTAGAGTTCTTTGGTAAAGAGGCAATGGAAATTCAGTTTATGTTTTTAAATAAGTATTGTAGTCAGTTCCTGGTTTTAACTAATTGATAAATCTACTTATATTTTTGCTTAAAGTGTGCTGAGTTATTTTTTAAAGAGTCCTTTGATTTTGAAGTATGAGTTTGAGAGTTCTAACCAAAACTATTTGGAACTGTAATATCTGAATGTGTATACACTATTCGGACACTTTGGTCATTATCTCCCTCTCTTATTGATACAAAGGACAAATCATTACCTTGCCTTTTACAAAGAATATTATTTCTATATCATGGAAGATAATTAGAGTATGATCTGACAAGAAAAGTTACCTATTTTTATACTGCTACTAATATAATTTGGATACACTGTTAAGAAAAATGAGAAGTTTGTAGCAGTGTGGGGCATCATCACTGCGCAATATTTTCAGCTTTCCTTTATGTAAAAAAGTTATACACTATTTTAAAATATTTGACGCATGTCTTAGGTAGAAATAGTTATGTGTTTTGGTAATAAAATAATCTACCAAAATTAGCATTTACATTAAGTGTATGGAAACTACTTTTGGGGTATTTTGGTATTGTTTATAAAATGTGATCTCAACATCTTAATGTATATCATTTTCTGCTATTTTTCTAGGATAAATTGCAATGCAGCCCTCCCTTCCTATTTTGATGTCTCTTAATTGATTTTTAAATGATTTCTGTACAGATGATATTTTTAATGCCTAAATAAATATCAATATATTTCCCCAAATAGCTTTTCAATCAATCTCATTTCAAATTTTTGCTTAAAATAATTTACATGAGGACTTGCCAGAACCCCATCTACACGTTCACTTTTCTCTTTGTCAAATGTTGACTGAGTTCCATTCTTCCTTACTGTCTTATAAGCTGTTTCTGAGTCTGGTCAGCCGGTTTATTGCTTTATTGTTGAAAGAGCTTTTACAGTCTTATCCAATCATGGAAATTTTCTAACCAACATCAGAAAACTCTGATGAATCATAGTGTTCATTTAACATACATATTTCACAATAGCCTCTTACTTTGGGCAGACTCTGGTTAACCTGTTTGAAATATTTCAGAGTCATCATAATGAAAATCAAGCCATCCAATCAATCCACTTTAATGGAAGACCCATGTCATAGGGAAAAAGACAAAAAGCACTGGTGAAGCGGTTAGAAATTATTTTTAGTGAATTATAAAATAGTTTTCTACACATTTAAAAATAGAGAAGTGATGAATAAATAAAAAATAATAAACACAAGTTAAAAAAATACATATATTTATATTTTCTGTTCCAGGGAAAAAAAGTAGTAGTATTTGACATCTGTTAGTTGATGGATATTAAAACCCACCGATGATAAAATAGATTTTGGTTTTATATTTTATTTTCTATCAAATTTTCATTATTTCTTGCTTAAAATAAATACTAAATAGCCAATGTGTCAGATTTGAGTATCTGCTCTTGATCTCTGTACTGTATTGAGTCAAGGGGCTACATGATTAGAACTTGTTAAGATTTTCCTCTTGTTCTATAAATTCTACTTTTAGGAATACTTTTATACTTAGATAGTTCTTAATATGTAAGAGCTCTGCACAAATGAATAACATATTCAACTAATATAGCTAAAACACAAAATGCTACATTATTTCCATGGCTGATCCTTTAAGTTTTCATGTTCCTAGCCTTGAAAAAGTTGTTATTGTAAATGTATAGCTTTATATCTGGAAAATCCTTTCCCTAAAATTCTCTGGCCATACAGAAATCCATCTAGGTGTTCTTCAAACTTAAAGCTTTATTGATTGTCTGGAACCTAAATGACCTTAATGGGTTATCCTCCAATCATCTCTATGTGTTTTTAAAAATTATATATATATATATATATATATATATATATATATGTGTGTGTGTGTGTGTGTGTGTATATACATATATATACACACATATAAACATAAATAAATAATATATATACATATATAATTATATTTTTATATGTATACAATATAATATATAATTAGTACATATAATATTTATATATTACACATAAATACATGACATATTTAATATAAATATATTACATATAAATATATAATTTTATTTATTTATTTATTTACTTATTTATTTATTTATTTTTGAGAGAGCAAGAGACAGAGCGTGAGTGGGGCAGGGGCAGAGATAGAGGGAGACACAGAATCTGAAGCAGTCTCCAGGCTCAGAGCTGTCATCACAGAGCTGGAGGTGGGGCTCAAACCTAGGAAATGCAAGATCATGACCTACGCCAAGGTAGAACACTTAACTGATTGAGCCACTCACGTCCCCAATTGTCTCTACTTCTAATTTGTTTTTCATTTCAATGTGATCATTCACATCCATATTTATTCCTTATTTATTTATTTTTTATGAACTTCTCCCAACATCTTGTGACTTCCAGGACCTTGTGCTACCTCCTTTCCTTCTCAGTTCTAATGGCCTGTGCCCTTCTGTAGGACATACTACATTTCCATGAATTTTAGACCACAGTCATCGATATCTAGGTACAAAGTGCTGTGAATGAAAATAAACCTTACTTTCTTCAGGTCTAAGCACAAGTGCTTATGAGAATATTTTTTATGTTATACTGTAGCTTCATGAAACACTTTGATGTCAACTATTTCTAATTGGTTTTTAAGGTTCTATGTAATAATGGTATTATATTATGCCCATTTTTTTCTTTTTTTTCTTTTTAATTTTTTATTTATTTATTTTTTATTTTTTTCCAATATATGAAATTTATTGTCAAATTGGTTTCCATACAACACCAAGTGCTCATCCCAAAAGGTGCCCTCCTTAATACCCATCACCCACCCTCCCCGCTCTCCCACCCCCCATCAACCCTCAGTTTGTTCTGTTTTTAAGAGTCTCTTATGCTTTGGCTCTCTCCCACTCTAACCTCTTTTTTTTTTTTTCCTTCCCCTCCCCCATGGGTTTCTGTTAATTTCTCAGGATCCACATAAGAGTTAAACCATATGGTAGATGGTTTCACGATAAAACCATATGGTATTTCTCTGTATGGCTTATTTCACATAGCATCACACTCTCCAGTTCCATCCACGTTGCTACAAAGGGCCATATTTCATTCTTTCTCATTGCCCTATAGCACTCCACTGTGTATATAAACCACAATTTCTTTATCCATTCATCAGTTGATGGACATTTAGGCTCTTTCCATAATTTGGCTATTGTTGAGAATGCTGCTATCAACATTGGGGTCCAAGTGCCCCTATGCATCAGTACTCCTGTATCCCTTGGGTAAATTCCTAGCAGTGCTATTGCTGGGTCATAGGGTAGGTCTATTTTTAATTTTTTGAGGAACCTCCACACTGTTTTCCAGAGTGGCTGCACCAATTTGCATTCCCACCAACTGTGCAAAAGGGTTCCCATTTCTCCACATCCTCTCCAGCATCTATAGTCTCCTGATTTGTTCATTTTGGCCACTCTGACTGGCGTGAGGTGATATCTGAGTGTGGTTTTGATTTGTATTTCCCTGATGAGGAGCGACGTTGAGCATCTTTTCATGTGCCTGTTGGCCATCCGGATGTCTTCTTTAGAGAAGTGTCTATTCATGTTTTCTGCCCATTTCTTCACTGGGTTATTTGTTTCTTCGGTGTGGAATTTGGTGAGTTCTTTATAGATTTTGGATACTAGCCCTTTGTCCGATATGTCATTTGCAAATATCTTTTCCCATTCCGTTGGTTGCCTTTTAGGTTTGTTGGTTGTTTACTTTGCTGTGCAGAAGCTTTTTATCTTCATGAGGCCCCAGTAGTTCATTTTTGCTTTTAATTCCCTTGCCTTTCGGGATGTGTCAAGTAAGAAATTGCTACGACTGAGGTCAGAGAGGTCTCTTCCTGCTTTCTCCTCTAGGATTTTGATGGTTTCCTGTCTCCCATTCAGGTCCTTTATTTATTTTGAGTTTATTTTTGTGAATGGTGTGAGAAAGTGGTCTACTTTCAATCTTCTGCATGTTGCTGTCCAGTTCTCCCAGCACCATTTGTTAAAGAGACTTTCTTTTATCCATTGGATGTTCTTTCCTGCTTTGTCAAAGATTAGTTGGCCATATGTTTGTGGGTCTATTTCTGGGGTTTCTATTCTATTCCATTGGTCTATGTGTCTGTTTTTGTGCCAATACCATGCTGTCTTGATGATTACAGCTTTGTAGTAGAGGCTAAAGTCTGGGATTGTGATACCTCCTGCTTTGGTCTTCTTCTTCAAAATTACTTTGGCTATTCGGGGCCTTTTGTGGTTCCATATGAATTTTAGGATTGCTTGTTCTAGTTTCGAGAAGAATGCTGGTGCAATATTGATTGGGATTGCATTGAATGTGTAGATAGCTTTGGGTAGTATTGACATTTTGACAATATTTATTCTTCCAATCCATGAGCACGAAATGTTTTTCCATTTCTTTATATCTTCTTCAATTTCCTTCATAAGCTTTCTGTAGTTTTCAGCATACAGATCCTTTACATCTTTGGTTAGATTTATTCCTAGGTATTTTATGCTTCTTGGTGCAATTGTGAATGGGATCAGTTTCTTTGTCTTTCTGTTGCTTCATTATTAGTGTATAAGAATGCAGGTGATTTCTGTACATTGATATTGTATCCTAGGCTTTGCCGAATTCATGTATCAGTTCTAGCAGACTTTTGGTGGAGTCTATCGGATTTTCCATGCATAATATCATATCATCTGCAAAAGTGAAAGCTTGACTTCATCTTTGCCAACTTTGATGCCTTTGATTTCCTTTTGTTGTCTGATTGCTGAGGCTAGAACTTCCAACCCTATGTTAAACAACAGCGGTGAGAGTGGACATCCCTGTCGTGTTCCTCATCTCAGGGGAAAAGCTCTCAGTTTTTCCCCATTGAGGATGATGTTAGCTGTGGGCCTTTTATAAATGGCTTTTATGATCTTTAAGTATGTTCCTTCTATCCCGACTTTCTTGAGGGTTTTTATTAAGAAAGGGTGCTGAATTTTGTCAAATGCCTTTTCTGCATCGATTAACAGGATCATATGGTTCTTATCTTTTCTTTTATTAATGTGATGTATCATGTTGATTGATTTGCGAATGTTGAACCAGCCCTGCATTCCAGGAATGAATCCCACTTGATCGTGGTGAATAATTCTTTTTATATGCTGTTGAATTCGATTTGCTATTATCTTATTGAGAATTTTTGCATCCATATTCATCAGGGATATTGGCCTGTAGTTCTCTTTTTTTAATGGGTCTCTGTCTGGTTTAGGAATCAAAGTAACACTGGCTTCATAGAATGAGTCTGGAAGTTTTCCTTCCCTTTCTATTCTTTGGAATAGCTTGAGAAGGATAGGTATTATTTCTGCTTTAATGTCTGGTAGAACTCCCCTGGGAAGCCATCTGGTCCTGGACTCTTATTTGTTGGGAGATTTTTGATAACTGATTCAATTTCTTCACTGGTTATGGGTCTGTTCAAGCTTTCTATTTCCTCCTGATTGAGTTTTGGAAGCGTGTGGGTGTTTAGGAATTTGTCCATTTCTTCCAGGTTGTCCAGTTTGTTGGCATATAAGTTTTCATAGTATTCCCTGATAATTGCTTGTATCTCTGAGGGATTGGTTGTAATAATTCCATTTTCATTCATGATTTTATGTATTTGGGTCATGTCCCTTTTGTTTTTGAGAAGCCTGGATAGAGGTGTATCAATTTTGTTTATTTTTTTCAAAAAAACAACTCTTGGTTTCGTTGATCTGCTCTACAGCTTTTTTAGATTCTATATTGTTTATTTCTGCTCTCATCTTTATTATTTCTCTTCTTCTGCTGGGATTAGGCTGTCTTTGCTGTTCTGCTTCTAGTTCCTTTAGGTGTGCTGTTAGATTTTGTATTTGGAACTTTTCTTGTTTCTTGAGATAGGCCTGGAGGGCAATGTATTTTCCTCTCAGGACTGCCTTCACTGCATCCCAAAGCATATGGATTGTTGTATTTTCATTTTCGTTTGTTTCCATATATTTTTTTTAATTTCTTCTCTAATTGCCTGGTTGACCCACTCATTCTTTAGTAAGGTGTTCTTTAACCTCCATGCTTTTGGAGGTTTTCCAGACTTTTTCCTATGGTTGATTTCAAGCTTCATAGCATTGTGGTCTGAAAGTATGCATGGTATGATTTTAATTCTTGTATACTTATGAAGGTCTGTTTTGTGACCCAGTATGTGATCTATCTTGGAGAATGTTCCATGTGCACTTGAGAAGAAAGTATGTTCTGTTGCTTTGGGATGCAGAGTTCTAAGTATATCTGTCAAGTCCATCTGGTCCAATGTATCCTTCAGGGCCCCTGTTTCTTTATTGACCATGTATGTAGATGATCTATCCATTTCTGTAAGTGGAGTGTTAAAGTCCCCTGCAATTACTATATTCTTATCAATAAGGTTGCTTATGTTTGTGAGTAATTGTTTTTTATATTTGTGGGCTCCTGTATTCGGCACATAGACATTTATAATTGTTAGCTCTTCCTGCTGGATAGACCCTGTGATTATTATATAATGCCCTTCTTCGTTTCCTGTTACAGCCTTTAATTTAAAGTCTAGTTTGTCTGATAATTATGGCTACTCCAGCTTTCTTTTGACTTCCAGTGGCATGATAAATAGTTCTCCATCCCCTCGCTTTCAATCTGAAGGTGTCCTCAGGTCTAAAATGACAGCAAATAGATGGGTCTTGTTTTTTTAACCATTCTGATGCCCTATGTCTTTTGGTTGGCACATTTAATCCATTTACATTCAGTGTTATTATAGAAAGTTACGGGTTTAGAGTCATTGTGATGTCTGTATATTTTATGCTTGTAGGGATGTCTCTGGTACTTTGTCCTACAGGACCCCTTTAGGATCTCTTGTAGGGCTGGTTTAGTGGTGACGAATTCCTTCAGTTTTTCTTTTTGTGGGAAGACCTTTATCTCTCCTTCTATTCTAAATGACAGACTTGCTGGATAAAGGATTATTGGCTGCATATTTTTCCTGTTCATCAATTTGAAGATCTTGTGCCATTCCTTTCTGGCCTGCCAAGTTTCAGAAGAGAGATCGGTCACGAGTCTTATAGGTCTCCCTTTATATGTTAGTGCATGTTTATCCCTCGCTGCTTTCAGAATTTTCTCTTTATTATTGTATTTTGCCAGTTTCACTATGATATGTCGTTCAGAAGATCGATGTAAGTTACATCTGAAGGGAGTTCTCTGTGCCTCTTGGCTTTCAATGCCTTTTTCCTTCCCCAGATCTGGGAAGTTCTCAGCTATTATTTCTTCAAGTACACCTTCAGCACCTTTCCCTCTCTCTTCCTCCTCTGGAATACCAATTATTCATAGATTATTTCTCTTTAGCGCATCACTTAGTTCTCTAACTTTCCCCTCATACTCCTGGATTTTTTTATCTCTCTTTCTCTCAGCTTCTTCTTTTTCCATAATTTTATCTTCTAGTTCACCTATTCTCTCCTCCGCCTCTTCAATCTGAGCCGTGGTCGTTTCCAGTTTATTTTGCAGCTCGTTTATCACATTTTTAGGTCCTCCTGACTTTCCTTAGTCCCTTGATCTGTAGCAAGAGATTCTCATCTGTCCTTTATACTGTTTTCAAGCCCAGCGATTAATTTTATGACTACTATTCTAAATTCACTTTCTGTTATATTGTTTAAATCGTTTTTGATCAATTCATTAGCTGTTGTTATTTCCTGGAGATTCTTTTGAGGGGAATTCTTCCATTTCGTCATTTTGGATAGTTCCTGGAGTGGTGTGAAACTGCAGGGCACTTCCCCTGTGCTGTCTTGAATAACTTGCGTTGGTGGGTGGGGCCGCAGTCAGATCTGATGTCTGCTCCCAGCCCACCCCTGGGACCACAGTCAGAGTGGTGTGTGCCTGCTCTTTCCCTCTCCTAGGGGAGGGATTCACTGTGAGGTGGAGTGGTCCCTCTGGGCTACTTGCACACTGCCAGGCTTGTGGTGCTGGGGATCTGGTCTATTAGCTGGGGTGGATCGACAAGTTTCACGGGGCGGGAGGGGCAGGGTCAGCTCGCTTCTCCTTCAGTGATCCACTTCAGGAGAGGCCCTGTGGCAGCGGGAGGGAGTTAGACCTGCTGCTGGAGGGATGGATCTGCAGAAGCACAGCTTTGGGTGTTTGCATGGTGCAAGCAAGTTCCCTGGCAGGAACTGGTTCCCTTTGGGATTTTGGCTGGGGGATGGGCAAGGAAGATGGTGCTGGCGAGGGCCTTTGTTTCCCGCCAAGCTGAGCTCTGTTGACCAGGACTCTATGACTCTCCCTCCCATTGTCCTCCAGCCCTCCCGCTCTCCGAGCAGATCTGTTAACTTATAACCTTCCAGATGTTAAGTCCTGCTTGCTGTCCAAACACACTCTGTCCGGCCACTCTGCTTTTGCAAGCCAGACTCGGGGTCTCCACTTGGCCGGCGGGCGCCCCTCCACCCTGGCTCCCTCCCGCCAGTCCATGTAGCGTGCACAGCCTTGCTGCCCTTCCTACCCTCTTCCGTGGGCCTCTCGTCTGTGCTTGGCTCTGGAGACTCTGTTCTCACGCCATAATTTTAGAGAAGAAAGTGGATACCTAGAGAATTTATATCACTTGACCAAAGTCACTGAGCTGATATCCAATGAATGGGATAACTAACTAACTCTACTAACTCTAACCCAAAGCTTTTTTAAATATTGCATCAGGGCAATATTCTAATCAGAAATTATTCTTGCAATATTCTTAGTATCAATACTTATGGCTATTATCTCTGAATTTCCCTAAATCTACAATCTAGGCATGTACTTTTCAGGATGTGCTTCCATGTATAAAACTTTATGATCCTAGGCAGAGGTTGAGGGAGAAATTTTATTCCATGGAAGTCAAAAGATATTTATTAAGTGACTTCGCTCTTTGGTGTTGTGAGAGATTTAAGATAACTAAAATACTAAAATCATACATAGAGTTAGAAAAGAGGAAAGAACTGGGACAGCATCCATAAATGTGACATTATACCTGCTAAATATGTGATCAGTGATTAAATAAGTGGAAAAGATAAGAAGTACTTTAGAAACAATTATAGGTATAATTTACTGAACACTTGTTATGTCTATATTTAGGACACTGTATGCAAACACACCTATACACACTTATATACATATGAAGTTAAACCAGTCTTCACAAATTGAGGTGAATTTGACGTATTATCCAATGCCTAAGGAATTTGAATATTAAAAAAATCAAGAAATGTGTCCAAAGTCACAATATAGTAAGAGATAAACATTTAGATTCTACTCTATCTGCTACCAAAGGCAACCATGTTTTAATGCCTCAATAATGGGGGAAACTACCATTAAACAGCAAGTTTAGGAAAACTTTCCTGAAGTGGGTCAAATGTGTGTTGGGCTTTCAGCATTAGTAAGATTTGGATATGTGAGGAGATAGGAGAGACATTATTAAGATTTGGAACAATAGCAAGCACAATGCACTTAAAGGAATGGAAATCTTTCTAAGAAATTTAAAGTGCAGTGAGAATATCAGTTTGGTTGGAATTATGGTGACACGTTGCGTACTAAAGCAGATACAAACAGAAAGGCAAGCACATTGTTCAGTGCTTATAATATTTAGATTTCTAGGTGGGAAACCAAGAAGAGTAATGTAAGTAGCCATTGAAAATTACTAATAACAATAACTTTAAAGGTATTTATAATTTTAAATGTTTATTTATTTTGATAGAAATTTGATAGAAAGCAAGTGGGGGATGGGAAAAGAGAGAGTGAGAGTGAGAGAGACTTCCAAGCAGGCTTCACATTGTCAGGGCAGAGCCCAAACCTGGGTTCTATCTCATGAACAGTGAGATCATGACCTGAGCCAAAATCAAAAGTCTGATGCTTGATGACTGAGCCACCAGGTGCCCCTATTTACGATATTTGAATTGTTTATAGCAATTTTAGGTTCACAGAAAAATTGAGAGGAAGATACAGAGATTTTGCAGATACCTCCTGCCTCCATCCAACATCCCTCCTGTATTTCCAACATCCCTCCACCAAAGTGGTACGTTTGTTACAAGTGATGAACCTACATTGATAAATCATAATCACACAAAGTCCATAGTGTATCTTAGGGTTTACTCTTGGTGTTTTACACTCTGTGGGTTTGAACAAATATATTATGACACATATCTATCATTATAATAACATACAGCTATATTCACTACCTAAAAATCTTCTCTGCTCTGACTATTCATCCCTTCTCCCCACTTCACCACTGAGTAATTTTAATAAAGAATATCTTGAAACTTATATTTTAGGAGATTAATCTCATGTTGATATTCTCTAGGAATGTGAGGTAACATATAATATGACCATTATTTTTCTTAGCTATAATTTATTCATGCAGTGAATATAAAAGAAGGGTGCTACGAAAAAATTAGAAGAAATCAAACCTCAAGATGCCTGGATGGCTTAGTCAGTTGAGCATCCTATTTGGCTCAGGTCATGATCTCGTGTTTTGTGAGATTGAGTCCCGTATCTGGCTCACTGCTGTCAACACAGAGCCCAGTTTAGATCCTCTGTGTCCCTCACTCTCTGCCCATGCCCTACTTGCACTCTCTTTTTCAAAAATAAAATAAAAATAAAAAAAAAAAGAAGTCAAACCTCAGTCTTTGAAAAGAGAGAATGGGGCATGAAAAAAAATACTAGTTTTCAGTGTAGGAAAAAATGTGATCCAATTCATTCTACTTTTCTAAGTACCAATGAAGACTGAGGCATTGTATCAAGTATTAGTTTAATCCTGTCCCAACAGATAGATAAAAGAATTGAGAGAAAAAGACATTTTAGACAGATATGAGTTTGGTGTTATGGTATAAAGAAGTATTAGGAATCATTTAATTTCAATGTTTGTCTGAAATTGGAGATAGAGGTCAATATTTGAAAATTTGAAAATAGTCTTATTGGGGCACCAGGGTGGCTCAGTCAGTTAAGTGTCTGACTTCAGGTCAGGTCATGATCTCATGGTCCGTGAGTTCAAGCCCCATGTCAGGCTTTGTGTTGACAGCTCAGAGCCCGAAGCTGCTTTGGATTCTATATCTACCTCTCTCTCTGCCCATCCCCCACTTATACTCTGTCTCTCTCTCTCTCAAAAATGAATGTTAAAAAAAATTAAAAAAGAAAATAGTCTTATTAAGGGTCAGAGTATAGAATTTAAACAAGTGACATCAATACTTTTCACCTTGAAGAATATATTCTTAAAGAGAAGAAAAAAGGAACCAGTGAGAAAGATAAAGACCAATGAATAAAACAAAACCATGAGTGTTGCATTTTCATAGAAGAAAGAGACTTTATAAATTATGGAAAATATCACACTAAAAATTCATTTAAGAACTTTGGTAAATCAAAGCCTCATATGTTATATATATATATATACATATATATATACATATATATGTGTATATATATATATTTATATATATTTTTATTTTGTCTTTTGGCTTAAAGAAATTTTGTTGTGGTTTTTGTTTGCCTTTCAAGTATATATTTTCCCTCTATAAACTGTAGCCTTCAAAGGAAAGTTCAGATTCCTGTTTAAGATTTCTTTCAAGAGTTTTTCTATAGTGCTCTTACAAAACAAACAAACAAAAAAGAATACTTTGCTGTTTAAGCAAGGAAAAATTGAAATAGCAACGGAATAGATCTTTTACAAAAAATTAAATTCTCTAAAACAGTGTGTTATGAAAATAAATCTTCTTTTTCTTTATACAAGGGATTGTTAAAAAATGTATGCAACTTCTAATCTCTCAGCACTGAAACCATAAAAAACTTTGATATTATGGATGAATTGCACAGCTCTCATTAATTATAGTAATCCATGTTAGATAGCAGAACCAACTTTCTTAAAACATTTAAAACACTATTGCCTAAAAGAAGTCTTATTGTTTTGAGTCTTCTTAATTTTCATGTATAATCACTTACATTATGCTAAGAATATATACAAAGTTTACAAAGTAGATAATAATCACAAAATTGATTTGGGACACACCTTCTCTTAAGAAGTTTATAGATGATGGTTCTAAAATATGAGTACATTTTCATAGGATGACAGATGTAAAATTGAATTCTGTGATGTCAAGTCCATCAAAACATTTGTAAGGCCAGACTGTCTTCTTGGAAATTGGTATGAACATTTCACATTGCTTTACATACTTTAATTATATTTGACTTAATTTCCTTAAAAATTGTCAAGAATGCTGCCCTAGTCTCGACAATATAACTCATAGAAAGGTCCCATTCCATTGATGAGTAGCTGCCTAGAAAATTTTGACAATTCTAGGTTACATATACTTTTTTGAAATTTCATGTTAAATTCAGTAATGGTTTTTATCCTCTGTTTTAACAGCCTCCTTTCAGAACAGTTTAAAAATATAAGAAGACAAACCAAATATATACCTCCTACGGTTCAGGTACCATAATAATGGCAAAGTTGCAGAAGCATGGGAGATGCTGAATCACCAGGCAGTCCAAAATTGGTATTTTATTGGCTTAAAATTAAGGCAGTTCAGTGTAACAACTTGGTATAATACATAGAACACAGAGAGTTTTTAGTAGGACTCTGTCTTTAGTTAGTAAAACTACATCTCTTTCTTAAATCACAATGATTACTGTGTGAATTAAATATGCAATTAAATATCAAGATCAGACGACTAGTATGTGTGTTTAAATCATAAAATTATTTGCAAATAATAGCACAGATATATGGACTACATTTAGAGATAGTAATGCTAAAAGTGGGGGAGGTTGAGGACTTAAAAAACACTGACAGGTTACTTTGGATAACCAACTCCTACAAATTCATGGGTGATTAAAATTGAGAAACTCAAGTGACCACAGAGAAACATTTTTGTAATTCTGGAAATGATAGTGGGTGAATCGAAGGTTGTTGTGTATCTGACGGTTTTCCATAGAAAAATCTAGACACACAAAAAGAAATACCATGGGATATCTGGGGAATATGGTGGAGTAGAAGTTTTCTAAGCTAACCTCATCCCATGGATACAACTAGACAGTTCAAATAACCCTGAAAATAACCCAAACACTGGCAGAACAGATTGTCCATAGCCAAATGTAGAGAAGAAGCCACATCAAAAAGGGTAGGAAGGATAAAGACATGGTCGGGAGCCCCACAGGAATATGGATATCCATAACATTTAGCTTTGAAAATCAGAGGGGCATTATTTTGCAAGCAGTCTTAACACCTGGAACTTTAAAAACTAGCAGACTTGTCTCTAGGAGAGCTGGGAGAAAACGGAGAAAACTGAGTCTGCACCCTTAAAGAGACAACACAACAATCAGCCCCAAAGAGATACAACATAGAAAGTTGGGAAAACATCTGGGGGTATTTGGGAAGACGCATTGTTTAGTAATCTCAAAGCATATGCTGGTGGGGCAGGGATCATTAGGAGACTTATCCAGGAACAAAGAAACTGGCAGACCCCATTTCCCTTCTCTGCCTGACAGCCTTGACATACAGACATCTGCAGCAACCAAGACAGCACACATTCTCCACATAGCTGACTAACAGCATCCCATTCCCAAGCTTCTGTGGATCTGTCCCCTCCAACCCATATGGCTTTAGCAGGAGTTTTGACTGGGTGCAAGTTCCCTCCTGTAGTCGGCCAGTGTGGAACTTGCTGTCACTGCATAACTGTAGACCCACTCTCTCCAACCCTGCCACAGGAGTGTTCTAAAGTGACTATAGGTCTTCTCCCACAGCAGATCTGCTCTAATCTTGCTAACACTGCACTCCATCTCTGCACTTTCTTGCAGACCTGCCCCTTCCAGTACACCCTTGGCAAGAGTACATCCAAAGCAGTGACACAAGCCTGGCATTGGACAAGAATCCCAGATAGGGGTCAGCACCACCACGAGCTGCTTCCTGCCCCAGGGAGAGGGGAAGATAATCACGAACACCAGTCTCACTTCAGCCCAGAAGTGGGCTGGAGGAAGACAGCTGGTCTGACTGCAGGCCCCACCCACCAAAGAAAACTTCTCAGAGCACAACACAGATAAAGCATCCGACAGTTTGGTGCTACTGCAGTTCTGGCAAATGCCCAGTCTGTCTCAACACAAATCCAAGGAAGCCCCAGATTGGCCTACTAACAACACAGGGAACAAACCCTGCACACAATATGTAAAGAAAGCCATTTTAGGTTAATGGACTGAAGGCAAACACAACTCAGATATAACAGTAGGGCACATGCAACACACAAGAGATACCCCTGAAGTGCCAGGTTCTGGTGAACAGGAGAAATCATACTGCAGGGCACTACAGGTCCTATTTTGCATAAGGCCACTACTTTCAAGAGCAGGAGATATAGGTTATTTTCCTAACGATAGAAACAGACAGAGTTAGACAAAATGAGGATACAGAAGAACATGTCCTAAATGAAAGAACAGGACAAAATCAAGACAAGAGAGCTAGTATATAGCTATGTAATATGCCTGACATAGAAAGTAATGGTAATAAAGATATTCCCTGGAGTTGGGAAAAGAGTGCACAACATCAGTGAGGCCCTTAACAAAGATAGGAAACATAAAAAAGGAACCAGAGATGAAGAAATCGATAACAGAAATAAAAAATACACTAGATCAAGTATACAATAGACCAAAGGAAGCAAAAGAACATATCAGTGACCTGAGGGACAGAATAATAGAAAGCAACCAAGCTGGATAGGAAAGAGAGAAACAAAATAAAAATGATAATAGATGTAGGGAACAACATTGACATCATCAAGGGTAATAACATTCCCATTGTAGGGATGTGAGAAGAAGAGAGAAAAGGAGGTCAAAAAAAATGTACTTGAAAAAATAATAGTTACTCCCCAAATCTGGAAAAGAAAGTATAAATTCAGATCCAGGACATACAGAGAGCCCCTAACAAATCAACCCAAGGAAGTCCACACAAACATATAGTAATTAAAATGCAAAAGGTAATGATAAAGATAATTTTAAAACCAGCAAGAGAAAAGAAAAAAAAATTATATACAGAAGAAATTCCATAAAGCTATCAGATGATTTTCCAGCAGAAACTTTACAGGCCATAGGGGAGTGGCAAATATATTCAAAGTGCTGAAAGAAAACAAACAAACAAACAAACAAACAAACCCAACTTGCAGCCAAGAATACTCTATCCAGCAAAGCTATCATTCAGAATAGGAGAGATAAAGAGTTTCCCAGACAAAGTTAAAGCAATTAATGACCACTAAACCATCCCTACAAGAAATGTTAACGGGAATTTTTCGAGTGTAAAGAAAAGACCACAAGTAGGAGTAAGAAAAGTAGGACGCACAAAATCAGTAAAATAAATATATCTATAAAAATTAGGCAAAGGATTCACAAAATAAAAGGATGCAAAGTATAAAGAAGATCTGAGATGGATATAATAGATTATTCATCCTTAAAAAAATGAAATTTTGCCATTTATGACATGGATAGAGTTATAGAGTATTGTGCTAAGTGAAATAAGTCAGTCAGAGAAAGACAAATATCATATGATTTCACTTACATGTGGAGTTTAAGAAACAAAACAAATAAACTAAAAGAAAAAAAGGGAGAGAGAGAAGCAAACCAAGAAACAGATCTTTAACTGTAGAGAAAAAACTGATGGTTACCAGAGGAGAGGAGAGTAAGGAGATGGGTCAAATAGGTTATGGGGATTAAGGAGTACACTTATTGTGATGAGAACTGCGTATTGTATGGAAGGTTTGAATCACTATATCATACACCTGAAACTAATATTACACTGTATGTTAACTAACTTTTAAATAACGACCTAAAAAACAAGGTAACAGTGGCTTTGAATGATACATTGGACCAGATGGATCTAACAGTATATTCAGAAAATTCCAGCCTAAAACAGAAGAATACACATTATTTTCAAGTGCGCATGGAACATTCTCCAGAATAGAATACATATTAAGTCACAAAACAGGCCTCAACAAATTAAAAAAGACTGAAGTCATACCATGCATCTGTTCCAATCATAATGCAATGAAACTAGTGTGCTTATTTCAGCAGCATATATACTAAAATTGGAACAATACACAGAAGATTAGCATGACCCCTACAAGAGTGATGACACAATGCTATGAAATTAGAAATCAACTACAAGAAAAAATCTGGAAAGAAAAATGTATATTTGGAGGTTAAATAACATGCTACTAAATAGTTAATGGGTCAATAAAGAAATCAAAGAGAAAATTAAAAAAATATATGAAGAATAAAAATGAAAATACAATGGTCCAACATTTTTCAGATGCAGCAAAATTTGATCTGAGAGGGAAGATAACAGCAATGCAGGCCTACCTTAAGAAGCAAGAAAAAAATCTCAAATAAATATCCTAACCTTATGCCTAAAGGAGGTAGCAAAAGAAGAGCAAAGAACCCCCCAGACCAATAGAAGGAAGGAAATAATAAAGATTAGAGCAAAATTAAGTAAAATAGTAACTAAGCAAACAATAGAACAGATCAATGAAACCAGGAGCTGGTTCTTTGATAAGATCAAATGAGTTGATAAACCTTTAGCCAAACCCATACAGAAAGAGAGAGAGGGAGTGAGAGGGAGTGAGAGAGAGACCCAAATAACAATTTCAGAAAATAAAGAGGAGAGATAACAACTGATACCACGCAAATACAAAGAAATATAAGAGAATATTATGAAAAATTATGTTCAAAATAATTGGGCAACCCAGAAAAAAAATGGATAAATTCCTAGAAACATATAAACTTTCAAATCTGAGTCAGAAATAGAACATTTGAACAGATTGATGATCATTAATCAGTAATTGAATCAATTTAAGAAAAAAAAAAAAAAACTCCCAAGAAACAGAAGTCCAGGAGGAGACAGCTTTACAGGTGAATTATACCAAACATTTAAAGAAGAGTTAATAATAATTCTTCTCAAACTTTTCAAAAAAATAGGAGAGGAAGGAAACTTCCAAATTCATTCTATGAGGTCAGCATTAACCTGTTACCAGAACAAGATAAAGACACTACACAAAGAAAGGGGGGGGGGGGAGAGAGAGAGAGAGAGAGAGAGAGAACTACAGGCCACTGTCTCTGTTGAACACAGATGAAAAAATCCTCAACAAAATATTAGCAAACTGAATCCAACAGTACATTAAAAAAATCATTTACCACAATCAAGTGAGATTTATTCCTGGGATGCAAGGGTATATTCACAAATCAATCAATGTATATATTGTGAATCAGTGTATATATTTGCGAATGTATATATTCACAAATCACAATCAATCTTGTTGATGTATAACATCAACAAGAGAAAGGATAAAAATACTATGATCATTTCTATAGATAAAGAAAATGCATTTGACCATGTACAACATCTATACATGATAACAACTCTCAACAAAGTAAGTTTAGAGGGAACATACTTCAACATAATAAAGGCCATATTTGAAAACCCACAGATAACATTATTGGTGAAAAATTAAAAAACTTTCCCCTAAGGGCAGGAGCAGAACAAAGATGTCCATTCTCATCACGTTTATTCAATACACCACGGAAATTCCTAGCCACAGCAATCAGACAATAAAAAGAAATAAAAGGGCATCCAAATTGTTAAGGAAGAAATAAAACTTTCACTATTTTCAGAATCACATGATATTACACAAGTAAAACCCTAAAACTTCCATCAAAATACTATCAGAACTTATATATGAATTCAGCAAAGTTGTTGGGGCGCCTGGGTGGCTCAGTCGGTTAAGCGTCCGACTTCGGCTCGGGTCATGGTCTCACGGTCCGTGAGTTCGAGCCCCACGTCGGGCTCTGTGCTGACAGCTCAGAGCCTGGAGCCTGCTTCGGATTCTGTGTCTCCCTCTCTCTCTGACCCCCCCCGTTCATGTTCTGTCTCTCTCTGTCTCAAAAATAAATAAACATTAAAAAAAATTAAAAAAAAATTCAGCAAAGTTGCATAGCAAGAAATCAATACACAAAAATGGGTTGCCTTCTTATATATGAATAATGAAGTAGCAGAAAGAGAAATTAAGAAAAAAATCCCATTTACAATTTTCCAAAAAGGAATAAAATACCTAGAAATAAACTTAACTAAGGAGGGGAAAGACTTATACTCTGAAACTGTAACACACTAATCAAAGAAATTGAAGATGACACAAACAAATGGGAAGATATTCCATGCCCATGGATTAGAAGAACAAATATTGTTAAAATGTCTGTACAACCTAAAGCAATCTGCATATATAATTCAATCCCTACCAAAATACCAACATCAATTTTCACAGAGCTGAAGAATCAATCCTAAAATTTGTATGTGACCACAAAGGCTCTGAATGGTCAAAGCAATCTTGAAAAAAGAACAAAACTGGAAGTATTACAATCCCTGATTTCCAAATATGAAGCTGTAGTAATCAAAACAGTATGGTACTGGCACAAAAATAGATCAGTGTAACAGAAAAAGAGGACCCAGAAATAAACCCAAAATTATATGGTCAATTAATCTTCAACAAAGGAGACAAGAACATGCAGTGGGAAAAATACAGTCTCTTCAAAAATGGTGTTAGGAAAACTGGACAGTTACATGCAAAAGAATAAAACTGGATCACTTGCTTTTACCATATGGAAAAATAAATTTAAAATGTATTAAGGGTCTAACTGTGAGACCTGAAACCACAAAATTCCTAGAAGAGAAATGGGCTGTAAATTGTCTGACGTTGTCTGTAGCAATGTTTTTCTAGAGAAATATTTTGAGAGAAGGGAAACAAAAGGAAAAATAAACTATTGGGACTACATCAAAATAAAATCTTCTTCACAGCAAAATAAATGATTAATAAGACTAAAAGACAAACAACTGAATGGGAGAAGATATTTGCAAATGACATATTTGATAAAATGTTGGTGCTTGTAGTATATAAAGAAATTATACAACACCAAAAAAAATTCAACTGAAAAATGGGCAGAACACATGAAGAGACATTATTCCAAAGAAGACCTATAGATGGCCAAGACACATGAAAAGATGCTCAGTATCAGTCATCATCAGGCAAGAGCAAATCAAAACTACAATGAGATATCTCACATCTGTTAGAATGACTAAAATAAAAAACACAAGAAATAAGTGTTGGTTGAGGATGTGGAGAAAAAGGAACCCATATGTACTGTTGGTGGCAATGCAAACTGGTGCAGCCTCTGCGGAACACAGTATGGAGCTTCCTCAAAAAAATTAAAAATAGAATTATCATACAATCCAGAAATTCCACTACTGATTATCTACCCAAAAATATGAAAACACTAATTTGGAAAGATATATGCATCACTATGTTTATTGCAGAATTATTTACAAGAGGAAAATTATAGAAGCAGCCCAAGTGTCCATCAATAGATGAATAAAGATGTGATATATATACAGTGAAATATTACTCAGCCATAAAAAAGGATGGAACCTTGCTATTTGCAATGACATAGATAGAACTAGAGAGCATTATGGTAATTGAAATAAGTAAGTCAGAGAAAGACAAATACCGCATAATTTCACTGATATGTGGAATTTAAGAAACAAAACACATGAACACAGGAAAAAAGAGACAACCCAAAAAACAGACTATTAAAGTAGAGAACAAACTGATAGTTACCAGAGTGGAGTTGGGTGAGGAGATGCATGAAATAGGTGAAGGGGATTAAAAGTATACTTATCATGATGAACATTCAGTAATGTAGAGAATTGTAGAATTACTATATTATATACCTGAAATGAGTATTACACGGTATGGTAACTATAGTGAAAATAAAATTAAATAAACAACATACGTACATACCACACCCCATAACATGCTGAATATGCTGAGAGAGCAGATCAATACTAGAAAAGATATATGGAAGATGTCCTAATTGAATGTGGGAACACTTTTCTATGGAAAATGATAGTTTAAGACAGGACACAAAGTGATCTATGTGAAGCAACAGGGTGGTACATTTACAAAGATCAGAAAGAAAAATGCCTATTGAGATAAAAAAGCTTAAGACTATGTAACCCAAAGTGCTGTCTCTTTTGAGAATCCAAACTGAGACTACTGTTCTCACCATTTTCAGTGGTTTCATTAAATCTGATAAGTGTAGAACATCAGAAAATTTTGAGAAATACAACTTTTTTGTTTACATTTTCAGCAGTTAGAAGTTCTGCAATGACTGATGTGAATTTTATTCACCTTCATATCCCAAGGTAAAGTGAAGTATGTGTTAGAATATAAGTGCTAATTAAATATTTGGCAATGAATGAAGTCCTATTGGGATGAGAGAATAAAGATGAACATGAAATCTTTAGAGTATGTGATAGGCATGTCACAAAACAGCGACCATGATACAAAAATGGGAGAATATATTTACAAGTCATTTACCTGATAAGTGGTTAATGTCCAAAATATGTGTTACTCCCAACTGCAAAGAAAATTTCAATTAAAAATGGGCAAAGGAGTTGAATTTTTTCCAAAGACGACATACAGATGCCCAACCAGTACATGAAAAGATACTCAACATCACTAATCATCAGGGAAATGCAACAAAAATCAAGACCAAAATGAGTTATCACTTCACACCTGTTAGAATAGCTACCATCAAAAAGACAAGAAATAAAAAGTGTAGGTGAGAATAGGGAGAAAAAGGACCCCTCATGCAGTGCTGTTGGGACTGCACATGGGTACAGCCATGATGGAAAACAGTAAGGGGTTCCACAAAATTTAAATATAGAATTAACATGTGATCCAACAATTCCACTTCTGGGTATCAGAAGAAAATAAAAACACTAACTTGAAAAGTTTTCTTCACTCCACGTTTATTGAAGCATTATTTATAATAGCCAAGATATGGAAACATCCTAAGTATGCATCAATACATTAAAGGATAAAGAAAATGGAATATTACTCAGCCATAAAAAGAAGGAATTTGCCATTTGTGACAATATGGATGAAACTTCAGGGCATATGCTGAGTGAAATGAGTAAGATAGATAAAGACAAATACCTTTTGATCTCACTTATATATGGAATCTGAAAAAATGACACAAAACAAAACCTAATCCAAGCTCATGATAGAGAACAGAATGGGGTTGCCAGATGTCGGGGGTGAGAGGTAGGGGGTGGGCAAAATAGGTGAAAAGGATCAAAAGGTTCAAGTACATTTCCACTTACAAAATAATTAAGTCAAGGGGATGTAATATATAGTATGGTGATTATAGTTAATAATAATGTATTGTATCTGAAAATTAAGAGTAGGTCTTAAAAGTTCTAATCACAAGAAGAAAATTGTAATTGTATGGTGTTGGCTTTTGACTAGACTTATTGTGCTCATTTTACAATACATATAAATGTTAAGTCATTATCTGTATGCTTGAAACTAATGTTATACGTCAGTGATGTCTCAAAAAAAAAAAAAAAACAACCTAAAGAACTATCCCTCTAATCATAAACTATTATTTTCCCTCAAGAAAAAACATACTTCTCTTGCCTAAAATTATACAAATAAAATTCTTCCATTTCACAGGAGCTCCAGGGAATAAGCTACTAGGTGCCACCTTGCACTACAGTTTTCAAGAACTTGGAAAGGGGAAATTTCCATCCTGATTGTTGCCTTTGCAATATACTCAGCTGCCAAGACATGGTGAGGGGCATAGGTCTCAGCCACCTTTTGTGGTCATGGCTAATAAGCCTGAAATACTGTCCTCCTTCACTACAGAACCCTGGACACCCACCAACCAACCAGCTTTCCTGGGTATACCTACTAGGTTCGGGCCTTTAGAAAAACAGGTTACTTCTTTATTCATTTTTGAAAAGTACTGGAGCGAAAGTTAACACCAAAGGCAAAACTAACAGAGTTCTGATACTACCAAAGCTAAGTGACTTGCCCATGTTCTCAGATCCCAGAAGGATTACATTCAGGATTTAATTACATTAACCTGGTTTAAAATACAAATTTTTCAGGAATGCTAAATTCATTAAGACCTGGCCAGTACAAGTCTTGTTTCTCTGTAATTTGCATACTTGGCTTCATATCCAGCTTATGTTCCTAGACAACAGCCTAGTCATACTGATCTCTAGGCCAGTGAATAGGCTGTTTCATGTGCTTCTAACATGCTGTCCAGGCTTCAACCCTTCATCTGGATGATTGCTGGCTGCTTTTTTGTCCTCAGCATAAAAAAAATGTAAAAAGTGTCGGCCTGTTGGAAGGGAGATAGATTATATGTTCACTCTATTAATATATCTGAACGCATCAGTGTGCATAAACCTACACACGTATATATTTGTACACACACACTGAGTAGGCACAGTTCAGTCACTCAAGCATCAGCTATGGAAACAGATGAACAGAAGTTATAAATTCAGATGTCTGTTGCAAAGAATTAGCATGAAGGATTGCTGGAGCTGGTAGGGCAAGTCCAAAATACATGAGGCAAGGTCAGGAAAGGCAGGCTGGAACCCCGATGGCCATGGCTGAAACTACTGTCCATAGATGCAATTTCTTTTTCATCAGAGACGCCTCAGCTCTTAAGGCATTTCAAATGTTTAAATCAGGCACATTCAGATTATCTGGGAAAAATCTCTTTTATATAAAGCCAACTAATATAGATTTTAATCACACTTGTGATTAAATACCTTCACAACAACACCTACATTAATGTTTGATTGGCTAACCAGGGACTGTAGCCTAGCGAAATTCACATATTAAAAAAACTATCACAAAACTATATATAGTATGTAAGTTTAGAAGTTGACATTATTTTATAGTTACTTAATGTCACATATCTTTTCCTCAATATTGTTAGCATCTCATGCCCAGGATTGAGTTTTTGGATCCTTGGATTCTCAAATATTTTTATGTATTAATAAGTATTATCACAATAATATTGAATACTCATGAAAAACATTGAATTTGTGAATCATTGGTTTTATATAACTGAAGTAATTATCCAAACATATTTACTCATATATTTTTGTTATAATTTTTATTATAAGCATAACCTATTTTTCAGCATCCTGAGGGAACTATTATAATGCTATTTTCTCTGAAATGTTTATTATACACATACATGTGTATACATTCAAACATATATATTAAATATATATGTACCAGTCTATTAGGTTAAGCCATTAATCTACATTTTATTCTTGTCCTATTTCTCAGCCAATGGCAGCTAGTAAATAAACTGCTGTACCTGTTTTTGGTCAAAAATTTTCTTGTACCATGTTACTGGACTTAGCCAATAAGTGCTAGATTCAGCTATCTTAAATTCAGTAAAATGTGAAGTCTCTGCTGTTTACTGTGGCTTCCTGTCAATATCTTCTAATTTAATACTTTTGCAACATAGTGCCTGGAAAAAAAAGTGTTCTGGTGATAGTACAATAGCACTGTTTAGTGCATCGAAAAAGTGAAGTTCAAAAGATTCAAGGAGTATATAGCACACACAGAGCTCAAGTTGTATTGAAAATTAGGGATTTATAGAATTCTCCATATGTGTTAGAGATTCAATAAATATCACTTCTCCTGGGAATATGACTCAATAATTATAGAAAATGTAGCTGGGAGAATGTATGGTCTAAGGCATGTCATTTCCTCTGTAGACTCAAAGAAATGAAAAGAGTGACCACCGATATATGAAGAAGGAACTTTGAGCTGATTTATTAAGAGTGCCTTTGGTACAGATGCCTTACCTCTCTTCTGATCCCAGGTAAAATATGATATGTAAGTACTGACACATTTTTAATGTGTGATCACTGTTCTCTATGCATTTAGGGCTAACTGTTGGGTGATTAGAGAAAACTAACAGAGTATTTCATATTCTTATACAACATAAAAACTAAACTGTAATTCAAGGAGTAGTGACCTGAGAGATGAGCATATGATATCTGTCAATACCATAGGAAGGACAGCAGCAAAGGGACTGTCATCAGAATGTATTGCAATGTGCAAAGGAGAGCTACAAATAAGAAATAGAGTTGGGGTTGGATTTGATCTCAAAGGAATGGTACAGTTTGCCTAAACAAAGAGGAAGTGAAGTCTCTGTTTGGAGGGAGAAGCATTATGCAGGCATCAGGGTTCCCGCCAGACCTTCAGAGTCTGAATAGCGCAGCCTGGTTGTGGAAGATTTGGGTACAGAATAGTAGGGGATGAGGTTGAACAGTAGGCTGTGACCAAACGGTGGAGGAACATAAATGACAGGAAACAAAGTTGGAATTTATTCTTATAGGTAATGCTTCCTGAGAGAATCATCAGCATAGTGAGTGGTGACAAGAATAATTTAACATGAGAATTCGAGAGAACACTTTAACTTAATAAATGCATCAGATGTATCACTTACCATAATGGACAGAATAAAATGATTTATTTTAGTGCTAGTAGTAACACATGAAGCCAGTGTTCTAATGAAAATGATTTGGTTTAATGAATTAACTTGTAAACCTACTGGACAAGATATATAATGCTATGTCAGGTATTAGGCTTTGCATGCTGCCACTTTTCAAAAAGTGAAATGTAATAATGGGACTTGTCATGACTCTGAAGTAATAAATGTCATTAAACTCAAGAGACAAGGAGATAGCTTTCCTTTCATTTACCCAGGGACCTAAAGTAACAGTTTCTGAGGAAAACCTAAAAGCCTATTAATAAATTTATATTTAAAAGAATGAATACTTTAGTTAATGCCTGATTCAGGTCTCCCCATCACTAAGGACAAGGAATTTGTCTTAGTGGTGATTGGTCTCTCAAAGATGTATAGGAAAACACCCTTCTCCTAATCATTGAATTAAAGAGAATTCACTAGCATTAGTTTAATCAGTACCCTGTAATCAAATCAGGCATGAAATCAAGTTTTGATTATATATTATTCTCCCTATTACGAACAAATTGCCAAATCACTGGAAACGCCCCTAAGTAAGGGGGAGGATAGCAAAGGATGGGTGAAGCAGACAGTTTATTTAGCAAAACAGAGAAAAACAATTAAAGTTCTGTGAAATTTACAAAGTTATTTGGCTTCTTTTTGGCAGGGGGGAGGGAAGGGAGCTTTTCTGAAAGAACTTAGATTACTTCATGTAACACATCTTAACTTTACCCTAAAGAGCTGCCACCAAGCAGAGAAATTAAACCACTTGTTTTCTAAGAAAGTCTTCCACATGCTTAAAAATATAACATCTTTTGCCACGTAGTATTCCATTGTGTATATAAACCACAATTTCTTTATTTCTTTATCCATTCATCAGTTGATGGACATTTAGACTCTTTCCATAATTTGGCTATTGTTGACCATGGGGAGGGGAAGGAAAAAAAAACGTTACAGAGGTAGGAAGCCAAAACATGAGACTCTTAAAAACTGAGAAAAAACTGAGGGTTGATGGGGAGTAGGAGGGAGGAGAGGGTGGGTGATGGGTATTGAGGAGGGCACCTGTTGGGATGAGCACTGAGTGTTGTATGGAAGCCAATTTGACAATAAATTTCATATTTAAAAAATATATGTAACATCTTTTTATAAAGCAAAGAGAAGGACTTCCTATTTGTCTATAATGATTCTTATTTAATCCTCTAATTAAAGGTATTATTTGTTATTGCATTATTTTTCCTGAGCTCTTCATGAAAAAAAAAAAACAGTGGAATCTTGGTCATCTTTGTATACTCTGCTCCTACTACAGGGATTACCATGATTACTGTGCAGTTAAATATTGTTGGAGTGATAAAAAATAAGCTTTTATTACATGCCTCCTTAGTGTATATTTTCTAAAAGTTTAGTAAGCTTTTATTTTCAAAATTTTTGGTACTTGTAAATGATTCTGTCTTTGCAAGATTTTCAGTTCTAAGATTTTTAGTATTCATCATATAAATGACAGTGTAATTGAACATATAATTCTATGGATATATAATTTTTTGCCTTCACAATTTGGATATAACAATATATTTTTCTGGTAAATAGAGGAAAATATAGGCCAAAAATACTGCTCTAACCAGTTTCAGCCAATATCCTTTTGGTTTTTTAAATAATTGTTACTTTTCAGGCTAAATATTTTTTTTTCACTCAGCCACAGTTAATTCTGATGTTCCTCTCTGTCCATTAATCATTTCTGTGATCTTCTCATTAAATTATTCCAGTCACAGTCCTCAGCAATAGACTTCTTTAAATGAATTATAAATTATCCTTTAACCATGTGTCTCTACTTGGAATAAATAAATGCCCTGTAGAAATAATATGATTTTGGAGGGTTGATTGTATAGGTTTTCTTCATGGATAACAGAATACTCAATTCAGTATTTCGCATATAATTGTCCTATAAAAAATCCTGAGATAACTCAATATTTGATTGAATAGTTTGTCTGCCAATCACTCACCTTTTCTATTTCCAGTTTATAAAAAAAATGTTAGTAAGAGATGCAAATTTTTTTTCTAATTTTTAATACTATGCATCCATTTAATAAGGCATACTTGGTTATGCTGAAAGAATTGTATATTGTTGAATTGAGGCAGAAACATAACAGATCATAAACTTCTATTTTAAATAGAGTGACTTGATGTGTCAATCAAAAACCTTGTCTGATTTTTGGGTTTGAAAAGATTCAATTTATTAAGGCTCTGCTAGCCTGAGAGGGTACTTTTTCCCGTCCTTAGTACCTACTAAGTACCTACTGACATCCTGAACAGTAGAGTGTATAAATCCTGTAATGGGAAACTGGCTTTTATATTGGAGATATGCGAAACAGTCTTCTGGAATCAAGCACATCTTGATTTCACATTTGCTAGTTAGTAGCTGGTATAATGAGGATATTCATCTCATCTTTCTTATCTGTAAAATGTAATGTACCTGTGTCACAGGGTTGTTGTAAGAATTTAATGTGACTATGTAAGTTAGGAATTTGGCATGGTGATTGGCCTTAAATATGGCTTTACCTAGAAGAAAACAATATTTTTATAATTGACTTTTTTATTTTTATAAAATCATTTTTAATTGGAAGATTAAATAATAGTTATAGAAAACTAGAAAGTCCTTTACTTAAAAAGAAAACATGTAAGTACTTTTATTATTATTTTTTTAGGCCATACAATTTCAGCTAATTTCTAGAGATTTTTGTTCAGGTAGAGCACCTATACTGTTTCTTACAAAATGACTTACAGAAGCAAATTCTAAAAATTTCCCCATTCAGGTCATCATGAGAACCTGTGTTAGAGAAGTAACTAACCATGAACTTGCTATCAATACTGTGTGACCTATGACTGAGTAAACAAATGGTCTTTTCTGAAATGAGCTCATTTTAATACCTGTTGTACAGCTGCTTACTTTCTCTCCACTACCTATAAGGCTTTAGATTTCATGATATTGAGGTTGTAAAAATACATAAATAATAAAAAATGTCCCATTGTTCTTTCAAATATATTTTAAAAACACACTAGTAATATCTATAAATAGAAATATTATACTAGAATATCAGTCTAAATTTTGTAGAGAAGATTCTCTTATGGGGTGCCTGGGTGGCTCAGTCAGTTAAGCATCTGACTCTTGGTTTCAGCTCAGGTCATGATCTCATGGTTCATAGGTTCAAGCCCCGCTGTGAGTGCAGACCCTGGTTGGGATTCTCTCTCTCTCTCTCTTTCTCTCTGCCCCTCCCCCACTCACACTCTTTCTCTCTCCAAATAAATAAACTTAAAAAAAAAGTCTCTTAATTTTTTTTTCACTTTGAAAAAATGGCTTAGAATCCTATGCATCAATGCCTTAAAAAGCTACAATTTTATCACTAATTTTGAAGTTGTTATTAGCATCTAGCAATGAAACTTTCTTTCTTCTTTTCTCTTGTTATATTTCATAATGTTAACAGGGAGAGCTCTGTCAGCCACACACAGCCCTATACTCACAGTTCAGTTAAAATTTTCTACCTGTCATGTGAAGCTATGATTGCTGAACTGTGTGGCCTTTCTCCATGTACAGAGATACTCTTTTGAAACATATCATGACATCAAATTTAATGTCATTTTCAAGTAGATTAAGGTGTCTTCAGAGTGCCCATATTGATAAACAGCCTACTCTTGTAGAAATGATGGTTTTCTACTTAAAAAAAATAAAAATAAAAATCAAGCAGTGCACATATTTGGACACAACAAACACCTCCCTTTCTATATAGAATTTCCAAAAGACTCCACAGGATCCCTGCCTTCATGGGCTCTGTAGTAGCAGGACTATTTACTCCTACTGAGGCAAGCATATGTCTCCAATGTTCACGTACGGTTTATGGCTTTGTCAGGCCTCAATTGCAGCAAATGACTGCTTTTCTGTATTTGATTATACCTTTTGTTCATGCTTTTCCTCAAAGCCTTTAAGTCAGAGGTCCTCAAGGACTAACACAGGAAAGGGCAAATGGAAAGCAAGATGTGCACATGGCTTACATTCTCAGACCTGGTCTAGCCACTAACATGGCTTATAAGATCAGGGATCACTGGGTTTTCTATCCTTTGAACCCAATCCAAATATATGGAATGAAATAGCCTTCTAAATTGGTTAGTTAATATAAACACATTGCTAGCTTTACTATTCTTAGCAGACATCTACTGAGATTTTTCACTCTCTTAGCACAGGCTATCCATAGAATAATGAGTACATGCACAAATTCTTAGGATTTTTACTTTAGCATCCCATTGGTTCTATATGTAACAATGTAAAGCAGTTAAAATTCCCATGTTGACAAAGACCAGATTTCTGTTACGATTGGTTACACAACATTATTCATTCACTTAAATTATCAGGTCTTTTTGCAGGCTAATGTTTATATCCATCCTATTTTAGACCTAGATCCCAGGGGAAAAAAAAAACCTGAGGCAAGGATTATGACTAGCATTTGATTGAGGAGGTACAATCCCAGGGCAACAAGAATGATGGAAAATGGAAAGTAAAACGGGAATGTATGGAAAGCAAAGCAAGTGATAGGGTACTATCAGAATATAAAAGAGAAAAAAAATCTAATAATGCTTGAAGATAGTGCAAGATTCTTTAAGGAGAAGATAGTTGACCCAGTCAAGAAGAAATTAAACAGGTGGATAAAGCAGAAAACTCATTAAAAGGAATTACACCATATTGTTCAAACAATTGGAAGGATGATAGTGTTTGGCATATCGTGATATCTACAAGATGTTTTACTTGAGACAATGCTAAGACCTGAGTCTGGGGCTTCATGTGCTTAGCTTAAGAATTTTAGTTTTATCCCCAAGTAACCTCTGAAAAATACTCAAATCAATGACAATACAGGTTATGAGTTTGGGAATATCACGCTACTTGTTGCATGAAATTGTTGGGAAGTATCTATACTGTGGCAAAGACTAGCCAGGACTTTGTTGTGTCAAATAAATGAAGTCCAACCAAATGACAACAAGCCAAGGGTATTTATTCAGAGCTTATCACAACCAGGGAATCAGCATTATCACTTGTGTTTTGGTAGAGACTCAAATGTAGGCAGATGAGTGAGCAGTGGAAAAAAGGGAAGCTTCAGCTATGCCCTTACTGGAGGCTGCTGACATAGGGAAGCAGAAGGTGTTCTAATTGGAAGCAAGGAATCTTATGTGATCGATAGGGTACATATTTCACTTTTTCTGGTTGGTCCTAGGTTAGAAGAAGGGACAAAAATTAAGAAAGCTGTCAATTAACAACCAAGTATTGGTCATTTGGTGCCACTTGTTATAGAAGTTATTGTTTAGCCCCTGTATTGTTACTGGAGATTGTGTTCTGACTTCCTAAAAATCTGACCTATAGCATGCTGGCTTCCTGGGCTATTTACTGTAGATAGGAGAGTTGATTTCCTGGAAATTTAGCTGCAGGTTATGGGACAGAATTCTGCTTTTATACATGTTCTGGCCATTGACCATTTTTATGTTTAGTTTCTCAGTTGTTATAATTAACACATTAGGACTGAAGAAAATCAGTAACAGTCGTTATGGTTAGAGAAACATAAATATATTTTTGTTTGATGCAAAATCACACGTTGGTGTAGCAGCAATTAGAGCAAGAGGACCACAAGCCACAAAATTAATAATAAACAAATGAGACTACACCAAAACAAAATCTACTGCACGGCAAAAAAAACCCCAAACAAATTAAAAACAAAAATCAGTAAAATTAAAAAAAAACTATAGAATGGAGAAAAATATTTATAAATCATGTATCTGATAAGAGGTTGATATCCAAAACACATAAAGAACTTCTACAACACAAAGACAGAAAAATAATCTAATTAAAAATGAGCAAGGACCTGGATATTTCTCCAAAGATGATATACAAATCATTAACATGTACATGAAAATGTGCCCAACATCACTAGTCATCAGGGACATGCAAATCAAAACCATAATGAGATATCACCTGATTCTTGTTGGAGTGGTTATCATAAAACAAAAAATGAAGTAAATGTTGATGAGGCTGTGGAGAAAAGGTAACCCTTGTGCACTGTTGGTGGGGATGTAAATGAGTGCAGCCACTGTGGAAAATAGTATGGAGGTTCCTAAAACAATTAAAAATAGAACTGCCTATGATACAGCAATTCTACTTCTGGAATACAGTAAAATCTTGGCTTGTGAGGAAAATTTGTTCTGGAAACATGCTTGTAATCTAAGGCACTTGTATATCAAAGCAAATTTCAGGACCCATTGGCTCAGTTGTGATCATGTGACATTTGGCGTCACATACTACTTGTATTACAAGACATTGCTCATTGATAAAGTTAAAATTGATTAGAAACGTTTGCTTGTCTTGTGGAACACTCCAAGAACAAGTCATTTGTAATCCAAATTTTACTGTATATTTGTAGGAAAGAGAAACACTGTGTCAAAGAGAGATCTGCACCCCATGGTCACAGCGGCATTATTATTTACAACAGACAAAAAATGGAAACAACTTAAGTGTCCATGAATAGATGAGTCGATAAAGAAACTGTACCCACACAAACAATATTATTCAGCCACTAAAAAAAAGGAACTCCTGCCATTTCCAACAACACCGGTGAATCTTTAAAGGATTACGCTAAGTGAAATAAGTTAGACAGTGAAGGACAAATACTACATGTTCTTACTTATATGCAGAATCTAAAAAAAAATAGAAAATGAAAAACAAAAAAAGTTAAACTTACAGAAAAACGGATCAGATTTGTGTTTATTAGTGGTGGGAGGTTGGGGGAAGGAGAATTGGATAAAGGTGGCCAAAAGGCAAGAACTTCCAGTTTCAAGATAAGTACTAGATGTGTAATGTACAACATGATTATAGTTGACACTACTATATGGTATATTTGAAAGTTAAGAGAGTAAATCCTAAGAATTCTCACCACACACACACATACACACACACACACACACACACACACAAACCCATCTTTTTTTCTTTTTTATCTATATGAGATGATGGATGTTAACTAAGCAATTGTGGTAGTCATTTCATACTGTATGTAAGTCAAATTATTATACTGTACATTTCAAATATATACAGTGCTATATATAAATTATATCTCACTAAAACTGAAAAAAAAAGACAAAAGGATTTTCTGAGGGCTTGGTAGTAGTTCAGGGAAGGTAATGACAAATTCAGTATGGGCTACATTGAGTGTCAGATATCAATGGTATCTAAACATGTATGAATGTTTATGTATGAATGAAGGTGTAGGCACTCTGATACCTCAACAATGTCTGGCAAACAGGACATTTTCAAAAGAGTTGTTAATTAAATACATTAAATATATTGATCTGGCACTCAGGAGAAATATAATACCTAGAGATAAACAGAGCACTTCTGGTGTTACACATCATTGCCATGGTTGAAAGTGTATAGGTTAAATATCTAGAGTTAAAATGAATGCTAAAGGGTCAATCCCTAAAGAAACCCCAATGTGTCATGGGTAGGATATAGGAAAGATTGCTAATGTGTGGTAACCAGAAGGTATTTCATGGAAATCAAAGGCAGATAGCATGTGAAGAACAGTTACACCAATAAGTTCAGAAAAACAATAAGAAAGATAAGCATTAAGATAGAATTTGGCAGGCAAATGATAATTTGGAAGGTAAGTGGTGACTTTGTTGAAAGTTATTGTCAGTTTTAATTATATAAAACCCAATTTGTTAATAAAAGTCAAATAGCACCATTATCATTCTTACATTAAATAAACCTTTATCTGGTAATACACATAGGAAAGATCTTATTTAAAAGAAAGAAATGAAATATTGAAATATTAACACCTAAGGGACTTACAGACAATTCTTAAAAGCTCTGAGATATCCTGGATCTTCATCTCTGGACCTAAACTGACTTTGAGAATGGTATACATGTTTGTAATTCTAGAGAGTAGAAACTTTCATTACCATAAACTAGAGTACCTATAAACCTGTTAGGTAATAATAAAACATAAAAAACTAACATAATTGAGCAACCACTAATGGTAGAAATGCCGGTTGTTTTTTTTTTTTTCATAATATCTACTGAACATCTACTATATGCTTGTTAATGAGGTGGCAACAGAAATACATGTTGGACCAGAAAAAATATAAATATAAATATAAATATATATATAAATATATACACATACATATATACACACACACTTAAATACATACATATATATACACACATATATATATACACACATATATATATATACACACATATATACACATATATACACACAAATATATACATATATATATATATACACATATATGCGCACATACACACACACACACACACACACACACACACATATGGTACCTGACTCAGAGAGCTAATCATCATGTAGATGAGTTAAACACTAAAGAAACAACCACATATATAATAATAAATTAAAATTAATATGTGGTATGTGCTATAAATGAAGGGTACAAGGTATATGACAACACAGAGTAAGAAGAATTGACCTGTTTATATAGATAAAATAGAGATTCCATGAGGAAGTGAGTTTGAATTGATACAGAAGAAAATGTTAGAGAGGAAAAGTGTGTATATGGAATTGAGGGAGGGCAGGTAAAACAGTCAAGGTAAAGGGTTCTACATGTGTAAAGGTCTGAGGAAGATAAGGAAATTAAGGAATGGAAAGGAGAGTTCCAGAGAACACAAAGGACAAGGAAATTGAGGTATATGGTAGTCATCCCAAGCTATTTCATTAACTGATGTCAATGAATTTGGTCATTATCCTAAATATAGTGGAAAGAAAATTTTTTTAATTTTTTAACATTTATTCATTTTTTTGAGAGAGAGAGTGAGCAGGGGAGGGGGAGAGGGAGAGAGAAAGAGAGAGAGAGACAGGGAGACAGAGACAGAAAGAGAGAGAGAGAGAGAGAGAGAAAGAGAGAGAGAGAGAGAGAGAGAGAGAGAGAGAGAGAGAGAGAGAGAGAATACAAAGCAGGCTCCAGGGTCTGAGCTGTCAGCACATAGCCGGATGCGGGACTTGAACTAACAAACTGTGAGATCATGACCTGAGCCGAAGTCGGCTGTTTAACCGACTGAGCCACCCAGGCACCATGAAAATATGTTTTTAAACAGGGGCAAGTGCTTTAGCAAATATCCATATCAAAACTATTGCTCTTGATTTAGTGGATGCAATGAAAGACATATGCACACACACACACAATGGAAGTGGAGACAAACATTAGGAGGCTATTGTAGTAGCTGTTGAAGCTGCAGGACTTTACTTCCAAAAGAATATCAATCAACTACACAGATACAGTTCTATATTCAGAAAATATGAATTATTTAGAACAGAAGTTCTTAAAATGTGAAAAGTATGTATATTAGAATCAACTGGTGTTTTTTAAAAACTTCACAGGTCAATCTTCCCTTCCTGACTTTCTTGATTCTGATCTCTCTCAAAGCTAGAGTCACATACATATTAAGGGAAGACAGATCTCAATAAACCATCTAAATATATACCTCAAGGAACTTGAAAAAGAAAAAAACAGAGCTCAAAAGCAATAGAAGAAAGGAAATAAAAGATCAGAGTGGAAATAAATAAAGATTAAAAACACAGTAGAGGAGATCAGTAAAATAGCCAGTCCTTTAAAAAGATAAAATTGACAAATCTTTAGCTAGACTCACCAAGAACAGAAGGCGCAAATAAATAAAATAAAATTAAATAAAATAAAACAGGAAACATTACAAATGATACCACAGAAATACAAAGGATCATAATAGATATCTATGAGTAATTATATGCTAACAAATTGGACAACAAAGAAAAAATGGATAAGTTCCTGGGAACATAAAACCTACCAAGACTGAACTGTGAAAACAAAATCTGAATAAAACAATTCCTAATAAGGAGATGATATTAATAATAAAAAATCTCCCAACAAACAAAAACCCAGGACCAGAGAGCTTCATGGTGAATTCTTTGAAACATTTAATAAATAATACCAGTCTCTCTCAAACTTGTCCAAAATATAGAATGAGTCTTCCAAACACATTTTATGAGTCCAGCATTACCTTGATATTAAAACCTGATAACGATGCCACAAGAAAACGAAATTAAGGCCAATATCCCTGATGAGCATAGATGCAAAATCCTCAACTAAATATTAGCAAACCAAATTCAACAATATACTAATAGGATCATACAACATGATCAAGTAAGATTTATTCCACTGATGCAAGAATGGTTCAACGTTCCAAAATTAATCCATGTGATAAACTACTTTAACATGAGGATAAAAATCATACAATAATTTCAATATATGAAGAAAAAGCATTTGACAAAATTTAACATCCATTTATGATAAAACTGTCACGATTAGCAGATGACATTATATGTTATATATAGAAAATCCTGAAGACTTCACCAGAAAAACAGAATAAATTGGATTCAGTAAAGTTTCAGGACACATAAATAAATATACAAAAATCTATTTCATTTCTTTAAAAAATTTATTTAATGTTTTATTTATTTTTGAGACAGAGAGAGACAGAGCATGAACGGGGGAGGGTCAAAGAGAGAGGGAGACACAGAATCTGAAACAGGCTCCAGGCTCTGAGCTGTCAGCACAGAGCCCTTTGCAGGGCTCAAACTCACGGACCGTGAGATCATGACCTGAGCCGAAGTCAGACGCTCAACCGACTGAGCCACCCAGGCGCCCCAAATCTACTTCATTTCTATACACTAATAAAGTATCAGAAAGAGAAATTAAGAAAATAATTCAATTTAAAATTACATCAAAATAATAAAATACCTAGAAATGAATTTAACCAAAGAGATTAAAGATTATACACTGAAAATTATATCATTGGTTGAAGAAATTGAAGATTACTGAAATAAATTAAAGGATATTCTATGCTCATGGTTTAGAATAATTAATATTGTTAAAATTATCATACTATCCAAAATAGTAACAGATTAAATGAAATTCCTGTCAAAATAATAAAGACATTTTTCACAGAAGTAGAATAAACAACTTTGTATTGAACCATGAAAGACTCTGAATAGTCAAAGCAATACTGAGAAAGGAGAACAAAGCTGGAGGCATCATACTAATTTCCTGATTTCAAACTATTACAAAGCTACATTAATCACAACATTATGGTACTGATATAAAAACCAAAACACAAATCAGCAAAACAGAATGGAAAGCATAGAAAGAAACCAAATCATATACTGTCAACTAATTTATGAGAAAGGAGCCAGGAATATACAGTGAGGAAAAGACAGTCTCAGCACTAAATGGTGCTGAGAAAATTGGACATCAATATGCAAAACAATGAAATTGGACCATTATCTTACTCCCTAAAAAAATTAACTCAAAATGGATTAAATACTCAACTGCAAGATCTGAAACCATAAAACCCCTAGAATAAAACATTAGTAAACTCCTTGACATTAGTCTTGGCAATGATTTTTGGATTTGACTCAAAAAGCAACACCGAAAAAAGGCAAAAATCAGTAAGTGAGATCATATCAAACTGGAAAACTTCTGCAAAGGAAACCATCCCAGCAAAGGAAACCATATCCAAATGAAAAGGCAACCTAGTGAATGGAGAAAATATTTGCAAACCATATGTCTGATAAGGGGTTAATATCCAAAATATATAAAGAATTCATACAACTCAAAAGCTAAGGAACACAAACCATGTGATTAAAAAGTAGACAATCTAAATAGACATTTTGTCAAAGAAGACACATCAGTTGTGAACAGGTATGTGAAAAGATGCCTGACATTATCATCAGAGAAATGAAAATGAAAACTACAATAAGATATCACTTCACATGTCATAGGATGACCATTATCGAAAGACCAGAAATAACAAGTGTTGGTAAGGATGTAGAGAATAGGGAATCCTTGTGTATTTTTGGTGCAAATGTAAATGGTGCAGCCACTATGGAAATCAATATGGAGGTTCTTCAAAAAATTAAAAATAGAACTACCATATAATACAGCAATTGCTTTCTTAGAATTTATCCAAAGCAAATGGTGACATTACCTCAAAATGATATCTGCATCTTCATGTTAGTTGCAATGTTATTTATAATAGCCAAGACGTGATAATATCCTATGTGTCAGTCAAAAGATAAATGGATATAAAAGTTGTAAATTAATTTGTAAAAGGTTGTGAATAATATTCCATTATATATATATACATATATATGTATACATATGGAATAGTATATTATTAAGCCATAAAAAATAAGAAAATCTTGCCTTTTGTAACAGTATGGATGGTCTGTGAAGGCATTATGCTATTAGAAAGTGAGTCAGACAGTGAAAGAAAAATACTGTATGATCTTATTCATATGTGTGTTAAAGGGAAAAAAGGACAAGAAATAACAAATGTTGGCAAGGAAGTGAAGAGAAAAAAACCTTGTACACATTTGGTGGAAATGTAAATGGGTGCAGCCAGTATGGAAAAGAGTATGGAAGTTCCTTAAAAAAAAATTAAAAATAGAACTACCATACGATCCAGAAAATCCACTTCTGAGGATACATCTAAAGGAAACAAAAATACTATGTTGAAGAGATACCTGCACCCTCATGTTCATATAGCATTATTACAAAAGCCAAGACATGGAAATAATCTAAGTGCCCATCAACAAATAAATAAAGAAGAATTGTCACAGTTACACATGTGCGCACGCGCATACACACACGCATACACACACGCATACACACACACACACACACAGGAATATTATACTAACATAAAAAAGGAAAAAAAAAACCTTGCCATTTGCAACAACACAGATAAGCTTTTGAGGGCATTATTCTAAGTGAAATAAGTCAGACAAATATTGAGTGATCTCAATTATATATACAATCGGAAAAACAAAACAGAAAAAGAGACAAGATTTGTGTTTATAGAGGTAGAGAGTGGGGGAGGGTTAATTGGATAAATATGGTCAAAAGGTACAAACTTTCAGTTACAGATTAAATAAGTACTAGGGGTGTTATATATGACATGATGACTAGTTAACACAGCTATATGATATGTTTGAAAGTTGTTATGAGAGTAAATTCTAAGAATTCTCATCACAAGGAATTTTTTATTTCTTGTTCTTTTCTTGGCATCTATAAGAGATGATGGATGTTAACTAAACTTGTTATGGTGATCTTCCTATAGTATATGTAAGTTATTATGCTGTACACCATAAACCTAAAAAGTAATGTATGTCAATTATGTGTCAACAAACTGAAAAAAAATTCATTTTACTGCTTTTGTAACTTTTTCTTGGTGAAGTATTCTATCCACCTAGAAAAGAGTATTATATTACCAATATTTAAAAATATATCAGCCTCTACAAGTTTCATTATTATCTTATATTAATTTGCTCTTATAATTTTAAAAATCATGTATTTATTACTAAAATGATATAGACTTTTAGTGTATCTTTTAAAAATATTCTTGAGTTCATTTAGGAAAAATATCAATAAAATACTCTTCTGATTTTCAGTTAGTAAAGTTATTTAAAATAGTTATTTGATCAATTATTGCATGGGACTTTCAAGCACATTGAATGATATTTTCTTTCAAGGGCATTTGCTCCTATAAATAGAACTTTTGTTGATATCAATGGAATTTGCTGTTTGGCTAAATGTAAAGTATAGGATGGATTAAAAATTATGAACCCTTGAGATTGGAAACAGGGAGGCAACCTCGGGAGACAGAGTAGTGGGCCACAAAGAAGTTTGAGTAAGTTGGAGGAAAATTATAGAGCTTTATTTTAGGTAAGTTTTCTTAAAAGAAATAAAAAAAAAATCTTGTGGAGATATTTTATATATAATAGAAAGTAATTGAGAGTCTAGGAGCTGATGTATTCCTCTAGGAAAAATAATATGTAGTAACAATGTACAAAGACATAATATATTATACAATTCAACAAAGCCAGTGGGAAATTGTATTGAGTACATTGGCCTTTGCTTAAATCACAAAATCAATAAAGATTTGCCTCTGTATGGGAAGGCTTTCTGAAGATAAATTTCAGGATACCAACACTAAAGAATTATTTTTTTTTTTATCTACAGTATGCTGGAAATGAAACAATTTTGCAGGTGATACAGAAAACATCTTTCAATATTAAAACCATTTGGAAGAATATGTGGGCACAATCATTAATAAACACTTAGTAAATAACTTCTATGTGTATAACACTATACTAGATCTTTAGGTATAAGACCTTAGTTTTTAGTTTTCTTTTCTCTCTATCTCTTTTTTCTGAGTAGACTCCACACCCAGCATGGGGCTCAGTATGGGACTTGAAGTCATGACTCTGAGATCAAGACCTGAACTGAGATCAAGAGTTGGATGCTTAACTGACTGAGCCACCCAGACATCCCTACTTTTTGTTTTTCAATTGGTATGTTGACATTTGATAATATATATCCCAAAGGTACAATAGAATAATAATCATTTAAACTCTTCTTTTAGCCAGGGTTTTCCCCCTATTTCATATAATGTTTAAACAAGTTACTATGTAGCTTAATTTTTCTAGCATAAAACGAGTCCATCCTAAAGTTTTCTTTGCTGTGTCAGTCATGTTGTTAGGTAGCCTTCAGAATGCAATATACACTTAATAGATAAAAGAGAAGGAAGTAAATCACTTGCAAGTACTCTAAAAAACTTTCAGACATTATTTCATGAGAAAAATCAAATCATTAAGGCAACCTGGAATTAATTAAGATACAGACCAAGATGACTGTGATAACAGCTTTAAAACATGCATTTATACACTAATAATGAAACAACAGAAAGACAAATAAAGAAACTGATCCCATTCACAATTGCACCAAGAAGCATAAAATACCTAGGAATAAACCTAACCAAAGCTGTAAAAGATCTGTATGCTGAAAACTATAGAAAGCTTATGAAGGAAATTGAAGAAGATATAAAGAAATGGAAAAACATTCTGTGCTCTTGGATTGGAAGAATAAATATTGTTAAAATGTCAATACTACCCAAAGCAATCTACACATTAAATGCGATCCCAATCAAAATTGCACCAGCATTCTTCTTGAAGCTAGAACAAGCAATCCTAAAATTTGTATGGAACCATAAAAGGCCCCCAGTAGTCAAAGTAATATTTAAGAAGACCACCAAAGTGGGAGGCATCACAATCCCAGACTTGAACCTCTACCACAAAGCTATAATCATCAAGACAGCATGGTATTGGCACAAAAACAGACACATAGACCAATGGAATACAGTAGAAACTCCAGAATTACACCCACAAAAGGATGGCCAACTCATCTTTTACAAAGTAGGAAAGAACATCCAATGGAAAAAAGACAGTCTCTTTAACAAATGGTGCTGGGAGAACTGGACAGCAACATGTAGAAGGTTGAAACTAGACCACTTTCTCACACCATTCACAAAAATAAACTCAAAATGGATAAAGGACCTGAATGTGAGACAGGAAACCATCAAAACCCTAGAGGAGAAACCAGGAAAAAACCTCTCTGACCTCAGCCACAGCAATTTCTTACTTGACACATCCCCAAAGGCAAGAGAATTAAAAGCAAAAATGAACTCTTGGGACCTCATGAAGAAAGAAAGCTTCTGCACTGCAAAGGAAACAATCAACAAAACTAAAAGGCAACCAACAGAATGGGAAAAGATATTTGCAAATGACATATCAGACAAAGGGCTAGTATCCAAAATCTATAAAGAACTCACCAAACTCTACACCCAAAAAACCAATAATCCAGTGAAACATGGGCAGAAGACATGAATAGACAAGGCATCCAGATGGCCAACAGGAAAATAAAAAGATGCTCAAAGTCACTCCTTATCAGGGAAATACAAATCAAAACCACACTCAGATACCACCTCATGCCAGTCACAGTGGCTAAAATGAACAAATCAGGAGAGACTACAGATATTGGCGAGGATGTGGAGAAACTGTTGGTGGGAATGCAAACTGGTGCAGCCACTCTGGAAAACAGTGTGGAGGTTCCTCAAAAAATTAAAAATAGATCTACCCTACGACCCAGCAATAGCACTGCTAGGAATTTACCCAAGGGATACAGGAGTGCTGATACATAGGGCACTTGTACCCCAATGTTTATAGCAGCACTTTCAACAATAGCAAAAATATGGAAAGAGCCTAAATGTCCACCAACTGATGAATGGATAAAGAAATTGTGGTTTATATGCACCATGGAATACTACGTGTCAATGAGAAAGAATGAAATACCGCCTTTTGTAGCAACATGGATGGAACTGGAGAGTGTTATGCTAAGTGAAATAAGTCAGGCAGAGAAAGACAGATACCATATGTTTTCACTCTTATGTGGATCCTGAGAAACTTAACAGAAGACCATGGAGGAGGGGAAGGAAAAAAAAAGAGAGAGGGAGGGAGCCAAACCATATGAGACTCTGAAATACTGAGAACAAACTGAGGGTTGATGGGGGTGGGAGGGAGGGGAGGGTGGGTGATGGGTATTGAGGAGGGCACCTGTTGGGATGAGCACTGGGTATTGTATGGAAACCAATTTGACAATAAATTTCATATTAAAAAAATATGCATTTAACACCAGCAGCCTTAAATGCTATTGCAATGATCTTGCTGGGTTATGACTAAGTTTCTACACATTCAATTACTTGGAGCACAGAATGAATACAACAAATATTTCATAGGAAAAGATTGAGAGATCCATAGGAAACAATAGTTTTCATTGCTGAGATCAAGGACAATGAGATAGAATATAACAGATACTTTTCTGCCACTCAGAGTTGACCCTCCCTCTTACTAATTCACACACATGCACATGTGCACTCTAAAATATAAAGTTAATAAAACAATAAAAAGAAAAAGCAAAATATGAAAGAAATAAGATTAGGCCTAAATCAGTTCCCAACATTTAGGAATGGTTTTTCTTTTTAAATAACGTTCTATTTTGGGGGGAAGATTTTCCCAGTCAAGGGGAAAATCTATTTTTAGTGCAATGTCAAAAGCTCAATGCTATTTAGGAGCAAAGAAAATTAAATATGAAAACAGGCAATATCAGTAACTAACAGCCCTAGTGGAATTACATTTTCCTATTTTTTTTCTCTTAATTAGTTGCAAAGGACTATTAATCTACCAAAAAGTGTCTTTGCTCTATAACAGTAGTACACATTTGTGGATTTCACCATATTTGTGTTGACAATATTTATATATTGTATTCTTGAAGAGTTCTGAAGATGAGTTAATGTGCCCATTTAATACTGTTAATCTTTTCAATTTAATCATAAGTAAACATGGTTAATTTATTTGTTTTACAGTTTTATTTTGTTTGTTCTCTATACAGCTTATATTTACCTTTCTAGGGTCCAACATATTTAATGTCTTTGATACGGAATTTTTAGAAATGTATAATATCTTCCTTTAGAATAGCATAAAGTACTTTCTAGGTGACCATGCCTCACTGTAATATCACTAGATAGTTGGAATTAGTAACAGTTTAAATTTAGCTATTAATAACTTTTTTAAAGCTATTATGTTTCCCTTATCAGCTTTGTTGTTGTGCTAATAATATTATGGAATCTATCATATGCCATTATATTGTGCAAATATAAACAGCACCTAACCATAGTGATCCTATGAATACTGGATGTAGTTGCCTGGAGTTTGGCACAGTTTCTTTTATTTTTTTAAATGTTAAATATTTAATGTGAAAATACTAAACAATACACTACTATATAAGCAATGGGCCAAATAAGAAATCAAATGGCAGATCAAAATAGGTCTCAAAACAAAAGAAAAAGAAAACACAATATTCCAAAATATGGGATACTGAAAAAGAAGTTAATAGAGTGAAATTTATGTTATAAATGCTTATATTAAGAAAAAAAATATATAAGTAAACAACTTTATACCACAAGGAACTAGAAAAAGAAGACAGCTGAAATTTAGTAGAGGAAGGAAATAACAAAGAAAAATCAGAAATAAATAGAGACCAGAATAAACAATAACATAATATTGAAAGTAAAGACTAGTTTCTCCAAAAAAAATAAACAAACTTGGCAATGCTCTAACTACATTAACCAAGAAAAAAAAGAAGACTCAAAACCAAAATGATAAATGGAAAAGAAAACAAAGAAATGCATAGTGTGATAAGTGTGATAACAGATGAATAATTATATATTAACAAATCAGATGACTTAGGAAAAAACTCATAATTCCTATAATTCGTAAGTTACCAAGATTGAATCATGAATCTTGAATAAAGAAATAGGAAATCTTCTTAGGCCAATAACAAAACTTTAAAAATGAATAAAAAATTTACCAACACAGAAAGTCCAAGACTACATGCTTTTATTGGTGAATTCTATCAAACATTAAAAAAAAAAATCATTAACGACAGGGCTCCTGGGTGGCTCAGTCAATTAAGCGTCTGACCCTTGATTTTGGCTTAGGTAATGATCTCACTGTTCATGAGATTCTCTCTCTCCCCTTCTCTCTTTGCTCCTCTTCCACCGGTGCTTTCTCTCTCTCTCTCTCTCTCTCTCTCTCAAAATAAGTAAATAAGCTTAAAAAAGTTTAAAAATAATTAACAACAATCTTTATCAAAATATTACAGATAATGGAAAGGAAGGAACAGCACATTCAAAATCGTTCTATGAGCCAGCATTACAGTGGTACCAAAGGAGGATATAAACAACACAAGAACAAAAAAGTTGAGTTTGTCCAATTCAAGTATTGCTACTCTTTCTTTTGACATCCGTTTGTATGATAAAGATTTCTCCACCCCATCACTTTCAATCTGCACATGTCTTTAGGTCTAAAATGAGTCTCTTGTAAGGCAGTGTATAGATGGGTCTTGTTTTTTGTATCCGTTCTGTCATCTAATGTCTTTGGAGTATTTAGTCCATTTACATTCAAAGTAATTGTTGATAGATATGCATTGATTGCCATTTTATATCTTTTTTCTCATTGTTTCTGGAGATTTTCCCTGGTCCTTTCTTTTTTGTGTCACTTTAGTCTTTCCTTTGCACTGAGTCCCCTTTAATATTTCTTACTCCTTTAGCTTTTGTTTGTCTGGGAAACTCTATCTCTCCTTCTGTTCTGAATGACAGCCTTGCTGGATAGAGTATTCTTGGCTGAAGATTCTTCCCATTCAGCACTTTGAATATATTATGTCACTTGCTTCTGGCTTGTCAAGCTTCTGTTGCAAAATCTCCAGTTAGACTTATGGGTTTTCTCTTGTAAGTTAAAGACTTCTTTTGTTTGCTGCTTTTAAGATTTTTCTTTATCATTATATTTTGCAAATTTAATTACAATATGACTTGGTAACAAGACATTTGTTGAAATTGGTAAAAGCTTAGCCTGATTTTGTTGATTTTGATGAGAGTTCTCTGGGTCTCCTGGATCTGGATATTTGTTTCTTTTCCCAGATTAGGGAAGTTTTATGCTATTATTTCTTGAAATAAATTTTCTGCCCCTTTTCTCTGTCTTCTCTGGGACTCCTATAATACAAATATTATTATATTTGAGGGAGTCACTGAGTTCCCTAAGTGTCTTCTTGTATTGTGTAATTTGTATTTCTCTCTTTTGTTCAGCTTCTTTATTTTCCACAACTGTCTTCTAGGTCACTAATATATTCCTCAGCTTCTTCCAGCCTTGTGCTCATTGCACCAAAACCATTTCTAATTTTGTTTATTACATTCTTCATTTATGATGGATTCTTTTTTTTAATTCTCTTATCTCTGTTGTAACATTCCCACTGATATCTTCTATTCTTTTCTCAACCCCAGTGATGATCTTTATGATTGTTGCTTTAAATTCTCCGTCATGCTTGTTACATATATCTATTTCACTTAGATCTTTGGCCATGGCCATATCTTGTTCTTTTTAATTTTTTTAATGTTTATTTATTATTGAGAAACAGAGAGAGAGCATGAGCATGGGAGGGGCAGGGACAGGGGGACACACAGAATATGAAGCAGACTCCAGTCTCCAAGCTGTTGGCACAGAGCCCGACGTGGAGCTTGAACTCAAACCGCGAGATCATGACCTGAGCTGAATTCAGACGCTTAACTGACTGAGCTACCCAGGTGCCACAATCTTGTTCTTTTATTTGGGATAAATTCCTCTGATTTGAAATTTGTCTAAGTTTCTGCATTCTCTGTGTTGGAAAAGCCAGTTATGTCTCCTGCTCCTGAAGGTAATGAACTTATGAAGAAGAGGTTATATAGTGCAATTTCTTTTAAAAGTTTTTTAAGCTTTCTTTCAGTGCTTCTTTTCATCAACCATTCATTTTCTCTAATAATGGCATCTATAAATGTGCTGACAATCTTTGCCATTCCAGGTTATGTTTTAACAAAACTTATATTTTTTAACATGACTTACTATTCAAAAAAGGGAGTTTAAATAGTCATTGGTAGATCAAAACGACACACCTTTATTTCTAAGGACTTACCTTCTTTAACAATTTGCATGTATTCAGGGCTATCACTGTGAAGTAAGATATTGAAGTGTTTTCAACCAAATTACCTCATGCATTGTTATACACTTTAATACTTTAGTATAGCAAATATTTAGTGTGTCTGTCTTGCATTATCACAGATAAAAACGTGGATTGTATAAATGCAACTTTTTCCTATGACATCTGCCATCTATTTATCATCTATCAATATAATGATATCAAATTTTAGATATCTGCTGGTTACCAAAAACTAATAAATTACAAAAAGAATCTACAACAATTAATCAGAAAAGATAACATTGATGATTTACTGTTTCCTGATTTGTGAATGACATTGTATTAGGTTCTATTAAGAAGAATATTAATGGTAATTGAAATACATACATAAGTAGCAAATACAGAGCATACATGTTAAAGTGTAGAACACAAAATTTGCCAAATGCCTGCAGAAGAAATTATGTACTTTAGCTCTGAAAGAGAAACTGAGTTCACTGAGATAACTATATGTTCCAAAGTCTAGTAACTATTAAAATGAGTGTACTAACCAGAGATTTTTAAATAGATGTTTAAAAGTTTAGATAATTGAGGTAGTGGTGGAGTAGATTCCAGTCTAGAGAAAGATTTACACAAAGTTCAAGAACGATATTCAAAATATATCAATGGCAAAACAATCACGCTGGCTGGTCTTGAATAGAAATTCTGCACAGATAGTAATGAGCAATAAGTATAATAGTTAGGGAGGGTAATATGAAACTGATGACATATTCTTGAAAAGCAATACCAAAGAGTTTCAAACTAATGGCAAGAACATGCCAAATTTTATAAAGAAAAATATACTTTGCAGTATATACGTAGCTTACAAATCTGATATCCTGTTTTATACGTTTCAGTTAGACCATATTATAGTTCACATCCACTGAGCTAGGGTGGTCAAGCCTACAAAATGCTCCCAGAATGCCAAAGAATACTTTTTCCTTCCCTCGAATGGGCAGATGGGAATTCTAGGGTTGCCAATGCTTATCAGTAACTTTTGATAAGATCCTGAAGTGTAGGCTTGGCAATTTTCCTCAGAGAAGTGATAAATGAACCAGGCATCAGTTCTTTAATGGGTTTTATTAATACAATTAAGGCTCATTGATTTGACTAATGATTTCCAATAATGTAATAATTTATATTTGTGTCTAATTTAAGGATCTCTATGGATTCTAGAGCAATGTTTGGCTCCATATCATATTGAAGGGAATTTATTGGAATTAACATTTGGGTAGAGAAATATATTAATATGACCTGAATCTCACTGAAGTAAAACTTACTTTAGAAAACGAAGTGCCACTTTTTTTTTTTTTAACTCACAGGCAATATTCCTTTTTTAAAAAAAATTTTATTGATTCATTTCGAGAGAGAGAGAGAGACAGAGAAAGAGAAAGAGAGAGAGAACACATGATAAGGGAAGGGGCAGAGAGACAAAGGGAGAGAATATCTGAAGCACGTTCCACACCCAGCATGAAGCCTAACATGGGGCTGGGTCCCATGACCTGAGCCAAAATCAAGAGTCTTACACTCAACCAACTGAGATACTCAGATCCCTCTCACAGGCAATATTCTTTGTTCAATGTAGGAGTCCCTCAGTCTTAATTCCTGGTATATTTCCTTTTCATTTTGCAATCTCTTCTCCTGGGATAATCTCATACATGTCCACTATTCCAATCACTGCTTATATGCACACTAACTGTATATTTTATATCCAGCCAAAGCATCTCTCATGAGTTTTGGATCCATGGATACTTGGCATGCATACAGATCATTCAAAGGCACCTGGAACTCAACAGGTCTCAGAATCAGTCCTTGATCTTTTCCACACTTTCATTGTTTCAAGTCTAACTAAATGGCAACAGAATTTGAAAGAGAGAGAGAGAGAGACAGAGAGAGAAAAGAAAAGAAAAAACGTAGAAGCTTGTATTAATCTTCACATCTGTAATTATTATTACAAAGTATTCCTTAATATATTTCAGGCTTTTTGTTTAGGGTAATTTCTGTTTTATTTCTATGTATATCCTTTAGAATTTTCTTTTCTCAGTTTTTGCTAGTTTTAAAATGTTTGGTTTGTTTAACACATTATTTGTCATAACTTTTGAAAGTATTTTGGCTTCATGTAATATCTAAGGTTGACCATTTTCTCTTACTGCATTGATGTTATTTCACTATACAGTTGACCCTTTAATATGAGTTTGAACTTCACAGGTTCACTTATACTTGAATTTTTATAAACACAGCACAGTACTGTACATGTGTTTTCTCATTATTTTTGTTAATATTTTTCTCTAGCTTATATCATAAAATACAGTATATAAAATATATTGCATACAAAATACATGTTAGTCAACTGTTTGTGTTAGTGGTAAGTCTTCTAGTCAAAATTAGGCTATTAGTAATTAAGTTTTGGGAAAGTCAAAACTTATACATGGATTAGCACTCCTAACCCCTGCATTGTTTAAGCATCAACTGTATTCTGGCTTCCATTATTTCTAATGTAAGCTTATTTCTTGACTCTTTCAGGATTTTCTTTCTAACTTAGCTGTTCTATATTTTAATTTGTTGTGCATAGGTGTATATTACTCTTTCTATTTTTTAGGTGATTCAGCAGCCTTTTCAAATATGTAGAGACTTGTATTTAACCAATGAAGAAAAATTCTCATCCATTTTCTTGTTGAATATTGTATTCATTTTCTTTCACATCTCCTTCAGAAACCCCAATTGGGTGTGCTTTATATATTCTGTCTCTTCTCATAAGGTGTCTACTCAGTGTTTTCATATCTTTATGAAATAAAATTTTTTCATTTTTTCATTTGATAATTTCTTTACATTAATTTTCAGGATACAGATCCTATAGTTTCTCTTAGTCCATTGCTAAAAACAATGTTATATGTATATTATTAATTTCCAGGATTTTTACATATATTTACATTTTATTCACCTATGTCTGCCAATTTTTAATCTTCATCCTTTTACTCATAATTTCAATTTCTTATTTCTTTAAAATCTATTTTAACATTATTCTTGATAATTCCAATATTTGAAATCTTTGTGTATCTCAGCCTTGGCTTTTTTCTTCTTTCACTCATGGTAGCCTATGTTTTGTTTGGTGGTTGTTTTCCTTTGATTTTGCCACTGTGATATTATTTTCAAGCTGTAGCTTTCAAAATTCCTGAAATTCTCACCATAGAAGGTGAGAGCCTTCAAAAAAAAATATATGTATATATATATTTGCTTTGTTTTAAAAATATGTGGGAGCACTACCAACTTTTAATTGTTTTAAACTAAATTCCCACCTTGAGGTAGCATGACCTCATATGTGGGATTCCCTAAGAAAACTTTCCCCCTTTTTAGTAAATTAATCCCACGTATCTTGTTTATCTCTTCTTATCTGAATAAGAAACATAATAATTAATACATATCCTGGGTGATGTGTACTTTATTAAATACATTTGTTTTTAACTGTCACAGTCATGAGGATTTAGTCAGGCTCCAAGTGGTATATCTGAAATAATTAATTGCATGCACTGGGTGACTAAGAATGTAAACAGCATCGTCAAGCCCCTTTTATAATTGAAAAAAATACAATGCCAAGTCCTATCTCCTGGTGTTTATAGTTAATTTCAGTTAAATAATTTGGTGTGAAAGTAACAATTTCACCATAGGCAAACAAAAGCATAAAGATAAATAAAATTAAAGGCACAAAAAATCTATTTCAAACCATTTGTAGAATGCTATTTGTTAAATTTAGCATGAAAGTGATTTTGTATGAAAAGGATTTTTTAGCAAAATTCCATTGTAGTCATTAGTTAGAGAAATTTCCTATAGTACTCAAACTCCTGTTTCAGTGAACATTATGAAATGCTTTTCAGAGGTTTTCTGGATTTGCTAATCTTACACACCCGCAGTATCAAATTTAAGAATTCTTAGTGTAGATGCACAGGGCAGTTATTTTTTTTTTTTTTTGCATTCTAAGTCTGATTTCAATATTCTTATATACCAAGTGCTGTCAGTGTGCACCATTTTAGAAAATATTTTCTAAAGGCCACCTTGTATTTAACTGATCTAATGCAGTGGTTAATAACTAACTAAACAACCTCTTTCTCTCTCTTCACAAGTAAAACATAGAATCCTATATTTGTAAAAGGTCAACATAGGATCAAATTAAAAACAAAATAGCAGATGACAAAGAAGTGTACATTCTTCTCTTTTAAACTGCTACAAATTTCTTTTTTTATGTTAAAAAGGCTTATTTTCATAGATTGCTATTTTCTTGTCTATTTTAAGCATAAGAAAAATCCTGCACAACTCACTAATAGAACTTTTTGTTAATAATATTTAGAGGATTTTGCTATTTAATGAAGTAATTCTACTTGACACAGAATGCAAAGAAAACTGAGATAATTTCAATGATAGAAACAAAATGGCCTAAAATCCAATATCTGAGAAGAATCATCTCTTTGAAGTGGATCATTCTAAACTTTTTCTAAGAAATATATATATATATATATATATATATATATATAAATTATCTAAAATATGTAATACATGTAAACATATAATCAATACATATAAATACATAATACCTATATCTCACAAAATCTATAACTCAGAATATATAATTTGTAAGTTGTTATTAAAATATACAGATACACATACATATACACTGGATATATATGTTCATGCAACTGTTTTCTTAATGTTTTGATAAGCTACAGCAAATACATAGTAAATATGATCCTTGTTTTGTTAATGTTTTAAACTGCATAACTGATCATAGTATCTTCTTACCTAGTCTAAATGAGTTCCACAGCTTACAGTCTCCTCGTTCCTATAATTTAAATCTTCTAAAGGCACTACATTCTGGAAATAGAATTTTCATCTTCTCTTTATACTTTAAATTTGGGTGCTGTTAAATGCCCAACTCACATGCATAAGCCTTGAGAGACTAAAGAATATCAGAGTACTAGAAGTTCCAATAATAGCTACAGCTTTTATATGTTATATTTTATAGAAAAATACAACCACTATTAATATTTTGGAGGTAGATATTAATAACAGAACTGTGTGGATTTAGGATAGAAGTGGACCTGGTTAAAATCAGCACTGCAATTTTCAAGTGGTACCATCTCTGATAAGTTCATTAATATCTTAGATCTTCAGTGTTCCCTTCTTTGAAAATATATAACATTACCCATCCCTAAGCATGTTAAGTGCTTAGCATTATACTAGCATGTAATAAGTAGTAAGTCAATTGTTGCCATGTGTCTTTTGTTCAAATGAAGAAATGGGAGCACGGGGAGATAAAATCACATATCCAAACTTACTCAGTATTGGTAAAAACAGAAACAGACCTTGAATCCCAGTCTTTCACACTCAATACCATTTTCAAAAATCGTCCTTCTAATGTTGAGTATTCTCTTATGGGATATGAAAGAGAAATGATAGATCTAATTGTGGTTCTCATTTCAAAATTATAGAATGAGAGGATAGTTGGATATTTTCCCTATGCCTTATGCTAAGTCCAGTATAAGGGAAGTGGCTAGAATCTTCAGGTATCAGTGGTCCACCAAAATAAGACAGGATTAACAGAAACAGAAAAACAACAATAAAAAATGAAATCCTTCTCCTTTATGGCTGGTTCCAAACACAGTGTCCTCTAAAAAAATATTAACAAGGGTAGGAGAGTTTTCAAAGTCCCTCTATCCAATAACCAATCGATTCTGTACAATCTTATTTATGATAATATACCTTTCTGTACAAATTCTAGATATGGAGTATTTTGCTATACAATTTACTGTAACTAAATTAGTATAGATATTCAACATAAATTTAATATGAGCTAATTATATGTGAAATATAGAGAAAGAATTTTAATGCTCTGGTTAAATGAATTAATGAAGTCTTTACTTAATTTGACAATGGACCGCCTCTTTAAATGGGTGTTAACTAGTCTTATCCCTTTACAAGCAGAAATAACTTTAGAAGTAAAAATATGGACCGAAGAAAACTCATATTTGTGTTAAGACTATCAATACTGAAGTTAAAAGTAGAATAAACTCCAAATAGTCTTCCAAAGTCATCTATCAGCATATCTGAGATATAAAAATCCATCTAATCCATCTAAATAGGTACATATACCCCTCAGAAAAATATCAGTTACCTTAAATGCTTATGTTGGGTGAAATCTAAATCTCAGTTGTTTTGTTTTTACTGAAAAATCATAATATCATGAAAATGATTTGGGACCTCCCTATAACTTTATATCCATTCTTTATTAAATGTAGAAATAGCAAACAGTTTAGGGAGAGAGATTGAAAGCTCAAAATGGCAAAGTGAGATAACGTGTAGTAACACAATAGATGGTCATTAGCCAGGGTCTGGTTCTCAACGTTTCCAGGTTTGACACTTGATTTGAATCTGATCTAAGGAGACTGAATTATGCTCATTTACTAGATAAAGATTCTAAAGCAAATTTCTATTCATTGCTTAGCTGTAGGAGGTATAACTTTACCCAGAAATTCATGGTTTCCCAACCCCTAACACCTTATGTTATCTAGACCACAGGGAACCTGCCAATTGTGTTTGAACATAGCATGCAAGTAAAGGGAGATAGATGGCTGTGAACAGGTTGTTCTAAATGGTGTTGACTTAGGGATGGGTCAGTCAGTTTCAAATTTACCTGGGGAGATTACAAATCTACCTCATTCTTTTCCTAATTCTAACACTTGATAGAAATTCAGAATAATAAAGCATGTACAGTTTTTACAAAAACAAATCCACCCTAATCAGCATGTGTGTTTGAAAAACTTCCTTAGGTAGTCTCGATATGCAGTTTGAGAACTAACAGTTTTGAGAGAGATTTCTTCCAGGCCATGGGAAAGCCACTATCCATACTGTGCTGCAGAACATTCTCTTCCAGAACAGTCATATTCATGTCTGCCAGATAGTCAGGTCCTAAACTTACTGGGGAGCATGAGATTAACCTGATAAACATATTTCACTTATCTAGACACTATGTTAGTTTCTTTTTATTGATTATCCATTATCTTCCATTTTATAGATAAGGTATTTGGAATGAAATATGGTAAATAACTTGTTCACTGTCACAGAGGTAAGAAGTACCATAACTAGGATTCAGACACTTATCTACTTAAAATTCAAATCCTTACAGCTCACTCACCCTCACTAGGGAAAGTATTAGTAAAACAAGGTGTCTGTTATTTCACAGAGTACTCTTCTGCACCTGGAAAATACATGCTCTCTAAGTATATAACTATATATAGACATCATAACGTAGTGTATTTTTATACAACAGTATAGTTAATCATATTTTGGTCATATTTTAACTCTGATGATAAACTTTGGTTGGATTCCAATGATTCCTAAATTTTCATCACATTAAAAGCAGTTTGGGATGGATTCTACTTTTAGCAGAAATGAAAACATACACAACAAGGGTTAAACATCAGTAAAATGACAGTAATACATTAACAACTAGACATAATAGAATTGGGGTGGTCTAGAAGAAGTCACTGGACACTTCACAGTACATTTTTGGCCTTAATCTTACAAATACCAAAGTTGTCCTAAGTGAAAAACATTCCTGATCTAATTATCACTTTCTGATAGAAGAGAAACAGCAATGTAGAATTGAGTTCTTTTTCAGCATTCTGAACAACTTAAAAGATGATCTTGACAGGTATTTTTTACCCTGAATTAACTATATACGTTGTTAATCTCCCAAAGGCAACTTATTTACACTGTTCAATTTTCTATCTTGCAAAATGATAGATATATTAATGTCATTGGAGAATAAGCTGGAAGGAAATGGGTTTTCTGAGAACCAGAAGAAGGAAGACTTATTCCACTTTCATATAAAATAAACTTTTGATCTCTAGCAAGAATAGACAATTTAAAAACATCTGTACTTTCAATGGGTTTTGCGAACTTATATTAAAAGGCTGCGTTATGGCTTGTAATAAAATCCAGTGTTAGAAGTACCCTGACAGTATCGAAATTCTCGTTGGAGGGAATACTGAAGTTCATGAAAAGGCAAAGTATGGAACATTTTCTCTTAAGGGATTCAGTCTCCATTGTCTCTGACACCCTTGCCATGACCGGATACATTCTTTCTTATGGCATTTGAAAGCAGCACAATATCAATTTCACATAATTTAAATGAGGTCCGTGTTCTATTGCATTTGTGCTTATGCTGTAAAATCAAGATTCATGAGGGCTCAAGGAGAATCAGGCTATGAATGTGTTATAAGTGAGATTGCTAAAGACCGTAAAAATAAGAAAGTCATGGTATGACAAATTGTGATTCCTATTACACATACAAATTTGAAAAATATATGCTGTTTTGTAAAAGATTATAATAAAAATAAAAAATTATACCCTCTTAATGAATTTTTTTTGGCATTTGAAAATAAAACATTTCAAAATCCCTAGAAATGATTGCTAAGTATCAGAATGCGTGTAATGATTTATAATTAAGATATGTGTCATCTACACAATAGAACTTGTATGGGCTTTACTGACATTCCTGTGTAATTGATCTATGCTAAAATAGATCTTTTTCAGATAGATGATAGTTGCCTCAAGGTACAGGTTTCAGAATTCATACAGATATAAAATAAAGGTTTCAGACCTTAAATACACTTCCAATAGTTATGATGTGTACATATGACATGTGCTGAAAAAGTCAACATATTTAAGCAAAATATTAAACATTATAATTACATTTCCCACTAAAATATTTCTAACCAATGTACTTTGACATATCCATAATTGATTTCTACTAAAAATGCTTATTGGTAGCACATGCTTCACACAGAGTGCATGCTTGCCTCAGTAGTACCTAGTTTACTAATAGTCTGAATTTGTGACTGCCCATTATGAAACTGTGTGAATGCTAACTAAAAATAACTGGATGGTCCTGGTTGGTCAAAACGGTTTAAATATTAAACAATCACGTGTGGTCTTTCACTCTACACTTTCTGCCCTTTTGTCCAATACTTTTCTTATAGATGATTGCTATAAGTAAGCCTCTCACCCATAATCATACTTACTGTCTTCTACTCCAATTCCTTCAATCTCATCACCTGATAAATTCTCCTCCATCAAGATGATCTAACACCACTTTCTTTTTTTAAAAAAAATTTTTATGATTATTTTTGAGAGAGAGAGAGACAGAGACAGAGACAGAGACAGAGAGAGCGCAAGCAGGGGAGGGGCCAAGAGAGAGGGAAACACAGAACCCTAAGCAGGTTCCAGGCTCCGAGCTGTCAGCACAAAACCTGACCTGGGGCTCAAACACAGGAACCTTGAGATCATGACCAGAACCAAAGTCAGATGCTTATCCGACTGAGCCACCCAGGCCTCCCTTTTGTTTTCATTTGTCTTCTAACCCACTTCTTTTGAACTCAGGGATTTCGTAATCATTATTTCTTCTGTCTAGACTCTTTCTCCAGTCTTCCTCTGCTCTTTTTAATGCTTTGTCAGTTGGTGTTTGGTTAAATATTACTTCCTCAAAGCAGCTTCCCCTGCGATCTCATTCTGATCACATTCTGAATCAAGTTTCTACTGCTATTTTTTCCTTCATATCACTTACACCATTTATAATTGTGTATCTATTGAACTATTTGATTGGAATTTGTTTATTTTTCTAAAAAGCAAAATCGAATGAAACAAAAAGTCCATGTGGATAAGTGCCATGGTTTTGGCTTTACCACCATACTGAATACTCAGTCCAGGGAAAGTATTTTGAATGAAAGAATGAAATATTGTTGGTGTGAACATTTCTTTGATAGGCAAAACAATGATCTGTGAAATACCTAGAAAAATTGCTTTAGGGATTGTATTCCAACATGATCTATAATGAGGATGACTTTAGTAGAGATTTAGATTTTAGACAATTATTTAAATCCCAGTTATAGTACTTGCTAGCTATTTATGCAACCAAATTATTGAATATATTTTATTCTATCTCCCTCACTATAAATGGGGAAGAGCTAATATAGTACCTGAATGTAATATGTACTCAATAATCAGCAGTTATTAATATTGTAGAATATTACAATATTTCACTATTGAATAATACAATATTGTAATATTACAATAGAACTATAGAATTAGATCTCTCTCTTTTTCTATATTGCATATTAACATGTGAAACTCAAATTATTTTCAATTCTAAAACTGATCACAACTACTTCAAGCAAGTCATTTGGTGATTTTTTTTTATTTTACATGTAATTTCTATTCCAGAATTGTGATTTTAGCTAAAATTTAATATTCTGTTAGGATTATGTGGCACTCTATTTCGCAGATAGTTATATAGATCAGGTTTTGCAGAATCTGAAAAAGCTACTGGAAAAATTAGTTATATTTCAAAAACCCTGTCTTTCACAATCATCACCTCTTATTATTGTGTTAGGTTTTAGGATGTGTATATGAATGGCTGATGTACACACTGTTGAAACTGATGCTTGTTTACTAATGTGGCAAATATTCTGGGAATTTCATCTTTCTTTTTGTTGGGATTAAGGTAAAATGATAATCAAGCTGATCTAAACATGTTTTAACAGTAAAGTTTTAGGCAAACTTCATGTTCTTAATCAGTGACATGTAGAGTATTTAAAATGGTTAGTAAAGAGGTGCCTGGAAGGCTCAGTCAGTTAAGTGTCTGACTTCAGCTCAGGTCATGATCTCAGTTTCTGGGTTCAAACCCTGCATTGGACTCTGTGCTGACAGCTCAGGAGCCTTCTTTGGATTCTGTCTCTTTCTCTCTCTCTGCCTCTCCCTCACTCACGTCTGCCTCTCTGTCTCAAAAATAAGCAAACATTAAAAAAAAATGGTTAGTAAAATATCACTTTTGGTTCAGTGATTTTGCTTTTTTTTAAACATATGCTCCTATAGGTGTTTGGTGAATAATTTGCTCTAGTTTCAGATATTCTATATCAGACATATACTAACTTTTTTTTTATTCTATTACCCAATTAAAAATGCTATTTCTGCTGTAAGCATGATCCCACATAGATGTAAGGAAGACAGTAACCTGTACAAATGATTAAAGTAAGATATGGAAAGATATTAAATCTTCTCCTACTCAGGTGAATGCATTTTAAAAGTAAAAATAATTTAAGTCTAAAAACTGATAAAAGGGATCTGTGGGATTTTTTTTTTCATAAAAACTATCTGGCTTAATTATTACTTTTGGTCCCCTCACCAGATCTTCAAGATAAAAATGGTTACTAATGGGGCATTTCCATTCTTAGAGATTTCTCAGATCACTATTTTATATAAAATTTATTTTACAAGACTTATGTTGAACCTTAACCTAAAATTCATAGGTTATCATTTTGAGGATTTGTGCATCCCTTTAACAAAAAAAATGTAATGAAAAGGGTAAGATTTCTTCAATTTTTAGCACTATGTAATATAAATGTCTCAGCAACCCAAAGTCATTAAAAGGTACATAGGATGCCACTTCATCTATTTTCTTTCCTCTGAAAAGAGTTGACAAATTGAATGTTTCTGGAGACTGAGATCTGTCGGCACCACACTGTGCTTTCCTTCTTTCGTTCTCTTATCAAACAATAACAATGATTAAAAGTGATGAATAGCAGATGCACTTGAATCTACAATTGAATTTCTTGAAGCAAAATGACATGTTCTCTCCTTTTAAATTGACTTGTAGGATCCCGATGTTCAGCAAGAGCAAACATTCATACTAGAACGACTTATCTTTGGTCCCAGGTTGACTCCTCCAAACACTCTTGTTGCAGGTGGCAACCTTTCAATCAGAGACTCAAGCCAAAGTATGAGAGCTGAAACTTGTGTCATATTGAAATGCAAGATATGTACTGGCCTTGGAGTACATATTATACATTTGCTTTTCAGAGGATTATGCTTTTTCCTACATTGATAGGACCAGATGTTGCTGTTAATACATCTGGGAAACACATTTTTCTTTGTTTTGTGTCAGATAAGAGGATGCTGTCAACTCTAGCAAAGTGTTGACTGATAGTTCTTAAGCTGCTGAAGGCACGAGGAAGGTAGGTGCTGGCTGATCACAGAATGGAACTTCAGTGTGCTGGCTATTGGAACTTTGACCAAGCATTCACATTATTAAGGGAATCCACAGTCCTCAGCAATTCTTAGTTGTGTACTGGTAATGAGTCTTTTATCTGACATTGCTAGTGTATTGCCTGGAGTAGATTTTGCATGTGTCAGTCATTTGAATCGATGACTAATTGTGATGCAACCATTGACCATTCATCTGTTTCCCATCTAGACATCGAGACTAAATGTACTGTTTGTGAGACAATAAGTTACACTGGGAAAATGTGTATACATACACACCTATATATTGACAATCACAATACCAGAGTCTTAGTTCTACTTTTGTGAGACTGTGCCTAGTGGCCTTATTTTTCAAAGTTCCCTGAATTATAAAAGAAGGAAACTGACAAACTAATCTCTGAATCCGTTTGATTTCTAAGAGTCTATGATCTTCCCTGCCTTTAACATTAAAACACAATTGTTTGCTTATGTCCCACATGTCTTGAACAGAAAACAGTGTATTTAAATGCCTCCCATCTTATTAAGGAGGGCACTTGTGATGAACACTGGGTGGCTGTATGTAAGTGATGAATCACTGAATTCTACACCTGAAACTAATAATACACTGTATGTTAACTGGAATTTAAACAAAAACTTGAAACTATAAAAATAAAGAAGTAAATAAATACCTCCCATTTGCTGCCCATCACTCTTGGATCCTTCTATTTTGACATTTTATTTAATTAATTAATTAATTAATCCATTTATTTATTTATTAAAACGTTTATTTTTGAGAGTAAGCAGGGAGGGGCAGGGAAGGAGGGAGACCAAGAATTTAAAGCAGGCTCTGCACTGTAAGCACAGAGTCTGATGCGGGCTCTAACACACAAACTGTAAGATCATGACCTGAGCTGAAGTCAGATCCTTAACTGAGCCACTGAGGTGCCCCTCCGTTTTGATATTTTAAATTGAAATGTGTTTTCCATTCCACAAAACTTTGGTATTCATTTTCTTATTTTCCTACAGCAAAGTCTAAAGCATGTATAGAAAATATTAGTGTAATGATATTATAATTATTAATATTATTTTATCATTATTCTTATGAAAGTTAATGAAATGAAAATGTAAGTAAACTGCCTAAAATTTCTCAGTTAATAGCAGGAATTAGAACATAGTGTTAAATTCAGGTCATTTGTTTTAAACCTTCAAAGCATATTAGTTTACTCTTTCTCTAAACCTGGAACTAAATGAGATAATAACTTGAAATGCATTATTCTGTGCAACCCATTCTTCTCAAAAATTGAAATCTAAGACTGTCCATGCTACTGTTGATATAGGTAAAACACACACAAAATCTAGACACACTGGGAAAAAAAAAAGATGGAGACAGCGTTTGAATGCAAACTGCAAAATAAATATGAAAGATAATTATAAGCTACCTATACTGAATACATACATCTATATTACAGCATTATTAGTCATATGAAGTTTTCTCCCCTTCTGTTAAATGGTGGAATCTTCAAGTAAGATTCAAAGTTCAGAAATTATAAGAAGTGTAAATAGTAGTTAAAGAGAAGCAAATTAGGTACAGCAGCCTTGTGCTCCCAGGCTGGGTTTTCTCTGCTCTGGGTAAATTAAAGCCACTCTAGGTCTATAAAATAAGGATTAGACTAGAGAAACATCAATGCTTCTTAATTCCAAAGTTTTCTGATAAGATTTTTTTTTAAAGCTCAGTAAACTCCTCAACGAATATATCAGGAAGGCTACTAGAATTAGCCAGTAATAGTTCAAGCCCTGATTCCTGAATGCCTCCACTACTAATTACTGGGCCATACTGAGCTCTTCAAGCCTCAGTTTCCTCAGCTATGAAACTGGGATGACATTAATACTGTCTCCCAGAGAGTTTTTATGATGACTAAATGAGAGAGTAACATGTAATGCTTCCAGAAAAGGGCCTACAATAAAATACTTAACATTCATTAAGTGCTTACTAAAGATAATAATCTTTCAGAGAATTAGCTATTATTTTTACTAGAGGAAGAGTGTAATTTAATAGATATAATCACAGTAGATATAAAAAAATATAGGATGAGCACCTTATATCATGCTATTCCTTATTCTTGGAACAATCTTTGAGCCAAACTTCTCTAGATTCTTCTTTTTCTTCACTCAGTACTTTCTATAAAATGTCTCTAAACTTGCACATTTTTCTGTGGTTGATATGAAAGATAATTTCTTCCTCTGCCAGTTTTGCTCTGCATGTTCCAAAATTTACTTACTCTTCTTTTGGTACATTTGTTACTTTTGTGTTGGACTTTACCTTTAAAATTTCCCCTTTTAAAAAAGAATTCAGTTGTTGAAATGTCAAGATCATTTTTAATTTTTATTTTTAATCTACTTTCTACATTAAGCTTCTTCATCCTTCCTGACATTTTCTTTGTCATTGGTTTCTAGGACATTGGATTTCCTTTGTTTTCTTATTTGTCAGATATTCCTTTGTAATCTTACACACTTGTTCTACTTTCTTATTCCCAGATTTTGAAAGCAGGGTTCCCTTCATTTACAAGCTCTAGCTAAGGCCAAAATTACCTACCTTAAGCTCTGTACCTGAACTAAAGACCTCTATTTCTAAAAGCCAGTTACAGATTTCTTTGTAGATCTCATAAATGCCATTCAAGCATTTCAAGTTCAATTATCCAAGTAGGATTCATTGTGTTTTCCAACCCATCTTCTAACTCAAATATTGTCCTAGCCCCTAATTTTCAATATTATTTAATGGCATTTTATTCTATCTTACCACTTAGCTTGTATGTTCTTAAAAACCACAATATTTATACCCGACTTAAAGTATATAGCTCCTTCTATTTGGTTATTCAATAAATGATAATGAAACAAAGGTTTTATTTATTTATCATCTGCTTATTGTAAAAAATATTTAGAATATTTTCTAAAGGGACCTGCCAAGTACATGTAATAGAGTAAGATTAATTTTTAAAATAAGAAAAATGAATCAAACTGTCATGCTGGTTTAAATCATATGCCTAAGGTACTAATCTCATTCTAACCTATTTTTTTTTACATAAATGTCATTATAACCAAATGCTTGGTGTAATAGCTGCAAAACTATAATTGGGGGCCCGCTAGTTTCAGTAAGTTACACAAAATTATTAATAAGTGAAAACTGCCAATAGTTACAGTTTACATAATAGGTGGGTTCTAACCTGTGTATTATGATTTACAAATCTCTTCATTTATATATTTTATTTCAAAGAACTTTTATTCATAAATAAAAATATTTTCCTTTTTCTTAGATTTATAGCTTTTCAGTTTTAACAGACTACTCTTATCATTTTTGAAAGGCATTTTAGGTGTTTTATTCATAAAAATATTCCTAAAAATAGTCAGTATTTTGTTAATTATTTTCAAAACACATTCAAGGTCTTGTTATTTAAAACCACTTTGGGAATGAGGTTATTAAAATTTTTATATTTTTAGTTTGTGGAATTACATTTAAAAAGATAATAAACAACTTGGTTAATGGGACACCTGAGTGGCTCAGTTGGTTAAGCATCCAGGTCTTGATTTCAGCTCAGGTCATGATCTCATGATTGTGAGATCTCATCCTGGGTGTGAAGCCCACTTAATATTCTCTCTCTCCCTCTCTTTCTGCTCTTCCCCCACTCATGCTCACGCATGCTCTCTCTCTCTCTCTCTCTCTCTCAAAAATAATAAAATAAAAGATAACTTAGTTAAACCCACACAATTAGTCAATAGCAGAATTTGGCCTTACTCTTTATCTTCAGACCTCCACTTCAGTGTTTCTGCTCTATATATCAAATCATTTGGGGGCATATTTTATCTTTGACCTTCTAATTTTTGGAGGAAACAAAAATTAAACTTATTGACTACCATATAAATTTGGTACCAGAATAATCTTACTGAATCTAAACTCTGATCAAGTTACTTTACTGCTTCACCCATCTTTGCCCTCAGATGATCCAACCTCGTTAACAGGGGGCTCCAGATGACTTCTATTTCCTTTCTCATGTAGCTCCAAGTGAGCATACTGTCACATACTAAATGTTTTCATTTACTTAATCTACATGCTTTTCTAGCATCCAGATTTCTCCATATAATGTTTTCTTTGTCTGTACAGAGATGATTCTCCTACTCATTTCCATGACTGGACTCTTCAGGTCTCATTTATATAAAATTTCTCATGGACGTTCTTATTGACCACCACCTAACTTAAATCCAGGTAAGGAGGTTTTTCAATGGGTTTTCTTAAGACTATATTTCTTTATCATAGTACTTTTTCCTCATTGTTTTTAATTTCTATACTCACATTATCGAATCTTTCCCTAGACCTTGTTTAATTGTATCCTTTAGTGTCTGACTGCACATAAAGTAGCTGCTGAATTAGTGTTCTTTCATTGAATGAATTACAGCTTTCCTAAACTACCCTGGTTTTATCTTATCCAAATTTATTTAATTATTGGTGACCTCATGGTTTTTAGCTTTTTCTCATACTTATGAATTGTCAGCTTTAAGGGTAGATGAACTATAAGCCAGAAATCTGTATGTAAGTTAGGCACTAAGATCACATTTTGAACCAAAAAGATCACATTTTGAACCAAACACAATAGAATCTTGGTATTCATGGATTTAATATTGGCAGCTTATTTCTATAATGATATGCTGATCTACCAGAAGGTTAATGGAATATAGTAACACTTTGTTTAAAGAAAATTATAATATAAAAATGGTATTAACTCCCTCTCCAGTCATTTCTGGAACAAACTGAGTGTAAATAAATAAGAGATAATAGATTTGCAATATTGATATTCAGAAAGATACCCAGAAAAATATTTGTACAAATATCAAAACTGTATCTTATGATAGTATTGTTGGTATCAGTTTTATCCCAAACCAATAAAGTTATAGAATGAAAAACAAAACTAGTATATTGTATTCTTATCATTTGTGTATTACTTTTTCTATTTTAAGTCATTTTTGGATGGTTCTATAAATTATAAATGAGTAATTACTAATTTATAATAATTATTAATTATTAATTTTAAATTTTATATTAATTTTCTTGAGGTTTGTTTGTGTCCATGGTAAGTTTCCTAACTTCCTCCTGTCTCTTCCTGTCTGCTTGAAGAACATTTTGTTACAGTTCACTTTTTTTCAATAATACACTTCTCTCTCCACTTTGACTGAGTTTGGAAATTCAACCTTTTACTGCCCTCAGTTTTTGAGTTCCTTTCTCTTTTCTGCCAAGGCATTCATAATTAAATAAGAATTATGTCCCCTCTAATCAAATTCCAAATCCTACAGTAAAATTATATTGACTTAAATCAACAAGCGACTGAAGCAATTTTTCAACTCTTATATTATTTTAATTGCTTTTCTCTTTTATAGTGACTTTGTCCTTCAGTATCTGATTAGGAGTTCTCTAGACCAATAGGATAGTACAAAACAACTTCTACCTACATTTTCATACCAAGATTGGAATATTTCCTGAAGAGTTATAGAATCTGAACTGAGGAGGAAAAGAAAGAAAAATCATAGATTTCTAGATTGATTGCTTTTAGGACCAAATCATTATAATGATAAATAAAGCAATTTTCTTTTCTTTTTTTTTTTTAAATGTTTATTTATTTTTGAGAGAGAGACAGAGACAGAGAGCAAGTTGGGGAGGGGCAGAGCCAGAGGGAGACACAAAATCCAAAGCCAGCTCCAAGCTCTGAGCTGTCAGCACAAAGCCTGATGCAGGGCTTGAACCCGGAAATGTGAGATCATGACATGAGCTGAAGTAGGATGGTTAACCAACTGACCCACCCAGGTGCACCCTGCTTTTTTTTTTAATTTGCTTTTCTAAATATATAATCTCTACTTATTATTGGGTAAAACTATTTTCAAATTTCAGATAATTTTACATTTGTTAAGTTATACTAGGTAAAATGTGCGTTATGCAAACTATGTATAATGGGTATATTTAAAGTTAAATTATAATAATCAGAAAAACTTTTAAGGTAACGTACTTGAAATATTTGCACATAATAAACTCATCTCCATTGCAGTCAAAGCTGAACTGCTTATATTATTTTGCAGTGCTTCTCTTCACTAGAAAGCAAACATATAATGGCAAATGATACCTTTGGTCATGTTGCACTATTGCTCAATATTTAAATAGCCCTTGTAATGATTTAATGAAAAACATACATCTATATTTACTTTTCATTTTGAAGTGATATTATTTACATATTATAACTTATGCTTCTATTAAGAATTGGCTGAATTTAAGTTTTTGAATTATTTTAAATTCTGCTGCTTGGATAATGTCAATGGAAAAAATGTTATATGAATGATCACAACAGGATGAATGAGCTAGAATTAGTAGAATATAACTAGTAAGGGTGAAAACTTGTGTCCAGTTTAAAGGAATAGTCTGGAAACAATACACATATTGATAAGTCCCATTATTCATCAAACATCAAAACATATACAGTGTAGTAGACTGGAAATTCAACACGTGCAAGAGGTAAGAGATTTCAGAAGCATAGTGCCAAAAAACAAAGTCAAAGAGTTTGAATCAGTGACAGAGATTTCCTTCCTGATGTTTATCATCTTGTCATTTTTAATGACCTATAATACAGCCACTAAGATTCTAGAGTACAAATCTTTCTTAGATTTGGACATATTTCCAAGTGCTATGAAAATCTTTATAAGTACCACACAACTCAAATATTCAAATCACTGGGAGGGCTCTTTCCATGCTTCTTTCAACTTGACATTTGACATTAGCAACCACTCCCTAATTATGCAAACACACTCTTGACTTCAGGGGCCCTACTCTTTTTTTTTTTTTTTTTTTGCATATTTTCACTTAAGTTTGACTTTTCCAAATTCTCCTTTCCTTTTTTATTTTTTTTTAAATTTTTGTTCCAATGATATTGGTAACTTCTAGTTCTTGTCCATATTTTATCTTCTCATTTATTGAACATATATTTATTAAGCTCCCACTGTGTGCCAGAAATTGGTCAAGGCAAATATAAATAATATATTTAATCTTTGTCATGGACTTGACATTCCAGTTGGGGGGAGGCTGAGAATAAATACATAATAAACTTATACTAATTTAACATAATAGGTTGATTTATAGCCCTTCAAAAGTTATGTCCAAATCCTAATCCCTGTTACCATAAATGTACATTATTTGGAAAAATAGTCTTTGCATATTTAATTAAGAATCATGAGATGAGGTCATGATGGATTGGGGGCAGAGGTGCTAATGCAATGATAGTAATGACAGTTGTCTTTATAAGAAAAGGAAAAGACAAAGAAATACTGAAGAAAGGCCATGTGAACACAGAAGCAGAGATTGAAGTTATGGAGTCCCAAGCTAAGGAATTCCAAAAGATCATTAGCAGCCATCAGAAGATAGGAGTAAGGAACGGATTCTCCCTTAGAGACTCCTGAGGGGAGCAATTCAGCCAACACCTTGATTTTGGACTTATGGCCTCCATAAGTCCAAAACTGATAGAGTCAAGATGCTGAGAAGTACCATTGAATAAGAGAGAGAAGAAAGTTAGAGATTATGAATATATGTAAGAAAATGCAACCTTAAATGTGAATATATGACATTTGGCTAAAAACTTGAAAGATGAAAGGGACTGAACAATGTAGAAATCTAGGGGAAGACATTTTCGAATGCAGAGAAGAAAAATGCAGAACACAGCTATATATTAACGCAGTAATGGGGCATCTGGGTGGCTCAGTTGGTTGGGTGGCCTACTTCAGCTCAGGTCACGATCTCATGGCTTGTGGGTTTGAGCCCCGTGTTGGGCTCTGTGCTGACATGCTCAGAGCCTGGAGCCCGCTTCAGATTCTGTGTCCCCCCCTTCTCTCTCTGCCCCTCCCCAGTTCATGCTCTGTCTCTCTCTCTCTCTCTCTCTCTCTCTCAAAACTAAATAAACATTAAAAATTTTTAAAAATTGTTTATTAAAGAAGCAGCAAGGACAAGAGTGTGGGTGGGCCAGTATGAGTGAAGGTGATAGAGTGAAATAAGATTAGCAACATAACCTGATGCCTGCCAATGCTTCCTAAGGTGTCTTGTAGGTAATGTTTTATACAATGAGATGTGAGTTGTTGGATTATGTACAGAGTAGTAAGGTGTTATGGTCGAGGTACTATGTTGAGAAAAGTCTAGTTTGAAAGAGGGTAAATATGCTATTAGGAAAATTAGTTAAAATGTTGTTATAATAATCCTAGTGAGAATAATGGTGCCAAGGGACAGAATGACGGGAGCAGGATAGTAAACAGTTACACTGACACGATTTCCTAACAGATTGGTTCTGGAATATGAGAGAAAAGAAAAAAAGTCATGGATAAGTTCATATATGTGGCCACATTAACTAGGAGAATGGAGTTACAATTTAACAAAGAGAAAAAAATTAGGGCAACATATACGAGGGCGATTGGTAATTAGATGTTAGGTATGTTAAAAGTGTGACCTACATTAGGAAGCACTTTCCCCTCCTCCATCAGTAAACTATATCCCTCCACCATTACCTCAACTACCACACGTGTCTCTAAATATGGGCTATTTATGCTGGCTTATGTTCCAAAAGAAAATCACCATTTTCCTCCTGTACCATTCAAACATGTTGCTCATTTCTTATTTCCTCCCTTGACTAATAAAAATGCTATTTCTAAAAATCAAAATATAAATTGTGATACTAGCCTTGGCTCATCCATCTTTCTACTTACAATTAATCAGCAAATAATCATGTAAGTCAGTACATCCCTAAATTTTGTCTCACATGAGTTCTAGGATCCTGGTCTCTAAAGGATATGATCCTTACCATCTTCTTTCAAACAAGCTACCATAATTTCCTACCAAGTTGCTTTCCTGGTGCTTTTTCCCTATTTCAAGTTCTGTATTGATTACAGATTTGCCAAGCTACTTTCCATCTTAAAACTTGGTCGGAAATTTCATATGGTTAACAGGCTCTTTAACTCCTTCCTAAAATATCTAAACATTCATAGAAAACACAATGTATTATGTCTGAAACTAGTTAAAAGATCTTTATGAAATTCATGCAAAATTCACAAAAATATAGAACTGGATGGAATATTATAACTGAGGGCACAATCCGGTTCTTAATGAAATAGAGGTTAAAAAAGAGAAAAGGAAAAAAAAAACAACAAAATGAGAGATAAAAAATCAAATTAGTTGATATTCTTCTGTATTACTTTTTGGGTTAACAGAGAATTTTTCCTCTGTCAGTAACATACCCCTGCCTCTTTTATTTCATTCATTATTTAACACGTGGCAAATTAAAAAAAAAAAGCATTAAATAATTATTGGGTCAATGATTATAGGTAGAAATATAGTGCACCTTGGTGAAGTTGTGTTAACTCCATACTAAGCAGAATACAGGTTCACTGGTGAATTTAAAAGAAATGGGATGGATTTTATAGAAATTCTGAAAAAAATCTGCATGTTAAAACTCTACTATGAAATTATCAGAGTGTTACTATCATACATCATTCAATACTTCTGCATCAAATGGAAAATTGCTAGGCATTAGAAACTGAGTTAGGAAAGATGCACATGAAAAGTTATTAAGAAATAAGTTAAAATCATGGCACTTGGATAGCTTAGTTGGTTGGGTATCTACTCTTGATTTCAGCTCAGGTCATGATCTCATGGTTGTGAGACTGAGCCTACATGGGGCTCTGTGCTGACAGTAGACAGCGTGCTGAGGATACTTTCTCTCTCTCTCTCTGCCCCTCCCATACTAACACTGTCTGTCTCTCTCAAAAAATAAACAAACTTAAAAATTTTTAAGCTAAAATAACATTCTCAAATAAACAAGTTATTTGAGAAAAGCTTTAATCAAGTGATTAAAAATTCAATGAGGACAAAGAACATTGCATACAACTTCTCTGGGGCAAACTTTGAGATATATTTAAAAATGAGCAAATAGAAGACAAAATCAAAATGGGGGATGTCAGTGATTATGGCAGAAAAGGAAATGCAAATTTATGTCCCTCTATAGAAGCAATAACCAAAATTATAAAACTTCTCAGAGTCCAATGTTTTGGAACTCTGGAAAATAACCAAAAGCTTGCAGCAATTACGGAAATTCTTGTTCAGGAAAAATGGCTGGAAATCTGTAAGAATTCTAAGTCTTGTTGCCATTATAAGGTACACTAGTCCCTTCCCCCACTTCCCAGCCCAGTGGTACAGGTGAAAGTAATAAAACACTTCTGCTACCAGTAATGGAAGAAACAATTAATCTTCTTTCCAGATAAATATCCTTATTTCAATCTGTCTGGTGACTCCTAGGAAAATTCAGTCAAAAAACTTATCTTTATCTTCCCTGATTCAGAACTCAACCTGCACAAAAACCATTATCTGGGAGGCATTTGTCAAAAACATCTGCGGGTAGATGTTTCAGTTACTGAGGTAATGGATAGAAATTTGGGCAAACAATAGATTAACCAAAAAGCTTAGGAGACCTGAGGGAATGAGATGCTGTGGGAGAATAAGAGTTCTAAGACATCATATCCTTGGGAATCTAGAAGGCTCTATGCATGCCCAGGGTTTGGGACATGCTCAGGAAAGATATAAGACAATGCTAAACTAAGACCTCTGACTAACTTTGAGGCCGTCCGCAGGCAGGATTCGAAGAGGAAGGCAGAGTTGTAAACTACTTGCCTGAGTCTGAAAAGTGTATCCCCAACACATCCATAGAAACCTTGCCAAGACTGGGAAATTTTTTTGGTTCCAGGCTTGTAAGAAAATCTCTATACAGTGAATAGCTGACCATTTAGCTAATGGAGCACAGACCTCAGTGGCTACACATACAAAGAACATACATTGTAAAGTTAGTTCAGAAATGGCATAAGACAAACAGCAACAACAAATCCTGGGGAAGAATCTTATTTCCAGCATGGTCACATTATGATATTAGACATGCCGAGCTCTTAACAAAAAAATTATGAGTCAGGCAAAGAAACAGAATATATTGTCTATATACAGGAAAGAAAGTAACCAATTGAACTGTCCCCAAGGAGGCCCAGATGTTATACTTTTCAAGACTTTAAAGAATCTATTTTAAATGTATTAAGATCTAAAGGAAGCCATGTTTAAAAAGTGTCTGTATATGTATTAAAACTTGAAAAATTTCACTTAAGTATATGTGTACACATGTACACACCTACAAATCCCGTCCCAAGGTAGATATTTTACCTTTCCTTTCTTAATGCTGCTTTTACCTCTTAATGGTGCTTCTAATCTGAGATACTAAATTCTAATCCATGTGTATATAAGTGAGGAAATGACATCCAAAACTATAAGGTGGCATAGCTAGTAATAAATACATTGTTTTTTAGATTTCCAAAACAATGTGCTTTCTTTTTTTCTAATATGAAATTTATTGTCAAATTGGTTTCCATACAACACCCAGTGCTCATCCCAACAGGTGTCCTCCTCAATGCCCATTATCCACCCTCCCTTCCCTCCCACACCCCCATCAACCTTCAGTTTACTCTCAGTTTTTAAGAGTCTCTTATGCTTTGGCTCCGTCCCTCTCTAATATTTTTTTTTTCTTACCCTCCCCCATTGTCTTCTGTTAAGTTTCTCAGGATCCACCTAAGAGTGAAAACATGGGATCTGTCTTTCTCTGTATGACTTATTTCACTGAGCATAACACTTGCCAATTCCATCTACTTTGCTACAAAAGACCACATTTCATTCTTTGTCACTGCCAAGTAGTACTCCATTGTATATATAAACCACAACTTGTTTATCCATTCATCAGTTGATGGACATTTACGCTCTTTCCATGATTTGGATATTGTTGAAAATGCTGTTATAAACATTGGGGTACAAGCGCCCCTATGCATCAGCACTGCTGTATCCCTTGGGTAAATTCCTAGCAGTGCTATTGCTGGGTCATAGGGTAGATCTATTTTTAATTTTTTGAGGAACAACCACACTGTTTTCCAGTGTGGCTGCACCAGTTTGCATTCCCACCAACAGTGCAAGAGGTTTCGCGTTTCTCCACATCCTCACCAGCATCTATAGTCTCCTGATTTGTTCATTTTAGCCACTCTGACTGGCGTGAGGTGATAGCTCAGTGTGATTTTCATTTGTATTTCTCTGGTGAAGAGCGACGTTGAGCATCTTTTCATGTGCCTGTTGCCATCCGGATGTCTTCTTTAGAGAAGTGTCTATTCATGTCTTCTGCCCATGTCTTCACTGAATTATTTGTTTTTTGGGTGTGGAGTTTGGTGAGTTCTTTATAGATTTTGGATACTAGCCCTTTGATATGTCATTTGCAAATATCTTTTCCCATTCTGTTGGTTGCCTTTTAGTTTTGTTGATTGTTTCCTTAGCAGTGCAGAAGCTTTCTTTCTTCATGAGGTCCCAAGCGTTCATTTTTGCTTTTAATTCCCTCGCCTTTGGGGATGTGTCAAGTAAGAAATTGCTGCGGCTGAGGTCAGAGAGGTCTTTTCCTACTTTCTCCTCGAGGGTTTTGATGGTTTCCTGTCTCACGTTCACGTCCTTCATCCATTTTGAGTTTATTTTTGTGAATGGTGTAAAAAAGTGGTCTAGTTTCATTCTTCTGCATGTTGCTGTCCAGTTCTCCCAGCACCATTTGTTAAAGAGACTGTCTTTTTCCATTGGATATTCTTTCCTGCTTTGTCAAAGATGAGTTGGCTATACTTTTGAGGGTCCAATTCTGGAGTCTCTATTCTATTCCATTGGTCTATGTGCCTGTTTTTGTGCCAATGCCATGCTGTATTGATGATTACAGCTTTGTAGTAGAGGCTAAAGTCTGGGATTGTGAGGTCTCCTGCTTTGGTCTTCTTCAATATTACTTTGGCTATTCGGGGTCTTTGGTGGTTCCATACGAATTTTAGGATTGCTTGTTCTAGCTTCAAGAAGAATGTTGGTGCAATTTTCATTGGGATTGCATCAAATATGTGGATAGCTTTCAGTAGTATTGACATTTTAACAATATTTATTCTTCTGATCCATGAACACCAAATGTTTTCCATTTTTTTGTATCTTCTTCAATTTCCTTCATAAGTTTTCTATAGTTTTCAGCATACAGATATTTTATATCTTTGGTTAGGTTTATTCCTAGGTATTTTATGATTCTTGGTGCAATTGTGAATAGGATCACTTTCTTTGTCTTTCTGTTGCTTTGTTATTGGTGTATAAGAATGCAACTGATTTCTGCACATTAATTTTTTATCCTGTCACTTTTCTGAATTCATGTATCAGTTCTAGCAGACTTTTGGTGGAGTCTATTGGGTTTTCCATGTGTAATATCATGTCATCTGCAAAGAGTGAAAGCTTGTCTTCATCTTTGCCATTTTGATGCTTTTAATTTCCTTTTGTTGTCTGATTGCTGATGCTAGAACTTCCAACACTATGTTAAACAACAGTGGTGAGAGTGGACATCACTGTCGTGTTCCTAATCTCAGGGGGAAAGCTCTCAGTTTTTCCCCATTGAGGATGATATTAGCCGTGGGTTTTTCATAAATGGCTTTTATGATGTTTAAGTATGTTCCCTCTATCCCGACTTTCTCGAGGGTTTTTATTAAGAAAGGATACTGAATTTTGTCAAATGCATTTTCTGCGTTGATTGACAGGATCATATGGTTCTTATCTTTTCCTTTCTTAAAGTGATGTATCACATTTATTGATTTGTGAGTGTTGAACCAGCCCTGCATCCCAGGAATGCATCCCACTTGATCATGGTGAATTATTCTTTTTATATGCTGTTGAATTCAATTTCTTAATAACTTGTTGAGAATTTTTGCATCCATATTCATGAGGAATATTGGCCTGTAACTCTTTTTCTGGGTCTCTGTCTCTGGTTTGGGAATCAAAGTAATGCTGGCTTCATAGAATGAATCTGGAAGTTTTCCTTCCCTTTCTATTTTTTGGAACAGCTTGAGAAGGATAGGTATTATTTCTTCTTTAAATGTCTGGTAGAATTCCTTAGGGAAGCCATGTGGTCCTGGACTCTTATTTGTTGGGAAATTTTTGATAACTGATTCAATTTTTCACTAGTTATGGGTCTGTTCAAATTCTCTGCATCTTCCTATTTGAGTTTTGGAAGTGTGTGGGTGCTTAGGAATTTGTCCATTTGTTCCAGGCTGTCCAGTTGCCATATAATTTTTCATAGTATTCCCTGATAATTGCTTGTATTTCTGAGGGATTAGTTGTAATAATTCCATTTTCATTCACGATCTTATCTAGTTGGGTCCTCTCCCTTTTCTTTCTGAGAAGCCTGGCTAGAAGTTTATCAGTTTTGTTTTTGTTTTCAAAAAGCCAACTCTTGGTTTCGCTGATCTGCTTAACTGTTTTTTGTTTGTTTCTTTGTTTAGATTCTATATTGTTTATTTATGCTCTGATCTTTATTATTTCTCTTCTTCTGCTGGGTTTGGGGTGTCTTTGCTGTTCTCCTTCTAGTTCCTTTTTGGTGAGCTGTTAGATTTTCTATTTGGGATTTTTCTTGTTTCTTGAGATAGGCCTGGATTGCAATGTATTTTCCTCTCAGGAATACCTTTGCTGCATCCCAAAGCATTTGGATTGTTGTATTTTCATTTTCATTTGTTTCCATATATTTTTAAAATTCTTCTCTAATTGTCTGGTTGACCGATTCATTCTTTAGTAGGGTGTTCTTTAACCTCCACACTTTTGGAGGTTTTCCAGACTTTTTCCTGTGGTTGATATCAAGTTTCATAGGATTTTGGTCTGAAAGTGTGCATGGTATGATCTCAATTCTTTTATACTTACAAAGCGCTGTTTTGTTACCCAGTATGTGATCTATCTTGGAGAATTTCCCATGTGCACTTGAGAAAAAAAGTATATTCTGTTGCTCTGGGATGCAGAGTTCTAAATATATCTGTCAAGTCCATCTGATCCAATATATCCTTCAGGGCCCTTGTTTCTTTATTGATTTTGTGTCTAGATGAGCTATCCATTGTAAGTGAGGTATTTAAGTCCCCTGCAATTACCACATTCTTATCAATAAGGTTGCTTATGTTTGTGATTAATTTTTTTATGTAGTTTGGGGTGCCCATATTCGGTGCATAGACATTTATAATTGTTAGCTCTTCCTGATGGATAGACCCTGTAATTATTATATAATGCCCTTCTTCATCTCTTGTTACAGCCTTTAAAGTCTAGTTTGTCTGATGTAACTATGGCAACTCCAGCTTTCTTTTGACTTCCCGTAGCATGATAGATAGCTCCCTATCCCCTCACTTTCAATCTGAAGGTGTCCTCAGGTCTAAAATGAGTCTCTTGTAGACAGCAAATAGATGGGTCTTGTTTTTGTTTTTTTGTTTTTTTTTTATCCATTCTGATACCCTATGTCTTTAGGTTGGAGCATTTAGTCCATTTACATTCAGTGTTATTATAGAAAGATATGGGTTTAGAGTCATTGTGATGTCTGTAGGTTTCATGCTTGTAGCGATGTCTCTGGTACTTTGTTTCACAGGATCCCCCTTAGGATCTCTTGTAGGGCTGGTTTAGTGGTGATGAATTCCTTCAGTTTTTGTTTGTTTGGGAAGACCTTTATCTCTCCTTCTATTCTGAATGACAGACTTGCTGGATAGAGGATTCTCGGCTGCATGTTTTTTTCTGTTCATCACATTGAAGATTTCCTGCGATTCCTTTATGGTCTGCCAAGTTTTAGTAGATAGGTCTGCTACTACCCTTATGAGTCTACCTTGGTATGTTAGGGCCTGTTTATCCCTAGCTGCTTTCAGAATTCTCTTTTTATCCTTGTATTATGCCAGTTTCACTATGATAAGTCCTGCAGAGGATGGATTCAAGTTACGCTGAAGGGAGCTCTCTGCACCTCTTGGATTTCAATGCTTGTTTCCTTCCCAGATCAGGGAAGTTCTCAGCTATGATATGTTCAAGTACACTTTCAGCCCTTTTCTGTCTCTTCTTCTTCTTCTTCTGGAATTCCTAGAATATGGACATTGTTGCGTTTGATTGCATCACTTAGTTTTCTAATCCCCCCCTCATACTCCTGGAATTTTTTCTCTTTTTCTCAGCTTCCTCTTTTTCCATAATTTTATCTTCTAATTCACCTATTCTCTCCTCCACCTCTTCAATCCGTGCTATGGCTGTCTCCATTTTATTTTGCACCCCATTTATAACATTTTTTAGCTCCTCACGACTATTTCTTAGTCCCTTGATCTCTGTAGCAATAAATTCTCTGCTGTCCTCTATGCTTTTCTCGAGCCCAGTGATTAGTTTTATTAGTATTATTCTAAATTCTTGTTCCATTATTTTGCTTAAATTGGTTTTGATCAATTCGTTAGCTGTCGCTACTTCCTGGAGTTTCTTTTGAGGAGAATTCTTCGGTTTCATCATTTTGCATAGTCCCAGGAGTGGCACGGAACTGCAGGGCACTTCCCCTGTGCTCTTTGGAGAAACTTGTGTTGGTGGACAGGGCCGCGGTCAGACCTGATGTCTTCCCCCAGCCCACCTCTGGGGCCACAGTCAGACTGGTGTGTACCTTATCTTCCCCTCTCCCAGGGGCAGGACTCACTGTGGAGTGGTGTGGCCCCTGTCAGGGCTTCTTGCACACTGCCAGGCTTGTGGTGCTGCTTTGATTGGATCTGGCCAATAGAGTATTAGAGTATTTGACAGGGTGGATCTGCAAGGTGCACAGGGGCAGGAGGGGCAGGCTTAGCTTACTTTGCCTTTGATGGTCCCCTGCAGGAGGGGCCTGCAGCACCTGGAGGGAGGCACACCCGTCAGAGGGATGGATCTACGGAAGCACACCGTTGGGTGTTTGTGGGGTGCAAGCAAATTCGGTGACAAGAACTGGTTCCCTTTGGGTTTTTGGCTGGGGATGGGAGAGGGAGATGGCACTTGCCAGCACCTTTGTTCCTCACTAAGCTGAGTTCTGTCTTCCGGGGCTCAACACCTCTCCCTCCCGTGGTCCCTTCTCCCTCCCGGTCTCCAAGCAGAGCTGTTGACTTATAACATTCCATATGTTAAGTCCCGCTTGCTGTCAGAACTCATGGAATCTGGCCCCTCTGCTTTTGCAAGCAAGGCTTCGGAGGCTCTGCCTTGCCTGGCCGGCTGCCCCTCCACCCCCCTGGCTCCTTCCTGCCAGTCTGTGTAGCACGCACTGCCTCTCTACCCTTCCTACCCTCTTCTGGGGGCCTGTTGTCTACACTTGGCTCTGGAGAGTCCGTTCTGCTAGTCTTCCGACAGTTTTCTGGGTTTCTAAGCAGATGTGGGTAGAATCTAAGCCATCAGCAGGATGAGGTGAGCCCAGCAACCTCCTACACCATCTTTCTCCCTTCCCAAAACAATGTGCTTTCAATAACACATTTTTTCTTATGATTTGTATATTGTCTCTACAATCCCAGATACTGCAGTGTAATTTTTATGTCTTCATTTGCTTCAACTTGCATTCCTCTGACAATATCATAATATGGGAGAATTTCAGTGCTGACAATCTAGGTTATCTATTTCAGCTTCATTGTACCTTTAACTCTTCATTCAAATTGCCTAACTAGATCCCCAAGGTAGTATTTCCTTCCTGTTTTCTTGTATAACTCTGACAATCTAAATCTCAACAGCTTTTAAAGTATCACATAGCTTATTGATTTATATAGTTTTCAAAATATGTTTGAAAATATATTTTTGTAAACATTAATATCAATAGAAATTGTAATAATTCTGTAAGCTTACATGGTATATGCTATACTTATGTCCTGACAATATTTAGTGAAAGACTCGGCCCATACGGATAGAGGCCCCAATATCATTTTGAAAAGAAAAATATGTATATAATATTCCAGATTACCAATTTTGAGGTTTCATTTGGAATAATTTGGGAAATATGCTTTTTTAAATATTTCATATATTTCAAGGCTTTTCTCCTATTTTTCCATTTGCTAACAAGTAACACCCAGAAATAAAAGTAAAATCCATCATCTAAATTTCATTAAGAATTATAATTGCTATTCAAGATTTAATACTTTAAAACAAAGGTCAGTGTTCTCAAAATTTGGCTTTGGTGTATCAACAGGGAAATTTCAATTTCTCAATTACATTACTTTGTTTTAATTTCAGTTGATAGCTTAAAGGAAGGGCACACATTCACTACTGAAACAATTATTTTTCATTATAGTATATTATAATTTTGGGGTTAACAACAAAGAAATTGTTATAAAGTATTATTTCTATATAATTAATTATTTAAGGATTAAACATTGCTTGTAGGTATTCAAGGTGAGAGATCAATAACGATTTTCTGTTTGTTCTTTGAATCAAGCAAAATGTGAGAGGTTATACCAACACTAGTTTATTGATATTCTTACATGTTTTCTCTCCATAACTTTGCTTGAACAGTAATTGTAGACTGTACGCTATATAGAAGTAACATCTAAATGATAAAACTTCAAAGGAGGGGCGCCTGGGTGGCTCAGTCAGTTAAGCATCTGACTTCGGCTCAGGTCACCATCTCACTGTTCATGAGTTCAAGCCCTGCATCGGGCTCTGTGCTTACTGCTCAGAACCTGGAGCTTGTTTCAGATTCTGTGTCTCCCTCTCTCTCTGACCCTCCCCCGTTTATGCTCTGTCTCTCCCTGTCTCAAAAATAAATAAAACTTTAAAAAAAAATTAAAAAAAAAACTTCAAAGGAAATTTTGGAGGTTGAGTGGATATTTAACTAAAATGCATTGAATGGCTTAATATTACTAATCATAAAATGCAGACTAGTGCAGCCACTGTGGAAGATGGTATGGGGATTCCTCAAAAAATTAGAAATAAAACTACCATTTATGGAGGAATCCCACTACTGGGTATTTACTCAAAGAATACAAAAACACTAATTCAAAGGAATATATGCACCCTAATGTTTTATTGCAGCATTATTAATAAGAACCAAATTATGGAAGCAGCCTCAGTGTCCACTGATAAATGAACGGATAAAGAAGATTATTCACTCATAAAAAATAATGAAATCTTGCTATCTGCAACAACATAAATGGATCTAGAGAGTCTAATGCTAAGCTAAATGTCAGTCAAAGACAACAAACTGTATGATTTTACTCATATGGAATTTAAGAAACGAAATAAATAAGGGGGGGAAAGAGACAAACCAAAAAGTACACTATTATCCCAACAGAACAAATAGACAGTTGTCAGAGGATGGGTGAAATAAGTAAAGGGGATTAAGAGTACACTTATCTTGATGAGCACTGAGTGATCTATGGAATTGCTGAATCACTATATTGCACACCTGAGACTAACAACACTGTATGTTAGCTACACTGGAATTAAACTTTTTTAAATGATAAAAAGGTATATATTAAATATTACTTCTCCACTGATACATAAAATATTTCCATAATATACATAATAATTGAATAATTTATTAAATAAGGTCTAAATCTCTAAAATTATTTGCCCTTATGTTTTGTAATGTTTTATTACTGAGACTATAGAAATTACACAAACATTAAACAGTAGTAAGCAAACATTTACTTAATTCTTATCTAATTCTTTTCTTCATAATTATCAATACAGATTTTGAACAGTTAATGATACCGTTATACAGATTTTCTTGTATATTAAAGATAATTTTAGCAATAATTAGACAAAGTTTTATTTCTTTTTGGATTGAAACTTCAGAATCTCTTATTGGGTTAAAAATTGAACATTTCATACTTATAACTATTAGAGAACAAGGCCTGGAGAGCTAATACACAGTACAGTGACTATAGACAACAAAACTGTATTATAAACATTAAACTTGCTAGGAGACTAGGCCTTATTTGTTCCCACTGCTAGAAGAAATGGTAATTATATCACACAACAAAGATGTTCACTAACACTATGATGGCAATCATATCGTGATATAAACGTATGTCAAATCAGTATGTTGTACATCTTAAATACCATTATATGTCAATTATATCTCCCTTAAAAATAAGAAAATAAAACCCTGGAAAAACCAGATGGGCAATAATGAGAGAGAATTACATGAACAAAGTCTTCCAACTTTGACAAGGAACTACCTCTTAGGCAATACCCATCTTTTATATCTTAGACTGGAGAGACAACGAATAAGATGTATAATTGTTAACTGTAATTGAACCCAGGGATTTTCTCCCCTACATATCTCAAACAAGTCTATATTCAGTAAGTAGGCTACATGTCTAGCAAATTCCAGTGTATCTTTCTTTGATCAAACAGTTTATAAATGCTCAGAAGATGTGCTCATTTTCTACCAAGGTACATATTCCCTCAACGTTTTCAAACAGGTATCTTTTGGCAAACATGATTTAGCCTAAATTAGTTTATTTTATTCCTTCTCTATCTGTGGTAGATGAAAATGGAACACAAAGCTAAGAAGTTTGTAGACTAAATGTATCAATTTTCTACAAACTTTGTGTCTATCACTTAGTTCAAACAGGTAAGAGAACTGGCACAAACATAGACACATAGATCAGTAAAACAGAATAGAGAGCCCAAACTAAATACACACATATATGGTCAATTAACCTGTGATAAAGGAGGTGAGGTATATACAATGGGGTAAAAATAGTCTTTTCAATAAATGGTGCTGGGAAAATTGGACAGCTACATGCAAAAGAATGAAACTGGACCACTTTCTTATACCATATACAAAAATAAACTCAAAATGGGTTGACAACCTAAGTCTAAGACTTGAAGCCATAAAACTCCTGAAAGCAAACAGGCAGTAATCCCCCAGACCTCAGCCTTAGCAATATATTTGTGAATAGGTCTCCTCAAGCAAAGGAAACAAAATCAAAAATAAATTTTTGGGACTATACCAAAATTAAAGCTTTTGTGCAGTGAAGGAAACAATCAACAAAACAAAAAGGCAACCTCCTTTTTGTTCAACAAAAAGATACTCACAAGATATATATATTTAAGGGGTTAATATTAAAAATATATAAAGGATTTATACAACTCAATATCAGAAAAAGACAATCCAATTAAAAAAATGGGCAGAGGAATTGAATAGACATTTTTCCAAAGAAGAATAGATGGCCAATAGACACATGAAAATATGTTCACCATCACTAATCATGAGGGGAATCCAAATCAAAACCACAAAATCAGATATCATCTGACATCAGTCAGAATGTCTAGTATCAAAAAGATAAGAAATAGCAAGTACTGGTAAGAATGTGGAGAAAGAGCATTCCTTGTGCACTACTGGTAGGGATGTAAATTGGTACAGACCCTCTGAAAAACAGCATGGAGGTTCCCAAAAAATTAAAAATAAAAGTATCACATGATCTAGGAATTCCACTACCATTTATTTTGACCCAAAGAAAACAAAGACACTCATTCAAAAAGATATATATACACCCCTGTGTTTACTGCAGGATTATTTACAATCGCCAAGATATGGAAGCAATCCAAGTATGCATTGACAGTTAAAGGATAAAGTGGTGTGTGTATATACACACACACACCAGAATATTGTTAAACCATTACAAAGAAAAAAATCTTGCCATTTGTGACTCCATGTATGGGTCTATTATGCTGAGTGAAATAATCAGATGGAGAAAGATGAATGCCATATGAAAGAGGATTAAGAGGTAAAAATTTCCAAGTATAAAACAATTAAGTCACTGAGATTAAAAGTATAGCATAGGGAATATAGTCAATAATATTATAATAATGTTGTAGGTGGCAGGTGGTATCTTATGTTTATTGTGGTGAGCATTGAGTAATCTATACAAATGCAGAATCACTATGCTATACTCCTGAAACTAATATGACAATGTATGTCAACTATACTTCAACAATGGATTTTTCCCAAGAAAAAAATGGGTAAGTGATTTATTGCCAAATAAGTCCAATGATGAAATATTCTAAGACAATGTCCAATAACAATAACAGGAAAACAACAATACATTAACAAAACCAAGAATATAATAAGGCAAACCCGGATTTTTCACTGGCAGCATTAGAACTTTCGACAAGTGATTTATTTGCTCTAAGCCTCAGTTTTCACATCTTCAGAAATATGGAGAAGGTTATTTATACACTCCTTAAAGGTTTGCTGTGGTGATCAAACAAGTCAATAGCATGTGCAGTGATTGACATAGAAAATATATTATCAATTAGTCAATTTTTAGTATTTTTCAAGAAACTTACTTATTAAAACATTTGTACAAATTCTAAGTAACCAAAAACACATGGGGAAAAATAGTTTTCATGTATTTCTGTTTTTGTTCTATTTTATTCAATAAAGGAATCCCTGTGTTGTATTTTCCTCATGGATGTGGTTCAGCATCTACTGCTGAGTTGGGAGGAAATCTTTTATGGGTACATTAACATCATATGGCCAGTAAGGGTTATTTTGTTCACTCTGTAGCCATAATTTATTACATCGGCTTTTTATTAGTTTGAAGAAGTCAATACTTGCATTCCCTGTGCACTAATACCGTCAGGCTTTTTGTTGGGAAACAGCTATGAAGTTCTCAGTGAATTATATTCTATAAACATAATTTGATGATGTTTTAATAGCAAAGCTTTGGTAATAATTATGCTTTCCAGTGTGCTAAGTAGAAAAGCTCTTTAAAGTCTTGTGCTCTTGAGGTCTTAACTCTGCAAGATGACACTTGCCAAATATCTGGCAGCAAGTCAGCACCAGGAAGTGAACTTTATGCTCCTATTTGTGTGTGTGTGTGTGTGTGTTTTCCAAATGTTGAAACATCTAGACTTATTTCTGATTAATACAGTGATGACATCGCTTAATTACATGCTCATCAAGAATTAATGACAGTAACTGCCATAGACACAGCAGTGATAATTTCCTGTTCTTTATACATGTTGCATTTAAGTTTCTATAATAAAAAAATTCTAATAAAGTATTAGTGTAAAATCTTAAAACCTGTTCACTGAAATAACAAAACTAATTACTTATACACAATGACACTTCATAGTACTTACTACATTGAAATGCTAAGAAAGAATCTTAGCCTTTAAAATTTGTATCTATGTCTACACTAACTATATATATATATATATAAAATTAGTATATATAATTATACTATATAATTGTATATATATTGTATATATTGTATATATATTGTATATACACATTATATATACATTATATACAATATATATACAATTATATTGTATAATTATATATACTATATATACAATATAATATTGTATAATTATATATACAATATATAATACATTATATAGTGTATATAATTATATGTATATAATTATATGTATATATAGATATAACATTTATATATATATATATTAAGTGTAATATCTTAAATACACACATGCATATATGTGTATATATACAAAAGGATATGTATATATATACTCTATTGATCACTTTACTAGACATTACCCAATTTCCCATAAAAGTATTCTTTGCAACTATTAAAACAGAATGTATCCAAAAATAAATTGAAGAAAATTTATTGTCCTTTGATAAACAATTTTCTATCACTTCAAGGAACAACATTCAATAAATCTTGAATCTCATAATTGAGAAAATTTCATACTTGAAATTCTAAGAATTTTTTACATGCTCCCCTCAAGTCCTTAACCTTATATTACATCTCTTTTCTTTAATCCCTAGCACAACAGGCTGTGAAAACAAAGCATTTTATTTTTTTCTACTTTTAATTGTTCTAAAACTTTTAAGATAATAATAGTAACAATGTATTGGCTCATTATAGACTGTGGATAAATTATAGACTGTAGACAGACCAATGTCACAAAGATTAAGAGGGAGAAATTGAGAATACTCCATTATCAAATACCTTTTGAACACATGAAACAAAAACTCATAGAACTGAAAGAGAAATAGACAAATCTACTGTTGCAGGACTCTTTACTTCAATACTCAGGGTTCACTGTCTCACCACTTGGAAGATTGAAGAGGTGGACACGGAAGAAAATTAGCAGCAGGCAAAAGTACATTAGAGTATAAGATCATAAAGTAAGAATAGTATGAAGGCTCTCTTTACAGAGACGGGGCATTCAAAAGTGAATATCCGCAACTATAGGCAAGAGACTTTGTTTTATAGGATTGTAGTCAGCCCTTTTCCTTCCCCTCTGCTCTTTCTTAGGTTCTATCCTAGGTAACCCTAAGTGCTGAGTCATTCATTCCTTTTTGATTGGCTTGTTTCCATCGTATCAGGGGTGGTATACGGCCATAGGTTCTTTGTAGGTCATATGTTTTATGGTCTACTTATTTTTGGTCAGGTCTTTTATCAAATTCCTGAGGGAAATGTGAAGGGGATTAGGTGGTATATGTTACATTCTTAAGGAAAACCTTATTCCTGAGGGAGCTTGCTCCTGGTTAGATACTCCCAGCATTGCTTTAAAATAAGTGTTTTTCTAACCCAGAGACCTCAGGTCCTAACTTTTCCCTCTCTGCCTATTTTATCCTATCTTCCCCTGTCATATTATCATACTTGGGACTTCAACACACCTCTTTCAGTAATTGTTATATCAAGCAGGCAGGAAGTCAGTAAGGATATAGTTGATTGAACAAGACTATAAATCAACATGATCTAATTGACATTTATAAAACAGTTTTTCTAACAACAACAAAATACATGTTCTTTCTTTTTTTTTTTTTTTAAATCATGTTCTTAAGCTGACCTAGAGTAATCACCAGGCTGGACCACAATCTGTATTATAAATCACATCCTAAATTAAGTGATATCAACCATACAAAAAATGTTCTCAGACCACAATTGGATTAAAGCAGAAATTATTAAAGAAAGATGACTGGAAAATCCCCTCACTGGTGAATTTTCCTAAACACCTAAGGAAGAAATTATTCCAATCCTGCACAGTGTCTTCCAAAAAAAGAAAAAAAAATAGAAACAGAAAAAACACTTTCTAACTTATTCTATGAGGCCAACATTACCTTATTTTCAAAATAGAGACCATATCTTATACAGATGAAAGATTTTTCAAAATATTAGCAGATCAAATCCAACAATGTTTAAAACGAATTATACACTATGAACAATAACATACTATAAATTCCAGGTATGCAAAGCTAACTCATTAAAAAAAAAAAATCAATGTAATTGATTTGGTCGGTTAAGCGTCCGACTTCCGCTCAGGTCATGATCTCACAGTCTGTGAGTTCGAGCCCCGCGTCGGCCTCTGTGCTGACCGCTCATACCCTGTAGCCTGTTTCAGATTCTGTGTCTCCCTCTCTCTCTGCCCCTCCCCTGTTCAGGCTCTGCCTCTCTCTGTCTCAAAAATAAATACACGTTAAAAAAAATTAAAAAAATTAAAAAAAATCAATGTAATTTTCTACATCAATAAGTTAAAGAAAAATTACATGATCATATCAATTGATACAGGAAAATTAATTTGACCAAACTCTAAATCCTTTCAGGACTAATACCTCCAGAAAAATAGTTATACAGAAGAACTTCCTCAATGTGATAAAGAACATCTACTAAAATGTCTACAGCCAATGTTACATTTAATAGTAAGAAATGAGATATTTGCCTCTATGGTAAGAGGACAAGATGTCCTCTGACTACTATTCAAAATTACACTGCAAGTCCTGGGTGATGCAATATGAGAAAAAAATGAAAATTTTATAGAAGAAATAAAACTGTATTTATCACATGTGCCTTGACTATGGAGAAAAGTAAAGCTCAAGAATAAATTTTGTAATGAATAAGCAAAAGTATGTAAATCAATCTTTTTCTATATACCAGCATTAAATAATTGAAATTAGAATTTTAAAAATACCATTTACCATAACACCAACAAATGAAACACTTAGATATAAAAGTACAACATATTTGCTGAATCTATATGTGGGCAACTTCAAAACTTAAAGAAACCAAAATAAATCTAAATATATAGATACTCCACATGCATAGATTGGAAAACAACATTATTAAGATGTCAGTTCTTACCATAACGATCTGTATATTCACAGGAATCATATTCAAAATCCTAGTAAGCAATTTGCAAATATTGACAAATGTTTCTAAAGTTTATATGGAAAGGCAAAAGTCTTTTAATAGCCAGTATAATATGGAAGAACAAAGTTGGATTTGAACTTGAAAATACAGGAACTTTGAAATAGAAAGTTTCAAGATTATGAAACTACAGTAAGCAAGAAAGCATGGTGCTGGTGAAAGAATAGACACATCGTCTAATGGCACAGAGCTGAGAACCAGAAATAGACCTTGTCAGCTGACTTTTGATAAAGGAGGCAATGAAATTTAATGGAGAAAGAACGGTCTTTGAACAAGTGGTGCTAGAACAATTGGGCATCCATATGCATTTATATGCAAAAAAAAAAATCACACAGATTTTACATCTTTCTCACAAATTTACTCAAAATGGACTACAGATGTAAGCGTAAAATGAAAACTATAAAACTTCTAAAAGAAAACAGGGGAAAGTTTATGTGACCTTGGATTTGGTAAGGAGTTCTTAAATAAGTATGGCCCATGAAAGAAAAAAGTAAGTTGGACTTTATTAAAACTAAAACTTCCACTTTGTTAAAGAAGTTAAAAGAATTAAAGAGAATTAAAGTCGACCAACAGACTTGGAAAAAATATTTGCAAAACATATAAATGATAATGCACTAGTTTCCAAAACGTAGAATTTTAAATTCAATAATAAGAAAACAACCCAACTTAAAAACTGGCAAAAGATCTGAACTAAGATTTTACTGAAGAATATAGAGAAAGGAAAATAAGCATATGAAATATGCTCAACATCATTTGCCATTAGGAAATGAAAATTAACACAATGATGTAACCTATTAATCTAACCTGTTAGAATGGCTAGAATCCAAAAAAACAAAAACAAAAACAAAAAAAAAACCAAACAAAAACAAAAACAAAAAAACCCTGACCATACCCGTTGCAGGTAAAGAAGCAAAGTAACAAGAAACTTCATTCATTCCTGGTGGAAGGTGCAAACTGGTTCAGTCACTCTGGAAGATATTTCGGCAGTTTCTTTCAAAGCTAAATATAGTCTTACCATTTGACCTGGCAATTATACAGCTAGGTTCTTATCCAATTTATTTGAAAATATACATCCACAGGAAAACCTTCATGTGAATGTTTATAGCAGTTTTATTTAAAACTACCAAAACTGAAAGCAAACAAGGAGTCCTTCAGTAGGTGCATGGATAGAGAAATTGTGGCATATCCATACAACAAAATATTAGTGATAGAAATAAGCTATCAATACACACACACACACACAAAATGGGTGAATCTCAAATGCATATTTCTTGGTAAAGTGGCTAGTCTGGAAAAGCTGCATATGGTATGATTCTAATTATAGGACATTCTGGAAAAGATAAAACTATATATGTATTTTAAAATACCAGTTTTCAGGGGCTGAGGGAAATGGGGAGGGGGGTGAATAGTGAAGCACAGGGAATTTGGGGAACAAACTATTCTGTTGGACATTGTAACGATGGATACATGACATATATGCATAAATTTACAGCATATACAGAGGATCTTAATTTATGCAAATAAGAGTCATTTAGAAGATTGGGGTTTCTGAGGATAAAATGCAGAATCTGACAAAACAATCTGTGTTACAAAATTGTTATACGAAGTCACTGAAGGATGGGGACAAAGGTGCTGACCTAGAAAACTGTGCAAATTGGGGTGGGGCTGTCTTTTTTATTTAGACTACCTTTCCAACAATGTTTGTAAGAAGACAGCTTTGGAAGATAGAGATACTGTCTTCCTATGGGGCAAAGAGTAGGTGTGTGTACTATGCAGTGTAATAAATATAGTTTCTCTCTCTGGGACAGTATTCAAGCAATACTGCCTAAAAAGAATCAGATTTCCTAAACTTGATGTTCTTCTCCTGTAATACAATCCCCAGATGAACAGGCACCACCTCTCCTGCTTCACATGACCCTGTGAGAAATGGGACTGTGGCTACTGCTATTTCTGTAAAACAAAAACAAAAACAACCAACCCTATCCAGTGTTTCTAACCAAAGAGATAGAATCTGTGTATTCTGCCAGCATCCATCCAACTGTGGCAAACTAGTCAGCTTGGAAGCAGGGTAAAATATCAGACACTTCACAGCTTTTTACCATACATATCTAGAGAAATGTGGTTATCCGCTTAACTTGAATTTATTTCAGGAAATTAGAGAGTTGGAACTTCTTTGGTGCAAAAAACTGAAGCACATGTCCTGAGTCTCATTCAGTAGTCTCTGTGAGTAAAGTATACTCCTTAAAGTTCAACTAGTATTATTAAGAGTTGTAGTAGTTGATCAGTAAATGATCGTTGGTTGATTAGACCCCATAGAGTGTATTAGTTTTTCATCCTAACAAATCACCACAGACTGCTTATAGCAACACAAATTTATTACCTCACAGTTCTGTAGATCAGAAGTCCTATAGGCTCAGCTTATTTCTATGTACCAGGACCCATAAAGACAAAAATCAAGGTTTCAGTCAGCCTGAGCTATTATTTGGATGCTGTGGGGAAGAATCCACTGTGACAGAATTAATATCCATATTATTGTAGGACTAAAACCCATTTACTTCATGATTGTTGTCTGGGAAAAGGTCAGCTTTTATGGTTTATGGCTTCCTTTCTCCATCTTCAAAGCTAGCAATACGTAGTTGAATCCTCATGGTTTGAATCTCTGACTTCTTCAGACTCATTTCTCCTTCTGCTTTTTCCACATCTCTGACTCTTGCTTTCTTCTTCTGATTTTCAAAAAAAATTTTTTGATGTTTATTTTTGAGAGAGACAGAGACAGAATGTGAGTGGGTTAGGGGCAGAGAGAGAGGGAGACACAGAATCCAAAGCAAGTTCCAGGCTCCAAGCTGTTAGCACAGAGCACAATGTGGGGCTCAACTCACAAGCTGTGAGATCATGACCTGAGCTGAAGTTGGATGCTCAACTGACTGAGCCACCAGGCAACCCTCCTCTTCTGCTTTTAAGGGTCCATGGGATGACACTGACCCTTAATCAACCAAGATAATTTTCCCTATTTTAAGGTCAGTGTATTAACTTTATTAATAATGTCTACACATTATTTATTTATTTTGCTATGTAACATAACACATTTATTATGTGTTATGTGTTTGCGAGCCAAAATCCTGCTGACTACACTAGGGCACTGAATATAGGCATGGTCAATAATTGAGGATATTCTATGGAAATTTTGTAAAGGATTCATAGTAGAGTCATGAAAAGAAAGGTTTAGTTGGGAAAGAGAATTTTTTTCTGGCCGGAAAAAATAAATGTTAATTTATTAAATGTTAAATTATTAAATGCTAGTATGTGTTATTAAAGGATTTTGTGACCTCTTCTGGGCATTTCTGAAGTTAAGATTGGGAACTTGTCTTCCAAGATGGTTTTGAAGTCAGTTTCCCTAAAAACTGGAAGTTGAATTCCCTGTCAAAGTTATTTACCAAGTAGGTTTTTAGAGGTTAATCAAACTATGTTAGTCAATAAAAAACTGAACTTTTCTTTTAAATAGACCATAAATTCAGTGTTCTCTTAGGATTTGTATATTCCAGAGAGGTAATTCAGAAGAAATGTTGTTCTGTATCAGATAAAAAAAAATTAATCTAATTTTAGTGTCTAAAATTTATCTTCAACTATCATAATTAGAAGAACATTTGAAATTGAGTATTAAAATATGAAATAGAATTCTAAAAAACAAAGATCAACATCCTTTACTCTTAACCTTCAAATACTCTGGTATAGGAAAAATGTTAATTGACTAGCAAGACTCTTAAGACTATTTGACTAGAGCTAGTTTTATGTGACCTTAACTCTCCTTTTGCAGGAGGATGGTTAAATTTTGTCAAGTTTTTTTTTAAATTTTTTAAATGTTTTTTAAAGATTTATTTATTTATTTATTTATTTGAGACAGAGACAGCACAAGTGGGGGGATGCAGGGAGAGAGAGAGAGAGAAAGAAGTAGAGAGAGAAAGAGAGAAAGAAGCGGGGGGGGGAAGAGAGAGAGAGAGAGAGAGAGAGAGAGAGAGAGAAGACGAATCCCAATCAGGCTTCGCACTGTCAGTGCAGAGCCAAATGTGGGGCTTGAACCCACAAAGCCATGAGTCCTTGACCTGAGCTGAAACCAAGAGTCGATGCTCAACCAATTGAGGCACCCAGGTACTCCAATCAAGTTTTTTTTTTTTTTTTAATATTTATTTTTGAGAGAGGGCATGCATGTAGTGGAGGGGGAGCTCAGAGAGAGAGAAAGAGAGGATCTGAAGCAGGCTCAGTGCTGACAGCAGAGAGCCCAATGTGGGACTTGAACCCACGAACAGTGAGATCATGACCTGAGGCAAAGTCAGACACTTAATGAACTGAGCCACCCAGGCACCGCAATTTTTTTTTTAAGTAATTTTAGCTGTATATACTGATTCATTATGACTGATTTCCAAAGCTTCTTTAAGCAAGGTTTCCTAAAATCCCTAAAGATAGGAACCACCTGGGAAACTTATAAAATAAAAATACCTGGGAGAAATTCCAGGCTTCATAAATCACAGGTAAGAGACTCTGTAAAACAATCTTTTCACAAGTACCCAGATGATTCTCATCATCAAGGGAAGTTCTAAACAAAGTGCCAAAATGAAATCAACCATTTTGAAATATTTTATCTCTAAAAAACTTCATCATATTTGTGAAACTGTAGGACTTGGACTTATTTCCTTACTCATGGTTTTCTGACAACCAGTTGAAAAGAATTTTAAAGATTTTTTGTGCTTTCTTGTGAGTACGGAAATAATTGCTTGCATTTGAATATTTTTCCTCTCCCAGCTTATTTTTGTGTCAATTTGCTTAGTCTTTCAAACCTCAGGTTTTTATAGAAGTATTAATCAGACTTACATATTTTATTTTTCTTCTCATCCCTTATGCACTTGTCATCTTACGATTTAATTCAGTATGACAAATGATACTCCATTTTACTTAAAGTGTTTTATATGTAATTTGCACTTTATCATAAATTTTTCCCCCCATTGGCCAGATGAAAATGCACGAAGACTTTCTATTGGTTTTTGAACTTACTCCAATGGTTTCTTCTGTAACATCCAAACCAGAAACTGAGTTAGGGTGTGTAGTACGGATTCACATTTAAAAAAACTAAGACATGTGAAACTTTCAATTAAGAGTTCCCCAAAGTTGATGTTAGAATGGAAGAAAACTACATTTTTGTCCAGACCTGTATACACTCAACACTTGAATTTTTCAAGGAACAGTTCTCTTTGGCTAAATAGCTACTTAACATCTTTTCAAATTACAAAAATATGTCTGCTTGGTAAAGATTAAACTAATTCAGAATAAAGGAAACCATGCCATGCCTGTCTTTCTCCATCTCTGGAGGCAAGTTGAGTTAATACATTTGGTCAGCTTTCTTTAGACATTTTTATTATATTTACAAGTGTGTACACATTCAATTGTTTATTTTTTTTCCAGTGTAGCATGGAAATGATGATTTTCCCAAAATCATTCATCAAATGGAAAGAATTAGTTGCTTTGAGGCAGATATCTGTGTTGTCTTGGAATTTAACAAGAATATTTCTAGCATTTTACCGATAGTTTAATATTTGTATTAAGTTATATAGGAGAGGCCTGCTATCTCTGCAATAACTGGTTTTATTCTCAGCTTGCCAAGGTTTACAATGAATGATTGTGTTTTTCAGTCAGGTTTATCAAAATTATTGGGCTTTTTTGATGACCTGATAACATAGTGAATCAACTTCCTGATGTATACCTAATCTTGAATTCTTGAATTCCTCGTTAAGACAGAATATGCTTTTAAAATATTTACAAATTTAAGTATAAAAATGTTTCATGCATTTATATATGCATTCAAAACAAATTTGACCTGTGATTTTGTTTTATTGCTTTTATTCTTTTGTTTTCTTTTTAAGTTTTTATTTAAATTCCAGTTAGTTAACAATACAGTGTAATATTAGTATCAGGTGCACGATATAGTAATTCCATACATTTCCATACAACACCCGGAGCTCATCACTTATTTCGCCCATCACTCCATCCACCTTCTCTCTGGTCACCACCTGCCCTTTTCCCTTCTCCACCCCATCCCCGTTTTGCTCATTTGTTTCATCACTCACTTGTGGAACTAAGAAACAAAACAAATGATAAAATCTGTTCTTTTTTAAACAGAGTTTTAAAAGTGTTTGCAAATTTCTCTCTGGCAATTATTTAAAAAATCTATTCATAACCTATTGCCTGTAAATATTTAAAAAAAACACTCTTTGACTTCCATAATTAAGTGTTTCTTTAATCACCTGTGAAAGGATAAGGTCAAAAAAATGTTTTCATCGTAAAGCATAATGCCAGTAACAGCCTCTCTCCATGTAATTAATCTGCTTATTTATGCTGGAAACTTCTAGAATTTTTTCCATGCCCCTGGATTTATTTTTCATTTAAAAAGGACATAGCTAAATAGAAATAATTTTGTATTAATCCAACTTGTTGGCTCTTTAAATCTGAATGTTTTGTTTTTAGTTCAGCTGTGGGAACTATATTTAGTATTTCACTGATTCTATGTTTTTGTCAATGTTTTCACTTCTGTTTAGAATTCCAAAGAGGTGGATTGTTGAAATTTCTGGTTTCACTTACTCCATTTTTAATTTATCTTTGTCATTTTCCATTCCCTTCTAATTTTCTAATATATTCTCAGAAACTATCAGCTGATCTCCCAGCTCAAAAATTTAATGATATATTTTGTTAATTTCACTGCTAAATTCATTTAAGAGTTTTTAAAATTTTGCATTAAAATTCTTATTTTATACTCTTATCCCTTAGAAGGCAAAAAGTAAGCAACAAAAATACTTCTACTTTTCTAATAACTTTTAAAATTACTTTTAATAAAACCTGAATTATAAAAATTGACTTAAAACTTAGTGTATGCTTGACCACACAACTAGAAAAGAAATTGAAGGGACTGTCAGAGTTTTCTTAATAAAAAGACCTCCAATACGAGTGGTTTTGTATGTATAAACTACATTTAAATTTACAAGTATAACCACACAGTTCTGTGCTATTCAAACTACTATGGTATGGAGGAAAAAGACCTTATTAAATTGTTATGAAGCATGCAACATCCGTTATTAAAAACTTACGGAAGATATAGGGAAATCTAAAGAATCTTATCTATGTGTAAAGATGCGTAATTTTTAGTAAAACACCAACAGCTCAAATACAGGAAGGATTGGAAATTCATGGACAAGTCTGTCTCCTCACTCTACAAATGTAGGAATGTTCAAAATTATGTTATGTCACTATCAATTTTCACATTAATAGCTTAAAGAAGAAAATTAATATGACCATATCAACACATTTATAAAATAACTGATACTTTTCAGTAGAATATTAAAATTTCTGAATAAATTATGAAAGTAACTTGTCTTAATACATTTACACAATAAGGAGAAACTACCAGGATTGATCAGCAAACATTAAACTAAAGAGGAAACTTACTGGGTTTAAACATGGCTCCCCCTAGCTTTAGTATTTCATGCAAATAATTTAACATTCTGTGCCTTAGCTCCTTCAGAGTATTCTTAAGAGAATTCAAGAAAGGTAATAAATGTAAAATGTTTGCAACACTCTGACATATAGTAGCACTTCAAGTTTCAACTATTATTGACAAGACAAGCACATGTCTGTCAATTGATGTCTGTTATCAACATTCTCATTCAAATACTGAAGATTTTAGTTACTGTAATAGGATGAAGAAAATAGGAACATATACATACTTGAAAAGAATCACCTAAAGAACTATTCCAATTATTAAAATATATCTATGCAATAATTAGTTTCATGGTAAATATGTAGGGCAACATGACTTTTATGTCTGAATTAATCAGTTGAAAAATGTGATAAAATATCTTTCACTGAAGAAATATTTTTATAGTTTCCACATACACAAGTATAAGAAATGTGCATGATCTACGACAAAAAGCAGAAAAAAATCGATATATAAAAAATACCTAAGTAAAAATATGCTGTTTGTACGTGAAATGAGTAAAGAAATTAAAGAGGTAACGTCTGTCAAAATTGATATGTACATTTAGTGCAATTCAAATCAGATTCTCAATTTGGAGGTCATAACACGTTGTTTATAATTTTCACCTGATAAAATAGAAGATAAATCAAATATAACCAGAACAAAAAAAACATATCTAAGATCAATAATTGTAGATGAGATTGTGCTCCTTTGAATCAGGGAATATTGTAGAGATTTGTGGATCCTGGAAATGAGCTCTAATATACATTAGGCAGGACTGAATAATCATCGTCAATTCTTTGAGCATAACACTGACACATTTGGTATCCCCACAATAAGAAATTAAACACTTACCTTCAAAATATGTAGTAAATTCTGAAGGCTAAGCATTCTAAATTTCAGACTTCAGACACACTGCACCAGAGTAATGGGGGGTTATATATTCGCAGGGTTATCCTGAGACTTCCTGAGGGTGTGGTAACCTGCCTTCTAACTAGCCCTCCTGTGGTTTCCAATAAGCAGAATTGTGAACTTCTAATCTTAGCTCTCAAAGGTCATCAGTTAGGAGAATTACCTGAGAACTGGAAAAAAATCCAGATTTCCAGGTTCCTCCCTATAGATTCTGCCTCAACAGATCTGAACAGGGAAATGGGACTCAAAAATTTAAAATAAGCATTTTAAGCTGAGCACTGAAGTCTAAGACAAACATAGGTTTATATCATCATTTGGCTAATAGTAATTTTAATTGTAAATTTTATCCCCGGCTAAATATGATTGCGCTGTAGAGACGGAATTATCTCAGGGAAAGATTACAGGTGGGTTTAGCAGGCAATTCTAGTATGAGTCTAAGATTATTAGAAACAGGTGGTTTTATACAGATTGGCTTTAAGAGCAATGTTTAGATAGAGTTATAGCCTTTGATAACTAATTAGGGCCACCCAGTGTGAGAGAGGTGTCAGCTTGGCTACTGGTAATGAAGTCAGAAGAATAAGCAAGTTTGGAGAGGTTAAGATATATTTGTGTTAGGTTTATAAACTTTACCAGATAGAGGTGGGTCTACAGTTCTCAGGAAATGTAATCCTTCTTTAAAAGGATAGAAATAACATTCGAAATGCTTGAAAGATTGCTGAAGAGGCAAACTTAGAGTTTTTGAAAATGTAAACATTTCAAGAAGCAACCACCACAGATTTATTAAATGAATGAAAATACAAAGTACTTAAAAATTAATTAAAATCACATTGTCTTAATACCTCAGGGAAAAGATAGACATGGCAGCCCTGTCCTCCAATAATTTTTCTCACACATTGACAAAGAATATGCTGATTGTGCCAGTTCTCCATTTGTAGCACAAACCTCCATAACCTTTAACTTAACAATTCATCGTTTCTAAGTGTTATTCCTTCCCCAATAACAAGACTTGCAATCCAAATATAGGGTGCAAGCACCAGAATAACCTGTATATAACCCCAAACAGGTATTAAGCTACAAATTACATATGTCCAATATCAATCAATTTTAGCCCTTTGAAATATCCTTTAAAGCTACCAACTTTACTTTGGACCACTTTTCTTTTTTGTTCAAAAAAATCTTTAGTATGTAGGAAATCATTCTGTGAAATATGTGGGCTCCAAAAGAGCTCTCTGGGAGTCTCATTTTATAAATTGAATAATATTTTAAGTGAATAGAATGCTTAAAGAAATTCCCCAGTGAATCAAGCTATAGCTGAAAGAGTTTTATAGTCCACTCCTTTTCATCTTTTTTTTTTTTATGTTCTACTTTTCAAATTGGAGTTTCGTATATCATTGATTCACAAAAGCATAAAATCAGATCTTATTCCAATCTCTTGCACAATGAAAAACTCCCCCGACTTGTGCAATCACATCACCAAGAGACCTAAGTATCTATATTACACATCACTATGGAAGTGTACTTCATATAAAATAATTGACTTATTTTTCATTATTACCAATTATTTTTGCTTAACTTTAATAGTTATACTTAAAATTGCCTATCACTTTCTGATATACTGTATCTTTAACTTTTATGCTACATGTTTTATTAAAACTCCTTGAATATCTCATAACTATCACCTTTAAAGCATAGGAAGACTATTAAGAAACCAAATCTGATTGATCCTATCTTAGACACACCCATTTTCCATCAGAGGAAAATAGCCACCTTCAAAATTTATCCTGTCCTCGCCAGCCCATCAGTGAGAACTAGACCTGATGGCACTGAGGGCTTTTCTTTTCATACTGTTAGTGTTAAGTCTACACTCTGCAAAAGTATGTAAGCACATTCTCCATTCAAAATTTTAACCACGGTAAGTGAACAATCTGTTTGAGCCACCTTCTATCCTAGTCTATTGTTTTTAATCTGATGTCTCTCTGAAAATGATCTTGGCCCCAATGGCTTAACTTCCTTTGAAGATAAACCTTACTTACACTAAATTTTAGTCACTTCTTATTTTCTGTGTCTACATCATCAGCAAAACTGCTCACTACATTAAATTTGTTTAATGTCAGACAAGTCAAGCAACAAGTTTAAGTTCACTATATTTCAGGCAATTTCATGTTGGGTTACTGATCATTCCTCAGGAAAAAAGTGAAAACCCTGCAAACATTTATTGTTCATAAACTCCCTACCGCTTGAATTGAACTATAATTCTATTTATATCATGTTTAGGCCTCCATAATATCAGCATATTTTAAAACTGTTGGTGTAACTCAAAATCTTGATTAATGACTTCCTTTTTGCAATAAAATTCTCTGTAGGAAATAATAATTCATCTTATTTCATCATCTTATTAATAAGCCATTATTATTCATCTTTTGTAGTTGAGCTCATTGCTTAACTAGGAATTAAAAAAAATACTTCCTTCTCATTAATTGTCTATCAGGTTGAAGTCATATATAATTTAATCCAATTCCTACCTTTCCTTTCCATTGAGAAGTCTTCCAATAACTTTGAATTTCTGAGTAAAACTGGAAAATGAAGATCATTCATTTTCCTCAATTAACATAAAACAACAGCAAGAATTCTGTATAAATAATTAGCAATTGTATTTCTTAGAGGATAAGTAGTTTGCCTCACTAGTTATTAAACAATTAAAATTAGAAGTGAGACATTTTTGTCCCAAAATATAGCCTTTTCCTTATTGTGGAACATTTAATTGAACTGATCTCATATTAAAGAAAAATTTTTAAACATGTCCAGACACAAGCAAAAACAAGAAGTTTATTAAACTTAGAACTTATGCTTGCAAAGAATATAGAAAAAGTTAATAATCAAAATTACTGACCTATATTTTAGTGATATGGCTAGTTAATCTTTGATTCATGTAGGATTTATATAAACATGTTCTATGATCTCACTATTCAGTACAAATTGACTGAAAGTTTACAAACACCATTTGCTGTTTTCTTTGTCTAATGTTTATTATACTTTTTAAAAATATTTTGTTGTCCTGAGTTCATTTTTAATTTACCTAATGAGTTTTACATAATAAATACAAGATGTGTAATTTCTTCAGCAGAATAGTGATATGTATTTTTAAGTTGGATTTCTAAATGTTCTACATCCAGTTGTTACAGACCTTATTACATTTCTAAATCATATATATATGCAATTCTACAAAGTTCAAATAACTTTGAAGAAACATTGCTGTGCCAAATGAAAGATTATTTTATTAAAAATGAAATTAAGTTACCTTGAATATTACATGGGTATGGGAACGAAAATTTACTACTTGATTATAACCTCTTATCCGTCACTTCCAACCCTATATAGTCCTTATGACATGCTGCTTTGATTTTGGAGACTTTTGTAATCAAAAGAGGCCAAATATAGAAATTCAGATTTTCCTACCTATTCTTCACAGTACAGAATAAATAAAATAAAATAAATTGTTTAGCTAGATATCCAAATCACTACATCTGTAAGTTTGTAAGGTTGTGTTGTTTGATATCTCTTTGCCTTCAGGCTCAGATAATAGAAATAATCATGCTTCCCAGGTTGGGGCATACTTGTTATCATTAGTTTATTCATGGGCCCTATCTTGCTTAATTATAAAAATATCCTGATCTTTAACACTTCCTATAACCTCAGATGTTACTCCTCTGGCTTGAACTATCATCATTTTTGATATGAGTTAATGTGTTAGAGAGTCTCCCTTAGGGCACTGCGCTGGTCATGCTCTCTGACTGCAATGTTCTCCTACATGTCCTTGTGAATAATCCTCCAATTTCTTCAAGACTGCTTAAATATCTGGCTGTCAGTATCTAAAATGTAACCCTGTAGTCTATCTTTGCTAAACCCTTGAACCCCTTTCTCAGTTTTTTATATTATGACACTTTTAGCTTTATATATAACTTATTCGTATTATATTTTTGGTTCATTATCTGTTGCTTTTCAGCCAATATTTTCTATTTTTTTTCCAGTTATACTGAAGTTCCTAGAATAATGTTTGGCCTATAATAGAGTGAATGAATAAAGTTTTTACCTTATGCTAGACATGTATCTTTTCAAAACTTACAGGGGCAATTAACATTTTTTGCATACAGATATGTCAGCATGGCACCATCAATGTAGTGAATAAAAATGATCAGGTTCCGCTGTTCTCATTCTGAAATACTTCTGTGATATCCCACTCCATGGTGAATAAATTTTTATATACTTCGACTTCTTACTTATTCTTTCTACCTGTTTGTTTTAGATAATGTCTGGTCCTCCTCCAATTACACTGTTTTACCTGCAGCCTTTTCAGATAGATGTTGCTTCTGCTGCCATAACCCACAAAATTTCCCATTATAATTATCCATCATCCTTGTCAGATTCTCACACAGAGTCAGATATGAGATCAGACTTTCCCCATTACATGTTGTGTCTTCCAGTCCACTGCTTTTCCAGAAAAAAGAAAATTGCAGCTCCTGTAAGGTATACACTTTTATTGAAGTAATGCTTATGTGGTAAATTGTATGTACCAAACATTATGGTCAGAATTGCGCATACAATATAATTAATGAAATTCATATATGCCATACTCCATTCTTCATTTCTTCACACCTCTTAAACCCCCAGTTATTTCCTCATTCTTTCAAGTTTTAATTTTTTCTACAACTTGTCATTATTCTAAGTGACCTTCAAAACCATACACAAATTACTGAATACCCAAATCCTGATTTTCCTGGTCTGTTTCTTCATTAATCTTTTTCTCTGCTCTACTCTAAATACCACTCCCATGGTCAACTCCAGGTCTTTCTCATCACATGAAATGATTCTGTACCTAATATCCTGTCTCCAGATCCGCTAAGAGATTACTTTCTCCTGACCGTCAAATACTTAGTTCAGACTTCTACATTTCTTCTGGAATATCCTCCAGATATCTGGTGCCATACCCCTCCACATTTTATTAAATTGTGACATTTATCTCATAATATGAGGTTATTTAATACGTTTCATTTGCTTCACACACACAAAAAGCTATCATCCTATATCTCCCTATCAGCACCTCCTACTCTTATATTCCACCTACTCAGCATAGATTCTGCAATTCTTTATTTGAACCAATCTATAGTTAATATTCTTAGCTCATCCATTATTTGTATCACCCCAATTCTGCATAATTTCATATGTTATCAAATCCCCTTCCTACATATAGGTAAATGAGAGCTGCTGAAGAAACATCATCATCATCATCATCATCAAAAATAACAATAGAATGCTTACCTGTATCACTTGTTATTTTAAGTGCTAACATATACCAACTTGATAATCCTCACATTCTCTATGAAGTAAGTACTCTCATTGATCCATAGTTTAAAAAATGAATCAATAGAGACAAGAATTTAAGTAATGTGACCAAAATTATATGGCCATTTGGTAGGCCCACCAGATTACAATCCAGGCAGCCTGGCTCCATTGCATTCTCTTAACTACCCTGCCACTTCCTACTAAGGAAAAAAAAATCACACACCCAGATTCACTGTGGATAACTGTAATTTTTATAATCCTTAATTTTAACTGGGTTTCTGACATGACAAGTAATCCATCTCATTTTTTTTAATTGGAATTTGATATGGAAGAGCCAAACATTGACAATTTGCTTTTCCATCAATATTCTTTTAAGCCTATTATGTGGGACTAGTTCTCTGGGTTGAAATTGTTCAAGTCACACTCATACAATGAAAATCTTCTGGTAACTATAATTACAAGTAATAATTTAATTTTAGCAAATAATAATTCAGTATCATATAATGATAAAAATTCTGATATTCATTTTAAATTTGTCCCTGCCTCATTCCTAGCTTATTTCTAGATCAAGCCTGCTGTTAGAAATAAGAAAAATTTGGGCTCTTCTTTATTTCTCTTATTTTCTTCATTCTCTCTGGTTATAGATTTCCATTTGTGATTTGAAATGGTTCTTGCTCAAAAAAATGATGGAGAGAAAAAGCATAGTAGTAAAGAAAGAGCTTATTTACTTGTTAATATCACGATATGGCATTAATACCCTATTGATTTGAAAGTGTTAAAAAAGCTGGATATCTTGAGGTGTCGTGTTGGTTGGTCAGAGATACCCTATCCCTGGATATTTTTCACATGCCTATCCTTAATATAAAAAGCCTCCTTTGGCTGGATTCTTCTAATTTACTTTTGGTATCTGGTTTTGTATTTTTGTTTTTGTTTTTGTTTTTGTTTTGTTTTTTGTTTTGTTTTTGTTTTTTTGGCTCACCTATACACTCTGTTGAGATCCCATTGCTTATTTAGAAAGCTTTCTCAGGCAAAATGGCTCCAGTGGCTCTATCATTCCCATTTGACTCATGTTTAATGTACACAAAATACATTTATTTCCTTTATATCACAAGTTCTGGGACCGCAGATCAATTCTAATGTAGACTCCTCTTTCTCTACCATGAAAGCAGCATGGCTAGAGGTCGTTCTCATAAATGATGAATGAATCAAACAATGGCTCCCATTGTCCCTCACTCTAGGAGATAAACATTAAGCTTTCCAAGTAATCTCCCTAAAGCTCTTATCTAATATTTTTTTAACTTTCATTCTTTTATATTTTAAGATGAGCTACAGACCACAACATTAAAGAATTTCCTTTGCAGTACCTGGAGAAGTTTTCTAACTCCTTCAAATAGAATGACCTCTGTTATTTTGTACTTGGCCTTTTGCATCTTTAGCTAAAATAGACTCAGAAAGGTTGTTCTCATTTTGATATCTTTTTTCATACATTTCTTACATAACATCTTAAAATTTTAAGGGACTATTTTTTTTTAAAAAAAGCAACTTTGAGTCAAATTTTACATATCATAAATTTCATCCATTTCAAGTATACAATTTGGTAATTTTTAGTAACTTACTAAGTGCTTCACCATCACCATAAATCAGTTTTTGAACATTTTATTCCTCCAATAAATCCCTTTTGCCATTTTTAGTTAATTATTGTTCCTACTGGTAGCCCCAGGTGACCACTAATTTACTTAATGTCTATAAATTTGCTTTTTAGGTATTTCATATAAACTAATTATATAATATGTGGTCTATTAATATATCTGGCTTTTGGATTTTTAGGTTTATTCCATGAAATAGGATGCATAATTTTTTTTTTTTGCTCTTTATTATTAAACAGCGTTCCATATTAAAGATATATTTTAGCTGTCCATTCACCAATTGATGGACATTTGGCTTGTTTCTAAGTTTTTGTGACCATGAATCATTTTACTATGAATATCCCTATGTAAGTCTTTGAGCGGATATATTTTCTTCATTTCTCTTTTTTATGTACCTATGAGTAAAATATCTGGGTTGTATGGGAGTTTTACGTTTAACTTTTTGAGAACTTGCAAAACTACTTTCCAATATTGCTGCACAATTTTCCCATTCAACAGGAATATATAAAGGTTCTTGTTTTTTCACAGCCTTGTCAACACTTGTCATTGTCTATGTTTCTATTACAGCCATCCTAGAGGGTGTGAAGTGGTATCTCCTTGTGGTTTTGATCTGCATTTGCCTAATGACTAATGATGTTGAATATTATTTAATATGCTAATTAGACATGTGATAAGGGAGATGATTCATTTTCAAAAATATCAAATAAAAGCTGTGCTTGCTGTCTAGTTAACAGTAGGCTTACAACCTATTGGAAATATGTACAACCCTCCCACCCCCACCACAATGGAGTACCAAACCCTTGGACACTTCACTTCCTGGTTCTTCCCCTCTCCACTTCGTGGGCTTATTTTTGCAGGCTTTGCAATGAACATGCTCCAAAGAACAACGGGAGGAGGCGCGAAAGTCACTGAGTCACCTCAGAGAATAAACATTTGTTTCAATCAGATAACTTTTTGCCTTACATGGGCATAGTCAACATCCAGGTAAGCCAGTGAGGAAACAGGGGAGAGACTTACATTCTAGGAAGAAAATTATCTATTGTAAATCCCCTGAGGGTGCCTGTCTTTCAGACACCCACTCTTGCAAGAACTTTGATTAAAGCCTTGCTTCACTGTGCTCTGCGTCTCTGCATCCTTCCTTTGATTGGGTTAGTGGGCTTATTCCTCAGAGACATTTGTGTATCTTTTTTTGTGGAATATCTGTGAATATATTTGCCCAATTTCTATTGAGTTGTAGTCTTCTTGAGTTGTAACCATTTTTTGTATATTCTGGATACAAATATTTTACCAGGTATCTGCTCAGTTTGTTGCTTGACTTCAGCTGTTTTAAACTTTGCTATGATATGCAGAGCTTTAATCCTACCATCCACTTTATCTTCCCATCATGCTGAGAAAAATCAGTTTCTGTTTTCCAAAGATTCTACATGCCATCAAACGAATAGCACTAATTTATCTTAATACCAATGCACTGACACACATAATTGCATTTTCATCTATGATTTCCAAGTTCTTCCTGTTACAAGGTATTGATTCTTCTCCTTAGTTTCCAGTTTATGCTTTGGATCTTACTGCTTCCTGCTCTCTCCCTACCTAAATCTATTTATTGCTCCCCTCTCATCTCCTGTTTCTTCAAGTTTTCTGATCTATCTAGCTTCTTCCAGTTAGAGTTCATGTATGTTTAATCCTCTCCTATAATTTTTTAAAACTAAATATCCTCCTATAAACAAAGCTGTCTTTTTTCCTTTCATAATAAAATTCCTTTTATTATTTTTTTATAATCCCATCGCCAGTTACTCAGCTTTCATTATATCTTCAACTGAATGCTGTTAGTTCTACTATAATAGCAAAATGTCTCTCCATAGTCACTAATACTCTTTTATATTAATAAAACAATACATTGAGGCACCTGGGTGGCTCAGTTGGTTAAGCGTCCGACTTCAGCTCAGGTCACGATCTCATGGTTTGTGAATTTGAACTCCGAGTCGGGCTTTGTGCTGACAGCTCAGATCCTGGAGTCTGTTTCAGATTCTGTGTCTCCCTCTCTCTCTCTCTCCCCCTCCCTCACTCGCACTCTCTCTCTCTCTTAAAAATAAACATTGAAAAAAATTAATAAAACAATAGATGATTTTTATTTTATTTGGCCTTTATCAATACGTGACAATATTGAATTATCTCATTTCCTTTAGTTTTCAGGATATTACATGCTTCTAAGTCCCCTCTTCTGTCTCTGCCCCTCTGTTTCTGTATGAAATTCTTTCCAAGCTCACCACGTCAAATTGGTATTGTTTATAATATTGTTCCATTTCTTCTTAGTGTACACACTCTTCAATTACATGGTTTCAATAACATATGTTCTGGAGTCGATCATATCTGTATTTTTAATACAAATCTCTTTACCACGCTCTAGTAAACTTTACAGTCAACTACTCATATCTACTTTGATGTCAATTAATCATCCCAAATTTATCATTTATCCAAAACAAAGGACTACACTCAGAAATTCCTTCCTTTTTCTATACTAGATATGGATGACCTCACCATCTATATAACACTGGATAACATCACCATCCATAGTTTTCCCTCCTTTTCCTATATCAAATACAGATAACATCACCATCCATAGTTTGCGCTCCGTTTCCTATATCAGATATGGATAACATCACCATCTATATAAAAATGGTAACAGCACCATCTATATTTTGCCTTTAGTAGAACCTTGGGGATCAGAGCCTTCTAAAAATTTAATCACTCCAATATAAATGAGTAAAATTGTCAAAGGTAAAAAAGGTAAAAAAGAATGCACATTTCCAATAAGCATATGACAACACATTTAATTTCACTGGCAATCAAGATGCTAATTAAAACAATATAAGATGTTACTTATTTCAACATTGTAATTTTGATTGGCAAAATTTTTAAAGAATTTTAAATTCATATGGTTATTGCTTCACATATATATATCTTCTTATGATATTAGTAGTAGTACAAATGATAATCCTTTCTAGGGAACAATTTTGCAAAATGTTTTTTGATCCATGCCATCTATATTTGAACATGAGGTTAAAACTATCAGTGATAAAAAATGTTTCTATTATAATAAACGTACTCATCAAACAATTATTAAGTTAGACCTAACCATACTCTAAGTTACTAGATAAATGTGTAGTTAGTATTTACTGAAGATGGCTTAAATGTTGATGCATTCACTAAGTCAGTATATTAAAAATCCAACATAATTACCTTTCTGACAATATTAGATACTTGAATTATAACATTGTTCAACACGAAAATATTATACTACATTTTTAGAAATATGTAATAGTTCAAATCCCGGAAAGAACCAGATAGTGCACACAAATGAAATAATAAATAAAGTTGAGGGGCACCTGGGTGGCTCAGTAGATTAAGCATCTGCTCCCTGATTTCACCTCAGGTCATGATCTCACAGTTTGTGGGTTCGAGCTCTACACCAGGCTCCACACTGACAGAGTGGAGACTGCTTGGGACTCTATCTTCTTATCTCTCTGCTTCTCCTGTGCACTCTTTCTCTTCCTCAAAATAAATAAACTTTAAAATAAATAAATAGTAAATGAATGAATGAATGAATAAATAAATACAATTGAGTAAGGTGACTACAAAAATATGGGACTGGTGAAGAAAAACAAGGAAGGAGAGATGCCTGAGTGTCTCAGCAGGCTAAGCATCCAAACCTTGGGTTCAACTCAGGTCATGATTTCATGGTTTGTGAGTGTGAGTTCTACATTGGCCTCTGTGCTGACAGTGTGGAGCCTGCTTGGGATTCTCTCTCTCCCTCTCTCTGTACCTCTCCCCTGTTCATACTTTCTCCCTTTCTCAAAATAAATAAACTTAAAAAAAAATAAAAACAAGCAAGATGTGGTGAGGCCTTCAGTCTACCCCCAAAGAGGGAAGAGTGGCATCAGGTCTAGTATTCAAGGGATCAAGAGGGTAGAGGGGTTGCCAGAACCTGAAGATTACTGTTAACTAACAGTGGAGATTGACAGGAGCTGGGCCTTCAGCTGGGAACACAGCCATAGTCAATTGACATGAAAGGAGCCAGAAAGGATGGATTACCTTGTGGTCACCCACCCACTAATTTCCTCTCCAATATACCTGAACCCAGTGGGAAGTCAAAGAATAAGAGAGCCTGTTGACTCAGTCCGTGAACTTCAGTCTCCTCAGGCACAGAACAAGATAGATAAAGGTACAGATTTTGGAGATAAAGGGACAGTATTGCTGACATAAATATTTTTAAAATATCAAACATAAGTTAACTTTTTATTTCTATATTTTTTAATGTTTATTTATTTATTTATTTTTTATATGAAATTTATTGTCAAATTGGTTTCCATACAACACCCCGTGCTCATCCCAACAGGTGCCCTCCTCAATGCCTATCACCCACTTTCCCCTTCCCCCCCACCCCCCATCAACACTCCGTTTATTCTCAGCATTTAAGAGTCTCTTATGGTTTGGCTCCCTCCCTGTCTGTAACTCCCCCCCCCCCCCCGCCAGCCCTTCTCCTCCCCCCTGGTCTTCTGTTGAGTTTCTCAGGATCCACATATGAGTGAAAACGTATGGTATCTCTTTGTCTGCCTTGTCTGCCTGACTTATTTCACTTAGCATAACACTCTCCAGTTCTATCCACGTTGCTCCAAATGGCCAGATTTCATTCTTTCTCATTGCCAAGTAGTATTCCATTGTATATATAAACCACATCTTCTTTATCCATTTGTCAGTTGATGGACATTTAGGTTCTTTCTATAATTTGGATATTGTTGAAAGTGCTGCTATAAACATTGGGGTACAAGTGCCCCTATGCATCAGCAATCCTGTGGGTAAATTTCTAGTAGTGCTATTGCTGAGTCATAGGGTAGGTCTATTTTTAATTTTTTGAGGAACCTCCACACTGTTTTCCAGAGCGGCTAAGAGAGAGAGAAACAAAGAATGAGCAGGGAAGGGGTAGAGTGAGAGGGAGATACAAAATCCAAAGCAGGCTCCAGGTTCTGAGCTGTCAGCACAGAGCCTGATGTGGGGCTCAAACCCACGAACCATGAGATCATGACCTGAGCCGAAGTAAGACGCTTAATCGACTGAGCCACCTAGGTGCCCCTGAGTAAATGCTTTTTTTAAGTTTCAAATACTGCATTTGTAGAACAAATTCAATTGGGAAAATGCTATTGGGAGCTAAGAGACATCAATTTTCTGGTCTGAGAGTAAAATTTTATTGTATGAAAGTCTTTTGCTAATCATAAAAAATTTTTAACAGTATTGTTTCCACCATATTGAGGCAGAGATTAGAAGTCTTATGTGATAATACTTTATTGTTGTTGTTCACTTTCATGATAATATATACCTATCTCAGTTGATTAAATAATGACCTTTTAAAAAAAATTACTCTTAGGAAATTAATAGTGAATGTAAATAAATGATTATGTGAAATTTTTGTGTGGTATTTTTATGTGACATTTTTATTCCTTTCTGCTCTGCCCCTTACCATCTTTTCTAATTCCAAATATATATTGCAGCTATGACACAAGGCAAAAATGTCAGGATGCAAAGTGAAAATATTGCATATTTGTTATGGATAATCCTAATAAGCAAAAAATAGCAGTGCTTTATTTGTTGTTATACAGATATTAGATATTATGTAGATACAGAAATCTCTTTAGTAGCTGTGTAATAAGCAGCCACAATTCAACTCTCTCATACACACAAAAATTTAATACCAGAATAATTAGCATGAAATATTTAATATATTATAATCTTTCATCTGTTTCCATGATACCAAAATAATACAATCAAGCTGATTACAATAGCCTATTTAAATTGAATTTTGTATCTTGTTATTGACATACTCAATTATAGGTATTATCTTTGCTCAATGCCAAGGTTCAAATGCTTTATTAGAAAAAGAGATGATAAGGTTTCCAGGAATACTAGCTAAATAGTGTACATATTTATTACTGAATAGCTTATCAAACATGGAGGGATTTAGCACAATTATAAATTTGACCCAAGATAATTCACATTGAATTTAAATCACAAAAGTTCTAATCCATCAGAGACTATAGAATAAAACAAAAGGAAGTAAAATCAAGTTTTTGAAAAGAAATGAATTCAATCTTCAGGAGAATTTTATTGAGTACATGCTTTTTGAAATGAAGTAGATATTATAAAGAAACGTGGTTGTCAAACACTTTCTTGAAGAACTGGAAGTATACAGAAAATACAGAATTGTGGTACTATATGAAACTAATTACAGTAATGTATTGAGCAATGATACAATGCCAAATGAAAATATCTATTAATATCCTTCCTTCTTTGCTTTTCTACCACCTTTCTGATATTTACTCGGTCTCTTTTTACTATTCCCAAAATTAAAAGCTGGTTGTATCAGTTAGCATTTCTTTCATTGGAAATAACAGAAAATTACAATGTAGTTTAAACAATAATGGATTTATTTATCTCAATAACAAGAATTTCAAAGGGAAGCAGGCCCAGGTCCATGTAGCAGAACAGTGATGTCGTAATTGATCCCAGATCCTTCTCTCGTTTTGCCCTTCCATTCCTGATAAGTGATTTATTTCAAGATGGCTACTTTATCTCTAGGTTTCATGTCTATGTTCCAGGAAAGATTAAAGTCTAAGGGTCCAAGCCATCACTTTATTGAGTTTTGACTTTTTATTAAAAGAAAGGGGGGAGTGGCTCAGTTGGTTAAATGTCCAGCTTTGGTTCTAGTCATACTGCCAAGCAATCTAAATAGGTGAACATTGGGGCGCCTGGGTGACTCAGTCGGTTGAGCATCCGACCTCAGCTCAGGTCATGATCTCATGGTCCGTGAGTTCGAGCCCCGCGTCGGGCTCTGTGCTGACAGCTCAGAGCCTGGAGCCTGCTTCAGATTCTGTGTCTCCCTCTCTCTCTGACCCTCCCCCGTTCATGCTCTGTCTCTCTCTGTCTCAAAAATAAATAAACATTAAAAAAAATTTTTTTAAGGTGAATATTATATCATTCTTATTTTCATAGTAAAGTCGAAAGAACAAGTAAGTTGTCATTGACATTTAGGAGATATACTATAGTGGCTACAACACTGAAATATATACATACACACAAAAAATTTCTTTATGATTTGTTTTTTAATAAGAAATACTGCTGAAATCCTATGAATAAGAAATATGGTTACAAATATTATTTTAACATATATCTAAAGCTATATTAATATATATTATATTTATGTATATAGGCAAATATTTGCAAACAAAAAAGCATTATGTATTGAAATAAGTTATTTAAAAATTAAAGAACATATCTGTAAAAATTAATAATGACATCATTCCTTTCAAAGCTAAATTGAGAAAAATGTAACTTTTATATTCCTAAGCAATGCTTCATGACTCAGTGTGTGAAATCTAGTACATGTCATTTTAAAATGAAGCAAGTGATACTCATAAATAAGTGGGTAAGTTTTAAAGTTACATTGAAATTTAAAACCTGAGAGAATAATTGCAAAATTGGATTTCCAAAAGAAAATTAAATGCAGTTCCATTTACCTTGTTCTGCACTGTATTTCCCTAGGCTCCATTTTTGTTATAGTTTGATAACTCATCTAGAAGTAGAAAAGATTGAACCAGACTCCTTATTGGTAAAAATAGCAGATTTGTGTTGTTGATATTCATTATCCACTATGGCGATGATCAAATATCCTTCTCTGATCCCAGCACAGGCTTTATATGCACAGTCTTATATAGCCTACCAAGAATTTACCTATTGTACACTAATGCATTCTGCCTTGCATATATTAACTCTTCCCTATTTCCTACTTAGTTCTTATGTAATTATTCCTCTGCATGGAATTGAAGAGATGACTGTGCTGTATAAGGAAAATGAAATATTATTTGCCATCCTTCCCAACCTTGAAAATCCATTCACATAGAAATGTTGCATTCATATTCTCATTGATACAGAGATAAGGGTTTGTAAAGATTAAGATGTTTTAATTTAATCTAGCTTCATCTGTTTCGTATTTACCGTGGAAGCATCCAATATTCTGTCCTTATGTTGCCTGTCTTACTTGAATTTTATTGGTGTTAGATACTTCTTCATTTCTTCATTTCCATTCCCATTTTTTTTTATTATTGGGAATTAAGAAAAGCTGGTTTGAATATGAAAGTTCTAATCAATACTTTAAAAAGGAAAGTCATGATAGTTAACTGGGTTATGGAAAAATGAGTTGAAATTAATGTGAAGGAAAACAAAAACAAAGATGAATTTATTAAAACTGAGAAAATTATGAAACTACAATTAAAAATAATCAAATCCATGGATATTAAACAAGGAAATAGGCCTAAATGCATTTCAAATGGCAAATGAGAGTTTGAAAAAAAAGTATAAATATTCAGTCTTCTTCATAGCTAATAACTAGATTAGTTATGGGCATCTTCAAGAAATTCCCAGCAAGTTTGTATTGAAAGTTGCTATTATTAAAGGGTACTCTCTCTGGACTTACTAGTCTTCCCTGACTTGCAACAGACTACATATTGACTTTCAAGTCACCATGAAAGATATAATGAGCCAAGATTTTCTAGATTTAGTTATTTCAATACCTTAAAAATCAATACAGACACAAAGAAAAAAGTAAAAAAAAAAAAAAGAGAAAGAGAGAAGAGGAAAATATTACCAAAGGATCATTTATTTAGTTTACATTGAAATCAATATAAAGTAGAAATAACAATTTTTTTTGTGAATTCCTAAACTTCTTTATGTCTCATTTAATAAACTGTCTTTGGGGATACATTTTAAGATAATCATTTGTTTGAAAGCATTAAAAATTGTTTAAATATATTCTGGTGAATGCTTCTCAAATTGGCACTGCTAAGAAATGTCTAAAACAGAGATAAGTTTTAAGGCAGGTGTAGTAGTACAGAAAAGCAAGTCACATCAATAATATAAGGCTTTACTTATTGATTTAAAGGGCATTAGAATGCCCCAACTTGCAGTAAGTGACACATATAACAACCATATACAATACACACATGCATATTAATCGGCATGTAGACTATGATGTGTTTCTTCTAAACCAAAGGCACTAGATGAGGCAAGATGAAACAAAAATGTTTTCTACTCTTAAAAACTTCTAATGAAAAGACACTGAAGGAGATAAAATAAAAATAACAGATGAGACTCCTTTGCCATATTTAGTTATGCACTCTGGATAGTCTTGCCATGTCATTTTTGGCAATGATGGAGAATGCTAATAGGAAAAAATTAAGACAGCACCAATTATTTTGAGGGCATGCAGTTAGGTACACAGCAACTAACCTGAAGCTTTGTGGATTCCAGATGGGACAAGTAATCAGATTACTTGTGGGTGTTTTAATGGTACCCAGAGGGTATCATAAAATCACTCACCATATGTTTAATATCCATACAGCTCTGTTTCTTTGAACTGCTACTTTAATCTTTCTTTTTATTTACTTTTTATTGCCATCCACTTAAATTGATGCCTTTTCTTATCCACAGATAAACTTACAGGCAATATGTGAACACTCATGCACATGCCTTATCTCTCATTTTACTGTATTTCGTACTTATTTGGGTGATATTTTAGTTGTCTGCCCTATAATGTGATTGTCATTCAAGTTTTATGTCTGAAGTTTCCACTCTCATGTCTGTTTGTTGAATTTACTCCACGTTTTATGAATAGGAGTATAAAGAACAGAAACCAAATTGCCATGGGTGGCAAAAGCATATAGAAGGTGTAGAAATAGAGAAAGTGAGCATAGATTATCTACTAGAAAATTTGAAGTGGTTCTAAGTCACATTTAATAGGTTTGGCGTATGCGTGAATGCTAGGCCAGCTTACGTTATGATGGTCTGAAATAATTCATAAATTATTTGGTTGGTGGTAAGATGATTTTACATTTTTTGTTTTTCTGATAAATGGAGAATTACTTTTCAAATCAATCGCCAAGGGGGAAAAGACCATCAACCCTAGAACATTCTGTTAAAGGTAAAACATGTAACAGCATTAAAATCACAACAGAGAGAACATGGAGCATTTAAAATGAAGACAATGGAACCTAGAACATAACCTATCCACTTCTGTAAATAAATAAGCAGACAGCTACACTGATACAGAGCATTTGAACACTTAATAGGGGGATAAAGTGAGATTTTTCTAGCTGTTTTGTAAGCAAATCCTTGAGTTTTATTTTGTTTTGTTTTATTTTATTTATTTATTTATTTTTTAATTTTTTTAACGTTTATTTATTTTTGAGACAGGGAGAGACAAAGCATGAATGGGGGAAGGGCAGAGAGAGAGGGAGACACAGAATCTGAAACAGGCTCCAGGCTCTGAGCTGTCAGCACAGAGCCCAACGCGGGGCTCGAACTCACGGAGTGCGAGATCATGACCTGAGCCGAAGTCGGACGTTTAACCGACTGAGCCACCCAGGCGCCCCTATTTTTATTTTTATTTAAATTCGAGTTAGTTAACATACAGTGTAGTCTTGGTTTTAAGAGTAGAACTCAGGGATTCATCTCTTACATATCATACCCACTGTTCATCCCCAAAAGTGCCTTCCTTACTACCCATCCCCCATTTAACCCATCCCCCCCACCCATCTCCCCTCCGACCCTCAGTTTGTTCTCTATATTTAAGAGTCTATAATGGTTTGCCCCCCTCTATGTTTTTAACTTATTTTTCCTTCCCTTGAGTTTTAATCGACTTGGCTACCCAGCTAAAGAACACATCCTTGGACTCCCTTGCAGCTCTCTATGGCCATGTGACTCAGTTTGAAAGGAAGTATTGTGGAGGTAAGCAAAATGTGTAAAGTGAGTCATTTTCTTAAAAACCATGACACATGTCTTTAACTTATTTTTTCCTAATTACTGGCTGGGAAATGATGGATTACAGAGTAATGGTGGAAGTCATATATGGAGGATGGTAGACATTTCCCACTAATTCTAGATAACTCATTTCTGCACTATTATGTCTGAAAGAATTATTCCTCTGTCATCTAAGCAAATTAATTTAAGCTACTATATTAAAAAAAATGTTACAGTAATTTAGCTTATACAATAGTATACATGGCTTCTATGAAGTCAATTGTAATTCATGTGTTACTTAAATGGGAAAGTAAGTTGACATAGATAGAGAGCTTTTTTATGGTTAGTGGTAAAGGATCTAAGTGGTTAAACTAATAAAGGCTACATAACTTACAGAATTTCACCTTTGTATCATTCATTCCTATTAGTCTGCAGCATCTTAAAGTCATTCCTTAGTCACTGAGGGACTACATAGTTTTACCTTTTATCTTTCCTAAAACAATTTTATGATAAGTGCAAGAAATTTATTTGTGGTTTAGCTAAAATATGTTCAGATATGCCCACACAAGTTCAGTGTGATTCGGAGTTTCTATTTATTCCCAAGATTTAAGAATATTTTTTGTTTCTTACAAGGTATTTCTGATGGTGTGCTTGGCTCTGCAATGTCATCTTTCAATGACATCTTTTAACTCTAACATTCAAGCCAATCGCATGTGCTATAGCATTGCAAATTTAGATTACCATTATTCCTGCATCTCTGTGGATTTGGTAAGCATATATGCTATACACACACACACACACACACACACACACACACACACACATTTTAAATGGCATCTGTTCTACATTTACTTGGCCTTTAGTGAAGTTGAGCATTTTTAAAAAGTATAGTCAGCATTTATAGTTATTCGGTTGAATATACACTATTCCTGTCCAACTATTGTTTTCCATCAAGTATTTATCTCTTACTGACTTGAAAGCAATGTTTATCTATGTAGAATTTTCAATCATCATTATATACATTTGTGGTAAGAGCTGGTTTTCTGTTTTAATGAAAATATGCTTTCTGAAATAATTCTCAATTTCAGCTTACTTCTCAGTAAGCTGATCTCTATATCAGTAAGTCTTAACCATGAAGTCAGAGTAGGGAAGAAGTGAGATATGATTTAAAAACAAAAAGACAAACTTAACAGATGTCATTTGGCCTCTGACGGACAATAGAGAATAAAAGTGTGAATGGAAAGAAATAAGGGATTCTATCTTTGCCATCCCCAACCGTTGTATGTAAACATCAAGGTGTGCGGTCTTTAGATATATCTCTTCATTGTGAGACAACCCACAAAGCACTAGATAGTGCCATGTTTCTCTAGACCTGCTATTAGAAGTCTCTATACCTCTAGAGAAAGCTCGAAATAAGCCACTTCTTGTTGGAAGTGCAAAATGGCAGCACACATAAACAGATACATGAAATTGACTTGGTGATTATTACGACCCCTGTAGCTGGTCATCTGAAGAAATTCTTATATTTAATAGTAACAGGATATCAAAGATAACACCTACCATTTACTGAGGTAGTGGAGGCCAGACACCAATAATACCCTATATCAGGTGACTTGTAAGGGAAAATGGCTAGAAATTTTGGCTCTAAGAATATATGCCAACACCTCTTGCCCCAGATACTGACAGGACTAGTCTTATCTCTCAAACTGTACAGTATGGACTACAGAGAAGACCGTGCACTTTCTCACTGGGACACATGGATGGTCCGGAGGACACTGTGTAGGCCCAAGGATTCTTTCACTTCATTACTAAGAGGCCACATAAACCTCAGCTCTCATGTCTTTAAAGCCATCTCTGAGTGGAGTTGTAGGAATGAGAGGAAATTTAAAAGACTGAGCATTGAGTGTAACCATACTAAGTACATGTCTCAAATAAATGTTTAAATCATAACATTGTAATAAATGTAAAGAATTGACCTAAATACAGTGTGTGTGTGTGTGTGTGTGTGTGTGTGTGTATTTCTGCTACTCAGAAGCTTTTGTCATGTCATGAGGTTGAGTTATAAAGAAGCTATATGTTCCTTTCCAAATCTGAATGGAGGGAGGGAATTTGGGTTCTTGTTACGAGTTCTCTTATGCAAGATGGAAATTGAACACATGAGCCAGTTATCAATTTGTCGCCTCTCAGCTCTGAATCTACCTTTCTTGCCTTGATATGTGATGCTGGATCTGGGCCCTGTTAACATCTCTCTATTGCCATTCAGCACATCCGGCAGAAGGGGCTTCTTGTTCTGATTCCAGTACTTTGTTTCTTATTCCCAGAGCAGTCCTGCAGAGATAGCACTGCCTCCCCGGTATCAGAAGCTTCCTTATCAGTGACGTGTTTCACACCAAGAGACCCAGTGGCATGTCAGAAAGTATTTCTGAAACCTCAGGTAAGTAGATTTCCAGCATTTTTGCTAGCATCTTTGAATACAGATTCACAGCAGCACCCCAATAAAAATTTCCAAGAAATTAAAATTTACAAAGTATATAGAATCAGTCATTCTTTTCCACATATTTTCCTAGAACACCTTTTATGTGTGAGGCATTGTGCTAAAGACTGGGAATACAACAGTACAAATGTCGATATGGTTATGGTTCTAGTAGGGTTTACATGGTAATATGAGTACAAAATAAGTAATGGCTTCAAAGGATTCTACATCTTTATGTTTCATTGGTTCATATGTATTTCTATTAAAGAGAAACAAGAAAAGGGTTATGTCTTTAGTCATTTTAAAACATTTATCATTTTAAAGGTAAGATCTAACATGTTGAAAATAAAAAAAATGTCCATATATCAAATAGGAAAGTATTAAAATATTGAGTTTGTAAGATATAGATATAATATATATAAATAGAAATCTGCAACAAATATAAAATAATTGTCTTTTCCTGTTTCAGTCAGCATCTAACTCCTGAACACTTTCAATTGAACTCCTGGAACTTTTGGTTAAGCATCAGAGATTTCTCATATCTTCCACCTTGTAATGAATGTTGTGTTCACGTTTTTGCTATAACTGAAACCTAGCTTTCTTCCAGGACTGCATCCCTCCAAATTGGTGTGTGTGTGTGTGTGTGTGTGTGTGTGTGTTTTCTCTCTTATAATGGTTTATACTTCTGTGTTGGGAGGTAGAATACATCTCTCCCTTTCTCCTCATTACTGCTTCTAGGTCAATCTCCCTCCCTTCACATTTCTTACCAAATAAGGAGCTCTGGCTCTCTAGGGATGCCTGGGTGGCTCAGTCAGTTAAGCCTCCAACTCTTGATTTCAGCTCAGGTCATGATCTCACAGTCATGAATTGAGCCCTACAGGCTCTGAGCTGGGCATGGAGCCTGCTTAAGATTCTCTGTTTCCCTCTCCTTCTGCCCCTCCCCTGTGTGTGCATTCACTTGTTTTCTGAAAGAAAGAAAGAAAGAAAGAAAGAAGAAAAGAAAAAACCAGAATCACTGACTCTTATAGCATCAAAATGTACAAACCACCATCAAGTCCCTTATCACAGAAAACTGTTAACTATGAGTTATCCTTTATTCCTACTATTTCTTTTCAAAATTGTGGATGCTTTCACTACTCTTGGAAGTGACTCTTCCAATATATTGGGCTTTTTTTGTTTGTTTTTCTTGTCCTCAAGGATTTTTCGGTGCTCTTACCCATCACCCTACCTTAGCTACTTATCCCTCTGTGTTTGCCAATAACTTTGATTGGTGATAAGTTTAAAGTGTTCATACTTATTTTTAAATCAACTTACTTTCTTGGGGTGCCTGGGTGGCTCAGTTGGTTAAGCTTCTTATTCTTGGTTTTGGCTGAGGTCATGATCTTGCAATTTTGTGGGTTTTAGCCCCATAACAGACTCTGCTCTGGCAGAATGGAACCTGCATGTGATTCTTTCTCTCCCTCTCTCTCTGCTCATCCCCAACTCATCCTGTCTCTGACTCTCTCAAAGTAAATAAATAAACTTAAAAAATAAGAATGTTTAAATCAAGCTTTCTGATTCTAAAAGTTTAAATCAACTTTTCTAAAGTTGAAGTGGACGGAAATGGACAAAATCATGAGAATATACTAGTTTTGCTGAACTATTTAGTATAAGTTCTGTATTCTGGACATTCTGTTAAGATCCACAATGTTGCCATTTGTTGACAGTGTGTTTGGGAAAGATAACAAGGAGAAATTCAAATCTGTATATACTAATTTTGAATAGGCAATTTATATGAGCCTATATATCAGAAAAAAAGATGAGATGCAGAATATAATTTGGATATTTTTTGACACTTGGGATATATCAGGGAACAAGACTGAAAAAAAACAACAACCTCCCCTTTCGAAACTCATATTATAATTGGAAGAGACAAATAATGGAAAAAATACATAATTAAGTGGTACACTATATATATTAGAAATCTCCAAGACTACTTCCAGGTTTGATGAGTTGCTGATAGGAGTCACAGGACTCAGCATATTGTTGGACTCATGGCTAAAATTTATTACAGTGAAAGGATACAAACTCAATAAGCAAAGCAAAAATGTGCAGAGAAAAATCTAAAGGAAACCAGGAGCAAACTTCTAGAGTTTTCTTCCAGTGGAGTCATGCAGGACCCACTTTATTCCCTCACCAAAAAATAGGAACAATATATGTGATATGTAGCCAACCATGGGAGCTCACCAGAGACTCAGTGCCCAGAGTTTTATTGGGGGCAGATTATATATTCAATCCATGTACTTCAATCCCTGAGTCCCAGGGGGAGAGAAAACACCTTTCAGCATAAAGCATATTATTTACACAAACAGTCAAACAGTTTAGTCACATTGAGTCATTTTACAGTTAAGAAGATCTTAAGAAGTCTCCCAAGTTCAAGTTCCTAGATGTTATGCAAGGGGCAGTTATGTAAGTAGATCTTTTAAAAGATAACAGTCAGTCCTGCTATGTTAACTTTTCTGGACAGTATATTAAAAAAAAAGTATGGAGATTTGAGAGTGTTGGGAGTGAGGATCGTTTCCTATTTTCTTTTAAATTTTATTTATTTTTAAAAAAAATTCAACATTTAATAATTTTTGAGAGAGAGAGAGAGAGACAGAGAAAGACATAGCATGAGAGGGGGATGGGTAGAGAGAGGGGAGACACAGAGTCCAAAGCAGGCTCCAGGCTCTGAGCCCTCAACACAGACCCAATGCAGGGCTCCAACCTAAGAACCGTGAGATCATGATCTGAGCTGAAGTCAGATGTTTAACTGACTGAGCCACCCAAGCATCCCAATGGTTTGCAATTTTAAATAAAGTGATCAGAGTATACCTAATTGGGAAGGTGCCATGAGCATTCGAGATGGGAATGAGCTAGCCAATTAGATTTGTTAATATCTGTAGAGGGGATAGCCAGCACAAGGACCATCAAAAGGCCAAATGCTAGTGCCCAGTGAGCCATTAATAGAGTTATAGGAGATATCAGACAAGTGGAGAAAAGAGCAGAATATTTAGGATATTAAAGGCCATTTTAGGAAGTTTGGGTTTTGCTCTGAAAAAAATGCAGAGCTTTTGGGGGGTTTTAGCAAAGAAGTAATATTAAATATTAAAATGGCTACCATGTTGAATACAGGCTTAAATGGGGCAAGGATAAAGTAGGAAAACGAGTTAGGTAGGTGTTATGATAATTCAGGAGGGAGATGGTAATGGTTAGAATGGATAGCAGCAAGTGAGAATAATGTCATTTGAGATATATTTTGAAATTATACCAACTTGATGTATGGAAAAAGAATCAAGTTTGACTCCAGGGTTGTTGGTCTGAAAAATGGAAAACTAGAGTCCCTATGCATTGATATAAACAAGAATGAAGATGAAATAGACCTGGCGGAAATGATCAGAGGCTGAGTTTGTACAAGTTAACCTTGATATATTCATTAGATGTGTATACATATATATCTGTAAGTAGTTGAATATGTATCTAGAATCATTGAGAGAGAGGACAGTGCTGGAGAAGCAAATGTAAAAGTCATTGCTTATAGAGGAATAAGATAACCAGGAGACTAAATTTCAAAAGAGAAGAAAAAAAGAACCAAGAATGGAGTCCTGGGACACTCCACTAGTAAGAGATGGGAAGATTGGCACAAATCAACAATGGACTCTGGTGAAGAACCAAGCAGTAATATGGGGGGGGGGGGAACTAAGAGTGTGTGGTAGTTTGGAAAACAAGTAAAGAAAGTGTATAAAAGAAAAAGTACCTCATCTGTGTCAAATGTTATTTAATAGACCAAGTAAAATTAGAGTTGAAAATTGTGTGTTGGATTTAGCAATTTGGAGGTCATTGATGAACCTGACAAGATCAATTTGGCTGAATGATAGGAACAAGAAGCCTGAGTGGAATGGGTTTTAGAGAAAATGTAAACAAAGAAATTGCTGGGTTTCTCTGCTAAGAGGAGCAGATAAATTGGAACTGGAAGAGAACATTTAACCAGAAGTATTTTTCCTGTGGTTGTTTTCCTCCTTATCCTCCCCCCCGCCCCACCCTTCCTCCTATTCCTCCTCCTCCTTATTTTTCTCCTTCTTTTTAGAATGGGGAAATCTGCTAATGATAATTTTCCAATATAGAATTTGGAATTGGGGAGTGAATAGATGACAGGAATGGTACCTAATCAAGAGGTGAAGAATTGCCTTGAGAAATGAGTATTGATAGCTCTGTTAATAGAAAAGAAGCATATATGGCTACAGATTCTGATAAAGACATCCGTGTGTGGTGGTGGGAGTCTATTAAGGTTTTTAGAATTACTTCAGTTTTCTCTGTGAAGTAAGAATAAAGGTCATTAAGAATAAGAGGAAAAAGAAACATGGAGGTTTTGAGGGAAGTAGCAAAGGCATAGAAGGATGCTTGAGGATAATGGGGAAGTGGGTAGGTTGGAGATACTTAGTATGGTTTTATTTTAATTTTTTATTTTTTATCATATATATAATGTCATATTTATTTATAAATATTTCATTTATTTATTTATTTTAATATATGGCATTTATTGTCAAATTGGTTTCCATACAGCCCCCAGTGCTCATCCCAAAAGATGCCCTCTTCAATACCCATCACCCACCCTCCTCTCCCTCCCACCCCCCATCAACCCTCAGTTTGTTCTCAGTTTTTAGGAGTCTCTTATGCTTTGGCTCTCTCTACTTAGTATGGTTTTTAGACAACTTTACACCCCCTTTAGGTTGGCCATCATGATTTTTAGAGGGACATCAATTAGTGTGACTTGTTTTTCTTCCATTAGATTTAAATGCATAGGTTTCAGCTCAAAGTAGGCAGATCATTGCATTTAAACAAGGTTATGGATTTTCCATGAATGTATAGCCAAGTGAAAGAGGGATCAAAGAGTCAAGATTATATGAGAAAAAATGATTATGAGAACTGACCATAAAATGTAATCTGGATAATCAGGGAAGTAAGGCCAAATTAAGATGCTCAAAAGGTGGCAGTAATTGGTAATGACAAAGTTTTAGGATTATCACCATGGAAATAAGTGGATGGCAGAGTGCCTACTGAAATTATTTGAAAGTAGTGAATAATATGGGTAGTATGATCCAAATATTGTTTTTAAGGAAGGCAGGGAGGGCAATTGTTTGCCAGAGTCAATGAGAACAAGAAAACACATTACTCTAATTCAAATATAGTGAGATGAAAGAAATGGGAGAATGAACAGTCACTGCTTTGGGGCTTCAGCAGAAGCAGTGTGGTCAAGACAGGTTCAGGTTTTTGTTACAGCAAGAAGGTGATGAGGATTCTTAGACAATGTTTGAGGACATAAGGACATTTTCTGATTAGGGACTGGGAAACTAAGTACATCTGGTAGGTTTTCATGTGTTAGGGAGAAGTGGGAGTTAGAGAAAGGGAAGAGGATGTGCAAAGGCCCCTGGATATTACAGTGGGCAAGATGAGGATGGCCTGAGACTAAGCTTCTCATGGTGCCAGGTATCAGTACAGACACGGAACAAAGGAGGTAATGGGATTCCTTCAGATGACCTGAAGGCATTCAGGAATGACCGTGTTACGGGTAGAAGATGACTGGAACCCTTCTAGTTGATGTAGTTGAGGATATCTATGGAATTCGGGTCTTAACTCTGATTCACTCTCATGTCCTCTTTGTGTGGGTTAATGGTTTGGATAAAATAAAAAATAAAAACAAAAGCGTGTATTTGAAAGAACTATCACACACTCTTCTAGCTTTTAAAATGTAGAACAAATTGAAATCCCTGTATGCTTATCTAGCAAAAAGAAAATATGGTTCAACAACAACAACAATTAGGTCAAGTAAAATATGGAACTTGTATATAAAGAATTAAATATCTGCCTTGGAAACCAGCACTATCTAGCAGTGGAGTGAAAATAATATATGGTAGATCCTTATAAACTTCTCCAAACACTGTGTAATACTTATCTTAATGTTTTAATGCAGTTTGTTAGATGTTTAATAAATTCTATCAAATTAATTAAATGTGCTCTAGAATATTGGTTCTGTAGCCTTAAAATGTCTTTGATTCTCAGCCCGAATGAACATTTTAATTGTTATCTCAGATAAGTTGCCTTAAGTATAGTTATACCAACAAGTGCATAGTGTTACTTGGATTCTGTTGCCTGTATTGGTTACTTTTGATGTCACTTTTTATGAGGCCTAGGTGCCTTGTCTGACAGATCTGACTTGGTAAACAGAACTGCTTTGCAATAGTGAGAGTCGTTTTTTCTCTCTGAGACATGTTTAAGGTCATGATGTGCAAATGTTTATCTCCTGAAAATCTCAAAGGTAACTTACCCATGGGGACTCATTATTTCTCTCCCTGTTGAAATTCATTTTTTTATCTCTAGACTTGCATCTGTAAAAAGTTGGCATGGAAGAGAAAAACTGTGTCTAGTGCATAATATAGTGTATAAAGAGGAAGCAACACAAGTTTTATTGCCATTCTGGACAGTAACTTTTCTACTGAAGGCATTCAAGATAGATTTTTCTCAATTACAAAACTTATTTAACTTAAAAAGTTTCACTGTTTATTATGTATATATATATATATTATATATTATATATGTGCACACATATATATAATATATATACATCCATTTTGAGTTTATTTTTGTGTATGTTATAAGAAAGTGGTCTAGTTCCATTCTTCTGCATGTTGCTGTATATATTATATAATATAATAAGCAGTGAAACTTTTTAAATATATAACTTTAAATATATATAAAGTTTAAAGGTAGCTTTTTAAATATATATAACAGATATAATATATATCTAATAAACAATGCAACTTTTAAAATATATATTATATATATTACAGATATATATTTAAATATTATATATATATATATATATATATATGTATATCAGTTAGTATAGATTGATTATGCTCCAGTAACAAAGTCACAATTTCACTGGCTTAAATTCACAAAGGTTTATTTCTTTTTTTTATTAAAAAAATTTTTTTTTACATTTATTTATTATTTTTGAGAGACTGAGAAACAGAGCGCCAAGTGGGGAGGGGCAGAGAGAGAAGGAGACAGAATCCTAAGCAGGCTCCGAGCTGTCAGCACAGAGCCCGATGCGGGGCTCGAACCCATGAAACCCTGAGATCATGACCTGAGCTGAAGTCGGACGCTCAACCGACTGAGCCATCCAGGCGCCCCTAACAAAGGTTTATTTCTTGCCAAGGATTGACTGAATTATGTCTTTTACTTCTGAAACGTCCTCATTGCTGGACCCAGGCTGGTAGAGCCTCTAGAACATTGTTAGTCATCAAAGCAATGGGCAATATGTTTTGCAGTGCTGTGCTCTGCAATTAAAAGCTCCATTTGGAAGCCATGCATGTCCCTTCCTCCAGCTAATCTCATGTCCCCACACTCCTAAGGAAGCTAGAATTTCAAGCCTACCCATATCACGGAGGTGGAGAATAATCAATATTTGGTGACCAGCACTAATAACCACTGTATTGGGGCAATTATTCAATGTTTTTCTTTTTAGGAAAATAAGGAGTATTACAATTTAAGATTTCTAAGAGAGCTGATAAAGTGTTATTAGACTGTGTATAGATTATACCTGGAAAGACAAATCAAAATAAGATATCCCATTGTGGGGATATATAGAATACAGATAGTGAGGGATTTTTTTTTTTCAGAACAATTTTAAGGTAATTTGTTGATAAGAGAAAATTTCGGTTAGATTTCTGTTAAACCCTCATGTTAATATGGATATAACAATAGAGTACTGGGTTAGAGATTAAACAATATATTGTCAAAAATTATTTAACATGAGAATTATAAAGTTTCTGATTTTGGTTTTAATTCCGCTTTGATTTTCTCATAGCTTGTAAGCAACAAATGCCAGCAAATTAAATCTCTAGAAATAGAGTGAAGAGACTTAATTTTTCCCCAAGGTACAAATAGAAGAAACAAAGAGGAATACAAATTAATGGTTATAAAGCAGTTGACTTGCTTTAAGAAATAATTACTCATATTAATTTAAACATTGGTTTTGACCATCTGTCAAAGGAAAAATACAATTCAAATATGAATGTATTTATTTACAGATGTCTGTGTGTACAGGAATGTGTATTAATGTGTTGTAATGTGTCCATGGGGAAACAGAATTTATGATTTTACTAATTTAAAATTTTGTAGAAATTATGATAATTTATTTGTACTTTTTACTTTGTGACCTGTCTAACCCAAAGTTGCGTTTATGAGGAGACTGATTAAACATATAGACTGTCGTAAAATGGAGTGTTTCTTTTGAAATAAGAGAATGGTGTGTTGATTGAACATTATCTTGACCCAGTGATATTGTGCTAGCCACACTTGTACAGACAAAAATAAAAAAGAGGAACAACTAATCACATTCCTCTTCTCTGCAACAGACTCAGTGAATGGCAGAGGATCAAGAAATGACTGCTATCTCTTTGAAGTGCTTTTATACATAATTAGAATGGAACTTTTAGTAATCATCGCTGCTGCAGATTCAGCTCGACAAATCATGAGTATTAGCAATGTAAAAGTCAAGCTTGCATCACAACATATAAAAATGTCTATTTTTTGTTCTATTCTGTTTTCCATCATTTCATTTTTTCAGTTTCAATGGCTTATGAGACTCATAATGACTTCCCATTGCTTTAAGAACAATTCAATATTCTTAACATCAAATACTAAGTTGTAAATGATCTGACCTTTGTTTATGTCTGTGGTCTCATGTCAAAGTTCAGATAAAGAAGACATGATACATGTATGTACACGATGGTATATTATTCAGCCATAAAATATAGGAAATCCTGCCACCTTTTGCAACAATATGGATGAACTGTGAGAGCGTTTTGCTAAGTGAAAGGAATCAGACAGAAAAAGACAAATACTGTATGTTTTCACTTCTATGAGAAATACAAGAAAAGCAAAATTTCTAGGACTAGGGAGCAAAATGTTACCAGTGTCTGTGGGGAGTGAGAAATAGAAACATGTTTGTCACAGTATACACAGTTACAGCTATAAGAGGAAGACATTCTGGGGATCTAATGTACAGCATGGTGACCATAATTAACAATAATGTATTACATACTTGAAAGGTAGAGAGTAGATCTTAATACTATCACTACCAAAACTACAGTTCTTGTATGAGAGAATGGAGGTGATAACTAACCCTATTGTGGCAGTCATTTTGTACTATATATGTGTATCAAATTATCATATTGTACACATTAAACTTCAAAGGTTTTTAGTCAATAATATCTCAATAAAGCTGGAAGTTTAAAAAGATTCTGTGTGCTTCGGATTTTCCTTCTCTTCCTTCCAACTGTCCACCCTTTACTTTCCCTCCAAGTGCCCTTTTCTGCCAAATGACTATTTATCTTATGCAGTTTAATCTTCAGCCCTCTCAGGAGATATCTCTGAACCCCAAGGATAAGTTAGATCCCCTATTATATAGCAACACAGCATTCTGTACTATGGACCATCTAATATTATCATCAGTTAAGCTGAAACATTTTGAATCAAGCAGCAAAACAGAATAAGAGACAGCATGGACTATTGTGGCACGAATTAAATTGTCAATTAATGCCCCTATATTGTGAAAATAAACCCAATTACTAGATTGCTTACTAATCCATCTTGGTTCAGGGCTTTTCCTTTAAATGTTTTCCATTCATTTTAGTTCAAGGAAACTACAAAATGTTTTCAGACCCACAAAAGAAATAGCCAATCTCCTCATTTAAAACCAAACCAAACTATCCTTTTGAGATGTATAATCTATTTCTTTCTCCATGCCCAGCATTTTAAATTATTAAATGAAAGAATACACAGTTGAGTCTTGAGTTTTTACATTTATTTAACCTCACGAAGTTGGAGTTAAAATTAAGAAAAATGAGTAAGTGAAAAGTTTAGGTCTGAATGGTTACGAAGGCTCCCCCAAAGAGTCCTTCCTAAATGATGAGTGTCTAGTCCAAGGATATTTTTCTGTACTTGATTGTCAATAGTCACAGGAAGCAAATTCCTGCTTTCAGGTACTAAGGACTCAGAAGTACTGAGGAATTCTTTCAAAGAATTCTGCTATGTAAATATACATATATATACATATATATGTATATATATGTTATATTTATATTAAATATATATTATATTTATATTAAATATATATTTATTTAATGGACACATTGGTCCTATCTCCCCCCCACCTCTCATTTTAATATATGAAGAATTAAATGACAAAATACCTTCTTGGGTACTGTGGACCTAGCTACTTTATCTCTTCTTTTCTTGAGGAGAAATTATTGAATTTATGTTTATGTACCCCACTAGAATGTATGTTCCATGAAGGCAGACTGTGTGTGTCTCAGACACAACACTGTGCCATTACTCAAATAATGGTGATATAATTACACAACAAATATTTGTAGTTGAATGTAAGAGATCCATAGGAAAGTATGTGCATAGAGTAAGTGAAGGCATTTTTATAATACCATAACACTACAAACTTTTTTCTCCAATGTCTTCATTTGCAATACCATTTATTTTCTTCTATTAGAGACATCTTAGTATTAAGAAAGTCTTTATTTTTGGGGCACCTGGGTGGCTCAATTGGTTAAGTGTCTGACTTCGGCTCAGGTCATGATCTTGCGGTCTGTGAGTTCGATCCCCACATCAGGCTCTGTGCTGACAGCCCAGAGCCTGGAGACTGCTTCGGATTCTGTGTGTGTCTCTCTCTCTGCCCCTCCCCTGCTCATGCTCTGTCCCTTTCTGTCTCAAAAATAAAAAAAATAAAAAAAAAACTTAAAAAAAAAGAAAGTCTTTATTTTTGAAAATATTTTCCAGTTGACATTTCTTTTGCAAGCATGAATTACACCTCAAGAGAATTCTGAGTAGGCAAAATAGGTGAAGGGGATTAAGAAGTACAAACTTCCAGGCAGGAAATAAATAAGTCATGTGGATGTAATGTACAACATAGGGAATATAGTCAGTAATATTTAATGACTTTGCATGGTGACGGTTGCTAGACTTATTTCATAATGTATAAAAATATTAAATCACGACACCTGAAATTAATAGGATATTGCATGATAAGTATACTTTAATTAAAAAGAAAAGTAAACACCCCCCCCTGACAAAAATAGAGAAAAAGAATTATGATATCATCAATGGAAAAAACTGTGCCTTACTAAACTTTGTTTTTCCATTTCTTAAGTTCTGCCATAATTTATGTCCTCAATAAATAGTTGCTGAATATTTATTTGTATACAGTATTTTAATTTTTTTTTGGTATACAGTATTAAAAGAATTTAAATAAAAGCAATTTCAGAGGATATGTTGATTCTGATGTGGAATAATTAATATGGTATCTTTCCCTGTTTATGTAATACTAATCTATAATTATCAAGAATAAAAAAAGAGATTTGCATTTTCTTTCAGTATTTTAGTACTCTACGTGTATAAACTACTTTATACTTCCCACTGTTTTATAATTTCTTAAAATTCTCTAAGTGTATTACTTATGTATTTTGTATAACATTAATTTCAATGTAGAGAGAATTTGCTTGTCTAAAATGTATTTTCCCTATGTAGAATGAAAATGTGTTTGATGTCATAAAAAATATGTAGTTTGGGATAAATAATAGCTTTCCAGAAGGCAAATGTATTTGAGGGGTTTCATGAGATATAAACTCCACACCCTGTTGTTGTTGTTGCTTGTTGTTGTTTGGCTTTTATTTCTTTTTAGAACAATACTGATTCAATCAAATATTTCAGAATATCACTGTCTGAAGAAACTGATAATGAAGGACTTTGATTTATCTTTGGACTGAGAAATGCAATTGTAACATTTTTAGCAAAGGACCATGGTTTTAAGTGGAAAACTAATTAATAAAGCAGGCCAGAAACAATTTCTGAGGCCACTTTAAGTTCATTAATTAGCAGTATTAGAAACTTTGGTTAAAAGGAAATCCCTAATAGGAATAGAGAAGGAAATTTGCAATAAAACAATGTCCAACATTGCATTAACTTCCTTTGTGTGTTTACTCTCTGCAATATGCCTGCATGACAAAATCCTATTAGATTTACTTCTTTTTTCACTAATATATTTATTTTTAGCAAATGCTTATGTAAGTGCCATATGTATATTATTATCCAATAATATAAATGAAAAGCATGAACCTTCTTGCCACAATCCATGTTAAACTGTGTTACACAATGAAGTTAATTTCACTACAATATAAAATAAAATTACTTTATTTATTTATACATTTATTTACTTATTTATTTTTGAGAGCGAGTGTGTTTGCATGCGTGCACACATGCGTGCACACACGCGTGCACACACACGCCTTTACAAGTGGGGCAGGGGCAGGAAGAGGGAGAGAGAGAATCTTAAGCAGGCTCCATGCCCGGCACTGAGCCTGTCTGGAAGGCTTCACCTCAGACTGTGAGTTCATGACCTGAGCTGAAATCAAGAGTCCAGTGGTTAACTGGCTGAGCCACCCAGGCACCCCAAATAGAATTACTTTACAAAGAAAAATTTCTGCCTTTCCTGCAAGAGAAAATACATGGAAAATGATTAGTCCTTTGGACTGAAACCTAGACTTATTTAATTGTGGAGGATTTGTATCTTGAAACAATAACAGTAAAGTTCCTAAGCCCATGAGCCTTTCTCATTTCCCAGGCAGTTTCTGTCTTCACTGAAAATCTGAAACTTAGACCACATTTATTCTTGTAACCTCAGAAAAGTTTGGGTCGTAATAGGAATACAGGCATGCTTAGTATAAATGACCATGTCAGATCTCAGCTTCCACCTGTGGTCTGGGAAAAGGGAAGAGGTGATATTTAAAATGAGATGGTGACTGTGCTACCCATACAAACAACCAGGGAAGAAGGGAAGTGTGCACATCTGAAGTACTACTTCTAGAAACTGAAATAGGTAGAAGAAACTGGAATCGAAGCAAATATTATAATGCTTATGATATATGATCTTGAGATAAACACAACAAAAAATGTTTACATGTTTTATATTTCTCAGCCAAATTATATGCTCACAATGTAAGGAAAACAACTATAAGTCCCCCACTCAAAACAAAACATTCGTCAATTTACTGACATTTAAAATATTAGTTTCTAGAGAGTTGGCTTTCTCCCTCCCTCCTTTTTTCCTCCCCCCCTCTACCTTTCCCCTTTTCTTTCTTTTGTTCAATAAGCATTTATTAAATACCTACTGTACACTAAGCAGAGTATTAGCTATAGAAGATAAATAGGTAAGTCACCTCAGAGACTTGGTCATGAGGTTCACTGATTCTCAATCCCTTTCTAGGCAGGGTATTCCCGAAATGTTCTTCAACATATGGATCCATAAAAGGCAGATCTCACTAGCACTAAGGAACGTGGAAATACCACCTACTTAGCATGTCCAGATCCTTCCCTACTTAAATGAACAGTGACTTAAAGGGAACCAAATAGCTACAAACACCCCATATTTGAATTGGAGCAAGTGAGGGAAAGATGTCTGGAAGTTAATAATCAGTTTTGTCAGCAACATTCTATTTCCTGGGAGGTAGAGTCATGAATAAAGTTCTGAGTTTCTGGTTAACAGAAGGGATGTCTAACTGGACTGCTTCTATGGAATTTTGCTGTGCTTCTGGCCGTCATCCCTTTCTTTCTTCTCACTTAACCAGAAATTCTTGAGCCTGTAATTCTTGCAGTCTTTTAGTATTCTCTCAATAGAAACAAACAAAAAAATCTGTTTTAATTAATTAATGTCTTTTTCTTTTGCTTGCCGCTAAAAACTCCTAGGAGTGTGGTCTCAGTCCTCATAAAACACACTAAATAAAAGGCTAAGCCAGCCAAGAAGCCTAGTAAATTACCATAATTATTACAAGTGCCATACTTCTCATACGAATAACAATAAGGATGGGGTCACCTGGGTGGTTCAGGCAGTAAAGCATCCGACTCTTGATTTTGGTTCAGGTCATGATCTCATGGTTCCATGAGATGGAGTCCCATGTCTGGCTCCATGCTGATAGTGCGGAGCCTGCTTAGGATTCTCTCTCTTTCCCTCTCTGTCTACTCTTCCCTTGCTCACTCTTTCTCTCTCTGTCTCTCGCTCTCCCTCAAAATAAATAAATAGATTTAAAAAATCTGTTAAAGCCTGGGATGCCTGGGTGGCTCAGTTGGTTGAGCATCTGACTTTGGATCAGGTCATGATCTCACAGTTTGTGAGTCTGACCCCACATCAGGCTCTCTGCTATCAGGACACGGCCCACTTTGGATCCTCTGTCCACCTCTCTCTCTCTGCCCCTCCCCCGCTTGCACTCTCTTTCTCTCTCAAAAATTAAAAAAAAAAAATAAATAAAAATGTGTTAAAACAATAAGGGTGAAATCTAATGTGTGGAGTAGACAGATATAGGCTAGATGGGTGGCCTGAGTTTCTTACTGCCTATTAGTATTTGATAGACAGCAATGTACATGATGAGCTGGAAGAATCAAGGCAAGGTAGCATTTGAGCTATTTTTGGTTTGAAGCTACTATGGTTTAAAGAATATAGAATTTAAATATTTAAAGTCTAAAAGTATATCAGAAAATAACAAGTAATTTGAGTGTTTGGAGCAAAGATTGTACGAAAAAATGAAACGGAAGATGATTCTAGAAAGATGAAATGGGTTATAATTTTGTGAGTCCTTGCATGCCTTATAAGAATATTTATATTCCAAAAACACCAAACCGCAGCTCAGAGAGCATCAAGCAGAATAAATACCAAACACTCCTAGGAATATCATATCCAAACTGCACAAAATCAAAGACAAAATCTTGAAGACAACTTAAGAAGGATGGGATAAACATCTTATCTCTGGAGCAAAAAGGTTAATAATTATAGCAGAGTTTTTGTTTTACAGTTTTCAGGCAAGAAGAGAGTGATAACTTTAAGGTATTGAAGGCAAAATTACCAACCTAGAATTCCTTATTTCATAAAATTATCCTCCAAAATTGAAAGAGAAATCCGACTTTTGTGAACAATCAAAAGCTGAGGGAATTCACTGCCAGCATACTTACTTGGCAAGAAATGTTAAAAATTCTTCAGGCAGGACAGAAATGATATAGGTTAGAAATTCCAAGCTCCTTAAATGCGGGCAGTACACAGTGACTTATTTCCAAGAGAATAGTATAAAAAAAAGAGGGTAAAATAGTAATTTTACAGTAGCGAAGTCCCACACACACTGTCTCAGATGATCAGGATTAAAATCAACAGTGATAAATTATGTTACCAGTATATACATGATATGATGAGAATGGCATCTTGCCTCTGCTGTACCTATGTCTTCAAAACCAGTAAATCCAGTCTAATAATGGGAAAAACATTATTGGTCAATCTCAATAGAGGGACATTCTATAGAACATCTGGTAAGTTCCCTCAAAATGGTAAAAACAAGGGAAGTCTGTAAAACTGTCACAGTCTAGAGCTACCTAAGGAGACATGATGACAAAAAATACTTGACAACTAAATGAAATACAACGTTTGGATGGGATCCTGGGACAGAAAAAGACATTAGGTAAAAACAGGACATCTGAATAAAGTATGGCTTTTAGTTAATAATAATGAATCAATCTGTGTGGTTTAGTTAGCTGTAACAATTGTACCACACTAACATAAGATATTAACACTATAGGAAACTGAGTGGAGGCTATCTGGGGTCTGCATTATCTTTGTAAAATTTTTGTAAATCAAAAGTTATTCTAAAAATGAAACATTTGCTTTTTAAAAAACAATGTAAAAATAAAACAAACAAAAAAAGAACAATTTCAGTAGCTTTGCAAGTATTCTATTGGGCATGTTTATACTATTTGTTTTGAATTCATAGCTGTATTATAGTCCCTACATTAGGAATAAGCCAATTTAAGTAATTTATAAGTATCTTATAGGTATTAAAAAAGATGCCCTATCTGAAAATATTTGAGAGAGAATTCTTTATTCTTTTAAACATAACTTCGTATCTCTAGTTCTATCGAATGGTATAGACAGAATTGAAAACAAAAGCAATGTAGGGATTTCATTTTTAATATAAAATTATGTGAAATAGTTATAGGATGCAGTGACATGACCTTATTCGAAGCAGTATAAAATTTATCAATGCCCTAATAATCTTTCCTTTTCAATTTCTTAGAAAAGTTGATTAAGTTGTTCTCCTGTGAACTTTAAAACTGCATGCTTATTTAGCATCTCTTTGAGGGAATGAAATATTTTTCAATCATCTGGTGTGGCTTTAATTTGGAGATTCTTAAACAATTATTTGAACACCAGAACCCGATTTTGAAATGGGAAGATAAAGAACTCTATTTACGTGCCTCTGGGAGGAATTATTTTTATGAGAAAGATAAGAGGTTAACGTAATCCCTTGATAGAAAGCCAGTCATAGGCCTAGATCTTAGGTTTCATCCACATGTGGGCCCACTGGCGTTGCTACATGAACTGAAGAGAGGCTACTCCTGTGACACTGACCAGTAGAGTATTTTAGAGACTGGACTGTCATGGTCAGCATTCTGTTCATCCTCACAGCTATTATGGAGTTACTATTATTGACAAACGAAGAGACTTTACAATGTGTGGGTGATGTGCCAGAGGATCCCGCACATGCTGCGTCATGGGTAGTAGAGTCAATCTGTATGAGAGCTCGGGTTTTATTGTTTTTGTTTTTGTTTTCTAAGTATATTTATTTGCTGAGAGAGAGAGAGAGAGAGAGAGAAGGGGATGGGCAAGAAAATTCCAAGCAGGCTCTGAGCTGTCAGCACAGAGCCCGATGTGGGGCTAGATCCCAGGAACTGTGAGATCATGACCTGAGCCGAAATCAAGAGTCGAAACTCCAACTGGGCCACCCGGGCACCCCAACAGCTCAGGTTTCTTTCTTGTGTATACTCTTAAGTATTTACACTGCATCCCTGAAATTTAGAACCTGGCCCAGTACCTATATTTCTTATGCAATATTTTGGGACTCAAACTGGTACAGGTTGAATTATGTTGTGTCGTCACCTCACCCCCAGATGTGTCGGTGTCCTAATCCCAGTTACCTCAGGGTGTGACCTTATGTGGAAATACTGTCATTACAGAAGTAACCCAGTTAAAATGAGGCCATTAGAGTAGTCTCTAAATCAATGTGACCAGTGTCCTTATCAAAAGGGGGAATTTGGACACGGAAACAGACACGCATAGAGAGAGCTAATGTAAAGACACAAGGGGAACTCTGTGTGAAGACAGAAGCAGGCAGAAATGATGTTGCCACCGCACAAAGGACTGGAAGCACCCACCAGGAGCTAGAAAGACGCAAGGAAGGATTCGCCCCTACAGGTTTCAGAAGGAGCACGGCCCTGCCAAAATCTTTTTGGACATTAAGCCTCCAGAGCAAATACATGAGAAAATACATTTCTGGTATTTGAAGCTACCCAGTTTGGGTACTTTGTTACAGCAGCCTTAGGAAACTAATACAAAACCTAAAGCAAAAGTTCAGTTTTACTGAATGTCCTCAGATTGCTATACAAGAATTTCACTCAGCTTTCTATTTCACTTGCTCTAAGCTGCTATAGGGAGCGGGGACGAAATTTATCATATTTTCATCCTACTTATTCAAGCTCTATTCATATGTTTTTCATGCTGTCACTAACTTCCTCAAATTCATGGCTTTTGCAGCCAGTTCTGGGGAGTATACATTTTTCTTATTGGTTTTTATGGTTTCTGAACCATAAGGAGATGTTGCTTGCCTTTTTCTAGAAATTAAACTCTTACTTGGTTCCTCCACATTATTTTTTTTAAGACTGTATGTCATCATTGTACCCCTGTCTTGTTTTCTAATTCCTTACATAGTTCTAGGCCCTGCCTTTGCAAGGTGTCATTTAAAGAATTGAATAGTATTACTGAAGAATTCACAAAACAAAGATGAGCACCTATGTTGTATGTAAGTATTGAATCACTAAATTGTACACATGAAACTAATATCACACTGTATGTTAACTAACTGGAATTTAAATAAAAACTTGAGAACAAAGAGGGGCTCCCGGATGGCTCAGTCAGTTGAGCATCTGACTTCGGCTCAGGTCATGATCTCAGGGTTGGTGGTTCCAGACCTGTGTTGAACTCTGTGCTGACAGCTCAGAGTCTGGAGCCTGCTTTGGATTCTCTGTCTCCCTCTATCTCTCTGCCCCTCCCCTGCTTGGTGCTCTCTTTCTGTCCCCAAAATAAATAAATAAACATTAAAAAAAGAAGAAGAAGAACAAATTGGGATCCTGGGTGGCTCAGTCGGTTAAGCATCTGACTTCGGCTCAGGTCATGATCTCACAGTTTGTGAGTTCAAGTCCCGCGTCAGGCTCTGTGCTGACAGCTCAGAGCCTGGAGCCTGCTTCAGATTCTATGTCTCCCTCTCTCTTTCTGTCCTTTCCCTGCTTGTGCTCTGTCTCTGTCTCTGTCTCTCTCTCTCTGCCGAGAATAAACACTAAAAAAAAATTAAAAAAAAAAGAACTAAGAGAATATTCTTATCTTTATTACAAAGTGGATATGTGCGTAGGCACCCAAGTACACATGCATGTTTGTATTTCTATATGAGCATACATGCACCAAATATTTAGCTCTCTAATGATGTTTTTCTTTAATTATTAATAATATTAATTTGAATTCTTTAAGTACATACATCTCACAAAAGTAGCACAGAAGTTAGTTGAATGCCAGAAATCTGCCTGGAGCTACACAATTGCTATGGAAAATCCGCATATGAATATTTCAAAGTTAAGTCTGATAAGTTACTTTCTTTAGTACATGAAATGGTAAGTCAGTCGACATGAAGATTTAATGTACTTTAAGAAACAAATCAATTTTGCTCTTTCCAAAAAGCTACTTTAACCCCCAAATTTAATCAGATACAGCACAGTAACTTTGTTAAACCTGAGACCAAGTGAATTATCAGATTTATGATTTGCATAATTAGGTTAATTAGTTTCACTGATATGTCCCTGTGTTTAAATCCTTCGTTTTCATTTTATTTTGATAGGTTCCACTGCAATGATTGCTAAAAGTTGTATCACTTGTGTTTTAAGTTCTGATAAGTTCCTTAAGATCCCAACTGACAGTGGCTAATGGAACTGCTAAAGAGAAGTCACTCCTATAGCTTTTTCAGTTAAGGCCATTTAAAAAGGAAAAAAAAATCATCAAGGCAAAGCATTCTATTATGTTCTATTAGAGCCAGTTCATGTAATTTTCATTTTTAACAACAGAAAAATACCACATGTGAGTCTTTTATCCACTAATAAACATAATTTGGTGCTTGTGCTTTAGATCACTCCAAATTGCAGCCCTATCTTTCATGCCAAAGACAGCCTCAAACTATGGATAAGAGGAGGAATTTTTTTCTTTCATGAGAGGGCTTAATGATGTAGTTTCACAATTGTCTTTGTTGCTTAGTATTTGCCTTCCTTTCAAACACAATACTCCAATTTATCAAGTAATCATTCTACCTGCTCTTTTATATCTAATTTCATGTATTCATCCAAAAGCTTTAAAAATAATTATTTTATGATGCATCTGCATTTTTATTATTTTCAAGTAGGATGGTTTATTTCTAAATGCTTTTAGTTCTAACCTCTACCATTAGTAAGAAGTATGCAACTTCCAGAACACATGAAAATGTAAAACACATGGAAGCTTTTATGAGATAAACATATGGAAATTCATAGATCAGAGGATGAGAAATGAAATCTATATCCTTTTTCTGACAGTTACTGTTATGAATTGGACCACCAAAATCCATATCTGTGTATATGGATTAGATAGGCTTTGAACACAACAACTTTTTTTTTCTTTTTATCATAAGTCAAATGAAGGAGAAGCAATATATAACAGTTCATCTTTTAAAACCATTACAAATTAATTAGACCTCTTTTGGTCAATACTTGTTAGCACTTGATATTGCAACATTTGCAATATTTCTGGATTCTTGTGTCTGATTTTTCCCCTAGGAAAACGGGCTTTGGATTTATGTAGCATTTTCATAGAAAGTCATCTTGCAAACCAACCATTACCTATAAAACATGATATACACACTGGAAGTATTGTCTCTCAAGTTTTCTAATGTTCCCTGAAATTGTATGTGACTAATGGAAGTGTCTTTATTCTTTAGCCACCATAACTTGTTTTTTAAGTTATAATTTTTATATTTTACAGCTATAACAATTGTTTAAAATGTTTATTTTTTTAATAAATGTTATATTGTTATCAGTAATTTGCAAATGTGTTCTGCTAAGTCCTTTCAGACATCGTTTTTGGAAAGGTACGAGTAGATTTGTATCTTACAAGCTATGCAGGTTTGGGTAAGTTATGTGAACTCTGTGAATCATACTTTTCAGTAAAATGGAGGTTATAATAGTAGATAGCTCAGAGAGATGATATAGTCAAGAAATAAGCATTAAATACCTCCTATCTTTTAAGAGCTCTTCTGGGTGTGGAGGATATCATTTAATGAAACCAGCAAATCTCTGCTATCCTGGAGTTAACATTCTAGGAAGCAGCAAAGTAGGTGAAAGTAAAAGACAAAAAAAAGGTGAAAAGTAAATACATGTAAGAATATATGTATATGTATATATTTATATATGTATATATACAATACTGGAAATTATATGCACAATGGAAAAGAATAAACAGTGAGCAGGTGGAGGGCTGGATTGCAGGATGCTGTTTCAACTGAAGATGGTCGATAAAGAGTTTTTGTGGCTGGGTGACATTTGGGCAGAGCCCAAGATTAAGAAAGAGAGAGGGGGGCTCGTGAGGGGCTCAGTTAAGTGTCTGACTCTTGATTTCGGCTCAGGTCATGATCTCATGCTTTGTGGGCTCGAGCCCTGCCTCAGGTTCTGTGCTGGTGGCATGGAGCCTGCTTGGAATTCTCTGTCTCTCTGACCCTCCCCCACTCATGTGTGCTCTCTCAAAAATAAATAAATAAACAAAAAAAAGGAGAGAGAGAGAGAAAGTCATGAATATATCTGAGAGAGATGGAAGTAGTAAGTACAAAGTTTCTAAAGAGTGCTTGGGTATCTTCAGGTTGCAGCCCACCCACAGGCCATTGTGGCAGCAGCTGAACGAAGAAGAATGAAATGGAAGTAGTTGACTTCAGAGATTGCTGTGAAGAAGCACAGTATGGAGGAAAGGACAGACCATGTAGGCTACCATCCTGACTGTGGATTCTAGCCTGAGTGAGGCCTCAAGTCAATGAAAGATCTTGAGCAGGGAAATGACAAAGTCTGATGAGCAAGGGCAGAAGTAGGGAGTTGCTTAAGGTATATTCACATTTTTATCCCTCCCTGAAGTCCTGTGTCATCTGTCTCTGTACAGGATGCGGCTCCCACCATTCTTTTTGGCTGACTCCCTTTCAGGCATTAAGTTTGGGCTCCAATCTTATCCCATCAGAAAGTCTTTCCCAGACCACCTCTCCTGAATTATTTTTTTCCACTGCCACTCCTTCTGATATTATCCTAATATATTTTCTTCATAAACATATCAGTATTTTACAATATTTGTTCATGAGCATTTCCTTCAATAGAGCAGTGCCACTATCTGTCTTTTCTCATCCATTGGATTCCTCATTGCCTAAAACTAACTAGAACATAGTAACTACTCACTTAACATTTCAGGATGAAAGAATGAGTATTCTAGGTAAATATATATTTTTTTCAAAACAAGGGTTTAATAAATCTATAATATACTAGTGACAAGGACTTTCTTCTTTAACTTTAGTTACTCTGAGCTGTCTTTTGATAAGATCTCAACCTTGGCCCCCAGCCCTTACCAGGTCTGCATAGTTGAGTTTCAGCAAGAATCCTTCTAAGTCAGTTTAGAGAGAATCCCTTACCTCTGATCATCCTGGAAGGTCTTCAGCAAGAATCCTATTAAGGTGGCTTAGTCATAATCTCCCTCCCTTGATGTCTTGTCTTAATAGTTTTCCATCTACAGCCCCAGTACCCCCCAATGCCCCCACCCACAGTTCCTTGGCTATAAACCCCCATTTGTCCTTTTATTTGAAGTTGAATGTGTTCTCTCTCCCCTATTGCACTACTATTTCTGCACATTTGGATTGCTTTAACATTTTTGCTATCATTCGGAACTTGAGTATAAATACATTTCTGCCTCTATTATTAGAAGCATTTTTTTTTATATTCAGTATACACAAGGATTCTGAGATGTAGTTATCTCACAGCAAGTTTATTCAAAATGATTATTTCACTAAAAACAAATGAAATGCAATTTATTCAAACAAAACAAGGCACAAGACTTTATGGAAACATCAAAATGCCGAAAAAACTTAAGAATTACCTGCCCCAAATCATAGCCAAACAAGAGAGCTCAGAAAGATAAAGGGAAACTAGAAAGATTACTTTTGCCCATAGGGTATTTTTTACTTTAATCTAAACAAGCTGTAAACATGACATTTGGTTAGAAAAGAGACACTTCTTCCACTCTGTATTTACATGAATTGTAAAGAAAATTATGAGTCAGTTAAAAAAATTAAAAACTTACCTTTGTTTAACGTTTAAAAAAAGGTCCAGGACCTTAGTTGTAGGGAAGGAAGAAAGGAAAGGGAAGGAAGGCAGGAAGGAGGAAGGAAGCAAAGAAAGAAAAGAGGAAGAATGAAAGATAAAATAAAGAAAAAAGGCAGGAAGAAAAGGAAATTACTACTACTCTCTATGCATAGATTTCTTGCAAAAAATTCATAAAATCTGTTCATTTTCTTTAGCTTCTGGGCCTTTCCCTTTTCCTATTACCTCTCCCCCCCCTTTGTTTTTCATTTGTTTTTTGTTTTTTTGTTTTGTTTTGTTTTTCATTTGTTTTGTTTTGTTTTTACTATTTCACTAGTTTTTTTGTTTTTTTTTTTAAGATGTTAATTGTTGCTCTTAGAAAAAAAGGGCTCTATGAGCAAATAGGATTTGAAAATTCTGCCTACTTTCCTTTCTTGGAAATAAACAATGCAAGTATGCATATTAAAAGCTCTGAGAGGGGTGCCTGGGTGGCGCAGTGGGTTAACCGTCAGACTTCAGCCAGGTCACGATCTCGCGGTCCGTGAGTTCGAGCCCCGCGTCAGGCTCTGGGCTGATGGCTCAGAGCCTGGAGCCTGTTTCCGATTCTGTGTCTCCCTCTGTCTCTGCCCTTCCCCCGTTCATGCCCTGTCTCTCTCTGTCCCAAAAATAAATAAACGTTGAAAAAAAAATTAAAAAAAAAAAAAAAAGCTCTGAGAAATTCTGTAGTAATGGAACCAATTTCAAACTAATTTCACCATTTAACTCTATTTCTTAATATATATTAATAGCTTCTTAAAAAATATGATCTTGAGTTGTGGGTACAGAAAATATGTATTAAAGTTATTTTCTATTCTTTATAGTCTGTAGCACAGTTAAAGGAATTCAATCGATATGTTAAATCAAAATAATGGATTTGAAATCCCAGGATCTAGAGCAGTGACTGGTACAAAGTAGTTGCTCAAATATTTGTTGATTGAACTTTGGGAATCAGGTTGTCGTTATGAAGTTATGAAGTCACATACAATAAGAGAATGTTTTACCTCTGCTCTGTTAACTTTCACCTCACCTTTGTTTTACTCACACAATCTGAATTTTGTTACAACATCAGTATTTGCACATGTTCTGTCATTTGCTTATTGATGACAAGACTTCAATGGTAGACTGAGGCAATTTTCAAAGCTATGTTATGATAATATTGCATAAATTTTCATTGTGAAACAATCAATATAGAAGGCTAAGTAGTTCTCCAAATTTCTTGAAAAAGTGTTTAAGGAAGTGACCACACTCTTCTAAGATAAAAGATAATGGTGTAACAGGCTAAATAATAGTGATGCTAAATACGGGAAGAAAACTCTATTCTTTGAAAAAAATCTCAGAAAAATATATGAATGATACCAGGGAAAAGTCCATTATGACCATGTTTTTGGACTACATGTGTATTAAGAAAACAAGAGAAAAAAAAGATTAAAAGAGCAAACAAAAACAAGAGAAAGGATGGAAAGAAAGAAAAATGGTTATATTAGCAATTCCACCAGATGTTTTCAATATATTAGTGTCATTTTGTTAAGAGCTATATATAATATATATATTGCTTATGTATCATCAAGACTCAGTGAGGACTTGGAAGTCTTAAAAAAGATTTTTAAGTTTCCAGACTAGTATGATGCACTCAGGAAAGTATACACATAGTCCTTTTAATTCCAGTGTTTGTTCTAAAGCATACCTTTCCCTACCTATATGCGCATCATTCTGGTATTACATTATGCTATGATTATATTGATGGGATTATTGGAGCCAGACTTGTAGGCTCACTTGAGCCAAAACATGTTAACTCTGCAATTTGTATGCATTCATTTTTATGTTTCCCAATATAAAAGTCATTATAATGCTTAAAAAAAAGTTGAAATATATGATTTTTGTCAATAGTGATAACTACAGGGCCATTTTCTATTTCAAACAAATATCGGATTTTGCCATTCTGCCATTTTTTTTGTCATAATTATCATCATCATTATTTTGACCATCATTATCTTTATTTTAATTTCAAAGCCACATGTACAGCAGTGAATATCATTCTTCTTTTTGATGATTTTTGCTTTATGGATAGAAATTGAGTACAAGAAAATAACCCTTTCTCTGCGAAGTGTCTGTCTTAACTTTATATGAATTTACTGTGTCTTTGACTTACTATTTCTTTTTTTTTTTAATGTTTATTTATTATTGACAGACAGAGAGAGAGACAGAGCATGAGCATGGGAGGGGTAGAGACAGGAGGAGACACAGAATCCGAAGCAAGCTATCCTGAGCTGTCAGCACAGAGTCCAAGGTGGGGCTCAAACACACAAACTGCGAGATCATGACCTGAGCTCAAGTCGGACACTTAACCCACTGAGCCACCCAGGCACCCCGACTTACTATATCTCTATGACCATGTTGGTTGCAATAATACATCCCACCATTACACTAAATAGTGAAGTCTGCTATCTACGTTTCTCAAAGGAATAAAGATAATTTTTCATTACTCAGGTAGATCCAGGAGATTTTGTTATACCGAATTTATCTAATTCAAAATAATCTGTAGAATCTAATTGAGCATTTTTCTTATAAGTAGTGTTGATAAAGACATATCTAAATGTCATGTAATTTTTTTTAACTCATCAGAAACTTGCTTTTATTATATTTGGCATAATGTTCTAATATATTATTGTCTCCCATTTGTCTTTTATTAAACAATGATTGTTTTGACTAGAGTTTTCAAGGTGTGTGATCAATTTGGTTTTAGTAATACCGAAAAGTTTCAGGAACCCTCATTCATCTCAACAAAATTTTTATTGCAATTTGCTTTTAAGTTGAATACCAATAACAACTAAACAACAACAACAACAAAACCACTCTGTGTTTGGGGAGAATAATGAAAATGTTGTTGATGTATTTAAGAATGTGATTTCCATTCTCTCTGCTCCAGATTTTTAATGAAACAATTTCTACCTAGAGCAAATTGCCTTTCTCTAATGATCTTACTTTGAAAGTAAAGTTCTAAATAATTTCACTGTGTCAGCATTCTCTATTATTTGTCCTTTTTTTTTTTTTTTTTTTTTTTTTTCAAAATTGAGTCTACTCTCTAAAGTGATACTTTGTGTGCTATGGACAGGAAATGCAGGCACCTTTTAATATATTGATGTTCATCCACTAGTGTTGAATCTTACTGTATATGAGTGAATAAGCTAGATGGCTCTTTTCTGGTACCCTAAAGAATACAGTTAGAATTTTCAAATCAAATTGATTTTTTGTTGTTCATGTTATGGGTGATAAGCACTGGGGGTTGAGCATAAATGTGTCATTATATGAATCCTAGAATGAGAAATAGAATCCTCTTCATTATTTTCTGTAAGGCATTTTTTTTAATTAAAAAAAATAATGTTCCATTTTAATTTTGAGAGAGAGAGTGAGAAGGCGCATGGGACGAGGAGGGGCAGAGAGAGAGAGGGAAACACAGAATCCGAGGCAGACTCGTCTCTGAGGTGTCAGCACAGAGCTCAACAGGGTTTCGCATCCATGAACCATGAGATCATGACCTGATCTAAGTTTAACCCTTAACCGACTGAACCACCCACGAACTCCTATTTTCTATAAGACATTTTGCAATTAGTCTACCAAAATCTCCATACTGCCATCTTTCAACAATCTGAGATCTAATTTTTCACTACTTTGCACTAATCAATAAATTATTTTATCCTTCAGTAGTGCCTATTGAAACGTCTTTGTGCAAAACCACTTATAGAACATTTCTGAAATTGTGAGAGATACAAAATAAAGTATTTCTGCAAAATGTTACCTCACCCTCCCCACTGAAGCTGCTTCACCTAACACACATATGCGCGCACATTTTTGAGCAAAAAGTTTTAAATATATTAAATATTACATTTATCTTTGAAAACCCAAACGTATAATGTACATGCAAAGTTTACTGAATTCAACATTTTCCCATTGCTTGATCATTGGATCTTTTATTCTCCAATTCATACTAACATAAATTCCTTGTAAAATGCTGTTCTAGACAATAGGGAACAATTGATGATTTTGGAATTCCTGAGAACAAGGGCTATATCTGTGTACACATCACAGTATCGAGCACATCGTCTTGCATATTATAGATGGTCAATATACATTTGCTAAGTAAAAGAATGAAAGGAATAACCAGATCTCAGATTTTGTTCCAGAAGATTAATCTTTCAATAATGTGTATGATAGATTGGGATGAGGAAAATTAGAAGCAGTGAAGTTGTACACGAAGCTATTTCAATAGTTAAGATAGTTGAGATCACTACAATAAGTACCTTGCTTATTCTTTTTTTTTTTTTTTGTTAACGTTTATTTATTTTTGAGACAGAGAGAAACAGAGCATGAATGGGGAGAGGGCCAGAGAGAGAGGGGGACACAGAATCTGAAACAGGCTCCAGGCTCTAAGCTGTCAGCACAGATCCCGACGCGGGTCTCGAACTCACGGAGCGCAAGATCGTGACCTGAGCTGAAGTTGGACGCTTAACCGAATGAGCCCCCCAGGCGCCCCAGTACCTTGCTTATTCTTAATGCAATGCCTATTCTGTTTATATGCATCTTTCGTAAGCCCATTAGTAACAATGCAGATAAATATATTTCCTGAGTTTTCTACGCATACTTTAATAAACACATTTGGCATGCTGTTCTGATACCTCAGGTACAGTTTTCTGGGGGCATTGAGTTCATATATCATCTCAGTTATTTTAAACTTTTCCATTAATACCATCAATGAACCATACTAATGCCACAGACAAAACAAGATCACCAAAGAGAATTTACTCAATCACTGTCAAAACCATTTTTGCTGGAACTCGTTTTTGCTTCAATAGACAGGTGAGACAAGCCTGACTAAATACTAAATTACAAGTTAATGTGGAAAAATCGGAGGCCAAATAGAATGAAAAAAAAATGCCAAAGTATAAGTACAAAGTAAGCCAAACCTCTTTTTATCTTGTATCATTTTCCTGCTTTAGATACCTTTTAAGTCTGTTAAAAATCACATTTTTTCTTTTAAAATTCAGCTCAAACCCTGTCTCTTTTAAGATTTCCTTCCAAATATGTACTATTGCAATGTACGTTTCCCTCAACTTTTGATTCGTTTACTCAAAAAATATTTACTGAACACCTATTACCAGTCAGTTACTATTCTGCATGCTAGAGATATGGCAGTGAACAAAATAGACCAAAAATCTGATACCATGGAACTTGCATTCTAATATGAAAGGCAGACAATAAGCAATTAAGGAATTAAAGTCTGCCAAGTAGTGGTAAGAGCTATGGAGAAAAAATAAAAACAGAGTAAGTTGGTAAAACTTCATATAGAAGCCATGCCTGTTTGTATGGTAATCAGTTGTGTTTATGTCAGCAACATCATGGGTAAATTGTAATAAAAAGTCTGACTCGATCTTTTGGTGTTCGACTACTGATAGCTTGAAGTTTCTCACTCCTTCCTCCTCTCTGCTCCACATCTGGGCAAGCTGATAAGATTGCACATTCTTTTCTTTAGCACCAGTGGGAGTTTCAAATCATGCAAGTCCCTACCAGCATACAGGAATCCCATCCCTTAACCATCATAGGAACCCCAGCCGGTGTCTTTTCTCTGCTCCGGTAAGCCAATTTTTGGACCAGGTTGGAAGGACTGTTCTGCTCTTCCCAGAAAGCTTTATTATCCTTTGTATGTGGTGTCATCAGCCTTGACATCCAAATCAAACTTTCGGTAAGGGTCCATACTGATTTTACAAAATGGCTGCAACATTTGCAGACACGGATATGAGCAAAGGTCCAAAAGCATGAGGTATCCTGGTGTTTGGGTGAATTAAGCATTCAGTCTTACTGAAATACATATTATAAAGTGGTGGAAGATGAGACTAAAAGGAAGGCATGGGATGCATGACTAAGGTATGTCAGACTTCTCGATAAGCATCTTGGCCCATATAGCAGGGTAGATGAGCAGGGGAGTAAGAGAATCCTGGAATGGAACCCTACATAAGTTATTTTGGAGACACAACTAATCTCACTGAGCCTCAGTTTGTCCCTAACAGGTTATAGTGCCTCCAAGCTCGTATTTGTGACATTCTTTGTCCACAACACTGTCAGAATGTTTTCCGAAAATGCACAGATTTTATGTAAATCCTTGTTTAAAGCATTCAAATATTTCTCATAGCTTTCAGGAGAACAGTCAAGCACTGTCTATGCCCTACCTGATTAGCCAAGCTTATCTCTTCCTTATACTTAATCTATTGACCTGAGTCATAATAAATCATTTGAACATACTACACGGTGCCATGTTCTCTCACAAAATCAGTGCCAGTGCAGCAGACAATCCTTTGCCTAGAATCACCTGCTTTAATATCTAAAACAGTTCTTATTTGCCCTTAAAGTCACAGCTACGGTGACCCTATTTTGTTTTTGGAGTTCTTCTTAGACCACCCCACTCTCAGTCTGAACTGCTCCTTCTTTATGCTGGAAATGATTTTGATCATATTGTTTTTCATACTGTGTTATTTTTTTAAGCAGATTTTTTTTTTTGGTAAATGTTTATTCATTTATCTTGAGGGAGAGAGAGAGAGAGAGAGAGAGAGAGGGAGGGGCAGAGAGAGAGGGAGATAGAGAATCCCAAGCAGGCTCAGTGCAGAGCCTGACACAGGGCTCAAACCCACAAACCCTAAGAACACGATCTGGTCTGAAATTAAGGGTCAGATGCCTAACCAACTGACCCACCAAGGCACCCTTGTTTTTCATACTGTGTTATAATGGATTAACTTTTCCTAAGACATAGCCACCTTATAAAAAAAAAACAAAAACAAAAACAAAAACTACATATTTTTTATTTCTCTCTATTCCTAGTGCCTGCCATATAATAAGTGGTAAATAAAGCTTTGATAAATGAATGAATGGATGAATAAACAATTCTGAAGTTACAAAATCAGATTTTGTTAGCAACAGGATGTGAAAAATAAAAGAAAGATATGTAAAAAAGGCTTTTCTTCTGAGTATGCTCTGAAGTGGAACAGGCCAGGAATCAGCTTAGATGGCATTCTATTTTAATCATATCAGATAGAGTAGTTGGAAATTCAGGGCTTCGGCTCAAAGACGAGGTGAGGTACAAACATATGGCTTTGAGAATCACGAGTCTATATATTTTTGGTATTTTAGGAGTAACAGAAAAACTGCATGGAAGATAGAATGACTGTAAACCATAGGAAATATAGACACTATTATAAAAATCAAGGGTAGGGGCGCCTGTGTGGCTCAGTCGGTTAAGTGGCCGACTTCGGCTCAGGTCATGATTTCGCAGTCCGTGAGTTCGAGCCCCGCGTCGGGCTCTGGGCTGACAGCTCAGAGCCTGGAGCCTGTTTCAGATTCTGTGTCTCCCTCTCTCTGACCCTCCCCAGTTCATGCTCTGTCTCTCTCTGTCTCAAAAATAAATAAACGTTAAAAAAAAAAAAATCAAGGGTATCCAGTAACTACACCTAAGAAGAAACAGTATTATGTATGATTATTAATTTATTGTTTGTTTCTTTACCAAATTATAAGAGGGCTCCCAAGTGTCTGGACAAGGTCAGGCACAGAGAAGAATACACAGTAAATATTTATAGAATGAATAAGCTTCCAGAGAGGTGAGAGGAGAATCAGGAGATCATGTTGTTGTAGGAACCAAGTTTTATATGCTGAGAAAGTTTATTCATTTTAAAGGTAAAATTAGCTGATAGTGATACTTAGAGTATACACAAAATCCAAACCATTTTTAATGAGAAATTTATAATAAGCTAGTTTCTTTGTCTATTTGTCATCACCCAATTAATACAGGTGGTTTTTCCCCTTTTCTCCAATGACTAAAACATAATGGTTATTTTAGGACTTTTGGCTTTCTCTTTACTCTGGCTCTCAATTAAGGTAATTGTACCTTATTATTTACATAAGTTATTCTCTTTTTTTTAGACTTATATTCTGTATCTTAGTCATTGGTGATTCAGATGAAACATATTTGTTGCATTTAAGATGCATGTAACCAAGAATAAAACATCAACATTCACTTATTATTATAAACAGTTGTGAGAAATCTTAAAGTAACACTTGTCACTATTCTAATAGTGTCTTAGCATTTGCTTTAAAAAAATAGTGGCATTTCACAATCTTTAAAAACAGGTATATTTTTACTCTTCATGCATTTTAAGTCTCTATGAACATGGTTACTGTTATGGATTGAATATTTATGTCTCCCAAAAATTCTTATGTTGAAACCCTGCTCCCTGGTGTGATAGTAGTAGGAGGTAGGGTCTTTAGGAGGTAATTAGGATTAAATGAAGTGGTGAGGCCTCACCCCTTATGAAGGAGATTTGTACCCTTAGAAAAGTCATGCTTTTCTTAGTCTGCTTCTTGGGTCTCTCAGCTGTGTTGGGGTACAACGAGAAGGCAGCCATCTATAAGCCAGGAAGTGGATCCTCATCAGACATCAGATATGTTGGTGCCTTGATCTTGGACTTCTCATCCTTCATAAATCTGAGAAATAAGTATGTGTTACTTAAGTCACACAGTCTCTCATAATTTGCTATTATAGCCTGAGCTGACTGAGACAGTTACCTAATACAAACATGCCCTTTTCAGGTCAGATGATTAAGCGTTGATTCACCAGGATATATTTGAGTTCATTAAAACAAAAACAAAGGAAAACAAAACCAAAAACAACTTAGTACTAAATAAGCTTGATCATTTATTTTAACCTACAATATTTCAGTAAAAAAATGAGGATTTATTCAAGATTCCAGTGTTTTGATAAATCGATTGATTTGACTAGGTGTTGACAATCTTATTTTCCTAATCCTATATATATATAATATATAATATATAATATAATGTATAATATATAATATATAATACAAAATAATATATATATATTAATTAGAGAGAGAGAAAGAGAGAACAAGCAGGGGAGAGGGGCAGAGGGAAAAAGAGAGAAGCTTAAGCAGACTCTATTCTCAGCACGGAGTCCCATGCAGGACTCGATACCATGACCCTGGGATCACGAACTGAGCAAAAATCAAGAGTCAGACACTTAACTGACTGAACCAGTCAGGCACTCCTTTAATCTTATATTATTTAAAATACAATCTTCCTACCATAGACTAGTAAACTTTAGCCAATATTTACTTTATTATCATACATTTCAGTGAAGAATATTTTAATTAATAAAAGTTACTCTCTTATTCTATCATCGAGTGTTTCTTTTGTGCCAAGAGCAGTGTGAGACATGTAGCATATTTTATCTTTTTAAATCCTAAAAATAGTCCCATAAGGAAAGAATGGCTGTCATTCTTATGCTGAGGGAACTAAAACCTAGAAAATTAAACATATCTATCTCCTCAGGTCCTATGATGAAGCTAGGATTTGTACGAAGTTCAGCCAGTTTAGGCATTGTTTCTGTTGGTTGTTTGAATGTTTGTTTTGTTAACTTTAGGTCAATGTACGTGTCTTAGAGGCTGATCCTGACCCAAGACTTTGATGCCTAGTAGATTATTTGGGAAGTGCATTGCAATATGACCTTTAGGGTATATTTTGCCCAGGCTGGTGCCTGGGGTCTCTTGTGCTGTGAAGTGCTTTTCTCATTTTTCCTAAATCGCCCTCTGGTGGCTGGCAGTAACCGGGGACAGTAGCGCTATTTGGGCAGAGTGCCACAGGCAGAGACTGCTTGGGGGTTGAAAATGCCTTCCTTAAACTTCCACGTGTTGCTGGCACTGCCTGTTTACTGTTCTGATGGTGTGTACCGAAGGCCAATTGCATATTTTATGGGACAAAGTCCCTGTTTTTCCTTTTGGGGAGTTTTCCAACTTTCTACTCCATGTAGATCAATCTGCATGTGGGATTGATCAAATGTTCTGCTGTACTCTGTGATTCCCCCATGTAGGTGTCCCAGGGCCCTGGGTCCAGGGGGACAACCTGGTGAACAGACCGATCCTGCTGACCAGCATGGTATTTCCTACTGCTGTAGAATGAGATTGGAGGCCAGAATGCTGATGACATGTTGGGTTTTGTTGACTCTCACTTATGTAAGACACAGGTTGAGGTTCAGGACCCTGATTACCCACACTCCGCTGTTAACTCTTGAACTTCAGGGGGGTGGTGTGTGAATCCACTTTTCAGGTGTCACCTGAGGGTGCTCCAAGGATAATGCTCCCTCCATCTAAAATTTTTGGTTGGTGTGGGTGGCGATAAACATGTTTACCTTGTGAACCCTCTGCTGTGGGCATGCAGAAGAGTGATAGTGCTTCCTCTGCAAGTTTCTTGGCATGTGTCAGGCAATCTTCCAGGATTGGCTGCACCTCTCTCTCTCTCTCTCTCTTTTTCTTTTTTTTTAAATTTTTAATGTTTATTTATATTTGAGAGACAGTGAGAGAGAGTGCAAGAACAGGAGAGGGCAGAGAGAGAGAGGGAAACAGAATCCGAAGCAGGCTCCAGGCTCTGAACTGACAGCACAGAGCCCGACATGGGGCTCGAACTCGTCAACTGCGAGATCATGACCTGAGCTGAAGTCGGTCGCCCAACCCACTGAGGCACCCAGGCGCCCAGACACCTGTCTCTTTTGAGAGCTTTAAAGATATTTCAACCAAATGGGCCTTTTCAGTGAATCTCTTCTTTTTCTTTCCGTCAACATGGTGATATTATCCTCTTCCCAATAAGTCTCGAGCTATGCTGCACTAGGGATGGGTATTCTTTGATAAATGGGACAACTCTTCCTGATCCATTCATGGGCCCCTCGTCTGTCCCCCTCTGTGGAAGCAGTATGTGGAAGGCAAGGCAGTGGGCAAATTTAAGCTCTAGAAGAAGAAAGATCTTTTTCAGTTTCACTCAGTCCTGTTTCTTCAATACCCAGAACAGTGCCTGGTACATAGTAGTAGTTTAATCAATAGTTTGAGATTAAAAAAGTAATGAATTAATGAATCTTTATCGACCTCTCTTAAATTTACACTAATGCCACTGCATTAAATATTTTCTCTCTTGTCCTCTGCTCCATCCATCTCTTTAGGTGTTGTTCTTTGTACCATTTAAATATTAGTTTGTCTCTGGTTCAGTTCTTCATTTCTCCTTAAATGAGTTCACCTACTTGTCTGTCCACATTACTCAGCCATCTATAAGATAACAACTGTGAAATGTGTTTTTCTAACCTAAAACTTCCTTTTAAAATGCAGATCTTATATACTGGACATCTCTACCCAGATATCACATGGTATGGCATATCAATACATCCAAAACTCAGCTCATTATACTGCTACCCATACCTGCTAATTTTCTTATGTTCCCTTCCTCAAACATCTTGTCAACAAAGCCTTTTACCTATAAATAAAGAGGCAACATTGCAGCATATCTCATTAATGGGCTAAAAGTAGGATTCATAAATATACTCTAAAAATTTTAATATGATAAAAAGAAGTCTTCTGAATATTATGAAGGAAGGAGTAGAACTAGCAGGTACAACGTTTTCCTCTTGTACCCTGGCTTTAAATTTGAGCTGAGAACTTGAAAAAGATAACAAAAGGTAAGATTCAAGGTGAATCATCTGATGGAAGGAAGGCCAATAATTCAGGGCTACTTAGTGCATATTTCATTGTGTGATATAATTCACTCTTCTCTCCTTTCATCTGAGAATTATATTTTCACGGTCCAGGAACAATTTCAAATACTCAAGTGAATTTGATTTGATTCAATTAAACAAATAATTATCTTCCAGATACTCTCCTATTGCATGTGAATAATACAGTAATCAAGACAGACATAGCCTTTATACTCATTGAAAAAGCTAGTAGTAGAGATGATTTAACATTATTATTTCTGTGAATTCAAACAATGTATGTAGTCAGGGATCTTCCCTCTCCCTCTCTTATCTGTATGTTCCTTTTTCATGAACTAGTCAATATGGCCTAGGAAGGAGGTGCTCTGACTGCCCTGGTCCAGACCATTTGCTCCTGCCTGGAACCTGGAGATGGCATCAATCCTACACAGATCACATGGACAGAGCATAGGCGATGGGTAATTTCTGAAAGGAAGAGAGAGCATCTGTCATCAGGAGTAGGAATACTGCACTGAAAAAAGGCACAATATATCGGCTATGTTCTAGCACTTCTTCGAGTGCCTAGAAACTTCCTCCCATAAACTCCATTAAAGAAAAATACTCTTTCTTAACTAATGCAACTATCCTATATACAGTTGAAAACTTACTCATCTTGTCCCCAGAGGAAGACAACACATGCCTGCCCAGTTTCACATCCGGGATGATTAGCATTCCTTTCATTGAGTTCCAGATGGAGCTCATCACAGTCCAGTAATCTGTGGAGAAATGATACATTTTATAAATTTTCACACATCCAAAACACAATGGTGCGGGAGAATGGCAATAAAAGGTGCCATTTGGAGTGTGGTACAGGAAAGAGAATCACAGTGTTCTTTCTGGGCAAGTAGAGTAGATTCCTGTCCTGGAAGAGGAGCGAGTTCCGAGGCAGCCAGGTTGGTTGCCTGACCAAGAGTCTGTTCTTAGTAGGTGTCTCTTAATTTACTGTCCACATGTAAAACAACTCTGTGGAATATTTTCCTTCAGGGCTGCATCGCTTTATGTGGGAGACTAAGGACTTTCAATGATAATCAAGCTTGTGACAGATTTAGATTTGTCCTTGGTCTTTCAATATAAATTCTCAACTAATGTGAGGTTGAATTGAAGGAGTAGTAGCCTACTGAGAATTTGCTTTCCATCAGAATGTATAATCCAGGATTGCAGCAATTTTTTGTTTGTTTTATTAACTCTTGTACCACCCAAACCAGTCATATTGCAGCAGTTTGATAAATAGGTGTTAGATGAATGAATTAGTTCTTCCTTTTTCCTGTTCTCCAAACTTTATCATTTCTGCTAACTAAATGGCTTTTGAACTTGCTCATGTCTATTTCCCTTTTTCATTCTATCCCCATTCACTGTCACCTGCTGTCTGAAATCCTGAAATCCTGCGTCAGTCTACTAAATGATCCGTCTCCCACAAGTCTTCTTCCACTCCATGCCATTTTACACACAACAGCTAAGCTGGAGTTTTAAAAGATGGATCAGATCAGGGTACCTGGATGGCTCAGTCAGTTGAGCATCTGGCTTTGGGTCAGGTCATGATCTTGCAGTTCCTGGGTTCTAGCCCCGCATTGGGCTCACTGCTGTCAGCACAGAGCCTGCTTCTGATCCTCTGTTCCTCTCTCTGCCTCTCCCCTGCTCAAGCCTGTTTTTTCTCTCTCTCTCTTTCAAAAAAAAAAAAAAAAAAAAGATAAGGATAAGATTAAGTTGATCCTGTTTTTAAGTGGTTTCCCATTGCTTTTAAGATCAAGATTCAAAATCCTTCTATGGCCTACATTCTGGTTCCTTTTTTCCTCTGTGCCTCTGCTCTCCCATTCCAATGACCTCTCTCTCTCTCTCTCTCTCTCTCTCGTTCCCTAGATTGTAGCCATTCTGAACTTCTTCTCGTGCACTAAATATTCCATGATTCTTCAACTTTGCTATTTGTTCCATCTAAAATATTTCCTCTGACCTACTCCCATCTCTCTTCCCTTCATCTAGCAAATTCCTAGTTGTTCTACGCGTTAAGAAGGTCTTGACAAGCTTTAAGTTAAATCCCTTGGTAGTGAACACGTACACTCATTTTAATAACACACATCCTTCTTATAATGACTTGCTGAATGTCTGCACAGCGGACGCCTGTTGTGTTAGCCTGCACAGTACTGCTTCCGGTACAGAATCCTCCTTTCCTTTTGAGAGTCATCCATTCTACTGACATTTTCATTGCTGGTAGTTATGTGGGGTGTCCTGCATCCTGTTACAGGCAAGGTACATGACTCAAACCTGGTCTTGGAACTCTGCTTTTCCCTTTGCTTCTTAGCTCCATGGCAGAGATAGGTCTCTGCTTCAGGACAGTAGGGCTAATTTGATCCCTTTCTCTCTAAGCTGCTTCCAAAGATGGTTTCATAAAAAGGAGTCAATCATTATTATTGCTTTTCAATCAGAGGCTTTTGGGGAGGAATTTGAGAGATTCTTGTGTCCCACAGAAAGCACTAGTATGCTTGCAATATAAATTCAAATCTTTGAAATTTTAAAACAGCAATACTGCTTAATTTTTAATTGACTCTGCTTTTTGGCTTTTACTTGATAACGTTTTAGAAAATAATTAGGATCCCATCATCTTCCTGCATCCTCTTGTATTTAAATTCTTAGTGTATAAAGTGGTGCTGAACAAATAACAATTACTTAGTACATATTTTTAAATTACAAAAACCAAATGAATGAACAGTTTAGCATATTTTCCGTTTTGTTATAGTTTCGTATATTCAGAGCAAGAAAACTCATGTTAGAAATTATTTTTTCCATTCATACCACATGAAGATATTTTTATTAGGATCCCCCAAAACATATCCACCATCGGGAAAGATTAGGGTATTTTGAGATGTGAGAAGTATCCATTTAACTGTTTTAATCATTATCTTTATTTTTCAGGCTAGAACATATTAATGATAGATTTTGTAGAATGGATATGAGGAGCTAGGTGGTTTTAGAGTCATCATTAATTTCATGGTTTCTCATTTATCACAGTAAGTCTGTTATATCCCATTTTCCATATTCTGTCATAAATGTCAATTCACTTAATCAATTTTGCTTCTACATAAAAATCTTGTTCCATTGCAGATATCTATATCTTTATTTTTCAAATATTGGGTTGCATAGCATCTTTGAAATATATAGTACACAGGTCAAAAGAGGATGGGATGCCTGGAAATCCATTTCTAAAGAACCCTTTGGAATAAACAGGAATATATTCATATAGGAAAAATATAAAATTCTATAACAGCTCTAAAATATAAATGACAGTTAAATATTTGTCAAAATCAAAGATGTTTTTAAATTGATTATGTCACTGATTGGAACATATTTAAAAATGTCATTGATGTTTTCCATATGTTCCATTATTTTAAAAAATTAATACAAATAACATTATCCACTAGTAAACTTGAGATTCTCTCTGATAATGGTACTTATGTTGCTCAAGAAACAAGGGAGCCATATCCTCCCTGACTTTCCTTGGCCTTTTCTTCTTGGTCCAAAAGAAATATAATTTAGAAATACCCTAATCCATACAAGTACTGAAGAAAATTCCTCATTGTCACATTTCAAGAAAATTACAATCACTTCAAACTGTTCTCATCTTTAGAAGGAATAGAAATAGAAAATTATCCCAGTAGAGTGATTTGGTTTAATAAATCATATGCTATTTCAGATATGACAGATATCATCTGTTTATGCTCCTTGCCATCCCTTTTTAATCTCTTCTGGAATTCTGAAACCTACATTTCCAAGACTCACTTGTCAGCAGGATTTTGGTTTAGGCTACACTAATTGAGAGACACTAAGGTGAGATTTGGAGAATATAAAAGAAGTATTATACTTCTGGAGTAGTATCATATAGAGCCAAAAGAAAACTTCAGGTGCAAGGCTTATAGAGGTTTATGATTATGATCTTATGCCTCTGTTTTGTTGTAGAGGTTTTTTGACATTAAGGGTCTAGTGCTTCCTGATTTCATCAGGGTCAACCATGGTTCTCAGTGTCCACCCTCAAGCGTTGCCAGTGGCTCTACAATCACATAATTCCCTGTATTGTATACCTATTTGTTAAATATCTAGAGTCACTTCTGTTTCCTTGGACACCCTCAACCAATGCGCATGTATGTATGTATGTGTGTGTGTGTGTGTGTACATTTTTAAACGCTGTCCATATGTGTATATGCATAGACTCAAGTGATCATATCAGAGAATAAGCCAACAGCTTGGGCAGATGAAGCTAAAGGTATTCATGAACATTAAGCCAGGAACTCCTGGTTGGAAAGGAAGAGCCTTTCCAGGGAGCAGAGAGATACCGACTCAGTCAGTGCCTGTGATGAGATAATATGTGCCATGTACTCCTTTTTCCTTATTTCTTCTCTTTATGAGCTAACATAGCCATTTAATTGAATTAGTTTAATTGCTTAATTGCTTTGGTGTTCAAAAATCTATCTAACAAAAATACATGTGTGTTTATAAATAGTCTATAACTGTTTTGGTTATGTCTTTCAACATCCTGAACTGTGTCTTTGATGTAACCCTGTTGAAGATTTGATTTTTAGTGTGAGGACTTGAACATATCTGTTAGAACTTAGCATGAATACAATGTACAAAAAAAAAAAAACACCAAAGAGATAACACTGGTGAAAAAAATGTATAAAATTATCAATGTGTATTATCATATCAAATAATCTTGGCCCAAAAGAAAATACTCCAAAATAATATTGTCTCTGTAGTGAAAACATAGATTTAAGTTTATTCTTTTTAACATTCTATATTGTCCAAAAGCTAGAAAGTTTTTATTTCCATTTCAAATCAAAATAAGACGGGTCCATGCAATGCCTAATTTATGTCTTATACCATAACATTTCAACAATTTAAGTATATTTAATAAATGTCTTTGATGCAGTTCTAAGACTCCATCATAACAGGTTGGGTTAAAATGGAAAATGTGCCAAAGTCAGGCGTGGAATGAGGCTTGAAATTATTGTGTTCCGCCTGATGCAACAGGGTTGGGTTTGTGTTAAGAAAATTTGAATAGCATAAGAAAGAGTTAAATGAAATATTATACATGGGCAAATATGACATATAACAACTATAGTAAAAACACATTAAGGTTGCCAGTGTGATATTACAATATTAAATGCAAAAATTAAAATAGAGCTAACGAGACAATAGGGTAATGCCTGCTTCTTGGAGTAATTTCAAGTGCCAGTTCATTAACTAGCTTTTTTGATGCTTCTATTGTTGTAATAAAAGTAATTGACTTAATAAGTATGAGTAGTATGAGTCTTTCAGGGAAAATTTAATTTTCATAAACATCCTTAAATTCAGTTTATCATTCCATTGTCAAGAACTAAAATTAGTTACAATTTTACCTACAGATCTACATGGTCAAGGCATGTAAGCTACTTTAAACGTAGAGATTGTAATTTTTAAATAATAAAGGAATTATAAAGCATTAAAATTTATAATTTAGAAAACTTCCCTTTCTTGTCAATATCCTATATCATATTTTACTTTTGTTTGCTTTTGAGTAAACTTTAAGTACCACTAACCTGAAACCAAGCTCCCTGCAGTTTGGAATCAGCTTTTCTGGTAGATTCAAACGATGTCCAGTCCCTAATGAACAGAGGATAGTGTATTAGTTTGCTGGGGCTGCCATAACAAAGTACCCCTCACTTGGTGGTTTAAGCTACAGAAATTTATTTGCTCACAGCTCAGGAGACTAGAAGTCCAAAATCAAGGTGTTAGCAGATCTATTTTCTTTTGTGGCTTCTCTCCTTGGTTTGCAGATCCACCTTCTGGCTGCTGTGTCCTATCAGGTCTTTCCTCTTTATATGTCCTCATATCCCCTTCCTATAAGAACACCAGTCAGACTGGATTAGGGCCCCCCCAATGGCTTCACTTTAAGTTAATTACCTCTCGAAATGACCTGTCTCCAAATACAGTAGCATCCTAAGGTACTGGGGGTTGGGGCTAACATAGATTGTGGGGTGATACAACTCTGTCCATAACAAATAGGGAGCACTGCATGATCAGATTTGCCTGTCTCAATTTATTTCTATTTCCTCGATTTTTACTGGAGCTTCAGCAAAAACTTGAGACAAAAAGAAAAGGATCCTCTGCCTACATATTTGAATATGTACTAAAATAGTGAACCTTGAATATAAACAGATCTCATTATGTATACTTTAAACAAGTGTGGTACTTACATCATCATCAATATTTTATTGGTAGAAATCAACAATGAAGCTTGGTTCACTTACATCAGACTCCCAGTCCGTCTTCTTGTCCCTAATTATTAACAAAACATTATACTGTCTTTAAACGCTAAAGTATTAGTTTCTAGAGCTTCATATCTTGGGGGTTTCTGTGGTTCTCAGATTTCTACCTTTGTTTGTTTTTTGTTTTGCCGCTGTAGGTTAAGGGATTTCTATTTTAATTAGCAATACATGCTGCTGTAGCTCATGTTGATCCTTTTAATGCTGTTTTTGCACCTGCGTAATTATCGTAATAACAAAGCTGTTCAGCACAGAATTATCCCCCCTTTCCTGTCAAAAGATAAGGCTTACATTGATCTATATTTTGGGGATAGTCCTATGCTTTTGCTGGGAGACACTAGCTTTTAAGTGAGCTAATTAGTAAGCTGTCCTTACCAGCTTAAAAAAAAATAAAAAGAAAACTCTCTGTTGTTTTTAACATTTATTTATTCACAGTATTTCAATTGCTATTATGTGGCAAGTCAAAATGTAAGTTCTACTAGCTGGCAGAAAATTGCTCCCTCCTGTCCTTTTATAAAATGTATAACATGTATGATATTGTGTATTATTATATACTATAATAAGTTTTTAATATTTTTGTTACTTCCTCAGTAGACATGGCCCACAGGACTCCAGGGATAACAACATGGATACTAAAACCTAGCCAGCTCAGAACAATTAAGAAATTAAGAACAATTTACTGGCTTCATGGAATCACCAACTACATGGTAGACACAAACTACATAGTATTGCATTTAAAGTGTCTTTTTTCAAGTTTTTGTTAAATTCCAGTTAGTTAACATACAGTGCAATATTAGTTTCAGGTGTAGAATTCAGCGGTTCATCACTCACCTACAAGTGCATTTAGGGTGCTTTCTGACAGAAATCCACAGTCTCCACTGGGAGGTTTAGTGGAGTAATTCTGATTTCTCTGGTCTGCATAAGAAAAGGTTTCCACTGATCTTTGGCCCACTCCTCTTCCCTCTCCAATTTGAGGTGGAGTGAGTTACTTCATAAATACCAGCCACTGGTTGGCATTTCTCAAGTGGATGGAGAAAATTTCAGCATTATATGAAAGAGATCTATATTTATGTCCTCTCGTGTTTATGCTGAATCAGTGTCAGTTGGCGACCTGGGTAGATGTGACTTCTCTGAAAATTCCCACACTTCCTCTGATGAGCTGTTCAAGATCTAGATGGGCGGAGTAGCCAATGGAGCTCTCACACGAAGGTATGGTCTGGAACAGCACTGTCAGGAATAAAGCTGACATTTTTTTCTCTTTCAATGGATGCCTTTGGCTTCTTTATTTGGTTCAGAACTTCAAAGAGGTGTTGCATGTTGAATCTCTCAAAGCTCAACTCTTTTAAAACTTTATTCCCCTTGGAAACATTTTACCAATATTGTTCCATCAACACAACAGCTCAAACTGTATTCGTAACGAGTGCAAGTCTAGTGAGTGCCATGGAGTGGTTATCTGAAGAATGAGGGAAGCAGCAGTAATTAGTCATATACGACATATGTGTCCTGTTCAGAACTATTCTTCCTGGGAGGTTCCAACCAGTCAGCTTAAAAACTTGTTTGTTCTTGGTTTCTGGTGATCTACAGATGGCAGAGATGACCGGAGAAGTTTGTGATGGAGATGGGCGTTCTCAAAATCCTAACAGAAAGGCATGACTTAGGCTAACATATCTTGCATTAAGTGATTAGAAAAAAGAAGTGTATAAATCCTGTGGATAATATAAAGACAAAAGGTAAAAGTAAACATCCTGTGGGAAGAGTTTATGAAATTATCAACAATCCCTAGATAAGGAAGAGCACAATATTGGTGAACCTGGAATGTTATTTAATGTGGAGATTCCAGGGGCCAAGGCAGGATGAGTGTTAATCTTTTAAACTGGATGAATATAATCACCTTAACTGTACTTGAGCACACACTATTTAAGCCTACTTTGATAGTCTCAATTTCTTACACGTAATCATAAATTTAATTTTTTAAAGCGTGCATTTGTTTTGAGAGAGAGCGCATGTGCATGAGTGAGGGAGAGGCAGAGAGCGAAGAAGAGAGAGAGAATCCTTGGCAGGCTCCCCTCTGCCACTGCAGAACCCAGTGCAGGGCTCAGTCTTGGGAACCATGTGATCATGACCTGAGCCGAAACCAAGAGTCAGATGCTTAACCAGCTAAGCCACCCAGGAGCCCCAATCATAAATTTAATTCTATCTTGAAATTTCTCTACTGAGTATGAGCCTGCTACACAGAAAGTGCTCAATAAATGCGAAACAAAGGGAAGGAAGGGGAAGGAAAGAGAGAGGAAAGGAGGGAAGTGGAATAGTAGCTTTTTAAATACCCCTTTCCTTTACATCTGAGTTGTGTACCACAAAAACCAGTTGAAAAGATATATACACACAAATGAGAATTTGAAACGTCTTCAAATGCATACAATCATACTTATTTTTCCCTTACACATATTCCACATACCTCAATAATCACTAAAGACTGTATTTTTGAGATGTGGTAGTTATTACAGCTGAAGAACATGTGAAAAATATTTTAATATTAATTTGCAATATGTTTTCTTTTTCACAGTTTAACACGCCATAGCACCTTAAAGTGGGTGTATCTTTTTAAACAGTTAAGAAAACTGAGTGAGTTTTCATTTTGGCTGTCAATATAATACATATTTCAGCAACACATTAGGAGATTCTTTCTCTGTGAATTATCCCCAGAGATTAAAAATAAAAATACGGTGGCGTAGAAAAGCTGCCAAAGCACATTCTATGACTGTTCCTGGCTCCCACTCTATCTTTTTTCTATCCAAATGAAGCATCTTTCTGCCAGAAAGTTACAGGTGTGGAAGCAGATCTTTCAGTCTCTGAACTCTTGGGTTTGCATCTGAAGGATGTATCCTATTTTAGAATATGTATTGATGGTTTATATATATTTAAATAAAACGAAGTGGGATGTTCTTATGAAAATGAATAAGAAAGGGAGCAGATGCCACCCTTTTTGCATTATAGAAAATGTCAGTGGGATGTAGCTGGAATATAGCTACTCAGCTATGCTCAAATATTTGTGATGCGATATTGGGTGCAGTGATCCAGATACACATGTTGAGTGATGAAAATAGATCTTAAATACAATCTGCAAAACCTGTGCAATATTATACTAGTTCATAGTGATGTTTGGAAAAAATCAATGTTTGTAAGTGACTTGTGTTTTATGTTTTGCCAAGGATAATTAATGTGATGTTATGGTATTTTTGATGAATAGTCTAAAAACATTTTATTCCAGTGAAAAGAAGGGATGATTATAACATACCCTGGCAGAGGGAATGTGAAAATATTCATATCAGAATCTCAAGATCATTTTAGGCAGAGTTGGAAATGTGTTCTTATTGCTGGAAAAATATAGCAATTAAATTGTTCAATAGCAAATATCAGATTCATTAAGCATCATTATTTTTGATTTGATAGTCCTTTTCAAAGAATTACGTTATAAACAATATGTCCGTTCATATATTAAATTCAGCATCACAGTGAGTGACTGCTATGGGCCAGCTGTTACAGAAAGCAACATGTGGGATCCCAAATGGTCCATGGTATTGAATGATGTCTTTTCTTAATCTTTAGTTTAAAGATATTTTGCTGGTTCAAAAATAAAGAGAAATAGGGTTTTTATCTCTCTATTGTATATTCACATGAGGTCATGGCCTTTATTTTGAAATTCAAGTCCCACCCCTTTTGGTTCGCAACTTATATTTTCATTTTGACCCTCCACTCATTCTCATTGAGCCCACAGTTCTTTGCATCTTTGTGATCTTTACATTTTCAATAGTGTGGAGACTAGGTCAGATATACATCTATTTCTAACTGTACAAAAAAATAAAATGGTAGTGCATGGAAATATTACAATAGAGGAACTATAAGAACAGATAAGAAGGAGCAATTACTCTTAACTGAGGGGAGCAGAAAGTACACTTAGTAGAAGTAATATTAGAATTGAGCTTGAAGGAAAATTTTATTTTGACCATCAAACATGTTGGCAAATTTATATCTCTAACAGAGGAAAGGGGATGAGTAAAGATGGAAAAGTGAAAATCATATTCTATGTTGAAGTAAATTTCTGGGATTCTTTTTGGGGGGGTAGGGTGGGAGACTAAGTTGAATGTGCCAGATCGAGATAGTAGAAGGGGTGTGCTAGATGCCAAGATAAATAGGCTGTCCTAGCAAAAACTAGTAGGCAGAAAAAGAAATTATAACCATCTTTTATTTTATTTAAAATTTTTTTTTCAACGTTTATTTATTTTTGAGACAGAGAGAGACAGAGCATGAACAGGGGAGGGGCAGAGAAAGAGGGAGACAGAATCTGAAACAGGCTCCAGGCTCTGAGCGGTCAGCACAGAGCCCGAAGCGGGGCTCGAACTCGCAGGGCTCAAACTCACGGGCCGTGAGATCATGACCTGAGCCGAAGTCCCGAAGTCGGACGCTTAACCCACCAAGCCACCCAGGCGCCCCTAACTGTCTTTTATTTTAGAAGGAAATGGCTCAGTAAACTAAAGCCATATTTTTTAAAACATCAAAAGTACATATAATCATGTTTGAACACATATTTCTAGCAACAGTCCATCTAAAAGCCAACTAAATATGTAATATGTTTTTTTTAGAGTTATATTTTAACAATAGTCAGTTGTCCAGATAACCTGTTAATGTTTCTTATTAGAGTAGAATGCAAAAAGAAAACAAAAACAAAAACAAAAAACAGGTAGTCCCAAGGAAAAGATACAATGGTATGTGTTTGTTTGTTTTCAAATTTTATGTTTATTTGTTTATTTTTAGCAGAGAGTGTATACAATTAGTTAACTTAAGTATCCTCAATTATATTATCTATAAAATATTGGTTCAGGCTTAATGACTCTGGTTTTTGATATACATATTTAAATAAAGATACTTTTATGTACAAAGTACCTTTTTGTTTGTTTTTGCCACAGTGAAAATTAACACTGAAGTAAGCTCCAGTAAAAATTTATTACTGAACCTTAAGCATGATATATACCATTGATATTTTCAGCTTAATTAAAGTGAAGACCTATTAGCATATTTTCATCATTGTAGGGCCTTCTATTTCAAAGACATGGACATAAACAATTTGTTTTATTCTCTTTGAATAAAATGTCTCAACTAAAAAGTACTTACAGTTTAAAAGGCCCAATGTAACCTGTTATGCATTTGCATTGGTATTTTATTAAAATATTTCTTACTTTCAAATATCCGTATGAGTAGTTTATTGATATATCATCATTCTTATTCCTGAATACGAGCCATGTTTCCCTTCCTTACCCAAAGAAGCTCTTTTGTTTTTAATTGGAATAATTGACTTTTTAATTTAACATTTATTTATTTATTTATTTAGTGAGAGGAGAGAGTGTGTGAGCCAGTTTGAGAGAAAGGGTGAGGGGCAGAAACAGAGAGGAGAGAGAATCCCAAACAGGCTCTGCACTGTCAGCACGGAGCCCAGTGTGGCCCTATCCCATGAACCATGAACTGTGAGATCATGACCTGAGCCCAAATAAAGAGTCCAACTCTCAAGTGACTGAGCCACCCAGGCGCCCCACCCCCACCTCCAAGAAGGTGGGAGTTTTTTTGTTGTTTTTTGTTTTTTTGGGTTTTTTTTTTTTTTTTTTTTTTGGATTTGGGGCACTCTGACTTACAGAAATTTTTTGCCTGGAGTGATTTGTGGTGCTGAAACGGAGAATTTATTGGGTCCTAGGGAAGATCTCCTAAACAGGTTTCTGTTTGGGGAGTGGATCAATCAGAGTCCCAAATAGAAACAGACGGTAAACAATTGAGGATAATTCCAGAAGGACTTATCGCCAGGGACTGACCATAAAGGTACGGGTTTGCGTGCAGGGACACCTCAAAGGACAGCGCAGAAACACAGGGCTGAGTACTTTCAGCATCTGCCATGTTCTTACCCTGTTTATTTCAAACTAACTGCAAGAACTCTACCTTCCACATCATCTGCATTGATTCTACCTTCAATAAATGGTTATGTGAATTGAACCATATTAATAACACACATAAATCAAAACAGTTTGATTAAAGCCTAACTCACTTGAGGCTTAGTTTAACATATGTAAGATTTTTTTTTTCTATTAGTTGAAAAGACACAAAAAGTATTATTGCTTTTTCTTGGCTAAAACACAGACAAAATGTTGCCTTAGAGAATGTTTAAAATGTGTTTGCACATTTTAATATTCAAATAACAATTATAACATGGAATTTACCACTGAATCATCAGATATATACATCATGAATATATAAGACAAAGTTGGAGGGGGGGACAATGAAATCTCAGATATAGGGGGCCCTGGGTGACTCCGTCTGTTAAGCATCTGACTTCAGCTCAGGTCAGGATCTCACAGTTCATGAGTTTGAGCCCCACATTAGGCTCTGTGCTGACAGCTCAGAGCCTGGAGCCTGCTTCAGATTCTGTGTCTTCCTCTCTCTCTGCCTCCCCCCCCCCCCATCCTTCTCATGCTCTGTCTCTCTGTTTCTCTCTCTCAAGAATAAATAAAAATTTAAAAAAAAATTAAGAGAAAAAAAAAACTTAAAAAAATCTCAGATATAATACTCCAGGATTACTCTTCCTGGTTAGAAACACTTAAAAGTACAACTCACCAGGTTCTGGCCCTCAAACACTGTAGAGAATTTGGCTATTTGTCTAGTGTCAAGAGAAAATTTACCCATGATTAAATTTTATATTATCTATCTTGATGAAGTAATTCTTTTTGTGTTCAAATGAAACGCCTTCCAAATTTACTGCAGCTCTCATCAGACATTTATTGTTTGTTCTGTTGTCCTTTTAGAAGAGTAGATATGCCCCAGACATTTGGTGTTCAAAGTCATCCAATGTCTTTCCAACTATTTAATCTGCTTTTATGATTCATTAGCTTCTACTGAAGTTGCTTCGCTTCTGTCTTTATTGAAAGATGTAACTGGAAATGCTGTTGATATAATTCTCAATGTTTATTTGTATCAACTAATGTTTTGTAACATTCAGTTAATTGATATCGGGTAAATATACGCCTTGATTGCATATTTATATTCATTTTCTCATATGAAATAAAATTATTTTTGTTCTTAAATATGCTTTTGTGAAGTTGATAATTTGATAGACATTCATGCTAACTAAAAGCTCAATGCAATGGGAATTTGATATGGAATTTGGTAAATTCTTTTCGTTTGAAGACATATGGCATAATGGCATTCCGTGATCTCTTATAAACGCCTGTGTAAATTGTCTGGAATAGTTCATATATTCTAGGTATTTGGAAGGGAACTGAAAAGTGAGGTAGGTCATCTCTGGTGAAAAGAGTTTCCATATATAACCAAATATCCACACTTTATCAACTGAAGAGTCATAGGGTCCCTAATGACTTTGAAACTTTGTTTAAATTATGTTAAAGGAGTTAAAGGAGCTCTTTGGCAGTGGGATCAAAGTGGGGTATGCAGAAAGCAAAATGTAAAAATTGAAGAGCATATCATTTTGTTGTGGCTTTCAATTTCCTTTTTCCAATTAAAATCCCTTTTTTATGAAACATCTTCACATTTATATGCCTCCTTTCCTTCAGAATCATGTTGCTGAGTATCCTTGTTTCTTTCTTTCTTTTCTTCTTCTTTTTTTTAGTGTGTCTTAATTTTTGAATCCTTTTCTTAGGAAATGATCTCATATCAGCCATTTATTATTTTTTTCATATGAAAGACTTTCTCCCAATTAAAGGAATTACAGGGAGGGGGAAACACTGTTGGAGAAGCACTAAGATCTTCTCACAGCTTTTAAAATCACAATGTGTGGACAGGTGCTTGCTGCACTAATGAGGAGAAAGTGGCCTTGCTCTTGATGTGTGAAAAGCTCTAAGGACAGGATCAGCATACGTGCGGCAATTATCTCTATTTCCCCAGATGTGTGGATAGAGTAGTGGAGGCTTTTGAAACAGGCAATTTCAATGCCAGATACTGAGGAATTACTTCTGACCACAGTTAGTGCAATGAAAACGTAACACTTTAAAAAGAGTGTTGACACATTTATTACTTATATCAGAAATGATTGATCCTTTGGGATGTTGAAGAAGGGTACTTGGGAAGGAGAGCAAGTGTGAAATATTAAAGTACTTGGAACCTACAACAGGTAAAGGCAGAAATCAATATTTATTTCACTGAAGCAGGTGGTTAACAGAGGGTGGTCAGACAAGAAGTGCGAGCCAAAGAACCAAAAAGTGTCCAAAGAGTAACTGATTGACATGGGGATCCAAGGGCTCCAGAAACAAGAAATGGGGTCCAAAGACAATCGAGGTGAGGGAATGATGGAAAGAGGGATAAAAACTGAGACTGCATATACTCATGAGACTCAGAAAATGATCTGCTATTTCAGCTGATTTTTACCCAATTCCATCTTCACAGGAGTATTAGACACCTCCCTGTCATCTCCAGTGTTTTACTTTCTCTATGAGCAAGAATGCTTAAGAAAATTATGGTGTGTATGAATATCATTCCAAGAGTAGCATTTTGCAGAAATGAAAAGGTTAAAAGGCAGCAAGGTCTCAAACTCATTTGAGGGTGTTTCAGTGGGTGGGTTGAAGCGGTGAATAATTTTTAGATTCCTCTAAGAAGGGAGATCATCTAGATTATATGATTCTGTCACTAAAATATTCTTTGGTGGATTATAGTTAGGGCTGTGCCTTTTATAATTACATTACTAGTTGCAGGGGCATGCGGTATGACCTTCTCAACACCTAAGTAAGAGAATCGGGTACATTTTATTTTCCATTAATAATGAGAAGAGTATAGGATAGCAATGCAAAGTATACGAGATCAATACTTTTCATGCATAAAGCCCTCAGTAGATATTTAATGAATTCATTTGAATTGTATTAGAGATAGATTAAACACCCATACACACACACACACACACACACACACACTCCCAAGAAGAGAATTTTCTATTGATGAGTCTGATCCTTTATCACTAAATGTAATGCATACTATTTAGGCTTAGATGAAAAAATCTAGAGAATACACAGGAAATTGTTCTTCCACTCTTCTTTCCCATTCCTATTTTCTATTTAATAGATGGAAAAACTGAAGCCAAGAAAGTTAAATAATTCTCTAAATGTCTTAACAGTTTTTAAGAGTCATAGGCTAAATCTCTCTCTTCCAAGCTCTTTTAACTATTTATTTATTTATTTATTTATTTATTTATTTATTTTTTAAAATTTAACAGAGAGACAGAGCATGAGCATGGGAGAAGCAGAGAGAGGAGGAGACACAGAATCCAAAGCAGGCTCTGAACTGTCAGCACAGAGCCAGACGCGGGGCTAGAACTCACAAACCGTGAGATCATGACCTGAGCTGAAGTCTAATGCTTAACCTACTAAGCCATGCAGGTGCCCCCACTCTTTATTTTTATTTTTTTTTAATTTTTTTTTTAACTTTTATTTTTGAGACAGAGAGAGACAGAGCATGAATGGGGGAGGGTCAGAGAGAGAGGGAGACACAGAATCTGAAACAGACTCCAGGCTCTGAGCGGTCAGTACAGAGCCTGATGCAGGGCTTGAACTCACGGACCGCGACATCATGACCTGAGCCGAAGTCGGACGCTCAACCGACTGAGCCACCCAGGCGCCCCCTCACTCTTTATTTTTACCACACTGCCTCAGTCAGTATATTAGCAGAAAAAAGTTAAATCTGCTCATTATTACCATATTTTTAAATGGTTTGCAAGTTGATGATATAATAACGTTTTTTCCCTTTTAAACACATAATCATTTGTAATCTACTTGTTGCCATTTGAAACACGGTCTTTAATATGAATTAATAGCATTAATTATTTATTCAATGGGTATAGTCAAGATTAGGAACATCCGTACCATTTTTAAATCTGTTTGGAAGTATTTGATAGTAGGTATGCCTTAGGTTTGTGGCCTTGTAATTCACAGTATCTCAGACATAAAGGTATTAAATATCATGAGTTAGCTTTTGTGGAGGGTTTAGGGACAGTGATATGGAAGAAAGTAGTCATGAGAAGTAAGTGTTTCATAGGAAATGTCCTAATACTATACAAAGTCTACCTTCATTTCCGGAGTACATTTCAATTAAGAAGTGACTATTTCTGCCAAAGGGGCTATGAACATTTTCCCATAGCCACAGCTCACAGAAGAGGGTTCTTACGCAGAGAGAATGTGTCCTCCATAGACATATAAAGCAGAAAGTTGATACGGTGACAAAGACAGGGCTGGCTTGCTTACTCACTCAATCACTCACTCACCCACTCACTTACCTTATTCATTCATTTATTAATTCATCCACTCATTATTTTTCATACTTCAGTTGTCCTTAGGTCAGTAAGTAAAGATCAGGAACAATCTGTGGTCAATAATGAGGGCTGTGGGAAGAGTAAATGTCCTGGAGTTGGGTGGGATCAAAACATAATAGGATGAAAACAGTAGTGGAGAGAGTGGGACAGTTCTGATAGCATAGCTCTTAGATGAATCCGGTTCTAAAATTCCCAGGGAGTTAAGATGTTAAGATTTTGGTTAGTTAATTATTGTTAATATATTATGCTAGTTTAGAGTATGTTTAATAATAAAACCTGCTGGGGAATTTCAGGCAATCACACTTTTTTATCTTATTCATAAGGATTAATAGTTAACATTAGTTTCTTAGGAAAAGGTAACTGGAGGCAAATCAAGATCCTTTTTTATTTGTGGAATTTATCTCTATGGTATATATCTCTATGAAGTTCATGAGGGTACACCCTTGTATTTGTTAAAGATTGACTGCTCAATGCCTTGTATAGGACTGGACAGATGAGATACTTCTGACATAATGAATTAATAAATGATGAATGAATTTACCTGGACCAAAGTTAATCTTTCTTAATTATCAGGTTAAGGAAATGTTTAACGTATTGTTAAACATAGAGAGCTTATTTGGTAAACTCCATTACTTTTGCTATATCTAGTTAAAAGAATACAGGATGTCCAATTAAATCTGCATTTCAGATAAAAATATTTTTTAGTATAAGTATATTCTAAATATTGTATGGGACATATTATACTTTTAAAATGTGGTTTGTCTAAACTTCAAATTTCACTGGACATCTTTTACTTTATCTGATAATCATAATCCTACCTGTTTATTAGATTAGGAATTTTTTATACTATTAAAATCAGTAAGTAAAATCTTTTGTGGTATGCTACCTTCAAAAAGACATATTTATACCTGAGTTTATTATATGTCTTAGTATATCACTCAGACATTGAGATACTTTCATACATACTTCTAGACTGTGGAGGGATTTTTGTATTATTGTGAATACTTGCTCTTCTCATCCATTCCTTTTTTCTGATGCTTAATATGCTATTAATTCTCATATCATTTTAAAAAATATTTTATTATTTTTGTATTAAATATTTATTTTTGAAAGAGAGAGTGAGAGAGCAGAGGAGGGGCAGAGAGAGATGGGGACAGAGGATCTGAAGCAGGCTCTGTGCTGATAGCAGGGAGCCCGATGCAGAGCTCGAACTCATTAGATCATGACCTGAGCTGAAGTCAGATGCTTAGCCAACTGTGTTACCCAGGCACCCCTTCCCGTATCATTTTATAAATGAATTGTTCTTTTTGTAACAAGAAAGGATACCAGGGATCATCAGGTTCAATATGCGTATTTCCCAAATGAGTACACTCAATCACAAAGAAGTTCTTTATAGTAGTTACAGGTCTAGTTAGTGAAAGAGGCATTTTTACTCTATTTCAATGGACTATTCATCTCACTCCAAATGGTGGTTGACTGAATAAACAAATATAATTAGGCTGAAATTAAAAAAAAAAAAAAAGTTTATTTAGTGGGGAAGCTAGGTGGCTCAGCAGTTGCGCATCTAACTGTTGTTTTGGCCCAGGTCATGATCTTGAGGTTTTGTGAGTTCAAGCCCTCTGTTGGGCTTTGCCTTGACAGTGTGGACTTCCTTGGGATTTTGTCTGAATTTTGTCTGTCTGTCTGTGTGTCTCTGTCTCTGCCCCACCCCACTCGTGCTGTCTCTGTCTTTCTCAAAATAAATAAATAAACTTAAAAAAAATTAAAGGTTTAATTAGTCCAATAAGATTCTTATCAAATATAAGGAGAAAAAAAACACAACAATTTATTTGGCTTAACCTATTTTCCAGACTGTGTATTTCCTCATTTAATTCTCTCTAAAATACTGTGAATTAATAGTAACCCTACTTTATAAGTTTCTCAAGAAGATGAAAAAGTATCATTTGGGAGTTTTGAGAAATTATCCCTAAAATATAGCATTCAAGTCCAGGTTTGTCTCTACCCCAAAAGTGCCCTTTCCTCTTCTCAGAAGTTGGAATTCTAACACTTTATCAGCTAAGAAAGTGTCAGGTTGTCTGGAGGTATACACTGAACTGAAATTATAGGTATTTGTCTCAATAGTTTCAGATGAAGAAAATATATAGAATTTGGCAGGGAAGATACCAGGAGACATAGTTGCATCAAGTAGACCTCATCTACTTTGAACAAAACAGCAAAGCCTTTCCTGACTGTTTATACACTGCCACTACCACTATTAGTTTTGGAAGCAGCTTCCCAAGCAATTTAATTTTCTTTTCATGGGTCCAAGGATTGTTCTACATACTACTTTTTTAAGTCGCCATTTGATGCCAAAGAGTCACCACCATTTATTGTCAAGTCTTTCCTTTGAAGTTCTTTGGCTATGTAAAGAGCAAATAAGATCATGTCACTTCCTGCTTAAAATCTCTGGGGATGTTTCAAGTGTTAGTGAGCAAGTCACTTCTTGAGAGTCTACTCTAACCATTCCCTGCAGCCCAGACGTGAAACCTTTATACTTACTCTCATCCTTATGGTATCTATGGCAATCGCAGCATTTATTAAACTTGTCTGCCTCCCACACTAAGTTTTTTGAGGTAAGAAACTTTGATATGTTCATCATTATGTTTTTAATATCTTGTGTAATCCTAGTGCTTAGTAAGTGCTCAAATTGGTCTGTTGAATGAGTATTAAGAGTGTTCAAGTTAACTAAGTTTTATACATAGACATGCCTTTTTAATTTTTTTATTATTTTTTTAAATTTTATGTAGAAATAAAGCATGAGCACAGGAGAGGGGCAGAGGATGAGAGAGAGAGAGAGAGAGAGAGAATCTTAAGCAGGCTCCACACTCAGCTCAAACCCATGACCTGAGATGAGATGAAATCAAGAGTTAGATGATCAATTTACTGAGCCACCCAGCTGCCTCGACACTATTTTTTAAAACTTCTTTTATGTGTTTCAACTAAAAGGGTATAGTACTGTTTAGACTCTGTTTTTAATTCCAGAGTTAACCTTAATATACTATACTATACTATAATAATAATTATATTATATATAAATATACATATATATATTTTTTGCTAAAGTGGTTTCATCCTTGACATGCATTCTCTCATTTTCTTCTAATAGTTGTTATAACTGCCAGAGTAGAAAAGAGCTATCAATAAAGCATCATAGGTATTAGAACTTCAAATAAAAGTTATTTTACATTTTCTAGAAATCTCTAGAATAGCTATTTTTAATATCCAGAAAACTCATCTTGGGTCATTTCATTACATATGCACATGAATCATCAATTTGTGATTTACTTTAGATGCTTTTACTATTCAGAAATAATCTTAGAATGAGAAACTTTTCAATGATAAAATGATGCAAAGCATATTGCACATATAAAGTGGAAAACTTGAAAAAAAAATGTTGGTTATTCTCCTCTTTATGTTATTTCCCTATACAGAAACACCTGATGAATTCAAAGTTACCATCTTCTTCATGGGCAAGATGTAGGCAACTAAGATTCAACACAGATATTGCATTAATGGCATTTATCTTTGTTTATGGTTTAGTTTTTCACATACTGTGATATTTAAAAGAATGATACTAACGGTAATAAGCTAAATTTTATATATATATATATATATATATACACACACACATGTATATATATACGTATATATGTGTATATATGTGTGTGTGTATATATATATATATATATATTATGAATTGCAATAGCACATTACAGATTAGTGCATCTCAAAACATAATGTAGCTATTTATAATCAGAGCCTAATATTGAATGTGATGGGCCATAAAATACAAATACAAATCTTAGTGGATAAGTGTGCAATCTCCTCAGTACTAAATTTCCACTCTGAAAAATTAGTGGCTGTTCAGAAATCTGGTTCTCTTCCAGGAGTGGGAGTTTTCAATTATTAGAGGATAGATCAAATCCTGTGATAATTTAGCATCAGCACATTTCTGATTGAAGGGTCTCTCCCATAAAGCATCTGACAAGGTCAAGAGGTTTCATTCTGTGCTGTTTACTCACAATTGATTTCTTTCCTCACTTTGCATTTTCAAGCAATTAATATTTTTTCCTGTACTAAACGTATTCTACTTCTTGTTTTTCCCCCTATTAAATTCTCTATTTCATGAGTGAAGAAGTGAGAAAAATTAAAAAAATGAAATATAAGATACATAAATTGAAGTGGAAAACAAAACAAAACATGTATCCTGTTTATTAAGGAAAACACTGTTCCATAGGTCTGAATTAGCCAGGCAACGTTTTTAAAAATTACTTATTCAATTTCTTCAGTTCACATTAATTCAGGTATACATTCTCATTTTTTAATTACCTAAAGACTTTTTGAGTTATAACTTTGAAGCAACCTTGAATTATCTTGTCTTTGTGCACTATAATTTTAACAATCCTTTAAAGATCACGTACCCTTCAGTTCAGCAAACATTAACATCTGGAGGTGAAAGATCTAGCAGATGAAACACCTCTGAGAAAAATTACAAGGACATATAATTATTTAAGTAATCAATAGGAGATTAGTGATTTTCACTCTGTCTGTCTTGTGGATAGACAGAGAGATGTGGAGAAAGCAAGAGGGAAAGTAAGAGAAATAGAAAAAGAAAGAGTGAGAGATATATTCCTAGGGATCAAAGCTTATAGAAGTTTTGATGGGAAAGGAAGTACATGTAATCTCTTCATTCATATTTCAATCTGAAAAACTGGTTTTCATGTAGTGTGATGAGAAATTGGAAGATCTCAAATCTTTTGTAAATGACAAAAAAACAAGTAGGTTATTTTGTCCCTATATTTCCTCCTAAGAAGAGAGAATGTTAGAAATAAAGCAAACATATGAAAGTCTCTGCTCATTCTGACATTTTTCTGTGAAAATCTTTGTGATAGACTGGTGACAGGCAGATTTATAAATGTTTTATGTGGTAAAATTGATTTCCAGAAATTAAAAAAAAAACTTAAACACATATTTTCTTCTCAAATTAATATGTTCTTCCAATCATTCAGTGCTGTTATTCAATATGTTCAATGTTGACATCAGACTTTTATTAAACATGGAAAACATTTTTATTAAAATAATTATACTTAGTCGAGATGGTGACCCACCAGAACAGACAACTATTTCATTTTGGCGTAGTTAAAAAACTTATAGCAGATTATTTCTGATACTTTAACATAACATAGCTGGCTCATTTTTATCTTCTCTAGCATTTGAGTGTGGTTGGTCCTGATCCCAGTTATAAGAAGAAATTAACATATTGAGGAAAACTTTTTGAGCACCTGTTTTTGTGTTTCTTCATATTTGCCTTTTATCTTAGGTATCAATGTGTCTCTCACTGGGCCTTGATTTTACACTCTCTACCACTTTCTTGAATCTCCTGAAAAGTTATTTATCATCTACTATGGTAGATTATTGAGAGACATAATAATTCCTTCTGTTTTTACAGGAATCAGGGTAAAAAAAAAAAAAAAACAACAAAAACAAAACTTCTCCTTCTCCGTGGAATCTATAGACATCACTAAAATCCTCTGCTCTCATTTTCCCAAATTCACCCAGACCAAACACCCCTTTTTCATTCTGAGAGTGACAATTCTTTTCACTGACTTAAATGGTTAATCTTGCTTATAAAACTTCTATTGTTTACCATGGAAGTTGGGTTGAAAAATGTTGATTGGGATATAATCCACCTTGGGATAAAAAGTAAGCCATCTAAAGAAAACCACACCCACCCATCCTCCCCTACCCCCCACCCCCCACCCCCCAACACTGCAGCATTATTCTTCAACCTAACTACCACCTAAAGGGCTTATGTGCCTTGGACATCCACTATCCTATAAAGTCAGTAGGATCACCATGTTCGAAGGAACCCTTCTAGGGCCGAGTCAGGTGAAAACAAAGTCCAGGGATTCTGGATGCTTTTCTGGCTTCTGCAACTTTAACCACTTCTGTACAGTTTTTTGCTGAAAATAGCCTCCCACTTCCTTTTGTGAGGATCCATCCAGTAAAAGTGAGAATGCAATGCATTTCTAAAGATGAGAGTGGGTGTTGCAGCAAAGAGGTAAGTGACTGCACAGAAGGTAGAAAATACTTAGGCAAGAAAATGATTGGATCAATGCCTAGGACTGTGAGGGCCCTGCTGGAGGTTAATATGAATGAAATGTTATGCTTCATTGACTAAGTTTACCTAATTCTTTTACACATCAATATTGCTTTTTATGATGCAGTTGCTTAACTTTGTTGCAATTTGCTATCTAATCTATAATGCTATTATTACCTTCAACAGTGATTGGGGAAACAGCAGGAGCATGCTCTGCTTAAACCTTAATTATGAGACCACCTCTGCTTATATGTACTGTGAGAATATATGGTCTCTGCCACCCGGTATCGCTTTCAGCATCTTACTTCAAAGCAAAAGCCAAAGACACTACATCAGTTTAAAAGCAAATCTGCTGTGTGGGTTTTCGTAATGAACTGGGAAATCACAGAGGTTGGTTTATCCCTTCTTCCCTTAGCATCAAGAGAAGCCCTTAGTTAACCACTAATATATTGCACAATGCCATAGAAAGTAGAAGCTTCATAAGTGAAAAATTTTCTGGTTTGTTTATTTTAGGCTATAGCTAAAACCTTGATTTTGTATTCTGTCGGTTTCTATAGTTAAAAGCTGCATTAATGTGGCTGAAATACTTTCAACTAAGTAGAGATAAAACAAATCAGCAGGTATTTAAACTGAGGGCTATGAGGTGGAAAAATCACCACTTCCCCTTCAGGTAGAAGCCTGAAGATATATCTTTGTTAATGAGGTTTCATGCTGTCTTACTGGATCCTTAATCATTTAGAATGCAAATCCCAAAGAATGAAGTAAGAGCTATCATATATATGAGAAGGTGGCTGATTTTTTAATAAATGATTGTGCCATCTGCCTCCCTCATCATTCTGCTAACTGTGAAATCCCACCTATGAAATTACATGAACTTGTAAACTATAAACAACACAGCTCAAAAGTCAGCAAATAGAATATCGCATTTCTTGGATTCCCTGCCTCCTCTCCTTGATTCAGAGAGTTTGTCCATATGGTCAGGCACACAGGAAGGTAAGAATGATCCTACTTAATATGTTCTTAATATGAACAACTGACATTCTGCTACCTATCATTATTATAATATTTTCGTAGTGATTTCTGAATGAACTAGAAGGATGTTCATAAAGATTAAACATCTTTATTTCAGACTGACCTACTTTAGGTATTTTGAATATTCAGAGAGCCTAGCTGTGCCTGAAAAAAATTTTCAGGTACTTCTGTGTGAAATCAGGAATGCAGGAAGAGAATTCTGTTTGTGTTTTTGGAGGCTTTTTTTTTTTTCGCCAAGGAAAACTCAGGGTTGACACATACTCTGCTTTCAATGTCTCCTGTCCATGATATTTTTAAGGAGTTAATCTGCTTCTTCTCTGCCTTTTTAAAAAAATGTTTATTTATATTTGAAAGACAGAGAGAGAGAGAGAGAGAGAGACTGTGCATGAGCAAGGGAGGGGCAGAGAGAGACAGAGACAGAATCTGAAGCAGGTTCCAGGTTCCAGGCTCCAGGGTCTGAGGTCTCAGCACAGGGCTGGATGAGGGGCTGGGACTCATGAGCCATGAGATTATGAACTGAGCCGAAGTTGGACACTTAACTGACTGAGCCACCCAGGCACCGCCCCCCCCCCACCTTTTTTGTTTGTTTTTTTTAATTCTACTCGTGGCCCAATTTGTGCCACAGTCTCTTTCTCTCTTGTCACCTTACTCTTAGCAGCTACTTTTGGGTCTGTTTTGAGTCTTCACTTGCCTCCCGACTACACTCATCACCTTGAGCTCTGGAGCCACCCTCTTTTCTATACTCGTTCTACCCCAGCAAGGGCTGAAAAGACTGTCTTTACTTTCTTTGGAAAATTCCTTAATCTCTCTCAATATCACTAACCCACATTTAACAACAAAGAAAAGTGATAGGAAGCAAAGAAATAAAGTAAACAGGAAAACCATCCCTAAAGCTGTGAAGGAAAGGAAGAAATACAGAGTCTCCACAGGACTAGCCCTCTGGATGCACTAGCTTTGTGATCTGACCACTAAGTCCAACTTCTCTGTCCTTTTTAGATAAATGATTTCTTAAGGACTGTTTCTTTGGTCTAAGACTCCTAAAGGCTCACTTGAGCTTGATCTATCATATGTCCTTAACATATATTTGTAAAATGATCGAAGTATTGAATTTTCATTTATTTTTTTTTTACTAATGCTTTTCCCAACATAAAATATTAAGGTGTTTTTTTAAACATATCATAAATTAAAATCAGTTAAGGAAATTCCCTGAGAGAAGGATCACTTGCTAGTAACTAATTACTTTTGGCCAGGTGTATCGCTGTTTTCTAACTCTTTAGAGAATAAAATAGTTGAAAAGCTATTTGGGATCAGACGGCATACCTATTGTTGAACTGCTCAAACAACACTGAAGAGTGGCGAAAATTGAGGCTGAATAACATAGGTGAGACTGAGGTCATGGAAGGCCATGTATTCCAGGACGACTTCAGAGTTCATTTTGATGAAACTGGACATTTATTAAAACATTTCAAATATGGAAATATGTATCACATTTGCAATTTTAAACACTTACAATGCAATTTCCTGGAGAGAGAGAATTGGCAGGGGCTGGGCTGAAGGCAGGTTAGGAAGCTATTTGGGGTATTTGGGGTCCTCCTGGTGAGAACAATGGCTATGTATATGTGGCCATAAGTGTTGGTGAGGGGGAAAATATCTTAAGGAAGCAGCTAAAGAGAGAAGAGTTTGACTTAACATTCTGTGAATGTAAGTAATAAGATTATGGCTAACTTGTCTGCCCCCCCAAAAAAAATTAAAAAATGTTCCCAAATTTCCCATTTACAATGTTGTCCTGCATATAATGTTCAGCTTCTAAGTCTTAGCCTAATACCTAAATAACTATTCAATCAAGACAACTTACAGTGGTTTCTTTCCCCTGGTTTTTAAATCACATTGTATTTGAGTTGAGTATTCTTCTTTGCAAGCTGGCTTTCAACATTCTGGGTGAATGACAATAAAATAAATCTGACTCCCTCCCAAAGCTATATATTTACATTATTTCAAATTTCCATATAACTCAATATAATTTTAAAGACACTGAAATTACACATGTACGTTATTGTGTACAACTTGATATTATTATTTATAAAGTCCAATGTTTCTAGAAATTTCCATACAATAATAATTGTTTGTGCTTGTGTTTGCGTGCATGTGTATGTGTGTGTGTGTGTGTTAGGTTTTATTCTACTTTTCATCGTTGTTCCAGAATGAAAAAAAGAACGTCTGCTTTTTACTTAATTTTTAAGCTTTTGTAAGAAGTATCTTATGTCTTAAAAATCAATGTGATAAATCTCTCAGAAATATGAAAAATAGTAACCCACTTTAAGTTTTTGTAAGAAACGTAGATGAAGTGAATTAGCACAAATGTACAATTATGTAGTTTATAAAATGCTATTTTAAAAGTTGGCTGTGCATTGATTTTGTCATATAATCCCCAACACAATTTTACCCGTAAATTTCAAAACTTTGAACTCTGATTCATAATAAAGCTCAGAATTCTACAAAGTGGGTTATGTGAAGTAATATGAAAAAGCCTATGTATGAATTATTTCTTAGTTAGAAAATTGCAAAACTGTTTCAAGCAACTTTCTATACGATGTCAGGGGAAGGAAAAAGTAGAAAGAAAGCTGGATATGAAGTTGTTTTCATGCTTTCAATAAACAGAAATGATTTATTTCTCTAGAATGATTCATGAATGTATGTATTCAATTAATAACTTACTGTCTACTCGGCATGTCATTATGCTGGCACTATGGGGATGTAAATGTAAACATTGTCTCTCCTTGTCAGCTGCATGGAAGAGGCCACAAAATAGTTATTAAATAAGAGAGATTGTCACCTGCCATAAGAGAACCTGAAATATGTATGTCTTTAAAATTTCAGAGGAAAAATAAATCATTCCTGATGAAGATGATAGGGAAAGAAATCTGAAGGAGGTAACATTTGAGCTCATTTGTGAAGGATGGTAACCTTCAATAGTGGGAAATGGAGAAGAATGGATGTGGCAGGTAAATGAACAACATGAGAAATATGTGTTAGTGGCAGCTTGTGGGGAAAAAGTAAGAAATGATATTCTGGCAGAGCACCTGGGTAGCTCTGTTGGTTAAGCATCTGACTCTTGGTTTTGGCTCAGGTGATGATCTCACGGTTCATGAGTTTGAGCTTTGTGTCGGTCTCTGTGCCGACAGCACAGAGCCTGCATGGGATTCTCTCTCCTCTCCCTACACCTCTGCTTGGTCTCTCTTTCTCTCTCTCAAAAATAAATAAAAAACTTTAAACAATTAAAAAAAAAGAAATGATTTGGTGGCAACATAACACTTGAACTTTACGAACGTTATATAATGACTAGGACAACGGAAAGATAAGACAGTTGTAGTGACAAGGGTGACATTCAGTGATAAACTAATGAATTTGGACTAAAGAAATAGAGGTACCCATGGGAATTCGTTAAAAATAGTGATAAGGTGAACCCAGAAGTGAAAGAATTAGAATTATGTTTTAAGATGAACTCGTGAGGATAAGGAGAGAAATCAGATAGGTCAAAAAAAGTCAGAAATGTATTGTAGTACCTAGATGAGAGGTATAAAGGATCCAAACAGTGATAGTGATGATGTAAATATTTACTAAGAAAATACCACCTTTTCAGGGGATTCTTTCAGTAGAGTCCAGTATGAAGAACGTGTTGCTTTATATTTTCTACTGTGAAGAAAAGAATTGAAAATGCTAAATCTATGGAAGACAAATATCTGGCAGTGCATTGAAAGTTGTTAATTCACATGAAGTTTTGCTAGTGAATTCCCCATGCCAACAGGCATCTATGTAATATAGTTTGTATTAAAATGCTATATATTCTGAGTGATAAAGTTCAGCGTGGGAATGATACAACTTTCATTCAATATTTTCAAATCATCCTTGTTATGGAATATTTTTCATAGGAGACTTGAAATATCTTAATTACCAAAAGCACCAAATTTGAAAATCACAGTTTCATATTTACCTAAAAGTTTTTAGGTATTGTGTTTAACACAAACTGAGATATTTTCTGAGCCCCATGTTATCACGGAATGGTCAAAATAAAATTCCTGGAACGGAAGTGACATGATAGTATGTGTCTTGTATGGTGCCTCATCTCACTTCCTATAGGTCACAAATATTAAGTATAGAAAGAAACATGTCTAACTCTTCCAAAGAACTATGCATATTTATAGTACTATATGTAGGCAACTCTTGGGAGTTTGCAACTTTCTATTGCTGGATGTAAAATGAGGAGATATATATATCCTCATATATGTATATTTATATATATAATCTCCTAAGGTGTTGATATTACGATTATCTCCCTCAACCTATTTTATCTGCCCTCTATTTGGAGAATTTATAGTGCTTAAAACTACATTTTTAAAACTCCTTTGCAGCTGGGGTTTTAGATATGAATTATTTTTCCACCTTCAAATGTGCTTCCATGAGATTTGGAAATCAAAGCCAAGAAAGGCCCTCTTCCTTCAACTCTGGCTACCCCGATTCTTTAGGAAGATAATGGTTCTCTTGCAACAGGACCCAGTGGCCGCTCTTCAGCTTTCCAGAGAAGCAGTAGCCTCTTGATCTTACTAATTATTCCATGGGTTACAACTGTGTGTGTCATTTCAATTTTCTGTTATCCACGGTTTCTCTGGTAGTACAGACGGCTTTATGGCCCACCCTAGAACAGCCTACCTTCCGAGTGGGGTTGTTCTGGGTTCTTCTTGAGATCACTCTAGGGTCCCAACCTAGAATTGGCTCCTTTAGCCCTTTGCACTATTTTGTAAGCACCTAATTCGGTTAGTAAATTCTATTTTTCCTTAGACTGGTTTCTCTTTCTTTCTTTCTTTCCTTCTTTTCTTTCTTTTTTTTTTTTTATTGCTTACTTATTTCAGAGAGACAGAGAGAGAGAGAGACCAGGGTAGGGGCAAAGAAAGCAGGAAACACAGAATCCAAAGTAGGTTCCAGGCTCCAAATGGTCAGCACAGAGCCTCATGTAGGGCTTGAACTTATTAACTGTGAGATCATGGCCTGAACTGAAGTCGGGCGTTTAATCGACTGAGCCACGCAGGCACCCCATCCTTAGACTGGTTTCTGTTTTTTGCCTTGAACACTAAATCATATAGCCTATATTGTATTGAAACTGTATCACTAAACAAGGCCGCAACATCGTTTTAAAAAGTACCACTAATTCTATCAAACATGAATTTTTGTGTGGATGACCATCTGTGTGTGTTCCTTGCTTTGGGGCTCAGAGTCTTGTATGTTTTTTGCACTCCTTCCCTGAGTTCCTCCTTTAAGCAATTCCCTTTGACTCCTGTCCCCTTTCCTTTATTACTGTGTTTTCTCATATTTCTATTATTTTCCCGTCACCCTTTCCATCCCTGTAACAATTCTCCTTCACTGTACTCCAATTAGTAATTTTGTGGAGCTCTGAGATTACAGGTTCTTCTGGTTCAAGGCCTGAAAGAGCTGTCAGAATGACAGATATTTTCTAAATGGATCCTCAAATTTTACTGATTCGTAGGGTGCCAGAATCACTGCTTTCTCTGAAGGTTCTTTTCCTCTAATAGAATAAAATTCTGAGATCGTGTTCAGTCTTTCCAGTGTGTAAAAAAATAACTTTAGATAAACACAGACAAAGATGTCAATAATGATTGTTGTAAAGAATATAGGAGGAAGGGGAGAGCCTGGGGAGCTCAGTCAGTTAATGCATCTGACTCTTGATTTCGGTTCAGGTCATGAGCTCACAGTTCGGTTCATGCAATCCAGCATGGTTCTTGAGATTGAGCCCCCTCATCAGGCTCCACACTGATGGTTCCGTGGAGCCTGATTGGGGTGCTCTCTCTCCTTCTCTCTCTCTGCCCCTCCCCCCCCACACTCTCTCTTTTCTCTCTCTCTCTCTCTCAAAATACATAAATAAACAGGAAAAAAATTGAAGAAGATGGGAAGAAGTAATATACAAGGAGCTATCTAGACATAACTGAATTGTGGAAGCATCACAAAAGATTTCAGAAGGTTACTAAAATGGTCTTGCTTGCTTATGGCATTTGAGGATTAGCTTCATGAGAGGGGTCAGGAAATTTGGGCTATTTTCTCTCTCCTATTGCTATATAAGAGCTGTTGTGACACAAAAGAAAGGGATAATTAGGTCAGTGGGGAAACCTAACAATATATACTTGTCAGGTGAAAAGAAGTGCCTTGAAGTTTTATAATATGCTTTCTACGTTATACTCTCTTTTAAGTTAGAAAATTTACCATGTAAACTCAGGCTTATGGAGAAAACCTTCCATACAAATGTTGGCAAGATATCGTACAGAACTCATAGGCTTTATCCTGCTACTTTTTCCATATTTTTTATTCCCATTGCTAAAAGTGTATATCACAATTCCGATATTAAAAAGACAAGAGAAAGAGTAGGTAACATGTGATGTGCACTTAATGATAAATATCCTTGAGAAGCAGTGAAAAGGCCTTTCCTGATCTACCTAGTTGTGCAAAATTTGCCAATTTTCTCCAATGTGACCAAGCTAGTACTTGAGATATGTTCATGATAATTTTAATTCTAAGTATCTTTTTGAATCCACATGTTAACATTTAATCATTAATTACAAATTATATAACTCCTAATAGAAGAAAATTATTCTACACACCTAATAAATACTTTTAAATAAAGACAGTATAGGGGCGCCTGAGTGGCTCAGCTGGTTAAGCGTCAGACTCCTGATCTCTGCTCAGGTCATGATCTCTTGGTTTGTGGGTTCAAGCACTGACAGTGCTGAGCCTGCTTGGGATTCTTTCTCCCTCTCTCTCTGCCTTTCTCCTGCGCACACTCTCTTTCTCAAAATAAATAAATAAGTTAAAAAAATAAAAATAAGAAAATAGTATAAAATATTGAGACAAAAACTGTATTATTTATCTTCTGGATGGACCAACATCTGGCAAACACCTGATGGTATATTCCTTTAGCTCCGGACATCACAGGCAAGTTTAAACCCTCAGCATAAATCCTCTGGAGCAAGAACACAGAAGAAGACAAAGTTCATGGGATTATTGCATCAAACTGAACATTTTCACTTTCCTTTCTGTTCATTCTTTTCTCTTGTTGCGGTCCCCAGAGTTGGTTCAGCCATTTGCCTGTGGGAAGCCTCTGCACCTCCAGCTGGAAATTATCATGCTAATGATAACAAGTACTAATTAAACAAGTCAATAGCTTTCTTATTTTTTCTTCTTTCAACTGTCTCTGTGATGTCCTCTGATGAACAGAATTTCTTAAAATTAAGTTACTTTTGATATTTTACTGGCAAGGAATAAAGTGTGCTTATTTAACATACAAAGCTTAATAAGTTTTGACATATGCATACATGGAGAATCCATCAACAAAATCAAGGTAATTAACATATCCACCACCCTAAATTTTCTTCATGCCCTTAACAATTCCTCTCTGTCCATCTTATACCCAAGCAAACACTGAATTAATTTCTGTCATTGGAAATTAGGTATCATTTTGTACAAATGTATATGAAGAGACTCGTAGAGTATGTGTGCTCTTAAAATTATTTTTGTTTCGATTGCTTCACTCAGCATAATTATTTAGAGAATTATTCAAGATGTAGCATGTATCAAGAACTCATTACTTTTTATTTCTGAGTAATATTCTACCGTATTAATACACTAAACTTTGTTTATTCGTTAACCTGTTATTGAATGTTCTGGTTATTTCCAGTTTGGGTTAATGCAAACAAATCTGCTAGCACTTGATATGATCCCTGCTTTTAGCTTTCAACCATTCTAATACATAGGTACTATGATGTCACTATGGCTTTAATTTTAGTTTCCTAATAACTCATAATAAGCATCTTTATATATCTTCCTTGGTAATTATCTGTTCAAAAGTTTAGTCCATTTAAAAACAATGTTATCTTTTAGATATATTTTTCAGAGTTTTTATTTATATACCTGATTTGCAAATATTTCCTCCCAGTCTGTGGCTTGTCTCTAATTACCTTAACCATATTTTTAGAAAAGTAAACATTTTTATTTTTAATTTGGGACATGTCAAGTTTATCTATTTCTTCTTTAAGGGATTGTGCTTTTGGTGTCATTTCTAAGAAATCTTTGCCTAACTTAAAACCATATATATTTTATCCTATTTTTTTTTCTAGAAGTATTATAGTTTGGTAGTTTACATTTATAGCAATAGTCAACTTTTAAAATTTGTTATATGAAATGAAGCATGGATCAAAGTTTATTTTTTAATATGAATATCCAATTAATCCAAGACATTTGTGGAAAGAAATCAAATATGGGATTTTGCTCAATGCTTTTGATGTGTCATTGGAGATGATCATGTAGTTTTCTTTATTGATATATTAACGTGGAGAATTATTTGATATTTGAATGTTAAACTGATCTTTCGTTCCTGAGATTAACCCCACTGCTCACTGTGAATTAGTCTTTTTATACATCCTTGGGTTTGGTTTGCTGAAATTTTGTTCAGAATTTTGCATCTGTTTTGACAGCGGTTATTACCCTGTAGTTGGTGGTTGTAGTTGTTTTTTCTCTAGTAATATATTTTTTAGTGGTTTTGATATCAGGTGAATTGTCTCCTCATAGAATGAGTTAAAGTTTATTCTTTCCCTGCTAACGTTCTGGAAGAGTTTGTATAGAAACAATGTTTGTTTTTTTGGTTTTTGTTTTTGTTGTTGTTATTGTTGTTGTTGTTTTTTCTTATAAATGTTTACTAGAAGTAACTAGTGAATCCATTTAGGCTTGTTTTTTTTTTTTTGTGGGAAGGTTTTTAACCATAATTTATATTTTCTAACACATATAGCCCCGTTGTTTTTTTTTTTTTAATGTTTATTTTTGAGAGAGAGAGAGACAGGCAGAGCATGAGCAGGGGAGGAGCAGAAAGAGAGGGAGAAGCAGAATCTAAAGCAGGATCCAGGCTCTGAGCTGTCAGCATAGAGCCCAACATGGGGCTTGAACTCACATAGTATGAGATCAGGACCCGAGCTGAAGTTGGATGTTTAACCAACTGAGCCACTCAGGTGCCCCTGTTAAGTTTCTTTACTTTTTCCTGAATGATATTTATATGTTTCAAGGATTTTGCTCATTTCTGCTATTCAGTTTACTGCCATATCCTTCTCATACCATTTTAATATAGATAGAATTTTTGTAGTGATATCAATTCTCTAAATCTTGATATTGATAAGTTGTATCTTCCTCCTCTTTTTCCTCAGTAGTATGATTAAATTTTATCAATTTTTTTTTAATGTCTGTTTATTTTTGAGAGAAAGAGAGAGTGCAAACAGGGGAGGGGCAGAGAGAGGGAGACACACAATCTGAAACCGGCTCTAGGCTCTGAGCTGTCAGCACAGAGCCCCATGTGGGGTTCAAACTCATGAACAGTGAGATCATGACCTGAGCCTGAGGTCAGACACTTAACCTACTGAGCCACCAGAGTGCTGCTGATGCATTGATCTTAATGAGTTACCTTTTGTTTTCACTGATTTTCTCTTCCATTTGTATTTAATTGGTATTTAATTGGTAATCTTTATGGTTTCCTTCCCTTTACTCCCTTTGGGTTTCATTTTATAGTTTCTTAAGGGGAAACCTAAGGCTAATATTATGAATATCTTTATTATTTTCTGATCAAGTTCTAAGATATTTCAGTGCCTTAAATCTCTCCATGTATGCTGCTTTTAACAGCATTTTATAAATTTCTATATGTTGTGTTTTCACTTTTGTTCAGTTCAAACTATTTTCTAATTTTCCTTTTGATTTCTTAAGTAGTAGGTTATTTGGAAGTATTTAATTTGGTTTCTAAATATTTGGAGACTTTTAAAATACATCTTCCTGGGATAACTAGCTGATTTACTTTCTGTGATGCCAGAGAATATATCCTAATAGGCTTAAATCTTCTAAAGTTTATTGAGACATATTTTATGACCCAGAATATAGTCTATCTTAATAAATATCCTATGTATAATTGAGAAGCACATGTATTTTATTGTTGTAGGACAGAGTTTTGTATAAATGTTGTCAGGTTAAGTTGAATAGTTTTGAGCAAAATTCTTATAATCTTATCTGTTTTCTGTCTCTTGTTCCATCAGTTTTTGAGAGAAGATATTGAAATATCTTATATATTTTGATTTATATATTTCTCCTTACAGTTTTATCATTTTTTGCTTTAGGTATATTGAGGCCCCGATATTAAGTGCACAAACACTTAGGATTTGTTGTATTCTTGATAAACTGACACAATTATTATTATGAAAGAGTCTTCTCCAGCCTTAGTAGTACTCATTGCTCTGAAATCACCTTTGCTTTAGATTAATATAGCCAGTCTGCTTTCTTTTGACTTGTACTAGTATATTTTTCCATCTTCTTACATAGTCTATTTAGGTCTTTATATTTAGAGTGTGTTTCTTTTAATTTAGGTTATTTTTATTGTGGCAAGAACACTTAACATGAGATCAACCATCTTAACAGTTTTTAAATACATGACGCAGTATTGTTAACTACAGGCATACTTGTGTGCGACAGATCTCTAGAACTTATCCCCCTCGTGTAACTCACCACTTTATATCTGTTAAACGGCTCCCTCCCTCAGCCTCTGGAAACCACCATTCTACTCCCTGTTCCTATGAGTTTGACTATCTTATATACCTTATATAAGTGAAAATATGCAGTATTTATCCTGCTGTGACCAGTTTATTATACTTGGCGTAATGTCTTCCGGGTTCACCCATTTTGTCCCACATGGCAGGACTTCTCTCTTTTTTAAGGTCATTCAATATTCCATTGTGTGTATCCACCTCCTTTTTTTAAATCCATTAATCCAGCAATGGACATTTAGGTTATTTCCATATCTTAGCTATTGTGACAAATGCTACAGTAATAATGAGAATGCAGCTCTCTTCAAAATCTCATTTCAGTTCTTTTAAATATGCACCCAGAATGGGATTGCTAAATCATATAGTAATTCTTTTTTTAATCTTTCGAGAAACTTCCATACTGTTTTTCATAGCAGTCATACCAGTTTACATTCCCACCAACAATGGACAGGGGTTTCAGTTTCTCCAAATCCTCACTCACACGTAACTATCTTTTGTGTGTAAGGTATGAGGTGTGAGGTGACATCTCTTTGTTGTTCTGATTTGCATTTACCTTATGTATAATGATATTGATCACCTTTTCATATACTTGTTTGACTATTTGTATGTTTTCTTTGGAGAAATGTCTATTTAACTTTTTTGTCCAACTTTAATTTTTTTTTTTTTGGTTATTGAGTTGTTTGGGTTTCTTACACATTTTGGATTTTAATCCATTTTCAGGTGTATGGTTTGCAAATATTTTCTCCCACTCAAAACTTTTTTTTACAGAAATAATAAAAGCAATTCTAAAATTCATTTGAAACTACAAAAGACCCTGAATAGCCAAAGCAATCTTGAGGGATTAAAAACAAAGAAGAATCACACTTCTTGAATGCAAAATATATTATAAATCCATAGTAATTTAAACAGTATGATACTGGCATAAAAACAGACATTTAGACCAGGGGAACAGAATAGAATGCCCAGAAATAAACTCACACATTTTATCAATAAGATGGGTAAGAGTGATTGTTCAGTCTTTAACAGGTTCCTTTCGAAATATGTCACTTTCATTATTAATTACTATTGTTATTAGTTACTATTGATGTTACTGCAATGACAACATCATCAATCTCATTCGGCATGTCAGTAAGATAGGTCATCACTGGCAGCTCCTTTCCATCATCTTTATTCATTTATTAACAGTTTCAGTGAATTTACATCATAATTTTTTTTTTGAAATCTTTGGACTCCTCTCAATATCAAAAACCAAAATCTGCCACCATGTGTATGCTGGGATGTTACAATCACTCGATAATTATCTTCTCTTCATCCATTCTTGTCCTTCTACTATCTGTTCCTCAGGCTGTGATCAAAGGTAACTTTTTGGCATAAATAATCTTATTAGCACCTTGTTTTAAAAGCATTATTGAGTCCTTTCCTCTTAGGAAAAATATTAAAATCCTCAATAAAACTAAAACTCCTATTTTTAAAATTAATTTAAGTTTAACTTTAGTATAAAGACTCAATTTACTAGCATGATGTATTTCTCTTTATCACTAATCACAACAGTAATTTTACATTAATTTATATGATTATTTGATTAATGTTTATCTCCTCCACAGGCTTGTAAACAAAGTATTTGCTTATCTTCCAATTCCTGAAATGTAGCACAGTGCTTGACACATTTTAGCAATAATTAAAGATGTGTTGATTGAATCCTATAACTTATTACATTTGTGTAATTAAAAAATATATATGTACTATTAATATCATAATAAAATTATTTTGAATAATTCACAAGGTATCATGCTAAATATTTTACATAAATCATTTCATTTAAAAATATTTTTAATGTTAATTTTTGAGAGAGAGAGAGAGAGAGAGAGAAAGCAGGGGAGGGGGCAGAGAGAGAGGGAGACACAGAATCTGAAGCAGCTCCAGGCTCTGAGCTGTGAGCACAGAGCCCGACATGGGTCTCAAACTCACAAACCATGAAATCATGATCTGAGCTGAAGTCGGGTGCTTAACCAACTGAGCCACCCAGATGCCTCAAATCATTTCATTTTATACTTAAATTTGCCCAGGGAACTATTATTTAAACTATATATAAAGAGGGAAAAGATTGAGAGAGGTTAAGGAACTTGCTCAAACATCCAATAGAAAACAAAGTGGAATTTAATTATTTGTTTATTTTTAAATGTTTATTTATTTATTTTGGGAGAGAGGGAGAGAGAGAGAGAGAGAGACAGAGAGAGAGAGAGAACAAGCAGGGGAGGGGCAGAGACAGAGGAAAGAAAGAATCCCAAGCAGGCTCCATGCTATTGGCAGGGAGCCCAAAGTAGGGCTCAATCCCACAAACCATGAGCTCATGACCTGAGCCAAAATCAGGAGTCAGACACTTAACCAACTGAGCCAACCAGGAGCCCCACAAAGTGTAATTTAAATGAAGATTTGTCTGACTCAAAGATATTCAGTCTCTATTCCTATAGTATATTGTCTATTTCTCCTGTACAAAATCTAAATAAACCAACAAATAGCTTTTGCAAATAAGACATGCGTCCTTTGCTATAGACTCTTAGTTCATCTGTGAGCAGAGTTGTTTTTTTTTTTTGATGTTCTTAAACATGTTTTTTTTCATATAACTCAAAATTTCTTTTTTTTTAATATGATATTTTTTGTCAAATCAGTTTCCATACAGCACCCAGTGCTCATCTCAACAGGTGCCCTCCTCAATACCTATCACCCACCCTTCCCTCCCTCCCACCGCCCCTTCAACCCTCACTTTGTTCTCAGTTTTTAAGAGTCTGTGAGCAGAGTTTTTATGTGCACTTATGCTATCATCCTTTAGGTAATAATCCATCTCACTGAAAGATATTTAGAAATCATGTCATGTGACACTTCTGACAGTTTTCCCAAAGTACAAAAAATCACACTGTAATGAGGGAATGATGAGAATGGGGTATTTGATTAACAATTCAAGGCTTGTGCCCAGCTATAAATATATGCAGACCTCCAGAATTTTAAGTAGAAATAAAAAAGCAACTTGAAGTTATTCAGTGTTGATGTGAGATAAGGGTAAGGGATACCATGACATGCGTTTCTTCCAGAAGTGTCACTTATTAAATGAATGAAATTTATAAATATACTTTTTTAATATTTATTTATTTATGATAGAGAGAGACAGACAGAACACAAGTGGGGGAGGGGCAGAGAGAGAGGGAGACACAGAATCTGAAGCAAGCTCTTGGCTCTGAGCTCTCAGCACAGAGTCTGATGTGGGACTCAAACTCACAAGCTGTGAGATCATGACCTGAGCCAAAGTCAGATGCTCAACCGACTGACCCACTCAGGTGCTCCTAAAAGAATGACCTTTATATTAACAGAGGTAATATTGCCTCTCCTCATTCATCACAAAGTTGGGTGTATCAAATGATAAATAAAATAATCTTTCGGAAATGTTCTGTCATTGCTGCTGTGTTTTAATTTTTATTGGAACACTCTTAGGGAAAATAGACATCCATTTCACAAACACAAAAAAATCTCTAAATAACTACACTTATCTTACTAGGAATAATTCAAGTACTTTGCAAAAGTTTCTGCCTACAAGTTTTTCTGATAAACCGAAGGATTTCTTTAGCTTGCCCATAATGTACTGTTTCCGCCAGGATGACCAGAATCTAAGTGTACTCTTGAGGTCCAAATCTGCAACCTATAATTTCAGGAAATTCTAATTCAAAACAATTTCCTGCCAACTATGTTTGTATTTTGACTCGTTAGTGAACTTCTGTGTTTCCAAAACAGCCTGCAAAAAACAAACAAATAAACAAAAATAAAAACAAAAACAAAAAACCCTTGCAACGCAGGGAGCTGAGGGTCCCACTGCCTTCCTGCTCCTGCTCTGGGAGCGAATTCTGCCATAACTGCATTAACGCAGAGTATTATCCAGGCTCTAACAGATTTGAGGGGCCACTTAATTCTCCTTTGGTCTCCTTCCAATACAGGATATGCAACCAAAGAAAATAGTGAAATGGAAAATACCACGTTAATAAATGTGCAAGTTTCTGATTTCCCACTAGAAAGACAGAGTATAATAAAGCTAGATTAGAAAACATGGCTTTTACTCGATATTAAAGTGGCATCTCTTGCTTCTTATTCTAAAAAGAGTAGTGAATGTGGATTCATTTGCTTAGATGTGTCCATATATTGTGAGATAAGACTATTTCTGCTGGGTATGCTCCAAGGCTGGCCAGCTGTGTGCATGGCTACGTTACTCACCTTCTTCAGAAGGAAGAGAAAGTACTTGGAGAATAGCCAAATCTGGCAAAATAGGTCATTCAAGGTATGCTTTCCACCTGGAAGTAAAGAAATTAAAGTTGGTAAAAACATATACTTAATGCATTAGGTTCGCTGACACATATTGATGGAGTTCTTCCCCATTAATGAAAAGGAGCTCACTCAGGCTTTCATCAATAACACTAGCAACCCCCATAATGGGGAGGGATAAATAAGACTACTAAAACAAAGATTACCCCCAAATCTTATTTATGGTTAGAAAGTCACCCACAGGCCAGGACTGCAATGTAAGGATATTGAAAGAGGCACAGACATTTCCCACTATGCTATTACAGAGTTGATTACTTGAGGATTAAGGAATTCTCTTTGACTATGCTCGATACTGGATATTTCATTGCAAAACTTCCTGGGGAATCTAAAGCTTTATAGCACTAAGGAAACAATTCTTTGAATTCACACACAGATATGCATGTAGTTGGGCTTGATTTGGATCTAGAGTCAGATATATATCGTGCCAGAAACAGTCACTCCATTTGATAATTTGAGACCCTGTGCTAAATTAAAAACAATGGTGTCCAGAATACCCATCTCCTAAATAACTGTACTAACTAGAGTACATTTATTTTAATTTTTAAAAATTTTTCAATGCTCATTCATTTTTGAGAGAGAGAGAAAGAGAGCGGGGAGGGCGCAGAGAGAGGGAGACACAATATCTGAAGCAGGCTCCAGGCTCTGAGCTGTCAGCACAGAGCCCAACGTGGGGCTCAAACCCACGGACTGAGCCGAAGTCAAACACTCAACTGACTGAGCCACCCAGGCACCCCTAGAGTATATTTATTTTTAAATGGTTCTCGAACTTATTTTTATAATCTGTCTTGGACAGGTGTGTGGGGACAATGTGAGGTGAGATGATTAGTATCAAGATCTTATATATTTGCTCTTAAGAAAAACCTCTACCCATCTTATATTTGAGTAATAAGATGCATTGAAATGCTCTTACCAGCAAACATATTAAACACTGCATTTTGCTCAACATTCTACAAATGTGTTGGAAAGCATAATCTCCTTTTCACAACAAATTTAGTATATCAAACAAGAACCTTATTTTATGGATGGATGCAATGTTTAATTTTGGCATCAACTTGACTGGGCTAAGGGATGCCTAGATCACTGGAAATTATTATTTCTGAGGTGTCTGTGGGCACGTTTATGGAAGAGAATTAGTATTTGCATTGGTAGACTGAGGAAAGAAGACTGCCCTCACCAACACAGGTGGGCATCGTCAAATCTACTTAGGACCAGAACTGAACATGAAAGCAGTGGAAAGGCAAATTTGTTTTCTTGCTTAAGGAGGAACATTCATCTGCTGCCCTGAGACATTGGTACACCTCTGGACTCAGACTGAAATTTGTAACATTGGTTCCCATGGTTCTCAGGCCTTCTGGTATAGACTGGAACTACACACCCCTAGCTTCTTGTGCCTTCAGCTTGCAGACAGCAAATCATGTGACTTCTCAGCTTCCATGTTGTGTGAGCCAATCTCTCACAATAAATCTTTCTACATAAATCTCCATATATATATATATATATACTTAATTTTATTTATTTTGAGAGAGAGAGAATGGGTGGGAGAGGAGCAGAAGAGAGAGGAAGACAAAGAAAATTCCTCCGTACTGTCAGCGGGGGGCTCGATGCAGGGCCTGAACCCAGGAACCATGAGATCATGACCTGTGTTGATCAAGTCAAAATCAAGTGTTGGTTGCTTAACTGAATGAGCCACACAGGCATAGAAACATTTTTTTTAAAAATGGTCAAAATAATATAACTAGTAAGTAATGAACTCAGAACTGAAACTCTACATCCAGGAGCAATAGATATTGGGAACACTGATGCCTTAACTGGGCATAAATGAAACCAATTCCACCTACCAAGTTTCTGAAACTAAATTCCTTGTCCCCATTTTTTTAAAAAAACGTTCTCCTATAGTTATAATATTGTAAAATGATCAGATATGTTTGTAACACAGAGCTGATTGTAAGTGCACATCTATTGTTTTGGCCACTTGGTGATTACAGGTGTTGAGAAACACGCTTCTTGTTCCTTCCCCATTCAAAACCTGTGTTTGGTTTTCTAGCAATGGAAGGTTGTACATGCTTGTTTTTCTCAAGTTAGACCTGGAACTAATTTCAAGGATGTGACAACTGGATCTCACAGCTTGAAAGTTGCTGCATTTGGTATTAGATATAAACATTTTGAAGAGAATGTATTGCCCCAAAAAACTGTAAAACTTGGACTATAGCGAAATAAGTAGAGATGTTAGGAGCAGCAGTAACTTCTCTTATTGAAAAAGAACTGATGGAATATTAGGACATTATGGGTGTTATTTTTATTTTAAATTATTTATTTGGGGTTGGAGTCATATCACACTTCCTGGTACAACATCAGAGTCCTTTTCTTTAAATGAGGCATAGGTATGGGGTGCCTGGGTGGCGCAGTCGGTTGAGCGTCCGACCTCAGCCAGGTCACGATCTCGCGGTCCGTGAGTTCGAGCCCCGCATCGGGCTCTGGGCTGATGGCTCAGAGCCTGGAGCCTGTTTCCGATTCTGTGTGTCCCTCTCTCTCTGCCCCTCCCCCATTCATGGTCTGTCTCTCTCTGTCCCAAAAATAAATAAACGTTGAAAAAAAAAATTAAATGAGGCATAGGTAAACACTCAGACAACCTGGCATATTATATATAAAGCAATAAACACAATTGTTTTTCAAGGTTTTTCAAGAGTTGACTGGTAGAGAGAACTGTACTAATATGTCAAACAGGAGAGCGCCCCCGTTCTAAATTTGAAAGTTACTTGTCTATATGTGTGGTGCTCCAGTAATTCACAAGACTGTCTACAGTTATAGTATGTAGTATTTATAGATGGCTAGCTTATTTTTTTTAATGTTTATCTATTTTTGAGAAACAGAGCAGAAGCAGAGGAGGGGCAGAGACAGAGGGAGACACAGAATCCGAAGCAGGCTCCAGGCTCTGAGCTGTCAGCACAGAGCCCAACACGGAACTCAAATTCACAAACCATGAGATCGTGACCTGAGCTGAAGTCAGACGCTTAACCAACTGAGCCACCCAGGTTCCCCATTAATGACCAGATTATAATAAAAGCCTAGGAATTAACATAGAATTAAGAAGTTCAAAGATTGAATGATGATGTGGCTTCACTTACATGCCTTATTGAGTGCCAGGGACTCTACTAAACACCATCTGAATCAATGCATGCAAAGCTCTGGTAGCACAACGTTTGCATATTTGGGCTAAAAATGTGACTAATCTACTAATGCCTTTCTTAGTATGAAAGTCTCTTTGCCAGGAGTGAACAAACTGAAATGGCTGTATGGCAAGTTTAGAAAAAGCTGCCTGTAAGCTGCAAGTTAGTTTTTAGCAGAGAAAATTACCCATGTTAAAGTCAGAGTTTCAATAGACAAAGACAGGCTTAACCTTAGCCTTTGTTTTATTTTCGCTTCAGTAGATGCTCTGCTCTCAGACCCAATGACGTATTCCATACTGGAGTTAGTCTCATATAGGACAACTTTCTTGGCTGGTGTGTCAAACTATTGTTGGATGCCCAGCCAGTTATGGGAATTTAGACACTTTTATTCCAGCTAGAGGAAATCCTAGAACCAAGGTGAATGCAATTACCCACATGCTGAAACAGATATTGTTTCAAGGAACTAAACAGAAGACACGGGCGATGTAGCCTGAGACAGAGAGAAAGCCTTGTGAATGATCCTGTAGTGATCAAGAATTAAAAGCACTTACAAATGATATTTCTACTAAAGAATGATTACTAAACCTGCCTGAGATAAGAATTGACTCTGGCAGACTATCAATTGGATTCCTTAAAATTTTAAATGACCATTTTCTCCCATAAAAATCTTCAAATATATAGCTTATTCCTTGTTACTATAAATAATGTTATCTCTGAAGAATAACACTAGGACAATGGTTCTTCACTAAGGACAATTTCTCTCCTGAAAGACATTCGGCAGTATCTGGAGGTATTTTTGGTTGTCACACCTGAGGAGTGGGTGCTGCTAGCATCTAGTGGGTAAAGAACAATGTTGGTGCGAAACATTCTGCAGCGCACAGTACAACCCCCCACAACAGTGTTATTTAGCCCCAAACACCAATAGTTTCTAGGTTGAGCAATCATGCATTAAAGTAGAATTTATAGTACTTACATGTCATAACTGCCATGATCCATTTTATTTTTAAGTATCTGTTGGCATTTTTAGGTAGTTTCATAGCTAAATTGGTAAAAATAAGCTGCTTTGTAACTATTTTGAATATGTTTTGTGTAAATTTTTAAATCTCTCAATTGACATGCACGTATACAGATGCACATGCACACACTGGTATACCAACGTTGAAATTCATGTTTGAATATTGATTTATGTTCTATCAAACCCATTAAACCATAACTTTCTTAAAAGTTTGAGCTGTCCTGTTTATATTCTCAAGTCTTTACAAAAATCTTCCTAAGATAACGTATGTATAAAACAGACAATTGATGAGGGTTTATGTTTTGTATATGTCGTATTAAGATCGAAATAAACTGATAGGAAACTAATAAAATACATATTATAGCATGATGGTTCAGTGCATGACTTATATTTCCTTGGTTTAACCTTCTTTCTTCTACTCTACCAGCCATGCGTGACATTGGCCAAGTTGCATAATGCCTCTATGCCTCATTTCGCTCACACAGAAAATGGAGAAAATAGTAATTCCTACCACTAAGGTTGTTATGAGAATTAAATGAGTAATACATTTTAAAAACTTGTAACAATATCTGGGCATGTAAATTTTATTTGTTACTCCCTGCTTCCCAAATTCTTTTACAAGGTAATGAAATTTGTCAGAGTCTAGAACATTAGTCCGATCTCAGTGTTTCTGGACAAGTCTGTTTAGGGCAAGTCTGTCCCTAAAGTACATTAAATGAAAAACGTAAGATTCCATTGTGAGAAAATTAGCGACAAACTAATGAGAAAGCTGGAAAAAATATGCACAAAGGTTTTCTGAAACAAAAGAAATCCCATGGTTTTCAAATTGTAAACTCAGTAAGTCAGCTGAAGAACAAGATTTTTACTATTAGAAACAGTAATATTATTGAAGAACATTAAATAACAATGTTTTTTTTCTTTCTGTCTGTAATATATATGGAAATGGAATTCATGAAGGAAAAATAAAAGAAGAACAGGTGAAAGAAATCCCACATGTAAATAATAGAAATTACCTAACAGAAAAATATTGCAGAGATGGTAATTGAACAGAAGAGAATTTGTCCAGGCAAAAAAAAAAAAAAAAACCAAAAAAAAACCCACAAACACACACACACACACACACACACACACACACAATAAACAAACACAAAACCTTTATTTTTGAAAAATTCAATAATTCCAGAAAAATTAATTTTAAAGACTTACTCTTACACATAATAGCAATATCCCTACGTTTTCAGGATAAACAGATATCTTACCAAATTTCAGACCCCAAAAAAACTTACTTACAGATATCTGCTATTCCATAAGTCAATGACTGGAAGAACACATACAGACTACTGACAGAAAATGATAGAAATTCTAGAATCTTCTACTCAGTTACTACCTCTCTTCACTGTCCACATAAAAGTGCTATGTATTTAGACATGCAAGAATTCAGAATCTATTTAGTCATGTGTCCTCTAGCCAAATAGCAACTGAATCATTATAGGTATCTCAAGATATGGAAAATACATTAAATAAAAGTTGTTAGTAAAACTCTTAAATTAAACAATTTATGCTTAAATAAAATAAAGTAAAATAAAAGTAAAAAAATAAAAAATAAAAAAATAAAATAAAATAAAGTAAGTAATGATTATTGAAACAAAAGACAAAATATGTAAGAAAAATATATAACCCAAAAGTAACACAGTTTATATTTTGGTGATAAAACCAGAGACAAGTGAGAGTTCTAAATTAAGCTTTCATGGTGGGAGGGGATAAAACAGAAAAGTAGTTAAAGTGTTTCATTCTGATGGAAACCCCGTTGGTGAATAAATCATCCAGGTGAGAATATAATTTGAAAGACTAAAGTTATACGACTTTATTCATTATTGATAAGGAAGGGAAGGATCATGCAAAATAGAATAGCATAATAGAACTTAAGAACCAGTAAAGGCATAAGATGAATGAGCAAAAATGTAACCAGATTGTACGTATAACTGGGAAGCACAAAATCAAGTGTCAGTTATTAGACTAAGTGTGGATTGCCTAAATCTCTTATCAAAATATAGACATTGTTACATTGGGTGTCTTGGTGAGGGTGCCATTTGCCTTTGTGGCCCCTGAGCAAAATTGTGAAAAGCCACAGCGATTCAGGTCCTGATAAGACTATGAACAGACTCTCTTTCCAGGAAATTTCTAGCTTTGTGTAAGGCTACAGTCAGCAGACTATCCCCTAAGTTATTTGAGGCCTAACAGCTTAAAAGAAACTGGCTACTGGAACTTGATTATATTATAATACATCAGCTTGAATTTAGTCTTCAATGCCCTTTTTGAAATATAAGAAAGGACATAATTCCCTTGGGGATCTACAGGATTAACTAAATTATCAGCCTGTGTTTAAACCCCCTAAAGAATGAGTATTTATTCTATTTTTAGCTACAAAATTTCTCCTTTCACTGTCTTTCAGGATGGTGGGAAATGGTTTGTTCATGTTTGACTTATATCTGTGAGTTAGTGTCTCTGCAGAAGAAGAAGAAAAAAAAATTCTTTGAGTCCCAACTTTTAAGAATTATAAAATCAGCCCATAAGATTAGTTTATTTAGAAAACAGATAGATATCAACTATAAGAAACTAAAAACAAAAACAAAACAAAACTAAACTAAAAACACAAAACCTAAGGCTTAAACAAATATATGCCATCCAAATGAAAAAGAAGAAATAAAGCTTATCAATAAATGAGAGTTAAGGGTCAAAAGTATTATAAGAGAGAAAGAAGGACACATATATACTAATAAATGTTAAAATCCACAAGGATATGAAACATTTATGAATCAATCATAAGAAACAAAATAAATTAATAAAAACTAGTTTGAAATGCAAGGACACTTTATAAAAGATATTTAGTAGATGATTTAATATACCTTTTTCAGGATGGGTATATGAAATAAGCTAAATATAAAGAAAATCAAATATATAACAGTAACACAGAGGATTTGAATAATGTGTCATCAATGAGCTTAATATTTAAATGTTAACAATCACTAAATGTATAAAATTTTGTTTTCTACAGAGAAAACATTTTTTTTCTTTTACCCATGTATCACTTGTATAAACCTAACATATACTTTGTCATACAGATACTCTTATATAGTTCCAAAAGGGTAGATATTTTATATGGTGTAATTTAATGAAACCTAAAAATCAATAGTAGAAACACATTCAAAGAAAATGTATGTATTTAAAAATTAAGAAACATAGCCTAAAATAACCACAGGATACCAGAGAATATCAAAAATGGAAAATAATTGCAAGTAAACAAAATAATGAAAAACAGGACAATTTAGTAAACCTATGGGACTCAAGTAAGAACGCATTTATATAAATAGTTATCACTGTAACATCATTAAATCAGATTAAATTATGTGAATTAAATGTTAAATTAACAAATTAAATCAAAGAATTAGGAAATTAAGTTATTACTAATAAAATGTGAAAAAAAGAAAAATAATAAAACAATGACAACATCAAATTCATTTTTTAAAAAACCAATACATCTTTGGCTACTTAATTTATGTCAAAAAAGAGACGAATGCACATTAGCTTTTATTGTTATTTAAGGCTCTGTTAATTTTTTATCCACATTCATTCTGTCCATTTTTATTACTTATAAAATTTCAATATATTTTTTTTTACTAACCTCTAAGTGATAAGATATGTAGAAGATCCCCGGATGATGAATCTTGATAGGTCTAATCTAACACTAGTGAACTCAATCATCTTGTAAAAACCTTGGTTAGTTATGGAAATATGGCAACATTCTAGAAAATAAGAAGTGAGGGAAAGGCAAATTCATGGCTTTTGAAAAAATTGTTTTTAATATGGGACACTGGTTAGGGATATTTTATGTTTTGCTTAAGGATACTGTAACCTACATGAAATATTGGGAAAGTTTCCAACCATTGGTGGTGGGGGGCAGGGGGACAATGAGAGGAGTCAGTGTAAATCTTGTGCTCACTCCAGCCCACATCTACTAAGGCAGACACTCTGTGCTGTCACAAGCTCTCCAGGTGGATCTGATGAAGGTTAAAGTTTCCAACCACTGCATCAAGAAGAAAAGCATCACCCTAATGGTGGCTGAGGGGACATACTGAAAGAAACTGAGTCTTGATGTTGTTGAGCTGCTGACTTAAGGAGACTGGGGCTGTCTTCTCTCCAGTATTTTCCTTCCTTTCTCTTTCTCTCTTTTTTTTTTTTTCTTTTCTGTCTTTTTCTTTTTTCTTTCTTCCTTCCTTCCTTCCTTCCTTCCTTCCTTCCTTCAGTAAAATGAGGTTTAATGTATTGTATGACAATAAAATTCTAAAAGCCATGATTTGGTAAGACAAAATATACCGTTATAGAGAGTTCTATTTTTGTCAGTCCCTTTGAGAATCCACTACTGAGGAAATGCTTAGCCTCAAGAAATCCAAACAGGAAAATATTGAACAATATTGAACAGAGGTCTATGCACAATTACTAAGCTTTGACACCTTATTTGGTTTTCTACTTTTTTCCACTGTGTCTTCCATTTTGAAAAAAAGATGTATCATGTCCATAAAGGTTTTTTCACAACTAGGTACACAGTTATTAATAAGCATTGATAAAATTTAACTAATATGACATATGTTGCTGTTTAAAAAGTTATTTGATTATCGAGGTTTTTTTTTACTTGTTGCTTAAGCATCTTAAACTCAAATATAGAAAATAATAAAAGAACCTAGTATTGAAAAAATTAAAATTATAATTAATATTATATGTAACACAAGGGCAATACATTAGAAAATCTACAGAAAATTGAATATGTTCTAGCAAAATAGAAACTAACACATTTACATAAAAGGAACTTAAAAAATTCAAATACTAAGAACAGATTAGAAAGTCAATTAAAGCTTTATTATTTTCTGTTTTTATTTTCTTTATTATTTTCTCTTTGTTTTAAGAGAAAACTTTATTATTTTCTCTTTTTTTTAAGTTTATTTATTTGTACAGACAAAGAGAGAGAATAAGTAGGGGAGGTGCAGAGAGAGAGGGAGACAGAGGATCAGAGGCAGGCTCCATGCTGACAGCAGAGAGCCCCATGTGATGCGGGGCTCAAACCTGGGAACCGCGAGATCATGACCTAAGCTGAAATTGGATGGTTGTATGCTTAACCTCCTGAGCCACCCAGGTGCCCCAAAGCTCCAACTTTAAATGAAAGATTTATGAGGGGGGGCGCCTGGGTGGCTCAGTCGGTTAAGCATCCTTCAGCCCACATTATGATCACGCGGTTGGTGGGGTTCGAGCCCCACGTCAGGCTCTGTGCTGTCAGCTCAGAGCCTGGAGGCTCCTTTGGATTCTGTGTCTCCCTCTCTCTCTCTACCCCTTGCCCACTTACAATATGTCTTTCTCTCTCTCAAAAATAAACATTAAAAAAATTTTAAAAAGAAGAAAAGAAAGACTTGGAACATCAACGTTTTCACAGCTGATTTCTATTCACCAATTAAAGGAAAATAAATTTCCTCATGAATAGTTTAAAGTAACAGCTGGAATTTAGCATAAACTTAATATTCTAACAAATAAAGATAATTCAAATTTATAGTCACTTATAAATACGAATAGAACATGAAAAATAATATATTGGTATATTGAATCCAGCAATTCATTAAACGCGCACACATACACACACACACACAATGTGATTAGTCACCTTTTATTCCAGGAATTTCATTTAAAAGAAAAAAATTAAAGAAAATAAAATAATTTAGCAATAGATTCTGTCAAGTGCACTGATAAAACACAACCATTCATAGTAAAATTTTAAGTAAAACAGGAAGAGGAAAGTAAACAGGATAAAGTTAATTTTCAAAGCACTGTAGAAAATATCAGACAATATGATGAAATATTGAAGCTATTTTCATTAAATTCTGGAATAAAATAGGAATGCTTTTCCTCACCTAGTGTTATTATGATCAGGGAAATTTTTCACACTTTTCAGAAAGAAGTGCCAAGAATACATATTTTTTTAAGATGGTAAGATTACAAACTTAAGAAATAACAAGAGACTTCAGTAAAAAACACTTAAGTAAGAGAGACTTTTTGAAGATAGTTGAATATGAGATAAATAGAAAGTAGTTTTTCTCTAACTCAAGCAAGGACTTTATATGGATGGAAGTAAGTATACACATATATGTAAATATATATTCAAAATAATGGTCAAAGATGTAAAAGCCCAAGGAATAAATATAATTAGAAATTTATAGAATTTTGTAGAAAGGAAATTTAAAACATTTTGTAGAAAGGAAATACCAATTTTTAAGGACAATGAAACTATAAGAAGAAACAGAGAGTTATAGTCTAACTCTTAATGAGACAATTAAATTTCAACTAAATTAATTTCTAGAAGGAAACAATCCTCCAAAAATAATATATAAATGTAATGAAATTCCATTGACAATAATCCCTGAGGAAAATATTTCTAGATTCTAATATGAATAAGGAAGTCTACATTTCCCTAAAATAAGAAAATATGGAGAAAAAAGAATTATGGAGGACTGAGTTTACAAAATATTGAATTTTTCCTTAAAACCACTATAATTACAACTTGGTATTTCCACAGGAATAGTGAATTAGATCAGTGTAACAGAATAAATACTCTACAAAGTTTAATATAAAAGTGTTTGCATTCAATTCAGTGAGGAAAAAGGGCTTACTTATCAATGATCATATCTTAATTGCTAATCCATCTGAAAGCAAACACATTTTTTTTTTATTTTTTAATCTACTGCTCTAAATAGAGAATTCTCAATATATCAGAAATTTAAATATCAAATAAATAAATAAATTAGAGAAAAAAATACTAGGAGAATACTTTAAAAAACATGGGAGGAGTGTCTGGGTGGCTCAGTTGGTTAGGCATCTGACTCTTGATTTCGTCTCAAGTCATGATCTCATGGTTCATGGATTCGAGCCCTGCTCTCAACACAGAGCCTGCTTGGGATTCCCTCTCTCCCTCTGTTTTTGTCCCTGCCCCCCCCCACTTTTTCTCTTTCTCTGTCTCTCTCTCAAAATAAAGAAGTGAAAATTAAAAAAAAAGGAAAAAAAAACAACATGGGATGTAGATTACCTTCTAAGCCAGGGATTCAACTCATGATAATAAAGAAAAAGTATACATATTTAGCAGTATAAACAATTTTAAAAGTATAACAAAATATACATTAATCAGAGTTAAAAGGTAAATGATAAAAATTATAAATATCTTAAGTGAAGTGAAATTACAAATAATTCTTAATTTTATTATAACTTAAATAAATAAGGGAAATGCAGTCTGGAGAAAAATTTGGAAAGACTGTAAGTTGGAAATTTACTATGAACATTAAGAGAAGGTGCTCATATTTAGTATCAGTAAGAAAAATATAAATTAAAACAACTTTTTTTTGTGATTGGCAAGAGGAATTGCTGACATTGCAGATGTGGGCACTCTCAAATGTTGTTGAACAGTTCTACACTTGGAAAAATATAGCACTTACCAAGAATTTAAAATATGCATAATGTTAGCCTATAAAAATAAAATCACTATTTTGTGCATACACACACACACACACACACACACACAGACATCCAAATGTATCGTATAGGAATGTTTCTGTTGGCTAAAAATTGAAAATACTTTCTTAAAAACCAAATAATTATCTTGATATTATCATATGTATAGGATTGTTTCATCTTTGTTGCATAATATTAATTGTTCTTAAGTAATTTATTCAATTTACCACTCCTCCAAGAAACAACGTTGTTTCTTGGCTGAATTAGTGGTTATTTTTACTGTGAATATATTTCAACAACTAATTTACATTGAGGATATGTTTCAGCTCACTTTACAAAAAAAATATATTAATACAATTATATATTGGAGACAATATAAATATTTTCTGGGATTCAAATTTGCCTATTTATTTTTATAAGATATAGTACAAATTTACTACATAACTTAGCTTCATTGTATTCTACAAATCATCCAGATTGTCACAAACCTGATTTGGCGAAGTCAAATACATGTATTTTATTCTCATTGATATTGTTATGCCATTATGTTAAAAAAAATCTCACTATGAGTGACTCATGTAATCATAGCTGCATCTCATTTGATTAGTTTAATAGTGTCTGAAGTTGTTTATATCAGAAAGCTATTGAGATCATCTCAATGTACTTAAACTTCTGCTAATATAACCCTTTCATGTTAGCGTTTTTCCAATTAAGCTATGTTCCCATAAATCTCTTTAAAATAACACATCAGATAAACACAAAATGAACGGTAGTGTTTTATGGTATCAACATTTTAAAACGAAAGTGTCTCTGTTGAAGCTATTATTCAATAAAATAAGATATGTAGCTGAAACACGGAGCACAAAACCCTTTCTAAACATAATAAATACTCATTGAAGTTCTGCTAAGGTTAACTAAAAACATATATATATATATATATATATATATATTTATATATGTATAAAGTTATCTAGATAATTAACAAGAAGGCTAAGAATCTAAATTATAGTTTCCTATTTAAAAGTCCAGTTTGTCTGTGTTTCTCAAGTGTACATGATCACAATAATTAACTGGTGCATTTGTTAGAATGCATGTTCTTAAACCATTTACTGGAGGCTTCAACTAATTCTGTAGGTGTATGTACCTGTTTATTATTGTGATCAGGGGTTTTTGGAAAGAGCTGAACAGTAGAGTTTCTGTCAGTAGATTGAGATATTGCCAAAATTTAAATGTAACCCAATAGTCACACAAATCAGTTGCAGCTATTACATATTATTCTCTTCTCCACTCATTCTTCCTCTATAAAGAATAGTGAACTCAGTTACCTGCCTTTTTTTTTTTTAAACAAGTCAGGAAATTGTATAAGTCCTAGATTTTCCTTTCTGACTCCACCCAGAGTTCGTGTCTATATCTCTTTTTCTAAGATTCTTGAAGCTTCAGTGAAGGAAAACCTCACTTCTGCTGCTTAATAGGTTGGATGCACGTATTTTACCTAATAGGCATATGTGAACATTTTATTCTATCTATAGGAAATGTTCGCTTTGACCCACAGGTATAACAAAACTTTGTCTATTAAAATCATCAAATCTCTGAACAAATAGTTAACAAAATATCCAATAAATACCTACTCAATTGTCCATCATTTATCTTCATTTACCCTGAGTATTTATCCAGGGTGACTGGGTGGCTTAGTCAGGTAAGCATCTGACTTCAGTGCAGGTCATGATCTCATGGTTCGTGAGTTTGAGCTTCACATTGGGCTCTGCGCTGACAGCGAGGAACCTGCCTGGAATTCAATCTCTGTCCCTTTCTCTGCTCCTTCCTCCCTCACTCTCACTCTCTCTCTCTCAAAATAAATAAATTGAAACTTTAAAAAAAAAAACAAGTACTTATCTGGTTTTATTATCACAGAAAGACAATCCTCTGCTCTCAGTGACACTTTTATTGTTTTCAGCCTGAAATCAATGTAGGGTAAAGAAATGGTGCAGGTAGAAGTGAATTCAAACGTCTCAATAACTGAGAAGGTAGCTGAACTGAGCAACCAGAACAGGCAACAACCAAAGACATTTGAAAGAACTGCACTGGTACATACCAACTTTGGATACATCGGAAACATGTACGAGGTGTTTGTATGAGCCAGGCCTTCTGCTGGGTGCTCAAAACAAATAGAGAATATAGTAGTTAGGCAGATGATTGCAATTCAGTGAGAAATGAGTGTTAGCATTATAATACCTGGGGCCAATCAAATTTCTTCTACTCATTTTTTTTAAGGACTTTTTATATTAAAGATCAATAGTTTCTGTAGGCTTCAACTCTATGGACAAGGTGAAAAGACATTTGTTTTAAGTATTTACTATGAAAATGAAACAAAACTACTTTTCTGAGCCTGACGCCTATAGTTGTAGCTCAAGCTACATCTGTCTACAAATAAATTCTTGGAAATAGTTCCAAACTCCACTTGTATCGATTATAATACCTATATGTTATATAATATATAATAAACATTGTACCTATTATACCTTTTATTGATAGAGTGTCTGTTACAGTTACTAGTACTAATTATCACAAAGATCATTTAGAATTGTCACAAATAATTGGAGCACACAAAATGGGGATGACCGATTCAGCAGGGTAGGGAAAGTATCAAAGAGAAGATATACAAGCTTAAGCTATGACAATGGATAATTATTCATTAGACACAGTGGAAACTAGGACTATGGTTGGTTGTGGGCAAAGGGACACAGAAGCTCCCTCAATTATACTGTGTGTTCTCTCTGTTTTATGTTTTGTTGTGTTAGCAGATCTTATTACAGAGAACAATAAGTTGTTTTTTTAATGTTGTTTATTGGTGTGCATGTGTGTAGTGTGTGTGTATGTATGTGTGTGTGTGTGTGAGAGAGAGAGAGAGAGAGAGAGAGAGGAAAAAAGGGACAGAGAAAAGAAGAAAAAAATAGCATTATTCCTTGATGACTAGTCAACAAAAGAAAGTTAAATCTTCTCTCCCTATTTTTTTTACTCCTTTTCATTCCTTAATTTATTTCCATGTCTAGTATTCAGTACCTCTCCTTTTCTTCTCAATAGCTACCCTGTCCTGCTCTAAGGCACTCTTAAATCACTAAGTGTATGTTCTAGGAGTAAGATGTTAGAGTATAATATAAAATATCCTGATTGAATCTCTTGGAGGATCTTAGTGCTAAAATCCTGGGGCACCTGGATGCTTTAGTTGGTTATGCATCCAACTCTTGGTTTGGAGCAGGTCATGATCTCAAGGTTCGTGAGATCGAACCTCGCATTGGTCTCTGTATTGACAGTGTGGAGCCTGCTTGAGATTATTTCTCTCCCTCTCTCTTTGCCTCTCCCCCACTTGCATGAGCACTCTCTCAAAATAAATAAATAAACATTTAAATAAAATAAAATCCTAAGGATCTGCTTTGAACAAAGCATGGCAAAGATCAATGGAGACAGATAGATGATAGGTAGGTAGGTAGATAGATAGATAGATAGGTTTAAAATTATTTATTCATGGGGCACCTGGGTGGATCAGTCAGTTAAGCATCCAACTTCAGCTCAGGTCATGATCTCACAGCCTGTGAGTTGGAGCCCCGCGTTGGGCTCTGTGTTGACAGCTCAGAGCCTGGAGCCTGCCTCAGATTCTGTGTTTCCTTCTCTCTCTGCCCCTTCACTGCTCATGCTCTGTCTCTCTCTGTCTCAAAAATAAATAAAAACATTCAAAAAAATTAACAAAATTATTTATTCATGCCCATCCTTGATTTTAATAAAAGCCAAACAGACTATGGCATATTATTCAAATAAGCACTTGAAAAGACTCTCAACACATAGAGATTTGTCTTCAAATCAATATTCTTATGGCAACTCATATCTACTGTATATTGGATTAAAATGAGACATTTCACAGGATAGCAAGTACTTGGTTCTCCGAACTGCATAGCATGAAAACATATATACTTATAACTTCATGGAATAGATATTAATAATATGTGTATTCTTGAAATTCAATTGGATTTATTTGTCTCACCAAAAGGTAAGGCTTTCACTTACTCCTTGCTAAATCAAATGTGGAAAGGGAATACAGATTCTGTAATGTGAAGACAGTTGAATCAGCAAGAGGGCAGCTTTATTTTGATGTAGATGAGTTGAAAGGTGACTGAAGCCCTTGGAACTGTAACTCAAATTTACTGCTTCAATTTAAGCTCAGAGGCTCCAAACTGTCATGGCTGATTGTACTGATATATCTTCAACTATTTAATAAGTAGATTATTTAAATTTTTATGTATCTGTACCTGTGGCTATCTATATCCTCCATCTATTCATCTGTTTATGAAAGGGACAGTTTTAGCCTACACAATTTTTACAAAGTTTGTGTGTGTGTGTGTGTGTGTGTGTGTGTGTGTGTGTCTTCTGGTTCATTTTCCACTGTGGGCATCAGATGTCCTTTTCTGGATTGGGAAGAATATTCAGGCCCTCTAGTTTTGACTAAATCCCAGGAAGACTTCTCAACAACTTGAGACAAGTATGGGTAGTCTTAGGAAGTCTCTCATATCTTCCCAGTTAAGATGTATGAAAAGATTTATACCAATGTTCTCTATTTGCTTTCTACAACAAAACCTATGGGGGCTTTTTTCAATGTCAATTTAGCTAAACTGGAGCTCTGTTTCACAGATTTCCTTCACGCCATGCTCTCAAATTAGGTTGACCAGAAGAGAAATTGGTGTCAGAGGAGAAGCAGCCCCATTTTTTTTAATGCTCTGAAGTTTGCATAGGGCTCCCATACATGACCCATCTGTTGGTTCAGCTAGCTTTTGGGGCCAGCAGTCAGACCTGCAGCACATTCTGTTCCCATTGGATCTCCTCTTTCAACTTCTCCAAATCCTGAGAAGTGGGTGTACAGTTCCCCAATGAGGAAGGCCAGGCTATTCTGTATATTATCCTTCTTATCATTGAGGTTGGAGGAGGTAAGAGACAGATAAATCTTTGAGTTAGTCCCTGCTCTGCCCCCACCATGCATTTACCTTTCTTTTCCAACCTCTAAACCTGAACTCAGGCCTAAAACCAGATACCGAGCCCACAGCCATTAGACTGCTGATCCTGTTCCCACAGATGCACAAAGTCTGGTTCTCATAATACATTTTTCCATACCATTGAGAATGCTTCTCCTCTCATCCAACATTAACTAACCCAAAAGCTTTTATACCCAGCTTTTTAGCTACCGGTCACACGAAGACATTTATTTTTCTCTCAGTTATATTAAAAGATGAAATATTTATGGGGCGCCTGGGTGGCGCAGTCGGTTAAGCCTCCGACTTCAGCCAAGTCACGATCTCGCGGTCCGTGAGTTCGAGCCCTGCGTCAGGCTCTGGGTTGATGGCTCAGAGCCTGGAGCCTGTTTCCGATTCTGTGTCTCCCTCTCTCTCTGCCCCTCCTCTGTCTCTCTCTGTCCCAAAAATAAATAAACGTTGAAAAAAAATAAAAAAAAAGATGAAATATTTCATTGTCCAGTTTTATATGTACAGCTAGCTACATAAATAAATTGAAAGTAGAGGCAGATACTGATGGGATCTCAATTTTTTAGAAAATCTTACTGTGCTTAGAGGTACAGCTTCAAAGCTGCATGAGGAGGATTATCATCTTTTAGAGAAGCAACCCAGATGTGCAGGAGGACCACACCTCTTGGACAAGTTTAGAAGAAACATTCTTCACGGGACACTGCCAGAATATTGCTTTGTTTTTGTGGAGGGTAAATCTCGTCAGATTGTAGTACTCTATATTATTAAGGAAGCCACCATTACTTTGCCATGGGAGCAAACTTAGTTATTCAGGATCTCATGGGGTTTTCTTTAGCAAACCGGAAAATAATATTTTGGATATTTTGGACATTTTGTCAGCCACTTTCATTGTTGAGTATCCCACGCTGAGTCACGAAATTGCTATTCTATAGTTGACTCTCTCCCCACCCTTGGTCCACTGATGGGTGACCAAGTAAGCCGAGATCTGTCACATAAACAGAGCAGCTGCTACCCCCTGAATGCCATTGTAGGAGTTAGGAAATCACCCCTCAATGTTGGACAACCCCTACACGGTACACTTGCACTTATATTTGCAGAAGGTAGAATTATAATCTTCTTTGAAGATTGTTACATTATTCTCCAAAAAAAAAATGTTCTGATTCAGGATGTCTATCCTTTGGAAACATTTTCTAATGTTAGTGTACCTTGCTCATGGGGGACTCCCCTATAGTTATCACATGTTTTTTATGGTCATGTTTTTTTAAAATAGAGAACTAATATTAGGTGTTGGCTTTTTCTAATATCTCAGATTGTTATGATTGTTTTTCTCATTTATGCAATGTATCGAAGAAATCAGTGTTACTGATGCACAAAGCGATCTCCCTTAAATACTTATCTGATATTTAAAATAAAACCTATTTGGGGCGCCTGGGTGGCTCAGTGGGTTGGGCGGCCGACTTCGGCCCAGGTCATCATCTCGCGGTCCATGAGTTCGAGCCCCGCGTCGCGCTCTGTGCTGACAGCTCAGAGCCTGGAGCCTGTTTCAGATTCTGTGTCTCCCTCTCTCTGACCCTCCCCCATTCATGCTCTGTCTCTCTCTGTCTCAAAAATAAATATACGTTAAAAAAATTTTTAAAAAATAAAATAAAATAAAATAAAACCTATTTAAAGAAGTTCAACAGAATAATGGCTCCTTCCTCCTTTCTTTTTTATTTCTCTTCTCCACTTGTCCCATCTTTACTTCCCACCTTCCTACCTCACTCCTCTTCTTTCCTTCTGTCTGCCTTTCACTAATGTTCTCCTTCTTCACAGGGGAAAAACAAAAAAACAAAAAAAACAAAAAAACAAAAACAAAACAAACAAACACAAACTTAGCCATGATTTTTTTCACCATATTTTTTTTTTTTACTGTAACTTTTTTTTAATGTTTGAGAAAGAGCGACAGAGCACAATCAGGGGAAGGGGCAGAGTGAGAGAGGGAGACACAGAATTTGAAAGAAGCTCTGAGTTGTCAGCACCTAGCCCAGCCCCAAAGGATTCTAGCCCACAAACTGAGAGATCATGACCCAAGAGGAAGTCAGCCGCTTAACTGACTGAGCCGCTCAGGTGCCCTGATATATATATATATATATATATTAATAAAGGACTTCTCTTGTTTTTAATTTTAATCACAAAGTTTCCTGTTGTTATTGTTGTTGTTCTTTTTAAGTTTATTTATTTTTGAGGGAGAGAGAGAGAATGCAGGGCAGAGATAGCAAGAGAGAGAGAGAGAGAGAGCGAGCGAGAGGGAATCTGAAGCAGACCCCAGGCTCTGAGCTGTCAGCACAGAGCCCAGCATGGGAATCGAACCCATGCACTGCAAGATACACCTGAGTGGAAGTCAGAGGCTTGACTGAGCTACCCAGGTGCCCCTGGAAGTTCCTGTTTAAACTATGTATACAGATAAATTTCCTGATTCTATCCAAATTCCTTTAAGTATGCAATTGATTTCCTATTGGAAAAGATTATTTACACCCTCAAAATAAAGTATAAAATGTTCCAGATCTGGCAGAGCATACCAATTTATAATTAATATAATAATTAATATCTCTCTTTTCAGGAAACTTATTTGTGTTTAGTTTCCTTACTTGCACAATGGGGATAAAATATGAGGACATACTTAAGAAGATACCTAGGAAATTGGCACCACATAATTAGTGAGTGAAAGGAAATAATGCAATTATACGCCAGCCTAAAGATGACAACAGCTTATTTATAGATTTCTACCATTTTTCTGACTGAATTGCAAAAATTCTCATCACTGAGGTGTGTTGATGGGCTTGTGAACAAAGCACTCAACAATTTAAAATTAACCATTTGTTATTCATTCAGGTTCTTGCTACTTATCTTTGATTCGCAGAAGGCAGGGACTTCATAAATCAATAAATGTCAGGCATATATTTATATTTTCAAAAATAATAGACATAACGTATGTTTAAATAGCTTTCTCAAAAGTTTATCTTGGAACTTTATTAATATAGTGTCTATTGATAATTCAATGAAACAGGTGGGTGACTTAAATTAGAAAGACTAGACTTTGCAGGATCTCCAAACATCTCTCTCAATATATAACAGCGAAGCAAGTATGTACCATCAATTTAGAAATAAGTTTTGAAGGTAATTCTGATTAGCCTTTGCAACTAACAATTACTTAGAATCAGCCAAATACACTTATAGTGAATTAATCTTTCTTTATATAACTCAGTCGATTAATAATATATGTATGAAATGTGCTCACATCTTGGCTCTCCTTCCTGTTTAGGGGGGCCAATATAATACTGATGTCATACTGAGAAGTAATATGCATTCTCTTATTTTCATCCTTTTTCCTCTAAGTAACTAACAATTTATCCCGTAAGCTGAGATAGTGAACTAATTTCTCCCACGGTTAACCCATGAATATCATTTTCTCCCATCTCCACTGTCAGTGGCTCTCATTAATTACTGTTTGGAAAGGCATTGACTCAGAAACCAATTACTTTACTGGAGAAAAAGTTTGCCACAGAAAGTAATACCTCATTTGTTGAGAACTATTCTTCATGTCATGTTCATTATCAAAAACTGGTATCTCTTAAAACTATTGTGTTAGTTTGGTTATGAAAAGTTTTACCACATTTCAGACCTGATGGATTTTTCTTCTCACTTCTCTATTTTTCCCCTAAGTTAAAGAATGTGTTCTATATTTTTATTTTTCAGGAACTTGGCTCGTATTTATGGAGATTGCTGAAATTAGTGTTGTTTATGAAGTAAAATATCCCTGGAAGTTGTCTTCCACTGAACATTAGATTATTCATAGTCAAAATATGCTTCATTTGTTTTTACCCCTTAGCCTCTATTGGAAGCTGGTCTTTTTTCCATTACTTCATTCCTGGCTTGTTGCTGTGAAATGCATGTGTCTTCTGAAATTTCATGTACTAGCAAAAAATAAATACATAAATAAAAAATAAAATTAAATTAAAAAATAGATTTCCTAACATTTGTAGCTCTATGCTTTTAACACATTATGTCTGCCTTCTAGGCCACACAGAGGTACATTTGATATTGAAGAATTCAGCAATCACGGGTTTCTCACCATAAGTAATTCGAAATATAAATAATTAAAGACTGATAAGAAAACTATTTAAGAATCATGTGTCTGTTTGGTCTAAAAAAGATACCAAAACATTATGAAAAGTTTGCACGTTTTTTTTTCTTTTAATATCTCTCCTAAGATCAAAATAAGAAGTAGCTGCATATGACAGGATGATATGTGAGGTACAAGAAGACATTTCCATTCCAAATCAGTATCTTTTTGCACATGACATTATGCTAGCTATAGCTACTCGACTTTCCAGTTTTCATTTTCGTGTTAGTGACATTTCTGAAGACATGGCATTTGATTTATTTTTGTCTCGTATCCTGTTTTTTCTCTTTATATTTAATGGTCCTTTTGTGGGTTGCTTTACTTCTTGTACCTCCAATCCCAACTAGTCTCCAGCACCAGTGATAATGATGAAAACATTTGGATGAGTAAATTCTGTGACATTTCTCATGATGAGATTCTGGAAGGAACCAAATTTCTGCTCCAAACTCCTTTCATTAAGAAATCGTTTCCAAGAGGTACTTTGTCTTGCCCAAAGGTATGCAGGGGCCAGCAGCAGAGGCAGATTCAGGACATGGCCCTTCCTCCTTCCATTGCAAATGCTTCTCCATTTCCCATAATTATGAGAGCGTGCTTCGCCCCTCCGCCAGGCTTGTCTTAGGTGTTGTATGTGGTGCTTTGCCTGATTGGCTTTCAGTCAGCTGTCAGGGTGCAGTAACTGTCTCAAAATGTACCGTCTCATCATTTTTGTCCTGTCAGCAGCTACCTCTCCCATTTCACTCTGTCATAATTTTTCAGGTCCTTTACAGCATCCTATGAAGGATAACACACAAAGACAGTTTCACGCTATGGGCGAAGTCCTGAGAGGAAAAGTTCATTGTTCAATATGCAACCCAAAGAGAGATTTGTCCCAAGCAGTCAAACAAACAGCCTAACTCAGATCTAAGGCACAGGGACTAAAAGTGAGCTTGAATGAAATAGGTAAGTAACTTGGATTTTTAGAAAAGAGTTGTGACACTCCAAGCTGGAGATATTTGTGGAAAGGCACAATGTCTTTGTCAGGAGGTTATTCTGGTTTGCTCTGACTGTCCCAATCACCTCTGATGTGTGCTTCCCATTGACTTCAAAGGAACTTGGGCCTGGGTGGGTAGGGTGAGTGCTGAGAAAAAGGAAAAAAAATGTCCATGGTGATTGATTGCAAGTCACATTAATCCTTCTTGATGATTCACTTAGCCACGTAAAAGGACAAAAACAACAAGGAGAGGAGTTTTAAAATAAATGGAAATAAAGCTGGGAAAAAAAAGAAGGATAGGAAATGAACAAAATGTCTATTTGGTCAGTGATTTCTATTTTGTGAATTCTTGTACTATTTTCAATGTGTCTCACTTCTAAAGCTTAGTAAGTGTCCTTTCTTTGAGCTTGACATAATACGGAAAGGGGAGGGCAAAAAGGTTTGTCCAACATAATACCCATGTGTGTTAAGTGTCACCTACTCTGAGTAGTTATATTATATTGGCAAAATTGGTTCTTTGTTCTTCATAATTAGATTAAACAGTTCTGCACTATGTATTTTAATTTCTAGCTCACATTATTTCTCTAAGAATGCCTTAGTTAATTATAGTAATAGATATTAACTGCAGATATCTGCCAAAAATGAATAATTTTATACCTTTTATTTTCGAATATATATATTTGAAATACATATGTTTGTGTGTATGCATATATATGTATATATATTATATATAAGTCAATAAACTGACTTACAGAAGATATAGAATTTATATAAATAGAATTATAGTGTAGTCAAATTGTATTTAATATACCTGTGATCTTTGTCTTAAGAATTTTGTACAATTTGTATTTTAAATTTAGATTGTAAGGACTTGGGATTCTATGATTTGTACTTAATCACAATTTAATTTTTGAACAAAAATATCCATTATCTTTCCATAGATCTCTCACGTTAAATATTTCTTTCAAGACAAATTTGTGCAGTTTAGACACACTCTGAAAAAAAAAAGTACAATGTTAATCACAATTTCCTCCCAATTATAATTATCGTGCTATTATAATGAGCTTCCTGGTTACAGTATATGAAAATACATTAATTTTTTTTAATGTTTTCATTTATTTTTGAGAAAGAGAGAGAGACAGAGCACAAGTGGGAGAAGGGCAGAAAGAGAGGGAGACACAGAATCAGAGGCCGGCTCCAGGTTCTGAGTGGTCAGCACAGAGCCTGAGGCGGGGCTCCATCCCGTGAACACCAAGATCATGATCTGAGCCAAAGTTGGATGTTTGACTGACTGAGCCACCCAGGTGCACCTGAAAATACATTTTTAAAACACCATTTGGTTAAAATACATATATACGATGGAACATATATTGTCAACCTTCAAATTTATGCTATCATTGTAAGGAAATTATCAGCATGGAATTATAATCTTCAGGCTTCTAAAGCCTGCCTCTTTATTAAAACTATTCTGACAGGGAAACGTACACTTTGTTTTTTCTTAATGTAATGACACAGAATCTTTTATTTTTTATTTTCTTCTGGCATTATTGAGATACAATTGATATATAACATTATATAAGGGTTTTTTTTAATGTTTATTTATTTGTTTTTGAAAGAGAGTGTGAGCAATGGAGGGGCAGGAAGAGAATCTCAAGCAGGCTGCGCACTGACAGCACAGATCCTGATGTGGGGCTTGATTACATAAACCTGAGAGATCATGACCTGAGCCAAAATCGAGAGTGAACGCTTACCCAACTGAGCCACCCTGGAGCCTGCACTGTATAAGTTTAAGGCATACAATATGATAATTTGATACATCTAAAATTATGATGTATATAGCGTTATTTCCACAGTAGGGTTAGTTAACAACTCTGTCATCTCACGTAATTACTATGTGTGTGTACGTGTGTGTGTGGTGTGTGTGTGTGTGTGTGTGTGTGTGTTTATAGGTGTGTCTGGCAGAAACAATTAACATCCTATTTCTTAGCAAGTTTCAGGTATATAATGCAATATTAACTATAGCCACAATGCTGTACATTAGATTCCCAGAACCTTTTAATCTTACTACTGGAAATTTGAGCCCTTTGACCATTTCCACCAATCTCAGCCCCTGGCAATGATCATTCAATTCTCTTACTATGAGTTTTCTTTTTCTTTTTCTTCTTCCTTTTTATTTAATAAGATTTTATTTTTAAGTAATCTCTATGCCCAACATGGGGTTCAAAATCACAACCCCAAGATTAAGAGTCACATGTTCTACCAACTGAGCCAGCCAGGTGCCCCCAGCTTTTTAAAATTTCACATGAAAGTGAGATTATACAATATTTATCATTCTCTGACTGACTTATTTCACTTAATTTAATGGCCTCAAGGTTCATCCATGTTGCTGAAAATAGCAGGATTTCCTTATTTCTCAGACTGAATAATATTCCATTACATGTGTTCATCACACACAGCCCATACCACATCTTTTTACCCATGCATATATAGACAGACACAGGTTGTTTTAATATTTTGATTTTTGTGAATAATGTTTCAGTGAACATAGGGCACAGATATCTCTTCAGGAGAGTGATTTCATTTCCTTTAAACATATATCCAGAAGTGGGAATGCTGGACCATACAGTAGTTCTATTTTTAATTTTTTGAGGAAATTCCATTCCCACCAAGACTATGCAAAGATTCTCTTTTCTCCCCATTCTCATCCAATACTGGTTATCTCTTATCTTTTGATAATAGCCATTCTAACAGGTTTGAAGTGATATCTCATTGTGATTTTGGTTTACATTTCCCTGATGATCAGTGATGTTGAGCACCTTTTCATGTACCTGTTATATGTCTTTAGAAAAAAATGTCTATTCAGGGGCGCCTGGGTGGCTCAGTCATTTAAGCATCCAACTCTTATTTTCAGCTCAGGTCATGACCTTATGGTTCGTGGGTTATAGCTGGAACCTGTTTTGGATTCTTTGTCTCCTTTTCTCTCTATCCCTCCCCTGGTTGAACTCTCTCTCAAAATAAAGAAATAAGCATTAAAAAAAAGAAAGAAAGAAAAATGTCTATTCAGATCCTCTGCCCATTTTTAAATCTGATGTTTCTTTTTAGTATCAAATTGTGTGAGTTCCTTATATGTTTTGGATACAAGCTCTTATCAGTGATGTTTTGCAATTTTTTTTCTCATTGCATAGTTTACCTTTTCATTTTGTTGATTGTTTTTTCTGCAGTGCATAAGCTTTTCAGTTGGATGTAGTTCCATTTGTTTATTTTTGCTTTGGTTACTTGTGCTTTTGGTGTAAAATCCAAAAATCATTGCCAAAACCAATGTCAAGGAGCTTTCTCCCTCTTTTCTTCTAGGGGTTTTATGGCTTCAGGTCTTGTATTTAATTTTTAATTAATTTTGAGATTATTTTTCTGAGTGGTATAAGATGAGGGTCAAATTTCATTCTTTTGTATATTATCCTGTTTCTCAGAATCATTTATTGAAGGGTAGACTATCCTTTTACCATTGAGTGTTCTTGGTTCCCTTGTGAAATATTAGTTGACTGTGTACACAAGGGTTTACTTCTGGGCTCTTGATTCTGTTCCATTGGTCTACTTGTTTGTTTTGATGACATTATCTCATTTTTATTTACTACTATACCTTTGTAACATAATTTGAAATTAGGAAGTGTAATGCCTCCAGCTTTATTCTTCATTCTTGGAATCGCTTTGGCTATTTAAGGCCATTTGTGGTTCTATATGAATTTTATGATTATATTTTCTATTTCTTAAAAAAATGTCTTTGGAATTTTATATGGATTCCACTGAATCTACAGGTGGTTTTGAGTTGTATGGACATTTTGACAATATAAATTCATCTGATCCCTGAACACAGGACATTTTTCCATTCATTGTTGTCTTCTTCAACTGCATTCATCAATGTCTTTGTGTTTCCACTATACAAATCTTTCATTTCCTGTTTACTTTTTTCCTGACTTTCTTTAGGATACTGGGAACACCTTTTAGAATTCCATTTTGATTTATCTCTACTGTTGTCAAGTGTATCTCTTTGTTTAACTTGCTGAGTAGTTGCTCTAGGTATTGTTTTGTATAAATATTATTTATATTGTTAAAACTTATAACTCTCAGTCCGCTGAGATCATTATTTTCAATTTCATGTTTACCACTCTTTCTGTCTCCTTAACTTCTATTTATGAAAAAGTGACTTTAATGTTTTCTCTATATATATTTAGAACCAAGTCAGACAGTGTCATATTTTTTTGCCTCAAATATAATTTAGAAGACTCGTTAAAAAAGAAAGTCTGTTGTATTTATCCATATTTTTGCTTACCATATTCTTCCTTCCTTCCTGATATTCTAAGATTATTTGATTATTTCTTTTCTTGTTAGATAACTTCCTTTAGCCATTCTATTAGGGTATGTCTGTTAGACACAAATTTTATTAGTTTTCATTCAGTTGGGAATGTTTTGACTTCCTTTTCATTCCTGAAGAATGTTTATGCTGGACATTGGATATTGGGTTGGTTGTTCTTTTCATTCCGTACACAACATATAATGTGTCACTTCCTTTAACGTCCATGGTTTCTGGTGAGAAATCAGTGTCATTTGAAATGTTTTTTCCATATAGTAAGATGATATTCTTTTCCTACTTTCAAGATTTTTTTCTTTGTCTTCAGTTCTAAGAAACTTGACTTTGACTATGATTATGTCTTGATATGGATTTCTTCCAGTTATCATGTTTGGTATGAACTTTGCTTCTTGCATCTGTAGGTTAATATCATTGGCTAAATTTTTAAGCATTTGACATTAGTTTTTTAAGTGCATTTTCAGCCTCACCATGTTTCTCCTCTTTCAAGACTTCAAGACATGATTTTTTTATTTTTTTTATACTTCCATATGTTCCAGAGTCTCTGGTTTTGTTGTTGCTGTTGTTTTGTTTTGTTTTGTTTTGTGTTTTCAAGTCTATTTTCTTCCTGTTCATTACTGGGCAATTGTTACCATTCTTTATCCAATGTTACTGATTCTTTCTTCTGTTTTCTTCATTGTGCACATGAGATCATACATTGAGTTCTTTTAATCTCAATTATATATTTTTTTCAATTCTAACATTTCCACTTGGTGCTTCTTTATATTTTGTGTTTCTTTGTTCAACTTTTTATTTCTCTTCTGAGGTTCAAGGTTTCTTTTGTTTTAAGTGTGTTTGAAGTTGTGCTTTGAAACATATTTAAGGCAGCTGCTTTAAAATCTTTGTCAGATAATTCTAAAATCTCTTTCATCTTGGTGTTGACACCAGTTCTCTCTCTCTCTCTCTCTCTCTCTTTTCATTCACTCTTAGATCTTTCTGGCTCTTGATATGACAAGTGATTTTTTTTGTTGTTTTTATTGACACTTGGACATTTTGAATAATATGTTACCAGGCTGGAGATCTTACTTAAACTTCTGTTTTAGCTAATTTTATTTGACACCACTCTGACATAAGATAGTGGTGGAAGGGGCAAGGACCTATCACTTCCAAATGGATATAGATATCTAGGTTCCTCAGTCAGGATCCATTGACAACTGAGGAGAAAGTTCCTTATTAGTATTTGGTATGTATGGGAGTTTTGGTTCCCACTAGACCTCCAATAATATCTCTCTGACTGGAGCAGGTAAGAATGTCTCATTACTGATCGCCACATGGTTATCACTAACACCACAGTTGGTGGTGGCCTCATTTTTGGGGGTAGTAGGGAAAGCCCTGACTCTGCACAAGACCTTCTCTGACACCACCTCAGAAGCGGGTAGGAGGTACAACTTGTTATTACCTAATGGTAGTGGAAATGTAGGCTCCCATTGTCATATCCATGAACACCACAGGAAAAGGGCTCATTACTGCCCTGTGGGAATGAAAGTCCTGACTCCCTAATTGGCCTTTCTGACACCACCCCAGTGTAGGGAGGAAGGTTTGGGTGATGTAAGAGTCAGGATTCTCCAGAGAAATATAATAAATAAGTTGTATATAAATGTACAAATATGTACAAATACATCCATATTTCCTCAGTATATTTATGTATATTAAAGAAATGTTATGTGTTTGTGTGTGTGTGTGTGTGTGTGTGTGTGTGTGTGTGTGAATGAAGAGAATTATTATGGGAGGGAAAGATGGCGGTGTAGGAGGACGCTGGGCTCACCGCGCGTTCTGCTGATCACTTAGATTCCACCTACACCTGCCTAAATAACCCAGAAAACCACCAGAAGACTAGCAGAATGGAGTCTCTGGAGCCAAGTGCAGACGAGAGGCCCACGGAAGAGGGTAGGAAGAGCGGAGAGGCGGTGCATGCTCCACGGACTGGCGGGAGGGAGCCAGGGCGGAGGGGTGGCCCGCCGGCCAGCAGAGCCCCCGAGTCTGGCTTACAAAAGCTAAGGGGCCGGACGGAGTGTATTCCGACAGCAAGCAGGACTTGACATCTGGAAGGTTGTAAGCTAACAGCTCTGCTTGTAGAATGGGAGGGCTGGAGGACAACGGGAAGGAGAGTTGTTGAGCCCCGGACAACAGAGCTCAGCTTGGCGGGGAACAAAGGTGCTCGTCAGTGCCATCTCCCTCACCCATTCCCCAGCCAAAATCCCAAAGGGAACCAGTTCCTGCCACCGAACTTGCTTGCTCTGCGCAAACACCCAAGGCTGTGCTTCTGCGGATCTATCCCTCCCGCGGGTCTGACTCCCTCCAGGTGCCTCAGGGCCCCTCCCGAAGTGGATCTCCCAAGGAAAAGCAAGCTGAGCCTTCCCTTCCCCCACTGTGCACCTTGCCAATCCACCCCAGCTAATACGCCAGATCCCAGTACCATAAGCCTGGCAGTGTGCAAGGAGCCCAGATGGGCCACGCCACCCCACAGTGAATCCCACCCCTAGGAGAGGGGAAGAGAAGGCACACACCAGTCTGACTATGGCCCCAGTGTTGGGCTGGGGGCAGACATCAGGTCTGACTGCGGCCCCACCCACCAACGCGAGTTATTCAAGGCAGCACAGGGGAAGTGCCCGCAGTCCCGCACCACTCCAGGGACTATCCAAAATGACGAAACAGAAGAATTCCCCTCAAAAAAATGTCCAGGAAATAACAACAGCTAACGAACTGATCAAAATGATTTAAACAATATAACAGAAACTGAATTTAGAATAACAGTCATAAAATTAATCCTGGGCTTGAAAACAGTATAAAGGACAGCAGAGAATCTATTGCTACAGAGATCAAGGGACTAAAGAACACCCAGGAGGAGCTAAAAATGCTATCAATGAACTGCAAAATAAAATGGAGACAACCGCAGCTCGGATTGAAGAGGCAGAGGAGAGAATAGGTGAACTAGAAGATAAAATTATGGAAAAGGAAGAAGCTGAGAAAAAGAGAGAAAAAAAAATCCAGGAGTATGAGGGGAAAATTAGAGAACAAAGTGATGAGCTAAAGAGAAATAATCTAAGCATAATTGGTATTCCAGAGGAGGAAGAGAGAGGGAAAGGTGCTGAAGGTTTACTTGAAGAAATAATAGCTGAGAACTTCCCGGATCTGGGGAAGGAAAAAGGCATTGAAATCCAAGAGGCACAGAGAACTCCTTTCAGACGTAACTTGAATCGATCTTCGGCACGATATATCATAGTGAAACTGGCAAAATACAAGGATAAAGAGAAAATTCTGAAAGCAGCTAGAGATAAAGGTGCTGTAACATATAAAGGGAGACCTATAAGACTCGTGACCGATCTCTCTACTGAAACTTGGCAGGCCAGAAAGGATTGCCACGAGATTTTCAGTGTGCTAGACAGAAAAAATATGCAGCCGAGAACCCTTTATCCAGCAAGTCTGTCATTTAGAATAGAAGGAGAGATAAAGGTCTTCCCAAACAAACAAAAACTGAAGGAATTCATCACCACTAAACCAGCCCTACAAGAGATCCTAAGGGGGATCCTGTGAGACAAAGGACCAGAGACATCGCTACAAGCATGAAACCTACGGACATCACAATGACTCTAAACCCGTAACTTTCTATAATAACACTGAATGTAAATGGACTAAATGCACCAACCGAAACATAGGGTATCAGAATGGATAAAAAAAAACAAGACCCATCTATTTGCTGTCTACAAGAGACTCATTTTAGACCTGAGGACACCTTCAGAATAAGAGTGAGGGGATGGAGAACTATTTATCATGCTACTGGAAGTCAAAAGAAAGCTGGAGTAGCCATACTTATATCAGACAAACTAGACTTTAAATTAAAGGCTGTAACAAGAAACGAAGAAGGGCATTATATAATAATCACAGGGTCTATCCAGCAGGAAGAGCTAACAATTATAAATGTCTATGCGCCGAATATGGGAGCCCCCAAATATATAAAACAATTACTCACAAACATAAGCAACCTTATGATAAGAATGTGGTAATTGCAGGGGACTTTAACACTCCACTTACAGAAATGGATAGATCATCTAGACACACAGTCAATAAAGAAACAAGGGCCCTGAATGATACATTGGATTAGATGGACTTGAAAGATATATTTAGAACACTGCATCCCAAAGCAACAGAATATACTTTCTTCTCAAGTGCACATGGAACATTCTCCAAGATAGATCATATACTGGGTCACAAAACAGCCCTTCATAAGTATACAAGAATTGAAATCATACCATGCATACTTTCACAATGCTATGAAGCTTGAAATGAACCACAAGAAAAAGTCTGGAAAACCTCCAAAAGCATGGAGGTTAAAGAACACCCTACTGAAGAATGAGTGGGTCAACCAGGCAATTAGAGAAGAAATTAAAAAATATATGGAAACAAATGAAAATGAAAATACAACAACCCAAACGCTTTGGGATACAGCGAAGGCAGTCCTGAGAGGAAAATACATTGCAATCCAGGCCTATCTCAAGAAACAAGAAAAATCCCAAATACAAAATCTAACAGCACACCTAAAGGGACTAGAAGCAGAACAGCAAAGGCAGCCTAAACCCAGCAGAAGAAGAGAAATAATAAAGATCAGAGCAGAAATAAACAATATAGAATCTAAAAACTGTAGTGCAGATCAATGAAACCAAGAGTTGGTTTTTTGAAAAAATAAACAAAATTGACAAACCTCTAGCCAGGCTTCTCAAAAAGAAAAGGGATGACCCAAATAGATACAATAATGAATGAAAATGGAATTATTACAACCAATCCCTCAGAGATACAAGCAATTATCAGGGAATACTATGAAAACTTATATGCCAAGAAACTGGATTACCTGGAAGAAATGGACAAATTCCTAAACACCCACACACTTCCAAAACTCAATCAGGAGGAAATAGAAAGCTTGAACAGACCCATAACCAGTGAAGAAATTGAATCGGTTATCAAAAATCTCCCAACAAATAAGAGTCCAGGACCAGATGGCTTCCCAGGGGAGTTCTACCAGACGTTTAAAGCAGAGATAATACCTATTCTTCTCAAGCTATTCCAAAAAATAGAAAGGGAAGGAAAACTTCCAGACTCATTCTATGAAGCCAGTATTACTTTGATTCCTAAAACAGAGACCCATTAAAAAAAGAGAACTACAGGCCAATATCCCTGATGAATATAGATGTAAAAATTCTCAATAAGATACTAGCAAATCGAATTCAGCAGCATATAAAAAGAATTATTCACATGATCAAGTGGGATCCATTCCTGGGATGCAGGGCTGGTTCAACATTCACAAATCAATCAACGTGATACATCACATTAATAAAAGAAAAGATAAGAACCATATGATCCTGTCAATCGATGCAGAAAAGGCCTTTGACAAAATTCAGCACCCTTTCTTAATAAAAACCCTTGAGAAAGTCGGGATAGAAGGAACATACTTAAACATCATAAAAGCCATTTATGAAAAGCCCACAGTTAACATCATCCTCAATGGGGAAAAACTGAGAGCTTTTCCCCTGAGATGAGGAACACGACAGGGATGTCCACTCTCACCGCTGTTGTTTAACATAGCGTTGGAAGTTCTAGCATCAGCAATCAGACAACAAAAGGAAATCAAAGGCATCAAAATTGGCAAAAATGAAGTCAAGCTTTCACTTTTTGCAGATGACATGATACTATACATGGAAAATCTGATAGACTCCACCAAAAGTCCACTTCCATGCTTATGGATTGGAAGAATAAATATTGTCAAAATTGTCAATACTACCCAAAGCTATCTACACATTCAATGCAATCCCAATCAAAATTGCACCAGCATTCTTCTCAAAACTAGAACAAGCAATCCTAAAATTCATATGGAACCACAAAAGGCCCTGAATAGCCAAAGTAATTTTGAAGAAGAAAACCAAAGCAGGAGGCATCACAATCCCAGACTTTAACCTCTAGTACAAAGCTGTCATCATCAAGACAGCATGGTATTGGCACAAAACAGACACATAGATCAATGGGATAGAATAGAAACCCCAGAACTAGACCCACAAACATATGACCAACTCATCTTTGACAAAGCAGGAAAGAACATCCAATGGAAAAAAGACAGTCTCTTTAACAAATGGTGCTGGGAGAACTGGACAGCAACATGCAGAATGTTGAAACTAGACCACTTTCTCACACCATTCACAAAAATAAACTCAAAATGGATAAAGGACCTGAATATGAGACAGGAAACCATCAACACCCTAGAGGAGAAAGCAGGAAAAGACCTCTCTGACCTCAGCCGTAGCAATTTCTTACTTGACACATCTCCAACGGCAAGGGAATTAAAAGCAAAACTGAACTACTGGGACCTTATGAAGATAAAAAGCTTCTGCACAGCAAAGGAAACAACCAACAAAACTAAAAGGCAACCAACGGAATGGGAAAAGATATTTGCAAATGACATATTGGACAAAGGGCTAGTATCCAAAATCTATAAAGAGCTCACCAAACTCCACACCGAAGAAACAAATAACCCAGTGAAGAAATGGGCAGAAAACATGAATAGACACTTCTCTAAAGAAGACATCCGGATGGCCAACAGGCACATGAAAAGATGCTCAACGTCGCTCCTCATCAGGGACATACAAATCAAAACCACACTCAGATACCACCTCACGCCAGTCAGAGTGGCCAAAATGAACAAATCAGGAGACTATGGATGCTGGAGAGGATGTGGAGAAATGGGAACCCTCTTGCACTGTTGGTGGGAATGCAAATTGGTGCAGTCACTCTGGAAAACAGTGTGGAGGTTCCTCAAAATATTAAAAATGGACCTACCCTATGACCCAGCAGTAGAACTGCTAAGAATTTAGCCAAGGGATACAGGAGTACTGATGCATAGGGGCACTTGGACCCCAATGTTTATAGCAGCACTCTCAACAATAGCCAAATTATAGAAAAAGCCTAAATGTCCATCAACTGATGAATGAATAAAGAAATTGTGCTTTATATACACAATGGAGTAGTACATGGCAATGAGAAAGAATGAAATATGGCCCTTTGTAGCAACGTGGATGGAACTGGAGAGTGTGATGCTAAGTGAAATAAGCCATACAGAGAAAGACAGATACCATATGGTTTCACTCTTATGTGGATCCTGTGAAACTTCACAGAAACCCATGGGGGAGGGGAAGGAAAAAAACCAAGAGGTTAGAGTGGAAGAGAGCCAAAGTATAAGAGACTCTTAAAAACTGAGAACAAACTGAGGGTTGATGGGGGGTGGGAGAGAGGGGAGGGTGGGTAATGGGTATTGAGGAGGGCACCTTTTGGGATGAGAACTGGGTGTTGTATGGAAACCAATTTGACAATAAACTTCATAAAAAAAAGGAAGAGATTTATTATAAGGTGTTGGCTCATATAAGAATATAGGTTAAAAAGTTTCAAGTTGTAGAGTCAACAAGATGGAGACCCCGGAAAGGTAATGGTGTATTTCTAATCTGCTTCCAAGGGCCTGAGAACCAAGAGAATTGATGCTATATTTTCTGTTTAATGACAGGCCGACTTGTGACCCAGAATAAGCCCATGTTTCAGTTCAAGTCCAGAGGCAGGAAAAAACTAATATAGCAGCTCAAAGGCCATTGACAGAAGATGGTCCCTCTTACCCACAGAAGGGTCAGGAGTTTTGTTTGGTTCAAGATTTCAGCCTGTTGAATGAGGAGGGAGGCGTTTAACTGGTTGAATTGACACTAGGGAGGGCATCTTGCTACACAGTCTACCATGTCAAATATTAAGATAATCTAGAAACAACTTCACAGGCAAGATGCACCCAGAATAATATTTAACAAAATGTCTGGTCACCCATGCCCAGTCAAGTTGATAAAATTAACTTTCATAGGTGCCTTCTTGTAACCGGCAGCAGCTGAAATCTTCCCATATGGCTTCCCATATGGCTTCTGATACATGGGTGGAGGTGGACCAAGGATTTAAAAAAATGTGGTGGTTAGCTATAATAAAGCAAGTATTGTCTGAAAGTTTTTCTGTCCTGTTAGGCTGTCTACTTCTTATTGCTTTGGCTAGAAAAAGAAGGCTTTTGCTGGGGATCTTAGTGTGTGTGACTATCAGTATTTCTGGGGGCTGGCATCTTCAGCACCAAGTCTGAGATGGATGAAGCAACAAACAAAAACAAAAACAAAACGAAAACTGAGGGAACCAACCACCAAGTCATATATTTGGTCTCAAGTTCCCCATCCAGTCTGCCTTTTTCTTTCCCCTTTGAAAGTCTACGTTTGTTTTACACATAGTGTTGATGTTTTTAGGATTACTTAGATGGAAGAATAGAGAAAAGTAAATATTCTCCATCATCCTGAAAGCAGAGCCCATGAGAAGTCAATTTTTAAATGTTTCAGTCTGTGATCCCATCTGTGTATCACAAGGTCAAGAAGAGGCTTGGCAATTATCACACACAATTTTCTGAGTTATTATTTCATCCTGAATTGTGGCTTTGTTTTGGATTACATTGACTAGGCATTTGCCAATTTATCAATCCACGCTGTACCTTGTAGACACAGTCTTTAAAAATAACTTTAAACGCATGCATGCTAGTCTCTAATATTCATGGGGTGTAGCATTTTTTTTCCTCATCTCTGTTCCCATGAGGCATATAGAAATGTATTTGAAGTCAATTGCAGAAAGTTGTTCTGCTCCCATGTAAAAGCCATTCAAGAAATAGACCTTATGGGGATTGAAACGATCCAGGCTATACTGTTTAAAGCCTTAGGGGGAATGTGTTCCTATGCTTTCATTTAAAATCCTTGCAATAAATGAAAATGTTTCAAGCATATTTTTTGGATATAGTCACTTCTTTTGAATGTTCCTATGTTTTTACAGTGCATCATCTCTTAGCTACAATTTTCTATGCCACAGTGCTGACTATATTTTTAAAAAGGTCAGAAGAATGGAGTTATCAAATGAATACTTTAACTGATCCTGCAGATTTAGAACTCCATTTACAAATATTTAACTTTTATATCTAGTTGTAGTTTAAATTAGGATGCACTTTATGCCAGTGTTATCCATCAATATATTTCAAAAGGATGAATTCATAATAAAACATTTTTAAAAACAATACTTGAAAATGTTATACACAAGACTTTTATAAAATATGATGAAGGAATGATTTTATAATAAATGCATGCTTCTTATAAGGTGACTATTTTATTTTCAATTGATGTCATATTTCATTGAACCATATAATGAAGTTATAAAATGCTAAATTAAATTTTAATAAATATGAAAGTGTCAGAAGATTAACTTACTATCCTAGATATATCCAAATGTTACTTTCTCTTAAATGCCTACTGTTAGAGATGAGACTTGCAGAATATAAACTTCTATTTAGATTTATCATTGAGAGATGCCTAAAATACCATTTGGTAAATAGCATTAAAAGCCACTTGGAATTTTTTGTATATGTTTCACTCTGATAGAAATTTCTTTCTTGCACTTGGGAAGGGAATCTGGTTTATAGTTCCTTTTAGTTTGCCAATTCCCCTTCATTTATTGAGAACTTACCCTAGGGGTCCCTCCTGCGTGGCTTAGTCGGTTGAGAGTCAGACTTCAGTTCAGGTCATGATCTCAGGGTTTGTGGGTTCGAGCCCCACATCAGGCTCTGCACTGGCAGCCCACAGCCTGTTTTGGATCCTCTGTCTACCTCTCTCTCTGCCCCTCCTTTGCTTCTCTCTCAAAAATGAACATTAAAAAAAAAAAGAGAGAGAGAACTTACTCTAAGTTAGACACCTTATATAATTTGATCCTTACCATCCTCCAATACATGTGTAATTTGTAGATGAAGAGGGTGCCTGAGTGGCTCAGTCGGTTAAGCGTCTGACTTCAGCTCAGGACATGATCTCACAGTTCATGAATTCGAGCCCTGCATCCAGCTCTGTGCTGACAGCTCAGAGCCTGGAGCCTGCTTCAAATTCTGTGTCTCCCTCTCTTGCTGTTCCTCCCCCGCTAATGCTCTCTCTCTCTCCTTCAAAAACAAATAAAAACGTTAAAAAAAATTAAAAAAGAAATTTGTAGATGAAGAAACTAAGGCTTTGAATTAAGACATTTCTTCCAAAATTCTCTCATGTCATAGCACATAGAAACAGTGAGTGTTATTGCCCCACTACAATATATAACTATATACATATAGTTCATTTGATAACTATATTCTTCTGACCTTTCTAAAAATATAACCATATAATTATATAGTCCTATGGATAACAATTACATATGTATATATGCACCTCTATAACTTTTTTTTTTAACAGTGGGGTAGAAATTAACATGGTTTTAGTGAATTCTTTAGAGGTGTCTTATGAAGAATTTATTGTGCTAACAATGACTGATACTGGATTACATATTTTCACTTTGCATTCAAGTCAAGTATTATTTGTCTGGAACTCCAGGGGAATCACAAACCCTTACCCAATGAAAATAGCTGCGTACAGAGTTCATTTGTATTTAGCTAAGTACAGAGTTCTAATGTACAGAGTTCATTTCTCTTCAAGTTTGATTTTTGGATGATCTTTCTATGTTCCTTGATTCATCTGAAATGTAGACATGTCATTCTCTGGGTAAGAAGCTTTAATGTGTATTTTTTTCAGGTGGCATACACGCATACTCTTTAATTTGCCAAGAGAGACTTTACTTACTTTCCTTTTGATAATTTATGGCCATATTTAGATTATCAGACTTACAATTATGTTATTAATAAACATGCAGGACTTGATAATTCATCCAGTGAGTTTCTTTCTCATCATTAAAACAAGGTATGGTCTGGACAGACCTTCTCTTTCAAAGTTTATTTTGTTTTGACAGGGCATAAATCTACACCATGCCTTTCTGCAATATACATTTTCTGACTTTACATTACCGCTTATGTTTTTCTTTTGCAAATGGGTAACATCTGGAGATTCTAATATTACTGGACATTCCATTTTAATTATATTATAATTAACTCTTCCTTTCAAATAAATTGGGTTTTCAGCATGGGCTATTTACTGACAAGCCATCGAGCAAGAATTTCTTGGGCAAGGTTTTAAAATGGAGAGGATATTGCTAGTTGTCTCTTTTTCCTTACTGTTTTAAATTTTTTGTATTTTTCCATTTAATACTCTAGTGTTTCTTCCTTGGCGTTTAATTATCATGATCACTATTGATTATAATTCTTCTGATTAACAGCTGCTTACAAGATGTGTAAATAATTTTACACTTGTCTTGGAGTAACAAACCATAAGTATCTTTCACAAATCGATACTGAAAATGAAAGAACTATGAAGTAAAAACACCACGATATTGCCAATATCCAAATGTTTTCTAAAATCCAAAGCAACTGAAAAAAAAAGTTTATGATCAGAGAAAAGTAATCCTAGTGCTTACCATCACAAAATAGTTTTGAAGATTTGGGAATGTGTACTGATAGTGTTTATTAACCTCTCGACTTCTGAATCAATCAAGAAATAATAAAGGAGTCAAACGTATAGTGATAAAATAATTAGAAAATATGGTGCTGGGGCTCCTGGGTGGCTCAGTCGGTTGAGTGTCCGACTTTGGCTCAGGTCATGATCTCATGGTATGTGGGTTTGAGCCCCTCATCAGGCTCTGTGCTGACAGCTCAGAGCCTGGAGCCTGCCTTAGATTCTGGGTCTCCCTCTCTCTCTGCCCCTCCATTTGTTCTCTCCTCTCTCTCTCTCTCTCTCTGTCTCTGTGTCTTTCTCTGTCTCTCTCTCAAAAATAAATAAACATTAAAAGAAAAGAAAATATGGCATAGATGTGCAATTGAACATTTTCTAATACATATCCCCCTCACCTTTGGCTTTTTTGAATTAAGTTGCTCTAATCAGTCAGAGGCATTCCAGGAGGGACCGGAAGCTTACTGAAATCAAGAGGAAAAAAAAAAAGAAAAAAAAACAACAACTCTGCTTCCTGATGACACGTGATTCTGAAAAACTCATTGAGAAAACCCAGGAGGATTGATGAACACACGTGCAGCCTTTTCCCCACATCCAGTTATGTCTCTAAGGTCTTCAGTGGGAAGCAGTGAACCTCCCAAAAGTATTCTGTCCATACTTTTTCATCTCAGGGAATTTAGCCAATACCTTTCCCTTCTATGGGAAATGAAGATGTGAGCAGTAATGTATTCCAGCAAATAACATTTTAGGAATGTAATTAAAGTTTAGAAGGCCATTGATTTTATTTAAGCCCCTAATATAACTTCAAGCATATGTGTTATCTCTTCCTAGGTAATGTAATTTGCATTTTAAGATGGCTTTTTTGACAATGACTTCTTAACAGTAGGGCAACCTGGGAGGGGAGTGGGTGCTGTGAATACCGCTGTTTACTTGCACTGTACAAAGGCGTTTGGCCAGGAGTAGAGTAGAGAGGAAAAATCTAGCACTTTCTATGCTCGTCAAACCCTTTACTCCGTGTTGAGGCTGAGCCAGACTGGAGGAAAGCCTGTCTTGTATTCATATACCTGAAGAGCTGCTTGATTTGCAATTTGCACAAAAATGCTCTATCTGAGGCAGTGGAGTCCCTGCTTGGCAAAAGGGAGTTAGACAAAGATGGTAATCTAATATACTGTTTTGAATATATGACTATCATTTTGGAGCAGATGGGACTTTTAGAGTCCTGTAAATTATATCTTGCAGGCCACTATGTTACCACTTAATAGTGGCCTTGACTGTGAGAACAGAGCAGCATTTTAAGGTTTATAAAAATTTTTTTTTTCTATTTGAGGCCTTGAGTTGTAAACAATCTTGAATGTAGTTGCTATATGCTTTAATATGGAAACACTTCATGAATACAAGTGTTCTGATAGGTATAAAAGGGGCATATTCCTGCTAGAGTAAAACATGCTCCCTTCTGAGACATCTCCACCCTGTTCGTGGAGCATAATTACAGTCCTTAGAAACTAACTCAAAAACAAAACAATAGCTATGAGCTATCACTTTTCAATAACTATCCAGGAAACCTATGTACAACATTAAAAAGTGGCTTTCATTATAGTAGACTTCTCCTTCTTTTTAATTGCTTCCATTTTTCTTGTGGTCATTAATATTCAAAAAATCCAATCATTACAGTTATTTCATTTCCTTTTTAAGATTCTTGAATGAAGGAATTCATAGACCTATAAAATATAAAGAATTATTTCCATATTGGGATAGTTTTTGAAGCAGGATTCAGAAGTCTTGCTTTACATAGACTAAGCCTAGACTCTTTTGATATCTAACAGCTGAAAAATTACTTTTGAGAAAATGTTCTTAGGTTCAAGGCTTTTTGTCTCCTCTGATAATTGTGCAAATGTCCATATTTTACTTCATGTTTTGTTCTCTTGAGATTTTTCTTTCATTCTAATCACATGCAAAATTCTGAATACAGAAAATATGTTTTAAATTTAGAAATTTATTTCAGAAACACTGGCCTTTCTCTCTTTAGAGAGCAGTGTTGAAGGTGCTATTTTGCATTTGTCTTTTTTATGTACTTTGCTCTGTGAACCTCTGCAATTTAAAGTACTTCAGTTTCGTCTTTACAATAATAAGGATTCATTTATTTGCAAGTTCTGGTAAAAAGGTATTGTTGGGAATATTTTAAAAACACATATGTTAGAATGAATAATCTCATGTTTCTCAGACATTTAGAGTTATATCTACAATAGCATTTATGTAAGTGCAAGTTGGGGTTTTTTCCCAAAGTTATATATTAGCATAATTTTAAACGTTTACCTCCGTCCTTTTTCTTTGCTTGTATGTAAAAACTTTTTCCAGACTTTGAATAATATATTAAGAATTCTTAATGTTATGTCTTATTTCTACTTAATCTCTTGTCATTAATATTTTCATATGTTGCTAAATGCTCTTCAAAATCAAGTACAATAATTGTCTCTTTGCTAGCAGATCAAAATATAGGAAGTCTTATACTCTTTAATGTTCCAATTTAATGACACAAATTAGTTGATTACCCATTAGAAGAATGACATTTTCTCCTCCCTAGGCCATTTTTTCCAGTGCTGATCCTCAACCATCCTCATTCATGTGTTTGTCCAAAGGCTGTCCTGTTCACACATGTATTACTGAAGGAGCCAAAAATTGAGTAGCACTTGCTTTAAAGATGTTTCCAGTACCACTAAGCAAGTATTCTAGTGCCTAAATGTACACTCAAGAATTTTTAATTTTTTTTGAAGTAGGCTCCACCCCACACCCAACGTGGGACTTGAACTCATGACTTTGAGATTGAGAGTCACGTGCTGTACTGACTGAACCAGCCAGGTGCCCAATTCACTTCAAGAATTTTGTTCACCACCACTGTAGCCCCTGTCTATGGTTGATCCCCTTAACTTCTGCTCTTACGACTGAATCATGTCCATTCTCAAAGGTCTTTGAAGACGAGGAGAGAGAATGAACTACCTTAATAACATCCCTACTTCTTTTCTGTGATAAATATATATATATATATATATATATATATATATATATATATATATAGTATTCTTATACAATATACATATATATATAATGTATATACAATTATATATGTATAATACAAATATATATATATATATATATATATATATATATATATATATATATAGTATTCTTATATGGGGCCTAAGTTCCCAACATTATAATCCTTTTACACAGTAGCTTTCTTTAAAAATGCAAGCCTGCAGGGCTCCTGGGAGGCTCTGTCGGTTAAGCATCTCACTTCTGCTTAGGTCATGATTTCACAGTTCGTGAGTTCAAACACCACATCGGACTCTGCGCTGATAGTGCAAAGCATGTTTGGGATTCTTTCTCTCCTTCTCTTTTAACAAAATGATTTTGCACCTTGTGTATATCAAAAACAGACTTCCCTTAGAGGTATCACTTCCCTGTGACCTTCTGAATCCTTCTCCAAATTTTCATATTTGGAAGAGTCTCAAAGCTTGGACATGATGTTAACTACCCCCTCACACTCCATCCAAATTTCAGACACATCCTTAAGTAAAACCTTCACTGCTCTGAATAGTGTTGATTGCAGGCCCATTTCTCAAAATAGGATCGCACTTTCTGTCCTCCAGACTCCCAAACTCTATATATTAGTAAGTTATTTCCCAGTTAAAGTGAAAATTAAAGATTCATTATTTCATGATATTGTCATACAAATGATTTTTAAGACTTATAATTTTTTTGTAGGAAGAAATGTTTCAATGTTTCTAGCCGGGGTTGGGGGGGGTGGTTGGTAAAAAAGACAAAACAGAAAGAGTTCTCCAGCAGAGAACCTTAATATTCAGACACCTCTGCTTCAACTAACTCCTTCCAGGGAGGTCACCCTTTCTACCTCCTTGACATTGATTCGGTGGCTTTTGGCAGTACAGGATTGGGGTTCTTAACATGTCTCTATTTCATCAATGAGAAAAAATTTTTTCTCACATATTATATCTTACCTCAACCCTCTCACACGTATATCTCACACCAACCCTTCACTGTTCCCCTGCCTCTCTTAAACACCTCTTATATCATCGGTACTTTTTTCAATTAATTATGACCTTGAATTAAAAACAAGTTTTAATGATAATTTATTTTTTAGAGAGAGAGAGAGAGAGAGAGTGAGTGGGGGAGGCACAGAGAGAGAGGGAGACAGAGAATGCAAAGCAGCTCTGCACTTTCACTGTGAAACCTGACTTGGGGCTCGAGCTCATGAACATGAACTGTGAGAACATGACCCAAGCCCAAGTCAGCCACTCAACCAATTATTAAAGATTGGCTTTTTGGCAGCAAAATTAATTCCACCTTTTTTATGGGGGAGCTTTTGATCTCACTGACATTCACCAACCCTGCTTCAGAGGTTACTGCTTTTCCCAAAACCTAGAGTGCCTAGGAAGCCCAAAGAATCCAAAATGGGAATTTTGCCACCAATGCTTTGAAAATCCTGGGAACCTAACTTGTCCTTTTCCTTGTCGTTTTTGGTCACTAATGGGAATTTAACCTCTTCCCTTCACCTCCGTTTTAGTACATCTGCTTCTTCAATCCAACTTCCTTTCGTTTCCTTCCTTCCTAAAGTTCCACACTGCAATCTAGAACCTGTATTCTACGCTTAAAAATTTTACCTTGACTTTAAGCATCTTCCACAAAAGTATTCCATACCTTCTTGTCAGAATAGAAACTCCTGACACTACTGCTTGAGCAGCCTTCTCAGTATTTCTCCTTATTTTCCTCTACCCTGGTTACTTCAGAGCTAAGAAGTCATGTCAGCATCCTCCTCCTTCAACTCACTTTCAAAGACCATTTGCCACCCTTACAGCGTAGAAACCTTTACAGATTTAACAGCCATGTTATCACAGCACCTGGGTGGCTCAGTCGGTTAGGCTTCCAACCTCGGCTCAGGTCATGATCTCATGGATTGTGAGTTCGAGTCTCCCATCTGCGTGCCAGCTCAGATCCTTGAGCCTGCTTCAGATCCTGTGTCCCCCCCATCCTGCACTCACATATCTCTCTCTCTCTCTCTCTCTCTCTCTGTCTCTCTCTCTCTCCCTGTCTCAGAAATAAACATTTTAAATAAATAAATAAATAAATAAATAAATAAATAAATAAATAAAAGCCATGTTATCAAGGGGGTACCTGGGTGGCTCACTCACTTAAGCATCCAACTTTGGCAGGTCATGATCTCCTGGTTCCTGAGTTCAAACCTCGCATCAGTGAGCTGTGAGCTTCCTAGGTCATGGTCACAGTCTCACGGCTTCTGAGTTCAAGCCCCAAATCGGTAGGCTCTCTGCTTTCAGGGATCCTGGTTCAAGCCCTGCATGCCAAGCTCTCTGACATTAGCACAGAGCCCGCTTAGGATCCTCTGTCTCCCTATCTCTCTGTTCCTCCACCGTGTGTGTCTTACTGTCTCTCAAAAATCAATAAACAATTAAAACCAAAAAAAAAAAGCCTCGTTATCACGGGATATTATCCTTTTTGTCTCCACCTTACTACCCAAGAAACTACCTCTCAGCTGCTGGAGAATTGCCTCTTCTCTATCCCTAGAACTTCATGTGTCCTGGGTAATGCCAATTTTATGAGAATACCTGTGATATCACCCTTTCACAATGTGTGAACCTCCTAAATCATATATGCTATGAATTAAATAGTGTCCTCTCAAAAGAGATCTATGTTGGAGTACCTAACCATCGGTACCACAGAACATGGCCTTGTTTGAAGGTAAGTATTTTTATGCCAGTAATCAAGTTAAAATGAGGTTATGTGGGCAGGCCCTAGTCCCGTATGGCTGCTGTCCTCATAAAGGGACATAGAGGGAAAATCATATGAAGATACACGGGGAGAAGATGAGCATTTACAAGAATATAATAGATCTTTCCCTCCTAGCCTTCAGATGAAACCAAACTTGCCAACACTTTGATTTCAGACTTCTAGGCTCCTGAACGGTGAGACAATATACTTCTGTTGTTTAAGTCACCCAGTTTGTAGTACTTTGTTATGACAGCCCTAGGAAGTTAATATACCATACCTATTATCAAAACTCTGCTCTCGGTACCTAATTCCAGAACCACAACTTATAATTTAACACTCATGACTGGTAAATCTCATAGATATTACATTCAACACATCCATATGCGAATACAATCTTTTCACACTTGAAATCTTCTCACATAATGTATGTTTTGACTCTATTAAGCTCACTAGTCTTTTGACACATTACTCCCAGTCAATTCTCCTCTGTTTTCAGTGATTCCCCATCTAATGAGTTCATCATTTCAACCTCAGTTATTGTCATTGTATTGCATCAAATTTTATATTTTATTTCTTGGTTTCCTTCTCTTCTTTTACATTTGAACTGACAGTGGGTGAAACAATGTTCATGTAACCACAAATTGATAGTCCTGGACATACTAGATTTTTATTCAAAAGCACTAAATCTCTATTCTTTTATTTCTACTCAATAATCACCATTCATCATTCAAGTATAACTTCAACTTTCTTTATTCTCCTCTCACCTCTTACCCACTTTTTACTTTGAGATGATCTCATCTATTTTGATTGTCAAACACCATCATACCAAAGCTCCTGACGTTTCTTGCAATCTCAGTGAAAATTCAATCTTTGCTCCTAGAATAATTATAACTGTAGTATAATTGTAAAGTAGCTCCTTTGATCTGTATTCTCTATATTCATTATTCTCATTGATTCACAACTCCATCAACTATCTGTCCTCTTTACTTTGTCGTCAAACTTTTCTTTCCATTGGTCTCTTTACCATGAATCAGCAACTATTGTATAATACATCTACTCCTATATTTTAAGTCCTGAACTTTTATCCATTCCCACTAAAACCATTTTATTGTATAAAATTGTTCTCTTTTGCCCAAATTACCCCTTCATCCTCCTAACTTGTCTTTATTGTCTAGTCTTATCAACCACTCAAATCCAATTCATTCTTCACTATATTTCTTGTAATCTCAGTGATTCTAAAATATAAATCAGGTTATTTTTTCCCATTATTTTAACCTATGGATGGTCATTAAATTTAGCGCGAAACTCATATCCATTAGCATGTGTGACGTAAGCTTGTCACACATCTTGGTTTGCCTGAGAAAGTCTCAATTTAAACATATTGGACCAGCATAATTACAAATCACACTCTCATAACATTCAAAATTATCCTGATTTGGATGATAAGTCATCTCCAGTATGTATTTTTGTATCCAACTCTTGATTCACAGTCAATCTTCCCTTTCTCTGATTTCTTTTTCAGAAAACAGAATTCATTAACATATTTTAACAAGTATAAATATTACCCAACATCAGTTTTTCTTACACATAAGTTAGAAATATTTTTACAAGTCTCCCAAACAGGGGCACCTGGCTGGCTCAGTTGGTTGGGTGTCCAAGTCTTGATTTTGTCCCAGGTCTTGATTTTGTAATTCGGGAGATCGAGCCCCACGTCCCCCTCTACACTGCTAGCATGGAGCTGGCTTGGGATTGTCTCTTTTTCCCTCTTTCTGTGCCTCCCCTGCTCTCACTCAAAGTAAATCAACTTTGGGAAAAAAAGTCCCTCAGTTAATTTCAATGCACCAATGTATTGCTTTTGTTTACATAATAGTTTATTGAGATATGATTCATGTACCCACACAGTTCACCCATATTAAGTGCTAAATTCAATGATTTTAGTATATTCACAGTGTTTTTTAGTCCTAGCGTCTTCTTCATTTGTTGATATTATCAAATCATCAGTGTAGTGTATTGTCACATTCCTTACCTGAATGAAGTTCAAATCCCTCCTTATCAAATTATGATAGCAAACTGGCAAATTCAAATAATTCTATGGCAATTTAGCAAATGTAATTTGGAAACTTTATCCCATGAAGACAAACTGCAGTTGGCTATTGTGAGCTCAAGATCAAGAAAAAATATTTGTAAGAAAAATCATTGAGTATCAGTTTCCTTCAGTCTGCTGTGTAGTTTTTCACCACTGATGAAACCAAATCAGTGACTGTTGATGCTATAGGTGGTGCTATTTTATTCAAGCCTCAATAATATACTATTAGTTTCCATAAGCCATCTGCCTTTTTTCCCAGGGTACACAGGACTATTGTACAACAAATTTGTTGGTACCAGTACCCTAACTTCTAACAAGGTTTTATTTAAACTGGTAATTTCTTTTTGTCCACCTGGTATCTGATATTGTTTCAAATTAACAACCAATGTGGCACTCAGGCAAATCTGTATATTGCCATTTTAGTATGTCCAATACCAGCTGAAGGGCAAATTTACATGATTTTAGTTTTATAATACTGGATAGGGAAAGTGTTCATCAGTCAGACATAATATCAATCTCAATAATAAATTAATGTAAAAAGATGCAACTGTGTTACATAAATTCTATTAAAAACTTTCAATTTTTTTCCAAATTTTTCTTCAGTCTCATCAACCATTACGTCCCCATATCATCCCAGTCTAATTATAGCTCCTATTAGGACCTCATCAAAGATTTTGGAACCACAGTGCATTGGGCTCCTAGGTCAATGAGAGCCAGACAGGCCATTTTATTTCAATGTGTATATATGGACTTCAGTCACCTTGGACCCTCTTGCAATCCTTATTCTCATAATTTGCCAGACCATCAATCTGACAATTCAAAATCAGATTTCTCATTACTCTTTCTGGTTTATAGATTTTTAAATTTCTCTAAACTGGGGTAAATACAGAGGATTTTCTCAGTTCGCTTTAATACTGGGTGGCCAGCAGAGGCTCCCATCAGTTCATACTACCATGCTGCATGAAGACTTTCGCTTTGACGTCATCAGCGTCTGCTTAATTCATCCAGCTTCTTTTTATTTTTTAATGTTTATTTATTTATTTTGAGAGAGAGAAGGAGAGAGTGCGTGACATGAGAGGGGGAGGGGAAGAGAAGGAGGGAGAGAAAGAATCCCAAGCAGATTCTGCACTGTCTGCCCAGAGCCCCATGCGGGGCTCCATTTCAGGAACCAAACCATTTGATCACGACCTGAGCCCAAATTAAGAGTCAGATGCTCAACAGACTGAGCTGCTTACACACCCCATTCCACTTCTTAATAGATGTTAAGATTTTGACCCTGCTGGGGCATGTCCCTTGACTATTTCTCCTAATTTTCTTAGCATCTAACTCTCATAAGAGGAAGCTGACACACCTACCCTAATGATTTGCTTTATCACTGCTTGATTTTGAAGCAGCTAGTTTACATGGGATAATCATGTAAAGGCATTCATTAATTACACCTCTGCCATGACCTAGGTACGGGGCATATTAGGTGGATGGACATCTAATCATCATAAAACCAATCCAGCATGGTTTGTATATACAACATGTCAGTTGTTTTATCTGGGAAGTTCCACTTGGCATTTATAGGAGAGGATGTACAATTCTTTTTCTCAGGATAAGCAAACTTTATAGCAGCCTTTATCCAGTCCACCATGCTAGCCTGACCCCCTGACCCCTAGCCAAACCTGCTATGTGTTTGGATCATTTATAGTCATACATAATTGTTCAGTAGCAAGGTGTGGGTCTTGCATCCCTCAAACATGCCCTTCTATTTGCAGCATTCAAAACCAAGGAGGCTACTTTTTTTTAATTAATTTATATAAATTCAAGTTAGTTAGTATCAGTTTCAAGAGTAGAACCCAGTGACTCATCTCTTACCTATAACACCCAGTGTTCATCCCAACAAGTGCCCTCCTTAATGCCCATCACCCATTTAACCCATCCCCCCATCCACCTCCCCTCCAGCCCCCTCAGTTTGATCTCTCTATTTAAGAGTCTCTTATGGTTTGCCTCTCTCTCTGCTTTTAATCTTATTTTTCCTTCCATTTCCCTAATTTCATCTATTGTGTTTCTTAAATTCCACATATGAGTGAAATCATATGATATTTGTCTTTGTCTGACTGACTTATTTCACTTAGCATAATAGACTCTAGTTCCATATAAGCTAATTAATCTCTCAGTGAATTTTGGTAGAGGTTTTTTAGGAGGCTAATGATATCAATCTAAAAATGGGACAACTCTTTTCTACTATACACACAGGTTTTAATAGTTTCTTGGTTCTATTCACTTTCATGCTACTTAGACTAACTTCTTGGTGACTAGAGGTAATAAAGGTGTTGTGTCTTATTCAGCATGGTTTATGATAGCATTTAAAAAAATGAAACAAAATACATTTAACAAAACATGGGCTACAAACATTGCTGGAGAAAACTAAAGAAACTTGAAAAATAAACAACATGCTAACATTTTTAAAATGTTTGCAAATATGAAAGGAAGCACTTAAGGTAAAAGTAAGTATTAATGCAATATATGAAAATTATTTGAATATCTGTATTAATTATTGACATTAATCATACTATCATATATTCTTATATTGTTTGACAAGGTCTAAGAACATGATCCAGCATTCTGAATCTCTCATATTTTATTATTCTGATATATTAGTAGAACACCTTATTAAAAATACTGCCAATTGGCTTGAGAAACAGTGTTGGCCCCAGAATTTTCTGGTAAGCAGATCTCAGGAACTAATTAATGACTGCATCTGCCTAAATGTTTTTGCACAATATTAGGCCTTCTTTAATTTCTTAGCAACCACTATAAAGAAAGGTCAAAGTCCTACTATAACAAACAAATATTCTCTAAAAATATAATTATTCATATACCAACATAACGAGAAAAATATTTTCAATGACAAAATTGAAAGACATGCTAAATCAACAGTGCACAATGGGAGTGAATGGAAATTGTAAAAGTCTATTCATTAGATTTCTAGTGAGGAATTTGTTTTCTACATGGTATGACAGGCTGCCTTTTCCTCCACTACACATATAAATATTAACATTTCAGTCTGCTTTGGCTACCATAACAAAATATCACAGACTAGGTGGCTTATACATCAGATTTATTTTCTTACAGTTCTGGAGCCTGGAAAGTTCAAGATCAAGGTCCAGCAGGAGGTTCAGCTAACGGGTAAATTCTCATATTGGCTTACAAATGGTCACCTTCTTGCTATGTCCTCACGTGGCTTTTCCTAGTTGAGAGACAGAGTGAGCTCTGTGGTATTTTCTTTTTTAACTACACTAATGCTATCTAATCAAAGTCTCAATCTTCTGATGTCATTTAATCTTAATTATCTCCCAAAGGCCCTATGTCTACATACAGTCATGGAGGGCTTGGAACTTCACCAAAGAAATTTTGAGGAGAATGAAAGTCAGTCCATAACAATCACACATTGCCCTTTTGGACTTGAGAACTGACTGCATCTCTCAGTCGTTTTTCCTCTCAAAAGTTAGGGCTGTCCATATCTAGCTAGCTTAGGAAATCACTCTTAATTCTATCTTACACATTCTTTATTCCCATTTCTGCTAGTTTTTTTTTTTTTTTCCTACTGGTTTATACCTGGAGTCTATGTTTCTGCTTCATAATCTCATAATACCTGGTGTCCTAATTGTTAGCAAATTGGACTGTTTCCCTGGCTTATTTTTCATTTTAGTTTTAAATAATGCCTCTTGGAATACCCATTTAACAGTGATACACTGCAGGTTACTGGTAAAATCCAGATTACTCCAATAATCTACCAATGGTTCTAGAATACCTTACTTCAGTTCAGATCCAAGGCCAAGAAAACTCACAGGTCTGCCAAGGAGAATAAGAAAATAAAATGCTTGTGATTATGTAATCTCTCTCCAGCCTTCTCAACTACTTTCTCTCTGTTTCTTTTTTTTTCCTTTGAACTCACATTTACACAGCCTGAGATTTCCCCATCTCTTAACCTGACTTGCTAGTGTTCTGTCTTGCCCACTTGACAGCCCATGTTGAATTATCTCATTGTTCTACTTCCTCACTTGCTACTGACATTTCAAATCATTGCTAATTCAACTGCTGAAACTGCTCCTTCTATGCTTAGTTCTTGATGTTAAACACAACTCATGAACATTATTTTTGTCTTTTTTCTTATAGGAGTTTACTGTTGATTGTTCTTCAAGTTCTTTTCTCTATTATTATTATTATCATTATTATTATTATTTTGATAGTCTCCTGTTTTCCTCTTACTTTTTATCTGCCCCTTTTCAGAATTCTTGATTGAATCATTGTCTCAACTATTAACTATCGTTCCTTCATGTTCTGTTTTTTTAGTCTTCTGCTGTTCTTACTACATTGACTCTCCTCAGAAGGCTTCATCTACATACATTTCTTTAACTGTCATGTTTAAACTGATGGGATCAGATCCGTATATTAAATCTAACTCCTCACTGTACATCTTAATTTAGGCTAACCCACCATATTCACAACTGACTAAACCTGTCCGCAGATCCTTATCTCTTTCACCACCTATAATCATCATTTCAAGTGTAAGAAACAACATTAACCTAGTATTTGAAGTCAGACAGTCAGAGACAATGCTAGTCATGATTCTTTCTCTTATGGTCTGAATGTTTGTGTCCTCTCACAATTCGTGTTGAAATCTTAACCCCCAAAGGTGATGGTATTAGTATATGGGGACTTCTGGAGTTGCTTTAGTCATAAGGATGACAACCTCATAAATAGGATTTTTTTTAAATAGGAGAGGCTCCAGAGATCTCTCTCACTGATTTCCCTATGTGAAGATACAAAAAGTGTGATCCATAAGAGATCTTTCACCTGGCACTCTGGTCTCTGATGTCCAGCCTCTGGAACTATGAAAAATACATTTCTGTTTTTTAAAAATGTCTTTGTCTGTGGTATTTTGTTACAAAAGCCCAAAAGGATTAAGACACTCTCCTTCAGCCCCCTCCAGTTGAATCAGTCACTAAGTTCTATCAATTCTACTTTTCACATGAGTCAGTCAACTTTAGGTAATTCTTGGTGTCATTATCATGGAAGTTGTCCTAATTTCTAGTGTAGTAACTCACTTTTCTGTTTCTGTTCTTGCCTACCTCCAATACTTTCTTTACTGTGTAGCTCAATTAATCTTTCTAATCTAATTTGTTTTATTTCTCTGATTAAAAACCATTTGTGATTCTAAGGGCTTTCAAATGAACTCTCCATGGTGTAACATCCAGAATGCCTATGATCTGGTTCATACTGAGCCTACCAGTCTCAATTCTTACAATTGAGTTCTTACATTTTAAGCTCCTGTCATTCACTTGACATTTCCCCAACTGGATCATAGTCTCAGGTTTTCCAAACTTTTAAAATGTACTTTTGTTTGAAACACTCTCTAATACTTTTCTTTTTTAATATATTTCTACTAATCAGCTAAGACCCTTTTGAGATATTCCATATCTTCCTCTATACCCAACCCTTCCCTATGTATTCAACCATCTTGGTTTGCATATATCTTTCAACTAGCAATTACTATAATTGCTTCTTTACTCATTAATAAGAATGAAGATATATCTTGTTCATCTTTAAACCTCAATTCTTAGTACAGTGCTAGGGCAACATGGTTTGTCAGAGGCACAGATGTTAGCAAAACTCAGAACGTGAGCTCTAAACTTCCAATTGAATTCAGAAACTGAAATATGTCAGACTGAATATCTCCAATTCTACATTCTCTTCTAAATATGACTGTGAGACAACTTCCTTCAAGTACTATGGTCTCTTCTCCCTCAATGTGTAACCTGCAGGGCTGGGTAGCCTCTGCCTTTCTTCCTGGAATGCTTATGCTTGGAACCTTAAACTGCCTTATACAAAGTCCAGTTACACTAAGAACATAACATTCTGTGAAAGCCACACCATATAGAGAGTCCATGAGTAGGTACTGAGGTCCATAGACTTCTAGTCTTCCCTGCTAGACAAGTAAACAAACAATCCGTCAGGTGATTCTGGCTCCCAGCCATTGAGTCATTGCCAGTCTTTGGGTCTTCCTGCTATGGCATCAGACATTGTGAATCAGAAGCACGTAGTCCTCATGGTATCATTTCCGAATTCTGGACACATAGAAACTATGAGAATAATAAATGGTTGTTATTACCACCAAGTGGGAAGTGGTAGGTTCCATAATAATGGAAACTGGAACAAGAGTTATGACCAATAAAAAGAAGGGGGTCAAAATTTTAAAAAGACACCAAATTATTATTCAAGACCCAAAAGGTGGGTCAAAAAGAACATGTTGTATATACGTTCACAACCTGAAAAATCAGGGATTATTGTAGAATAAGTAAGTACTGCTTTAATTTTCTTTCACATTTTCTTGCTATTTTCAAGGTATATTAATTTTGGTTAAGCATTGCCTTCCAGAGAAATGTTGAAATATTGAAATTAACAAAAAATTTTATCTGTAAATGAGCTAATATATATATCAAGATAATACATACTCAGAGGGTAACTTATACACTTACTGATTCTAGCCATAAAAGTCAACCTGACAAGCTGCAGAAGATTTTAACTGGTTAAATAAATAAATAAATAAATCAAAAAAAACACTCAAAGATTTGAGTTTTGTTCAATAGTTAAGATTTTTTTCTCTTGAGTGTTGTCAAAGCTCCCAATTGTGTTGGAAAACACAGTTCAATATGTCCTCTTATAGGGAGGAAAAAAAAAGCCATCCTGAATTTTGTCTTAATCTTTTTCAGCCCATTTTCCCATAAATGTATGGAGCAATTTTAATATCAATAAAAAATAAAATCAATCAACTTTTGTGTAAGCTGACAGTTTTGCTTAAACTCAGAAGTTATCTTGTTTGTCCAAACAGGAAGAAAAAATAATGAGTCATGTGAGTTTTTCAAGTGACTTGCAAATAAAAAAGAAAAATATTCTATCTTCTTTGATCTGTAACTTTACAAAGACATATCATTGCCTTTAATAATTTAATTTCATATCATTATATAATAACATAATTGTGTATGTAATAATAGGAATACTTAAATAGAAAAATTGGAAATTATTCACTAAAAAATATAAATTACATATGATAATTTCAAATAAGTATATCAAGACATTCCTCTGACCTTTAAATGAAAATTTCTTTGAAAATTTAAGCTTTGAAAAATAGTTTTAAGACAATGTACATTTATTTGAAATAAATATAAAGGAAAAATTTACTTATTATCCTTCCGTTTCAACAAATAAAATGTTTTTACTTTTATATTTATTTTTGGTCACAGTCTCTAAATATTCATCTATTCATCAATTATAAATAGCTGGAATTCTGGAAGTTATAATTTTTACTATGTTTAGTTATACTTATGGCATGCTATTGCTTTGTTAAATGTATCCATTCTTATATTTATAATTTAAAATTATTTCAAATGATACCATTTTCCGGACAAATTAACCAAAATTAAATACAATTCACATACTATTGAATATTTAGGGCATTTTTCATTTTAAAAATATGCTAAAACATTTTTATACATATGCTTTTTGACCATTCCTTTGAACGTTTTCTTAGAATGTTTTCTAGAAGTGACAACATGTGTGTCATACATGTGAAAATGCTTCGTGACCCTTGACACATGTTAATGTACTGCTCTTTAGAATGATTGCTCAAGGTCACTGACAAATTATGTGTTTCAAGATGACTGAAGCTTTGCAGGCATAGTATTTTTAAGGAATACTGTTAATTTTAAAGTGTGTGAAATTAGATCTGTTCTTATTTAATTGAAAACACTTCTCATAATTTTTAAATCTTAGGACTCTAGGAGTTGACTTTTTATATATTCTTCATGTGTAATCTCAATGGTTCCATTAATCACATAGTTAAAATTCCTGGTTGTAGAGTTAATCAGAACCTTACCTGAACCCTACCTTTTTCATGCAGTAGCTTGTAACGTATAAATAATTGATCTCATTCAATTTCAGGTCTGTTATCTTTAAAATGAGCATAAAAATATTTACCGTTCTCTTAGTGTCAAAAAGACAGAATAGGATAAAATACATAAAACCCTGTACAATGCCTGAATAGAATATACTCAGGAAATATCACCTATTATTGTTATTATTATCATTTTTCCTTCGCAGACAATTTGGATTATAATATGTTAAAAAAATGAACATATATGGCTTGTGGTCACTGTAACTGTGGTAGCTAGTATGGTACTTGGCACCTAGTAAATCCTCTGTACATAATTGCTAAATGACTAAAAAAGTGAATGCACACACATGATAAACACTAGCACCTCATGTATACTTGTTAAAGAACATTTTAATCAAGCTTATTTTTCAGATTAATTCCTCAATTTAATATGGTCTGTATAGAAGTAAAATCGATACTTAAAAGCTATATTATGGAAATGATCTAATTCTCATTTTAATCTACATGATTAATCGAGACTTTATCAGGGATAAGCTTACTATTGAAGCTTTATTAAACACAGATTGTGTACAACTCTGTGAAAATCAGATTAGCATAAAAACTCCATATAATAATTTGGACTTTATCCCTACAATCTTAAAATTAAATTTCTGCATAAAATATCCTGCAACAAAAATTAGAAGTTTTAAAAATCCGTAATTTTTAAGGAGAGCATGTACAATTTTATTATGTTAGCCTTTTATGGAAGATACTTTAACATTTATTGTTATCAAGAACTTCATTCAGAGCTGTTTTATTTGGAGTAGGCTTTGGATTCAGTCCAATCTATCTACAATTTCTATAAAAGCAGTGAAAATTACTACCATTGCAATTGCTTGATTGTAGTCCCATTATAATGGGATTAACATAAAATGTCTAGAGAAACATTTCAAAGTAATAAGTTTTACACAGTAATACGATTTGTAGCTGTCGGTCACCAAAGAAATGCTATGCCAACCAGCAATATTACATTAGAATAGTGTTTTCTCATTTAGAGCTTAAGAAATTGTTAACTAAATACCCTCATCTTATCTCATTTTTAACTATTTGAGAGAAAGAAAAATGGATAAAGAGACGATGTTACAACTACAGGTCTTTATAAACCTTCATATTTAAAACAGAACAAGTTTTCATTAAAAACATTTTAAATGCATGCAAAAAGAAAAGCTTCTTTTTTCTTTCTTTTTTTAAAAATTTATTTTGATAGAGAGAGAGCACACAAGAGAGTAATCATGATTGGGGGAGGGGCAGAGAGAGAGAGGGAGAAACAGATTCCCAAGCAGTCTCTGTGCTGTTAGCGCAGAGCCCGAGGCAGGGCTCGAACTCACGAACCGTGAGATCATGACCTGAGCCAAAATCAAGAGTCAGTCAGATGCTTAATGAACTGAGCCACCCAGGCATCCAAAAATTTCTTTTTTCATATAGGTAATACATGAACTATTTTGTAAAATTTATTTAAATAAAGACCATTTAATGGCTAAATGCAAGTCATACAAAAATTTATATAACCTAAAATTAATTTGGAAATAATTTGGAAAACAGTGCAATCATATATTTGTAGGATATTTTCTTCTAGGAATGTGTTGTTTGTTTCCTAAATTTTGAAGTGAAGATGTTTAAATTATGAGTACATGAGATGGAAAATTTTATGTTTAAGGTGTAAAGTCATTCGTGTGAAAGGGGAAAAGCACAGGAGGAAGGTAAGATTAGAAGAGAAAGAAGCAAGAACATTGGAAAGAGAAGTTTGGTTATGGGCTTTGGAAGGAAAATAGTACAGATCAGACCAAGAAGAACTGGCTTGAATTGTTTTTCCTTGTCTGCACTCTTTTATGTGAAGGAAGGAATAAAAAAAATGAGGTAAGTAATATCTTAGAGTACATATTAACATAGCTCAGCTAGGGGCACCTGGGTGGCTCAGTCGATTGAGCGTCCAACTTTGGCTCAGGTCATGATCTCACAGTTTGTGGGTTCAAGCCCTGCATCAGGCTCTGTGCTGACCTCTTGCTCAGAACCTGAAGCCTGCTTCAGATTCTGTGTCTCCTTCTCTCTCTGCCCATCCCCTGCTCACTCTTTGTCTCACTCTGCTTCTCAAAAATAAATAAATGTAAAAAAAAAAAAAAAAAAAATTTAAACATAGCTCAGCTAAAGGACTTGTGTAATTTGAGGATGGTCCCAGGAAAGTAGGTCAGATAACAGGAAGACACTAATGACTGATCTGGTGTAAGGGAGAAAATGAGACTAACCCAAGGCCTATTCAGAAGAGACATAACCAGTGCCAGAGAATTGCCTCTTGTCATACTAGGTGGGAAAGGAGCGTGAAGTTAGCTGTAGCTAAATCTCTTAGAAAATACAGAAAATTCTTAAAAACTGAAGCTAGGGTTATATAATTGGGTAAGAATAAGTTTTCTTACTTTGAAAACAATCTGAATACAGTGAGATCTGACAACACCTGGGAGTACAAGTTATTTAACTTGAAATAATTTTAATAATTGAAAAATAAAAAAGGAGTCTTATTTAAAATAGTATTGAAAACATAATTTTGTATTAAAAATATTAGAAAGAAATATCTATGAGGATTTGTGCATGAGGGGAGCAGTATTTTCTAAGCACAAAAAACTCTGAGAGATATTGAAAAGAAAATTTTATATAAATAAATGTTACAAATGCAAATGATACATATCATTTTGTGATGAGATGATTTGGTACTTGATTTTTACTGATTATTAAAACACTTTGAAAATGTTTTTTGATTCATTTCTTTATAAAGAATTGAGATATCATTTAAATTAATAGGCCTCTGGGTGTTGTATGTAAGCCAACGTGACAATAAATTATATTCATAAAAAACAAAAAATGTACTATTAAAAATAAATAAAAAAAATTTATAGGCCTCTAACATTATACAATGTTAAATAAATAGCATCATATATGTACTCTTCTTGCCAAAATGTTTAATCTAAATTCAGTGAAGCCCACATCTAATGTCTAATTTGGAGAAAATAGTAGAGGATACAAAAGGAAGTTAAAGGTCAAAAGATTCACAGGTTAACATTTACGTCATGACAAAAAAAAAAAAGAAAGAGAGAGAGAAAGAGGCTCATGATTAAAAGATACTACAGGCGCCTGGGTGGCTCAGTTGGTGAAGTGCCCAACTGATATCAGCTAAGGTCATGCATGATCTCATGCTTCTTGAGTCTGAGCCCCATATGCAACTCCTCACGGACAGTGCGGAGCCTGCTTGAGATTCACTCTCTCCCTCCCTCTCTCTCTGCCCCCCCCCTTGCTTGTACTTACTCTCTGTCTCTCTCAAAATAAACATTTTCAAAAAATAAAACTAAATAAAAGATACTGAAAAGACATAGCTAGCAAATATAATCCATCATTCTTAAATATATTCTGATTTAAACAAATAAGTTATAAAAAAAATATTTGGGGGACAATTGGTCCCCCAACAATTGAATGTTTTCTGGAACTATTATAGTAATTCCTTTATCAGTAATAATATTATGTGAATTCATGGAAAATACTTCAAAATATAAAACTATCTCCTTAAAAACATTGATCAGAAAGTAAGGAAATTATCTGATGAAAACTAAAGAAAAAAAAAACTCTGGAAAAGGGAGAAACTTCTAAATTTTTAATAGGTTTTCTCAGTCAAATATAATAAGGTCAAATATGGAAATGACAGGGATTGTCAGCACCCCCCATTTATACTTATAGCCTTACAGTTTTAGCCTGCTGTAGACAACTTCTATGACATTTGTATCTTTGTCAATGATATTTCTTTAGAGAGGGGGTGAATATCTCTTCCTGCGCATGAAGCTGACCAGAACTGCTACAGAATTAGTAACTCCTGGAGCAGCCTTCAAAATAATGAAAATTAATGTTAATAGCACAGTTCCTTTGACCCTTAAGAGGAATAATGCTGGGGGTTTTATACCATTTCCCAAGTTTCCTATTAAGTTTCAGTGGCCCATTGAAGTAATTGGTTTAATAATACCCTTTACCTGTCTTCCTTTTTTTTATATATTAATCTCCATTTCCCTGCAGGATTGCAGATGAGTCATTGTCTCTAGGTCTGAATCTGTGAAAACCCAGGAAAGATTTGATATCAGAACTGGCCCTAATAGCAAATTCTCAAGATAGGATTTTGAGTTGGATCCTGGGTTGGCCAGATGGCAAGGACTGCTGTGTTGCTGGTAAATGGGATGGTAAGATTGTGTCAGGCCTGGCATATTGTGACATCACAATGACTATGACTGTCATCTATGGAGATTTGGAATATGATATACATAGAGAGAAAATGCACTGGCTTACCTGACGTCTCTAGAATTTGAGAGATATGGTGGCAATAGTAACGATAAGGTCTGAAGAATTGGTTGGTTTATACTGTTCAGTGCCATAAATGTCCTGAATAAAGGAAATGGCAAACTTAAGTCAGCCAACCTTCAACTCAGAAGCATGGTGAGAAAGCCTCAATGGGGCTTTCTATGGCAGCATTGAAAGAATTTTACTTACAAAACTGGAACTCACAGTGAACCGAAAATCAAACCCAAGATCTGATTGTGACAATATCAAGAAAAGGCTTAATTCACAGTTGCAGCATATCTCTGAGGGACTAAAATCAGGACACTGTCAAGGATAAAGTGGGGTCCTGGGACCTGGGGTTTGGGAGCATTTGAGTGCATGCACATGAATATTTCAAATGTTTGGATTCTTCTCAATCTCCTGGGCTAGTAGATTGCACACCCTCCTTTTTTGCAGAAGAGATAGCACTATCCCTATCCTGGAGACTGTGTAGAGCCTTACTTCAGTAGGGAGAATTCCTCAAGTGTTTCTGTACTTCCTCTCAACATTTCTCGGTGAATAAGCAATAAAGAGTCAAAAAAAAAAAGAAGCCAATCATAGAAGTACTCTGCCTGCTTTGGGAGGAAACAAACAAATTATACATATATATATATATATATATATATAAAACTCATGAAAAGAACCAAAGTACCTAACCCCTAAGTATGGCAGCAATTTTAAGAAAATATCCTGGGGGCGCCTGGGTGGCGCAGTCGGTTAAGCGTCCGACTTCAGCCAGGTCACGATCTCGCGGTCCGTGAGCTCAAGCCCCGCGTCAAGCTCTGGGCTGATGGCTCAGAGCCCGGAGCCTGTTTCCGATTCTGTGTCTCCCTCTCTCTCTGGCCCTCCCCCGTTCATGCTCTGTCTCTCTCTGTCCCAAAAATAAATAAACGTTGAAAAAAAAAACAAATTTAAAAAAAAAAAGAAAAAGAAAATATCCTGGAGTGAATCTTGGGGTTGCTGAAAGGAGGTTGGGGGTGGGTGGTGTGGTACAATATCAGGCTAGATAGGGGAGATTTCAATGATATGTTGTTACCTTCATGTGCATCAGGATTTATGCCATGTCAAGGATGTCTGGAGTCAATCTTAATGTACTACTGGGATGTCTGTATGAAGTGTAGAAAAAATGATGGCCGACAGTAAATGAAGTTTTAAAGAATTGCCTTGGAAGAATGAGGAAGTAGTCAATGGACTCAGAGAAGTGGGCTCACTGGGATAGATTTGTTTCATCAGAGTAGAGAACCCACCAACTATGTTCTCCAAGAGGTTCCAGAAAATTCTTCCTTCACTAAACCAAAAGGTAAATATCGGTAATGTGGTCATTGTCATTACTGAGGAGGTCTGTGCTGGCTGACCAGTACATATAATATCGTTGGTCTCCTCATCCCCAGAGGCAAGGTGGATATAATTCACAAAATCTGCAGCAAAACAACAATAATGGCTTGGGCTACTGACTTCTATAGCTCTGTGGTGATGGCTATAGTTTTCATACCTGAGTCACTTCTCAGATTTAACTCCTTGATGGAAGGGAAGTTTGGAACCCCTGAGGAAGGACTCTGCAATGCCAAAACATTTCTACACATTAGCAGTTCTCTTACAGGGGACTCAAAATACCATCATATCTCCCCCCACACAGCTAGAGTGGGAACATGTGGAGTCCAGAAGTAAAGTCCTGGCCAAGGTCTGTCTCAAAGTGGTTCATAGGAGTCCAAGGACCCACCTTATATTCCTTTACCTGATACTTAGGGGCAAAATGGGATTAAATATGCATAACAGCTTTCAGAACCCTGGAATTTGTTGTTTAACCTATCCAAGAAGATCTATAATGGTGGAAAAGTACAAATGGAACATCCTGAAATTAGACCTTGGCCAAGAGAGGATTTAGAAGCAGCACATCTCAAGTAGAATGGCAGACATCTGTGCCTCAACTGAAGACTCAAAGTAGATAGCATGATGGTCCCCATAATTACATGCCTAAGTATTGATTATTATGATATTTTTTAGGTATATACATCTAGGAGTCATTTAATTGTTAATAAGCCCTCACAACTTGGTAGATGGAAAGTGAAAATTTAAATGGCTTTATATGCATATTTTATGTTACTGAAGAAAAGTGAGATTCCTATTTGCAGGCATTATTTTTAGCCACTGTTGAAGTGAAAATACACAATCTATGAATTCAAAACTTAAGTGCCATTTTTGAAGATGGAAAATATTTTTCCACTTGAATTTAAATATATAAAAAAGTCAAGCATACATTTGAAAATATCTTTGTAAGGAGTTACCCTAGAATAGAATGTAAAAATGATCAGTCTTTTCTTCTGAAGACCCAGAAATTTCTTATCTGTAGGTGACTTAAAAGCCAACTATTTTTACATGCAAGAGCCAGTGCAAATGACTAACAGAAGACCATTGTGTTGGGCTGTACTTTTACAACTGCATTTTAACTTCTTGCAGAGTTCTTAAAGAAAGTACTCTAATGTGCATTGCCCACATAGAGAAAAAATGCATACTTCTATTCTTAGATGAGTGTTTCATAAAAGCTCTTTATTATTTTTTTTTCTTTCTTGGAACAGCTTGTGGTGGCTGTACTCCAAATCAATTATGGGTTTAATGGTCAACTTGGCTAAAATGTGTCATATGCCATTTTCAGAAGTTTCCCTTTGTTCCTTAAGATACATTGATATGTAAAAAATATCTATTGTAAAGAAAAACTTATACAATATGAGCAACAGCTTATGAGAAGGATAAATTTTTCCCATGTGGAGACATAGTTGGTTGCTTTGCACTTACTTCCCTTTCTCTTTTCTAACAGAGCCCTGTTTGTCTCAGGTAACTATCACTCCATCACAGAACCTTATGCATCAGAGGAAGCTGAGTCAATGCCTGTTCTAGGTAAGGGCCCGCATTTTTATTTTATATTTATTTGAGGGTTCAATATTTAAAATTTTTTTAATCTTTATTTATTTTTGAGAGACAGAGAGAGACAGACCATGAGCGGGGGGAGGGGCAGAGAGAGAAGGAGACACAGAATCTGAAGCAGACTCCAGGCTCTGAGCTGTCAGCACAGAGCCTGACATGGGGCTTGAACTTATGAAACGTGAGATCATGACCTGAGCCAAAGTCGGACACAACCAACTGAGCCACCCAGGCACCCCTGAGGGTTCAATATTTTAAAAGTATGTTCATTCATCTTCCAAGGCAAATTCTGCTTAGCGCTGCTTAAACAAACAAACAAATGTTTATTTATTTAATTTGAGAGAGAGAGAGAGAGCATAGGAGGGACAGAGAGAGGGAAAGAGAATCCTAAACAGGCTCTGTGCTGTCAGGGCAAGCCCAATGCAGGGTTCAATGCCACAAACTATGAGATTATGACCTGAGCCAAAATCAAGAGTCAGATGCTTAAATGACTGAGCCACCCAGGCACCCCTCTGCTTGGTTGGAGCTTCTGGGAATACTTTTCTTGTCTCTAGAGAAAATTACATGAAGAGATGGTCTCCCATCTGACCCTAGATGGTTAAACCTAGAAGAAGTGTAGCTATTTTGGAACAATCTTAAAGATGAAGTCAATACATAGGATGACAGAAAGGACATATGGAAAAGACAATCAACCTTAATCAAATTAAGTTTACCATATTTTCAATGTGTGTGATGCAATGTACCTTTTTTATTAAAAAAAAAAGTAGTTTGCTCATAGCTAAAAGAATCCTACATGTCTAATAACTGCATGTTTCATACTATTTCTTGTATTGTTCTTCTCTGTATTTCATATCTTCCAGGGGGTTGTGCATTCACTTCTAACTACACTAGTTTCTTATAATTATGACGTTGAACATCTTATGTCTGGACAAAACTCATGAAAAGGTCTTCAAAGGGTATAATATGATACCCACAACCCTATTTGGCCAAAGAAAACCCTGAATTTTGTTCATATTTTCTTACTCTATCACATTCTTACAGTTATCTAATCTACTTAAAATTTTGATGTAATACATATTAATTACCAGCCATAAAAAGTAAGACAAGTGGACACTTACTCATCTCCTTTTCTCCATTCTGCTGCTGTTTAATTTGAACAATAACCAACACAGCAAACCAATTACGTACTATATACACCTAATTATCTGAGTTCAGTAACTTTCAGTTCTGCCAGTTAAGTGTAGGTTTGAGTCCAGGCAATTCCTCTTGCGTAAAGAATTCTCTAGTTAGAAAAGCCAGTGTGGCTGCTCAGTTCCATTATCTTGGGAGCTTCTTCTCTTTTACTCCTCCTTATCTGAAACTTCCTCTGTCATTTGTGAAAATGAACAAAGTCAGAGCGTTTGATCTCTTTGAAGGTTCTTCCATCCCTTTCCACTTGTCCTAACATCCTCACCACACTGACCCTCTGGTGACAAAGGAGAGCCTGGTTCAGCAAGCATACGTGATAGGTGATGTTATCCCACAGTAAAGGCTCACGAGGAGTGACAAGAAAGGAACTTTGAAGCACAGTACCAAAAGGTTCATCTCCTCAGGAAACATCCTGTTCAGAGCTTCTAGCACGAGACAGCATGAATCTGTGTTTTCAAGGCAGAAAAAATCAACAGAAGGTAGATTAACATTTTCAGGTTACCTGTATAATTCACGCAGAGATGTTTTGGGGAGTAGTATGGATAAAGATGCTTTTTGCTATTGTCTCAGACCAAATTGATTAAAGAAGAGTGGTCAGAGGGAGTAAACATATGAAAGAAATTGTAGCTTACTAATTTGCATGTGATTTCACCTGAAATTCTGAAAGAATAATTGCTGAGCAACAGGGCCTTTGTGTCCACCTATTTTTCCTTTCCAATTTTTCCTAAGGAACAGCAGAAGAAGATAATATGTGTACTCTCATTTGCAAATAGATGAAATGTTGGGGAACTTTGTGATAAATTTCTCAATAAAGCTAGTTGAAAGTTCCGTTTTTAACATCTGGTTCATTAGATACAAATGTACTATGTAATAGAATATAATTAGTGGATTATCCCACATAAGCCAATTAGATTTACTGTACTTAATATATATTGAAATAATTATAATTTATTTTCAAATTCCATCCCTAAGCTTGTGCCATAGAAAGACTTTTTAAAACAAAGTATGACAAATGTAATTTTCTGATGGATAAATATAAAACAATTTCTGTCCATATTCCTTGGTAGAATTTTTGTGGTAAATAGTAAAGATCTGTTTACTTATTTATAGTCATGTTTCTACTAAATTCATTAAGCAACTTCCCTTAATTAATACACTGTAGATATGAGAACTCCTTTAATTAAAAACATTGACATATCAGAAACTGTTATGAAATTATCTTGCATTTTTGTTGTCACAAAGTTAAACAACATAAATATTTTATTTCACTCATTTTTCTCAAAGTTTATAACATTTTGTGTATGATTAAGCATTTCTTATAGTGATACTGCACCTTTTCATTTCTCTGTCTTTATCCCACTAGGGATCCCATTTTTAAATGGTCTAACAAGGAAGCCCTATCTGGGACGTAGAAGGAAAATGATGTGAAGTAGTGGGTAGTTGTCTTTGTCAGCAGGTAAATGATTTTCTACATACCATGGGGAGATATTCTCAGGTACTGGACACATGTCTACAAGTTAAAACCATTAACAATGGAGGAAAATTATTTGGGGATGGTTGTGGCATGACAGGGATAGTTAAAAAAAAGGAATAAAAATCTTCACATAAAGAGTTTTTGATCCATAAAATATCTCTATACAGAAAATAATTTAATGGAGGAATGTTCTTTTTTTTCTTAGAATAAAAAAAAAAAACTACTCTTAAATCCAAAGTCAGATATAAAACAAGATTTCCATGGTGAGAGCTTTAATTAAGACTTTAGGATTCAAATCCTTACTTTAGAATTTTCTGATAAAACCAAAGGTCATAGCCAATAGAATAAAACCTCACTAATTGATGAATTAATGATATGACTTCTCAGTGGTCTATTCAAGTTCATGAATTCACCTCTACATTACTGCCAAGATTTTTGATAATAAATACTGACTGCTGTAAAACTTACCTTATTGGGAACCCCATAAATTATAGATAGAAAATATATTATAAGTAATTTAACTGAAATTCCAGCAAATATGCTTTTTGAGAGAGGTATTGTAATATATCCATTCCACACAGTATTTCAGTGTATGTCTAATTATCACTAAAATTATTATTTCCTTGTGTCTACTTACAATATAGATTTTGATGCATTCATACTAGGTTTTATGTCAGCACTATGTTACTAATATATATTTAACCATATTTCTACCATGTTTTTGTGCTTTTCTTTTGTGATACTGCTTGTTTTCCTATTCTATGTGTCAGGTTACATACATGATGGTACCATTGGCATTATGAACAGAGAATTTGTGAGGTGGGGAACCTTCTAATACACTGTAGAACGGTTAGCAGCATCTCTGCTCTCTGCCCACTAGATGCCAATAACAACCCCATCAACCGTGACAAACAAAATGGTCTCTCCAGACAATGCAAATATCTTCTGCAGGGGAAGGGCCAAAATCGGCCTTGCTGAGAACCAGTGGTTACATACAGATTTTCTAATTTACCCTGATCCAGATATTTCCTTCTTTTCCCTACACTTATGGAACAAGTAACACAATTGGTGACACAGTCTATACCCCTAAAGCGTTTGGTAAAATTCTTGGCTCTGAAGTGACAGGAGCAAGTGAAACGGAGGACGACTGTTATTTATTTACATGCCTTTGTTCTTACCATTAAATTCATTTTTTACTTATTTCAGACAAAGACATTAAATATCACAAAGCCTAATCATGTAAGCTCCCATTGGGATAAAAGTCAAGTCAGTAATTAGTCACATCATTCACCAATACAGCTGAGAAACTCAAGAAAAGTGGAGAAAATTATTCTACCACGTCTAGAAAGCTCATAACCTTAGGCCTCAGTGCAAAGCTTACTTCAGGCACTGCATTCCATTGATTTCAATGAATTTAATCCCTACCGAGTGTAAGGTTTCAGGCTTCATAAGTGCAATCCCATCTTTACAGGTGCTTCTCAGAATTAATTGCTATTTTATAGGTAATTACCATTTATATAATTAGATTAGGAGAGTTGGTAATTTAAAAGATGGCTGGAACTGAGGAGTGACATTATGAAGACTGACACTGCCATCATGCTTTCTAAATATTCTTAAACCTCTTGAAGGCATGGGAAAAACAGGTGAAAAAAAGAAGTTATTAAAATTACAGTCTGGTTTCAAAGAGCCTCAACTTTAAGATAAAGGTCCAGGAAGCATTTTACTTTGTAATTTCCAGATATTTGAGTACCAGCATATGCTGGAACTGATTCTTTTCAAATAAATGTGTGCTCTGTATCAGTATTGTGATTTTATTTCTCTGAGGAGTTAATTGATGCCCACTATATACAATAATAGATCCCTGTCTTTTATTGCTTGCGTGCTGGCTCCTGTCTAATGCAGCCTCCCTGTTGTCTCATCCACCTGTTCCTAAATTGACATCCAAATGCTCTTTTCCCTGGGGCTTCTTTTCAAAATATTTGCTTAGAAGAAAGGTGATGCCTACTCCCAGTTTTGACATTCTAATAATATCCTTACTGAGATCTGGGGCCATTACAATGTCCTTTTAGAGGTTATTGAGGTTGCTATACTATTACTTCCAGGAGTTTTCCGTTCATACGCCCACCTGGAGTATATAATGTGACAAGGTGTTCATTAACCTGAAGATTAATAAAGAATTTTAACATTTGTGTATAAGGTATACACGATTTATACTGTACTACTGATAACATATTTTAACAGAAAAATATGTGAAATTATACCAATTAAAATTTCAGAGTCCTTGTGCTTTTTCAAAGGATAGGTTATCTGTATAAATCTAGGGATATATAGGTAAAGTACTGCATAAATAAATGAAAAGGGGACTATACTTTTTAAATTTTAATAAATGAGATACTCACCATTCTAATTAAACTGCTTAAGCTATGTTTGTGTCTAATGTGTACTGAATTTTGCACCTATTTCTTATCAAGCTGAACATATTTTTCTTTTTAAAAATTAAGACAGAAATAACACTGAAACAGCTCCATGGGCCTAGCAATATTTCACACTCACTCCAGAAAGATATGACTATGAATGTGAATATATATGTATTTGATGTTGTTTTAGCAAATATTTAAAGTACTATTTTAGCAATTTAATTCTTTTCTTTAGTCAGCCTCCTTTTAGAATATCAAACTTACCTTGCTCTGTATTTTTTTAGGCCAGCAACTTCATTCACAAGTAAGGACAGTTTCACATGGAATTGACATGTAGAGCCAAATATGTAAGAAAGAAACAGGTGAAGGAAATAGGAAATTTCCCTAATATATTTGAGTATCATCCTCACTGATAAGCAGGTTGCCAGGAATCACTACCTTTCATTAATTATCTGGTTTAAAATGCATCTACTGAAAATAACTTTATTTTTTTTAATGTTTATTTATTTTTGAGAGAGAGACACACACAGAATGCAAGCAGGGGAGGGGCAGAGAGAAGGAGACACAGAATCTCAAGCAGGCTCCAGTCTCTGAGCTGTCAGCACAGAGTCTGACACAGGGCTCAAACTCTCAAAAAGTTAGATCAAGACCTAAGCCACAGTCAGGCTCTTGACTGACTGAGCCACCCAAGCACCCCTACTAAAAACTTTAAAACACAAAGGTATAGGGGTGCCTGGGTGGTCCAGTAAGTTGAGCAACTGACTCTTGATTTTGGCTCAGGTTATGATCTCAGGGTTCATTAGTTCAAGTCCAGCATGGGGTTTTGTGTTGAGAATGCAGAGCCTGCTTGGGATTCTCTCTCTGTTCCTTCCCCGCTTGCTCTCTCTCTTTCTCTCTCTCCCTCTTTCTCTCTCAAAATAAAGAAATAAGCCTAAAAAATAAAAATTAAAGAAAATAAAACACACAGGTGTAAACAGGGCTATATATTAACTTACTAGTGTCCATTCTTGAATAAGCAGAAATAAGTTATCAGATTATCGAGCTAATAATCTTCCCAAAGTTTGGGAGAGGGACATTTTAATGTTAATTTTAAATTGCTTGAAAATAGGAAAGGATAGGTACTGCAGTGGAATACCAAGGATAAATAGAAAGCAGATGAGGTCTTTGTTGGTAGTTTTAATGAAAAGAAAGTCAATGTTGACTAAGCAAGATGATTTTTTATTTACTACCTGATATAGGACACAGTTCAATCTCCTTTGTATGGAATACCAGGCTCTCTATAATACCATTCTTTCTGGCTTTCCAGTGTAGAAAAGCACCAGGGAATCTACCTCTTAACCTTAGTTTTTACATCCTTCCCTCAACTTCAATTAAAAGGGAGTTAATTCCTGTGCTAGGAGTAAATATCTTCCCTTTATTATAGATTCTAATTAAATCTCCTTTGTTAATAATGCAGAATGAAGGAAATAACTGGGGATTTCACTATTTAGACAGGTGATTTAATATAATGTCAATTTTTAAAAATGATTACATTATATGTCTGCCTCTGGCTCAAGCTGTGACATAGCTGTATAGGTTAGTATATACAAAAACATAATTTTTTACTCACATTTATCAAATTTTACTTATTTAATATTTCTCAGTTGTCATATTGCCTTCTTTGCCTTTCCCACATTTAAATAATCGGGTATTTTTACTCACTACCTAGGAAAATAATATAAAAGGAAAAAGAAGCTGAAAGATGAATCACTTTTAAGACTTTAATTTTCAAAAGTCTATATCCAGAAGGGAATAAAAAAGATATAAAACTTTTGAGAAAAAAAAATGAAGAGCAAGGATTCTGTTACTCCTGGCAACCAACCCCTCACATTCTCCTCCCACATATCCTCTAAGAGGATAAGATTCCCTGAGCAGAAACAGAGTAGAGTGAAGCAAGTGGTATTGTTGGAGAAAGGGGCTCTGTGCCCTTTCTTTGGCCAAGTCCCAGGTATATAAATACATTAAATATATATATATATATATATACACACACACACACACACACACACACACACACACACATATATATATATATATAATGTATATATATGTGGCCCTTTCTTTGGCCAAATCCCAGGTATAGAATATATATACCTATATTATTTTCAAATATAAAGGAGACCTGTTTCTCATTTCCTATGGAGAGCCCTTGGGAGATAGTAGGAATGCAACTATCAGAAAAGTATATGTGATATCTCTAGCCATATAAAACCTAACAAATTTTCAGACTGTCCCAAAGCTTTGCCAGAATATCCCTTTAAAATAGTAATTTGGGGGGCACCTGGGTGGCTCAGTCAGTTAAGCGTCTGACTCTTGGCTTCAGATCAGGGCATGATCTCATGGTTCGTGGGTTCGAGCTTCACATTGGGCTCTGCATGACAGCACGGAGCCTGCTTGGGATTGTCTTGTCTCCCTCTCTCTCTGCCTCGCTCCTGCTTGCTCTCTGTCTCAAAATAAAGAAACAAACATTGAAAAAATTAAAATAAAATGGTAATTTGCACATCAATAATGGAGAACCAATAAGACCAGTGGTCATCTCAGGAGATACTAGCATAGACAATGTTAATTGGACATTTATCTATTGAATCTCTATTATGCGCCAGACATTTTTTATAGATAGTGAGGCACAGCAGTGATCAATTCACTCAAAATCTTTGCCTTTGCAGAAATTACATTCTAGTGACATCTGGGTGGCATTAAGAACCAAACATCCATTCCTCACTCCTCAGCATGAAGTAAACCTTCCAGAACTTGAACTGAGACATCAGAGAAACAGAAGTTTGTGTACATGAACACAGAGAATGGATTATGATAAAAATGACACCACCCTTGGAGGAGTATGATAATTAAATCATTTTAGAACATCAAGATACCAGATTATCAAGTAATTCATTAAATACCTGAGTTTGTGCACTGAGGATTATACTTGCTCCTGATTATATAGGATAACGGCTGTGCTAGAAAATGTGTAAATCAGACACTTCTGTTATACGTTACTTTATGTTACTGATGTTGATGCGATAATTTATGGGTCACATTCAACAAACACAGAGGGCAATGTGGAAAGTAGAGTACATTCTTCCAATATTCAAAAATTTCTTTACTCTTTCAAAAAATATATGTGAACCCCTAAAATTCATTCATGTTCAAAGTGAAAAGACCCAGCATTAGTTCTTCAGGATCCTCCACCCAAAAGTATTAAGTATGTGTTGCAGTAAGGTATTTTAAAACACAATAACTTTTTCCCATATGCATATTTAGCTCAGCATAATTTTATAATTTAGAAACATTACTGAAAAAGAATCCTAATTTGGTGGGATTGAATTTTATTTCCACCATAGAAACGGTATTAGTGATAGTCTTTATCAAGAGTCTTACTCAAAATGTAGGGTAGTGACAAATTACTCCTTTTAATTGAGATATAATTTATAGACCATAAAATTATCTCTTTCAATTGTATAAACCACTAATTTTTAGTGTATTTTACAGGCTATACAACTATCACCATTGTCTAATTCTAGAATATTTTATCACCATTACAAAAAGAAACTCCATAGTAAGTAGTAGTCACTTCCCATTCTGCCCTATGTTCATCCCCAGGAACCACTAATCTACTTTCTGTCCCAATGGATTTGTCTACTCTGGACATTTTATATAAATTGCATCATAATATATGTGAGTTTCTGTGACCAGCTTCTTTCACTTAGCATAATGTTTTCTAGATTCATCCCTGTTGTGGTGTGTATCAGTACTCCATTTCTTTTTACTGCATTAAGTGTTTTTATTCCATTGTATTACACCACGATTTAATGACCTATTCATCAGTTGATGAACATTTGCATTGTTTTCACTTTGGGGCTATTTTAAATAATGCTGCTGTACACATCCATATATAAGATTTTGTGGGCTGCATATGTTTTGAATTCTCTTGGGCATATACCTAAAATTTCTGGGTCATATGACAACTCTATGTTTACCTTTTTTGAGACACTGCCAAACTGTTTTCCATAGAAGCTACACCGTTTTACATTTCTATTAGCAGTAGGTCAGAGTTTCAATTTCTGCACATGCTCCTCAACACTGTTGTTTTCCATTTATTTGATTGTAACCATCCTGGTGGGTGTAAAATAGTATCTCATAATTTTCATTTGCATTTTGCTGACAAGTAATGCTGTTGGGTATCTTTTTATGTGTTTATTGACCATTGGTATATCTTTCTTATAGAACTATCTATCTATATCCTTTGCCTATTTTTAAATTAGTTATTTGTCTTTTTATTGTTGAGATGTAAAAGGTATTTATGTATTTTGGAGGCTAGACTCATCAGATATAAACTTACATTTTCACTTTTTGATAGTGTGCTTTGATGCACAAAATATTTTGATTTCAATGAAATCCAATTTATTTATGTCGTTGTTGTTATTGCTGATGCTTTTGTGTCATACCCAAAGAACAATTGACTATTGCAAGATCTCAAAGATTGATGAGTATTTTTTCTCCTAAGGGTTACAGAATTTTAGCAGTCGTTTGTAGTTTGTTTGTTTTAGCAATTTTGTGTTACTTTTTGTATATGGTGTGAGACAGGGACCCAAATTCATTCTATGGCATGTTGATATCCAGGTGGTTGGAACCATTTGTTAAAAACACAGGGCTTGGGGCGTCTGGGTGGCGCAGTCGGTTAAGCGTCCGACTTCAGCCAGGTCACGATCTCGGGGTCCGTGAGTTCGAGCCCCGCGTCGGGCTCTGGGCTGATGGCTCAGAGCCTGGAGCCTGTTTCCGATTCTGTGTCTCCCTCTCTCTCTGCCCCTCCCCCGTTCATGCTCTGTCTCTCTCTGTCCCAAAAATAAAAAATAAACGTTGAAAAAAAAAAACAAAAAATAAAACAACACAGGGCTTATCCTCACTGAATGCTTTTGACACCTCTGGCAAAATCAATTGACTATGGGTTTATCTCTGAAATCTCAGTTCTATTCCACTGCTCTTTATATCTATCTTCATGCCAGTTTTATGTCATCTTGATTACTCTAGTTTTGTAGTAAGGATTGCAATTTGCAAGTGAGAGTCCTGTAACTTTGTTCTTTTGCAAGATTGTTTTTATTAGCCCAGATTCCTTGACTGTCCATATGAATTTTCTGGATCAGCTTTTCTAGTGAAAAAAGAAAAGTTATTGCATTTTTGATGGGAATTGCATTAAGTCTGTAAATCAATTTTTGAATTATTGCTGTCTTAATAACAACACTCTTTCCAATCTGTAATCAAGATGTATTTCCATTGCTTAGGGTGTATTTTGTTTATTTAATCAAGGTTTTATTTCAGTTTCCACTCTACGGGTATTGCATTTATTGTATTAAAGTTATTCTTAAGTATTTTATTCTTTTGGATGCTAATGCAAAATGCATTTTCTTAATTTCATTTAAAAATTGTACACTGCTAGTGTAACAAAATGTGACTTTTTAAATATTCAGCTTGTATTCTGCAATTTCGATAAACTTTTTTATTAGTTCTAATAGATTTTTGTGTATTTGAGAAAGTTTCCAATTATCTGATATAATGCCATCTGCAAATAGACACAGTTTTACTTCTTCCCTTTCGCTCTTTTCTTTCCTAACAGTCCTACTTAAAACCTACAGGACATTGAAAAATAGCACATATGTAGGCAAGAATACTCAGCTTTGTCTTGTTCCTGATCATCAGGGTTTCAAGGAAATTCTTTTCCAATATTTGGAGTGTTTTTATCATGAAAGAGTGTTGGATTTTGTCAAATATTTTTTATCTGTATTATGAGATGATCATGTCTTTTTTTTTCTCTTGATATTACTAATAAGGCTATTTCAGTGATTCGTTTTCTTATACTGAACCAATCTTACATGGTAATATTGACTTTCAGAATGGTTTAGGATGTACTGTTCCCTTCTCTCTTCTTTCTTCAAAGTGTATAAAGGATTAAGATATTTCTTCATTAAGTGTTTGGTGGAATTCACCCGTAAAGTCATCTATGGCACTAATTTAAAAAATATATATATATATTAAGATGTACTCTTTGTACTCTACATTTCTGAGTTGTGACAAATGTAGAGTATCATGTACCCATCAGAATAGTTTCAATGTCCACATAAATTTCTTTTTATTCACTTGTTTAACTCTATTCCCTCACTATCCCAGAACACCCGGAACACCAGTAACAAGTGATGTTTACTCTTTCTATACTTAGGCCTTTTCCAAAATCTCATATAAATCATATGTTACCTTTTCAGACTGGCTTCCTTCCATGTAGCATTTAACCATATGCATTTAAAATGCATCCAGGTCTTTGGGTAGCTTAATAGTTCATTTGTTTTTATCACTAAATATTATTTAATTATATGGATTCCCCCTACTTTGTGTATCCATTCACTTTGACAGATATCTTGGCTTTTTCCACTTGTGATGATTTTGAATACAATTGCTCTAATTACTTATATGCAGGTTTTCCTGGGGGCATAAATTTTTACATAAGTTTTGTAAATATTTAGGAATGTGATTGCTTGATCCTCTGATAATGTTTAGCTTTTTTGTTCACTAAAGTGACTGTATTAGGCTTAATTCCCACTTTCAGTGAGAGTTCCTATTGCTTCAGGAATTCACCAATAATTTGTATTGTTAGATTTGCTGTTGTTGTTGTTGTTGTTCTAATTTATTTTAGTCATTCTAGGGGCATTTGGGTGGCTCAGTCGATTGGGCGTCCAACTTCAGCTCAGGTCATGATCTCACCGCTCAAGTTCCAGCCCCATATCTGGCTCTGTGTTAACAGCTCAGAGCCTGGAGCCTGCTACAGATTCTGTGTCTCCCTCTCTCTCTGCCCCTTCCCCACTCGCTCGCTGTCTCTCTTTCTCTCTCTTTCTCTCTCTCTCTCAAAAATAAACATCAAAAAATTATTTTAGCCATTCTAATATGTAGGCAGTGATATTTCATTGTGTTTTAGTTTGCATTTTCCTAATCACAAATACCATTAAATGCTTTTTTGATTTGCTTATTTGCCACTTTTATATGATCATTTATATTCTCAGATCTTCTGGCCATTGCAATATTTTCTTGTTTTCTTATTGTTGAATGTTAAGAGTTCTTGTATATTTTGGATATGTTCTTGGCTCTATTATTCATAAAATTGGGATAATAATTATAATCTTATCAAAGATTGGTTCAGAAAATGCATGTAAAGATTTAGTAAAGTCACTGCACATATTAAGTACCAGATAAATCTCTTTGGGAACAGCATTGTTTTCATTTTACCTGCCCAAAGGTACCACAAGCAAGGAGCTCAAAAAGGAGTTAAATGAATTAATGACCATGTCTGAAATAGGTGAAATTCAGGCTTATTTGTTTGGTCATAACCTTAATACACTCTACATTTACATCAACTGTTTTGAGCTTAAACTCAGTAAAATAAAAACAAGATGTATGATCTGCACATGTGCAAACATCTTTTCTCATAACAGTCTTCTGCAAAACATTTGTTTGTCTTTTTCTATTATCCCAGGTGTTTTGTCATTCTATATCATAAATATCATAATATTTGTAATAGTTTACTCAATATAGGTATGGTTTCCAGCAAAAAGTATGTTGGAACACATTTATATTAAAATTCATAATATTATAATGAAAAATAATTGAAAAACTACCCCAAATTCTGAACTTTTAGAAACGTATTTCTGAACACTTTATACAATTTAAAAATTAATAAACATTAGCTATTCCCTAGCTCTGTGCAAGCAAATCCTGAACCTTAATGTTTAAGCATATCCTGAACTGATCACACTTAGAATTATTTTAGAGTTTCAATTTGCATAGTTGTTTCCTAGGTAAAACAAGGACAATTGAGAGGTTGGAACATAATCTAAAACATTATAGATCAATGAAAATATACAATTAAATCAAGTATCTGATTCCCAGCCTGTACCAACACAATAGTAAATATGTATTTGCCAGAAAACAGACTGAATCAATTTGGTGAGGATGCTGGTTCTTAACTAAACAAGTAGTTCATTTGTGTGAAATGCTTCATGAAAACACATAATAATACACATTTTTAGGCTGGTAGGATGATGGGAGGTAATCTAACAGAATATTTTCACTTGAAATATTTAGACGTATGGAATCTGAGCAGAAAATAATTTCAGTGGCTTAGTTCATGTCCAAAATTACACAACTAATTAACTGCAGAAATGGTAGTAGATCTATATTCTCTTCTTACTCATTTTGGCCCTGGAAAGATGACTTCACAATTTAAATACTCTCATTAGCCTACATTTTCAAGTTAACAAGAAAGAAATTATATTTCCCAAATAAGTAATTATTTGCTTTGCTTGGTATAGGTTGCATTCTAAAAAATAAAAGTGAAGAAAATAGCTCCTTCAGTTAGAGCAAAAACATTTTTTTTCCTTTAACAGATCAAAGGTAATAAAAATTAAAGAAGCATAGGGCGAAATGCAAAGTGGTATATAGGTTATTAACATAAATTCTAGACTCAGAAAAATTTCAGAAAGACTACTGAGCTGTCAATAACAGCTCTGAGAATTTTATAACATAATTACCTTAAGCCTCAATGTTCTCGTCTGTAAAGTGTGGATAACATTATTAGTACAGAAACTTTTATAAGTATATAGGGAGATAAGGCACGCAAATGATTTTACACAGAATCTAGAGCATGGTTAATGCTTTAAGTAACTCTTGTTTCTTAATATGATTTAAGTTAAACAATCCTTTTTACACCTTACTTGGGATAAGAAACTCAAGAACTTATTTCTGATGTGTGTGTATGTTTGTGTGCGGGTGTGCATATTTGTGTGTATGTACATATGTATACCATTTATAATGATATATTTTTCTGCAGGTATTTTACCAGGTTCATTTTATTCAAATGTTGACACTTTGCAAACTTAGAGATACAAAAAGAAATATCACTATTACAAACTACTTCAAATTGAATCCAGAAACCTTAGTCCTTAGAAAGTGGTTAAGACATTAAAGGTAAAAGAATATTACTTGTAAAAATATCTTCCTTTTGTCATATGTTTACACTTCTCTGCTATTTGCCTTTGAAAAAAGAAAAATTGATATAATAAATAATTTACTGTTCGTTGAGCTAGAATAATCCTTTAAAGATCATCTGACATAATCACTTGCTTTAGTCTGTCTGATAAACAAATATTTATTGAGCCTCTAGAAAGTTCAGAGCATCTTGTAAGCCACAGGAATATAGAAGAGAAGATTTTTTAGCTCCAAAAATAGTTTATTATTTGTTTCATAGGTAAGGAAACTGAGGTTTAAATAAATTAAACGACTAAGTTTGAGAGTCCACAAATAATTGAGCGGAGGCTAGAAGCTAGTTTCTAGGGCTAGTTCCTACTGCTGTGCAATTGATACACTAATCTGCTTTGCAGATGTGGTATTGAGGTAACTACAGTGTTTCAGTGATGTTGATATTACCTAAGACTGTTTATTGATTATACTGAAATATCTCCTATGTGTAAAAGAAAAACATTGTCTTAATAAGCTTTTAAAAACTTCTCTTTAAGTCAACAAAAAAAACCAGTGTGCATATCTATGCATTTATATTATATATCATGTATTTACATATGATATATATATGGATACGTGCACCCAAGGAACACATATTACATACACACATACACCTACATATTCCAACCCATAGATCCAATGATATGATAGAGGGAAATCTCAGGGAACTATATAAGACCTTCTTATTCTACTATTCTACGTGGTGATAAATGGTAGAAATACTATCAAACCACGGGATGCAGGAGCATTTACCACAAACAGCTACTAAATAGGACAGAAGAATTGTTATGGACATTGAGAAAGTATCAACACCAATACATATTGTACATTAAACCCTTAAAAGGTAATGAGGCTAGACATTGCCTGTTATTCTCTTCAGGCGAGATTCAAGTTGGAAGCAACTACCTTATCATTTAAATACCTTGTGCTGTACAGTCTAAACCACGGGCAATATCCAGCAGCGAGATCATATTTAGGCAATAAAAATCATTTGAATACAATTACTAAACAAAGTGAGCATCAGCACCTTTATCTAAATGACCAAATGCTAGAAATTGAAGAGAGAAGCCAGATGTTTTTTTTCTTAAAAAAGGCAAAACAAAGAACACAACAAAGTATTTAGACACACAAAACAGGCTTATAGCTTTTATGTTCCTTGGAAGTTTTTTTTGCAACCTAGCCTGTATCTCTGTCTTTTGCTTCTGAAATAATTTGCTGTAGCAAAGTTATTTTTATCTAGACAAAACAATTTCCAGGGGCACCCGGATGGGTCAGTCAGTTAAGTGCCTGACTCTTGGTTTGGACTCAGGTCATATTCTCAGGTTTTGTGGGTTCGAGTCCCACGTGGGGTTCCATGCTGACAGTGAAGAGCCTGTGTGGGATTCTCTCTCTCTCCTTCTCTCTCTCTCTGCCCCACCCTTGCTCTCTCTCTCTCCCTTTTTCAAAATAAATAAACTTAAACAATATTATTAAAATTATTTTCCAAGTATTATGCCAAAAAACTTGTTTCATCATATTTTCTATAAAATGACACTCTTTTCCTTTATAAAATCTTTGTTCACCTACTTCTTGACTTTCATAGAAGAGTGTAGAGGACCCACAAGCAACAAATAGTAGACATTAAGTTATACTCTAAAATAGGCCACTGGTTATACAAGTATAAACATTTTTGTAAATAAACTTCTGTTTAGAACTTTATGATATAGGGCAAAAGGAGAGAATTTCGAATTATAAGGCCAAAATGAAGATATAACATTTTATTAAAATAGTTAGGAAAATCAATAGCTAAAATATTTTTAGTAATCAAAGAAAAAGGAAACCTCAATATGATTTTTGTTAGCTAATTTGCTGGGATATTTTGACTATGAATGAAATAAGTGGAAGTCAATACAAAACATAGTTATTTTATTCTCAAATCAAAATATACTGCATGGAGAAGGTACTTCTGAAATACTTTTTTTTTTGCATTGTAGGTGAACATTTTTTAATACTTAAAAAGAAATGCATTGTATGTGGAACCTGATTAGCAACAGAGAGGATCAGACCATCCTGATAATACTCATAAGTAGATCATTCCAGAAAAAGATGATGGCTGTTTTGAAGATGTCCAAATTTTCCTTGATGTGAATTCAAGCAATGGGTGTTCAGCATGAAAAATTATAGTGATTGTTGAAAAAGTATAGCAAGGAATCTGTATACGTCATACTGACACCAAGGAAGATCTTGTTAAGCATGCCAGCTACTGCCATGGAGACTCTGGGATGCATATTCTGGTGCAGGATTTATTTTTCATGTTTATTTAATTTTGAGAGACAGAGAAAGATAGAGCATGAGCAGGAGAGGGGCAGAGAGAAAGGGAGACACAAAATCTGAAGCAGCCTCCAGGATCTGAGCTGTCAGCACAGAGCTTGACGGGGGACTCAAACTCACAAACAGAGATCATGAGCCAAAGTCAGAAGCTTAACCAACTGAGCCGCCCAGGTGCCCCTGGGGCAGGATTTTTAACTTATGTGTCAAATACATTTGTACCACCTAGTTCTGATAGAATTCACATCTTCTACAGTTATACTGCATACCACATAATTCTATTCCTGGGTCTACTAACTAGGTCTGATGCTACCTGGCGTGTGCCTCTGACCCATGTGCTGGCAACCCATAAGTGCAAAGTTAACCTGACATGTCCTACCTTGGATAGGTAGGCCAAAAAGTTTTCTCTTTGATACCTAAATTAAGATATCTCAAAATAATAAACAATTTGTAGAGGATGCTATAACTAGAGAGAGGTAAGAAGAACAGCCATGAGATAACATTAGGAATTCATAATGAAAGAACACACATTTTTAAATATCCAGGGACACAATAATGGAGACTGTGGCTTTCAAAAGAGTGAAAGACTCTCAGAGAAACTAGACCATTCCTAAAGTATATAAATGGAAGCCTTACGTGTCTCAAAATTAATCTCCCTTTCACATCTTAAAGGCAATGTGAAAATCTGTTTCTTTTATTTAAAAACCCTAAGTAGAGCAAGAGTTCATGACCCAGAAAACATGGGGGGGTGCAAAAAGTAATATAAATGATGAGGCTCTTGGGGATATAACAAAGAACGGAGCCAAGTACACAAAAAGGCAGAGATATCCAGTCCCTAAACTTCTAGGCAATGACATGCTTATGGGGCCCATAGGCCAAAAACAAATCAGAGTTTATTTATGTATTTTTATTTATTTATTTTTTATTTAAAAATGTTAATGTTTATTTTTGAGAGAGAGAGAAAGAGACAGACCGAGTACGAGTGGGGGAGGAGGGGAAAGCAGAGAAAGAAGGAGACATAGAATCCTAAGCAGGCTTCAGGTTCCAAGATGTCAGCACAGAGTCTGACACAGTGCTTGAACTCAAAAACCACGAGATCATGACCTGAGCCAAAGTCAGATGCTTAACTGACTGAGCCACCCACATGACCCTATTTATTTATTTAGTTAGTTAGTTAGTTAGTTAGTTATGTTTATTTATTTATTTTGAGAGAGAGAGAGAGAGAGAGAGAGAGAGCAGGGGAGGGGCAGAGACAGAGAGAGACAGAGAATCCCAACCAGGTTCTGTATTGTCAGTGCAGAGCCCCATGTGGGGCTCGAACCTATGAACCTATCAGATCATGACCTGAGCCAAAATCAGGAGCTGGGCGCTCAACCGAATGAGCCAGGCAGGAGCCCCAAATCAGGGTTTAGAATGGAAATAAGGGCAAGATTACTTTGATATAAATCTCAGAATCATTTTATTTGTTTACTTACCTAGGCCCTTACCCTCCAAAGTCTAGGAATTAAATACATGCTGAAAAATGGAGCTGAATCCACCATCAGGTTTGTAAGTTGAGCACAACTGGCTGCATAAATTGTGGGGACTCAACTGAAAATGAAAATGTAAGGCCCGTTTTCACAATAGCATTAGGAATTTCTGAAGGACAACAGCAGCACCCTGAACCAAGACATGAACCCTTCTCACCCAGGTTCTATGCAATTGCAAACACTCATGCAGCGGGCCTTGAAGGGGCAGGCCAGTCACATCAGTTTACCTTGGATAAATCACTTTCCTAGGATATCACTTAGGTGTGCCCAGGCTTCCTAACACAATATCTTTGTTGTAATTATGAGGTGACCTTAGATCTAGGAACACTTGCTTTTTTTGCTTATCAGGTATCTCCTTTCTAACTCAAGAAGAGACAAAATATAGAGTAATATCCAGGATATTCTTATTAACAGACTCAGAATTCTATTCATCAGGTTTCATAAAGTTCTATTAAACTCACCCAAATAAGAGCCTAAGATGAACTTAAGAGAGAACATGATCAAAGTAAAATGTTGTTATTGCACTTGAGGAAAAAAATTTGAATTTCCCTCAGGTAGTTATTGGCTAGGGAAAACATTCCACTAATTTTGTGAAAATACACTTATTACGTCATTACTCCTGCTTCAAAGTTAAGCCCCAAATCACTTATATATGGATTAAATATTTGTGAATAAATGATCCTATAACTTGCTAAGTCTAGCTCTTAGACAAAACTTAATTTCCACTTAGGATATCTTCCATCTATGTGAGTCATAGGCTCCACCATATTTGATTTCTTAGGTTCAAGTGGAATATTAATGTATTAATGTATATTGTTTCATGGCAATTCTTTGCAAAGAGAGTTTTTGTTTGTTTGTTTGTTTGTTTGAGAGAGAGAGAGAGAGAGAAAGAGAGAGAACGCCAGCGGGGGAGAGGGGCAGAGGGAGAGAGAAAAATCTTAAGCAGGCTCCACGCTCAGCAGGCAGCCCAGTGCAGGGCTCAATCTCATCACAGTGAAATCATGACCTGAGCCAAAATCAAGAGTCAGATGCTTAACCAACTGAGCCACCCAGGTGACCCTGAGGAGAGAGTTTTTTAATTGGCAATCTTTATTGATTCCTCAGAACTGCATTGTCATTTTCCATGCCTTGTCCCTTAGGAATGAAAACTGTCTTAGACGGAGATACCTAGAAAACCTGACACAAAACATAATTGGTAACTCTCCGTTAAGGGCTGGAATCCTAGGAAATTGGGGTGAGAAAAAAAAAGGAGTTGAAGCTGGTAAGAAGGGGAACAAAATACAAAGTGGTACAAGGTCTACACAGCTTCACCAGAAACACTAACCTGATTGTTCATTCCCTGGGGATATCTCCAAAGAGGAAGGACAGGGACTTAAGTACATGGCATACCCCTTCTCACTGGTCAAATATTAGCCCAAGATACATGAATTAATACATATTTCCTTATAGTTACACTCTCTTTTGAGTAGCCACTGAGCATGTCTCAGAACATGATGCTTCATCTGGGCTCAGGTGCAGAGAGAAAAGTCAGAGTCCTACAGAGCTAAGAGCAAATCTAGGAAGGTGAATAAATCAGGTATGAAACTTCAAGGTTACCTTAGCCTGAGAGTCATTGTTTAGGGAGGGGATACACTATACTTCGGCCATTTTTCTTTGTAGGCAAAGTAACCTTTTTACCTATAACCTGAGGGTAATATAATTGGCAGTAAATATATTTTACCATGAATATACTTGAGTCAGTTTTAATTTATTCATTTAACAAGATCCTTTTGACTTTCTACTGGGTGCACTGGATTATAAAAGCGACATAAATGTGAATAAGTCATAGTCTCTACTCCAAATTTTACCTAATCTGTCTTAGAATTGCTGCTCAGAGATTCGCAGGTACAAATTTACCCTTAGTCAGACTGGAGCTTTATAGCAGAATGGAAGGTGGAGAGGACAGGATATGTGTGTGTGTAGGGGAACTGACAATTTTATTATTTCATTCTGTTTTGTTTTTTTTCTTGCTTGCTTCTATTGTAAAAAAGTTCTGGAAGGCATATTCATTGAACTTTAGAAGCTAAGGAGAGCTATGCTAACCAACATAAATTTCAAATGATAAACAACATCATGTTTTGATATTACTTGAAACCAAATCTTTCATCAAGGATTCAGGGATTATCTGGTCAGGATTTACTTTTTTAATATAAATTCTAGAATCAACCCCCTTTCTTACAACTAAACTGTTTTCAGGCCTTACCACTACTTTTGGATTCTCTTCTAGAAGCTTTGATAAAGGGGCTATTCAGCATTGAGAATCATAGTTACAGGTGCTATTTGTACTGAGTTTAGATTGTGACTGCTGGGGTAGCTACTCTTTATTGTTATGCATAGTTTAAGCATCACTATTAGATTATTAGTGCACTTGGCATAAAAAGCAGACCTCTTTTGATGAAATGCTGAACTCTAGTTACCTGTAGAGAAGTTCTATAAGGTGAGCATACTTACAGTATTAATTTCCTTTGTGCTATTAAAACTTACCACAAATTTGGATTAAAAAAGCATACATTTATTATTTTACAATTTTAGCGATTTAAGTCCAAAATCACCCTCATTGGACTAAAGTTATAATGTCAACAGCCTCACTTCCTCTGAAGGTTTCAATAAGAATCTGTTTTCCTGACTTTTCCAGGGTGGATGCTGTTCTCATTCCTTGGCTTTTGGCCCCATATCACATGGCCTTTTCTCTCTCTGCTTCTGTTGTCAGATGGCCTACTCTGCTTTTGACCCTCCTTTCTCCTCTTATAAGGACCCCTGGGAATACATTGGTCGAACCTTAAGCAGATAAACCAGGATAATCTCCCAATCTCAAGATTTTTCATTTATCCATATCTACTAAGTCCCTTTCTGCCATATAAGATAAAATAGTCACAGGTTCTAGGGATTAGAATATGGGTATCTTTGGGGCCATTACTTAGTTCACCATATTAACCAAATTCAGAACCATAAATAACTCCCAAGATTTACTGTAAGGCAACAATAAATCCTTCTTGCATCTGATTTAAGTGGCAGAGTATCAGCTATTTTCCTATAACCTCCATTTGTGTTCTGAGTAGTAAGTAGTCAGCTCTTATCAGACTTCCCTTTCACACATCAATGAACTTGTGGCTCTGAACATCTCGTTTATTGGATTCATTAGCTGAAAGAGAATCGATAAAACAATCTGTAGAGTATGCTTCACTAATGGGCAAACACAGTTAGTTCTGTCATGGAATATTCTTAAACTGAGAATTATATATGTAATTATAAACCTCTGGTTCTTTGAACATATAAATATAAATAACTAAATCTCCAAAACGCAATCCCACTAAATTGGAATCATAATTCACTCTCATATATCCTATCTCTTACCCATCTTTTGATCTTTCAGTCTTTTAGCTCCCCTTTCTTGCATCCATTATCTTTTCTTTAATAAGCAAAATGAAATTCCTCCTCTACATTGCCTATGATATTAACCATTCAACTTAACTGAAATTTCATCCCAGTGTCTCTTGCATTCCAAATGTCACTCACCCTATGGATCTCTTCTGTTTCACTCCAGTGCAATGAATTTTGTGGTTTACCACTATAAACCCTGGACCAAAATACTAACTTGAAGACTTCTTCTTTCTATGTTTATCTATAGTCCTTAGCTTAGCAATTTCAGGCCACAATCATATGCCTTCAGTGCAGTTCCTGGGACTGAAGGACATTTATCTTCTTTGGCTGGAAGAGACCTTTCAGTTTATCTCCTGTTCACTACAAGATTTTCAGGCCTTGTTTGAAAGACAAAAGTTTATAGCTAATTTCTTAAAAATTACACCTGTGATGAATCTTATTTTTAGGAATTTAAAATAAAATTTTAACATTCACATTTTTTAAATGGCTCTCTCGTGTGTTCTGAGTATCATGGGTCATATGTGTTGAGGAGACAAGATGGGGTGACAAAGTGTTGTTCCTGGCAGTGTAGCATCTCAGCCAAACCTACAGCAGCACCGTTGAATAAAAATCTAATAAGAGTCATGCTAGGGAGCAAGAATTTGCTGTCCCCTCCAAGGGCCTTCTAATTGTACTAAGAATCAAATTGACTTGAGACAGATAACAGGAGAAAATCAAATCTAATACTGGATTTTGGGGAATCCATACAATCATGGAAGCTCCAAAGACAGGCAAAATGAAGTCTACATATCATCCTGGACTAAGGAGAAGGGGGTAGGGGTCTGGGACTTCAGAGGGAAAGAATGCACTTCATGGGGCTGTAAGTAGAGCAGATATTTGGTGATTAAATGTTTGCCCTGCCAAACAGATGAGTCACTCCAATAAAATTTATCTCTGGTAATAACTATTTATGGAAGAGACCACCAATTTACAATCTCCTAGGTGGTTAAGAGAGGGGCAAAAATCTTCTCCCGAGCCCACAGGGTCTCAACTGACTTCAGCTCAAAACAGCATACATGCTATAGTGGCACATTTTGGGGACACTTGCTCTGAACCTTTTCACATGTTATTTGAAATCTTATATGTTGTTTAAAATTATATTTTCCTATATGTTTTAAGCCTTATATAATCCAAAATAATTATATTATGTTTTAACTTAATAAATCTTATAATAAAGAGCATAGTTACTGAAATATACCATTTTTAACTATTTAGCCAACTCAATGTTTATTTGCCTAAGGAAGCTGAAGTCTTATTAGGTCAAGTATTATTGGCTTTGCCAGTAACATTCTTGAGAATGTTTTCAATGTTGCAAAATGCTTTTTCTATCACTTTTCTTACAAAAGGATAATACCTAAGAAATATCATTAAGGTTTTCTTTGAAAATAAATTCAGTATGTGATTATAAGTTCGGTATGAAATAAGTAATTTTAGACAAACACGTTAAAGAAAAACCCTATTAAGATTAAAGGACTACCATTTCCATACATATCCAAAATTTTCTTAAATTAAGGAAAAGGCAAGCTAATAGTAATAATAGCAATGATAATACAAAATAATTAGAAGTGGCACAACAAAACTAGTAGTTATTGAACTCTTACCGTGTGCCAGTTTATTCTAAGCACTTTATCTCATTTAATATTATTAAAAGACAGAAAAAAAAGTGATAGGGGAAAGAAGGAGCAAAGAAGGAAAAGAAACACTCATCAGAGAAGAAGAAACTCTAGTAGACAGGGGATGAGAAAGTGGAATCAACTGGGAAGAAAATGTGAGAAAACACATCCATCTTAACGCTTAGTGAAGTTGACGTTCTTTCCTAGATCTTAAAAATGAAAACCAGCTGCCGAGTCTCTGCTACAGCTCTGGAGGCTGAGTATTTTTACAGCACCCTCCCACTCCGCTCACCAGTGTAGCCCTCTGCAGGGAGCTGTTTCCCAAGCCAAACATCGCAAGGAGAAAGTCATCAATTACTCCCCACTCAACTTGCAGAGCCAGAGCCTGCCCTCTTGAAAGTGTGTATAACTCCCTGCAACTTGAATGAAAGTTAGGTGCATATAATCCAGGGCAGAATTTGACCCCAGGAGGTTGAGTGAGAAATGATTGATGGGTTTGAACTCCAGTAGTTCTTCCTGCACTAATGGACTTCAATAGGGTCCAAACTAGCCCCTGGAGGTTTTGGTTCCTATTTTCTCCCATCTCGGCCACTTTGTGCAACACTTTTCCCTCTCTCTCGTGTTTACAATTCCTCAAAGTTCTAGTCAATTGAGTTGTTCAATTGGCTGTTTATAAAGGACCCATTTATTCTTAATTACTAAAGACAAATAATTTTTTTTAGCAATTCAGAAAATTTAAAAAAAAAGTATTCTATGGGCTGTACAGTAGGCGGTACTCAATGAATAGAGGATAAGAGTATTGCAAGTCAACAAATAGAGTTATAAATATCCCCCTGTGATCAGGAGTTGTGTTCTTTATTGAAGTATCATGTAAAAGTAAAACAAAAACAAACAAAAAACTCAACATAAATGGTATTTAAAACATTTGCTAAGTGATCTATAAGTGGCCAAGTAACTGCTATTGTTTTTATTAATACAGAGCGTATTTTCCTAAACTTGTAACAGACATCATTTTAAAAAAGAACTATCTTTGACACATTTTACATTTGTAGTTTGATTAAGATCTCTCTTCCTCACTAACCAGTATGCTCCATGGGGGCATGAATTTTGTCTGTTTGTACTTACCAGTGGGCTATCTGGTACTTATTTCTGGTATTTATTTCTAGTATTTATTCCTGAGACATAGAAAGCATTCATTTTTCAATATTAAATTAACCAGTGGATAATGTATTATTTCAAAATCTACTACACATGAACCAATTGCTGCCAGACTTTTTTTCATTAATTTAGAGATCCAACTGAAATCACTTCATCATTTGGAGACAGATGACATTCTGGGAAAACACTATATATCTGAAGTCATTAGTTAAATAAGGACAAGAGATAAATCTATTTCTTCTCTAAATGATAGCCCTTCTTTCAGGCAAAGATTCTTTTATATAAGCTGGAGTAAACTACCAGAAGCCTGGTCAAGGTATGGCAATCTGTTCTAATTAATGTAGTCCAAAATCATTAGATGTGTCAGGGTTTAACACTTCAAAAAGAAAATAAATTGTGTTCCTTTATCTTTGAAATATTAATACAGTTTCAGAGCATGAAATGCTTGCATGGCTTATAGCAATACAGAGGCATGGGGCAATTCTATGAATGGCCTGCAAGTGGTGACCACATTATTTTAAATGTGTCAGGGAATTGAAGCAAGATTTAAAAATTTGTTTTGCATTTTGTTTTTCCATTGTTTTTATTTTTTCCCAGAGTTAAAACTTTCTACAGGTACCCAAAGGCACAAGGTAAGTGTATTTATTTTATTCCATTTTTACTCTTTCTAAATTTTGAAAAGTTATATTATCATTGTCTTTCTGACACTGGGCACTCCTCCAGGTATCTCTTTATTCCTCATTACACGTTTTGTGCAGGCTCAGTTTCCATAGACACCACGATTGCATACAATATCCCTAGCAACTGTTCTCAGATTTTTTTCTTTAACAAGACAATGTCACCGTTTGCAAATGAAGTTGTGTTCCATTGTTGCAAGAGATGTATAACAGGTGCTTCTTTCTTTTAATTCTAATATTGAAAAATTCAAGAGATGTATTGATTGTGCCAAGTTGCTGCACTGTACTACACTCTCCATCCTTTTATTTTTAAATAGCACTTCCAATTTGTAGAGTGTTTTACACAGTATGAACTGCTTTTGAGCTATGCAAATATTAATAAATGTCAGTCTCCAATTCACTTACATGGAGCTAGGTTAAGACTACATCAGCTTTCAAATACAGCAAAAACTGAGACAAATGTTGCAATTCAAGAGCAATGCATACTGAACACCAGAGAAACTCATTGCATAGCAACCTGGAGCCAATTCAGTTTATGTAATCCCACAAATATTTATTGAGTATCTACTTCTGGCAAAGGACTAGGCTTGGCAGTATTGTGTACATAGAAATAAACAAGATATAATTGTTGACCTTAAAATCGGTGTTACCCATCAGATTAAACAGTCATGAACACAAATTTAAAATATTAGGCAACTTGTGATCCATTTTGTTACTAAAAATGGTAGGGAAAAATCTGTTATATGATGGCTGCAGGACTGATAAGAGGATTTCAGCCCCTGCCTGAAGACTTCCCTTCTGGGTTCCTGTTCCCACCCTGCTTGCCTCAGGCGCCAAATTACTACTAATGAGGAATGCGGAAGTAACAGACTATACATTGTCCCCTCTGTTGCTGCTCTGGGCTCAGATGTCTGGAGGATGATCTCCTCTGAGCCCACCGGTGTAAAATAAACCTTCTGCCTTCCATGATCTCCGAGTGCTGCTTGGTGCTTCTGCCGGGTGATCCAGACCAGTTTCCATAACAAAAATACAAAGGAAATATTTGTAACAGAGGGGAGTGAGACTAATGCTGAATACAGACATTTTAGAATGATTTATTGGGAAGCTAACATCGGAGCTGTATCTTGAAGCATGGATACAGTTTACACTGACAAAGATGACCCCTGCTAAGGACAAGAAATGCTTTGAATAATAACAATGTGAACATCCGCAAGATGGAAGCAATTAAAAGAAAGCAAACAGTAAGGGCAGAGGGGTTAAATGGTGTGACTGTTATGAGGTGGAAGGCATGGTGTAGGGATGATACACTAACATACGTGGCAAAAAAATATATTTGAGGGATGCCTGGATGGCTCACTCGGTCGGGCGTCCTACTCTTGATCCCGGCTCAGGTCATGATCTCGCGGTGAGCCCTGCATTAGGTTGTGCACTGTCAGTGCAGAGCCTGCTTGGGATTCTCTCTCTCCTCTCTCTCTGTCCCTCCCCATCCCCCTCAGAATAAATAAATAAACTTAAAAAAATGTATTTAAAAAAATACATTGAGATGAGATTGTGGTATCTGTAAATGGTATGCAAAACACTTTGGAGAGTCCGTTTGTATATTTTATAAATCTTCCTTAGAAAGAGTTTTATTGAAAGAGTTATAGGTAGATATCTTTATCATGTGTATAAATTTTCTCGGGGCGCCTGGGTGGCGCAGTCGGTTGGGCATCTGACTTCAGCCAGGTCACGGTCTCGCGGTCCGGGAGTTCGAGCCCGGCGTCGGGCTCTGGGCTGATGGCTCAGAGCCTGGAGCCTGTTTCTGATTCTGTGTCTCCCTCTCTCTCTGCCCCTCCCCCGTTCATGCTCTGTCTCTCTCTGTCCCAAAAGTAAAAAAAGTAAAACGTTGAAACAAAAAAATTTTAAAAAAAATTTCTTACTCAGTCTACCAGGTTCATTTAAAACCTAGACTTATATACTTACACACACACAGACACCTGTTAAGATCACTATTATTTAATATTGTATAGGTACTTCTGTAATGATCATGTTCATTTATAAATAAGTATGACACCCTCATTTCTGTAAAAGTTCTTACATCTCACCTACCTGAAATTTATGAATCTCCAAATCTTCCTTATGAATCTGTTAAGCACCAATCAATAAAGAAAATAGCCCTTGTTAAAAGGAATAGACAATTCCTTTTATGAATTTATGCTTGAGCTCATTTTGTTTATTTTATTTTGTTTATTTTTAAGTTTATTTATTTTACTTACTTATTTAATGTTATTTATTTATTTATTTATTTATTTTTGAGAGAGAGAGAGAGAGAGAGAGAGAGAGAGAGAGAGAAGGCGAGGGACATAACCAGTAGGAAAGAGAGAATCCCAATCAGGCTCTGTTCTGACAGCCCAGAGCCCGATGTGGTCCTCGATCTCACAAACCATGACATCATGACCAGAGCCAAAGTCAAGAGTCAAATACTCAACCGACTGAGGCACCCTGAGCCCGTATTTTATTTTACACAAAGTACTAATATGTGTGACTATTTAGCTCTTCACCCCAAGGAGCAACACATAACAGAGAAAATAAGAGCTATGTAAAGGGCTTACTCAAGGTTAGTGAGAAGTGGCAGCAGTTGAAAATAAAACTGAAGAATTATACAAATAATTTTGCAAATTCAACTTTGATGGGTAATCTTGTGGCTAGGCAAATAATTGGAATAATTTCTAAATGTCTGATATCATCACAGAATATAATTAATAAGTATGTAATTTTTTATATCTCCTAAAGAAATTATATTTCTGTGATTATTAGAAAAATATCTTTCGGTTAGATGCTTAAAAGTAAAAGCATTTAATAGGTACACTTTTGGTTAGATGCTTAAAAGGGAAAGCATTTAATAGGCACAAAGCTAAACAACAGATGTTTAAGTCATATCTTGCCTACTTCCAGATAAAAACTGTTTTAATAAATGAACTTAAAAAAATGGACTATGTGCTTCTATTCATACACACATAATCTAGAAATAGTGCTGTTTTTTTTGTTTCAATTTGCTTGAATTTGCCTGGTTTCATTTCACATTGTTTCCCCCAACTACTTATCTCAATATCTAATTTCACCATACACCACATATTTCCAAACTGTGATTAGCATTGTGCTAAAGGCACATAGTGGACCCTAGAAAAATACAAAGTGAATAAGTAAGGGGCTGGGTGTTGCCAGCTTCTGCTTTGTGGCATTAGGCAGCGTTCAGATCACTGACTCTATTAAGAGGAAACTACACAGTTGAAATATAAAGCTACTAAGTCTAAATGTGTTTCCTATCTTCCGAGCATTCAGAAGTAAATAATGATAGAAGGAGCTGTTAATATGCAAACCTCATCTATTATGTCCTTCATTTTTACTACTGGAAATATCTGTAACAAAATATAATTGGTTTGATTAGTCTGCTTATAGAACTTTTCCAACATCACTGATACAGTCAATTAGAATATCTCTACAAAGAATATCTCTGTATATAAAGTTCTTTTCTTTTCTTTTCCTATTATAACACATTTTTAGGGAAAAATAGATGACAGACTGTAAGAGAGAGAAACAAATTTTTGTGGTATTAAAATTTTTATTTTACTTCCTTGATTAATATTTTGTAATTTCAATGTATCATATTTTTAGAAAATGCAAATATTTATTTAAAATAAATTTATAGTCACCTTGTATCATCTAAAGTAGGATAGACGAATAACTTCAGTAACTGGAAGACCGTACGTATGAATAATGTGTGAACTCTAGTGATATTGTTTGCTTATTTATTTTTGTTGAAGTATAATTGGCATACAACTTTATATTATTTCAGGTATACAGCATAATGATTCAATATTTGTATATACTGCAAAATGATCACCACAGTAAGTTAACATCTGTCACCATACAGTTACAGAATTTTTTGTGTTTGATGAGAACTTTAAAGATTTACTGTCTTAGAAACTTTTGAATGCACAATAAAAATTATTAACTATAGTTTCTGTGTACTACATTATATCCCCATGATCTATTTATATTATAACTGGAAATTTGAACCTTTTGACCTCCCTCACCCATCTTACCCACTCCCACACCATCTCTGGCAACCACTCCCCTGTTCTCTGCATCTGTAAACATGGATTTCTTTTGTTTTGTTTGTTTTTGATTCCATATATAAGTGAGATCATATGGTACTTGTCTTTCTCCATATGACTTATTTTACTTAGAATGATGCCCTCACATTCATTCTTTTTGTGGCTGAATAATATTTCATTTATGTATATATTACATTTTATTTAGTTATCTATTGAGAGATAGCTTATTTTCTTATTTTGGCTATTGTAAATAATGTTGCAATGAACATCGTGCATTTTTTTTAAATTAAACTTTCATTTTCATTGAATATATATCCAGAAATAGAATTGCTGGATCACATGATAGTTTTATTTTTAATTTTTTAAGGAACCTCTGTACTGTTTTCCAGAATGATTATATCAATTTCCATTCCCACCAACATTGCACTAGGGTTCCTTTTCTCCAAATGCTTATCAACAATTCTTATTTCTTGTCTTTTTGATAGAAGTCATTCTAAAAGATGTGAGGTAATACCTCATTGTGATTTTTATTTGCATTTCCCTGATGATTAGTGATGCTGGGCATTTTACCATGTACCTGTTGGCCATCTGTATGTCTTTTTTGGATTCTCTAATTTTTAATTGGATTATTTGCTTTTTTGGCTATTGAGTTGTATGAGTTCCTCATTCTTTATATATTTTGGATATTGACCCTTTATTGTATGTATAATTTGCGAATTTCTCCCATTCCATAGGTTGCCCTTCAATTTTGTTGATAGTTTCTTTTGCTGTGCAGCAGCTTTTCAGTTTGATGCAGTCTCACTTGTTTATTTTTCCTTTTGTTCCTTTTGCTTATGATGTCAAGTCTAAAAAATCATCACAAAGACCAATGTCTACGTTTTCTTCTAAGAGTTTTATGGTTGCAGATCTTACATTCAAATCTTCAATCCATGTTGAGTTTATTTATTTATTTATTATTTATTTATTTATTTTGTCTGGTGTAAGATCGTGGTCCAGTTTCATTCTTTTGCATTTGGCTGTCCAGTTTTATCAGTGCTATTTATTGAAGAGACTGTCCTTTCCCCATTGTGTATTCTTGGCTCCTTTGTTGTATAACATTGACCATACATACATGAGTTTAATTTGGGTGTTTGTTTGTTTGTTTTTAAGTTTCATTTATTTATTTGGGGCAGGGGGGCAGAGAGAGAGGAAGACAGAGAATTCCAAGCAGGCACCTGGCTGTCAGCATAGAGCCTGATGTGGGGCTTGAACTCATGAACTGTGAGATCATGACCTGAGCCAAAACCAAGTCAGACACTCAACCCACCAAACTACCCACGTGCCCCCATTTATTTTTTAATCAATACAAAACAGTAGCAAATATTCGCATACAAAAGAAATATCCATGTCAGCCTATACATGACTTACATATATGTTTTGAATATTCAGCTTATTTAAGTCTGGATCTAAATTTCTATATGCATGCTTGATATCTAAGAAAATGGATAAAATCAAATTATAAATAACATAAAAAAGATAAACATATGTAGACCATGATTCCTTTTCCCATTATAGCTAGAGCTTCATGATATTAAGTTCTATGTACTTCTTGGCACATGAACCTTCGCGCTTTTTGGATCTCTGGTATGATATAGGCCACGACCTTTGCCAAAAATGTGAACAACCTTAAGCAAAGCACACGTTTATTGGAAGATTGTCCACAAGAACCATATTTTCTATTTTTTTAATGTTCATTTATTTATTTTGAGAGACAGAAAGAGAGGGAGGGGGGTAGAGAGAGAGGGTGAGGGAGAATCCCAAGCAGGCCCCATGCTGTCAGCACAGACCCCAACATGGGTCTCAGTCTCACAAACTGTGAGATCATGACTTGAGACAAAATCCGGAGTTGGACGCTTAAATGACTGAGCCACCCAGGTACATCCCACTATTTTTTAATTAAAGTCTACCTGCACGGTGACAGCAGTAAGTTCTAAATTTCTGAATTCTGCCCATAGTTTTCTCTAAAGTATATTTGTGCTTTAAGTGAGTGGGTTTAAATGGCAGCTGGGTTTCCTGAAGATTCTAGCCATGCAGGAACACTTCACAACTGTATTTTGAGAAAGCATGAAACTATATGGCTCACCTTACCCAAAAACTCCTTTACTAATTTCTTTTTGAACTGACTACATGGATGTCATTTGCTTACAGGTGACATTTGATACATTAAACAAAAATACATACCTCTTCAAGTGTCTCTCTTATGCTGCCACCTCATATAATGAACACTGGACACTGCCACTAAGAGACTAAAAATCCTCAAAGAATTGGTGATGATGTAATTATCATTTTGGTTCATATTTACACCTCAGATAATTTTTCAGTATCCTACACTGCAAATCGAATAAGTAATAGAAGGATTTGTTTGCACACTGAAAAATGGTAACTACTATCGATCATTTGAGTCATCACACCCTAGACATTCTTATAGATGGAGGTTGGGCCTATGAAGGAAGCCTAGGTCCTTGCCCTCAATTATCCTCCCCAGGACCAGTTCTGGATCAATCTCATTTTGTAGCTTTCTTTTCTTTAAAAGAAAAAAAAATATGGGCCCTAGATATTCTCCCCATTTTGCTTTCCTTTCCCCGATAGCCACTTTCCTCTTTTGTACTCGAGTATCTGACTCCTACCTGGAGGTTCACATGCTGCTAAAGAATAGGAAACAAGATATCTATTTCTCCCTTAATGGCTATCTCTGAAAAATAGAAAATGATCCTTTTGTATTTTAAGAGGGTTTAATGCTGGCAACTAGACGAACATGAAAAATAGTGGATAAAAAGAAATAGTGAATAAAGCAAGAATAACTCGAAGAATTATTTAGTCCTAGAAATATGGAAAAATAACTAATTTATCATTTCTGATTTTTACTTAGATTTATTTTAAATGAACTTAGTTATTATAAGCCCTGTCTCTTAGAACCTTGTCTGTATTTATACATTAAAGCAACATTTTATGCAGATCAGGTGCTCACTAAATAGTTGCTTAATAGCTAAATGAAGACCTGCATAAGTGACTTGCCTTCTCATAGCCCTTGCCTTCCTCTCCTTTCTATAAAGCCAGGTTTGTTCTTTTGGAATCAGCATACTGAAACATATCTAAAAATATATTTTTTCTTTCCTTTAAGGCTCATGCTGAATATAAATCTGTGTAATTTTAACATTTGTCCACTTATCTTTGCAACATTTTGCTTTCTTAAAAGGTTTTCACTGACCATTATTTTAAAACCTACCTCTACTTTGAGACAAAGCATTATTTTTTTTCCTGTTGTTTCAAATAAAGCTTTTATAATCTGTGTTCTTTAGAATATTAGATGCAAGTTATGTTTTACAAAAAGGGATTTTATGGCCTGGTCATGAACAATGCTACAAAAATCCTACAATAAACGAGCCTGTTTAATTAGGTTTAAACTAGTTCCTTACTATATTCGACCAAAGACAACTTTTTCCCCATAAACCCAATATTCTATTCCAATTAAAGCATTGCTTCACAAGATACACATTCTTTTACCCTGTTCTCAGGGAATATGAAGAATATTTCACAAAGAATCACGTACTGCACATACTTTGATGGACAAGTTTATTCACAACTTATAAGCTATATCAAAACTGTCTCTACTTTTTACCGCATCCCCAAGCTTCTGAGGACCTCCAATTCTGAGTTCATTTGCAGAACAGAGATGAAGGCCACACTCTAACTCTACAAATGATTCAAGCCACCTATATTAGGTCACCAACTACAGTTACTTCCACAGGTTCTCAAGATCACGGATAGCTCTACCTACAACTCTTCACATACAGATCTCAGATTTATATAATGACAGGTTTATATAATAACAGTATGAAACCTACCATAAAAATAACATGCACAATCCACCTTGAACAAAGGGAGTCTATTCTCTTACAATGTTTTGATATATTTATTCTTATACAGAATTTGTCCAGAGTTAGCTCAGGGTCAGTGTGAAAAACACAAGATGCTCATAAGCAAATTCATATCCCATAGGTGTTTGCAGGAGATTCAGAAAGGATCTCGCTGATTTAAATAGTTCTATTCATTTGTGCTGTGCAAATATGAGTGGAATAATATGTATTAAGATACCTTTTGTGCTACAAGCTGAACTATAAAAGTTAGAACAATTTTAGAAAGATAGAATTTAGGTAGAATTCTTAACTTTGATTTTCTACTATTTTATTCAATGAACTGAAAGCAATTAGAAAAATCTGAAAAATACCTCCTAATAATGCCTTCTATTAAAGTATGTCTCATTGTTAGTATTTCTTATATTAACACTGAGTATTTTCTAAATTGGGGCACATGGGTGGCTCAGTCAATTGAGTGTCCGACTTCAGCTCAGGTCATGATCTCATGGTTCATGGGGTCGAGCGCCGCGTCGGGCTCTGTCCTGACAGCCCAAAGCCTGGAGCCTGCTTCAGATTCGGTGTCTCCTTCTCTCTCTGCCCTTTCCGCACTCATGCTCTTGTCTCTCTCTGTCTCTCAAAAATGAATAAATGTTAAAAAAAATTTTAAAAAATAAGAATTTTTGTTATTGGTACTACCCTAGAAAAAAAGAAACACAACTATAGTGTTGTAAAATACAGATATAATTGTGAGTTCTACAAATTGCTGTAGTAAATTAGTCTCATTAAAAATTAGTACCTCTTTCAATATCTATGTTTTGTGACCTTTTCTATTAATAATTTAAAAATCGATGATAGCTTTGTCAAATTCTCTAACTACAAAATATTAATCACTTTTGGGGCCCCTGGTTGGCTCAGTCAGTTAAGTGTCCGACTTGGGCTCAGGTCATGATCTCATGGTTCATAGGGTCGAGCCCTGCATCGGGCTCTGTCCTGACAGCTCAAAGCCTGGAGCCTGCTTCACATTCTGTGTTTCCCCCTCTCTCTCTGCTACTACCCCACTCACACTCTGTCTCTCTCTGTCTCCCAAAAATAAAAATGAACATTAAGTTTTTTTTACATATTAATCACTTTCTACTCTTTGGGAATCTCTCTTTTTAGTAGGAAACCATTCTTAAGTGGCCTGCCCAGTCATTAAGGACTTAGTATAGCTCTGTTGCTTAGCTGCCTGTGCTGCAAGGTTTGGGCTGGTAATTCTAAATAGGTAAGCTTACCTATTCAGGAAGCTGACCACTAGCATAGCTATTGCTATTGTAAAATATCAAAGACTTAGCCCTTAGAAATGATATATTATCCTTGTGTGTGTGTGTGTGTGTGTGTGTGTATGTTTAATGATAAATCTGATATCTTCTCTTCTATGTAAGACTTTCTGTCACAACGGAGCTTACATTCCGATTTGGGGTACAGGCAATAACACCACATATACATATGTATGCATGTTTGTGTGTGTGTGTGTGTGTGTGTGTGTGTGTGAATATGTAATATGTAGTAATGACAAATCTTTGAAAAACTAACTAGATTGAGGGCAGAGAGAGTGAAGGTGGCTGTTACCATGAAACCAGGTAGTCAACAAAAGCTCCTCTGAGGTAACATTAAAACAAACAAACAAACAAACACCAGAAAACGTCAATGAATGAAGTGAAAGAGCCTAATTTTGGACAGTGGTGCTCAAGTATAGGGAACAGTAAATAAAAAGCCATTGAGAAAGAAACAGATGTAAGGAACAGCTGGAGATCCATGTGGCATTTTGATTTCCTTAGAGGAATGGAATGGTCATTGCCTGTCTCCTATAGAGATATTATAGCACTGTTAAATCTCCGAGAAGTGTTTAGGTCTTTAAGGGAACAGCTTTGCTTTTGAAGTGAGAGACTGCAGTCCTGACAAAGTCTTTTTTATGGTTCTGAATTATTTCCATATTTTAAATTGACTTGTTTAATGCCAGTACAAGAAACAGTAAAAACTTCATTACTTTACTGAGGCATTTGCAAACAGCAAAACGTTACCAATGCTATTTTTAGTATATAAAATAGGATTTTTGCTCAGAATATTTCCTGTCTTCAATGTCTACCTTTAAATTTATTGTATCTAATGTTTATAATAAAAATACTCTAAAATAAAAGAATGAATTGCTATTACCATAATCAGGGTGGAGAGGGAAGCGGAGGCTGAATGGCTTATGGCTTCTGCATTTGTGAAGTTATTATCGGTGCCTCAATGGTTCCTGAGTGCTGGAGCCTGCCCTTCTTGTTTTGAATTTTCAGCTTGTTGCTGGCTATCTCTGGGTATCAGTCTCCAACATGTGTGTTCAAGCAGTAAGCCTCGTGATGATTTCCCCATTTCATGCCCTCACTCCTTTCCATATTGACCCAGTCACAATCAAAGGAGAATGCTTCCCACAAACCACAGCATCCCCATCCAGGACCCTCACTAAAGGCACTTGCCCACAGGGTCTTGCTCTGCTTCTTCCCTGTCTGCCGTGACCAAACTCCAGGCTTTGGATGACTTTCTGTGACCCTCTGGGCCTGAGACCTAAGACCTATGAGGATAATAAATCCTTTAATTTCACGTGTCTCTCTGAGTGTAATTCCACAGCCATGCTGAAGTGATCCCTAGAGATTCCAAAGAGGGGAGTTATTCCCCGATTTGTAGCACAATATTGTAGCTTATTATATAAATAAAGTGTTGAAATTGAAATGAGATTTATTTTTATAAAATGAATGCTTACTCTACCTTTGGATATACAAACCAGACTACGAAATTTGAGAAGCCCCAGAACAACACGTGTGTAATTATATGATTAAGCAACCCCCCCCCCCCACCTTTTGATCTACAAGAGATTGACTATAATTTGTTAGGACAGATATAGAAGAGAATGTTGTTCTCAGGGAGAGAGCAGCTAGAGAGATAGATAGGAAGAGTTTGGGTCAAGCGGTCAAATCAGGTCAAATCAGGAAAAGTCTTGATCTCAGGCAGTCCCCAGTGGTCAAGGCAGAGTGAGGTGAGAAGTCAAGATGTAGTGCTCACATAAGTGACAAAATAAATGACAAGGCCATTGTGAACAAGCTCTACAAGAATGTATGGAACCAGGCAATCTATGATACTAGAAATCCAGGTGAGATGAATATCAGAAATGAGACACGTGATTAGGAAAACAGAGCAGTGAAAATGGGAAGTCGAAAAAGCCATGATACTTCACATGGAAAACCTGCAAAGACTTTGCGTGATAACAAAAGCCTGTCCTAGAAAATAGCCTGGATGTGGTGTGAACAAAGGAGTCTATGAGTTACTGTAGGACTACAGCAAAGTGGTTGGATTGGGGGATGTGTTGTAAAGAGCAGTTTCTGACAGGAAGTGAACAAGCATAGATTTGTGGACCATTTCATGAGGCCACAGGGAGTTGAGCTGTAGCCATAATGTATTGCCAGCTGTACTACCTGTCTGAATTTGATGTTTACCAGTCACGTTCCCTTTGGGGTATCTTTAGAGGAATCAGGATGTGGGGCTATTTATTTAAATGAGAGAAGATGTATATATTTGAAAAGATTTTATAAACATGTCTCTGTGACTTAAAACAGTTTGCTTCTTCTCACCCCCACATGAAATGAAATTAGACTTTAAATCTCATTATTAAGATTGAATGTTTTACCTGGATTATTTGTGTTTAAGGAAATATAAATTCTACACTCCCTTACTGGGTTTTTGGAAAGCCTGGCTAAGGAGGCATACCTGTGGAAATGAGGAGGTTCTAACCTCATCAGTTTAAGTGGAGACCATTTAAATAATTATGCTGCACCAAGTAATATATTCTGGTGTCCTATGAATCAATGCCACTTTTTACGTCTTTTCATTTGTATTAATAACTTCAATATCCCCTTATTAAAGTGATCCCCCAAATATATCAAAGATTAACAATGTCATCGCAGTGTATACCGATTATGATTGGGTTCTTATTATTTTTGTATCCTCAAAGAACGCACACTACTTAAGAAAGCACTTTCCTCTTTCTTCCCCTTATTCATTTTGGAATATATGCTTTTGGTATATATATGATTGGAAAAAGACCATGAAAACGTCCTCAAGAAAATCATAAATGTTTGGATAATATATTAACTTAAGTTTACTCTTTTATTTTACTCTGACACAGCCTAACATTTCCACACTGAAACATTGTAAGGTTTATTCCTTGTGAACAAATCTTGGTATTGTTTTGCTTATGAGACAAGATATCCTATAATGTTAAAAAAAATACAATGAAAACTGTGGGAACAGAGGGAGTAAGTAAGCATTAAGCATCTAGTATGTAATCACACTCTCTTGAGCTATTTACCATCACTAAATCCTCACAACAGACCTATGAGACATGGACCATTACACTCATTTTTTCAGGATAAGGAAACAGACAATGAGAGGGTAAATTATATGCCTAGGATCACGCAGTTGGACAGTTTCACGTGCAGGTCTCTCTAAATACAAAGTTCATGCTCTTACAGCTTATATAGTCAGCAATGACTGTGTGGCCTCTGGATTCTCAGGGAAGTGGGAAATGGAGCAGATCAAATATGAACACTTGAGCGATGGGGCTCATGGAAGGAAAGGAATAGCAGCCATCTGGAATAGATTGTATAGTAGTTTTTTTTTTTTTCCTGTCCTCCAACATTCAGTCTGTATTATAGGGGAAAGATGTTAAGTGCATTTTGGCACAGATCTGAGCTTGTCTAAGAATTTTATAAACTAGGGGCACCTGGGTAGATCAGCTGGTTAAGCGTCCGACTTCGGCTCAGGTCATAATCTCACAGTTCATGAGTTCGAGTCCCACGTCGGGCTCTGTGCTGACAGCTTGGAGCGTGGAGCCTGCTTCAGATTCTGTCTCTCTCTGTCTCTCTGTCTCTCTCTGCCCCTCCCTTGCTCATGCTCTGTCTCTCTCTATCTCTCAAAAATAAATAAAACATTAAAAAATAATTTTTAAAAATTAAAGCTAGCACATGCAGTGAAATTCTTGGAAAGCCATTGTGGTGGTGTATTATTTGCAAAGTGACCACAACTCTTCACCCACTGCTATATCCACATCTTTTGCAATCTACTCTTAAGGTACTCATATCAGAAATTAGAATTTGTTTACTTAACTTTTCAATATGCGCTGGCCTTATTCATTGCTTTGTTCAATAGAATATATAAATAGTAATGGTGTGCCAATTCCAAGAATGGTTTCAGGGAACATATGTTCTACTTGTTCTCTTGGATCTCACCATTGCTTCATGAGTAAGCCTAGGCTAACCTGTTCAATCTATCTGTCAGGCAGATAACCAACAACCACTTGAATGTGACTGTCCTAAACTTGCCAGCCCCCACTCACATCTCTCACTGATAGCAAATGCAAGAGTAAGCTCAGCTGAAGACAGCCAAGCCTGAACCCCATCATCAGATGTGTCCAAGTGATCCATGACAATAATAAATGCTTTCTGTTTTAAGTTGGGGGATGGTCTGGTATGCAGCAATAACTAATACAGCTGTGAACCATGTAGTTTGAAAAGAAGCAACACATAGGTATCTCACATCAGAGAAACACATGAATGTCAGTGGTTATTGGTGGAAGCCAAGGTGGCCCAGGAATTCTCTCTTCCTCTGTGAAGAACACACACATAATGTTTGACATATGCACTATGTAGTATTTTCTGATTACTATGACTTCTAACATGATTCAGAAATAAGAACAATTGTCTGGTATTTTAGTGCTTTCTCAGAAGCAAAGAGTAGGAGTAGGCAATGGATTTGGTGGTCATCCTATCTGGAAATACTACATAGAAACTAACATTAAGAATAATCTATGCATAAATACAAAGATATGAGGATTGGGTACAAATTTTAAAATTTCACTCCATATATCAATTCAATAAGATTTCTCTCACATTGTATAAAAATGATTAAATCCTAGGTATTCTGTGGTTTTAATAGATTAAAAAAAGAAAGAAAGAAAGAAAAAAAGAAAAAGAAAAAGCACATTCTCAGCTGTTCATTTGTGTCCTACCTTTATAGACATGCCACTCTGAATGGGTTGAACCTGTCAGAAGTGTTGGGAATTTTGAAATGAAAATCTGGCAAAAGAAAATAGAATCCATTTCTGCTGAACAGAAACATTTGAGAAAGCAGGAAAACAGCATTCCTATTGTTTGTCATGTAGATGTTAGGATTTAATGAACTGTTAGATGGAATTGCATCAGTTAGAAGGATTTTGAATTTCCAAATGTCTGGTACATAAAATATTCTGGAAAATGTACACCATTGAGTAAATGTATATGCTTACTTATGTAGTTTTTTGAACCCTGCTCATCCCCCCCCAATTTTAAGACATGTGTGATATTAAAAAGCATATAAATGAGATTATTGAAATTCATATCCAAAAATGACACAAACACAATTTAAAAGGAGAAAAAAATAAAATTCCTCCAGATATAGGAAGATATGATTATTTTAATCTAGTACAAATATGAATTTCCAGTTTTCTGGGAGCTGAGGCATAATTAGAGTTATCGGGGACTTATTAAGATCCTACCATATATTAAGCACTACTTTAAGCACATTATGTATTTTATTTCACTTACTCTACATCATAGTAATCCAATGATAGAAACACAGAAGCTTGTATATTCTATCTTGTAGCAGAAGAAATACAGAATGCATAGCAATATGCTTTAGTTCATACCCTGTCTTTGCCATTTACAAACCTTATAACATTCTCAGCTTCAATTTCCTAATCATTAAAATGAAAGTAATAAATAACTCAATCATTTATTAATTTATTCATTGATGCAATTAACATATGTAGAATGTTATTATAAGAAATAGATCGTGTGTGTGTGTGTGTGTGCGCGTGGGTGGGTGGGTGGATGGGTGGATGTGTGGCTGTGAGGGAGAGAGAAAGAAAGCAGATTCAAAATAAATAAATGCACCAAACATTCATACTCATCTCTCAATAAAGTTGGGAATAATAAACAAACATGCAGATATAAACAAAAATAATAAACACCACAGCCTGGTGTCAAAGATGGTAATGAGAGAATTAACTGACAGAGGAAAATGTTATGGTCAGCATTATACTGCTGTATAACAAATTGTGACAAATTTCATGGCTTAACCAAAGCACATTTACTTTCCTGCAGTTTCTCTGGGATAGGACTCCAGACCATGGCTTGGTTAGGTCCTCTGTTCAGGGTCTCAAAAAGCTGCAATCCAAGTGTTGGCCAGACTTCTTTCTCACCTGTACCTTCCACTGGGAAAGAATCCATTTCTAAGTCCACTTAGGTTGTTAATAGAATTAATTTCCTTGTACTTGCCTTACTGAGGACAATGCGTTTTTGCTGTTTCATGCCACGTCGGTGTCTTCAACATGGCTGTTTACTTCGTCACACCCACAAGGAAAGGCCCTAGCTCTAGTCTGCTAAGACATTATCCTATATAACATAATGGAATCATCTTTGCCATATTTAATTGGTCAAAAGCAAGTCACAGATCTTTCCAACTCTCAGGAAAGGGGGGTTACTCAACAGCATTAACACCAGCAAATAGGAATCATTGAAGGTCACTCCAGAATCTATTTCTCACAAGTGCCTGAATAAGTAAATAAGAAATTTTACTCCAAAGTATGTCAGAGAGAGACTTATAACTAAAATGACAATATGATATTTTAAGCTTTAAAACACTTACGAAATTTCATCTTGTGAAGTGAAATGACAGGAAAGGGAGGAAACAGTATTCCAGGCAAGTCTTGTGAGAACTTATTGAAAGTAGGGATAATGTATTATATATCTTATTATCCCTCATATTCCCTTTCATAGTTCCCTGCTGAATAGCACAATAAAAAAATATATATGTAGTTACTGGGACACCTGGGTGGCTCAGTCTATTAAGTATCCAACTTAGGCTCAGGGCATGATCTCATGGTTCGTGGGTTCCATCCCCACATTGGGCTCTGTGCCAAAAGCTCAGAGCCTGGAGCCTGCTTCAGATTCTGTGTCTCCCTCTCTCTTTGCCTCTCCCCTGCTTGCACTCTGTCTCTCACTCTCTCTCAAAAATAAATAAACAGTAAAAAAATAAAATAAAATGAAATAAAAAGCCTCTGACTCTTTATTTCGGCTCAGGTGATGATCTCATGGTTTGTGAGTTATCAGTCCCACATCCGGTGTTCAGGAACCCTGCTTTAGGTGAGCCCCACTTGTCTCTCTCTCTCTCTCTCTCTTTTTCTCTCTTTCTCACTCCCTCTCCCCTCTCTCTTTCACCTTCTGCCCCTCCTGAGATTCTCTCTCTCTCTGCCCCTCACTCGCTTGTGCCCTCTCTCTCTCTCAAAACAAACAAAGAATTTAATGACAAAGAATTCATTGATATCTTGGTTTTAAAGAAAAACTTTAAGTTTACCAGTGAATTGCTACACTGTGATCAGTGTTGTTTATATTTTCGTACTCCACTTTTGCTACTTATTTGTATTATGTTGTGTCCATGTTTTATGTGTTCTACTAAATTCTTAAAACTTTTTGCGTAATATGCAAGTCTAAGTCATATGAATATCTTTTTCAACTGCTTAACCCAAAGCTTTATTTTTAACAATGTATTCCCAATCAGTACTATTCTGGCTGAATCAACTAAGGGACGTGGCAAGCACCAACTTCAGTTTTAGAATTGATGATGCTTTGTTTGCCAGTCACTAAGTCAGACATGTTACAGAAACAGGCAATTTGGACTTTTCTTCTGTTTGACACGTAGACTTGTACTCACTTTATCTAAAAGTCACATCAATTTATTTAGATATAAATTTAAAATTAAAGGGTAAAATAAAACTAATAATTAGAGCTGTCAAAATATCTCTAATCTTTCAGGTGGTCACAATAGTATGGTACATGCTTTGAAGAAGAATTATAAACCTAGACTATGACAACACAACTTTTGGTTGATAAGCAGAGTTGCCAGTTACGAGCTGTTAACCTGAAAATAAAGAGCTGTAATGAGAGGCAAACAAGCATTTATTTGGGCTCAAAGAATTGCAGTTTGGGGAGCACAGATTCAGGCAGATACCCAAATGGTATCCTGCTTGTGCGGTAGAAGCAAGGATTTTTTTATGAGGGAGAGGGCAAGGAATCATTACATGTGTTGAAGAAAAGAAAACAGTTTTCTGTGGGTATTAACAAGCTAAGCTACTCGGTTTGGGTTATACATACACTGATTACTGATTCTATCTTCAGAAAGTCCGTAACTATCATCAGTCTGGTAATAAGGCTGTTCATTCTCCCACCGACTTCTCAAGCAATTGCTTAAAACTTGCTGTTCAGCCATCCAAAAGTGTTGGCCCAGATCAAAGGAGAATAAGGCAGTTTCCCTTCAGTGGCCACTCAATCTCTGTTTTAAGATGGCCCAGGCAGACCAGTTTTTCACAGGTCTGATAAAAAATCAGTAAATGTAGTCTATATTATTAGTATTATTATTATTTTTCCTAATAATATAAATTTACTGCCAAATATAAATTTGGCAGTAAAGACTTATGAGTGCTTGCTCCCTAAGGTATTAACGTATGATTATTGTAATTAAATTAGACAAATAGAGAAACTGAAACTCCCAGTAAGTAAAAGTGTAAGTTCTGGGTTTGGGCCCTTTAATACTGACTGAGAGGTAATCTATAAAACCCCCTCACTCAACCATTATGAGTTGTGTGGCCTTAACTAAATTAAATCTTTTGTTTTTCAATTTGCTCATTGTCAACTGAAGATAAAAATAATATCTACCTCATGTGGTTATTTTGGAGTTTTAAGAGTTACAACACATAAAGAGATTAGATAGTTATATATTTAAAGCTTAATGAGTGCACAATAAATGCCAATGTATTATTATTATTATGTGGTATTTTGAAAGCATAGAAAGCCAATATATTTTTATTTCTAGAGATGCAGATAATTTTTCTTAGAAGGTTCAAAGATATAACCAATTTTAACATTACTAAAATATACATAAAATGAATTAGAGGCCAATTGGGAGCATGCTATTAAGGGTGTGATCTCAGCTCAGGTCTTGATCTCAGGGTCATGAGTTCAAGCCCTGGGGCTGGCCTCATGCTAAGTGTGAAGCGTACTACAAAAAAACAAAAACAAAACAAAACAAAACAACAACAACAACAACAAAAACAGAAAAGGAATACTATATTTATCTGTAAGATGTTTTTGGATTTAGTAATGATTTGAACAAAGTGCTTTGTGGTGTCATCTTTGAACAAATTTTTGAAATGTTTCTAAAAACTACATGGTTAACCAACATAAATATTCCTATCATCAAAATAATGTTATGTTTCTAGTATTAAGTTTGCAAAAGTCATAGGATTTGTAAAACATCTCCCACTCTTTTTTAATAATAAAAACTGATCCTAATGTTTCCTTTAAATGTAGTGTATTTCCTTTATCCTTCATAAAATTATATATACTTTACAAATCAAGTTAAGTATTTGGAGTCATTTTGGAAATGTTAGTCTTTTTACTTATTTATTCACTTATTACTTATTGTATGCACTTGTATTAGCAGAACAGATAGATACGGGGGCTTGTTTCTGTGTTGCCACAATGGGAGCAGTCAAAATCGATTTTGCACTTTGTGTTGATATTGATTAGAAAAGAAGCCTTGTAAATTTCCACGAAGTCTTTTAATCTACCAAAGTTATTTATGAAACCTAAGTGATCTTTAGTATTTCCAAGCATATTTAAGTCTCTAATCTTGCTCTTTTAATTTATGCAGGTGGCTAACTCCAGCCATGTCAATAATGAGAATCATATTAGTTTTATAATGTTAGTTTTACAATTATATGTGTGTGTGTGTGTGTGTGTGTGCATGTGTGTGTACAGAGATAGAGACAGAGAAAAGGAATACATTTTTAGGTGAATAAAAGTAGACTCAATAAATAACCAAGCATGATAAGTACTTATAGGAATATAATTATAATTTTCCATAGACATACCATAGAGCACTCTTAAGCAATATTAGATTAAGGTGATTAATGAATATGACTAGATGTTTTTCTTTATAGTGCAGTAATTATTCAAATCCCTTGAAGAAGTTTTACTTGTCTTTTTGGATTATGAGAAGTACCTATTTTATGTTTTCATAGTCCCATGTTTTATTTTTCTTAATTTTCTCAATCACAAATGTGTTCTTTTTTTTGTATAAATATTTGATTGATATCTTTCTCTCCCTCTCCTCGTAAAAAGACAGAAAAGATGTCTGTTTTGCTCCACATTCAGTCCCTTCAGTCAGGACCTGTCTGGCACATAGTAACTGACCAGTCAGTAATTGACTGATGGCATGAATGATTTAGGTTGTGAAATTTCTTATGGATGAAACTTGGGCATAATCATTGCATTATCAGCACTCAAGCTTACTTTGATTATTTAAGAAGAATGATGCAGTCACATGTAACAGTTTATAAAAAAAGATTCAGAAACAAAACTGGAGGAACGTCATACAAATAAACACTGAAATTGCTTCTTATTTTGCTAAGAATATCACTGATAATTCTAATTTTTTTTTTTCTGACAGATATTTTGGTCAGTAAAGCTTTTTTCCTTTTAAAAATTGTGTATTTTTTTAAAATTTTTTTTAACGTTTATTTATCTTTGAGACAGAGAGAGACAGAGCATGAACTGGGGAGGGGTAGAGGGAGAGGGAGACACAGAATCGGAAACAGGCTCCAGGCTCTGAGCCGTCAGCCCAGAGCCCGACGCGGAGCTCGAACTCACCGACCGCGAGATCATGACCTGAGCCGAAGTCAGCCGCCCAACCGACCAAGTCACCCAGGCGCCCCCAAAATTGTGTATTTTAAAATTTATAATAAATTTATCATAAACTATAACCTTCTGAATCCATAATCTGAGTACGTAGCCACATTTGAATTGCTTTTAGCATCCTGATGGGATAGAGTGAATATTTGACCGCTTGTATCTTGTGTCTTACACAGCCTAATAACCATATGACATTCAATATCATGATCATATAGAACTATTTCCCCATCTGCAGAGGTAGTTCTACATCCAGATGCAGAAAGGAAGAAAGAGTCATGTGGTAGGTGTGGAGAAGGCAAGTGCTTCTAGAAGATGACTGAGAGATAATCTATAAATAAAAATACATTTAGATATTGAAGCCAACATTTTGAATGAATAAACATTTCATACATTTAAAAAAAAATTTAAGGCGATGGCTTTTAAGGTAATGGCTACAGTCAAAGGCCAGGGGCTATCTGAATTCAAATTGAGATTAGCTATATGGCCCTCTTATTAGGTATGTGGCCTTGGGCAATTTGATTACCCTGAGAGCAGCAGTACATGCTATTGTGAGAGGTAAAACAAATGTTTGTAATGTGATTAGACCATTTTCTAGCACTAGTAAAATAGTAATAAACTCTTTTCAAATACAACACAAGACTGAGTACAAGGGGAAAAATGTAAAGAAACTGAATAAAAAACATTTCAAACATGGCTACTTGTGTTTACACTAAATAGAGATTTGTAATCTTCTTTACCTTAAAATTCTTACATCTCAAATAGTTCACAGTTGTTTTTTGTTTTATTTCATTTTTGTTTTTGTCTTTGACCGACTAGTTAAAAGAACCAGCAATTCCTATTTTATACAAGTTGTGCCAGCAACTAGATAAAAAGAGAAAAATGCTTAATATTATTATGAGCCTAACATAGTCATTGTATAAATAATGCCATCATAGAAAAATATGATAGATTAAATCTATTTCTGAACATAAATTTAAAATGTCTGATGAAAATGTTAATTAACTGGATCTAACAATTTATTAAAAATGATTTTTGTTTTTGGCTGACACCCGACACTTTATTAGTGAGGAGACTTGGTTTGGAGAGGGGCATCCTGGGATGAACAAGGAGCATCCATCTCAGGGGATTTTTCTGGGAATCAGGCATTCCTCCCTACAGATTTCAAGGAAACACCCTCATGGATGAATTCCCCAGAGGGCAGTAAAAATGAATTCTAATCAAGTGTTGCCTATCCCATAAATGTAAGGAGAATCTTAAGTTACAATATATAGCAATGCAGTGCATCATATTAACAAAACAACAGTCTTACAATTAATTTAAGAGATTAAAATGATTAATAATGACTTAATTCAACTCTTTCTATGGCTAAAATTTTTAAGAAAACAAAACAACCTCTCAGACAAAAAGAAATAGAATACAAACATTTTTATACCTGCTGCAGAATCTTTATATGTATTATCTTGAAGCATAGATAGGCCATAGCGATGCTTTCAATTCAGTAAGCGATGCTTACCTTTTAAGTCAGTGTAGGAAGCTGTGACCAATGCTATAAGAAAGGCATCAGATATGTAAATATGAGAAAGGAAAAGAAAAGTGTTCTTATATGTTGATTATATAATCATTCTTTTAGTAAAACACAATAAAATGAGAGAACAAAATCTTGTAACAAAATCTTACAAGTCAGACTAAAGTCTCACACGTGTGTTGGGAAAAAAAAAATTCCTATATTTTGTAAGGTGATTTTAGCTGGTCTGTGAATAAAATTGACAGGTGACAAATTAACAGGAGAAAATCAGATTTAATTATTTATTTATGGGCGCTCCATAAGAACGTGAGGCTCATAGGCAGTAATGCAATTACGTGCCTTCCAGACCTAAGGAGAAGGTGGTAGGTGTCTGGTACTTCAAAGGGAAGGAAGACAATTCACAGATGACAAAGAGTAAGAGCCTGGCAAACAAAAGTTTATTGAGCCCTAGAGAAACAATGGGACATAGGGAAGAATTTTAACTGACTGCTAAAATTCTCCCTGTCTACCACATCTAATTCACAGGATCCTGTAGTTACCTATGGTGATAGTTCCTTTCCTGGAGCAAATGCACTATCCAAATTCAAATTTAAGCCATTATGGGGAAGGTAAAAATTTCTTCCGGCATCTTCTGTTTCTTAAAAATAATCAGCCTAAAATAATCCACATGCCAAAAAGACACAATCTGGGATGACAAGTTTTGTTCCCCTATATATGCAGTTTAAAATTAAACTTCTAGAAAGTAGCTATGTATCCCTAAGGCAAATTACAAGTATAAAATGATCACCCTAAAAAGCATGGAAAACATCTTTATGGATAAAGATTTTAAACTAATATTAAAGCACATAATATATTGAAATTAACCTGATTATTATGTTTTTTTTTTCCTGGAACATATTTTTTGTAAGGGCAATTCTTTTCACAAATATATACCCACAATTAAAAACTCTCAATGAAAATTATTAGCTTAATATTTTGAGAATTCTGTACTCACTCTAATATATTTATGGGATAATAAAAGTTAAGAAACAGCTTTTCAACTCTGAAAAAATGAGATCACAGAAAGAGGATTGAATAATATAGAATATTATGTTAAAATGTTATAGAAATCAAACTAGTCTGTTTCTGGAAAGGGGAGGTCTCAGATTAATGCAAAAAATAAAATGTTCTGAAGCAATCCCATGTATATATGAGTATTTGATATATAATAATGAAGAAATACTGTATTGTTTAGCAGATGAAGCAGGGAAAACTAAATTTCTATGTATAAAAATAATAAATCCAAACCTTGGTTTTGGACTGTACATAAAGGAAGATACCAAAAAATGAACAGAAATAATGCATGAGAAAAAATATTTGTATCCTACAAAAATGGAAAACTTATTATGAAAAGTACAGACCTTACAAAATGAAAATCGATAAACTGCATTTCATCCAAATAAAAGTTTCTGCTAAAAGAAGGGTATCACCAATCAAGAAGATATTTTCAATGTCTCCGGAGACTACTAGGCATCCATTAACAGGGAAATGGTTAGGTGAAATGCTCTGGAATTCATGCGATTAAGGCAAGGTAACAAATAATTTGCAATAGGTATACAGCAACAGAGCACTCAAATTGTTGAATGAGAAAAACAGGAAAAAATAATGCTAACCCTTTGTATTATTTGTATACACACAAACATACAAATGGGGCTGACTAGTTTACAAAGATACACGTAAATTAAGAGCATATATTAAGTAATTAGGTACCTGCCTTTGGGGGGTAATGGCAGAAGTGGGACAATGAACTGGAGAAGGAGTTACATGTACCGGGATGACAGGTGAGGTAAAAAAGTGTGGTTCCTGAGCTACCTACATGATTTTTTAATTTTTTAATTTTAATTTTTATTTTTATTTAAACAAAAAAAATTTTTTTAACGTTTATTTATTTCTGACACAGAGAGAGACAGAGCATGAGCAGGGGAGGGGCAAAGAGGGAGACACAGAATCGGAAGCAGGCTCCAGGCTCTGAGCTGTCTGCACAGAGCCCGACACGGGGCTGGAACTCACGGACCGCAAGATCATGACCTGAGCGCAAGTCGGACGCTTAAGTGACTGAGCCACCCAGGTGCCCCCCCCACATGAGTTTTTTAAACAGAAGTGTACAAAATCTGCTGTAGAGAAATTTATTGCCTAAATAGGACACATCACTCATTACTTTCGTGGCACAACACTATTGCAAGATTAATAATAATAATAATAATAATAATAATAATAAATAATGCAAGCATACACTGAAAAATTACTAAGTTCATTTTACCTACATATAAAGACTAAACTGTAATTCCCATTTTTTATTCCCATCTTTTTGTTGCATCTTTATGTAATTCCTATATTCCCATCTTTTTATTGCATATAAAAGAATCCAGTTTCCACAGATAATACTATGATGCGTTTATCTCAGTTTATTCTCTTAGAGAGTTATCTTCCCATCTAGATAACGGTATATTTTCTTATCATAAACAACAGCAGAAAATGCTAACCTCAAAGACAAAATGCAGCCACCAGAAAGAACAAATACACTGAGTTTTCAGGCTATAAAAAATGAGAAGTTGGATCACCAACTGACCATTTCATTATTCAATAAAGAGACGGCATTTTGTAGAGTATAATCATGGAAAGCAAAATCATATATAGAAATAAACTAATAGTACTCTGACACTTAAAGACAAGTCTTTAAGCAGACTTACACAATGACCATGATTATTAGTAAGTGTCGGAAGTGAAAACCTATCCAACAAGCACAGAATACAATCCCCAAGAGAAAATCCAGACAAGGAATGTTTCTTTAAACACACTAATTACAGCTTGTTTTCTCCTTTAATGGAGAGATACTGAAAGACCTATATCAGAGAACACTGCATTTTTTAATCTTTTTTAAGTCTGCAATTATACTCATGTCTGCTGCATATTTTACTACTATAATTTTGATGACTCTGATATTAATTTATTTATCAAACATATAAAAAATATTATTTTGACACTGAATTTTTGACAATCCTATGTAGTTTAAAAATGTTTCATATATTCCTACTTTTTAATGAAATTGTTTAAATATATTGTTAAATAGAAAACCAGAGGTCCAGAATGGTGTCACTTAGGCCAAGTCATAAAACCAAAGCTTAATACCTAATCTAATTGCAATTTCAACCTTCTCCAGAATTAAGACTTAAGTGGTCAGTCAGGAATCTTCTGATTAGTGTCAATGAGGTAACCTGTCACATGACCCAACTCCATCCCCCAGGGCAGATGAGGTAATTCTGCATGGTAAGACACCCATTTCTTCCCCTAAGGGAAAGTGACCTTGCCTAGAACAATTCTTTTTTTGTTTTTTTTGTTTTTGTTGTTGTTGTTGTTGTTGTTGTTGTTGTTTTTAATTTTGGAGTGTGAGCAGGGGGAGAGGAGGAGAGGGAGAGAGAGAGAATCTTAAGCAGGCTCCATGCTCAGTGCAGAGCCCAATGGTGGACTCAATCACAAGACCCTAGAATGATGACCTGAGCTGAAACCAGGAGTCTGATGCTCAAACAAGTGAGCCACCCAGGTGCCCCTTGCCTGGAAAAATTCTTTTGTTTTGCTAATAAACCTTTCTTGCTTCACCCTCCTTCCTGTAAAAACCTTCCATTTTGTACAACTCCTAGGAGATCCCCTCTACTTGCTAGATGGAGTGTTGCCCAATCATGGGTCATTTAATAAAGCCATTTAGATCTTCAAGTTTGCTCTAGTGAATTTTGGTTTTTTAATAGTATATGAAGTTTAATAGTATATGAAGTATATAAAGTTCCATTCCATGGAAAAGAGTGTCTTGTTTTTTCTCTGATTTTCCACATTTGCTTAAATTCTATCATTGATATACTTTTGAATTTATTTCAACATAGCTAAATTTCTTCGTAGTCATTTTCCATATCAAGAAGTTCAATTGTATCATTCTGGTCAAATATGAAGTGGAAAGAGAGCAAAATTTGCTACCTCAAAATATACTTTTTTGGTGTAAGGTTTATTTTAAGCTATTTTTAAGAAAGAGCTGCCACAGTAGAAACTCTGAAAACTGAGAAGTTACCCTTTTGTATTTACATCTATAGGAGAAAGCTTTATTTGTAAGAATGTCTTCTTTGTTGTACCAGGAAGAAAGGAAATAACTAAATCCCTAAGCCTCATCAATGGAGAAGGCAGAGATTTAAATCTGCATAAACAGCAACACTATCCTTTATCATGCTTTGCTAGAAAACCTCTCATAGTTAGCTCCACATCCCCTCCAACATCTTCGCATGTCTTTCACTGGAGATGTTATTTAGGGTGATGGCTTGGTCCTTTTTGGGGAATTACTGTTTTCCTTGGTAACTTCCATGTATATAGGAAGTATACATGTTATTAAACTTCTGTTTTCCTGTTATTGTATGTCTTTTTTTCTTTCTTTCATTCTTTCATATTCCTTCCTTCCTTCCCTCCTTCCTTCCCTCCTTTCTCTCTTTTTTATTACAGAGTCGTCTCAGCCAAGAATCCAGAATGGTAGAAGGAACATTATTTTTCCTCCCCTACAGTGTTTTGCTACATCAGACTTGATTCCAAAAAATATACTGTTTAACTTTTGAATATCCAAATCTGAGTACTTTTGTTGCTTTATTTATGTTATATATGATATTTATTAGATACTTAATATAATTTTGTATAATTTTACCATCTTATATATCATTATAAAATTTAGTGTCCCAGTTTATAATTCTGACAAGTAAAAAATGTTGAAAAACCTTTTGAAAAAGAAATAGTTCTTGGAAATTTATATAATAGAATTGAATCCCCCCCCCCAGGTATATTTATAAATGGACCTTAATCAGAACATTTTTTCTCAAATATTTCTCAGTATTTTACCTCATTTTCCTTGCACTCTGTGTTCACAATTAAATATATTTATCATATTTTTCTTGGAACAAGTTCATTTCCTGAAATCGTTCCTTATAAAGCAGACTTCCTATCTCCACATAAATCTCATAGTTGTCCATACTCTCGTAAGAACTTGAATCTTGGTGTAGGAGCCAAGGGAGAGAGAAAGAGAAATCTTAAGCAGCCTCCATGTTTAGTGTGGAGCCAGATGAGGCTCAATCCCAGAACCCTTGGATCATAACTGCTGCAAGCAAGGTGGAAAGAAGAACCCAGAAGGGGAGTCTTCCCTCTGGGACTGGAATTTCCCTATCAGTCCTGTCGGCCATCTTATAACAGATTTTTCCTTATCACTTTTATTTAGAGTTAGGATGAATATTTAGATAGGGGAGCCTTGTTATTGCATACACAGGAGGACATAAGGTTGCACATGCACCTTAAGGAAACATGCCTATACAAATGTTGCATGTTATGTAAATGAGGCTTGTGCTCCACTCCTCATGGGGCAGAGAGTTTAGTATGATAACAAGGTAAAGGTAACTGCCCTTACTCCATGGGTCACTCCATGGTCCATCTATGCAGGTGTGAGGTGGGAGTTAAGCTCGAACTGGTCTGGGTGGTCTAGGCTGGCCAGGGCTCTTTGTCAGAGTAAGTCCTATTGTTTGAGGGTTAGTTTTGGTTTCCATCACAGGATTTTGTAGACATTGGGTGGTTTGCCTAAGGTAACAGATAAGCTGGAAAGAAGAGCTTAAGGAATAATGGAGGACAAAGGTCAGTGGGTACAAGCAGATGGGAAGTAAAAGGTCTTGGGATTTAGCTGGTGACAGTTTCAAATGAATTGTGTTCTTTGTTTCTTAGGTAAAAACATGTTCAACAAATAAAAATTGTAATGTGGATTTTTTTCTGTTTTCCATTATTATCATTATTATTTAGAAGACTTGAAAGTTTTATTTAAATTGATTGCCCTAGGAAATTTTGAGAACATTCAGATTGTGAGTGTTAATTATTTTGACCAATAATGTCACCGTAAAATGAGAGTGCTTATGAAATATATAGATTCCACTATTAAGGAAAACAAAAACAATGCTGAATGGATGATAATATTTTTAATGATGCTATCTCTGAGTATGAGGGCTGAGGAGTACTAAATTCTTCATATGCTATTTGTAAATGCTCATATTTTTGTTCACAATAGACAAATATAATTTGTAAATCCACTGTTGATATATGCATTTTATTTTATCTGTATCTCAAATCAAGAAAATAAAGCAGTTTTAGGTTTAATATATTGAAAACTCTTGATAAAGGATTCCAGTGGAGTTAGTAGTCATATTTAACAGTGAAATCGGTAAAGTCTTCTGTGGCAGAGGGCATTATTCTATTTAACAGTACTGACCTGGATAAAATAAGGTAGAAAGAAACATACAGATTATCTTGCTCAGCCAACTTATTTCACAGATAAGAAAGTTGTTAGCTAAGACTTACAGAGGTTTAGTTTATCTGACAAAAGTTGTTTGGCTATTTATTGGCAGAAATACAACCAAAACCTAACTTTCTGGATTTCAATCCAGTATTCTGTTTATTATGTCCTGCTGGACTTCCATATAAAAAAATATATATAACGATAATTTTTTAAAACCCTCTAATAAATTTATTTAATATTTTGTTTATTATATTAAAATGAAAAAAATATAATCTCTGATTCTTAAAAAAGAAACCAAGTACACTTTCTGCATGTTTCTGCTCATGTGATATGTAACAGGCCCTGTACAAGACACAGAAAAATCAAGCCAGAGAGATACGTGAGGTTTATGCCATAAGTGGTTTTGTGAATTATACTAGGGAGATTAAAATTTTCCTGAAAATGATGAGGTGCCATTTTATGCAGAGGCATAATAAAGGCCGGTAAAAGCAAGAAAATTGGTGGAATTAACAATCAGAGAATTAACATGGACATTTATAAGTAGTCATGTATGAATAACAAAGCAATGATGGTCAAAACAGAAAACAAAGGGTTCAAGAGATATTAAACAAATAAAATGCTACACTTTAATGAGTAAAGGAGAAAATGAGAAAGAAAAATCATCAAGAATGAATCACTGATGTCTGGCTTTAACTTGTACATAGTGGTATGTTTAGGAAGAGAGTAAATAAAGAAGAAGATTTAAGAATAATTGGAAACAAAAATAAGTTTCATTTTAGACATTGAGTTTGAGATGCCAATGAGTCATTCAAACGTTGGCATTCAAGATGTCAAAAGTCATTCAAACAAGTAAGTACAATTTACAAATATAGATCTAGAAAAATAAAGTTGTGGAAGCCATCAGCATATAAGTGGTAGCCAAAATTTTAGATGTAGATGAGGTTCTTAGGGTTTAGCCATAAATCAAGAATAACATAGGGGCGCCTGGGTGGCTCAGTCAGTTAAGCATCTGCCTTCGGCTCAGGTCATGATCTCACAGTTTGTGGGTTTGAGCCCCATGTTGGGCTCTGTGCTGACAGCTCAGAGCCTGGAGCCTGCTTCCAATCTGGTATCTCCCTCTGTCTCTGCCCCTCCCCCACTCCTGCTCTGTCTGTCTGTCTCTCTCTATCTCTCTCAAAAGTAAATAAACATTAAAGAAAAGAATAACATAAGGATAAAGCTGTGCTCTACATTTATTTTTAAGTATCAAGTGTTGAAAATGAAACTTGAAAATGAAAGTAATTGAAATAGGGATAAAAGCAAGGAGGCAGTGATGTGGGCATATTCCAAACAATATCTGGGCATATTGTATTCCTAGGTACAACTCAAAGCTCCTCGTTACTAACATATTTTCATTAGGGTTGGGGTAAGTTAAAGGGAAATATTATTTTTCTGCAAAAGATATGGGCAGTCTCCTTTTTAGGATTTCTTTTTCTTTTGATTTCCCAGGAATATGGTCTTAGGGCCAAAATTCTATTTATAAACCACAAGGGGTTGGAGCATATGATACCCACTTGAGCTCTAGACATTAAGGCAAACCAGTCTCCATTCCCCATCCCGCCTCTGTCCTGGATAGCTTCCAGCACCATTGTTTTCTCAAAATGAGATTTCCGGACCAGTTGCATCTTAATTATCTGATCCAACTACTAATTTGCTGAATCAGAACGAGGTGAGTGGGTGGTGTCCTGGTAAACTGCATTGAAAACAAGTACCCTTTTTGATTTTTTGATTTCATAAAGTTCATAACAATTGATTTAAGTATGAATTGTAAACATGGGCCTAAGGTCTCAGGGTCATGAAATCCATGGTCTAACCCTACCCTATTCAATATGGTAGCTAGTGGCCACTACCTAATGTAACTATTGAGCACTAAACTATGTCTAGTGTGTGAAGAGCAGAATTTATAATTTTGTATAATTATAATGAACTATTTTTTCTTTATTCTTAAAGTATAGCTGACATATATTAGCATCAGTGATTCAACATTTATATAAATTATAAAATGTTCATGAAATAATTAAATTTGAAAAGTAATATAACATAAAACTTTTAGATGTATTTTATAAAACTTAAATACAGATTAATAATTTTTGATAAAATATAGTACCCAAATTGATATATGCTATGTGTGAATACACAATGGATCTTGAAGTTTTGGTACTAAAACTGTATACATATTATATATACAAGATATATAATCATTAATAATATTTATATTGATTACATATTGAAATGACAAGGTTTTGATGATTTGGGGTAAAATAAAATATAAATACATATTATATGTAATATAATAGACTAATACTAAACATATTTTTTAAGACTTTTTTTTAATGTTTATTTATTTTTGAGAGAGAGACAGAGTGTGAGTGGGGAGGGTCAGAGAGAGCTGGAGACACAGAATCAGAAGCAGGCTCCAGGCTTCTGAGCTGTTAACACAGAGCCTGACATGGGGCTCAAACTCACAAACTGTGAGTTCACGACCTGAGCCGAAGTGGCTTGCTTAACCGAGTCACCCATGAACCCCACTAATACTAAATATATGATATATATTTACTATTATAATCAGATTAGATTAATTTATATAATATACAATATGCTTTATGAACATATGTAGCAAATAACATAAATACATAATAAGTAAGTGAAATATGTTGTTAAAATTAATTTTCCTTTCTTTTTGCTACTTTTAAAATAACATATGTGGCTTGAATTTTATTTCTACTGAACAGCACTTGTCTAAACAAAGGTATGTCACATGTTAGTTTTCCATAGCTGCATAACAAATTATGAGAAACTTAGTGATTAAAACAAAGCACATTTATTATGTCTCACTTTCTATGGGTAAAGAATCTAGGCACAGATTAGCTGTGTCCTTTGCTCAAAGTCTCACGATCCTGGTGATAGTCCCATCTGGAGGCTTGACTGAAGAAGAATCCCCTTCCAAGCTCATCCCAGTTGTTATCAGAATTTATTTCCTTGTGGCAGGAAGACTGTAAGCTCCTATAGGCGATCCAAAGTTCTTTGTCATGGATGCTGCTTGATACGCAGTTAACAACCTGTCTTCTTGCTTCTTCAGAGGCAGTAGAGAGAAAGACTAGTTTCAGTAAGATGGAGATTCACATAACATGATCAAAGGAATGACATCCTATCACTTTTACCATAAAATGTAACCTAATCTGGGGTGCTTGCATCACTCATTTTGTTAAGTGTCAGACTCTTGATTTTGGCTCAGGTCATGGTCTCAGGATCTTGATCTTGGGCTTCCGGCTGCATGTGGAGCCTGCTTGGGACTCTCTCTGTGCCCTTCCCCTGCTTGTGCTCTCTCTCTTTCTCTTAAAAAATAAAATATAAAATAAAATAAAATAAAATAAAATAAAATAAAATAAAAATGTAGTTTCATCATAGGAGAGGATTCCATTGCCATCCATATTCTATGAGTTAGGAACAAGTCATAGAACCCAATTATGCTCAATAAGAGTTATAAGAGTCACTCTTGTTACTGAGTTGTCACCATATTAATTATATTTAACTTTATCAGTCCATTGAAACAACTCGACATTACACATAGCCATGAATGGAAATCAATAAATACTAAATATACAGAGAAAAAAAATAAAGTTATTTGCAGCTATTTCACTGGTTGTGGGTAAGCAGCATTCTCAGGAGCTTCCTGGGTGTAATTTAAACATGGAGAACGTGGAGGGGAGGGAGAGATCAAAGAAAGAGGCAGACCACTCTAAGTTGGTAGGTGGCAGTTTTAATAAGCAAATTAAACTTACGTATGAAGCTTTCCTGGGCATCAAATGGAACCCTGCTTATGCTTGGCAAATATTAAGATTTTATAAAGACATCTTAACTGGGTTCAGTCATGTACATTGTGTAGGCATTCTCAACACCATATCACCATCTCTAAGCTATGTCCTTGGAGCAGTCCTTTGGGAGGAGGAAAAGCAAGGGCACCACAGTCCAAGGACAGGGGAGGGGATGAGGTGCTGGTCCAGCTCACAGGTCAACTGGTGGTCACATCTATTTAATTATATTTCCCAACACTTGCTCATAAAATGACATTCCCTGATAAAGACCATAAGGTAAATATGAATATGTAAGAGGCTCTGAACTTAAAATAATATTGCTATTGACAGAAAACTAAAGGCCATGTCTCTTTGGCAAAACTAAGTCCTCAAATAATGGATATATTTAAATTGTATTGCTACTCACTTTAACTCAGCTTTTAGCTACTCTAAACTTACTGTAACAAAACCCTAAGGAAATTTTGTAAAAATATTAATGTTGATATAAAGAAGCCATCTATGTCTTTAACCCCCTTTTGCTGATAGCTATTTTGTGCTATCCTAAGAGCAAAATTATATTGTTATAAAAGAACCATGCATAATAAACAGAATGATTTTATATGTAAACAAATACTATTGCTTAGGAAAGGTGAACACATACTCTTACTGCCTGAAGTTATATTATGGTATACTATAGTATAGTATACTGTATATTATAATTTTATTTTTTGTTGTTATATAACATTATATTGTAATGCAAGCACACCTTGGAGGTATTGTGGGTTCAGTTCCAGCTCACTGAAATGAAGCATATCACAATAAAGTGAGTCAAATGATTTTTTTTGTTACCCAACACATATAGAAGTTATGTTTATCCTATACTGTATTCTATTAAATGTGCAAAAGCATTATGTCTAAAAAAATGCACACACCATTATTTTAAAAATACTTTATTACTAAGAAATGCTAACTATCATCTAAGATTTTAGGGAGTCATAATCACCGATTACAGATCACCATAACAAATATAATAATAATAATAATAATAATAATAAAATTTGACATATTGTGAGAATTACCAAAAGGTGACACAGAGACTTGAAGTGAGCAGATGCTGCTGGAAAAATGGTGCCTATAGACTTGTTTCATGCAAGATTGCTACAAACTTTCAACTATTAAAAAAAAATGCAGTATCTGCAAAATATACTCAAGTGCAATAAAAGGAGGTATGGCTCTATAGGTTTACTGTTTCCTTTATTTCCGTGTAACTAACCATCCTTAAATTAAGTGGCATAAAATAATTATTTTTTTATAATCTAGTTCGTCAGGAATCGGAGCAGGTATTGATTGGGTGGTTATGCTTTACATCTTATTAGCTGGGGGTGTTCCATTAGCTGCATTCGGCTAGTGACTGAGCTGGACTGGAGCATCATGGATAGCTTTACTTTTATGTATGATGTTTCAGTATTCCTCCATATGGCCTTTCCATGCGACCAGCTTGGGCTTCCTCAAGTGCCAAGCTCTCGGGGCAGTCAGACTTCTTATATGACAACCAGATTCGTAAGTGCAAATGGGGATCTAAAGTTCTTAAGGAGGAGACCTGAAATAAACACCTTATCATTGTTGCTGCATTCTGTTGGTCAAAGGAGTCAAAGGTTAGCTCAAGTTCATGTACTTCAATCTTACTAGAAAGCCAAAAACTAAAACCCTGAATGATTTGATTTCTGCCTAACTACCACATCCTCTTCTGTCTTCTTGCTGACTGGACTCTAGAATATATATATATATATATATATATATATATATATATATATATATATAAAATACTTACAGCAAGATTACTATCAAACTACACTCGTTGGGTCAGAGACCTGTGGTGTTAGCGAAAGACCTGCTCCTCACAAAGCATATGCTTACACTCGTGAGTTCATTGGCCAGCCAGTGGCATCAACTCCAGGCTCTAACAGCGTGCAGTGAAATTGGTATCTTTTTATTGCTTTTCTGAGACAAAACTTTTGTTCTGTTAGACCTTCATGCCTGCTTCCTTTGGCTTAGATTATTCCCATGTGACAGAACATAAAGTTTGCTGTTTCTTAATCTTTCAAAGCCCAGCACAAATGTCATCTGTAAAATATCATCTTTAGCCACCTTATTTTTATACTTATTCCATTCAGTTCTTGATTACATTTATTTATAATTTTCTTCACTATCTATAATTATACACACATATACACAGAAATAGATTTTTGTTATTTATCCAATGTTCTTGTTCATTATCTATCTGTTCAATCAGAATATAAATTCTACAAGGGAATGGCAATTACTATTCTATTAATTTTTGTTTACAACATAAGTAGCATTGTTGCGGCAAATGATATTTGCTTAATAAATTCTTGTTGCATGAAGAAATGATAAGACAAAATCTTAATAAGTCATGTTAAAGAAAAAAGGGGAGCCTCTGGGTGGCTCAGTCATTTGAGCACCAGACTCTGATTTCTGCTCAGGTAATGATCCCGGGGTCATGGGATCAAGCCCCATGTCAGACCTTTGTCCTGAGCATGAAGCTTGCTTAAGATTCTCTCTGTCTCTGTTTCTCTCTTTCTCTCTCTGCCCCTCTACCCTGCTTGTACCTGTGCTCTCTCTAGAATAAAATTTAGAAAAGGAAAAAAAAAAGAAAAGAGATTATAAAACTGAAAGAGTGGAATAAACATTGCACACACACACACAACACACACACACACACACGCACGCGCGCATGCGCGCGCGTGCGTGTCTGTGTGTAGAGACAGTCTGGAAGAAAATTCACTAGAACATTATTCTCACTCTTTATCTTTAGATGATGGTATTATTGGTGAAATTTTTTATTTCTATATTATGTGTTTAGAAAACTAAATATAGATACTTATATAAAATGTGTTATGCGACAGCAATTTAAAAAATTTAAAAATTAGGGGCGCCCGGATGGCTTAGTCAGGTTAAGCCTCTGACTTTGGCTTAGGTCATGATCTCACGGTTTGTGAGTTCAAGCCCCACATTGGGCTCTGTGCTGACATCTCTGTTTCCCTCTCTCTCTGCCACTCCCCCACTCATGTTTTCTCTCTCTCTCTTTCAAATAAATAAATAAACATTTTAACATATAAAAATAATTAAAATTTAATATTTTTGTTATTAAATAATTTTTATAATAAGATTAGAATTTTGGTCTCATTTTACTCTCATACTTTCAGTGTTTTTTTGTGCCAGATGAGTGTGAATTGTAAATTCCCCTGGGTTATTTTCACTTAAACCTTCTATTTTTCTATAAAGCATACAAGTAACTCATGCTATAGTTTTATGTAAATTAACGCTAATTAGGTTTGATCAATATATTAGTTTTCTTTGGGGATGCTTTCAAGTAATTGAATAAACCATAGGGAAAATTAATACCCATGTTGCCCTTGGCATAACACTTTCTCCTTTTGCTATTTAGTAGAAATGGATCACGTAAATGTTAAATTTGTGCTGTTCTGCTGACAGTGAAACTTAACGAAAGCCCCCATGCTATTAAGCTAAAGTTAAAAGAGTAGAGCTAAAGAAATTTCTCTATTGTAAGAGAAATGTGAGCTTTGCAGAAAGTAAATTGGCTAGGAGAAATTCAATGAGGTGCCATCTAAAATGAGTAGATAAAGTAAAGAGAGTGCTTTGTAGAACCTGTGAGAAAGCAATTTAGATATTCCTGGTGATAGCTCAGATGCCTGGATGCCTAGAAGCAATCTAAATCTGCAACTACTTGGAGGATATTGAACAGGAACAGTCTGTCTTGTATCATTTTTGTGTTTATCTTTGCCTGTTGATCTGCCATCACTGTTAACCATTCATTATTTATTGTATCATTTCATTAAAAAGGGTAGGAAAACAAAGACTTAAAACTCCAAAGCCCAAAGTCGTTACCATGCACAAGAAGTTTCTCTGTATGTCTGGCATTCATGAGCAAGGCTTCATCTGCCGTTCTGTTCCAAATGGGACTGAAAACATTTTAATTCAATTACTTTCAAGTCTTATTCATATATGTTTTGACATTAAGTATGTCTCGACTGTGCAAATAATTACATCTCTACATTTAAATAAGTTTTTGGTATATTATTGATGTTTTGGTCTATACATACAAGGTCTACATATACTTATGTACATTCTTATTATGTATGAACACAGAAATCCTCCTCCTCATTATTTATTATTTACTATCAACAAGAAGCCTATTAAACCATCATATGAATTATCTGATTTAATAATCAGATAATTAAATATTATTTAATCCTTACAAATACCTAATGAGTTGGAAACTATCAAATTCCTTTTTAAAGTGAGGAAGTGAGACTCAAAGAACACTGAACCTGTCCCCGCTTTGAACAAGCAATGCACAAAGCTGGTATTTGAAACCAATTCTCCTTAGCCTGAAAGCCCAATGAGTTAATAATTTAAATGTTAAAAATAAAATCATAAATATATTAGAAAATAGATAAATATGTTTCAAATATGGGGGGGTTAAAATGGCTTTCTAAAACATGAGACATTGAGACATTGGATTTGACAACAAAAGTAATTTTAAATAATTGGCAAAAAAAAGCAAAACAATGAAATTAGTGTCATATGTAACAAATAATATATTTAATGTATAGGAGACCAGTGTTATAAAAAAAAAAAAACACTCAATAGGAACAGGGATAGAGATATATAAAAGAAATTTGCAAAAGATGAAATACAAATGAAGCATCGATCTATAAAAGGATATTGAACTACCTAGTAATTAAAATCATAAGCTGCTTTAAAATTTAAAAATTATTTTTTAACCTATGAGATGGACAAATATCTGAGAAAGATACAGAACCAAATGTTTATTAAAAACATAAGTTTGCTTTCAAAAAATTGAGAAAGAAGTTCAAGCTTTAAAGCACTTGCCTTCAAACTAAAAAGAAAATAATATTGAAAAAAAATTTGTCAAACACAGCAGAATTATCAAACATACTGAGTTTACACTTAGCTTGTTTAACGGGAAAAAAAACCCACCAACTTTCTCACATTGTCATCATCATATCCACAAAGTCTTTTCTTCAGATTAGAGCTGTGCAAAAATCCAAGATAGAATTTTTCCATTAGTGAACTAACAATTTATGGAAAATACCTGGGATCTTATTGAGTTTGGAGCCTACAAGTAAACAGAGTGACCCAGTTATTTATAGTTTATCTCTCAGTGCAAAGTGTTTTGCTTCCTTTTGTTTTCTGGCTGAGAAACATAATGTTCATGCTTATTCGTAATAAATTCAGGACTGTGTCTACGTTGTTTTCACAATCAAACAATTGAAACAGGCTCGTGTTGTAAAAGATGTAGGAAAATGGGCAAAATCATTCACAGCTAGTAAGAATAAACCAGCACACTCTTCCCAGATTAAAAAAATATATATACATTCAAAGTAGGAATGCCTTTTAACCTAGAAATTTCCTTCCAGAAATATGTAATAAGGAAATATTTGAACAAAAAAACCACAATTTATACATCAAGATAATTTTATTGACATTGTCTTCACTATCTAAATACTGGATATAACTTCTATATGCCACTCTTAAAGACAGGGCTTAAGTACATTTTGGTATATCTTTTAAATGGAACACAATTTACTGATTCAAAATTATAACTTCAATATCCTCACTAGGAAAAATATATAAGATCATCAAAACATGTTGATCATAGTTTTAAAAAACTTTATATATTGATATAGATATGAAAGCCTATACACCAATGGTAACCAAATTAACACTGCATAATCTTTTTGGGGCATTTTATATTAAATGTTTAGTTATTAAACATATAAGAATGAAATAATCAATCCCAAATATTTATTAGAAGTGTGACAATAAGGGCGCCTGGGTGGCTCAGTCAGTTAAGCATCTGACTTTTGGTCAGCTCAGGTCATGATCTTGCAGTTCATGGGTTCAAGCCCAGCATGGGGCTCTGTGCCTATAGTGTGGAGCCTGCTTGGGATTCTCTCTTTCCTCCTCTCTCTGCCCCTACTCTGCTTGCTCTCTCTCTCTCTCTCTCTCGAAATAAATAAATAAAAACTTAAAAAAAAAGTGTGACAATAGACTGAAATAACACAAGATTAGAGGATCTAATCTTGCTAAAATTTAAGCTAAAATTTGATTCCCAAGGTATAAGTAATGAAATCTATAATTTCCAAGTATTCCTTATTTTATTGAAATTGTTGTGTGAAAATTTCAGACTTAATATGAAAGTATCCTTTAAAGGTTAAATAATCTTTGTCAAAATTACTTCTTTTGAAAATAAAATGTTAACACTTCAAATTTTTTCTTCTGCTCCATAAAAGATGCTGTTCTGCTTCTTGTCAGTCTGATAAGAATGAATAAGAATAAGAATAAGAATAAGAATAAGAATAAGAATAAGAATAATTTTTTTAAGCACTAGTTTCTCTTTTTATGCTTAAAGAGAAAATAGTGAATCGGCATGCAAAAAAATGTAGGTTTTTAATAAACAAAATCCTACATTTAACATCAGAAGTAGGAAAACTGAAGCTAAAATCCCTAATAGGACTTGATAGAGCAATATTTTATTACAGCAGAAACATCTATATTACATCATGAGGACAGGTTCTTCTAATAGTCTCTCAAAAATAATCATATGCCTTCACTTGGTTCTAACTACAAATTCCTTCCCCTTCAGCTGTCCAGATATCTTTTTTGTTGCTTACATTCACTTAACCTACCTGGGCAATTAAATGCATTGTGCCAAAATATCAAAAATGAAACACATTTTTAAATAAAAATGTGAAAGTATTTTTATCCTTTTATTTTCTGTATTATGTTCCTAAAATCATCTACACCCTCCAAAGAATCTATATTTTTTCTGAACATTGTTAGTGATGGGTAGCTAAGATTAATATGTTTTATGATTTCTAGCTCTCCAAATATGCTGTTTTGCCTATATTTTCCAAAATAGTTAATGCTGATATAAAACATCTAGCTGTCCAAACTAGAAATACTAGAGTGCCCCATGATTCAAGTCTAATTCATTCCCCCAGGAGATCATAAAAATATTTCCCATTGGGTTTCCTTTTATTTCAACTTTCATGTCATTAGTTGAGACCCTCTTCACTCCATACTGAAATTTTATAATAACATCATAACCCTATATGCATATATATATATACCTCCATATTTGCTTTTCAAGTATGTAAATCAATATCATCACTTCCCTATTTAGAAACCCCTTTTATTCCCAGTTGAAAGTGAAATACTTTCCTGTTTTATATATAGATAGATAGATAGATAGATAGATATAGATATAGATAGATATTTATATATATAATAAAGTATAGTTGACACACAATGTTACATTAGGTTCAGGTGTACAACATAGTGATTCAACAAGTTTATATGTTACACTATGCTATTTTTTAATCAAACATTTAGTATTTTTATTTGTAAGTCAATAAATAATATATGTATACTAAACCTAAAAGTTTAGACAATTTAATGGATAGGCATGGTAAATGAAACTATCTGCAGATTTGAATGTTTTCTAAGTAGCATAATCACTGCATTCCATACCCCGAATGTACATAACTTACATTTAATGTACTTATATTTTTAAAAATCAGATATGTCTCTATATTTTAAGAAAGTGGGGATCACTTAAAATATGAGTAGGGGGGTTAAGGATGACCTACATATAGAATTCAAATTACATTAAAACCCAAATAGACATTATAAACAGAAGTGAAATTTTTCTAAGAGGAAGTATTTACTATTCCCATTCCCAAAGTAAGTAAATTATACTACAGAGAAGAGATAAATCTACATGTATGGAGATACTTTCTCACTTTGATATGTGTAAAAAAAATAATTTCATGTTGTCTAAATTTTTAGGGTTATATAGTTAGAAATATAGAATTCTACTTTTATAGACATGTCCACTACGGGAAATAAGTTAGCACAATCATTTAATTGGTTGTCTACATATTGGACAGTGTAGCTAAATTTGTCACCATACTAGGCTATTACAGTACTATTGACTATATTCCCTCTCCCATATCTTTTATTATCCCTTGACTAATTTATTCTACAGTTAGAAGCATGTATCTTTCAATTCCCTTTACCCATTTTTGCCATTTCCCCAACCTCCTTCCCTTCTGGCAACCATCAGTTTGTTCTCTGTATTTATGGGCCTGTTTCTGCATTTTGTTTGTTTATTTACTTTGTTTTTTAGATTTCACATATAAGTGAAACCATATGTGTTTGCCTTTTTCTGTATGACTTTTTTCACTTAGCATAATACCCTCTAGGTCCATCCATGTTGTCATGAATGACAAGATCTCATCCTTTTTTATGGCTGTGTAATATTCTGGTGTGTGTGTGTGTGTGTGTGTGTGTGTGTGTGTGTGTGTGTTTGTGTGTAGCACATCTTCTTTATCCATTCGTCTATTGATAGACACTTGGGTTGCTTTCCTATCGCAGCTACTATAAGTAATGTTGCAATAAACAAGGTGCATATATCCTTCCAAATTAGTGTTTTTATTTTCTTTGGATAAATATCTAGTAGTGGGTGCACTTTCTCATTCTAATTCAAATATTTATCCCTTTCCCTTAAACTCTATACCCAATAGATCATCATTTTACTGTTGATGGTATATTTTAAATATTACTCCAGTACCCCTCCTTTATCCATTCCCTTTGCCATTATCTCAGAACTAAAAGGGAAGAGGGAGTGGGGGAAGAAAGTGTTTGCTCCCTGGGGACATTTGACAAAGACTGGAGATATTTTTGATTATCAAAACAGGGGTGGGAATGATTCTAGCATCTAAGTAGTAGTCACGGATACTGCTCAACACCCTACAATGCTCAGGACAGCCCCACAGCAAAGAATTACCCAGTCCAAAACATCAATAGTGCTGAGGATGAGAAACTCTGCCTTAGATCAAACCATCATTAACTGTCACCTAGATAACTGCAATAGCATGCTCACTGATCTCTCTTAATCAGTCTAGTTCCTATTCACATTTTTTAAACGGCAACCAAAATGGTCTCTCTACAATGTAAATATGAACCTGTATTTTATACTTAAGATTTCAATTGTTTCTTTGTAAAATCTAAAAAGGCTTACCAGATTCATCATGATTTGCTTCTTGATTAGCTCTAGTTTTCTTCTGTCACCCTTTCCTTTACTCCTATAAGACTTCAGTCCTACTGACGTTCTTTCTATTCAATGAACAGACATCCTCTCTCTTTTTATTGTCTGGCTTTCAACATTTTAGCGTGTTGTTCCTTCAGACTGATGCTATGACACCAAAGTGTAAGGCCTTTTCCCCTTGGGACAGGTGTCTGCCCCTGAGGAAAAATGGAATAGTCAAGAATAAGCCAAATAATGGCTGTATCACTGGGATTTCTAACAGCATGCTTTGAGATATTTTGGGACTGAACTTAGTCCATTTTTTACTTTAAGTGTTTAGCACATGTTCCTTTTTATTCTATTGCTTCTACTATTACTGCTTTATTTAACATGCTGTGAGAGTTTTCAGGTTAAAGCTTTCTCCCCATTTATTTTCACCTTGGAACCTGGTGTTATCTCACTAAGACAGCTAGAAAGATGTTCTTCACTTTAGTTGCAGATCTTTGAGATCAGTGTGGGAGCCAGCCTGCAAGTAGATGTTGTATATATGCAAGTATGTGTCCATGTGTGCATTGGACATCATTCCATCTACTTAATAGCCAAGAAGTCCCAAAATAAGAGAGAAAAAGATGGCAGGTCTTGAGACACCCAGGAATTCCCCCTACAAACTTTGAGTCACATCAATAGGAACAAAAGTTCTGGTGATATTAACTGGCATAGAAAATGTAGGTAATAACATTTTCTTTTCCTTTTACCTTATTTTACTTTAGGATGCTGGCATGAAAAACAAGTCATTTAGATATCAATGATTATATTTAAAATTTTTAAGCATTTTCATGACAAACAAAAATCAATTATCTTGCTAATTTCAAAGATAGTGCGTCCTTATTAAGCATAAAAAGATTTCACTGATTACACAAATAGAACCCACATTTTTCTTACATCATACTACTTGATTTTTGTTGACTCTACTGCCCACCTTCTCTTAGATTATTTTTAATCCTCCTATCTAGTCTACCTAAGTACATTTATGGCAGTCTGTTTCCCCCCCCCCCCCACCTCTGGAAAAAAATGCTATGGAAAAATGCCATGAAAATAAAGATCATGAAAATATACATCAGCAATATCCATGATTTTTTTTTAAATAATTACCATTTTCATGTTTAATTTCCAAAAAAAGAAAACTCAAACAGATGTTATTCCTTATAAAAAGACTTCCCACACTGGAAATTTGAATTTCTATGATTCTGCTGTTTCTTTCAGTTATCCACAGTAAAAATAGTCACTTCTAAAGGCGAGAAAAAATAAGCTTTTATCTTATTGACATATTGAAAAGAGAAAATAAAATGAGTTCAAGTTTGGTAAAAAAAAAGTCATTTTCAGAAAATGTAGAAGTTTAGTTCTTTTAAACACTAAAACCAAGCATTCCTAAATGATTGCACTTAACTCTATCTTTTAAAATTACTCCCTAGATAAAAGTAGGCACTTGCAAAGCATTCCCCAAATCCACAGAAACAGTATTTCTCACTTCTAAAACTCAAGTACTTTGTATTTCTTTTTTTTTTCATTGCCTATTAGAGAAGAATGGAGATATTAGCTTTGACAAAAAAGGAACTATTAGGTATATGTTATCTGCAGCAGAAGTATTTAAAATTGCATCTCTGCTTATCTTTTAAAAATTGCCAATTAAAAAAATACGAAGTGAACTTCATTGTAATTGTATACTACTTAAGCAGGAATTTATTCAAGGATGTTCAGAAATGATCTACCTAATGGGAGGTTAGATTACATTGGTTAAGAAATAGAATGTATTACAGGGAAAATCAGGTTTTTTTTTAAGTTGGGTGTACTTGTAAGGTGCAAGTACAGAAAAAGAGTGCATTGTAAGAGAGGTATACATAATACAATAAGAATATGATAGATTCTATCTTATATATGACAAAGAATAAAGAAGCTACTTAGGACCTTTACATATAAGAATATTTTTTTTTTGTTTCGTCTTTATACTAAATGTGGAGAATACAAAGAAAAATAGGTATAATTATCATCATGAAGGATTCATAACATAATGAAGAAAATACCAGTCGTGAGAATGGAGAGGTATGCTATATTTTATAATGAAAATTTTTATGAAAGCTGGTGGAATGCAGATTAAAGGGCTGTTACTTCTGTGAGGATGGGAAAGGGTGGTAGTCCTGAAGAAAATTTTTCTAGCAAGATAGAATTAAAGTGGTCACTTAGACAAGGTGTAGGCATTATGGAGGTAACATTAGCGGAGGTTAAGCATGAACAAGGCACAGAGAAGTGGAAATCTGAGGGAAAAAAAGGGGGAATTAATGAGAAAAACATAGGGTATATTGTAAGTAGAAATGTGGTGGGACAGAATTTGTTACTTGAGACAAGTTGGAAGTTTATTTGAGATCATGTTTGATGGGTTTTAAGAGCCATATAAATATTTTGGAGCTTCTTGCATAGATAATAGAGTGTCCCATTATCTTTTTAAATAGGGCATAGAATGACTAAATGTTTGTTTTAGAAATTAAGTCTTATAAGATGGGTGGTAGGGATACTGGTCAGATGGGTTAATATCAAGCATAGCAGTTAGGAGACAGTCACTGTGATTTAGGCCAGAAATAGGAGAAGGACTGGCTGGAGGCACTGGTGATGATAATAAAAGGAGAATATATTTGGAAATCAGGATAAACAAAACAACGGCTTGTTGATACAAAAGACAGACGAGTGAAAGAGAAGAAGGAATTAAAAATATCACTAAATAGCCCAGGCTTTTTTTTGCATCTGGCCCTGGAGAACTATATATCCTAATCTCAGATAGTTCTTAAGAATAAAGTTGTATGAATTCACTTTCTTTACAAGCACTTTAATTCCTCCTTTAACTGGGTTATGTCTATACCTTGTGGATATTTCTGTTATCCTAAACACATTGCATTGCATTTGTTTAGGCCCCTATCAGCAGGGATGGAGGTGAGAATAACTCAAAATAACTAAATTACTGTAGGAGCCAAAGTGAAATTATCCAAATTATTATTAAGTAAAAAATTACAATGAGGAGAGGAAATTTTCTAGCAACCAAACTCAAAGTCAAAGCAGATTGGAATGTAATTGACAGAGAATTCAAATAGTGCTATGAAGACAAGGCAATTCAATGAACTCAGGAATAAAATTAATAAATACATGCAGTACTTTACCAAAGAGACTGAAATTCTAAAAAGGAATCTAAACAGAAATTCTGGAGCTGCAGAACTTAATAAGTGAGATAAAGTGTCCATTAGTAAACACTGAAAATAGAGCAGATCAGATGGAAGAGAATATGAGTGATCTGAACAATAGCAATCTGAGGTGCCTGGGTGGCTCAGTCAGTTGAGCGTCCCACTTTAGCTCAGGTCATGATCTCACAGTTTGTGAGTTGAGCCCCGTGTAGGGCTTTGTGCTAACAGCTTGGAGCCTGGATTCCACTTCGAGTTCTGGGTCTTCCTCTCTCTCTGCCCCTCCCCTACTCATGGCTGTGTCTCTCTCTCTCTCTCAAAAATAAATAACCATTAAAGAGAGAGACAGAGACAGAAAGAGGGAGAGAGACAGAGAGAGAACAGCTGAAAACTTCCCAAACCTGTGAAAAGAATTAGACATAAAAATTCATGAAATTAATAGATCACCATAGTATCAGTGCAAGAAGACACTCTCCAAGACACATAATGAAGCTGTCAAAAATTAATAATAAAGAAAGAATCATAAAAGTAGCCAGGGGGAAAAAAGTAACCTATAAAGGAACCCCCATTACACTATTAGCAGACTTCTCAGCAGAAATCTACAGGCCAGGAGAGAGAATAGAAGGATGCCTTCAAAGCATTGAAAGATAAACATCCATTCTTGATAAAAACTTTCAACAAGTAGGGATAGATGGAACATACCTTAATATCATAAATGGCATATATGAAAGCCCATAGCTAAAATCATCCTCAATCGGGAAAATTGAGAGCTTTTCTTTCCTCTACAATCAGGAAAAGGACAGAGATGCCCACTCTTACCATTGTTTGTTAACATACGACTGGAAGTCCTAGCCTCAGAAATGAGACAACAGAAAGAAATACAAGGAATCCAAATTGACAAGAAGTAAAACTTTCATTATTCGCAGATGACATGATACTCTATGTAGAAACCCCAAAACACCCCACAAAAAATTGCTAGAATGATACACAAATTCAGCAAAACTACAGGATATAAAATCAATTAGCAGAAATATGTTGCATTTCTATACACCAAAAATGAAGCAGCAGAAAGAGAAATCACGGAATTGATCCCATTTACAATTGCACCAAAAACAATAAGATACCTAGGAGTAAACCTAATCAAAGAGGTAAAAGATCTGTACTCTGAAAACTATAAAGTACTTATGAAAGAAATTGGAGAGGACACAAAGAAATGGAAAAACATTCTGTGCTTTTGGGCTGGAAGAACAAACATTGTTAAAATGTCTATACTACCAAAAGCAATCGACACATTTAATTCAGAGCCTATCAAAATACTACCAGCATTTTTCACAGAGCTAGAACAAACAATGCCAAAATTTGTATGGAACCCCAACAGATCCTGAATAGCGAAAGCAATCTTGAAAAAGAAAAGCAAAGGTGGATGCATTATAATTGCAGACTTCAAGCTATATTACAAAGCTGTAGTCATCAAGACAGTATTTCACTGGCACTAAAACAGATACTTGTTCAATGGAACAAAGTAGAAAAAAGAGAAATGGACCCATAACTGTATGGTCAACTAATCTTCAACCAATCAGGAAAGGATGTACACCGAAAAAAAGACAGTTTCTTCAACAAATGGTGTTGGGAAAACTGGACAGCAACATGCAGAAGAATGAAACTGGACCACTTCCTTACACTATACGCAAAAATAATTTCAAAGTGAATGGAAAACCCAAATGTAAGACTGGAAACCATCAAAATCCTGAGCAGAACACAAGCTATAAACTCTTTGACCTTGGCCATAGCAAGTTCTTATTAGACATGCCTGCAGAGGTAAGGAAAACAAAAGCAAAAATGAACTATTGGGTCTTCATCAAGTTAAAAACTTCTGCACAGTGAAGGAAATAATCAACAAAGCCAAAAGGCAACCTATAGAATCAAAGAAGATATTTGAAAAATGACATATTTGAAAAAGGGTTAGTGTCCAAAATCTATAAAGAAATTATCAAATTCAATATCCAAAAATAAATAATACAGTTGAGAAATGGGCAGAGGACATGAAGAGCCATTTTTCTGAAGAGGACATCCAGATGGCTAACAGACACATGAAAAGATACTAAACATGACTCATCATCAGAAAAATACAAATCAAAACCATGATGAGATATCACCTCACACCTGTCAGAATGGCTAAAATTAACAACGCAGGAAACAACAGATGTTGAGGAGGATGAGGAGAAAGGAGAGCACTCTTACACTGTTGGTGGGAATGCAAATTTGTGCAGCCATTCTGGAAAAGAGTATGGAGATTCCTCAAATGTTATAAATAGAACTACCCTATGACCCAGCAACTGCACTACTAGGTATTAACCCAAAGAATACAAAAATACTGATTTGAAGGGGTATATGCACCCTGAGGATTATAGCAGCATTATTAACAATAGCCAAATTATAGAAAGAGCCCAAATGTCCATAGACTGATGAATGGAAAAAGAAAATGTATTGTGTGCGTGTGTATGTGTGTGTGTGCATGTATGCAGCAACATGTATATGCATACATAGAAACATACATATATAATAAAATATTAATCAGCCATAAAAATAACAAAATCTTGCTATTTGCAATGAAATGGATGGAGGTAGAGTGTATTATGCTAAGCAAAATAAGTAAGTCAGAGAAAGACAAGTACCATATGATATCACTCATATGTGGAATTTAGGAAACAAAAGAGATGAACAAGGGGAAGGAAAAAATAAAAACAAAAGAGAGAGAGAGAGAGAGAGGTGGATGAGAACCATAAAAGGCTTTTAGCTATAGAGAACAAATTGAGGCTTGATGGAAGGTGTTGGGTGGGGATGGGCTAAATGGGTGATGAGCATTAAGGAGTGCACTTGTTGTGATGAGCCATGGATGTTATATGTAAGTGATTATTCATTAAATTCTACACCTGAAACCAATTTTACCATACATGTTAATGAACTAGAATTTAAATAAAAACTTGAAATAAAAAAGTAATAAAAAATAAAAATTGCCAGCCAAGAATATAGTACCCAGCAAAGGTTTTTGTTTTTTGTTTTTTTCCCCCCAGATATGAAAGAGAAATGAAAGCTTTCTCAGATAAACCAAGGCTGAGGGCCTTCATTACCATTAATCCTGTTTTACAAAGTATGTTGAAAGGAGCTCTTCTACCTAAGACAAAATATAAAAGTACATGAAACTTTTAATAAGATGATAAACAGCCAGAATTAGAAAATTGTAACTCTATTTTAGAATAGGATGTTAAATACTCAATTATAGCATAAAGATTAAAGTATAAAGGCATTAACATAACTATATTATAATTTGGTAACTGTGGGAGATAAGCTTAGGAATCCTCTGGGGTTACACCAAAGGGTTGACAAGGCATAAAGAAATACAAAGTCATAAAATGCTCACACCCAAGTTTGGGTAAACCAGATTGGCACCATAAGAATAGGGGGGTGCAAAGACACCCTGAGAATAGGGAGGCACAAAGGTGCCAGGAATAAGGAGGTGCAAGTGCACCCCAAAATAGGGGGTGCAGAGCACCCAAAATAGAGAGGGAGAGGCAAAGGCCTGAAATAGAAATGGTGCAAAGGTGCCCAATACATAGGTATATGAAATAAACAAGATTAGATATTCAGTGTGGAAGCACCCCCAATTTAGTACTGTATCGGAAAATTTGCTTTCACAGGAGGATAGGTCCAGGTTAGGTAAATTGGTGAATTGGACTATGGACCCCTGTGCTGCAGGGGAAGCAACCCAGAGCAGAGATGGTTAACAAAAGAAAAGGTGTCTTGTCAACCCTGAGGTTATTTCCCCTATCTGTCTCATCCCCTAAGCTAGCTAAAATAAACAGAGGTGCTGCCTCCCATCTGTCCACTGTAAACAACCTTCCTCCAGACTGTCCAGCTCCTGGATTTTGTTTTGTATTAACCCAAACCCCCAACCACAAATATCCTCAAGACCCTGTTTGCTTCACGTCCACAAGTTAATGTTCACAGATTCATTGTCCCTTTGTATATGTCCATCGCCATGTTTGTAAGCCTTCTGATCCTAATAAAAATGGGGCAAGGACCCTTATTCAGGGCTCTTGTCTTTTCCAGGACATTAGCCATCTCTCGCTTTAATCCTGCATCCACTCTTTTGCTGGCCAAAAGAGAACTTTAGACTTAGAGTCTATGACAGGTAACAAATTTATAACATAAAATGGAGTAGTTTGTCACAAAAATGTAAAAGGAGAAGAGAAAAATGACAGAATCTGTAAAGGCAAATTAAGATACATTGCTATCAACAGAAAAAGGACTAGTTTATCTATGAGATGTTTTATACAAACCTCATGGTAACCACACACACACAAAATATCTAGGGTAAAGACACAAATCATAAAAAAAAAGAAAGACAAAACAAAACAAAACAAAAAACTGAGAAAATCATCATAGAAAGCCACCAACTTAAAATAGTAACAGAAACAAAGAAAAAGAAACAATGGAGATACAAAACAACCAGAAAACAAAAGATAAAATGGCAGTGGTAAGTCTTTATATATCAATAATCACCCTATATGTAAATAGATTGAACTCACAAATCAAGAGAGCACCTGGATGGATTAAAAAACAAGACCCAACTATATGCTGCCTGCAGTAGTCTCATTTTGGCTATAAAGAAAGGTATAGAGTCAAAGTAAAGAGATGGAGTTTGATGCTCCAAGCAAATAGTAACTAAAAGAAAGTGTGTATAGCCATACTCATATCGGATAAAATAGACTTCAAGCCAAAAATGGTAAAAGAGACAAGAAGATCATCATATAATGATAAAATGGTCAATACATCAAGAACATATAACAGTCATAAATATATATATACTCCCAACATCCGACCATCAAAATACATTAATGGGGCACCTGGGTGGATCAGTCAGTTAAGGGTCTGACTCTTGGTATTGGCTCAGGTCATCATTTCACGGTTCTGTTCATGAGATTGAGTGCCACGCCAGGCTCTGTGCTGACAGCATGAAGCCTCCTTGGGAGTCTTTCTCTCCCTCTCTCTCTGCCCTTTCTTCACTCATTCTTTCTCTCTCTCTCTCTCTCTCTCTCTCTCTCTCTCTCTCTCTCTCAAAATAAATAAATAAGCTTTAAAAAATATATTAAGCAAATACTAATAGATCTTAAGGGAGAAATAAACAACAGCACAATACAATAATATTAGGGAACATCAATTCTCCACTATCAGCAAGGATAGATTGTTCAGACAGAAATTCAAGAAGGAAATTGATCCACATTTTAGAACAAATGGATTTAACAGGTGTATATACAACATTCCTCCTCCAAAATAGCAGAGTACACCGTTTTCTCCAGCGCACATGGAACATTATCCAGGATAGATCATATGATAAGCCACAAAACTTCTCTTTGCAAATTTAAGAAGATTGAAATCACACTAACCATCTTCACTAACCAAAATGGCATGAAATTTGAAATAAACAAGAGGAAATAGATCTTCAAAACTGTGGAAATTAAACAATAAATTCTAAAGAACCAACAGGTCAGAGAATAAATCAAAAGGAAAATAAAAAAATTATCTTAAAACAAATGAAAATGAGAATACAACATACCAAATTTTGATGCAGGAAAAACAGTTCTGAGGGGAAAGTTTATAGCAATCAATATACTAAGATATCAGAAAGATCTCAAATAAACAACCCAATTTTACACCTCAAGAAACTAAAAAGAGAACAAATTAAGCCCAAAATTAAATAGAAGGAAGACAATAATAATATCAGGGCAGAAATAAATGAAATAAAGACCAGAAAAACAACAGAAAGAACCAACAAACAAAAAGCTGATTTGTCAAAAAGATAAACAAAATTGACAAACCTTTAGCTAGACTAAGTAGGAAAATTGGGAAAAGAATCAAAGAAGATTGGAACTGAAAAAGGAACTATTTCTGCATTACAGAAATACAGAGAATTATGAGAGTACTATGAAAAATTATGTTTCAAAAAATTATATAACTTAGAAAAAAATGAGTACATTTCTAGAAATGCACAACCTACTAAGACTGAATCAGGAAAAAATAGAAAATCTGAACATGCCAATAACAAATAAAGAGACTGAGTCAGTAATAAAAAACTCCCAACATAGAAAACTTCAGGGTCAGAAAGCTTCACTGATAAATACTACCAAATTTTGAATAATTAATACCAGTCATCCTCAAACTCTTGCAAAATTGTTGAGGATGTAACACTTCCCAACTCATTCTATGAAGCCAGTATTACCTTGATATCAAAACTCTGTAAGTATATCATAAGAAATGAAAGCTACAGGTCATTATCCCTAATAAGATGTAGATGCAAAAATTCTTTTCTTTAATGTTTATTTATTTTTATTTTGAGAGAAAGTGAACATGTGTGCAAGTGGGGGAGAGGCAGAGAGAGAGGAATCCCAAGCAGGCTCCATGCTGTCAGCACAGAACCTGATGTGTGGCTTCATCTCACGAGCCATGAGATTATGATCTGAGCCAAAACTAAGAGTCAGATGCTTAACCAACTGAGTCACCCATATGCTCCTAGAAACATTCCTTTTTGTTAAGTTTATTTTATTTTATTTTGAGAGAGAGAGACAGAGACAGAGACAGAGACAGAGAAAGAGAGCACACACATGAATGAGGAAAGGGCAGAGAGAGAGGGAGAGAGGGAATCCCAAGCAGGCTCTGCACTGTCAGCACAGAAAAGCCCAATGAGAGGCTGTATCTCATGAACAGCGAGATCATGACTTGAGCCAAAATCAGGAGTTGGATGCTTAACCGAGCCACTCAGGCACCCCTACATGCAAAATTTCTTAACAAAATAGTAGCACACCAAATTCAAGATCACATTGAAAGGGTTATAGACCATGACCAAGTGGGACTTATCCTTGAGATGCAAAGATGTTTGAATGTATGCAAATCAATAAATGCAATTCATCATATAAAAATGAAAGATAAAAATCATGTGACCATCTCAATAGACACAGAGAAAGCATTTGACAAAATACAACATCCTTTATTGGTAAAAGCCCTTAATAGATTGGGCATAGAAGGAATATATTTCAACATAGCAAAAGCCATACACAACAAACTCACATCTAACATTATTCTCAATAGAGAAAATTTGAAAGAGTTTCTTCCAAGACCAGAAACAAGACAATTTTGCCAACACTCACCATTCCTATTCAATATAGTACTAGAAGTCCTAGCTAGAGCAATTAGGCAAGACAAAGAAATACAAGGCATCTAGATTGAGAAGGAAAAAGTAAAACTGTGACTATTTACTGGTGATATGATCTTATATATAGGAAAGCTCAGAGTTAATAAAAAAAGGCTGTTGGAATTAATCAATGATTTTAGTAAAGTAGCAGGTTAAATATCAATTTACAGAATCAGTGGCATACCTTTATACTAGTGTTGAAGCATCAGAAAAATTATCCTAATCAAAATAGCATCAAAAACAATAAAACACTTAAGAATACATTTAACGAAGGAAATTAGAGATCTGTACAATGAAAACTACAAGATTTTCCTGAAATAAATCAAAGATGACACAAATAAATGGAAAGACATCATGTGTTCATGGATTGAAACAATAAGAAATAGCCATACCACCCAAAGCTACCCACAGATTTTGTGCAGTCTACACCAAAATACCAAAAGCATTCGTCACAAATATAAACAATATTAAAATTTGTGTGTTGCCACACAAGACCCCAAATAACCAAAGTAATCCAGAGAAAAAAATAACAATGTCAGAAATATCACACTTCTTGATTTAACCTATACTACAAAAGGATAGTTAGTAATACAGACACAAAATACTCACATAGATTAATGGAACAGAATCAAGAGCACAGAATTACATTCTGGCATATATAGTCAACTGATATTTGACTAGGGAGCCAAGAAACCCAGTGGGGGAAGGATAGTCTTTTCAACAAATGATGCTGGGAAAATCAGAGAAACATCCAGAACAATGAATTTGAACCTTTATATCACACCACTTACAAAAATTAACCCAAAATGGACAAAAAACTTAAATGTAAGACCTAATACCCTAAAACTCCTGGAAGAAACCATAGGAAAGAAGTTTATCAGTATTGGTCTTAGCAATTATTTTTTGGACATGACTTCGAAAACACAAACAACAAAAGCAAAAATTAGGGCACTTGCGTGGCTCAGTAGGTTGAGCATCAGACTCTTGATTTTGGCTCAGGTCATGATCTCAGAGTCATGAGATCAAGCCCCTCATTGGACTCCATGCTGAGCATGAAACCTGATAAGATTCTCATACTCTCTCTCTCTCCCTCTCTCCTTCTCTTTCTGCCCCACCTATCCTAAAAAAAAAACAAGCAAAAATCCACAAATGGGAGTACATCAATTGCAAAAGCTTATGCACAGCAAAATAAACAACTAACGAAATAAAATGGCAGTTTACAGAACGGGAGATTTTTGCAAACCATATATCAAATAAGGGGTTAATATTTAAAATGTATAAAGAACTAGTGTGACATAATAACAAAATTTGTTTAAAAAATGGCAGAACTAAATAAACGTTTTTCCAGAGAGGACATTAAAATAGCCAACAGGCACATGAAAAGGCCACCTGGGTGCCTTCACTGATCATCAGAGAAATGCAAATAAAAACCACAATGAGATATCACCTCACACTTTTTAGAATGGTTGTTATCAAAGACAAGAGACAATTGCTGGTGAGGATGTGATGAAAAGAACCCTTACACACTGCCTGTAGGAATGTGAATTATGCAACCTCTAGAGAAAACAATATACAGATTTCTCAAACAATTAAAATAGATTTACCATATAATCTAGCAATTCCACTTCCTTGGTATATAGCCAAAATAAATTAAATTGGGATTTTGACAAGACATATAAACTCCCATAGTTATTGCAATGTTATTCATAATAACCAAGATATGAAAAGAACCCAAATGCTCATCAATGGATGAATGGACAAAATAGATGTGTTATAAATACACAGTGGGATATTATTCAGCCATGAGAAAGGAGGCTATCCTGCTATTTGTGACAATGTGGATGGACCTTGAGTACATTATGCAAAGCAACATAAATCAGAAAAAAAAAAGTATTGTATGATATAATTTATATGTTTGGATCTGAGAAAGTTAAGCCTGTAAGAAAACCAGAAAAGAAACTATTGGTTACTAGAGGATAGTGTTGGGGACATAAGACTGATGCCATTTAACGGTATAAACTTGTAACAAGTAGTCAATAAGTCATTGACATCTAACATAGAATATAATAAATATAGACAATAATATTGTACTAAGATGTAATGTGATAAATATTGCTTCAATGGCAATCATATTACAATATACAAATGTATTAAAGTAACATGGTGTATACCTGACATATACAAAGTATAGTGTCAACTTTATCAAATTAAAAAATTAAAAACTTTTTTTACTTTTGAGACTTTTAAATTAGAAATTAAATAAATGCCAGATTCATATATGATACTCAGTTTCTAAATATATAAGGCATAAGAAGCTAGAAAGAATTAACAATAGGAATTTGACTTTTAGCAGAAATATTGTGGATATGAAAAATAATTTGTTTTCAATGCTATCATTTGTATGTTCAGAGATTACCCATGAAGCTATTCTATTTATCCTTAAAATTTTATGTTTGTTATCATAGAAGTAATGCATACTTATTATACAATACTTAAAATTAAAAAGATGTAAAGGAAAATACATTTTGGCATATAATCCCACTACAGTAGCCAGTATTAACATTGCATTGCTAATTCTTATTGAACTCTATATTTATGTCTCCTTGTATATGTATATATGTATGTATGTATGTCATGTATATGTTTTATTATATATATACATACATATGCCTCTTTATTGATTAATCAATTAGTGAGAAGAATTTGTCTATTGTCTAGTGCTACATGCCAGTAAAATAGTGTCTCTTTTAAGAGTCTACAATATGTTACAAGAGTATGTTGTGACGTAGAAATTTCTTAGTTAAAACAATATATTTACAGACAAAAGTGCCACAAATATAGAGACTGTTTATGGTAAGGCCCTTTGTTAGAAACTATATGTTTTTTTGTGTGGGTAACATTTACAACATACAGATAAGAAATGGAGATCCACACTTAAAGTTAATTTTCATAATGGAAATATATCAAAACTTTAGTTTGAAAGTTAGTATGATGTCAATTTAACATTTATTAAAACATTTAAGGGTTGTGATGTCTACATTGAAAAATAAAAGACCTAAAAATGGATGTGTGCAATTTCCAAACTGTTCTGATAAGTGGGAAAATTGCCATTAAAATTTATAGTCAAGAATTGGTTCCCTGGAGAGAGGTTCTCATAATTAGAGCTCTTTTCTCCTTAACAAGCTGAGCAAGAAATGGCACTATTAGGACATAATATTTTATTATTGTTGCTATTATTATTGTTAATATTATTACCTTCAGAAATTTGGAAAATATAGCAATATTTAACTTTTTGTAGCAATTCTATTAGAATTACTATCATTATTAATTTGAATTATTAGAAAAATAAGCAATAATATAATCTTTACTCAACCCACAATCAGAAAGTAAAGGAATGCACAGAATTTTGTCCCCTCATCCAATTTCCCTCCATAGTCAACTTGAAACTAATTGAATTCTTCACGTGTTGATATTTATATTATGTTTAATTATATCATTGAATTTAATTATACATAAATAGCTACTTTATTTTTATTATTTTTTAAACCTCTCACTTATTATTGACATTAGACTGATTTTTGTGTTAACAGCACTAGCAAGTTATATATGAGAATTGTTAGGTATTAGACAGGTCGATTTAAAAAAAAAATGGTGTAGGGAGACAAAATTGCCTTTACCATGACATTTCTAAATAGAACCTACCACCTTGTGCTTTAATTAAATTGCAAATGTATTTTTCCTTGAGTATTAAATATTAACAGCTGGTGAGTTGTTGAATTAGCAGAGCTATACATGGTAGGGGGAGAGGGAAGTTAACCATTTTTCCATAATGTCTCATTAGTTTTCAATACTTCTTAGGTCACTTAACACACATACACATATACATATGTACACACTGTGTACTCTTATGCTTTTCTTTTTATTGGAACAGGAATACTAGATATACATTTTGAAGTTGCCCAGAGCTATATATCTCCTGTAGAAAATGGCCAATAGTTTGTGGGACCTCCCTGAGGCTTTTATTAACACACTGCTAGATCTCTATAACTGCATAGGGAGATGTTGCTGGTGGTCCAGCTGGCCAATTTATTGAAACCAGGACAAAATCCCAGTTTCTATTTAATTATCTGTGACATTGCTACAACCCTAAGAAATTGGGTTGCCTGGTAATTTTGCTGCATTGCTGAATCTGTTACAGGGTGAAAATGGTGAATTCAGGAAATGCATGGAGTTACAGGCCCGGAATGAAACTTTAATGCCTGCTTCATTCATCTCCCTGACTTAATCCTAGGTCTGCAGTAAAGTAATCCCAAGAAGGTAGACATCTTATTTTTATCTTTAAGGAATGAGAATCTGCAATCTTACTGGGAACTCATGTCTCACATCTCTCCATCATCCCAGCCAGAAAGTTCTTCTACTCATCTGTATAAGGTTTAGCCAAATCGCTATTTGTTACTTCTCTTTGAAAATGGATTGAACTTTCATGGCTGCAAAACCTGAAGACTTAATGTCTATTACCATAATAAAGACTAGTAATAAATGTGTCCATTAAGTTTTTCTTATAGTCTTGCTATTTAAACTCCCATATTTGTGATATGGGAGATTTCCAAATTCCATTGATTCTTTCCTAACACTGTTTTTTTTAAATATTTATTTATTTATTTTTGAGAGAAAGAGAGTGAGAGAGAAAAAGCACGAGTTGGGGAGGGTCAGAGAGAGAGAGAGAGAGAATCCCAGGAAGGCTCTACACTGTCTGTGCAGAGCCCATCAAGAGACTCAATCTCATGAACTGTGAGATCATGACCTAAGCCTAAATCAAGTCAGATGCTTAACAAATTGAGCCACCAAGCCACCCCTGAATACTGTCTTTTAGCAGAAGCCCATTTGTTGTTGAGATGGAGAATTATGTGACTAATCTAGGTCTCATCTCAGTGCTATTCTTGTCTGTTCTTAAAACACTACCAAATGATTCAGTTGTTGAAATATTGTTTTACCTAAGTGAAACACCAGTCATAATTATATCTACCTTTTGACTCGCCAAACTATTGGAACTTCAGTTGAATTCCCTTAAGTATCAATTACCTTGTCCAAATTGGCTCAATTCATAAATACAGTGAGCACATCTATTTAAGTCCATTTAAAAAGTCTTTTTTGTTATGTTTTACATTGAACTGAGATGTGAAATTTGAATTGAAAAGCTAGAGCACTTAATAATAGCTACCACTTTCTATTTTGTAGAAGGGGGAACTAGACCTCAGAGTGATTAAATAAATTGCTGAATGGCTGTGTCAGGAGAACAAAATCCTTCTTTTACTCTATACCACAATAATATTTTCTAAAATTTAGAAATGAAAGTTACCATTTTGATTAAAGTAGTCTTTATTCACATTTTGAAAATACAGGTTCCCCTCACTATCTGAAAGTAGAATGTTTTTTTTTTTAAGTTTATTTATTTTGAGAGAGAGACAGAGAGAGAGAGAGAGAGAGAGAGAGAGAGAGAGAGAGAGAATGATCACGTGAGCAGGGGAGGGGCAGAGAGAGAGAAAGAGAGAATCCCAAGAAGCCTCCGTGCTGCCAACACACAGCCAACGCAGGGCTCAATCCCATGAACTGTGAGATCATGACCTGAGCTGAAACCAAGAGTTGAACCCTCAACTGACTGAGCCACCCAGGTGCCCCAGAAAGTAGAGTGCTCCTATGAAATCTTTCATAAGCTGAAATGGTGTAAACTATAAGTTATCATTAATTTATAGGAACAAATTTCTTAGCATTCCTTGATCCCCCCAAAATAACATCTCATAGGCTTTTCTGACACCTTAGGACACATCTTGCTAATCGATTCACAAAATAAATCAAGATAAATCACATGTGCTCACAGAAACAGTTCAAACCCTGGCCACTTAATGCTGAGTTCCCAGGGAAGTTCTCAGCATGACACTTTCACTGCTCAGGATGTGTGCTGCCTCTACAACTGCTCATTGCAAAACAAACCCTGAACACTATTCTTGGTTTTCACCTTTTTTTTCCCTCCAAAAGTGAAAATTCTCTACAGATTTCTTTTGGTTAGGGGAAGCAGATACTAATATGGGTCTTTTGTAAAAGCAAGGCGGCATAACATGAACTTTCAAAATGTGAAATATACCCATATTCGGGTCACTTTCAAAAAATGAAATATACCTGCATTTGGGTCTATTAAGAATATACCTCCTTAATTCCCCAGGAGGCACACACACAATAACATGTATCAAAAACTCTCTTTTGTGGAACAGATTGAGTTGCATTATTGGCTTCTCTGGCCATGGAAATTAAAGTGTGTAGAATCCACAACAATGTACTAGGACTTAGAAAGCATAACTAAAATAACAGCAACGACAAAAGCAACATGAAATAATGAACCCAAACCAGAGAAATGAATGTGAAAATTGTGGCTTGGCATATATGTGACAGTAGCATCTTTACTTCCTCCCACACTATTGAATATGGGTTAAGGAGCTGAATTGGATCAAGAGAGAAGTCTTTGCGGCACCTGGGTGGCTCAGTCTGTTAAGCAGCTGACTCTTAGTTTGAGCTCAGGTCCTGATCTCATGGTTCCTGTGATCCAGCCACATGTAGGTCTCTGTGCTGACAGCCTGATTCTGCTTGGGAATCTCCCCTCTCTCTGACCCTTCCCCAGTCTCACATGCATATAACCTCTCTCTCTCTCTCTTTCTCTCTCTCTCTCTCTCAAGTAAATAAATAATTAGAGAGAGAGAGAGAGAGAGGTGCCTGGGTGGCTCAGTTTATTAAACATCCGACTTTTGATTTCTGCTTAGGTCATGGTCTCACAGTTGGTGGGTTCAAGCCCCAAGAGAAGCTCTGTGTTAACAGCACAGAGCCTGCTTGGGATTCTCGCCCTCCCTCTCTATCCTCTGCTCCTCCCCCACTCACACTCATTTTCTCTCTTTCTCAAAAATAAATTAACTTAAAAAATTTTTTGTTTAAGTAAAAAAAGAGAGGAGTCTGAGATGCTTGCAACTAATGAGGGAAACAAACCACCCGGCTTGTGCTGTTCTGATGTTTTAACCAGTGTTTGCTCCATTGTTCACTCTTATCTAAATTCCAGAATGTACAAAGTGGGGATCTTTTTGGAAAGTGAGAAATTAAGATGGAGAGTCACTAATTATTGAAAAACAAATTGGGCATAAACTCTGCTTTCCTGCTCATTCATAAGAAGGCAGTTATGCTGACATTGAGTTAGAGCCAAAAAATGGGGAGTCCAATGTTTGTAAATATTCTCTTTAACAGAAACAGGTAGTAGAAATTGTCTATGTAAGTTTTTGAATAGTTTCAAGGTGGAGAGGAATGGTAGGATTCAATAATGTCTTACACAATTAAGGCTTGTCAGCCTAGGCAAGACCCTGACTTGTATTCAAGGTATCACAGACGGATGAACAATCTTTGCTCAGGTCTTGAAGTCCCCTTTGTGGCTAGGCCTTTCCTATTCTGTTAGCCCTTAGGGGTGGCTTTGAAGGTGTGGTTGTTAGCACCTGGTGGGGGTCGTTTGAGGGTATGGCCAGCATCTGCTTTATTCATCCTCCCTCATGCCAAACTGCTTAACATTCCTCTCTCAAGTGATTAGATCCCAAATCATTGGGAATTGGTCTGGCTTCTTCAAGCTGTTAGGGGACATTATGAAGATTTTAGGAATCCATCACTTTCTGACTATGGAGGAGAAAAGGCTGTGGTGGTTGGCAGTGTCTGTCCAAGGGCCTTCTGAAAGATAAGGAGTTGTAGGCACCTAAAGATCGATATCTTTGGTTGAGAACAAGTTGGAAATTGAAGGCCTGCAACCTGGAAGAGACAAAGAATACAAACACAGTGAATAGTTGTGGTCCAAAGAGTAACATTAAAAGAGCCTCTAGAAGGAGGGGAGTAAAGGGAGTAAGAGTGTACCCTAAATGGTTTAGGAAAATTACAGAGAGGTTATATGTTTGGTGTTAGTAGTGAATTTAACAAATACTATAAAAAAGAGAGTCATTTAGTATTATATAAAATGCCTTTATAAAAGTACAAACAATACTCAATATTATATTTTCCAGTATTTATATTGCACTTCCCTGGATGGTTTAATCATTAACTCACTTAATTCTAACTACAACCCTGTTGGAGGAGGTCTTCAAGAGAACATGATCTCCAGTTGACCTGAGGGCTGGAGCCATGCAATGGGAAGCTCCTCACCCGTCTCCTGTCCTTGGAATGTACATTCTGCCCAGTTTTCCCACAGTGGAAGCTGATTTCAAGAATGCAGTCTTGAGAGAACAACGCGTAATTGAGGCCATTGGGACAATATGCTGACTGAACCTCACGGAGCCCTCTATGCAAACTTTGAAGTTTCTGGCAGGCAGGTGTGGAGACCTACTTGTCTTGCGGCCACCCAAGAGAAGCCTCTTGTATAAGTTCTTGCTTGATCAACCTGCCACCTCCCAATCTGGGGTGGCCAGCCTCTTTCTTCAGTCTCTCCTAGCCCTCCATGTTTGAGGCCATTCACAAATTCACAAACTCTATGTGATACGTACTCATATTATCTCCACTTTACAAATGAGGAAACTTGCTCTGTGAGGTTAAATAATTTTGTTCCATAGTCCATAAATGTAGAGCCAGCAAAATATAAAGGCAGTTTGGCTTTAACGTCTACTTATTTAATCACTACAAAATAATTCATTCCACTGGTGAAAAATCACACCCCTGCATAGATTGGAGACACTATAGCTATATAATGTTTAATCTAAAGTGTACCTTTAACCTTGTCAGGAAAATCTGTGTGGAACTACCAGAAAAATACAATCTGTGTGGAACAGAAAAATACAATAGAATGTAATGATAAAGTGACTTTATTCCTCCCACAACTGTCCTTTTAAACCTGTTATGTTTGGCTAGTTCCTCCCTGTCCCTTGGATGATATCTGGGGCAGGATCTATGACTTTTCTGCTCACTCTCTCAGACAATGAAATGTACTCTGGTTACTTTAGACACAATTAAGTCTTATTTCTGTATGACAGGGTTCAGGAAATGCTACTCCATCATATGACACCTTGGCATATTGAATATTTAAGCTGAAGGAATCTGAGAAATGGCAGACGCAGGAAGGAATCTCTGATTCCCCTTGTCGCTCCAAGTAGGTCATAAGACCCCCTCATATCCCTGAAGTAGGTCAGAAGGCCCTTGGATGAGATGCGGCCTGCACTGTACCCAGAGGAAAGAAACATCCTTATTTCCAAAGACGGAGGGACACTGAGAGGAATTCAAATTAACAGACTTTGCTAAGTTTCCCCCAGTTTATCACCCTTACCTCATATCCTTTTGTCTTATTCCATTTTTCCATGACTTTTCACCCTTCATCAAACCTCACATTATAGTGCTGAGGTTTAAAAGTTCCTTTGGGTTTTCATTTCCTTGTGAAGACTCCCATGTGACATATTAAATAAATTTGTATGTTTTTCTCTTGGTAATCTGTCTTTTATTACAGAACTCCAGCTGAGAACTTAGAAGGATAGAAGGAAAAGATTTTTCTATCCTCCCTTGTGATTACTAGAGTATCCATTCTCATGTAATGGTGAAAACTATACACTGTAAAAAAATATATACTTTCTCCATTTCTCCGTATCTTAGCTAGATGCCTGCAGTGGTTGGAGAGAGTAGTCAGTCTCTTCTATATTTCTTTTTTTCCCAATTTTTATTATAGAAACTTTAATAAATGTATCATAGTTGAAAATATTGTATAGTGAACACTCATATTCACATCCCTAGACTATACCACAAACCTTTCACTTTTCTTGCTTTATCAGATATCTATCCATTTACCCATACCTCTAACCATCCATCAGGCCACCTTATTTTTTGATGAATTTAAAACTAAATAACAGACATCAGAACACTTGTAAATATTTTAGAATGCAGATCTTAGAATTTAATATTTATATACAGTTCTTTTCTTCTAAGGTAATTTTACACACAATGAATTACACAAATGATAGTGTATGCTTTCAGAGCTTTGACATATGCACATACCCTTGTAAAACAAATCAAGGTATAGAATATGATCATCATCACTAAAAGCTTGGCCATGCCATTTCCACTCAACTCACACCTCCCACAAGAGGCAGTTATTGTTCTGATATTTTTAATTTTTTAATGTTTATTTTTGAGAGACAGAGACAGCATGAGCAGGGGAGGAGCAGCAAGAGAGGGAGACACAGAATCTGAAGCAGGCTCTAGGCTCTGAGCTGTCAGCACAGAGCCTGATGCGGGGCTTGAACTCACGAGCCATGAGATCATGACCTGAGCTGAAGTCGGATGTTTAACCGATTGAGCTACTGAGGTGCCCCTTGTTCTGATATTTTAGGAACATATACTCCATGCTTGAGTCTGTTTCAGAAATTTAAATACATGAAGTCAAATAGTATAATCTCTTTTTATTGGTGAGTATTATTTCATTGTATGGATATACATCTGTTCGTTAATATATTCACCTGTTAGTGGACTCTACTGTCCCCAATTTTTAACCATTATGAATAAAGTTGCTTTGGAACATTTGAGCCTACATGCTTTTGTGTATATGTATATATTCCTTTTGGGGATTAGATACCTAGTACTGGAATTAAGGGATCATTGATAAGTGTATGTTTAGTTATACAAGATATTGCCAGGACTTTTTCCAAAGTGATTCCAATGTACAGGTATAAGAGTTATGTTTGCTCCCCATTTTCACCAACTTTTGGTGATATCGCTCAGTTTAATCATTCAGGAAGGTATGTAATGATAATTGATTATGGTTTTATTTTTCATTTTCCTAGTGATTAATGACATTGAACACTTTTACATGGACTCACAGTATTTTTCTTAGGTAGATTAGGATGCCATATGAATGTCCATTGGGGAAAATTGCTGGATTATTTTTAACATCAGTCTCATATCTGAGTCTCATTCTGACACTTGCTTTGGCTCTTCAGAATTTGTTTCTCCTCACTCTTTTGTATGCTGTATAATTTTTTTATCGGAAGCTTGAAATGTTGTTTTATGCTACAGTGGATACTGAGGCAAGTATTTTGTTTTGCTTGTAAAATCGAACTCCTTTCATTCTGCTACGCCTGTGATGAGTGGGCTTCTGATAATCTCATCAGGGTTGAGTGGGGTTTTAGGCGCCTTGGTGCTATGATCACTCTCATTGCACCAGAGCCTTCAAGTTCCTCCGGTGATAACTTGGTTTTGGAGGTAGGTTAACTTGCAGAGGTTTTTGTTTGTTTGTTCCCTCACTTTCTGCTCTCTTCTTGGCCTGGGGTTTCCTTTTTTTGTGCTGTGGCCAAAGGGACTCTTTTTCTTACGGTTCCCCCAGCTGTGTTCCATTATGGTATTTCGGCAGTGCTTGCTAGCCTGAGTGACAGGTGAGGGTGGAGGTGTTGGTTGATGTTCGGTTTTCACTGCAGCCTTGGCTGGAACTGTGTCAGTTGGGTTTCAGTGGGGCCGGCTTCACAAGTGGTAAGTGTCCTCTTGCTCTGGTACTGGCCCTCCTTTGTATTCCTGCAAATTCCCCTGGGGACAGTGCGGGTGTTTGCTGTTTGATTGTTTTGCTTTGTTTTCTGTTCTTTTCCCCAATGGCCCTGGGTTTTCTCTCTCAAGTTCTAAGAGCTCCAGGTGACAGTTTTTATTGCTTTTCCTGTACAGATTAAGGTTTGTGATCTGTAGGGAAGATGGGGGAAACTCCTCTGCAACTCTGCACAGCAGCTGGTGTCTTCCTCCCCCACCGCAAGAAAAGCTTCTTCTGGTTTTTCTTCAGTCTTCTCTGTGACATCCTGGGAGGGTTCGTGGAGGAAAAGTCTGCAAAAGGTATGACCCCACAGCTCTCTCTCTGTCACTGCCAAGGATCTCACACTCTTATTTGCCCACACTTGACTTTTAGGTATTCCCTGCAATGCTGTAGCTGTACTTTTTTTTTTTTTTTTTTTTTTTTTTTACCAGTTTATGTTCTGGGGCCTCTGTCCTGAGGCAGCAAACGCTGGTGTGCTGATTGTAACCTCAGGTGCCAGCATTTATCCAGATTTCAAGTCACTTGTTTACCCTGCAATTTATGTTCTTTGGTGGGTTCAAAAAGAGCTGTTAAACCAAATTTTGTACAACGTTTGCCTCGTTATGAAGGTAGGAGGGATATTTATAGGCCTCTGCACAACTCTGAACTGAATCTAGAAGTCTCCCAATTTTATTTTAATTCTGTCTTACTCAGCATGATATTTCTTTCCATCGTTATGCTTAAAGTAGATCTTTTTTTTTTTTTTTTGTAGGTAGCATATAGTTGGATTCTTACTTTCAATTCCTGACAATATTGTGTGCTTGTTTGCTCTGATAGAGGAGTTTAGACATTTACATTAATGTCACTATCGATATAGTAGAGCTTAAATTTACCATCCTGTTGTTTGCTTTTTATTTGTACCATCTATTCTTTATTTTTTTTACATACTTCCCCATTTCCACATTTTTCTGCCTCCTTTTGGATGAATATATTATTTAGGATTCCATTTTACTCTGTTGCTAATTAGATGCATGTCTTTAGGGTTGCTACAACCCTTTTATGTTGCCTTGAGGTTTATAACATGACCTTTTAAAATTATCACCTTGACTTGCTATCTCACATGCAGTGTAATGACATTATGACAACAGCATACTTCCATTTCTCCCCTTACAGACTTTAAGCTACTGTTGTCATACGTTTTCTTTCTCTCTATGGAACCCACAATACATTGTTATTTTTGTTTGAACAAGCCATTACCTTTTTAAGAGTTTAAAAAAAATAAAGTCTTTTCATTCATGTTGTAACCAGGTTTGACAGTGTTTATTACACCGTATACATCAGATTTCCACGTGGTATGATAATCTCTCTATTTCAAAAACTGTCTTTAACATTCTTGTAGTGCACGTGTGCTGGCTGCTAATTCATTTGTCGTATTTGGCATTTTGTGTATCTTTAAAAGCGTTGGTGTGCTTGGATGGCTCAGTTAAGTGTCCGACTCTATTTCTCACGTCAGGATCTCATGGTTTGTGGGATCGAGCCCCACATAGGGCTCTGCACTGACAGTGCAGAGATTCTGGGATTCTCTTTCAAAATAAATGAATAAACATTTTTTAAAGTCTTTATTTCTAAAAGTTACTTTTGTTGGATAAAGAATTATTAGTTGACAGGGTTTCGTCCTCCCACACACAAAGTATTTTAACAATCTTTCTTCGGGGCGCCTGGGTGGCTCAGTTGGTTAGGCATCCGACTTCAGTTCAGGTCACGATCTCATGGTCCGTGAGTTCGAGCCCCGCGTTGGGCTCTGTGCTGACAGCTCAGAGCCTGGAGCCTGTTTCAGATTCTGTGTCTCCCTCTTTCTCTGACCCTCCCCCATTCATGCTCTGTTTCTGTCTCAAAAATAAATAAATGTTAAAAAAAATTAAAAAAAAAATCTTTCTTCAACCTATTTCAGCTTGCATTTTTTTTTCCATAAGAAGTGTTCTGTCATCCTTATTTTTGCTTTCTGTATGAATTGTGTCTTTTTGCTCTAGCTGCTTTTAAGATTTCTCTCTCTCTTTTTTTTTTTCTGAAGACCTTGAGGGCAAAGACCATGTCTATATTGCTCCTTACTGTTTCCCCAGAATTATCATACTGATGTACAATAAGTGCCTAAAAAATATTTAATAAATGGAAAGCATATAATACTTAGCGTGTTTGGTTTCCCAAGATAAGTGCATGAAAAAGGGGTGAATAATAAGCCACTGTATAAATAAAGGTTAAGTTCCATTGTGAGTGACTGAAAACATAAACTAGAAGTCTATATCTTTCTCACATAAAGGAAATTTAGATATAAGAAGCCCAGGGCTGGTATAGCATCTCTATGATCAACAAACACCCTCATTTCTTCTACTTTGTTGCTTTATCTACCATTCTCAAAATGTAGTTTCCACCTCATATCCAAGATGGCTGCTTTAGCTCCAACCATCACCTCTGCATTTTAATCCCTGAGAAGAAGTGAGGGGCTAAGACAAAGGAGGACAAAATGAATGTTGCTATTTCTTTTTTTTAAATTTTTTTTCAATGTTTTTATTTATTTTTGAGACAGAGAGAGACAGAGCATGAACGGGGGAGGGGCAGAGAGAGAGGGAGACACAGAATCGGAAATAGGCTCCAGGCTCCGAGCCATCAGCCCAGAGCCTGATGCGGGGCTCGAACTCACGGACCGCGAGATCGTGACCTGGCTGAAGCCAGACGCTTAACCGACTGCGCCACCCAGGCGCCCCTGAATGTTGCTATTTCTTAAAGAAGGTGCCCAGAAACTGTCGCACAATACTTTCCTTTGTAAGCCATTGGTCAGAACTTAGTCACATGGCCTCCCCTAATTACAAGATGGAAGCTGGAAATGCAGTCTTAATCCAGATAGACATATGACCAGATACAAATCAGAAAGATTATTACTTGTGGTAATAGAAGGCTAGAATGGATGTTGGAAGACAACCGTCTCTGTCACAGTCACCAATGACCAACATCTGTCCTCTCGGTGTGGAAAGGAGGTGAGGCAGGTAGGCATCTATTAGTTAGCTATTGTCACACTGGTGCTTCAGACAAACCACTCCAAAATCCAGTGGCTTAAAACAACGATCATTTATTCTCCTTTATGCTTCCATAGGTCAGATAATCCAGGAGGAGCTGGGAGGGACTTGGCTCCTCACTGTGGGCTGGGCGTACCTCTACTTCATGTGACCCTTCCTCCTTTGCCCCAGCCTCCAATCAGGTAAAAGAGTCAGCATCCATCTGAGGAAGCAATTTCATTTCAATGAAATGAAAGCAGTCTTAGGGGTTTCTATTTTTTCAAATTTTGAAATAATTATATATTCACAAGAATTTTCAAAAATTGTACAGAAAAAGCTCATGTATCCTTAACCTAGTTGCAATAGTTATATCTTCATAATTATAGTACAGTATCAAAACCAGAGTATGGCATTGGTACAATGAGTGTATATAGTTCTGTGTCATTTTATCACATATGTAGATTCATGAAACCACTACTACAGTCAAAATACAACACAATGTCACCACAAACACCTTCCTTGATACTCTCTTATAGTCACACTCATCCCTTATTCCCACCATCCCTAACCCTTGCCAACCACTAACTAATCTGCTCTCCATCTCTATAATTTTGTCATTTTAAGAATATCATACAAATGGAATCATACAGTACCTGATCTTTTGAGATTGTCTTTTTTATACATCATACTTCCCTTGAGATTCATCCAAGTTGCTGTGTTTCTCAATAGTTCAATCCTGTCTGTTGCTAGGTAGTGCTCTATGGTATTGGACGTACAACAGTCGGTTTAACCATTCATCTAATGGAGGATATTTTGGTTGTTTCCAGTTTAGGATATTGCATATAAACTTACTATGAACAATTGTGTGGAGAGTTTTGTGTGAATGTAGATTTTCATTTCTCTGGGATAAATATCCAGAGTTGTAATTCCTAGGCCAGATGACAAATATAGGCTTAAATTTGAAAAAAAAAAAAAAACTGCCAAACTGTCTTCTAGAGTAGTACTAATGGAGATCCAGCTCATCTGCCTCCTTGTCAGCATTTAATGTTGCCTCTGTTTTATTTTCACTGTTCTAGTAGGTATGTAAGGATTTTCACTTTATCATGAGCTTTAAGTAATTTGTAATGTGCCTGGGGATAATTTTGTTTCTTGTGCTTGAGGTAGTTGAACTTACTATATTTGTGTGTGGGTTTGGCCATTATTGAAATGTTTTTGTCAGTTCAGTGACTCTAACATAATATTTTTAAATGCTTGAGGTTATCTCAGAGTTCACTGATGCTCTATTCTTTTTTTTTTCTGAGATAATTTTTCTTTCTTTCCTTTCTTCCTCCTCCTCCTCTTCTTCTTCTTCTTCTTCTTCTTCTTCTTCTTCTTCTTCTTCTTCTTCTTCTTCTTCTTCTTTAATTTTAGAGCATTTCTATTGGTATGTCTTCAAACACAATAATCTGTAAGTCTAATTGGTCCTAAATTCCATCATATGCATTTTTGATCTTGGACATTATGTTTCCTAAGCTTCATCCTGGGTATTTATTTTTCAATAATTTTGATGTCTCTACTTGCTAATTCATTCTATATTTTTCAACAAATAGAATATTGTTATAATTACTGTTTTAACTTCTTTTTCTACTGATTCTACCATTTCTACATTTCAATTTTCTTTTTTATAGCAGCTTTACTGAGATAATTCAAATATGACAACATTTTCCCATTTAAAGAGTATAGTCCAATGGTTTTAAGTATGTTCAGAGTTAGGTGAATATAAATGGTTTTTAGTATGTTCAAAAAATTATTTGCACAATCTGATTTTAGAACATTTTCATCATTCCAAAATAACCCTCACTTATGTCAACATTCTGTTTGCTTCATTTAACATAATGTGTTCAAGGCTCATTCATGTTGTAACATGGATCAGCTTATTCTTTTTTTGCCAAATAATATTTTTATTATAGGGATATATGGAATTTTCTTTGTTTCAGTAGAATAGATTTGGGGCCTTCTACTTTTTGGTTTTATCAACAATGCTGCTATGAACATTTAGTACAAGTTTTTATACGGACGTCTGTATATTTTCATTTCTAGATAGATACCTGGGAGTAGAATTGTTGGGTAATATGGTAACACTATGTGTACATTTGAGAAACTGTCAAACTATTTTCCAAAGTGGTTGTACCATTTTCCATTCCACTCAGCAATCTGTGAAAGTTCTCATTTTTCCACCTCCTATCAACACTTGTTATTGTCTGACGTTTTGGTTATGCCATCCTACTGGAAGTAAAATGACATTACATTGTGGTTTTGATTTTGATTTTTCTAATGAGTAATTATGTCAAATATGTCTTTAGATGATCTATTTCTCAAGGGCAAAAAATCACATATTGCTTCAATGTCCTGAGAATCATTTTTCCGTATGGTAACCTGATTTTCTTAGTTGTTTCAGTGTGGAGGAAAATCCCACTCCTTTTTATGTCCACCTCCCAAAAAGTGGAATTAGTGTAATGTTAAACAGGGATTCTTATGATTCACAAAGGTCAACGGGAATTACATTACCTTTGTAATTGTTTTAAGACAAACCTAACAACTATATATATGTCTTTCAGCCCAATCCACAGCAAAAAAAAAAAAAAAAAAAAAAAAATACTCTCCTGATGAGAGTGATCCGAATTACAGATTAGGGCAAAAGATAAATAGGCAAACCCACAAAATTCACCTTCAAATCCAAATTTCCAAGTGCTTCCAGATGTCTCATTGACCAAAATAGGGTTACCATTTTGGCTGATATTTTTTTCATGTATATTTAATAAATTGTTAAACTGTAATTTTCTTGGTTAATTACTTAAATCACATATATAACATTAATAATAAGAGTGACTCACTGAAACTATAATTTCAGGAAACTCTGGGTAAAATATTTCTCAGAATTTTAAAGTGCTATGGGTGGAATCCTGTTCCCACCAAATTCTTATGTTGAAAGCTTAACCCCTGGCACCACAGAATGGAATAGGATAAGGATAGGGTTATAAGGATCCTATCCCTTATAAGGATACAATTTTTATACAGGTAATTAATGTAAAGTGAGGTTGTTAGGGTGGGCCCTCAGACAATATGACTAGTGTCCTTATAAGAAGGAAAATTTAGACATAGACAAAGGTATACAGGAAGAGAATATAAAGACATAACGAAAAGATGGCTGTCTACAACCAAGGAAAGAGACCTAGAACAGATCCTTCTTTCACAGCTAGAAGGAACAAAACCTGCTGATACCCTAATCTCAGACTCCCAGCCTCCAAAACTGGGAGGCAATAAATTACTATTGTTTAAGCCATTTAGTCTGTGGTACTTTGTTTGTTATTCAACCCTAACAAACATACATGATGAAATATAAAATGAATTAGTTTATTTCAAAAACCCAGCCCTGATTACCTCTTCATTACTTCGTCGTTCGTTATCACTCTCCTACCTTGCCTGCCTTTCATTTTCGTTAGTGTTGCGGTGAACTACAGAACAAATGTTGACTTTTCCACAATGCTGACACCATGTTAAGCCCCCATCTGCTTCTGACGGGTATTTTCTTCCCCAGACGAGAACATTTTACCCATGACAGAACCTAACACAAAGCAGTAACCTGCCAGAAGCTTTAATATGTCTATGGCAACAAGATTGGAATGCCATTTACTGCTAAAGTTCAAATCCACAATTCTGTGGAGAGAGAACAGGATGCTAACATCCCAAATAGCTCTTTTAGCTAAAGCATAAAGGAGCCATAGCCTTTTTGTTTTCTTTTCTTTTTCTTTTTTTGTGATGACTTTTCTTCAATGAATTTTTGCAAGCATGTATATCAAAGGCTGTACTAACACTTCTTTCTTGAGTAAACTGCCAATATACTTCTGCTTACCAGAAAAAATACATACATGTAATAAAATGGACAGATCAGAAAAGGATTTTAAAAAGAGTAAATAGGAAAACACAAGTTACTTTTTGTCTCTCACATACATATTTCTATTCTCAGTTCATACATATTCAGTCTGTTATCTCTTGAATGATAGTTTTTGCCAAGAATTCAAGTTAAAGTAAGTTAATATAGGAAGAAACAAAATGTTTTTTTTGTCTTAAACAGTTAAATATTTTATTCTTGTTTGTGTGATTTCTGACAAGTCCATTATAATTCTTATCCTTATTCCTCTAAATGTTAGGTGTTTCTTTTTTTCCATTTTTTTTTTGAAATTTTCTGTCTTCTGTATTCAACAATCTGAATATGATATGTCTAGCTGTGTCTTTTTGGTGCTTATTTTGCATGGTGTTTTCTGAGCTTTCTGGATCTGTGGTTTCTTTTCAGTCATTTTGGAAGTTTCTGGGCCATTATTAATTCAAATATTTCCTTTTCTTTCTGTCTTCACTAGTATTCCAATTATGCATGTAACTCATTGTGAATTTGCTCTACAGTTTTTGGATATTTTTTCTTTTTCTTCTTTTTTTTTCCTTTTTCTATTTTTCCGCCATTTGTTTTGCTCTTTGAATTTCAGTTTGATAAATATCTATCAGCCTTTATTCAAACACACTCATTTTTCCTCATCAGTTTCCAGTCAATTGATAAGCCCACCAAAGGCATTCTTCGGTTTTTGTTGCTATTTAAAATGTATTTCTAGTGGGTGCCTGGGTGGCTCAGTTGGTTAAGCATCTGACTTTGGCTCAGGTTTTGATCTCACAGTTATGGGTTTGAGCCCCGTGTCGAACTCTACTGACAGCTCAGAGCCTGGAGCCTGCTTTGGATTCTGTGTCTCCCTCTCTCATAGCCCCTCCCTTACTTGTGCTCTATCTCTCAAAGATAAACATTAAAAAATAAATAAAAATAAAATAAAATTTATTTCTAGCATTTCTTTTCAATTCTTGCTTGGAATTTCCATTGATCTCCTTCTGTTCTTGCATGTGGTCTACTTTTTTCCATGAGTTTTCCTAACATATTAATCAGGGTTACTTTAAATAACCTGTCTAAAAATTTCAATATTTGAGCCATAAGAGTCTGGTTCTGATGCTTGCTTTCTCTCTTCAGACTGTTTTTTGCTTAAAAGCTGGGTGTGATATATTGGATAATAGGAACTGAGGTAAATTGGCCTTCAGTATAAAGTTTTACATTAATCTGGCTGGAATTTGACTTGTGTTTAATGTTTGCTGCAGTTATATATACCAAAGGCTTCAGATTTCTCTGGTGTAATTTTCATTTGTCTCCTCTGTTGACTTTGGGTTTTCCTAAGTACTTTTCCTCAAAAATTATGCTTTTTAAACTTATTTGAGCTGTGATCCACTGTTAGGCGAGAGCTCTGTTGGTTTGGTTATGAAGTGGAGAGAAAAGGATGCTTTCTATAATCTCCATCTAATTTCAGAGGACCTGGCATTTACACTTTACAAGACTTTCTTACCCGCTTCCCCTACTGTGACAGGAGAGAGGAAGTAGAAGCTGGAAGAGGGACAACTGCCTTTCATCCATGTGGAATAAAGCACTGATAAGGTTTTCACTCCTGGAGAAGCAGATCTTGTTTATGAAGTATGTTCTTCTGGTCTTGTTTCACAATGATTACTGTCCCTCGCTCCCATCAGAAACATAGGTGACTTTACCGTGAAAACTTGGTGTAGCTCCTCAAGGTAAAACCCATGAAAGGGTTAAGTCTCCACGAAGACTGTGGCCCCAGGAATTTTCCATTTATGCTAGTACTACTCAGCCTTGAGCAATCTGTCAAAATTACCATTTCATTATTCCTACTGATGGCTTCTGCCCCAGATAAGCAGGTTTCAGTCATGGCTCTGGCTTCACCCGTCTCTTCAGATTTCCAGGTGGTGGTTTGTCCCGTGACATCAGTTGTCTGATGTGTTCAAGAAAAACCATTGTTTTTTTAAATTTTATTTAGCTTTTTCTTAAAAAAATGAGAGTGCTGACTTCCAAGCTCTTTTCATTTCAGCTCGGAAATCAGAGTTTAATTTAAACATTGAGAACCATGGAAGTTTTGTTTTGTTTTGTTTTGTTTTGTTTTTGTCAAGAAGTGTCTTTGCAAGTTATAATGGCTGTGCTATTAAAGTTCAGGTAGTGTACATTTAAATATAATCAGATCAAAGGGTTTCTGACACTGTAGATGAATCTGTGCTACAGGTTAAATATTGTGATTTTTTTTAATGTCTCCAAACATTTAGTTTTAATAATATTAATGCAAAATATTTCAAAATTTTTGGAAAAGTACGGCCTGCTTTATTGTGGAGATGGAAATGTCCCTTAAGAAGCAAATTCATTGATTACCTCTATAATGTTGAACAATTCTGACCAAGTTTATTTTTCCTTTATTTCCTTTCCTTCATTTTGAGTATAAAAAAAGAAATTTCCCCTAATTATCAGTAAGTACTTTATTAATATTTCACAGAATATAAAATAAATATTTTATAACTACTTTGCAGAGAAAACAATCTTATAAAACAAATTTATGCAACATGTTTAGTTATTACTCTTCCTTTGTATATCCCTATTTGTGTTTCTGTCTCAGACAATACTGTCCCAGTTTTTCCTATGTTTACAGATTTATTATACTCATTATGAACCACTGTGATTGAGGTGACTGTCCTTGCTGGCCAAGTACACTATTCATAATGTCCCCCTTTTGACTCAAGACTTCTGGTTTGGATGATAAACTATTTGTTCACTGTCTTATTATCCATACTCATAGTGAAATGGAAATTATGGTTTTTCAAAATCATTTGGCAAACTAGTCAGTGTTCATTTGGATTGAGTGTGATATTTATAGGATTTTATATTTCAAAAATAATACTTAGACAAAAAAATGAAGGGTTCCTCTACTTTTCACTGGCTAAAATATTTGATTCCATAAAATATCAGTGAATATAATTCTAAAAATACCCATTTTGACTGAAAAATCAAATTTAGGCTTAAAAAGGTATTAATCTCTAAGCCACAGTTATAACAAGCACAATAATTTATCACATGGGGTATTTTACTTTTTTCGTGTTTGATTTATTTTCAAAAGAGAGCGTGAGTGGAGAAGGGGCAGAGAGAGAGGCAGATGCAGAATCTGAAGTAGGCCCCAGGCTCCGAGGTATCAGCACAGAGCCAATGACACAGGGCTCAAACTCACAAACTGTGAGATCATGACCTGAGCTGAAGTCAGACACATAACCGACTAAGCCACCCAGGCACCCCTATCACATAGAGTATTTAAAGAGTAATATGCATTTTAAAATCAAATGCTTATTACTGAATATCTGTAATGAACATTGAAATTACACAAAATGACAAAATGAAGAATCTTAAATATAACCTTTCTATGTATGCTACTAAAAATGAGGCAGTACTTTCCTCATTTATTTTGAAATAGTTATTTAAAGAAAATTTTAATACCCTTTGTATTTTAGATTACTCAGCTGTTTATCATTAATTTATCATTATTCACTAGATTTGTTTTAGTCCAGAATTCTTCTTGGCTTAGAGATGACGAAGGTGAAATACAGCAAAGTCCTATCACAGTTCAGAAACCTAGGTGTGTGTAATTAAATCCGTTCTTTTGACTGCCCTAATGCTTATGTGGGTCTGGTTGGGGAGTTGTTACTATGGTAGCTTTCTGTACTTTTTGACTCTGTTGACCACAACCATTTGTCTCACAAATTAAGTGCTGTACCTGCATTGATTTATCTGTTATAGCAGTTGTCTTGGTTTAAATTTAATTATTTCCTCTGTATGCAGCTTGTTGTGTTAGATTTCATGTATTTATCCATCTAAAATATATCTTGCCATGTATCACTGGAACACCTGGGCACTCTAAAATGAATGAATTAAGCAAATTTATAAATAAGAAACCTATCCATTTAGCCATGAATCTATTTCCACACTAACAGCTGTAACCACCTGCTAACTAAGATCACACTTACACCTGACTCTGAATCAAATAACTTACAAAATAAAATTCATGTTGTTCCAATTCAATTTACCTAAAATCCAAACTTTCATAGTCATTACTTTATCAACATAGTTGTAAACCATGTTTTTCAAGTATTTTAAAGTGAAACCGTGATGTTTCTTGGAGTACAGCTGCTAAACAGTGGTTGAAGAAAATGCCTTGTGCTGAATGCCTTCTGTGATTGGTATAATCTAAAATATGGAGATTGGTGGTATAATGGCAAAGAGCTCAATGAGTTGTTTAATCCTGATGGGAGTTTTATGGCTTATTCTCACATACAGCTGTTGTAGGTTTGCTATAGCATGATGATGAGGCTAAGATTATGGCTTTGATATGGAGTCCTTAGGATAGGTATGGCTTTGTTTACTTCCAGCTGTGTTGGTAGTCAAAAGCCTATTCTCTTCAAATCACAAATAGAACTTATACTACAGGGGCCCCACAGTAAGGGCTTAGATATGATCCATCCTGAAGGGACTATATAGTAGAACACTTCTTGCAGTGGGGATTTTTGTGCAACTAGGAGAAACTCGCTTCCAAGTTTGAGCTGGGAAGCTATGTGATTCCCATCTGATGTTCTGTTTCTTGATAACAGGGTGAAGGAAAATTGTATAACATAATTTGTATGTTAACTTTCATTTTAATTAGAAAGCCCATAAAACAACTCAGGATACAACTCTTTCCTCTTACCTTGATCTAAGAGAGACTTTAAAGAAATGATGTGTGGAGGTTATATTTTTCCCTTCTAATTTTAGTACACGTTGAGTTGGTTTTAAACTATCGTTTGTAAAAAGAGCCATTAAAGTGCTTGAATTTGCCTGGCTTTGGTCATGTTTGGGAAAGAATTACAGTCCTTCATGCACTTGGTCAAAAGTGCATTATTTCCAGGGACTAGTTCTGGAATCCACAGTTTGACTAATAGTAAAAAGTTGGTTTTGAAAGATTATGACCAAGAAGGCTATGACGGAGGCAAAGCAACTCAGTAAAATGAAGGTAGATAAAAACTTTGAGATGCAAGAAGATTAACATGGCAATAGAGGTAGAAATATTGAACAATGAATTCAAGGAGAAACACTGTCTCACATATGAGAGTTGCAGTGGGAGGAATCCAGGGAGCCCACAGAAGCAAGTAGGAAGGAAAGCGTAAGCTATCAATATCTGCTAAAATAAGAGTTTCTATGCTTCTTATATTTTCATCTGACTATAATCTTAATTGGGAGTGTATCAGTAAGCTGTTGATGTGTAACAAACCACTCTAAAATTTAGCAAGTGAAAACAATAAGTATTGGTTTATCATGACTTAAAATGTGAGTTTGGTAGTTCTTGTGTAGCTGACTTGCATACTGTTATAGTCTGTTGTCACCTCTGCTGTGCCTGGGTGATATAAGATGGCTGGATTGATTGGCAGTTGGCTTGAGGTCAATGAAGACAAATGAGATGACTTGGTCACACATATCATTATCAAGTAGGCTATTCCTGACATGTTCACATAGAGATGGTCACAATGTTCCCAAGTAGCAAGAGGGGATAAACCCCAATGCATAAATACTTCTAAGTCTCTGTGTACATAACCTACTGACCTGTTGCCCAGTGGAATTCTCATGGATAACTTCTAGGGTCTCACAGGGCTATGGACACAAGAAGTGAAAATATTGTGGCAAATTTTGCAAACATTCTAGTACATGGAGATTTTAGAAGCAGTTTAAATCAGCAGGCCAAAGTGAGGAGAGGGGAAAATCTTCAACTCTACATAAAATATATAGTGTTGACTGTTATTGCAGGACTGTATTTTTTTCTAGTGACTAAAGTGACTAGTGCCTTATTATCAGAGAATAACAAGAAAAGTAAAGACACAATTGTCATATTTCATTCAAGTTTTAAAGTACTAGCCTACCAAATGCATCTGAGTAATGCTTTATGACTAATTATGGTCTTCAAGTTCTCCTTGTTCAATATAATGGTCAGATCTGAGTAGCAATCTTATAGGGTAGACCCTTAAAACTGTTGGATTTAGCCCACCACTATGTTTCATTTAGTCTACTCAATGTTAATAAAAAAAAAATTAGTTGTCCAGATGTAAAAAGGAAATTAAAAAAAAAAAAACCCTGAATATTTGTCATCATTGAAAAAGTAAAACATCTGCCTTCATACTTCAAAGCAACTATGGGCTGGAAGTAAGTCTCAGCTAGAGAAGATTCATCACTTCTTCCTACTGAATACCAACTCAGAATATTCTAGGTCACACAGCTAATGGTAGGAAATACATGCATACACGTACATATACCTTAATATGATTGCAAAACCCCAGCCTTCTCTTGCAGTACGTAGACTATATATATTCCACCAGCCCACTTCATCATGTTGATATTGTACAAAGTTTTATTTCTCAGATTATAGCTATACTTTCTGTTTTCATTCAATTTTTCTCTTTTAAAAATTTTTGGTATTAGGTTTCTTTTTGTTGTCGGTAAGACAGCAAATCTAGAAAAGTATTTGACCACCTTGCTTTATATATTTCCTACAAAATTTTCTGGGTTTGTTTCTTTTTGTATTTAAGTTGTATATACAAAAGAATATTTTTTAAGTGGGTCTTCAGTACATGACCTGAAGGCTTATGTTTCTGAAATCTTTGTTGTTGATTCTGTTGAATGGTAATATGCTTGCATCTAAATGGTCTCGTTGGTTAATACTGTAAAAACAACTTACTGTTTTTCATCTAAAATTGTAATTGAGAAATTTAATGTCAACTCATTCTTACTTTTACATAGTGGTCTATCCTGCATTTCTGGAAACATAATTTTTCTTTTATTGGTGTTTTTACATATACTACGATTTTTTGAGGTATGAGGTTTTCTTAATTTCACTTGTTTTGTAATTTATCCTTCAGTTTTAAATATATATATATCCCTTTTTATAAAATAGCTCAGTTTCCCCATTTTACATTTTTCCTCTTATTCACATATTGATGCTGTCAATTCCATATTTTATATCTTAACCTGTCTTTTATTTACTTTTCTTTCTTTTATCTCTTCTTTCTTTTATTTTTGAAATATTTTTTCCAGTGAAATTTCTTCAATGTAGTTTTTCATTTGAACTTTAGGCAATACTTTCAGTGTTCACTTAATTCAGTAATTGCAGTGATAACTTAAAATCAGATAAACTTGAATAAATTTCTAAACTATTTTACAAAATGTGTTCCTTCTAAAATAAAAATAGAGGGGCGCCTGGGTGGCTCAGTTGGTTGAGCGTCCGGCTTGGGCTCAGGTCATGATCTCACAGTTTGTGGGTTCGATCCCCGCATCAGGCTCAGTGCTGACAGCTTAGAGGCTGGAGCCAGCTTCTGATTCTGTGTCTCCCTTTCTCTCTGCTCCACCCCGCTCATGTTCTGTCTCTCTCTCTCCTTCAAAAATAAATAAACACATTAAAAAAATTTTTAAAAAGAAGAAATTCAGTTTATAAAATAAAATAAAATAAAATAAAATAAAATAAAATAAAATAAAATAAAATAAAAATAGAGTATTAATAGATAGGTAATGGACAAATAATGCATTTACCATTGTTATTAACATTTTATTGATAATAAACTGCATCTATAAAATGAGATGATCTTCAAACTTATGTAAAAGGTTTGGGTATTGAATAAATCACAGAGAATAATTCTGGGCACATATTAATAACTCAGTATGAATCACTAGTTTAATTTCTATGATTGTCATTATATAGTCATTAAATATGGTGCCAGCATGTTTATAAAATTGGGAGTATGTTCAGGCTGAAATTTTAAGTAAATTTTGGTAGCATTATAATATATATTTTATAATCTGTATATTACAAATTAACAGATTTATCCCTTAATTTTAAGCCATTGCCCATACTATTTTCTCTGTCTGGAAGATTTTTTCTTCTCTCTACCAAGTTATTCATTTCTCATCTTTTGCCTAGTTTTCATTCAAGAAGTATTCTGTAGTGTCAGAAAATGCAAATGAAACTGCTTCTCAAAAAATTTTTATTACTTTATAATAGCTTGGTCATAACATTTACTAGAGATTGCATACCTGTCCATTGATTTTTTTTCTATGTACAAATAGAATATACTCTCTTTAGGGGCAAGATTCATGACTTCTTGTTATTTTATTCCCTGCTCTTTGCTGGGAGCAAATTTAGTACACATTTTAAATAATAAATATAATGGATGAAGGGAGTGGAGGAAGAAAATAAAGAAAGAATCAGATTATGGGCGATTTTCATTTTCCTCACCATGGATTTTTTTTTAAGTATGTGCTCTGCATGTGTATTTCTTGAGCTGTGTTATTTCTGTCCACTTACCATCCATTTGATTGAGTGAGAATGAATAAAGTGTTGTGGACTTCTTGGAGTAATTAATAAGTATGTATAACTAAGAAGTATGTTGAAGGTCAAAAGAATTTCCTAGGCAGTACTTTGAACTTTTATCCTACCTGTTCTGTAGGAGTTGGGGTCACACTGTTTATCATTTTGGAATCATCACTGTTCTATTATTTTGTCTGATATGGCCTGATTATATTAAGTTATATCAGTGTACAGATACATTCCTAGTACTATTTCATAATAATATTTTTGGTTTTAATAATATATATTAGAATTTCTTGACTTATTAATTTTTTTATTTATCATATTTAATAATGTCATTAAGTACTTGATATTTTACAGAGATGTTGAAGTCTGATAAGAATTAAAACTATAATTAAAACAGATTAAGTTAAAATTATGAAAATGTTTCAAATATTTCATATACTTAAATATATAATGGGAACATTTTGTGCATTTAAAGTGCCTATTTGCATGTAGAATACGTTTACATTTATTCAGTCCATATGTGTGAAAAAGATAATGCTTGCATAGGCTTCAAAAAGTAATAGACCAGAGGCTTTCTATAGGAAATGAATTAATGGGTCCATTGTGCATGAAATCCCATTTTGTTAAAAGAAACAAGCCCATCGGTCTTTATTGATCTTGTTGCTTTTAGATTGGTTATGCCTCCTGGTTTCCTTTTATTTAATCAAAGCTACTACGTGAATGTAAAAAAAAAATAGTCTTAAAACTTGAAATGATCAATTGTCTTAAAATTAATTTCAAACTCTAACTGTCCCCAGATGTCAACACATCTTCACTTCATACATATATAATATTTGAAACAATACAATAATTAGGAAGGATTAAATAAATGATGTATCTGATTATATAAAAACAATGAATTGGATTGAATCTTATATCCTGGAATCTACATGAGGAAACATTCAAGTTTTGGTTACATGAAAATTAGTCACACGTGCACTAACATGCAAACATACATGTGCACACATTCCTTATACAACCTTTTAGGCCTTAACAGACTAAAATAAAAAGAAAATTAGACTGATTTTTTAACTTTATATTCAAAATGTGATTAAAGGTATTGTTGAATGCAAAAATCTGGCTTGTTCATAGTTCTATATCTTTTTCAAAATACTGTAAAATTCTAAGAACAATCACTTTCCTGGACTCATTAAGTTGACTACATTTAATGTGAAAGTATAGTTTCTCCTTAACTCTTTTTCTCCAAGTCTGAATGTATAAATAAATAAATAAGTATGTATGTATGTATGTACGTATGTATGTATGCATACGCACATACACATTTACACTAAAGAATTACTCTATCATAACAGAAGAACGAAAAATTACCACAATGATTATTTTAAATTACATACTTGGGAGACATTATTCATCCTATTACATTCTTCAAAAGGAACAATAGGAAAAAGTACAATCATAATTTGGACCCTCAGTGTAGAAAATGAGCAGGAAAATACCCTTTTTTGTTGGGTTCTTTTTCTTCTTAAAAACTATCTTAACTTTCATTGGTTATGTTTTTATATTGTTTTTGTACTAATGCAGATGTCAAAGTTTTGTCACCACACAGTATTATTAATGTAATCTTTTAACATATATATTGAAACAATTATGAGGAGGTTAACAATTTCCATGAAAAATTCTTGGGAAATCAAAAGTGGCAAATCTGACTTGGTCTTAACTATGAAGACCTTGTCTTTATTAACCATTAGCTAAGTTCAATATACTTCTTTAGTACTGAATAAAGTTTTTTGAAGACAGTTTTAGTATATTTTAGAAATTAGGAGTTTTTACCTTTAATAAATTATACATCTATTTTAAGTTTCCTCTATTTCCTCACTCATTTTCTAAATCATTTTTAATTTAAATTGTTGAATGCTTTGTGAACACTACATAGAATCTTCGAAATGACCAACAAAAAGAGACACATGAAAACCTATTTCAAACATTATATTTTACTATAAACATGGAGAACAAACTAATGGTTATCAGAGAGGAGGGGGGTGGAGGCTGATCAAAATGGGTGAAGGGGAGATGGAGATACTGGCTTCCAGTTATGTAATAATTAAGTCATAAGAATTAAAGGGCACAGCACAGGAAATGATAGCATAACAGTGTTGTATGGTGACAGATGGTAGCTACACTTGTAACCATTGCATAATGCATGAAGAAATTGAATCTTTATATTGTATACCTGTAACTAATAGAACATTGTGTGTCAACCATATTCAAATAAATTGTTACTTAAAAATGTTTTATTAGTGAATCATATAAGGTGTAATTATTTCCCTAAAGTGCAGTTAAAGTAACTTTAATTCCACTACCAATTTGAGTTGTGAATGTATTTTTTTAGTCTAAGCATTGTATATGGTTTCAATTAAATATAACATTTACATAAGCAGTTGCTTTAATTAGTCTGAAATTATTTAGTGTTAGTTTTGACAAGTGTATCTTTTCAAAATACTCCCTTTATTGCTCTCAATACTCCAAACATAAACATGAGAAAATCTTTATAATACAGATTCTGATACACTATTAACTGAAATACTTGCTATACAACCATCAAGCCTAGTGTATGAAACCAGAAATGCTTACTCTTTTTTAAAAAATCACATGCTTGCCATCATTTATCCATCAAATGAGAATGAAAAAAAAAAACTAGGTAATATTAAGTAATCGGAAAAAAATGATTCTGAAACTTAACTTTCTTCATTCACTTACTCATAAAAAAATATTTAAGATATATGTTTTTCCCTTATCACTTCTGATATTATTTCATCAAAGGTGCAGTTCTTTGGACAAAAAATAAGATTAATTATCACTTCATAATTTATGTTTTCTACAGAAATATACAATATATGTAACTTAAAGGCAACAAGTATACATTTATAGATCTTAGAGAAAAAAACGAAGTTCAGGTCAAAGGTCCTGAATTTTTAAGGTAGTAAACATTTTCATCTAATATTAATCTATAATTAAATCTGATGTCTCAATTTATTAACTTTTTGATTATTGAAAGCTTCCTCTTATAGCACTTTGTTTTATATGTACATGTTAGTTGGGACTTGTCTTGTTGTAAGGGAAATAATCCCGTCTTCAAATGAGTTTATGTGTAAAAAGTAATTTACTGCCTCATATAATAAGGATGTAAGGGTGTGTATAGCTTCAGGCATAGGTTTATTCAGGACTCAAATGAGTCACCAGAATCCTTTTTCAAGCTTTTCATTTCTTACCCAGAACTCCCAGGCTTACATCATCACAGTATCATATCAATGTCTAGTCATAAATAGTGTATATAATTAAAGTTTTGATTATAGCATTATATTAACTTTCCATTGATCTCCAGGGAAGACATTAAATAGGTATGCCACACACTTGTACCAAACATTCTGTCTTTCATCATAAAAGTATTCAAGCAGTTTACAAAAGTAGTGATTGAACAATGAGTCTTCTGTACTTATCTCTCAACTTCCACTTTTAAAACTCATAACAGGGGCACCTGAATGATTCAGTCGGTTGAGCATCGGACTCTTGATTTTGGCTCAGGTCATGATCTCACTTTCATGAGTTTGAGCCCTGGATTAGGCTCCACACTGACAGCGGGGAGCCTGCTTGGAATTCTCTCCTCTGCCCCTACCCTGCTTATGCACTGTCTGTCTCTCTAAACAAACAAACAAACAAACAAACAAACTTAAAAAAAAAACACAAAAAATAACTCCTAGCAAATCATGGTTCATCTCCACTCCATAGCTTTTCTTTCCTACTCCAATCTCACTGAACAGTTTTCATGAAAAGCCGTAGAATAATCTGATCCAATCCATAAACATTACATAAATTATATAATTTGGCCTATAATAATTGTGAAATTTTACTTTTGGGGAATTTTTAAAGGTTTACATATGATTATTCACTACTCATAATTAATATTAAAGTTACAAACAGACATAAATTATATATTATTTCTTCAGATTTCACTATAGTCTTTTAATAATGAGGCCAACTCTGATTTCTGATCATGAAACATTTAAACCCGAAAGATACAACAAACAACATTAATATTTAATTGCCCTTGATGATTCTTTTTTGTTATGGATTTGGAGCCTTAATGGCTGGAGTAAATAAGTATTGCCAAATTCTTGGATGCTATTTAAATATCTTTAAGCTAATAATTGCAGCTTAAATATGTGTGCTTAGTGATGGCTTGAGTTGTATTTTTAAATATTTATTTTAAAGAGTTAATGTAAAATACTTTATCTTTATTATAAATAAAGTGGTTATTGTGATTCAAAGATACATAAATTGTAACCCCATTAGCTGTGTAGTCCTAGAAAAATCATATAAGGTCTCTGAGCCTTGGCCTAATTTTCTAATAGAGGAATATGATGAGGATTGTCTGTAGAACTAAGAATATATAAAGAAACTAGAAAAGCATCCGATTGGAAACAGTTTATGAAACAACAAAATGTATTTCAAATTATGGTTGTTAAATATCTGGGTTTATTAAAATATTAAATAAGAAATAGTTCACTTATTATATAAATAGTATATAAAATATTATCAAAATAATTCATTTTGGGATCATTCATTCAATTCATTCATTGGGATCAATGCATTAAAACATTTATAGAACTGGAAGGAGAAAGAGGGTGGAGAAGACAGTAGTGTTGAAATGATCAAAGTTCTAACAGGGTTACCATCCTCATTTTCCATAAGGCTGTTTAATTTGGAAATTCCTTCTAATGGAAAAATGGTAGACATGAAACTTTTTCTGCACTTTCAGCTCAGCTTTTCTCAAGTTTACGGTGAAACTCAACCATAAGCAATATTTTATAAAATCAACTATTTTAAATATTTTTCAACAATAAGAACAAAAAAGGGAAGGGCCATGAAAGTGGCAATATCACTTTCTATAAGTATATTTGTATATAAGATCCAAGATACCTGATCAATAGGGATGCTTCATAATAAATCTACCATCTAATTTTATCAGTTTTATTACTACCATCTAATTTTATCAGTTTAAAATGCAAAGCACAGAGATTAAATTGCCCTCAATCATATCTCTAGTATAAGGTAAAAACTACAATCAGCCAATTAACTAATGAAAATAAAACCGTTTTTCTAACACATGTGCTACAATCCGTTTACAATGAGAATAACCTTGCCAGTACTGCAGTTTTTGTTATGCAGAAATGAGTTAATTAGGACTTACTTAGAAGTATGTCCTGCTCATAGGAAAATCTTAATACACATTAGAATTGACAATGGAGATGATGATCAAAATGATGCACCATGAGAATCCCATCACAAGAGAAATTCCCCTGTTCATATACTATACTAGCATATGTAATGCCAGTATGTGTATGTGTGGTAGATGGTTTTATGGACACAAATTCCTTCGAACCCAATATGCATGATACTTTGCAATGTGGCATTCTGATGCTCGCATCCATCAGGCAGGCCTTGTGATTTTCTTTAATCAACTACATATTTGGAACTAATACTATGTGAGTTCTGGAATCTAGGTGTCAAGAGACCCCTTGGAGCCTCCACATTTACCATCTTTAACTTTACCCTGAGATGGACACATATGGAAGGCCACTAGCTTAATGGAAAATGAAAGGCCATGTTGCACCCCAAGTGACAGCCAGTTCTACCTGTCAGTGTGATTATAAGCCCACCTTATTCTATTCCAGCCAATTCATCAGCTGACTGATGAGTCACTCAACAAATCAGCAGAATTCATGAGAAACATTTTCATTGTCGTATAAACCACTAAGGTTTATGGTAGTGTGATATATACCAGCAAACAATACATACAAGACAGACTTGATTTTCATTTATTTTACTTTGCTTATTTTGATATGATTCTTAAAATCTATGCATCTTAAAGCAGAAATTATGTTTATCTCTCCAAAATATCAATGACCTAGTGAGCTGAATACAATTCTATATTTTCAGCAAAATGTTCACTTATTCAGTCTGGCATGGATATAATTCAATAATAAATACATATAATGTTATACTTGCTAAAAATTACTTTTTCAACTAAAACATAATTGAATCAAACTTAAATGTTTTTCTACAATGTTGTATAAGTCACACCCCATTTCCTAGATTATTATTATGTTAGTAATTTACATCTTTCAATTAATGAATCAGTATTGATATATTTTCCTTCTGATTAGTCTAGGGTTTTGTTTTTGGAAGGAAAACTACAGAGTTAAAGAACCATTTCATCACATATCAAGATTACCTATCACTGTTGGTGTTGAACTTAATCAACTGGCCGAGATAGTGTTTTTTCTAATTTCTCCACTATGAAGTTACTTGTCTGTCATGCAACACCCTCATGCTCTTTACACTATACTCTGAAAGAAAAGTCACTAGGCACAGGCCAAATTCAAGGAATAGAGAATTATGCTCCCCTACCTTGAGGGCAGAATATCCACACAAATTATTTGGAATTCTCCTTCTGTACTTGAGGTTTGTTTCCTCTGCCTCATTCAATCATTCAGTCAGTCATTCATTTGTTGATTCATTCATTATGGTTCATCAGTAAGGACTCCTGTATATTTATTTTATACTTGAACTGTAATCCAATACCACCTTATCCATTCTGTTGGTCAAATTTTTCCAGCTTTGGCATTGGGAGCTCTTTTAGTTTGCTTTTGTTTCCCTTTGATGTACCCACATCAACATTAGGTTTGTTTTCATTCAGTTTTTGACTACTATCTTGCTTCGGACACTATAAAATACTCTAAACTCATCCTGTGTATTTCCTGCTCTAACCCTAAAACCAGCCATTTTCCAAGGAATCCTACTTTCTTTTATTGGAGGATATTATTAGAAACTAAGTTCTGGGTTTTGGGTGTCTTTGTTGTGTCATTGCTCCTAGCACCTCTCAGGTGACAGAACAAGGAAATATATGTGTATGTACCTGTATATAAACTACCTTGTGTATGTGCACATATATATTTTATATGTAATTATCTTTTTCTATATCAAGCTAAAATGAATGCATATTAATATCTACAACTCTAAGTCTTCTCCACATGGATCATCCTAGCCTTTTCTCAATTCTTACAAATAACTACCACCCCAATAATGAGAAAAGTGACTCTTATTATCCATCTTTCATTTACTCAGTTACAGAATATATGTATAGTCATACCAGAATTGTTAACCTGTACCCATATGGGAAAATAGTTTTATCAACCAGGGTACAGTGGTTATGAATAACTGTTTTAATGATCTTATTCATTGTCTTTGGTTTTAACAGATTTAACTTATTCCAAAGTGACTTAGACTTAACTCTGCCACTTTATGCTAGCCCTCTTAGTTGGGGAGGAAGAAATTTCCTATGTTTTCTCAGGTCCTTCTAAATGGACTAATCAAATTTACATAAAAACAGATTAATAGGAGAAAATTGAATTTAATATCATACATATGGGAATCCACACAGATGTGAAATTCCAAAGACAAGGCAACATGAGCCTCATATGACACCTTGAGCTAAGGAGAGGGGTCTGGTCTGAGGATACAAAGAAGAAGACCATTAGCAAGAAGGTGAGAGATGTTTAGAAAGTAAAGATTTCCCTGTTATGCAGATAAGATTTTTAGGTAAATTGGAATCTCTGTTAATAGCTTTCTTCCTGGTATAAGCAGTCCTTTCCAGTGTAAATTTAGGCAGTTAAAGGGGAGGTAAAGGGCTTTTCCTGAATTTTCTGGGTTGTGATTGCTTTTAGCTCAAAGTAATCTTCATGCCAAAGTAGCCCAACTTGGGGTAGCCTCCCCTTGGCCCCTATGGTTTGCATCATACATTTGTAAAAGATTATTTTATCTCATATTGTATTTAATACTGAGATTCCCCAAACTCTTTACTTAATATTATATATTTTTTAATTTGGTATACATAAATGTTCACCCTTTATCCTGTGGAATTCTTTGGGCTTTAACAAATTCATAATGAAACATATCGACCTTTACAGTGCCATACAGCATAGATTTACTACCATAGAAAAAATCCCTTTACATCTGTATAACCCTCCCTTCTCCTTTGAACTCTAAGTGACTTCCTTTCTGACTACCATTTCTACAGTTTTGATTTATCTAGAATCTCATATAATTGAAATCATGCAATATGTAGCATTTTCACATTGGCTTCTTTCTTATAGCAGTATGTACTTAAGACTCATTCATGTCTCTTTGTGAATTGATAACTCATTTTTAAGTCAGTTAATCCTATTCCATCATTTAAATGTACATCCTATACGATAGAATATTACTTATTCTTGCAACTATTGAAGGTTGTTGGAAAGGAAGAATTTCTTGTCCCCTTTAAGGTCCTTCCAGCGAAACTAAGAATCCAACTGACATGGGACAGAATAACAGGAGAAAACAAAATTAAATTTTGTGCATATGAGGAACCCACACAGACATGGAAATTTTAAAGACAGGCAAAATAAGATATGTATGCCATTCTGAGCTAAGGACAAGAAGGTAGCAGTTTGAGACTTCACAATAATGAAATGCAATTCACAGGAGGATGAAAAAGAGTAAATGTTTGGTAAACAAATGTTCATTGTACCACTCAGCAACAATGGGACATAGAGCGCTTTTATCAAACAGATCTTGCTAGATTCCTCCCAGTTTACCATAAATATCACAATGTGCTTATCTGTGGCTAAAAACTGTGGAGCAGTTTTTAAAGTCCTTTTTAGGCAGTTGCATGTAAAGGTAAACAGCTTTTTTTCCTGAATCTCCTGCATTCTGATTGCTTTCTAACTCAAAATAATCTTCATGCTAAAGTGAACCATTTGGGGAAGGCCTGACCTTTGGCCCTTCAAGGTCATCTTGATAAAGTTGGTTTTGTGTGATTAAGAATAAAACTGCTGTAGGTATGTATCCATGTGACAGTTGTGTAACCAAAGTTTTCAAATCTGTTGGGTGTACACCCCAAAGCATGGTTGCTATATTGTAGGGTAATATATATTTATGTTTCTAAGAAATTGCCAAGTTGTTTCACAAAGTGACTTTACCATTTTTGTATTCATACCAGACAAGCATGAGTGTTCCTATTCCTCTACAGTTTAGCCAGCAATTGGCAATATGTTAAAATTTTATCTTAGTTACTCTCCTAGGTCTGTATTAGTATCTTACTATTTTAATACACAATTCTCTCATGAAAAATAATGTTGGACATCTTGCAATATGCATGCTTTCTTTCTGCATATCCTCCTCAGCGAGGCATTTGCTGAATATTTTAACTCATTTTGAGTTTTTTGTCCTCATTTTTGAGTTTTAGGACTTTCTTATTTGAGACAGGAAATCTTGAGATTTCTGGAGTGGGAGAAATGGGTTTTATGAGGTGGGAAAAGTCTGTGGTGAAGTCTATTCTCCTGGCAAATAAGCCTTTGCTTTCAAGAATATTTTGCTTCTTTCACAATGATTACTTTTCTCCTCTTCCAGCCAGAGCTATGAGGGCTGAGGCAGCAGGAATCTTTCTTTACTCTTTACCATCATATGCTTGTAAGGTTACTGGAAGTAAAACCCATGAAAGTAAAACCAATGAATCTGTGGGAGGTAAAACACACAAAGAGTGGGGGATTGCATCTTTCAGGAGTTTCTCACTCTCACCCTAGTCCATACTAAATCTCCATCAACTTGTGAAAATTACCATTGAAGTGTTCTTGCCAGTTCATGGCTCCAGTAGCTTCTGCTTCAGATAAGCAGGTCTCTCCTGTGACTCTCTGGATTTGACTTTTCCGTTAGAATTTGGGGTGATTTTTAATTTTATCAACTCAGTTCTTTGAAGAGTTTAAGAAAATTTGTTGAATTTCAGTTTGTCTAATTTATCTTGTTGTAGGGATAGGCTTCATAGTTAGAGCCTTTTACATATTACAGCTGAAATCAGAAGTCTAATGTTGAAGTTTTGAAGAAAAATACTGATACCATTTACCTACTTGAAGAAAAAAACTTAAAGTTATTGTTAGTGTACAAAACATTTTATTTCTATCTATTAAAATATGTCATATATTAAAATTGCCCAAATGCCCCTTACATTCGTAAGTTAGGTTATGTAATTTTTATTATGTTATTCGCATTTGGACAATGAAAACGATTACCCATACAGTAATCATTAATAAGCTGAATTTAAAGAAATCTTTTTTTTTAATTTTTAAAAATTTTGTTAATGTTTATTTATTTTTGAGAGAGAAAGAGAGAGACAGAGTGCGACCAGGGGAGGGGCAGAGAGAGAGGGAGACCCAGAATCTGAAGCAAGCTCCAGGCTCGGCTCCGAGCTGTCAGAGCCTGACATAGGGCTCAAACCCACAAGCCATGAGATCGTGACCTGAGGTGAATTCAGACATTCAACCGACTGAGCCACCCAGGCACCCCTAAAGAAATGTTCTTTTAAGACCAACTAGTAACAGTTATCTACTTAACTAGCCAAACTGGATTAATAAATTTATTTCAATCTCTTTTTAATTTACGGACTCTATTTGTGACAGCAATGGAAGTCTATGATATGTCATTGTAGTTTGTGATTTTTAATACCTTGTCTCTTTGTTGTCAAAGGCATTTCATTATTATAATTTTTTTTCAATTTTCTTAAATGTATGCCTTGTAGAAGAACTGTGGAGAACAGTTAGGAATGCATTGCTGACATCTACAGATTTATTTTTTTTATTATATAGAAATTTTTAGTAATCAGGTGTTATAAACTTGTGCTATAAACTTTACACAAATAATTGCATGGGTTGGAAATTTTACTAATTAGGAAAAATCCAATGACTATGAACATTCTTATAAGAAGCAGAAAGACTACACAGGGAATTAATTTGGCTTTAAAATTTTTAAGCTTATAAATTACATCTACAAATTAGATAGTACATGCTATTCTTGTAATCCTTACTGTAATAAGTTCATAAATTTTTTTATTAATTTAATACCATCAGGTAGATAGGTTTTTACAGACATTTATTATCACCTGTGGTAAAGAGTAAGAAGAATGAATCAGGGTAACAATTCATATTGCTGTGTGAACTAAATGAATAGAGACTGGATCTTTAATCTTTGAATATTCATATCTACTAGATAATTATAACATGGTATGTGTTTAATAAATACTGATTGAATAAGGGAATGAACTGATTGAACTATTAGAAAGCATATTCCTATTCTTCTATCACAAGATGAGAAAATTATTACAACAAACCTGGAGTTCCTAAATAATATCATTATGAAAGTTAAAATACCCAAACTGTGCTATAATTATGAGAGCATATTAAGAGTCATGTTTCTCTAGAAACCAATAAATTAGTTAAAAAAATTATCTTTAAGGCAAACAAAATGAAAAAAAATTAGATTCCAAAAAACTGGAAAATTTAAATTCTAACAGGGAAAGTGATCAGCAAACACATGAAGATTTTATTATGTAAAACTATATGCTGAACAATAGAAGAAAATGATTCATATGGAAAGTTGAAATTTTAATACCTCTCAGTGACTAAGAGAGCAAATAGATAAAAAACCGGTCAATAAAATACTTCAGGGCATTTTCTTTAAGGTGTAAACATATTTAACATGTATATTATTTAACATAATATAACATCATTAGATTACTGGAAGTAAAAATAAATGTCTTCCAGTAGCCACATACTCATAGATTTTTCGGTTGGTAGATATTCCTATTAGCTACTTAATGTTATTGAGGATCATACTATGTGGTCAAGTCGGAACAAAGTATGACCCTTATCTGAAATAGCAATTATTATTTCTGATATGATACCAAAATGAGAAACTCAGAGAGTTTGAAATGAAGATGGTTCATGTAGAGAAGGCTCAAATGGGAGAAAAGAAGGCACAGAATATTGTAACATTCTCTGTCCAACTTCTAGCCTAACTGCTATTTGGTGTAATACTATTATAACTGATGGTATAAATTTGATTTTGATAAAATTAGTAATAACACTGATATTGATGATCATATATATTGGAAAATTGAATTAAAACCTCCACATGATGTTTTTTTTCAATAGAAGCTTATTGGCCGCAGAAGAATTAGAATTAGTTAATAGATTAATTCAATGTAATAATTAATTGATTTGTACCTCTCATAAAATTCAAAAATTATAATAAAAAATTGTCAAGATTTTATATGTTCATGCTTTTACATTCTATAAATTGTGTAAAAGATGACAGGGAAAAAAAAAAAAGGAGTCAGGAACTAATTAAAATGACAGAGTATTGACCAAGAGAGTCAGAGCTTGAATTGTAGATACTGTTGATTATCTTAATAGGAAAAGTTCTGTCTTTGTCTTTGGGCATGTCCAGATGTCTGTTCAAGTAAGACCAGATTCTTGTTCAAGTAAGGACAATGGAATTTATGATGTGCTATATAAGGAGCCAAATTCCCCTGGTGACCTCAGAGGTCAATTTCTTTACTAATGGTTTGCAGTTGGCCTATGTTCCAATTGCACCCATGGAATTTTAACTTACAGAGGTGACCAAGTGGCAACATGGGTCAATGCCATTGAAAGAAGAATTTATTACTTATAGTTCTGCAGAGGAGGGAGCACACCATGCCTGCAGGACTACATGCTTAAACACTGGGTTCGATCACAAGGCAGAAGGAACAAGGGGGGAAAATGGCCTAGAACTTTATTATTGTATTTTCTATAGGAAGGATGAGGCAAGGTAAGGCAGGAAAACAGCTTAAGATTGGCTGGTCTGAATAATGTCTGTGGGCTCTGGGCTAAGTGGTAGTTTCTAGTAGTCTGGTTTCTGGCCATGGGCTGATTTAGGGCAGGGGAAGTATTGGTTTGGTATGAGAGAGTTGAATACAGGAGATGGTAGAAGAAAAGGATATACACTTGGGATTAATTGGTGTGAATATGAAAGGCCTGTCCATAGGAAATTGATAACTTGAGAATTAACTGGCCCTTAGAAGAACAGTTTCTTTCCAGCCAATTAGACCCATCAAGGTAGCGAAGCATTATAAAACATAGAAAAATAATTGTGGTTAATATATTCTAACCAGCTTGGAAAGATTGGCTTGATCAGGTAGCCAAGAGGACATAAATGTACCTCCTGAAGGTTTTTCCTTTGAGCTTTCCCAAAGCTAAGATTCCTGTAACAGATATTGACACAGATATTGACTGAAGCTAGACAGTCTAACCTATTCTAGCCCAGCCCCTTGGGTGCTTGCATGTTGATGTCTCTTAGTTCTCCAGTACTGTCCTTTACTCTCTCTTGCTGCATCATATCATTAGCTTTTATTATTTTTTTTTTAAAGTTTATTTGTTTATTTTGAGAGAGAGGGTGCAAGAGAGTGCACACAAGCTGGGTAGGGGCAAAGAGAGAGGGAAAGGGAGAGAAAATCCCAAGCAGTCTCCATGTTCAGCACAGAACCTGAAGCAGGGCTTGATCTCACGATCCTGAGATCATGACCTGAACTGAAATCAAAAGTCAGACAGTTAACTGACTGAGCCATCTAAGTGCCCCTCATTTGCTTTTAAATAAAGCCTTATACAAGTATGTTTTGTGGAGTCTAGTGGGTCTTATCAAACATGAGAAATAAAGTCATTGCAGCTCCACAGCATGTTAAATAATGCATAAGATAATATAAGTGAACTTGAAACTATCCAAACTGAGGCTCAAAGAAAAAAAAAAAAACGAGAAAATTAAAGACCCTCAGTCACATGGGGAAAAAAAAAATCAAGCAATAAATGGAGTGATTGTGTAATTGGAGACCTTGAAAGAGAGAAGAAAGGGGTGGGGGCGTTCAGAAAACAGCAACAAAAACAACTTAAATACTGGTTTAAATTTTTTCAAGTTTAATGAAAAAAACCAATCAACTCAAAACCAAGAGGCTCAGTGAAACTGAAATAGGACAAAGAACAAAACACAATATATTTGAATTAATGGAAAACTGGTAATAGAGAAAATCTTAGAAGAACTCAGAGATAGATTTATACGATCCTGGAAATAAAAGATAAATCTCACAAACTTCTCAGAAACAATCAAAGACGGAAGAAAACAGAATTGTCTTTAAAGAGTAGAACCAAACAGGCAAACAAAACTCAATAGTTAACCTGTAACTGTATATCCAGCCAAATAATCTTTAGAAAATGAGGTACATTAAGAATATTTTATGAAAAAAATAAAGCTTATAAAATTCATCATTAGCTACTTTCACTATAAGAAATAATAAATCTAGTTCTTTAGGTGAATGAAAAATACTACCAGTGGAAAATTAAATATATCCAAAAGAATAACAAGAACTAGCAAACATGTAAATATGTAGGAAAAGATATAAAAGTCATTATTGTAATTTCTGAAATTTTCAAATGGTAATTGACTAAAGAAAACAACATATTATGTGATTTGTAACATAAGTTGAAGTGACACCTCAGGACAGGAAGGGAGAACTGAGGAATATATACTATAGCAATATTAATCTAGAGTCTGGTAAGTTAAAGTTGCATCTTGCTGAGCCCCAGAAGAAAATTCCTATAAAATAGTGAAAGAGATATAGTAAATAACTCTCAAATGGAACACTAACTCAGTCCAAACAATGTTAGGGGGAACAAACAAACAACAACAAAAAAAAACCCGAGAAACCAACCAACCAACCAACCAACCAACCAACCAACCAACCAACAAAAGAACAAAGAATGGGTAGAGAAAATCAGAAACAAATAGCAAGAGGGTAGACTGGAACCCAAACCCAGAGACAATTAAATTAAATTTAAATGTTCTAAACACTCCAAATAAATGGTAGGTTGTTAAATTGGATAAAAAGCAATACCTAGCAACCTGCTGTCTAGAGGACACATGTATTAAATATAAACACATAACTACGTGAAAAGTAAAAATATGCAAAAAGTATAAGATGTTGAAAATTATCCTAAAAAGACTTGGGGTGGGGAGAGCTATACTAATGTCAGACATGCATTCTTCAGATCAGAACAAAACATATTTGTAAAGAGAGACATTTTGAGTATAAAAGTGATAACTCACTAAAAAGAATATACTTAAATATGTATGTACTTCTTAAGAGTTTCAAAACTTATAAACCAATGACTGATAGAACAGAAAGGAGATATATTATATCCACAATGAGAGTTGAAAGGTGGAACTCCTATCTGAAGTAGAGAGACTGTAGGTGCACATGGAATATTAATCTATATAGACTGTATGTTGGGCCATAAAATATCTCAATAAATTTCAAAGAAATAAAAAGAAAAAGAAACAAAATATAATAAAATAATAAAATAATATTCTCTAACCACTGAAAATTAAATAGCCTAAAATACCCAAATAGTGATCAGTTAAATAATAATTACACCTAGATCATGGGCCAAAGAACAAATCACAATAAAAATTATAAATTATTTAAAAAAAATTTTTAATGTTTATTTATTTTTGAGAGAAAGACAGTGTGAGTGGGAGAGGGGCAGAGAGCAAGGGAAACACAGAATCCAAAGCAGGCTCCAGACTCTGAACTGTCAGTACAGAGCCTGGCATGGGGCTGGAAATGACAAACCGTGAGATCATGATCTGAGCCGAAGTCAGACACTTAACCGACTGAGCCACCCAGTGTCCACAAAATATTTTTAATTGAAAAATAAACATCAAAATTTTTTGCATTCACCTAAAAGCAGTGCTTCAGGGGTAAGGCTCTATGTATGTGTGTGTGTGTGTGGGGGGGGGGTGCTTTTTTGTGTGTATGTATAACACTTATAATTTTATTTATTAAAAAATTTTTTTAAACATTTATTTATTTTTGAGACAGAGACAGAGCATGAATGGGGGAGGGTCAGAGAGAGAGGGAGACACAGAATCTGAAGCGGGCTCTAGGCTCTGAGCTGTCAGCACAGAGCCCGACGCAGGGCTCGAACTCACAGACGGTGAGATCATGACCCCAGCCGAAGTCAGACGCTCAACTGACTGAGCCACCCAGGCGCCCCAAACATTTATAATTTTAAAAATAAATATATAAAATAAAAAAATTACTTATATTAGTAAAGAAGAAATATCTAAAATCAATGATCTATATTTTATATTAGGAAGGCAGGATAAAAAGAAAATCAAATATATGAAAGGGAATAAATAATAAAATAACAATATGAATAAAAATAGATGACTTGTTAAAATAGATTTTTAAAAATATCATTAAAATGGATAATTTTCTGATTAGACCATTTCCAGTTACCCAGGATCTTTGCAAGATTTAAGCCTTAATTTTTATATATTTTCTGTAACTGCTCTCATGCCTATTACTTTACCAACTGTATATTATGTTTGGGAGAAATATTCAATTTTTATAGGCCTTGATTCTCTTAAATACGTTTGAGACATTCTCATTTAAATTAATGGCAAAAAAGAATAAAAAGTCACACCAGCAATATCAGAGAAAGGAATCATCTAATTGGTCCTGCAGATCTACTGAACAACTTCTTGCTACTGACTTTACTTAGAGAAATGGACATAGAAATGTAAATTGGTGCAGCCCCTCCTGAAAGAGGGTGGTAATTCCTCACAAAATGAAAAACAGAACTAACATATGAACCAGCAATCCACCTCTGGGTATTTATTCTAGGGAAATGAAGTCCCTATTTTGAGAAGATATCTGCACCCCTTGATCACTACAACATTATTTTCAACAGTGATGCCATGGATGCAAACTAATTGTTCATTGATTTAGGAATGTATAAAGCAAACGTGATATATATGGTTAATAATTACAGTGGCAATTATGCAGCCATAAAATAGAAGGAAATCCTGATATTTGCAGCAATATGAATAGACCTTGAAGGCATTAGGCTAAGTGAAATAAGTCAGAGAAAGACGAATAGTATATGTTCTCACTTATATATGGAATTAAAAGCTAAAACAACCTCAACATGCCATAAATAGAAGCCAGTAAATAATTATATGTCTAAAACCTACAGTCATAAAGATCCTAGATACACTATATAGTGGAAAAAAAAGTGCAGAACAGTGTGAAACCATTTGTGTAAAATTTTAAAAGGATATGTATCTGTTTCTCATTTCTTCTTTGGACCCATATATAAGAAAGTACTAACAGTTGCAGGCACACCTATCTGGCTCAGTCAGTGGAGCATGGGACTCTTGATCTCTGGGCTGTGAATTTCAGCCCCATGTTGGGGGTAGAGATTACTTAAGAAAGTACCAATAGTCACCACTTTTGGAGAGAGAGATTGGAGATTTAGGAATCAGCAGATAGAAAGAGTGCATATTGTATTATTCCATTGATCTGAAATTCTAGAGCAGATGAAATTAATGTAATATGACAAAGTAAAGTAGATGGAGGAGGAATTGGGTGGCAGCTATCTCTAAGGAAATATAAGGGAATTTTGGGGGATGATGAATACGTTCCATATCTTAGGATGGTAGTTACTTAATTATGAGTATTTGTCAAAATATATCAAATTGTAAACCCAAAATATTTGCATTTGACTGTGTGTCACTTATACCCAAATGAAATTGATATACAACTTATTAAAGATGTCCTATTTAAGAAATTTGATACTGTTTATAAATGTCATAATGACACCTTGAAGACTGACCAATTACAGAAAAACCCATAAGATAAATGATTGATTTATCACTTATCTTAGGAAGTAAATTGCATTTTTATGATTTCCTAAGGATGTAGGTGTGTTTTTTTTGTATCTACTAATAGATATTTTTATGTTCCTCTGGAAACATAAGAAACACAAGAGCCTATTTGACAATCTCAGGAAAGCCTCCTATAGTAGAGTAGTGCTTATTGCTGTTTTATTTTATTTATTTATTTATCTTTTAAACGTTTATTTATTTTTGAGACAGAGTCAGAGCATGAACAGGGGAGGGGCAGAGAGAGAGAGGGAGACACAGAATCTGAAACAGGCTCCAGGCTCTGAGCTGTCAGCACAGAGCCCGACACGGGGCTCAAACTCACGGACCGTGAGATCCTGACCTGAGCCGAAGTTGGATGCTTAACCGACCGAGCCACCCAAGCGCCCCTTATTGCTGTTTTAGATATAACAGTTACAGTGACACAATAGCAGCTCTTACAATCCATTCAAGTTGCCATCCCTTGAGAGGTTGCTGTCTACTGCTCCATACTCTGGAAACTTTGTCTTCTCTCTTAACCAAGTCCTCTTTTCATCGGCTGCTTTTTCACCACTTTTGTCTTCTAGTACTAACAGCTTCTTCTATGTTTGCTTTTACCTTTCGTTGTGTAGGTCTCGCTTGTAAAATATCCCCAATATGTAATTTGATTGTTTAAAATTATTCTTTAATATGCTTATTTATTATTGTTAACTCCTTACTTATATTTGTTTCAGTCCATAGATTATAAGTCTCAATGCTGAGAGTACTGTTTTCTGTATAAATTATACTTTTGTCAATACATAGGATTTTATAGGTGATATATAATAGATACAAATAAATGTCTATGTAATGAGTAAGTTTAGGAAATAGCATAACCTATTTGTGAAAATTTTCAATTTTTTAACAATGTTTATTTTTGAGACAGAGAATAAGCAGGGAAGGGGCAGAGAGGAGGGGGGGACAGAAGATCTGGAGTGGGCTCCTTGCTGACCAAATGAACTCGTACTGTCGTGTTGGGGCTCGAACTTATGAACCATGAGATCATGACCTGAGCCAAAGTTGGACACTTTGAGTTGAGCCACACAGATGCCCCCAAAATTTTCAATTTTTATGTAACTATTTGCAAAATATTGAACTGATTTCACTTTTGAAATTCTCATAAGGTTAACCTTTTTATTTTTAATAAGAACTATAAACTATGCTGAGATACATGCACAAAAATACAGACAGATACACGTAGATAAAACTTACAAGTTCCCATAATTAAAAATGTTGTCTAGATATTATATCATAGAAATGTTGTATAGGTTCATATATAAAATAATAGAAAGAAAATTGAGTTTCTCAACTTAAAATCATACGTAAATATCTCGTAGATAATTTTTTCAGTTAGCATATCTTATATTTTCATTTAGAATGGAGTCTCTAGCCTGGAAGGAATCAAAATCTTTTCCAAAATATCTTTGAAAAGGATTTATATTTGTATTAGATAATATAACACCACAGAATCAAACTGCTATTCCTCCCACCTTCTGCAATTTTATTTTAATGTAAATTATTTCTTCATTAGCATGTCATCTCTTTCTGGCTAGTTTCCCATCAGCAGCTGTGAGTTTTGATTATTCATACATTCCCTCCAATCCATGGAGACAATAGAAAAAGAAATTAAACATCAGAAGCAGGCTGAACCCCATATAAAGGGAACATCACTTTTGCTTAAGTAATAGTTCATTATCACTCTTCAAGGTACTTTAAAAACGTGACTCAGTAAACAAGCCATAATTTGTATGAGGAAGGGAAGTATTGCCAAACCCTTAACAAACTGAAAACTAAAGCTAAGAGTTTGAGTCTTTAAAAAAAAAATGTAATAAAACTTGATTGTATTAACAGACCTCTCAAAGCTTATATTCTTTCTGGGTATGATACAGAACCCCACAGAATTTTGCGTAAGCGTTAGAGCTTTACATAAGTACATAGTCTTTGATTTATTTTATGCCAATTAAACTCAACAAACATTTATTGAGTCATAATATGTGTCAGACACTGTGAAAAGTGCTAGGGATAAAAAGATAAATATGGAACGCTATTTGTTCTCAAGGGCACACAATCAAGGGACGAAGATAGTGATGTAAATAAATCATTGGAATAAAATGTGATAAGTGCAATTTTGCAAGTTATTTCCAAAATAGAATATTGACACAAATCACAAGTCATCAACTTGAATGCATAAGGTATACTGTCAAAGAAGTAATGTTTTATATGGATCATAAAGTAGGAATAGTTTTGTGTGTGTGTGTGTGTGTGTGTGTGTGTGTGTGTGTGTGTGTGTGTTTTCAGATGGGAGCAGAGTGAGATTGGGAGGTTGGTGAGGAAAGAAAAGTATTTCAGGAGGCAGAACAGCATGTGCTAAACTAGAAATATATTAGACAATTGAGGGAACTGCAGAGTTTGGTCTTAATTGAAATGTAGACTATATTTATGTAACAAAAACAAATTAGGAAAAGGAGAAATTTTTGAGCATATCTTGTATTCTAATCAGCTCTCAGCAGTGGGATCTACTGAGAACACTGAAAAATAAACACACAGGACTAATATGGTGATATTTATATTCTAGCTCTTGAAGATATGAATAAGGGACAAGAATGAGCTTACACTGGTCAGGTGGTAGATGATGAAAATCTGACTTAATTTATTAATAGTTAGGCAGGAGTTGATATTTAGAGATACTAACATAATAAAATCAATAGGCTTCAATGACCTTTGAGGTGTGGTAGGACAAAGGAAGGAGAGAGGTCTAGGGGTCTCTGGAATTTGTGGGTTAAGTGATTAAATGGTTTATTCAAAATGGGAATATAGAAGGATGAGCAAGTTGCGAAGAAAGATTTTAAGTTTGATTTTGAACATGTTGACATGGAATCTATACTTTAAAAGCCATTTTGATAATTGGCAGTTAGTGTTTGCTGTGCATTTGTAGATGAAATGCTTGAATGGTTTACTGAATTTGAAAGCTTTAGAGTATTAGCTTCAGTTTCATTAGTTTAAAATATTTCAATTTGATAAAGCAAATTATTTTTAGTTTGAATTATTAGTGCTATTTAATGTAGGTATTTAGATGAGTATACTGACCCTACCAAACAAGACTTTTATTGTGTCTACTGTTTGTATTGTTTAATTTTTATTTTTGATAGATTATTATAGAAAAAAAAGTTTAGTGAAGGGAAATAATATCTGTCTTCAACAACTTTGAAGTCACTTGCAGATAAATTATCTCAATTGTATTTAAAACGACAGTAAAATTTTAGAAAGCCTGGAGGGTACCTGGGTGGCTCATTCAGTTGAGCATCTGACTCTTGATTTCAGCTCAGCTGATGATCCCAGTTCATGGGATCAGTCCCTGCATCAGCTCTGTGCTGGGTGTGGAGCCTGCTTAAGACTCTCTTTCCTTTTGCCTCTCTCGCCTGCTTGCAAGCTCTCTCTCTCTAAAATAAAATTAAAAAAAAATAGAGATCCTGGTGCAAAGGAGAAAAAGGAGGATTTTGTTTCCATTAAAGTCATAAATGCTAGTTTTTAAAGTTTTATATTGGAATTATCTTCTCACTTTCTTCCCAAAAGGCAATTACATTGCATCCTGTGAATGCAGAAAAGTGCTGATTTCATTAAATTAAAATGTGACATTGAAAGACTTTACATGTAAATGCATTGCTGAATATTACTATTTTAAAAAGCAGAACTAAAGAAAGAAGTTGCCTGTATCTAATATGGCCATGGTCCCATTGACCATAATATTAACACCTCATTGAGCTGACAAAGTTAAGGAAAGGCTGAGTTCACTCCATTGCTACTGTTATTCAGCCAGACATGAGTTTCATTAAAATCATTATTGGTGAATTTTATTTATATAAGTCATTGAAAAGTAGGCTTTTTCCCCATGTCCACTGTAATTTCCCTCACGTACCAACACATTACAGGAAAAGAGCAATAATCTCCCACTTGACCCAACATCTGGAGGTAAAGCACAAATTATTTTATGCAACATTCTTTTCAATTTTTTAATGCTTATTTATTTTTGAGAAGCGGGGAGAGGCAGAGAGAGAGGGAGACACAGAATCCAAAGCAGGCTGCAGGCTCTGAGCTGTTAGCACAGGATCTGATGTAGGACTCAAACCCACAAACCTTGAGATCATGACCTGAGCTGAAATCGGACACTGAACTGACTGAGCCACCCAGGTGCCCCAATACTAGACTCTTTTAAGATACAAAACTATGTTAGTAATTTGTCCAAAATTCTCAGAATGTCATATTTTCTCTATGATGCATTGTGTTAAGTAATGGATGCTATATTAATAGGAAAACAATCATTTGATTCAATAAAAGTTTTATTTTTATTTATTTTTTTTAGTTTTAATTTTATATAAAGTCCAGGTAATGTATAATGTAACATTAGTTGTAGGTGTACTATTTAGTGATTCAACACTTCCATACAACACCCTGTGGTCATCATGGCAAATGCCCTCCTTAATACCTATCACCTATTTAACCCATCTCTCCACTCACCCCTCCACCCCCACTCTGGTAACCAACAGTTTGTTCTCTATAGTGAAGAGTCTGTTTCTTTGGTTTACCTCTATTTTTTCCCTCCATGATGATTTTTTTCTTAAATTCCACATGAGTGAATTCATATAGTATTTGTTTTTCTCTAACTTATTTCACTTAACATGATACCCTCTAGGTCTACCCACATCATTTCAAACACCAAGATTTCATTCTTTTTATGGCTGAATAATTTTCCATTATATTATAAATATATGGAATATATAAATATAGGGAATATAAATACATGGAATATAAATAAACACACACATATATCCCACATCTTTCTTATTCATCAGTTGATGGGTAACTGAACAGCAACATGCAAAACAATGAAATTGGACCACTTTCTTACACCATGCACAAAAATAAGTTCAAAATGGATGAAAGACCTAATTGTGAGCAGGAAACCATCAAAATCCTACAGAAGAAAACAGCAACCAGTTTGACCTAGGCCATACCAACTTCTAATTTGACATGGCTCCAGAGGCAAGGGAAACAAAAGGAAAAACAAAATATTGTAACTTGATCAAAATAAAAAAAAATCTTCTGTATAGTGAAGGAAAAAAAAACTAAAAGGCAGCCTATGGAATGGGAGAAGATACTTGCACGTGACATATCCGATAAAGGGTTAGTATCAAATATACATAAAGAACTTAGCAAACTCAATACTCAAAAAAAAAAAAAAACAACAACAAACAAACAAACAAACAAACAAGTAATCCAGTTAAAAAATGGCAGATGATATGGGTAGACATTTCTCCAAAGAAGATATATAGAGGGCTAACAGGCACATGAAAAGATGTTCAACATCACTAATTATCAGGGAAATACAAAACAAAACTACAATGTGATATCACCTCATACCTGTCAGAATGGCTGAAATTAACAACACAGAAAATAAATGAGGATGTGGAGAAAGAGGAACTGTTGGTGGTAATGCAAACTGGTGCAGCCACTCTGGAAAACAGGGTGGAGGTTCCTCAAAAAGTCAAAAATGTAGGGGCATCTGGATGGTGCAATCAGTTAAGCATCCAACTCTTGATTTTGGCTCAGGTCAGGATCTCACAGTTTGTGGGATAAAGCCCTGTGTTGGGCTCTGCAATGACAGCACAGAACCTACTTGGGATTCTCTTTCCCCCTCTCTCTCTTTCTATCTCACTCTCTCTCTCAAAATAAATAAATAAACATCTTTTAAGTTAAAAATAGAATTATCCTAGACCCATCAATTGCAGTAGGTATTATGCAAGGACGCAAAAATACTAATTTGGAGGGATACATGCACTTTGATGTTTATAGCAGCATTATCAAGAATAGCCAAATTATGGGAAATAGTTTTTTTTATGTTTATTTATTTTTGAGAGACAGAGAGAGACCAAGCATGAACAGGGGAGGGGCAGAGAGAGAGGGAGACGCAGAATCTGAAGCAGGCTCCAGGCTCTGAGCTGTCAGCACAGAGCGTGATGTGGGACTCAAACTCATGAACTGTGAGATCGTGACCTGAGCTGAAGTCAGATGCTTAACCAACTGATCTACCCAAGTGCCCTTGGACAATAGCTTTAAATCTATGAATTGTATGTTATATTACTGGAAAGTTACTTCTGACTAAATGAAAATAGGAATATAAAAAACAACTTGTGGTATCATCATAGTGCTATGATTGTGACTGAGTGCCTTTAAGATTAAGAGTTGATTAACACTCTATTTAGATATGTCTGGTACCCTTGAGTCATTGCAGGACACTTAAGACTCAGTTGAAATCTTGTTTACAATAAGGAAACTGGCTTCATTCTCCACAGCCTTCCTTGAGATGGCACTCATTCTTCTAATTAGAATTACTCTTAACAGTGTTTCTTTTGATTTGCTTTAATACTTTGACCTACCATAAAAACATTGTAACTAGAAATTCAGTGTCTCATTTTTCAAATATCTCTTGTTTCTTATTAACAGTTAAAACTTATTATTCATAAAACATCATATTCCTCAGATGAAATTAAATAATGGGATATCTATACAACTTTTGCAGATCTTTGAAAAAGAACACAAATAAATCCTTTCTTTTTATGAAAAGTATATGAATACATTTAAACTATTCTTGGTTGCAAAAGCCAAAGAAACTCAATCTACACTCATGTCACTATGTGGACATTCTGTTTTGCTTTCCTTCCTAAAACAATGCCTATAGTTTCTTAAGAAATCAGCAAGTAAATCCATAGCATGGAATAGAATCATGAATTGCCTTAGATTTCTTTAACAGCTTCTTGCACATTGTGCAAGGCATCCAATCTTCTCTGTAACAAAAGCACAAACAAGCAAACAAAAGTTGATACAGAAATCCAGCAGTCCATTAGAGTTGGAAAAAGCTCATAATGAATTTTTCTAGCTTCAATGATAATTTTCAAAATAGCAGAAGCTAAAGAGGAAACAAAAGTCAAAATTCTAAGATAAATCATCTAAACAGAAAATCAACAAGGAAACAATGGCTTTGAATGACACACTGGACCAGATGGATTTACCAGATATATTCAGAACATTCCATCCTAAAATAACAGAATGTACATTCTTTTCTTTTTTTTTTTTAACGTTTATTTATTTTTGAGACAGAGACAGAGCATGAACGGGGGAGGGTCAGAGAGAGGGAGACACAGAATCTGAAACAGGCTCCAGGCTCTGAGCTGTCAGCACAGAGCCCGACGTGGGGCTCGAACTCATGGACCGCGAGATCATGACCTGAGCTGAACTCGGCCGCTTAACCGACTGAGCCACCCAGGTGCCCCTGTACATTATTTTCAAGTGCACACAGAATATTCTCCAGAATCGATCACATCACCCACAACACAAACCTCCATAAATTCAAAAGATGGAAGTCATACCATGCAACTTTTATTACCACAACAATATGAAACTAGAAGTCAACGATAAGAACAAATTTGGAAAGACTACAAATACATGGAACTTAAATAACATGTTATTATACAATGGATGGGTCAACCAGGATTAAAAGAAGAAATTAAAACATATATGGAAACAAATGAAAATGAAAACAGTATGGTCCAAAACCTTTGGGATGCAGCAAAAGTGGTTCTAAGGGGGAAGTTTATAGCACTACAGGCCTACATCAAGAAGCAAGAAAAAATATCAAATAAACCTCCTGACTTTATACCTAAAGGAGCTAGAAAAAGAACAAATAAAACCTAAAACCAGTAGAAGGAAGGAAATAATAAAGACTAGAGCAGAAATAAACGATACAGAAACAAACAAACAATGGAACAGATCATTGAAACAAAGAGCTGTTTCTTTGGGAGAAAAAAATCAATAAAATTCATAAACCCTTAGCCACACTTATCAGAAAAACAAGAAAAAGGACTCGAATAAAGAAGTCACAAATGAGAGAGGATAAATAACAACAAGCACCGTAGAAATAAAAAAACAATTAGAATATTAGGGAAAACTACATGCCAAAAAATTGAGCAACCTAGAAGAAATGGATAAATCCCTAGAAAAACTTAACCTACCAAAATTGAAACAGGAAGAAATAGAAAATTTGAACAGACTCATTACCAACAAAGAAATTGAATCAGTAATCAAAAAACTCCCAGCAAAGAAATGTCCAGGGCCAGATAGCTACAGAAGTGAATTTTACCAAATGTTTAAAGAAGAAATAGTTCCTATTCTTTTCAAACCATTCCGAAAAATATAAAAGGAAGGATAACGTCCAAATTTATTCTGAGGACAACATTACTCTGATTCCAAAACCAGATAAAAATACCACTTGGGGTGCCTGGGTGGCTCAATTGGTTGAACTTCCAACATCAGCTCAGGTCATGATCTTGTGGTTTGTGAGTTTGAGCCCCACACTGGTTTTGCTGCTGTCAGCACAAACCCACCTCAAATCTTCTGTTCTCTCTCTAAGTCCTTCCGGTGTTTGCATACTCACTCTCAAAAATAAATAAAACATTAAAAAAATACCACACACGCACACACACATACACAACAAAACAAAACCAGTGCAGTCCAATATCCCTAATAAACATAGATGCAAAATCCCTCAAAAAAATATTCGCAAACAAAATCCAGCAATACATTAAAAATCATTCACCATGATGAAGTGGGATTTATTGTAAGGGTGGCCCAATATTTGCAAAATCAATCAACATCATGCATCATATCAATAAGAGAAAGCATAAAAACCATATGATCATTTCAACAGATGCAGAAAACAACATTTGATAAAGTACAACATGAATTCATGATAAAAGCCTTCAACAAATTAGGTTTAGAGGAAAGATCCCTGAGGGTAAAAAGGCTATCTATGAAAAACCTATAGCTAACATCATTCTCACGGAGGAAAAAATGGGGGCTTTCCCCTTGAGGTCAAGAACAAAACAAAGATGTTCATTTTCATCACTTTTATTCAACATAGTACTGGAAGTTCTGGCCACAGCAATCAGACAACAAATAAAAGGCATCCGAATTGGTAAGGAAGAAGGAAAACTTACACTATTTTTGGATGACAATACTGAATATAGAAAACCCTAAAGACTACCAAAACACTACCACAATTGATTATTGAATTCAGTAAAGTTGCAGGATACAAAAGCAAGGTACAGAAATCTGTTGCATTTTATACACCAGTAATGAAGCAGCAGAAAGGAAATTAAGAAAACAATCTTATTTACAATTACACCAAAAATCACAAGAGATGTAGGAATAAACCTAACCAAATTGGTTAAAGATATGTGCTTTAAATACTATAAAACACTGATGAAAGAAATTGAAGATAGCACAAAGAAATGGAAAGACATTGCATGCTTGTGGACTGGAGGAACAAATATTGTTAAAATATACTGCCCAAAGCACTGTATGCATTTAATGCAATCCCTATCAAAATACCAACAGCATTTTTTACAGAACTAAAACAAACATTCCTAAAATTTGTAGAGAATCACAAATGACCATGAATAGCCAAAACAACCTTGAAAAAGAAAAGCAAAGCAGGAGGTATCATAATTCTAGATTTCAAATTCTATTACAAAGCTATAGTAATGAAAACAGTATGGTACTGGCACAAAAATTGACACATAGATCAATGGTACAGAATAGAAAACAGAAATAAACTCAGTGTCTGGAGACTGCTTTGGATTCTGTGTCTCCCTTTTTCTTTGCCTGACCCACCCACCCCCACCACTCACAGTCTGTCTCTCTCAAAAATAAAATAAACATTAAAAAAATTTAAAAAAAATAGGCAGTAGACATAAACAGACATTTCTCCAAAGAAGACATACAGATAGCCAGGACACTTGAAAAGATACTCATCATCACTTATCATCAGGGAAATGCAAATCAGAACTACAATGAAATATCACCTCACACCTGTAAGAATGGCTAAAATCAACACAAGAAACAACAGGTGTTGGCGAGGATGTGGAGAAAAGGGAGCCCTCTTGCACTGTTGGGAAGATGCAAACTGGTGCAATTACTATGGAAAACAGGATGGAGTTTCCTCAAAAGTTAAAAAGAGAACTACCCTACCATATAGTGATCACACTTTTGGATTTTTACCCTCCAAAACACAAAAACACTGATTCAAATGGATACATGCACCCCTATGTTTGTTGCAGCATTATTCATGATAGCCACTATATGGAAACAACGCAAGTGTCCATCAGTTAATGAATACATAAAGAAGTGGTATGTGTGTATGTGTGTGTGTGTGTGTGTGTGTGTGTGTGTGTGTGTGTGTGTAGGAGATATGTATATATATATATATATATATATATATATATATATATATATATACAATTGTGCAATTTTGCAATGGAATATTATTCAGACATAAAAGAATGAAATCTTGCCATTTGCAACAACATGGATGGAGCTAGATAGTATTATGAGAAGTGGAATAAGTCAGATAAAGACAAATACCATATGATTTCACTCATGCGGAATTTAAGAAACAAAACAAATTAGCAAAGGGGAAAAAAGAAGAGAGTGGCAAACCAAGAAACAGACTCTCAACTGTAGAGAACAAATTGAGAGTTACCAGAAGGGATGTGGGTGGGGGAGATGGGTTAAATAGGTGATGGGGATTAAGGAGTGTACTTGTTGTGATAAGCACAGGGTGATTAAAATAAAAACTAAAAAAAAAAAAAAAATCTAAGGTAGTCTCTAGGGATGAGTGGTGTATTTGTAACAATTAGACAGTGTTTTCAACCAAATGTAAACGTATATAAACACAGCAAGTGAAACATTTATTTTCACATAAAAGCAATGAACTGTGGTCAATTGTAAATAGTCCCATCACCTTCCCACTTTTTCCCCCTACATGTCCACAGAAATATATACTTGGGTATTTATTCTGTACTTTTATGTGAATAAAACTCCTTAAAGTCATTTTTTTTTACTAATACTTAGTAAAAGTTCTGTGGGATAAGTGTGGTAAGCAAGACTCCCTCCATTCTTTCTCTTTATATATTTATTTCTCTTGAATTGAGTAATTAATCATCAATACAAAAGTACATCGTCTAAACTAAGTCCACAAATACATAAACATTAAAGAATAAAGTTTGAAAGAGGCACCAACACTATTGACACCAATATAAGATGATATACAGATAAACTATTTGAAAAAAATATATACATGTTTATATTTGTTTTAAGCTGTCCTTAGGCAAGGTATTTAATAACTGAAATATCTGTAACCCAAAACAAGTCCTTACCAGTTGGAAAAGAACAATTGGCTTGTACAACCATTTTCTTGAATATGGAATCTAAAAAGATTTTAATGTAGATAAGAGAAAGCCAAATACACTATTTCATAAATGTGCTCTATTTAATATAGATATAGATATAGATAGTCATTGGGGAAATAGTTGGATCAAAGTGGAAAGCCGAGGAGAACACCTTTAACTTCCGTGTCTCTGAGGAGGAGTTGGGGGGTGTGATACCGGATGCAATTCAGAAAACATTCACCTTTGATCAACAAGGCCAATTCCAGTCAGACTGAAGAGAGATTGGCCAAAAAGTCCCAGAGTGCATGACATCCAGGGACAAAGTACAGTGATCACAAAGTTTCTCATGGAGTGCAGGTTGTATCATAAAGCAAACCAAATGTGAAAAATTTAAGTATACAAATGCAAATAGAATTCAACAATTAAATGAAGTTTGAAACTTCTAGGTAATTATGGTGTGTCAGAAAAAGAAAATAGTTGAACAGTTTAAGCATGGTGAAAGCCAGTGGTTTGGATAAGTAATGAAAATTGACCAGAACTTCTACTTTGCACGACAGCAGCTACTTAGCTATTTTTATGTAGGAGAACTGGATCACATCATAATAAACAATCTAATTTCAACATTATAATCTATTATTGTTTTTAGGTGTGGATCCTAGATTTCTGTGTCTCACACAGAAATGATATAAATTTTACAAGGTAACCAGAGTTGTAGGAGTATTTTTAATTAGAACAATATCATTTTCTTTTTTTCATTTCACATTGTTGTTAATAGAAGGTGGAAGAGGTGACTGGTACTATTTAAGATTTTTCAGTTTTATTTTTTTATTTTTTTCATTAAAAAAATTTTTAATGTTTTTATTTTTGCGACAGAGAGAGACAGAGCATGAGGAGGGGAGGGGCAGAGAGACAGGGAGACACAGAATCTGAAGCAGGCTCCAGGCTCTGAGCTGTCAGTACAGAGCCTGATGCGGGGCTTGAACCCACAGACTGTGAGATGAGCCGAAGTCGGACGCTTAACCGACTGAGCCACCCAGGCGGCCCAAGATTTTTCATTTTTAAATATGCAATTATTGAGGATCTTTTACATTTTAAAACATTCCCATTCATAAGGTGGCCTAATTCATTTGAGCTGCATGAATAGCCTAGGGAAAATGATTCAGACTATCAGGTGGTGGAGTAAGTTCAAAGAAGCGGTTTTACAGAGGTTCTAGATGAATAAGGTCATAGCCATGCAGGGAGGCGGAGTTTAAGTACAGGCTGAAGGTAAGCCTAGAATGCCCCATAGATACAGGCTCATGCTCAGACAGTGGGCTTGCACTATGTGGATGGGACCTGTCATAAGCAGAAAAGGGTGTCTCCCCACCCCTAACCCCTCCCTCTTCACTGCAAGATTTGAAACTGAATTGGAGTAGTTGCTATGGCCTTGTTAGAGTGTCATAATGATGTGCCCCTCATGCAAAGGGGCTTGAAAGCAAGCAAGAGTAGAATTCGGGGGTTATGTCCATATGGCCTCATAATACAAATTATTAAAATCACATGTAAAAGTCAGATTTGCTAAATTTATACCAAGTCCAGGAAGGCTTCACTTCTCAGTCTTTTACCAGAAAACTTTTTGTATGGATGAGATGTAGTTAAGGTATAGTATATTACAAGCAACATGTCTTTCATTCATTTATTCCTTTATAGTTTCCCTTCATGCTTGGAAAAGAACGGACAGGAAGAATATCTCCTTGTGACCAGCATGGAGGCAGTGGTATTTAGTTAGTGCAACTGAGGGAAACATAAACTTTATTGGAAGAAGTTAGTACTAAGACAGCTAACAGATACTCCTCTCAGAGAGTGTACTCTCTCTGTAAGTGACAAAAATAAAGACTTTAATAGAGAGACAGAATTGCATTACAGCTTATTGGTTTTGTATTTGAAAATTTAAAATTCTCTAAACTTATTTAGCAACTAAACAGATTAGTACCATATAAACATTAGTGGTACAATTTAACACTGTCATAGAGATTATGTAATTTAATCCTCAAAATATATTTTTATGATAGGGCAGATGAAGATGTACTCTCAGAGATGATGCAATATGGTTAGGCATTTGAGGTCTTTTTCTCTTAGATCTCAACTAGATGAAATTTCTTTCTTTCTTTTTTAATGTTTATTTATTTTTGAGAGAGAGAGAAACAAAGTGTGAAAAGGGAAGGGGCAGAGAGGGGAGACACAGAATCCAAAGCAGGCTCCAGACTCTGAGCTGCCAACACAGAGCCCGATGCAGGACTCAAACTCACAGACTGTGAGATCATGACCTGAGCCGAAGTCAGACACTCAACTGACTGAAACACCCAGGAGCCCCTAGATGAAATTTTCAAATAGAAAATCCTAGAGAGGAAACTTTTCTAAAAATCAAAATCAAACCAGAAAAACAGAAAACTCATTTTCTTTGGATTTTTATTTCCAAGCATATAAAAATGCTCAGTAAATGTCAGTGATGATGATTTCTCATGTATAGTTACCTCAAAGGTAGTTATTTTTCTTATAGATACTACCACATGTGGTTCCTTGTTTTTTGCAGAAGACCCTTTTTTCTACTCCTTATATTTTTATTTGATAATGTCATAGGAATAAAAAAAAAACTGTGCTAATTTTAGCTAACATTGCATAGACTACAGGACTCAGTGGGAAATAGATTGTTGAGGGAAGTAGCAATGAACTACCACAATGATACATAAATTGTTCTGACATGATCATCTGTTAAATACTCTGCAGGTAAGTTGAAAATAAAATTTTCAAAATAATACTAAGCAAGACAACAGTTCACTAAAGTATTAATAAACTGAATTAACAAAATGTTCTTTGGAAAATTAATTATGGTATTTTGATTTTCTGGTCTTGATTTAAATTCCAGAAATTAGGCCAAGAGCAACAAACCAAGCTGATCTAATGAAATGTCACTTGGTAAACTTCATACTGAGACTAACATATTATTTTTTAAATGTAAGTTTACTCTAAAGGGAAATTAATTTTCAAGAAAAAATGATGCTGCTATTTACAACATATAGACATTTTTTTTTAAAAGGAGGAGGTCTGGGGGTAACTGGTTGGCTCAGTCAGTTGAGCATCTGCCTTCAGTACAGGTCATGATCTCACGGTTTGTGAATTCAAGCCTGGTGTGGAGCTTTGTGCTGACAGCTCAGAGCCTGGAGCCTGCTTCAGATTCTGTGTCTCCCTCTCTCTCTCCCTCCCTCACTCATGCTCTGTCACTCTGTCTCTCTCAAAAATAAATAAACATTAAAAAAAAAATTTAAAGGAGAAGGTCTATATAAAAGTAGCAGAGAAAACTATTAGATAATCCCTTTCTGCCTCAACAATAGTCTCTCCTTTTACTAGTCCCTCCTACCCACCGCCCAAGAGGCACCTAGTAGTGGCTATTTGATAAAATGTGCTGGAAAATATTTATTTGACCCATAAACTTCAACTATTTCTACATGGGAAACACTGCAATTGTAATAAAATAGATATAGTTGAAATACAAATTTCATCAATCACTGCAAAAAATGTGTTTGGATTTTCTAAGATCTGTGTTTAACTTCTCTTAGTAATATGAACTTGGATAGGTATATCCATTTCAGACATGCAAAGTGCAGGCTGCTCTTCAAGTAAGTGATTTATATGAAGTTACTTCTAAAACATTTTAAATTATTTGTCTAAAATAGAATGCACATCTGTTGAAATAGTTCAGGTAATAAAGACATAGCTAAAGAAAAAAAAAACAATCTCAAATTCTATCAGAATTAAGTGCTGATTGCAGTTTGGCTCATTCTGTTCCATTCTTTTACTTATGTCTATATTAACACATTATTTTTTTAAAAATTAAGATACATATAAATAATAGTTCTTACCAAATGTTATTTCATATATTTATTTATATATAATAATTGCATAGTTATCTCATTACATGATTGTAGGGCTTGACGTTGTATTTTTAAAATCTGACCTAATGAAGAATCATATCTCTGGGAATTTCTTCCATTTTATATAATAGGGGAATTTCTTCCATTTTATGTAATGGTAAGATAAAAAATCTTATGTGAAATTGTGACAGCGATTGCGATACACCTCTCGGTCACATGATAAAGATCACAGGTATTTGGAGGTAGACTACTTGGATTCAAATTCTAGCTTTACCAAATAATTGGATAGTCTTGGGTAAGTTCTTTATCATCTGTCAGCTAATAGAGTTTTGCACTCGGTAATACTGAACTGTTAACAATGCTTACTTCATGGGCTTGTTACAAAGATTCAATAAGTTTATATATATACAATTTGTAGAACGTGGCCCAGCGCATTATGGATCATATGCGCTTCATATGCACATACGCAAGCATTCTGTGTAAACCTTATCCTGTTAACTCTGGTAAAAATCTTGTCCCACAGACATTTTACACATTCAAAGCATTTTAATATGTATTTTTAATCGCAAAATATTTAATATACATGTCCACCAGCATTGTTGCCAGCATTGTTGGAGAATGTTCAGAATTCTGTACACATATCAACACATTATTTTTATAAACACTTCTCTATTTGGTATTCTAAACAGATCCTTTTTTCCCCCATTTCCCTGGTTACAAACTAGTTTACGATATTATCATATATTCCTTTGACATTTGAATTTATTCTCATGTTTTCTAGGTAGGAAAGCAACACCTTTGTTAAATTATTTTTTTATGTTTTCTTTAATTTATCATTTACAAAAAGTACTTTATTTCCTTGCCTATAATTTTTTAGAACAATGTAAAAAGTAGATTATATTTTGTCCTTTTTAAAACAGTTTATTTATTTTGAGAGAGAAAGCATACAGACCCACATGTGTAAGTGGGGGAAAGCAGAGAGAGAATCCCAAGCAGGCCCTGCTCTCAGAGCAGAGCCTGACTACAGGGGCTGGAACCCATGAACCTTGAGATCATGACCTGATCAGAAACCAAGAGTCCGACACTTAACGAACTAAGCCACCCAGGTGCCCTCCAAAGTAGACTATATTCTTAAAAAAAAATAAATGAAATGTCTCTTGTTTCACAAGACACCTGTGTGGCTCAGTCCGTTAAATGTCAGACTCTTGGTTTCAGTTCAGGTCATGATCTCATTGTTCATGGGTTTGAGCCCTGCCTTGGGCTCCAAGCTGACAGTGCAGAGCCTATTTGGGATTCCCTTTTACCCTCTCTTTGCCCCTCCTCCCACTCATGGTCTCTCTCTTGCTTTCTCAAAATAAATAAATAAACTTTTAAAAAAGTCTCTTCTTTCAAAATTAGGGATTATTTTTTTTGCGTGCTATCAAAATATGCTTCAGTTATCCATTTAGTAACTTTCAGAGTTTTATTTCATAACTGTAGATTCATATGTACTTAATAATATAGAGAGATCTCCTGTATATTTCATCCAGTTTCCTAGTACGATAATATTTTGCAGAATTATAGAATATTATAACAACTAGGATACTGATTTGATACAATACACAGATCTTACTCATTTCTCAACTTTAACTGGACTTACTTGTGTGTGTGTATCTAGTTGTATATTATTTTATAATATGTGCATTGCTGTATCCACCACCAGAGTCAGGAAACTGAGCAGTTCCATCATCATAAGGATCCCTATTGTTCTGCCCTTCTTTAACCACAACCACCTCCTTTGCAGCCCCCTTCCTCCCAACTTCTACAAACCACTAAGCTCTTCTCTATTTCTAAAATCTTGCCTTGTCAAAAATGACTTATAATTGGAATACTGTGGCATGTAAAATTTGGGGTCAGGCTGTTTTATTCATAATTCTTCAAGTGAATCATCATGTATCAATAGTATTATTTTTTTTTATTGTTATGTAGTATCCCATGGTGTTAATACACCAGTTTGCTTAACCAATCATCTGTTGAAGGACATCAGAGCTACTTCCAGTTTTTCATATTACAAATAAATCTGCTATGAACATTTGTGGACAAGTTTTTATGTGCACATAAGTTTTCATTTTTCTGGGATAATGTTTAGAAATGCAATTGTTATGTTGTATGGTAGTTGCAGGTTGACATTAAACTGCAAGACTGTTTTAAAGAGTTGATGTACCATCACGCATCATCACCAGTGCTGTCAAAGCGATTATGTTTCTCTGCATCTTCAATATTAAATTTTATTAGAATATTTTCTAATCATTGGAACTTCTGTAATTGCTTAGATTTGTTAATTGAATGAAATTTATTCATTTTCCTTTATTAAATATTCCTGCATTTTTCAGGTAAATATTACTTGGTTTGAATATACAATGGGTTTTATTTCCCTCAGTTGTTTATTCTCTAGCACAAATGAACACAGGAATATAAATCTATGTATGAATGTGCACTGGTAGGTTAGGCTGCTAATAAATTCAACTTATTTTGCTATGCACTTTAGTGTCTCCAAAGTACAAAAACCATCTATTTATTAAACTCAAACTAACTATAAAACTGTCTGGAGTGTTATTTTGGTAGAGACAATATTACACAATTTTGGGTAATTTTTTAACTTATTTAATAGATATTTGTCTATTTTAGTTGCTATTCTTGGTTATATGTTGGATATATGGCTAATAAAAATATATTACTTACTATGTTTAATTTATTAAATGTAATTATGTTATCCCAGAAAATAATACATTTCATTGAGGTTTGAACCATGAAGATAACTAAATCTTTAATTTTCAGGAATTTATACATATACCGATGTTAAGTGTAATGATGTTAGATGAAAAAATTGTGATTAGTGTATTTTTTGTGTGTGGAATACATTTTCTCTTATTTAGAATCTTATAGTCACAATTAATCTATAAGTTTCTTCTTGTCATAATTTTTAAATGTCTAAAATAAATTGGAGAGCAATCTTTTTGTTGTCTGCAATAATTTAAATTAAAATTAGATTTACCAGTCTACTATAATCTAGTTGAAAAAACAAGTGTGACTCTGTAGAATTCTAATAACTTTTTCAATATTGACCCAGGGAATGGTCTTCTTAGGTTTATTTCTGGAATTTGTATTTTGTCAGAAAATCAACCATTTTCTCTAAATTTTCAACTTTGTGACTTAGAATTACATGTAGAATTTTCTGTTCTTTCCACTGTCTTTTTCTTTAGTTATGCTATCTGTATGATTGATAATTAACTTTTCCTTAGTCCTGATAAGAGTAATATGTTAATTATTATTTTTGATATTTCCAAATGTCAGGTTTTAAATTATTAATTGATTTAAATACTTTTGTATATTGACAATTTATTTTACATATTTTTAAAGGTCTTTCATTTTATTTCTGAGTGACGTGTATAATCCACTTGTGGCATGAAGAAATTATCTTATTTTTCTCACACTGTCATGATTTCAGTATTTACTTTTAAATAATTGGACATTCAGAATTTATTCAATATAAAATAGGTGATATAGTGTGTTACTTCTTCACACTTCTCCCAACTATGGAATTATTAACTGATAATTCATTTCCCCCATTTTAGTAGATATATATATCATATATTTTATTCCCATAAATATATTTATTACTTCAGGGGTTTTAAATCTCTCCAATATCTCTCTACCTATTATTTTGCCAATAATGCAGTTTTAACTATTTAGGCACTTAGACATATTTTCATACTTGTTAGTTATTATTTTTCATTATTCTGTTTATTTTCTACATAAATTCTAGAATATGTAAATTTTAACTTTCTCAATTTTAAAAAAGAATTCAAATTGATAAAGCTGTTTTTTGAGAAGCTAAACAAAACTGATAAATCTAGACCAAGAAAAATAGAGGACTCAAAATAAGAAGAGTAGATATTATAAATGATAATATAGAAATACAAATGATCATAAGAGACAACTTGGCACAATTACACTCCAAATAATTGGATAACCTAGAAGAAATTAATAAGTACCTAGAAACACACACCCTACAAAGACTGAACCATAAAAACAAAAAATCCAGACCAATAATAAGATTGAATCAGCAATCAAAGGGTTCCACACAAAAGCCCAGGACCAGAAGCTTTCACAGGTGAATTCTACCAATTATTTAAAGAAGAGTTAATACCAATCCTTTTCAACTCTTCCAAAAAGTAGAGATAGGGAACACTACAAGACTCACTTCACCCAGCCAGAATTACCCTAATAACAAAGCCAGACAAGGACACTATAAGAAAAAGAAAGCTGTAGACCAATATCCCTGATGAATATAGAAACACAAATTTTCAACAAAGTACTACCAAACCAAATTCAGCATCACATTAAAGGGATCATACACTATGATTAAGTGAAATTCATCCTGGGGATACAAGGATGTTACAGCATAAGCAATTCAATAAATGTGATACACTAAATTAATAGAATGAAAGATGAAAATCATATAGTCATCTCAATAGATGCAAAAAAATTTTGACATATTTCAGCATCCTTTCATAATAAATCAGCGAATTGATACAGAAGGAATGCATTTCAACATAATAAAGGCTAGAAGTGAAAAGGCCATGTTAATACTCAGTGAAAAAAAGATTTAAAGCTTTTCTTTTAAGATCAGGAACAAGACAAGAATGCTTACTCTCACCGCTTTTTTTCAACATAGTACTGAAAGTCCTAAGAGCAATTAGCCAACTAAAAAAAAAAAAAAAAGTTGAAAAGAACGAAGTAGTTTCTTTGTTGTTGTTTGCCAGTGTTCTTATTACCTTATCTTTAGCAAATCCTAAAGATTACACTAAAATAAAAACAAACAAAAAACTGTTAGAACTAATAAAGGAACTCAGCAAAGTTGCAGGATACAAGATCAACATACAAAACTTAATTGTGTTTTATACACTAGCAATGAAATACTCGAAAAAGAAAGAAAATAATTCAATTTACAAAAGCATCAAAAACAATAACATACTTATAAATTTAATCAAAGAGGTTAAAAAAATCTATACACTGATTATTTTAAGACATTGATCAAAGAAATTGAAGAAGACATAAATAGAACTGTCTTATGTTCATGGATTGGAAGAATTAATACTGTTAAAATTGTCCATACTACACAAAGTTATCTACGGATTCCATGCAATCTCTATCAAAATTTTAATGGCATCTTTCACAGAAATAGAAAAAAATAATCCTAAGATTCACGTGGAATCACAAAACACTTAAAGTAGTCAAAGCAATTCTGAGAAAGAATAAAGCTGAATGCATCACACTATTTCAACCTATATTATTAACCTATGGTAATCAATACAGTATGATAAAAGGAAATGCACAGACTAATAGAACACAATCAGGAGTCTAAAATTAAACCCACACATATATAATCCACTAATATTTGGCTAAAGAACCAAGAATACTTAATAGGAAAAAAAATCTCTTCAATAAATGGTTTTGGGAAAATTTGATATTTACTAGCAAAACAATGAAATTAGACCCCTGTCTGATACCATTCAGAAAAATCAACTCTAACTAAATAGATTCAAGACTTCAGTGTAAGATGTAAAACAATAGAATACCTAGAAGAAAATATAGGGGAAAAATCTCCTTGGCATTTCTCTTGGCAATGATTGCTTTGGATATCACAATAAAAATACACAATTAAAGCATAAATAAACAAGTGGGACTTTATCAAACTAAAAGTAAAACAAAACAAAAAACTACTGCCCATTAAAATCAATAATCAAAAAATAAAAATATAACCCATGGGATGGGACAAAATATTTGCAAACCATGTATGTGGTAAGGGGTATTATTCAAAATATAGAAGGAACTCCTACACCCTAATACCAAAAAAAAAAAAAAAAAAGGATCTGATTTAAAAGTGGAGAGATGATCTGAATAGACATTTTTTTCAAAGAAAATTTTACAAATGGCCAAAAAGTGAAAATATGCTAAGCATCACTAATCAGGAAAATGCAAGTCAAAACCACAATGAGCCATTAACTCACACCTGTTACAATCGGTATCATCAAAAATGTTTTCTTGACATAGATAGCAACTGTTGGTGATGATGTGGAGAAAAGAGAATCCTTGTGTTGTGTTGCTGTGGGTATAAACTGGTATAGCTGCTATGGAAAACAGTATAGAGTTTCCTCAAAAAATTAAAAATAGAAATAACATATGATCCAGCAATCCTACATCTGGGTGTATATTGGCAGGAAATAAAATCATGATCTCAGAGAGATACCTTCAGTCCAATGGTCATTGAATCATAATTTACAATAGTCAAGACATAGAAGCAAACCAAATGTCCATCGATGGATAAATGGACAAAGACAAAGCAATTGTGATGCATATATACACACTATGGGCTATTATTCAACCTTAAAAAAAAAAGAAGAAAATCTTGTCATTTATGACAACATGGATGGACCTTGAGGGCATTATGCTAAGTGAAATAAGTCAGACAGAGAAAGACAAATACTGTATCATCTCTCTTACATGTAGAACCTAAAAAAAAAACAAACTCATAAAAACAGAGAATAGAATCATAGTCATCAAGGGATGGAGGACTGAGGGAAAACATGACATGTCAGTCATAGAATACAAACTTCCAACTATAAAATGAATAAAATCTGGTAATCAATTATACAGAATGATGGCCATAGTTATCTTAAGGATTCTCACTTCACACACATGCACTCACAAAGATAATTATGTGAATATATGGAGATGTTAACTGGCCTTTTTGGGGTAATCATCTCACATATGTACCAAATCATGTGGTGTTATCTTCTTTCTAAGTTTATTTATTTATTTTGAGAGAGAGAGAGCGCAAATGCAAGTGTGGGGGGGGGAGAGAGAGAGAGAGAGAGAGAGAGAGAATCTCAAGCAGGCTCTGTACCATCTGTGCAGAGCCTGATGTGGGGCTCAAACTCACCAACCACGAGTCCTGATCTGAGCTGAAACAGGATGCTTAACCCAGGTGCCCCTCATTGTGTTGTGTATTTTAAATACAATGTTACATGTCAATTATATCTCAGTAAAGATGAAAAAAAATGAAAAAATAAAAACCAGAATCTTTTAGAAAGAAAAGAGAAATATTCCAGAAATATATAATTATTCCAATTGAAAGCTAAATTTAGTTTCTTGACAGCCAAGGAAATAAGGAAACCATGACAAGTTTTACATTCCTCATTATGTCACAAAGCAAAGCCAACATAGTTTTTGAAGAGAAACATTTTGCTGACAGGAAAACCCATGTAGAAATCCATTAAATTGATTCTTATATATCTTTATAGATAGAAGAGAGAAGAGAGTAGATAAGTCTTGTTTTTCTTTCTTCAATCTGGTTTTTCATTTTAATGAAAATTATAATCTTCTTATAATTATAAATTTTCTTAAGTATATTGATAAGGTAAATAGCATTAATAATTTTTCTGATTCTGATAATTTATACTGCTATTGGCCATGCATTAATATATTATTTATTTAATGTGCTGCTGAATTTGGTTTCATGATACTATAGTTTATTCTCAATAATATTCATACATAAAATTGTATTTGTTTTGATTTGTGGATAATAGACTTTTTTTTTTTACCACAATATTCTTTTTATAACCTCTTCAATATCATTAATGGAACTGGAATAATCCCTTCCCCCCCAAATTTGATAGAACTGTCTTGGTACATTTTTGATGGGTAGTTCTTTGATAATTTGTATGCCTTACTTGATCATACGTAATTGAATTATGTAGGTGTTACAAACGTTTTGCCATTGGAAAATTTTATTTTCCTAGAAAATTATCCATTTGCTCCATATTTCTAAATCCATTTCTATGGGATAAAACTTTGAGTCATTTTGTATGTATTTATTTTTACCTTAATATTTTTTATTTTTTGTATTTTCCTCTTTATCTGGTGAGCTAATGATTTCTTTAAAACAAGATACACATACATTTCTGTGTGTGTATTTGTATGCATATTCTATTTTACTTCATTCAAATGCATTAATTATTGCTTTTATTTTTATTAAACCATTCTTTTTATCTTTGCTCAAATAATAACTTTTTCATGGAAAATTTTACTAACCTATTGAAACAGCAATTCTATCGTTAGCTTTTTTATAGTACTTAACTATGATATTTTATCTATTTATTAATTTAATGCAAGGAATAAGTCTAAATACCTATTGAGAAGACTTTTGAAACATTAGTGTGAGGAATAAGCATTTTTCCATTATTATACATTTATGATTTTATTATGTTAACTATATTTACCTTAAAGGAATACACCCTCAATTAAATTTTTCTTTTTGACTACGAGGTTTTATTTGTTTCTGAAATGTTCTTATGAAAGACTCCTTTTTCTGTGTAGTGAAACCAAACCATCTTTTATCTCTGAGAATATTAATTAGTATTCTTTTACTGAGATAATTTTACATTAGTTTTAAATATACAGCAAAATTGATAGGAAAGTATAAAAATTTTCTGTATACCCTCTCTCCCAACTCAGGCATAACATTCCCCACCAGAGTGGTATATTTGTTATAACTGATGAACATACATTAACATATCAGCACATCATAATCACCCTAAGTTCATAGTTTAAATTATGGTTCAGTACACTCTATAGGTTTGGACAAACGTATAATGATATGTATCTCTCATTGTGATATCATGCAGAGTATTTTCACTCTCCTAAAAATCCTCGGTGTTATTCCTATTTATTCCTTCTCCCACCTGAAAACCCCTGGAAACCATTATTTGTTGTCTCCATACTTTTTGCCTTATCCAAAATGTCAGGTAGTGGGAATCATACATTAAGTAGCTTTTCAAGTTGGCTTCTTTCACTTAGCAATATGCATTTAAAGTTCCTTTGTCTATTCATGGCTCGATAACTCATTTCTTTTTAGCACTGGGTAATATTCCATTGTCTCGATGTGCCAGTTTGTTTATTCATTCACCTGCTGGAGGAAATCTTGGTTGCTTTCAAGTTTTGGTAAATACGAAGAAAGCTGCTATAAGCATCCATTTGTATGTTTTTGTGTGGACCTAAATTTTCAACTCCTTTAGGTTAATACCAAGGATGATGATTGCTGGATCACATGGTAAGATTGCTGGATCACATGGTATATTTAGGTATACTAAATATAAATCATATATTTAGTACCGTAAGATGCTACCAAAATATCTCCAAAGTGGCCTGATATTTTGTGTGTTTTTATTTCCTTGGAATTGCATTTCCTTTTTTCTCTTTTCTCTCTTCCTCCCTTTCTGTGTTTCTCTGTCTAGATAGATGATAGATGATAGGTAGGTAGGTAGGTAGATAGATAGATATAGATAGATACATACATAGATATATGCATCTATGTAGATAGATATACATATATATGCCTACATACATGCCCCCCCACACATACACACACAAGAGATTTTCTGCAAATATCTGGTGATTCATGATGACCAAGTAAGAGAGAAGTAATAAAAATTTTATTGAAATCTGTGATCTGTATATGGGGGAGCAGTATGTTTGCCTAGTTTGACTTTAGGGCAATCTAGCTTTGCCCTTTTGTTTGGATAACCTCAACTCTCAATAGCTATAGTTCTTTTCTCTTGGATTGGTGTTTCCCTAGAAAGAAATTTTCTAATCCCCTAAGTGGTGTGTTAAAGACTGACAGCCCAGCATTCTAGAGCTGAGTGAGAATAGGCCCCTGATCTTAATTTTCAGTTTGTGAAATTTCATTCCACATTCAGATATTGAGTAGAGTGTCCTATAACCTTAAGTTACGTACTAATAAAACAGAACCTAATACAGGAATATAGATGCTTATGACTTAGTCGGGAAGGTTATCTTCAGGAGAAACGTAAATAAAGTGAGGGAGGTGAATAAGGAAGCAAAATTACTAAGGTCTCAGATAAATTATAGCCTAGTCCTGATCCATGGGAGAGAAATGGGGGTTATTTGGGACACCATAGGATGATTCTGTACCTTTTTATCAGTAATACTTTGCATTCCTTCTTTGGGGTGGGTGTGGGGGCAATATAACTCCCAGGCATCTTTGGGCAAGACTAGGGAAATTCTCCACTGTCTCTGTGGGATGAGAGCTATCACTGTCTCTGTGGGATGAGAGCATTGCTAAGGAAAAGGACCTGGCTGTCTGGGATTCCCACATGATTGCGTCCTAGTGTGACAATTCTTTCTGGTTCAGTATCTTCAGGGAGTGAACTGGGTAAGGAATGTTCTAGGGTTTAAATTATGTCTTTTACATTTTAAACCAATAATCCTAGCTTTTTTATATCAATATGTGTTAAATGCAGCTGCCTTTTTTTAAGAATCCCGTGCCTCAAATTTCTTAGTCTTTTTAGGATTCTGTAGTGTGATTCACCTTACACATGGAATTCCCCATTGCTGACTTATGGTTTAATTTTCTCTGCTTTTCTAAGTTGCTTATGACTTACCTGATTTCCAGTTGTAGAAGCATTGCTATCATGCTCTATTTTCTTTATTCTTGTATATTTTACGTGGTTTTGTCTTTTTATCCATTTTACTTTCATAGTGCTTTCAGAGGGAGAGGTTGTAAACCTGTGATTTAATCTGTTATATAGAAGCCACAATGGCTTGTTTCTGTAGAGTATTCCTATTTAAGAAGAGTGTTGTAAGGAACATGGAAGAAGAATGATAAAGATCAAGATAATATATATAATAATTAAAATGTACTGAGTGCTAAACTCTAAGAATTTTGTATATATCATTTAATCCTGACACCATCACTATTCTGTAGGTGTGATTATTCTGAGGCAATTATTATTATCATTACTATTACAGTTATTATTATATTCAGTTGAATGAGCTGTAATGTGTAGATAATAATACTAAACATATAGGTTCTTGTGAAGATAATCTAGAACTTATATTTGTGAGTATGAATTCATAAAAGGATATGGAATAGTCCCTGGCATGTAGAATGCATATGTGGTTGGCAAAATAACATGCCTTCACCACCCAAGATGTGCACATCCTAATCCTCCAGAAAATTGTAAATATTTTACGTTACATTGCAGACAAAATTAAGGCTATTTGGGGACACCTGAGTGGCTCAGTCAGTTAAGAGTCCAACTCGATTTCTGCTCATGTTATGATCTCACAAATTCGTGGGATTCAGTTACATGTCGGGCTCTGCACTGACAGCACGAATCTTGCTTAGGATTCTCTGTCTCTCTCTGTCTCTCTGTCTCTGTCACACACACACACACACACACACACACACACACACACACTAAATAAATAAATAAATAAACTTAAAGCTGTTAATCAGAAGATAAGTAGATTACACTGGATAACCCGGGTGAACCCAACATAATCACAAGTGTTCTTTAAACTTGTAAGATGGAGGCAGGTGGAATGTGGTGGGAAGGAAATGTGGGGTGATGTCATGTAAGGACTCACCGTGGCATTCCTAGCTTAAAGAGACCCCAGGCCAAGAGCCCTAGAAACTAGGAGAGCTTAAGAAAAGGGATTAGTTCTTAGAGCTTCCAGAAAGAAACAGACCTGCTGACAGCTTGATTCTATCCAGTGAGATTTCTTTCAGGCTTCTGATCTTTAGAATCTTAAGATAAATTTGTCTTTAAGCTACCAAATTAGTGGTAATTTCTTGAGCAGCAATAGGAAACAAATACAGAGTATAATAAGTATTACATCTTATAATTTAAATTTAAAGACGCAGAAAATGAACAAAAGAGACTTAATATTGCAAAGTCATACTGTACATTTTAGAGTGAGATTATAAACCCAGATTTTCTCAATTCCAAACTATCCTATTCTTGTAACTGCTATGTTAAAAATTTTAATGCTTGTTACACTATAAAAAAATCAAGAGAAAACACAGCTCAACTTTTCCTACAGTTTTTAAAACCATTCATTATAGTGAAATAATCCATTCATATATCAAATAACCAGTTTTAATTCCAAGAAACCAAAAAGAATTGTGAATTAAATTCTGAGCTCTAACTTGTAGGTCCATTTCTGGCAAGTAGAATTAATGTTAAAATAGATCAAAGACCATAGCATGTTTATGGATATGTTATTGTATTAGATATGCTTATCATACTTCAGTAGAAAAAATATTTATATATTAATTCCTGACATAGTTTACAAAATATAATATTAATATGCAAGTTCAATAACTTCAGAGTTGAGCTGAAGATATTCAAAGTGCCGGTTTTTAACATTTATATAAATACAAATATATACAGATTTTAAAATTTCTAGTGTAACACACTGCTCATGGTATATATTAAATAAGTCTAGACAACCACATATATTATGTTTTTTCTAATGTGAGGAAGAGGAAATATGGAGTTTCTCTTTACTCAATCTGTGCTTTATTGAAATGTAGTCAGGTGTAAAAAGAGCCTGTGTGCTTTGAAAATAGGACTATTTTAGAGAAAAGAGTGAGTTTAAGCATAAAGGGGTACATAGTGCATAGGTACTAGATAAATATTTGTTGAATAAATTTAAAAAAATACATGAGCTAAGGACTGAATTGAGTCCCCTTGAAATTCATGTTATTGAAGCCGCATCCCAATGTGATTGAGAGGTGGCCTTTGGGATTTAGATGAGGTCATAAGGGTGGACCCTCTCAATGAGAATAGTGCTCTTTTGAAAATATATACCAAACTTTCACACTTCACAGATGACATGATACTCTATATGGAAAACCTGAAAGATGCCACCAGAAAACTACTAAAGCTGATACATCAATTCAGCAGTCACAGGATATAATATCAATGTATGGAAGTCAGTTGTATTTCTATGCACCAAAAATCAAGCAACAGAAAAAGTTATCAAAGAATTGATCCCATTTACAATTGCATCAAAAAGCATAAAATACCTAGGAATAAACCTAACAAAAGAGGTCAAAAATTTGTATGCTGAAAATAGTAGAAAACTTATGAAAGAAATTGAAGAAGACAGAAAGAAATGGAAAAATATTCCATGCTTATGGATTAGAAGAAAAAATATTCTTAAAATGTCAATACTGCCCAAAGCAATCTACACATTCAATGCAGTCCTAATCAAAATACCACCAGCATTCTTCACAGAGCTAGAACAATCCTAAAATTTGTGTGGAGCCACAGAAGACCCAGAATAGCCAAAGTAATGTTGAAAAAGAAAACCAAAGCTGGAAACATCACAATTTTGGACTTTAAGCTGTATTACAAAGTTGTAATCATTAAGACAGTATGGTACTGGCACACAAAAAAGACACATAGATCAATGGAATAGAATAGAGAACCCAGAAATGAACCCACAAGTATATGGCCAACTAATCTTTGACAAAGCAGGAACAGTATCTAATGGAAAAAAGATAGCCTCTTTAACAAATGTTTCTGGGAAGACCTGGCAGCAATGTGCAGAAGAATGAGACTGGACCATCATAGACAAAAATAAATTTAAAATGGAAAAAAAATATCTAAATGTCAGATAGAACAGCATCAAAATCCTACAGGAGAAAACAGGCAGCAATCTCTTTGACCTAGGCTGCAGCAGCTTCTTACTTGACATGGCTCCAGAGGCAAGGGAAATAAAAGCAAAAATGAATTATTTGGACCTCATCAAGATAAAAAGCTTCTACACTACAAAGGAAACAATCAACAAAATTAAAAGACAACTGACAGAATGGGAGAGCATATTTACCAATGACATATCAGATAAAGGGTTAGTATCCAAAATCTGTAAAGAACTTATCAAACTCCCAAAACACAAATAATCCAATGAAGAAATGGGCAGAATACATGAAGAGACACTTTTCCAAAGAAGACATCCAGATGACCAACAAAGGGATGAGAAGATGCTCCACATCACTCATCATCAGGGAAGTACAAATCAAAACCACAATGAGATACCGACTCATCTTACACCTGTCAGAATGGCTAAAGTTAACAATTCAGGCAACAACAGATGTTGTTGAGGATGTGGAGAAAGGGGGACCCTTTTGCAATGTTGGTGGGAAAGCAACCTGGAGCAGTAACTCTGGAAAACAGTGTGGAGGTTCCTCAAATATTAAAAATACAACTACCGTATGACCCAGCCATTGCACTACTAGACATTTATCTATCCAAAGGATGCAAAAATGCTGATTTGAAAGGCACATGCACCCCAATGTTTATAATAGTACTATCAATAGTTGCCAAATTATGGAAAGAGCACAAATGTCCATTGATGAATGGATAAAGAAGATGTGGTGTTTGTGTGTGTATACACATAATATATATATATATATATATATATATATATATATATATACACACACAATACATAGAATGTTTATACAATATATATACTACATATATACTATATACACATATAGCATATACAATATTTATACAATATATAAATATATATAGTGTATACACACAATGGAATAATATGTGGCAATGAAAAAGAATGAAATTTTGTCAATTGCAACAATGTGGATGTAACTACAGGGTATTACCCTAAGCAAAATGTCAGTCAGAGAAAGATATCATCTGATTTCACTCATGTGGAGTTTGAGAAACTCAACAGATGAACATAGGGGAAGGGAAGGAAAAATAAGATAAAAACAGAGAAGGAGACAAACCATAAGAGACTCTTAAGTACAGAGAACAGACTGAAGGTTGTTAGAGGGGAGATGGGTAGGTAGATGGGCTAAATGGGTGATGGGCATCAAGGAGAGCACTTTTCAGGATGAGCACTGGGTATCATATGTAAGAGATAAATCACTGGATTCTACTCTTGCAGCCAAGCCTACACTGTATGTTAACTAACTTGAATATAAATTAAGAAAGAAAAAAGAAGAAAGAAAGACACTAGAGAACTTGCTTTCTTTCTCTTTTCCATGTGAGAAAAAGCCAGAAAGATGTTCTTACCAAAACCCAGCCATGTGGGCAAACTGATGTTTCAGACTTCTATCCTCCAGAACTATGAGAAAAGTGAATTTATCTTGTTTAAGCCACTCGTCTATGGTATTTTGTTACAGCAGCCTGAGCTAAGATACACTAAGAACTTATGCATTAAAGGATAACATTTATAATTTATGTTAGTAAAATTATTTTATGTACTTGAACTAAGAAAAGATAAGATGAATCAGAAAAAATAAATTCCAAGTGAAAGATGTTAGTAATTGAGTTTTATTACTATAATAAAATTAACCAATAGAATAATATTGACTATATAGCAGTACATTAAAATTATGTCTAGACATATATCTAAGGGACACACCATCAACGTTCTAGAGATAATATTTGTTGTGATTCAAGCCCATGTTATCTTCCCATTTGTCATAATGTTAAATATGGTTATAACTTAATCTATTTTATGAGCTCTAAAATAATTGTAGCATATTCTGCATTTTCTACCTCTTCACAGACAAAAATGTGTGAAACAAAACATTGAATAACAGTTTGATAAAAAAAATAGGTTTTGGGAAGTTAAGATGGCAGAGTACTAGGAGGATCTTACTCTTGCCTCATCCCTTGAAACACAGTTAGATAAATATCAAATCATTCTGAGCACCGATGACATTGATCTGAGGACTGAGAGAAGAGACTACATAATTAGAGGGAGAAAAAAGACCACATCCCGGAAAGTAGGTGCAGAGCTATGATTTGGGGGAGAAAAGAATTGCCAGTGCTGCGGAGGGGAGGGAGCTCTGATCAGGGAGAAAAGAGAGAGAAGATGCACAGGGCATTGCACAAGAAAAACACTTCCCCAAAACCATTGGTGGGGAAAATGAGAGGGCATGATAATTGAGAATTTCTGCAAGCAGCAGAGCTCAAAATCTGAAGTGTTAGAAGTCTGTATCATCACCAAGATGGAGCTTGGTAGGTATAGAGGTGCTCCTGTGCAGAAGGAGGGAAGAGCCCCAGAGCAAACAGTGTGGTCTGAGGATCCCTCGGTTACATCGGGAGAGACAGTTGCTTTTCCTGGAATCTATTTGGTAGATGTGGCACTGCCTCTCTGGGACCAAAACAGCCAGTGGGCACCAATGAACAGTCCATTCATTAACACAGAAGCAGAGGCCCATGCTGGGGGCAGCTAAACTGGATCCTGGCTTTTTGCATCACTTTACCATAAACTCCAAGCCCCTACGTGTTCATGCAACTGCCCTTCTGGCACAAACCAACACCAGCCACAGCACAGCGAGACCCTTCCCCAGAGGATCAGCACATGTCCATGCTGCAGTGGCTTGCTAAAATTTGGAGTTTTGAAACTAGGTGTCACACTTGAGATAAAACACAGGAGAACTGCACCACTGAGTGGGCAGATGGCTTAGACACCGACGAAGTGAAGGCAGGGATCTGAGAGAAGGCTGGGACAAATGAGAGATTGATTGCTCACTTTTTTTTTTTAATTTATTTTTGGGACAGAGAGAGACAAAGCACGGACGGGGGAGGGGCAGAGAGAGAGGGAGACACAGAATCGGAAGCAGGCTCCAGGCTCCGAGCCATCAGCCCAGAGCCCGACGCGGGGCTCGAACGCACGGACCGCGAGATCGTGACCTGGCTCAAGTCGGACGCTTAACCGACTGCGCCACCCAGGCGCCCCGATTGTTCACTTTTAAGTGAGGATTTTCTGAACAGTAGTGGGAGCGAACTTCTCTGTCCAGGGAGGGAAGAGGGAGCTGATGCAATTGTACCCTTGCCCATGAACACAGACATATTTCAGTGAGTAGCACAGCACCCTCAGTTGAGGCCTGAGCTTCTTACATGAAACCCTACCCCGCTGCACTCTGCAAGTGTTGTTGTTGTTGCTGTTGTTGTTTTACCAGAGCAAGTGTGCCTGAAAGTCAGAGTAGCACTGGTCCCCTCGTCCAGAAGACTAGCACATACCCTTCACAACCACCAAATCTACAGACCATAACGTCCTACAAAGTTTTGGCTCTAGGGGACATAGAATATAGCCTCTTTCATCAAGCCTACCAAAACGCACCTATTTAAAGATTGTCACATGTTGCTCAAGGTCCAAACACGCCTCACTACAGGCAAGGAGAAACATTGCAAAGGACTGACCTGAAAGACCAGCCAAAACATAATAGCAAACTACACACAGCATACACCAGAAACACATCTCAAAGTGTCAGGCCCTGGACATTATATGATCTCTTCTATTATAGTCATTACTCCAGGAGCAGAAAAATAACAGACTTTCCTAACACAGAGAAGACAAAGACCTACACAGAATGCCAAGATGGAGGGGAAATTCATCCTAAAAGAAAGAACAAGAAGAGGTGACAACTAACGATCTATTCAAAACAGACATAAATAATGTGCCTGAACCAGAATTTTTAACACAACAACCATAAGGATACTAGCTGGTCTTGAGAAAAGCATAGAAGACATCAGGGAGTCCCTTCTCCCAAAGACAAAAGACATAAAAATCAGGCCGAAATAAAAAAAAATGTTACAACTGAGATGCAAAACTGACTGGATGTACCACAAGGATAGAAGAGGCAGAGAAACAAATAAGTGATATAGAAGATAAAATTATGGAAAATAATGAAGATGAAAAGAAGGAAATAAAAATATTAGATCATAAATGTAAACTTAAGGAACACAGGAACTCTATAAAGCATAATAACATTTGTATAATAGGAGTCCCAGAAGAAGAGAGAGAAAAGGGGGAAGAAACTCTATTTGAACAAAGTATAGTTGAAAACTTCTCTAATCTGGGGAGGGAAAAAAATATCAAAATCCAGGAGGCACAGAGGACCTTCATCAAAATCAACAAAAGCAGGGCAATACCAAGACATATCACAGTAAAATTTGCAAAACACAAAGATAAGGAAAGAATCCTGAAAACAGCAAGAGAAAAGAAATCTCTGACCTACAAGGGAAGACAAATAAGGTTAGCAGCAGATGTCTCTACAGAAATTTGGCAGGTGAGAAAGGAGTGACATGATATATTCAATGTGCTGAATAGGAAAAATACGCAGCCAAGAAAATTCTCTTCAGCAAGGCTGTCATTCAGAAAAGGAGAGAGAAGGGTTCTCCAGATAAAAACTAAAGGAGTTCATGACCACTAAACCAACCTTGCATGAAGTATTAAACCAGACTCTTTAAATGGGAACAAAAAACTAAAAGCAACAAAAATCTGTAAAGAAACAGAAAAATCTTCAGAAACAGCAATTCTATGGGTAATGCAGTGGCACTAAATTTATATCTATCAATAATCACTCTGAATGTAAATGGACTAAGTGCTCAAATCAAAAGACATAGGGTATCAAAATTGATTTTAAAAGATCCATACATATGCTGCCTACAGGAGACTCATTTATTATTTTTTAAATAATTTTTAATGTTTATTTACTTTTGAGAGAGAAACAGGGACAGAGCACAAGTAGGGGAAGAGCAGAGAGAGAGAGGGAGATACAGAATCTGAAGCAGGCTCCAGGCTCCGAGCTGTCAGCACAGAGCCCTATGTGGGTCTTAAACTCATGAATAGTGAGATCATGACCTGAGCTGAAGCTTAACCGACTGAGCCAGCCAGGCACCCCAAGAGACACATTTTAGAACTAAAGATACCTGCAGATTGAAAGTGAGGACATGGAGAACCATTTATCATGCAGATGGATGTCAAAAGAAAGCTATATTTAGATCAACTAGGTTTTAAAACATAGACTATAACAAGCGATAAAGAAGGGCACTATATCTTAATTAAAGAGTCTATCCAATTTATAAAATAATAGCAAACATAAAGAAACTCATTGATAATAATACAATCATAGTAGGGGACTTTAACACCCCACTTACATCAATGGACACATCATCTAAGCAGAAAATCAACAAGAAAACAATGCCTTTAAGTGACATACTGAGTCAGATGGACTTAACAGGTATATTGAGAACATTTCATCCTTAAGCAACAGAATACACATTTTTTTCAAGTGCACATGGGACATTCTCCAGAATAGATTACATAGTGGCTCATGAATCAGTTCTCAATAAGTACAAAAAGTTGGGATCATACCATGCATATTTTCAGACCATAATGCTATGAAACTTGAAGTCAACCACAAGAAAAAATTTGGAAAAACCACAAATACATGGAGACTAAAGAACATCCCACTAGAGAATAAATGGGTCAACCAGAAAATTGAAGAAGAAACAAAAAAAAGTACATGGAAGCAAATGAAAGAGAAAACCAGACACTCCAAACATTTGGGGTGCAACAAAAGCAGTCTTAAGAGGGAATTAAACAGCAATCAAGCCTACGTTATGAAACAAAAAAATCTCAAATATAAAACCTGCCCTTATACCTAATGGAGTTAGAAAAGGAACAGCAAATAAAGCCTAATACCAGTAGAAGAAGGAAAATAATAAAGATTAGAACAGAAATAAATGATATAGAAACAACAACAACAACAGCACAACAACCAACAACAAACAATAGTAGAAGAAATCAATGAAACTAGAAGCTGGTTCTTTGAAAGAATTAATAGAACAATCCCCTAGCCAGACTTCTCAAAAATAAAAGAGAAAGGACCCAAATAAATAAAATCATGAATGAAAGAAGAGAGATTACAACCAACATCACAGAAATACAAACAACTATAAGAGAATATTATGAAAAATTATACCAATAAATTGGGCAATGTGGGAGAACTGGTTAAATTCCTGGAAACACATAAACTATCAAAACTAAAACAGGAAGAATTAGAACATTTGAACACTGCTATCCAGCAAAGAAATTGAATCAGTGATCAAAAATCTCCCAACAAACAAAAGTCCAGGGCCATATGCTTTCCGGTGGAATTCTACCAAACATTTAAAGAAGGGTTAATACCTATTCTTTTCAAACTGTGGAAAGGAAAGGAAAGGAAAGGAAAGGAAAGGAAAGGAAAGGAAAGGAAAGGAAAGGAAAGGAAAGGAAAGGAAAGGAAAGGAAAGGAAAGGAAAGGAAAGGAAAGGAAAGGAAAGGAAAGGAAAGGAAAGGAAAGGAAAGGAAAGGAAAGGAAAGGAAAGGAAAGGAAAGGAAAGGAAAGGAAAGGAAAGGAAAGGAAAGGAAAGGAAAGGAAAGGAAAGGAAAGGAAAGGAAAGGAAAGGAAAGGAAAGGAAAGGAAAGGAAAGGAAAGGAAAGGAAAGGAAAGGAAAGGAAAGGAAAGGAAAGGAAAGGAAAGGAAAAAAGAAAGAAAAGAAAGAAAAAGAAATGGAAGGAAAGCTTCCAAACTCATTCCATGAAGAAAGAAAGAAAGAAAGAAAGAAAGAAAGAAAGAAAGAAAGAAAGAAAGAAAGAAAAAGAAAGGAAGAGAAATGGAAGGAAAGCTTCCAAACTCATTCCATGAAGCCAGCATTACCTTGATTTCAAAACAAAAGACCCACTAAAAAAGAGGAGAGACAGAACGAGTGAACAAGAAAGGAGCAGAGAGAAGGGACAGAGAGAATCCCGAGAAGGTTCTGTGCTGTCAGTGCATAGACCGACATGAGGCTCAAGCTCACAAACCTTGAATTCATGACCTGAGCTGAAATCAAGAGTCACACACTCACCTGAGTCACGTAGGTGCCCCCAAAATAAATTTCTAATAAATGTATGTTTAATTTAATCACATGAGTCACTTAAATAATGTTATCTCTTTTGAATAAATGTAGATACTACACTAGCTGTCATTTTTTCATACATAAGATTATAATCTTAATTTTCTCCAAGGAAATGCTGAACATAAATATGTTCCTTGAGTTTACAATTTTGTCTTCTTCAGCTTTACAATCAGATTTACAGTTTAAATTTCTCTAGTGGACATAGCAGTGAAATAGATTTACAGAGTTATGTTTATAATTTCTTGAGTTGGAAATGAAAGAATAAATATATGACTTTTTCTGCTTATGATTTTCTGTATCCCCTCATAAGAACAATTCAACAAATTATGGGCCACTATATAGACATTTTATCACATTTTGGGCTGTATCTATATAATATATATACACATATATTATACATAGATATATATACATATATCTATATAGTATATACTATATAGTATATATACACATATATATTATAGACATATAGCAGTCTCAACAGTGAAAATCTAAAATGGTGCAAACTATGAAAATGTCTGCAGCTTCTGAAGTGTACTGTTAAAGGAAGTGATTATGGAGATGTTGATAACAGGATCAATCTACCTTGCACGTTTTTGGGGAGTCAGCAGACAGTCTGAGATGTTCACATGTAGTGAGAAAAAGATTGATCTCCTATGTAATATTCAGTTTTTAAGTTTTATCATAGTATCACCAGTGTATTATAATTTTAACTTAAAGGGGCACAATAGATTTAACAATAACAGGTTTGTGGACCTAGCAGCCCAGCAGTGTTTTTCTTTAAAACTCCATAATGCTAGGCTGAATCATTGAAGAGAATAAATGCAAAATCACTTTGACAAAACTCTATTGCACCCTTAGTAAGTGTCAGGGACTATGATGGATGCTTTGAATGTCCATTCTCTGCTCTGACATTCTTCTCAATTTGATGGAGGAACTATCGAACAATAGCACATTATAATAACACATAATAACACATTATAGTAACAACACCAGGACATCATAAACAACAGAAGATATTTTCACACAAAGTTATGGGGATATAGAGAAAAATATCTCATCTCTCTTGGAGACAACAGTTTTTGGAAGCTTACAGGTTTTTGTTACTGTTATAAGGCAAATAATATAATAAAAAGGTAACTATAGCGATGTGAAAAAAATCTGGTATATTCAAATAAGTACAAGTGGTTTGGAATGATGAGTTACCAAATATATGTGGGAGGACCGACAGAAGATGAAGTAGAAATAAAAATTTGATGCTTCCCTAAGGGGTTTAGAATTTAATCTCAAGGTGGAAGGTCATCATTTTTTAAAATTTTTTTAATGCTTATTTTTGACAGAGAGAGAGAGAGAGAGAGAGAGAGAGAGAGAGAGAGAGAGAGAGAGAATGAGTGGGGGAGGGGCAGAGAGAGAGGGAGACACAGAATCTGAAACAGGCTCCAGGCTCTGAGCTGTCAGCACAGAGCCCGACATGGGGCTAGAACTCACGGACAGTGAGATCAGGACCTGAGCTGGGACGCTCAACCTACTGAGCCACCCAGGCGCCCCTGGAAGGTCATCATTGATGCAGTTCTCATAAGGAGATGATAGTAAATATATATTCTGGAAGGATAATCTGGTCATAGTTTTGAAGCATATGGAAGAGGAAAACTGTGGAGAGTTAGGAAGCTTCCGTATTAAACTTTGTGAGTGTTGGAAAATCTAAGGTAAAGGAAAGTACGGTACAGGAAAGACAAAATCATCGTTTTAAAAAGGAAGTCTATAAATTATAACTGATAAGAGAAGACTAAAAGAATAGATATGAGAAATGATGTAAATGGTAATGTTATGCTTTATGCAGATTGTCTCCTGAGTCCTTAAAATAGCTATAAGAGCACTGTAATTATATTCTAATTTTGTATATGGGAAAAAATACCCAGAGCGCTTAACTCACTTGCCCAAGGCCCCCAACGAGTAGATCTTCAAGTTCACGTAATCTGACTTCAAACACCAGCCTCTTTAAATCTCTGATATACTGAAAGGAAACCTATGCTAGAATGTTAGATGGGGCAATGAGATGGATAAAAGTGTCATTCGTTAGAATAAAGATTTATTTTTAAAGAAATGGAGGTGGAAAGATAGTTCAGTTTAAGATATGCTGAGTTTGACGGTAAGGTATGAGTGATAGACTTAATAAGAATGACAGTTGGGGCACCTGGGTGGCTCAGTCGGTTGAGCGTCCGACTTCGGCTCAGGTCAAGATCTCGCGGTCTGTGAGTTCGAGCCCCACGTTGGGCTCTGTGTGGACAGCTCAGAGCCTGGAGCCTGTTTCAGATTCTGTGTCTCCCTCACTCTCTGACCCTCCCTCAGTCATGCTCTGTCTCTCTCTGTCTCAAAAATGAAACGTTAAAAATAATAATAAAAAAAAAAAGAATGACAATTTATAATTACTAACTAACTGCATCTCTGTTTTAATTTACTGTTACCTTTATGTACATACTGAATACTAAAAGGGTCTAATCTTCAAAAAATTTGGTCAGCCTTCATTGAAGTTTTCATTTAGAAACCACCGTTTCGATTTATTTCCTAATTTTATAGCTCACAAATACAGATCTGGAAAACTGAACCTTACAAAACATTTTAAACATTTAACTCTTATTTGAATTTTTGATGCATTAAAAACCGTGTGGCTAGCCTTTCCTCTTTTCATATTTATGAACTCATAGCTATGCTGTAAGTATTTCAACATGAAACCGTACTGGTCTTCTTAGCTCATTAGAGTCAGCAATCTCTGCGATAATTTGGACTTTTTGTGTATAGGCAAAAAATGCAGCCAAGCTGTTATTAAGCAAAGTTAAAGATAATCTTTTAAATAATTGCCATCAGGGCACCTGGGTGGCTCGGTAGGTTAAGCAGCCGACTTCAGCTCAGGTCATGATCTCACGGTTCGTGGGTTTGAGCCCCATGTTAGGCTCTGTGCTGACAGCTTAGAGCCTGGAGCCTGCTTCGGATTCTGTGGCTTTCTCTCTGCCCCTCCCCTGCTCAAGCTCTGCCTCTTTCTGTCTCTTAAAAGTAAATAAACATTAAACAAATTTTAAAAAAAGATGTAAATGATAGAAATTCAATGTATACACCTGACAACACGAGGAGCCCTGCACTAAAATGTAGTTGGTTTAATGACTTAGAAGACAGGTCATCTTCTGTGGAGAATTCATAATAGAAGACCATGGATGAAATCTTGAGAAACGAAGAAACATTAAAGAAATATACTTCATATAAGGCAACAGCACCATTTATGAAAAGATCTAATTGAAATAAAACTCTTGAGGAGATATTTTGCATGTAAATGTATCCAATAACCATGTCTTTGTCGCAATTCAAAACAGATCTATCCATTTTCTACTATCAAAGATTCATTTAATATTTAAAGACAGCCATCATTTATTACTTAGGCTTTTCCTTTCCAGGGATTTCCCCATTATTAGAATATGAATTCTGAAAATTAGCACCATGAAAAACACTTTTTGGATTATGTTATTGGCTCTAGAATGCACCTGTTAAAACATCTGTTCCTGGCTAGAGAAAATTACATTTACCCTTAGCATATATTAGTTTACTAGGTTAACGTTATCAAAAAAATTCAAATCCCTAAGTAAAATCAACATAAACTAAGGCAGTTTTTACTCTAGAGTCAGAAGACAACCCAGAGAATGGGGGTACTCTCCATAAAGAACACTGTTAGTGAGACACTGAAGGTACCGTCATCATGAACATCCTAGAGCAAATCACTTGGATGAAAATTCAGAACACAGAAAGGAATTAAAGGCCTATGTAGTGCTTTATGAAATTTCCCACTGTTGACTTTGTCTACACAAAGAGTAAAATTAAAGTCAGCACAACCTTGTAAAATATCTTACCAGGCTGTATGGCGTGTTTTTCATTGAATATTTAGTGTTGATGCCTAGTACTGTTACACAGTCTTATTTCTCTCACTTCGGATTTATCTCCATATATTCAGTAGAAAATTTCAAGATAGTCACTGTGCTCAAAGCACTATGCTGGCTATTACCAGAGACATAGAAATGGGTAAGATTCATTTCCTCTCTAGGTGGTAGGGAAGTTTTATTGTTCAGATTTTCAAAACTGAGTCACACTTTATGAGATTATTGACAGTTCATATTAATATAAACCAATGATTTTAAATTTATAAAATATAAAACACTAAATAATACTTTAGATATTATTGATGAAGTTGAGTATATAGAATAAATTTGGAACTTGTTAGTACATGCTAAAGACAGCAGTTGAGCTATATTTTTAAGTAATTAGAAACTCTTAATAAGATGTTGAAGTGACACAAATTTTAGTGTTTAACTCCACATTTTTTCCAAAGTAGAGAATTGGCCCCTTCATCATTTAAATACTGAAAACTCTGAATTAAAAAAATATATATATTTTTGTGGATAATAAATACGTTCCTGGCTATGACCCAAACTACGAAACCTAAATATATATAAAATGGATTTTAACAATTAGTCTATTACTGATAATATAAAATAACACATTAAAAAGAAACAGCATTACCATTAAAGCTTTGGCACACTTTTGATATTGGACAAAAAAAAATTATTCACAAAAGGCAATATATCATGATCAAAACCTTTACTTATTTTGCTCTTCTTTCTGTACCTCAGTGATACCTTTCCCAAATTTGTGCTATCAAAACATTCAATAGCTATGCATGATAAGTTTGGAATTATAAAACAATGCAGTATTTATACTTTAAAAATTATGCCTAAACAGTTATCAAGATTAAAATGAAATTATACAGTCCAATTATACAATCTCCTTTTGTAATGTTAATTTTCTTGCAGAACAACTGTTGCATAATAGCAAAGATTGGTTTTTCCATTGTATTGCTTCAAGATTAATTAAAATACTTGTTCTAGTGCACTGCAAATGGGAATCAAACATGTCACTGATGAAGGTTGGTTGCATCGGTGATTATAATTATAATTGTTATTCTGTGACTTTCTCATGATCATAACTACATAATTCACCTTTATTCTCAACAAGACCTTCCAAAAAAACTCCACAGGTATACGACAAACCCATATCAATGACTATATCATCAAATAAAGTATTTCACCATCACTGTTGCTGAAAAAGTATAACAATACATTTTATCTAAACTCCTCAAATACGATTCACTCACAAAAACAAAAATATATTTTGTCAGGTGGATCTATTTAAATCATCTATTATATGAATACAAACTTAGTTTTCTTGACTCATATTTGAAATAATTTTGCTTTAGGTTTGTAAACTATTTTTCAGCTTTTTTTTTTTTTTTGATACTTTGTTTGGTTGACGAAGAATCTAACTCCTAGTAGTATCCTCCCATTCTAATGTTCAACTCCTCTTCCTCTTCTATCCTGGTTTCATCACCCAGATTTCATTCTTCAACTCTGTGCTCACCTTAGTCTATATATTTTATGGAATACCTAATGCACAAGTGGGTCCAACTACTGTGTATGTTGGTGTCCTGAATAAATCTCTAATCCAGAAATTTGTTGAGTTCCAAACTTTCATATCCAATTACTGTCCATATGTTTTTGCATAGATAACACACAGTGACCACAAAGTTAACTTGTTCAGATTTAATTCATTGTCTTTTCCCCAGAGTACTCTTTACTATTTTTCATAATGTACCTCAACAGCCCCACGTTGTTTAAGACCACTTATATTCCATACTTCTCCTTGCTCCTTAAATCTAATCAGTTAATAAGTTGCCCAGATTCTGTCTCCTTAACACCTCTTAAAATTCACTCCATCTTTCCATCGGTGCTCTACGGCCTTTGTTCAGGCTTCTATCATTTGTTCTTGGATTATGAAAATCACCATTTACCTTTACTTCTCTCTTCTATTAGAATTCTATAAGATAAGACCTATCCCTCTCCATGTGTTCCCTTCAGGTATAGGATCTCAGATAAAAGAAGTTGATTTGGTGGCATGATCTCAAGTAAAAAGAATGAAAAGGGGAGGGGAAAAACAAATGCACAGGTGAGTTACCCAGCTGGTCACCACCATGGGATCCCCTGAGGGCCTCAGAATTATCTGCTAGGGATATAGAAAGACAGTGTCTATCCACTGGTCCTTATCCTCTGGCCAAGTGTTACTGCATGGAGTATTTATTCTCTTAAATTTCCAGGTGTATGCATGCAAGAGTACTGAGTGGTATGTCAGATGTCCAAAGACATGGCTTCAGAAAGAGCCTAGGATTGGGGCATGTGGGTGGCTCAGTTGATTAAGCATCCGACTTTGGCTCAGGTCATGATCTCATGGTTCGTGTGTTCAAGCCCTGCATCGGGCTCTGTGCTGACAGCTCAGAGCCTGGATCCTGTTTCAGATTCTGTGTCTCCCTGTCTCTCTGCCCCTCCCCTGCTCACACTCTGTCTTTCTCTCTCTGTGTCTCTCAAAAATAAATAAACATTAAAAAAAATGACCCTAGGATATAAAGCAAGTGGTATAGTGAAAGTGAGACAAGGTACTGTCCATTAAACCTAATCTGTTTACTGTATCAATAACTAGAGGTGAGCTGAGAAGCAGCCATAGACAGGGTCTTATGTTAATGCTCTTTCTATGATATAAATCTGATTATGCAGTGCCCATGCTCATACATTTGCATGGCTTCCTAAACATTAAGTTCCTTAGCGTAGCACCCAAATATTCTCTGGGAAGCTGTATATGTCTTCCAAATCTGAGTCAACTTTCTTCTTAAGTGATGCTGTGTCTATTATAGTATCTGAAATATAAACACATGCAGGAGGTCCTTATTATCAAAGGATGCTTAGTACAGGGAAAAGACACTTAAAGTAAATTCATTTAAAACTGGAATCAAATTGTATAAGGAATAGTGTCAGTAGAGGCAGTGGTGGAGTGGGATGGTGGGGGTGGCTAATAGAGAATTTGCATTACAATAACTAAGAAATGAAAACACAGCTTACTCCTTGTTTATTTTAACAAGACTGCATATAGGGCAACTGTATTCTGATTCTTAAATACACTTTAAAAGTGTTACTTTTTGTGCATAGAATTTTTCAAACATCATCTTGTAATAGTGTGAAATTATATCCTTCATCATGATTTCAGTTTTACGAAAGGATAATAAAGAATGTCTTTTTAACTAAAACATAGGAAGTTTTCATTGGTTTCCCCAAAGAGCTACCTTAAATCTTGATTTCTAAAACATTCTTAAAAAATAACTAACATACAGCTTTATCAATATTTCCTTCTTCATTTGTTAACTGTGCTACCTTTTACTTGGCAGTGGCTTTATACGTGACTGGAATAGTCCACAAACATAATTTTATTGACATAATGAAAATGTAATTCTTGCAGGATATGCACTTTCACTTTCTAATTAATTTGCATTGCATTTACATTGCATGGATTAATGTTTACAGAACACTGTAATAAGTGAACAGAGTTATTGATAAAGAATTTGAGGAGAGGAGCAGTGATACTCAGTAATGTTAAGTGGCTGGCAAGGGAAAGAGGGAGGTATTTTCTAGAGAATAATTTCATAAACTGTCAGTTCCTTAGTGATTACTCTCATGCTATAGTGAATTTTGTTTATCTTCAAGCTCATAACTGGGGATTCAGAGAAGGATAATGAAAATACACTGTATATTTATCTTTTGTTCTTTTATTGTTCTCAGAGGAGACTTCCTGTTGTATTACAATTGTCAGTGTAGTCCTCTTTCTCCAATTAGACTCTAAATTCTCTGAGGTTAGCTGATTTTTAATAATGATAATGCAATAGCAATAATAATTATTGATCATGAGGTTACTTTTGGAGAATAGTTTTGGTAAGACATTTACTTGACTTTTCATGAGCAACCTAGAAGGCACTGTACATTTGAGTTGTTATTGCTATTCCATTTTACACACAAGAAAACTAAAGCACAAAAAGGTAAGCAAAAAAGTCCAAAACAAAAAGACATTTTTTCAAGTACATACATAAAAGTGGTGAAATGGAATTCAAATCTGTTGGGCATCAGAATCTTTGTATCTGTTATAAAATTGTATTAATATAACATCTAGAGCTTCATTGGATAAAGTGTCTTCTAGATTATTTTTTAAGAATTTGTGATAGGTGATACTGTGTTTTGGAAACACATTGGGAGACACAACACGTCTGGTGGTCTCCTCTTATTGATGTCTGACCAGCGTGTTTGAGTATGGTCAGCTTGATTGTTCTTACAGTGTTTGACCTAATGAGTTGTGCAGCTATTAATGCCAGATCCATTATTCCATTAGTGATTACAAAATGGTGAAATTTTAAAAATTTATTTTGCATTTATTAGATAAAATTATTTCATAAAGAAGAAAATTCCCACATCAACTACAAGAATAACACAACAAATGGGGTGCCTTAGTGGCTCAGTAGGTTAGGTGTCTGACTCTTGATTTCTGCTCAGGTCATGGTCTTGTGGATTCATGGGATCAAGTCCTGCATCAGGCTCTGTACTGACAGTGTGGAGCCTGCTTGGGATTCTCTCCTTTGCTCTCTGATTCTCCACCCCTTGTGTATGCGCGCGCTCTCTCTCTCTCTCTCTCTCTCTTAAATAAACTTAAAAAATTTTAAAAAGGATAATAGAACAAATACCATATTTTCTGCTTATTTAGGATGTTGTGTCAGTTTAGATACTTTCTTCCTTCTGTTCATCTAATTCCCCTTGGAAGAAAATATTAAGCTAAAGTACTACCTCTTCAGGGAAACTTTCTCTGACTTCTTGCCTAAGCCCCATTTATTATTCCTTCTCTAGCTTCCATTTTACCCTTATCCTAACTATGTATTTTTTTCTTAGCCTCCTTTATTAAAGGATACACTCCCTGAAGACAGGAAACAAAAACAGAAAAGAAAGATATAACTTCTCAGGTGAGACCTACTTACTAGAGTCAATTCCACTCAATCCTTTCTCTACAGTGCTTTTAGAAATGCATTCACAGGTTAAATATTCCCTATAGCTGTGTAGGATAAAGAGAGTCATCCTTGCAGTTTGTATGTGTGCATCAGTCATGTGCCTAAAGGGAAAGAAGCAGTGCAAAATGTGGGAGTTCAGAAGATGAAGGTAAGACGAAAAAAGGTAGCGTTTCAATTTATGGCTGGGAATCAAAATCCTGACTTTGGTAATATATGTCATATTTAAGTGGATCCATGGCTTAAATCTTCTTACAAAACAGATGCTAGTTCTACAGTCCGTGGTAATTTTAGGGATAAATACTGAGAAGGCCTCAACTCCTTCATTAAATAAAATCTAACTCTAGTTTATTCATTGGCTCTAGAATATGTTTTTTAAAAAGGGAAAAAAGTCATCCATCATTATAGCACACTTTTTTTTAACATTTGATATTTGATATTATTTATCATTATAGATAAAACTAAAAAATATTTATAGAAGGAAAAATCTCCTCTTTATGTTTCCAGTGTGTGTATTTTTTTTATGAATTATAAAACCTACTCTCTTGTTTCACAAGAATAGACACAGAGTTTTAAATTGCATTGCTTTCTTCTCTCTTATTATCCAACTGTGAAAACATGTGTTTGTCTTATCCACAGAATGGAGGATGAAGAAACTTTGTTTAACATATAGTGATTACATAGTAAAACATTCTGCCTCCATTTAAACAAAAGAGTGAAGTTGCCAAGTCATTTCCCAAAGACAACCAGTCATTAAATTAGAAACAGCTGGGGTAGACACAGACTCATCATATGCCACCACTAGAGAAGGAGACAAATGAGGAGATTAGTTCAAAAAAGTGGTTGATCCAAAACAGAAAGAGAATTCCAGAAAGGATAGCTTAGTTTTAAATAGAGAAGGGACAGTTGTTATGAAAACAAGAAAGTATGGGGCCATGTGCATTACAGGTGCCTTGCTTAGGATGGAGGTTTCTCAGGCAGTAAAGTCATTTCTACATTTCAACAATGAAATTTTTATCACTTTTGTTCTGAAATAGGAGTTATAATGGAGCTTCTAACCTTGTCAAAATCTACAAAAAAAACCCTAAAAATTAATATATGTTTAGTATATCATTTACATTTATTTTGGTTTCATTCTTTGCCTTGCTTTATATTAGGGGGTTTATACAAATTTGAAAGAGAATTTGTTAGTTTCTATTTTACTTATAATAAATATGAAGTTATATTTCCTTATATAATTCTGGTAAGCATAATGTGGTATATATTTTGGGTGTTAATTTTCCATACACCAAGTAGTTGTTGCTTAAAGTAAATTATATCATCCATCATATCACAACCTAACACCACTATCAGTCACCTTGTAACAGAAACTAGCTGACAATGGATTTATGAACAGAATATTCTTTGAGATGCACTTTAGGACCTCAGTCATTGAAAGGGACATCGCATTTCCATCATCTCTGAGATTATTCTAACACTGAACAATTGCAAATTTCTTCAGGTTAATCTTATATTATTTGTTTCCTCAAATATGTACTACATGCTTAAGGATGTGCCAAGTACTATGCTCTGTCTATGTTTCTCATTGTTCTGGAACCTTAACAGTTCATGAAAAGAAGCCAGTCTTATCCAATAGGCAATGTGATAAGCACTGGGGAATATATTAAGCTGCATTAATACAAGAAGATAATAACAACAGCTAGCTCTTTTGTTAAGTGCTTACTATGTGCTCCGCATGATTATTAGGCTTAACATCTATTAACCTATTTCATTCTTATAATAGCTATATCAGTTGACTGAAACAGAGTTTAAATAACTTGCCTGCTTATATGGAAAGTGTCAGAACTGGGATTCAGAAGCTGTCAGTTTGGCTTCAGACACGGAAGTCATAAACTATGTTATATTCTATTCATTCCTTAGAAATCAGTCAAAAGCCTTGGTCTACTATTTAGAATTTTACACCAATCTACTACAATGGGCTGTCACTGTACACACACACAAATAGAGTAAAAACTGACAAAAACATATGTCACAACCTTGAAAATATATTTCAATGATAAAAAAAAAAATAATCGACAACCTGGGGCTCCTGGCTCCTGGGTGGCTCCATTGGTTGAGTATCTGACTGTTGATTTCAGCTCAGGTCATGATCCCAGGGTTTTGGGATCAAGTCCTGCATCCGGCTGTATGCTGAGCATGGAGCCTGGTTAGGATCCTCTCTCTCTCTCTCTCACTCGCTCGCTTGCTTTCTCTCTCCCTCACCTGCCTCTCCCTCTGCCCATCTCCCCAGCTCACGCTGTCTTTCTCTCTCACTGACTCTCAAAAAAAAAAATCAAGGAATTGACTTACTACATAAATTCTTAAAAAAAACAAATGGAGCAGTGGAGTTAAAAATGTGGCTTATATCAAGTAAGACACACTCAATTATTCCTATCACTTCTGATGTCAAAGAATGAAAAGAAAGCACAAGGAAAAAATACAAAGTTTAATAACTCATCTTAAGTGAAGCAATTCTTTGAGAGTTTATTGATAGGAAAAGGCAGTTTTTTTTAAGTGCTAGAAAAGGACACTATAGTCAAGTTGTAATGCTAATTAAGGATTGGAAACTCACATTAAGATAGGATAAAATGGGTGCACAGGTCTGTGTTTATTTGATTAAAACAAATTCCATTATTTATTGATCAGGAAAATGTCTCCAGATATGTCCAGTAACAGTATTATACTGAGTTATACTCAGTTATACTGACTTAACTCAGAGTTTAGTCTATCAGATACAACTTGTTAGATTCAGGTGTGATGAAATATAACATTTTTATATCATTTAGGCAAATGCTGTTGCAATCATAAAATTTTGTTTCATACTCTCACAGCATTAAAGATATAATTTACATATCCTTAATTTGAAGTAATGGTTTTTCATTGTTGGGATGTTTTAATGACAGTTATTTATTTATACAAGCAAATTGTTTTAACTTCTATGTCCTCCTTAAGACCCAGGACTGCTGGCATTTCCTGCAATTTTATAATTGTGTATTTACCCCTAACTTATTAACTCATTTTTCATTTAACCATTCTTTCACTCAACACTTAAAAACATGGTGTTAAAAACTGGTGAAAATCCCAATGCATTTTCTTGTTTTTGCCTTCTAATTTCATTATTTTATTCAATGCTACTTTCATCCATCATTTAGAAAGAAGGATAGTAAAACCTGGGGTGGGGGGGAGACATATAATTTCTTCATTTAGTCATTTAAAAAAAAAGATAAACTAATAGTTTATTTAGGTTGACTAATTAACCCTTCCCACTAATGGTCTTGAATGTATTTTGTCTTCATTGTAATGACTTAGATATGAAGGGGCAGTAGAGTACTGTCATTGGTAGGACATGAATTTTGTATTCATCTTTGGTAGACCAGTTTTCTTACTTACCTTCTGAAAAACAAAACAAAACAAAAACAAAACAAAGCAAAACAAACAAAAAAAAACTATTGCCTATTTATCTGAATTGCATCAGATAAAATATAAGTTGATTTTTATGGTAGTATATAGAGATCATAAATGTTAATCCTAGTGAATATCATGAAAAGGAAGACGTACAACATTAATTGACAACAACAACCACTACCCTACAGAATACAGTTGGTATGTTATAGTGCTAACATTATGAGACCTTGCATGCTGTGCACAGCACAATAGCTGGTTTTAATTTTTTTTAATGTTTATGTATTTTAAAGAGAGACAGAGACAGAGACAGAGACATAGTATGAATGGGGGAGAGGCAGACAGAGAGGGAGACACAGAATTTGAAGGAGGCTCCAGGCTCTGAGATGACAGCCAGCCAGCCCCTGACATGGGGCTCATGGTCATGGACTGCAAGATCATGACCTGATCTGAAATCGGATGCTTAACCAACTGAGCCACTCAGGCGCCCTGACAATTGCTGGTTTTATATTGTCATGATCAATCATGTGCCTAGACACTATAGTAGAACATATTGATTCATTCTGAGAATCTAGAGGATTGGCCCAAGAGAACTTCAACAAAAATGTGAAGTAGATATGCAAAATACCTTAAAATTCTCTCATAAGGGTCCCCAAATGCACTGCTTAAAATCAGGGTCTCTGATTCAAGGTGGGCACTGGAGCACTTGTTTAATAGCTCTCTTAAACAAGAATGGTGACAGCAAGGAAAATATTAAGAAACAAGGTGGAAAGAAGAAGGAAATGGAAAGAGAGAAAGGGGAAGTTAAAGAAGAGGAGGAAAGACAGTTGAATACTAAGCTTCACCCAGGAATTAATAATTACCTTCACAGCTATGATAGCCAACCCTGAATTACTACCTTACAACGCCTTGAAGAGATGACTTCAGGTTGACATATCCTGATATTTTTTAGAGTATCCAAATGCAGGAAAGATATCTAGAACTGCACAACTGGAGAGGAAAACAAACAGTCCAAACTTTTATCCTTTAATATATGTAAGGATAAGATGAACAAGGTCCAATATACATGTAATAGGAGTTCAAAGAGGACTGAATCAAGCTCATGGTAAGGAGAACCAGATAAAAAAAAAATCCCCTGGCTGGAATAAAATCTTTGCTTTTTTGCTTCAAAAGCTTCTGTGAAATACTAAGCAATGAATGTTGTAAAAACTCATATTAAACTAAACACTTAATATTATAAAAATCAAAAAAAGGCTTAAAAATTAATAGAGATAAAAGGGAAGCTAATATGACTCAGATACCATCAACACAGATGCTAGAAGGCCATAAAGCAATGTTAATCAAGTTCTGCTGAGTGATTCTGAACCTAGAATGTACAATCAATCAAACTTTAATTACAAAATTTCTGACTCGCAAGTTTTACTGCAATTTACTACTACATTTTCTATGTATTCTTTCAAACATAAATTAATCAGATACACCTTCTTGTAAAATAAACCAGGAATAGCAAAGGTAAAAATACAAGAGCTAGAAAGCAATAAAGTGAAATTAGAATAGGATATCAAGGTAGTCTGTGAAGAATGATTTCAGAAGAAATTATAAATCATCTCATCAGCTTAATAGACAATCTGGAAGTACAAATAAGTAATATATTAATGAAATGAGGGTACATAAGTCTTCTGATACATGAAAATGTGTATTTTAAAAAGGAAGTCCAAACTTTGGGAAGAAATGTGGAATAAATAGGTCATGGTGATTGATAGTGATGTTCAAGTCAACTTTATCCTTATTGATATTCTTCCTACTTGATCTATCAATTACTGAAAGAAGGGGGCAGAAGTCTCATTTATAATAATGGATTCATATATTTCTCCTTGAAGTTCTATCAGTTTCACCTCATAGATTTGGACACTGTTGTTAGGCGCATACACATTTAGGATTGTCACGCTTTGAAGAATTGATTTTTTTAAAACCCACATTTGTTCCTGAAAATTTTTTTTCTGAAGTCTGCTTTGTTTGAAACAAATATAACTTACTGTAAGTCATTTTGGATTAATGTTAGCATGATATACCTTCTTTTATCTCTTTTCTTTCATTCCATCTGTATCTTGATAATTAAAGTGATTACTTTTAGACAACACCCGGTTAAGTCTTTTTTATTTTTTAATCCACTGTGACAGTTTGTCTTTATTTGGTATATGTAGACCATTTCTTTTGTTTATTTCTTTCTCTTCTCTAGTTTTAATTGAGTGTTGTACTAACTTGCTTGGACTACCATAACAAAATACTACAAACTGGGTGGCTTAAGGAACAGATTTGTTTTCTCACAGTTCTAGAGGCTAGAAATGTCAAGATCAAGATATGGGTAGGGTTGGTTTAGTCTCTCCTCTTTAAAGGAGAGGCCTCTCTCCTTTTTAAAACCACTTTTTGCTGTGTTCTCATGTTCTTTCTTCTGTGCACATGCATCCCTGGTGTCTTTGTCTGTGTCCAAATTCTTTTTTCTTATAAGGACACCATTCATATTGGAAAAGAGCCTATCCTAACAGTGTCATTTTAACTTATTCATCTCTTTAAAGGCCCTTTCTCCAAATGCAGTCACATTTTGAGTTACTGTGGTGTAGACTTCAACATATAAATTTGGGCGATGGTGCATAATTCAGCCTATTGCGAGGATATTATGTTTAATTTTCTCCCCTACTTAGATATAAATTGTTCTTTTAAAACAAGTTAATAGTTGCTCTGGAGTTTAAAATATATTTTTTTAAGTAATCTAAATTTACCTTCAAAAGCACTATACTGCTTCACTTGAGTGCAGGTGACTTCTAACAAAGCATTCCTGATTCTTCCCTCCCATCCATTATGACAATCACATCATTTATGTCACTTGTCCATATGCTATCATAACCTAACACATTGTTATTATTATTACCTTAAATAAACCTTTGTATTTTAGGTAAATTACCAACAGACAAAATAGACTTTATTTTACTTTCATTTCATTTACTTTTATTTCTTCTCTAATATTTTTCCTTTCTTAATATAAATAAAGTTTCTGATATATATAACTTCTTCTTTAAAACATATTTTATCACTAATTGCAGGGAACATCTACTGGTGAAGCGTAATTCAGCTTTTATTTCTCTGAGAAAGTATTTCTCCTTCAGTGTTAAAGAAAATTCCGTTGTAAATAGGATTCTAGGTCAGTAGTGTTTTTCAGCACTTCTAATATTTCACTCTACTTTCTTCTTGGCTCTATAATTTCTGATGAGAAATATACTATAATTCTTATCTTTGTTCATCTATAGGTAATCTTGTGTTTTTGTAACATACTTTTAGCTACAATACTAAAGCACTATCCAAAAAACGTTGTACTTATTAAAATTTAAAAGTTCTATGTGAAAGACATGGTTTAGAGAAACAAAAGTTAAGCCATAAAATGGGAGAAAATATTTGAAAAGCACAAAGTTAATACTTACATCCACGATATATGAAGAACTTTTATTACTCAATGATGCAGAAGAGCACAATTAGAAAAATGTGCAAAAATATCTGAACATATTACCAAAGAAGATATACAAATAGAAAATAAGCCTATAAAAAGATATCCAACATCATTTATAATTAGAGACTCACAAATCAAAGCAATGTGACATACTAATAAAATGGCTAATACTGAACAAATGGATAATACCAATTTCTGCTGAGAATTCAGAGTGACAGAAATCCTTATCCATTGATTGTGGTAGTTCTCAATAGTTAAGCCATTTTGAAAGACATTAGCAGTTTCTTACAAAAATAAAGTAATTGCTTTCCTATATATTTAACCATTTAAAAATGTATGTACACACGAAAACCTTCACATGAATGTCATTTTCAGCTTTATTCATAATTACCCCAAATTGGAGCAATCAATAAGCCCTTCAGTAAGTAGATGGATAAGAACATCTGTGGTATATCTGTACAATAGAATATTATTCCTTAATAAATACAAATGAGCTTTTAAGCTACAGGAGACATAGATGCATCTTAAATGTATATTTATAAATAAAATAAACCAATCTGACATGACTATATACTGTTTGATCCCATTTATATGGACATTCTGATAATGGCAAAACTACAGAGATGGTGAACACGTTAGCGGTTGACAGTGGAAATAGGTAAGGGTTAAATATGTGGCGCACAGAACCTTTAGGGTAATAAAATTATTCTGAATGATACCGTAATAGTCATTAAGTGACACTCTATTTGTTAAAACTTACAGAAGTTTAGAGCATAAAGAGTGAACCTTAATTTATGTAAATTTAAAAAAATAATAAATTCAGATTTGGGGTATCCCTGTTCGGCATGAAGAAGGGGACAGCAATCTGTTTTAAATGCTGAGCCACACTGAAGAGGGTGGGGACAGGGGTGCTACACTAGATAACTTTAGAAATGAGTGAGGTTTTTTTTTTTTTATCTAGCTGATAAAGCGATTTCCTATGACGTATTGGTTCTGATACTGCTATTTCCATATACTGGACACATGTGTACTGAAGTTGAACAAGTAAGACATGAATGGCACATGGTGGGAGTCAGGTTTCTCACTGTTGGATGCGGAGTTTGCAGATAAGGAAAGAGAGGAGGCTAGCATGATGAAATAGAGTTGGCAGTATCAAAGGGAAGCCATGTTTAATCTAATAAATATACAGATGGTTATATATCGAAATATTTGTACACGTGTGCACGCACACAGGGAAGTACATGCACATACATTTCCTTGTTCTGTCACCTGAAAGGGCCTGGATGCCACAGCACTGCAGTAGCAACAAACACACCTAGAGTCCAGAACTTCATTTCTGATATCAGTCTTCAATGAGAGGGAGCAGGACCCTTTGGGAAAATGACTGCTTTTAGGACTAAAGCAGAAAATACACACGATGAGCTTGGAGTATCTTATACTGCCACAAAGCAGGATAATACTCAACAACAACAAAAACCCCACTACGTTGATGTGGGTATATCAAAAGGAAACAAAAGGCAACTGCAAGAGCCCCCGTGCCAAAGCTGGATCAATCTGAGCATCAAAGTGAATAAAGCAGTATTAAATCATAACTTAAAATTTAAAATAAATATCCATGAGTCCAAACTGATATAAATGCTTGAGTAATTAAATGGGGGGAAATAAAGAAATCTCATGTGCAAAAGAATTCCAAAAGACATATATAGCTATTTTGCCCTCAAATTAGATAATATGAGTTCTCTATGAAGTATAGTCTCCTGGGTCAGAGAATTGGGTCAAGTGTTAGGTACAGAAGCAAACTCAAATGAGAAGCTTCCTAAGGATTCCCACATAAGGAAAGTTTTAGCCTCTAGCTTAGCAGAGGAAACCTCCAGGGAACACTGAGAGTTCTCAGCTCTTAACTCCCCATAGGAACTAGTTCTAAGATGAAAGTTAAAGCATTCTAAATTTAAGAAAGTGTTTTACTGGTAAATGCTTCACAAGTGGCTCCTCAAGGGAAAACAGTGCATATAAATTTTACTAATATCAAGACTATGTGAAACTAAGTTTACAAATAAAACTAAAATATGTAACACTCTTGTAATTTCACATAGCCAATGGAGATACATATAACAGTGTCATAGAAGAGTGCCTGGGTGACTCAGTTGGTTAAGCCTTGGATATTGGCTCAGGTCATAATCTCACGGTTCTTGAGTTCAAGCTCTGCATCAGGCTCTGTGCTGACAGCTCAGAGTCTGGAGTCTGCTTCAGATTCTGTGTCTCCCTCTCTGCCCCTCCACCATTCGCACTCTGTCTCTCTCAAAAATAAGTAAACATTTAAAAAATAAAAAGTACCGTAGAACACTTTTGTTGATTCTTTGCAATAATCTTCTATCCGCAGCTGGCCTGTGGTTGCATATGATGAGTAAGTTTAGTTCTGACATGAATGTTTGTTGATATTTGTGTTTACATAAGCAAAAATGACAAGAGTAAAACAACAAAGGCATATGTTGGAACTTCCCTCATTTGCTACTGCAGTGAGTGCTTAGTTTAGTTGGAATTATACTGGAAATATACTTCTTGGGTGTTCTTTTTTTTGGCTATTCACAAAGTAATAACTGCAAACAACATACATTTTTTAATGTTTTTATTTATATTTTAGAGAGAAAGAGAGAGTCTGATAGAGGGGCAGAGAGAGGGAGACAGAGAATCTGAAGTGAGCTCTGTGCTGACAGTAGAGAGCTCAATGAGATGAAGGGCTCAAACTCACAAATCAAACCATGAGATCATGACCCATACCCAAGTCAGATGCTTAACTGAGTCACCCAGGGGCCCTTAAACAACATATTTTTAAGTTTAGCTTATGTTTGTTAATATATTTCATCATTTCTTGGTCTGAACAACAAAACGTTAAACTGAATTTTAAAATTTATGACATTTGCTTATTTCCATGGTTTAAATACTTCTACCATGGCCAAAGAGACATCCTTCGTGCAGAACTGGGAAAACATGAGTAGTAACACAGCATCATACAACATTTAAACCATTCTTGTAAAGTAGGTGTAATCTCGAGAACATAGATAGTAATAAAATATATTAAAAATACAGAAGTGAGGAGTTTTGAGTATTTAATATCTTAATGTAATTTATTTAACTATAGGTTTACATGATTGGATTTCTAATGATTGTGTTATAACTACCACCTTTCAAATTGCCTGAAAAAAATATAACAATTCACTTTTTTAAGTTGGCTCTAGTACCCCACCGGATCCATCAAACAAATGTTAAGACTATTGGATTTGTGTGTGTGTGTGTGTGTGTGTGTGTGTGTGTGTGTGTGTGTGTGAGTGAGTTTAGATCAATATTTTATTTTGTTTGTTTTATATTTTATTTTATTATTTTATTTTATTTATTTTGTTTTATTTTTATTTTTTCCAGAATCCAAGTAAACATTTCCTAAGCATTCTGCTTAAAGTTCTCAATGGAAAAATGAGCCTTCTCTTCATGTCTAATTTTTCTGCCTCTAGCCTTATATAATAAATCAGTAAAGAGTGATTGTTCAAATTTCCTCAGCCTTAAATTAACAATTTGAACTCACCAAACTAGTTCTGGACCTTCTTGGACCAATCTTTAACTTGGTATTGATAAAATGTTGCTTCTATTTATTTGCCTTTTGTTTAATAAAATTAATACAACATAAAATTAACCATTAAACATTTTTAAAATAAATTTATTTACTTATTTTGAGAGAGACAGAGACAGCATGACTGGGGGAGGGCCTGCGAGAGAAGGAGAATGAGAGAATCCCAAGCAGGCTCCATGCTGTCAGCTCAGAGCCCAACGTGGGGCTGGAACTCATGAAACCTTGAGATCACGACTTGAGCAGAAACCAAGAGTCAGACGCTTAACCAACTGACCAACCATTAAGCATTTTAAAGTACATGATTCAGAGTCATTGCGTGCATTCACTATGTTTGCAACCACCACTTTTATATAGTTCCAGGATATTTTTCTCACCCCGCAAAGAAACCCCATACCAATTAAGCAGACTTATTATTCCTCCTTCCTTCCCCTACCCCTGCACCCCTCCCAGCCGTTAGCAAACACTAATCAGCTTTCTATCTCTATCAATTTACCTACTCAGAATACTTAATATAAATGAAACTATACAATATGTGAACTTTTAGGTCTGATGTCTTTCACTGACTTTAATGTTTTCAAAGTTCATTGACATTGCAGCATGTATCTGTACTTCTTTCTATTATACGGCTCAAGAATATTCCATCGTATGGATTTACAACATTTTTTCCACCCATTCATCTGTCAATGATATTTGGGTTGTTTCCACTTTTTGGCTATTGCAAATAGTGCTGTTATAAACATTTGTGTATAAGTATTTATTTTAACATTTGTTTTCAATTCCTTGAATGGAAACTTAGGAGTGGAATTATTGGGTCATATGGTAATTCTATGTTTAACTTAAGAAAATAAATGCCAAACTGCTGTCCATAATGGCTATACTATTTTACATACTCAAAAGCAATGTAGAAAAGTTACAGTTTCTCCACATCCTGACCAGTATTTATGTTCCTTTAAAAAATTATAGCCATCCTTGACATTGGTATCTCACTGAGGTTTTGATTTGCTTTTCCTTAATGACTAAGCTGTGAACATCTTTCATGTGCTTATTGGCAATTTGTAGATCTTCTTTGGGGTATTGTCTACTCAAGTCATTTGCCCACATGGGACATTTTTTTTGTTATTGAGTTGTAAGACTTCTTTATATGGTTTGGATATTAGACCTTTATTAGATTAATGATTTGCTAACATTTTCTCCCACTCATTGGGTTGTCTTTTCACTGTCTTTAGTGTCATTTGAAGAGCAGTTTTGTTTTCAATAATAATTTCATTGTCTTGTTTTTATTTCTCTTTTTCTGCTTGTGATTTTGGTCTCATATAAGAACACTTTACTAAATTCTATTTCATGAAGGTATACTTGTGTATTTTCTTCTAAAGATTGTATAGTTTTAGCTCTCATAGTTATGTCTTGGATCCATTTTAAAATAATTTTGGTATGTGATATGAGGTAGGGGTCAGACTTCATTCTTTTGCTAGCTTTGGATTTACCTTGTCTTTCTCTTTATAGTTCCTAAACTGTACAGTTAGGCTATTGATTTGAAATCCTTTTCTATTTTTTTTCCAGTATAAATGTTTATAGCTTTACATCCCCAAATGAACACTGCTTTCACTGTATCCCAAAATTTTGTGTGCTGTATTTTTGTTTTTATTGGTCTTAATGAATTTTCTTATCTCCCTTGTGATTTCTCCTTTGACCCGTTAGTTAAGATTGAGTCTCAAGTGTAATCTAAGCTTATTCCAAGTGTTATTCTTTGCCCCAGTCTGCTGTAACCAATATGTGTTTCATTAAATGCTTCTGGCAAAAGCCACTGGGGAAGTCATCCCTGTCCTGGAAGTACTTCAAGTCAGGTGAAACAAATGTTTTGTACTGGTCATTGAGTAAGGTGCCAGATGAATGGAGACTCATAAACACATTTCTTTGAGAATAAGGTCCAAATTGCTTTTTCTAGTTCTACCAATTTGCATGACAAGTGCAGCTACTGATTTTTAAATTTTTGAGGAATGTGAATTCTGATTTCCATGGTGGCTACACCAATTTACATCCCCACCAAGGGTGCTCAAGTGTTGCCTTCTCTCCACATCTTTGCGAGCACTTGTTATCTTTTGTCTTTTGGATGAGAACCATTCTAACAGGTGTGAGATGATACCTCATTGTGTTTTTGGCTTACATTCCCCTGATGATTAAGTAATGTTGAATACTTTTTCATGCATCTGTTGGCCATTTGTATGTCTTTTTTGGAAAAAACGTATATCCAGTTCCTCTACCCATTTTGTAATCATAGTGGTTTGTTTGCTATTTGGTTGTAGGAGTTCCTTACATACTTGGATATTAACATCTTATTAGATACATGATTTGCAAGTATTATCTCCCACTCCACATGTTGCCTTTCATCTTATTAGTTGCATTGGGGAGAGATGGATGAGATTCCCTTCTCCACCATTTTTAGTGATGTCACTCTTAAAATACTACTTTGATAGCAGTACTCCACCCTGAATCTAATTTCTCAGTTTCCTTGCATTTCCATTTGTTTCCTCTCTCTCTCTGTTCCTCTCCTTCAGTGAAGGACCTGACAGCAGAGAAGAACACATTATTTTAGTCTGTTTACAGAGCAACTAGTCAAAAGTCAAAATGCAAAACAGTTGGGAAAGGAATCTTTGATAGCTATATTTATATCCTGAAGAATATGACCTAGACACAAATAAATGGACAGGATAAACTAGATACAAGGATACAGCAAGAGAGAGAAAGTAAATTACTTCTAAAATTATTCAAACCCAGAAATGTAACTTCAGTCTTCTCTCTTGCAAATGGCAATATAAGATAGTTAATTTTTTGAAGCAAACAAATCACCTTAATTGAACGCAGTTTTCATTTTTAAACAAGTTGTAGAGCTTAAGGCTGAAGTCCTCCAGAGAAAATAGCCTTATGATTTATATCAGCACTGCTCGAACTCATAGCAATTTGTGAGGTTGCATATGAATAATGCAGGGTGAGAACAGCACAGGAGGAAACCATTGAAAGAAAGTAAATGAAGTCCCTTTTAAAATGGAATATATAGGAAACTATTTAATTTGAATTATTCACCAACACTTGTGATATTACAGGAATAACCATAGATCAGTGAATATTTCAATTTTTAAGACAGGGTCATGCTGTTCCTTTTATATATTAAAAGAAAAGTCTCAGAGACCAAAAATGGTAAGTGAATGAGAAGTGCATTACAGCCTATGAATATGCATGAATGTGCTAGAGTTTACCTGAAAACAAGGGAAGAATGGCCTCTTGAACTCTGTGACACACACCTATAGCTGTTGACTCAAGATCCACAGAGGCAGTTTCTGCCAGAGTAAGGGACTGTTCAATGATCAGCAGATAGTGCACCTTTTACATATGTTTTAACTATTTTGACTCTAACAAAGAGCTGTATGTTTTGGAGAGATTCCAAGTACCTGAGTAGGCCCTTAGTTCCTTTACATATGGGGTAAGGATGAATGTTGTTTCTTTTTTCTTTTACATAATCCAAAATGCCATAGTGTAGTTTAATATATAATTATTTCAAGGGAGTAAAATGAGAAAGTAAAAGGGTAGATCGTTTAACAATGTGATAATAACTACACAATTAAAATAACATATAATGAACTTGATATTTACTCCATTATAATCAAATAAAAAACCTTACCAAATTTCATATAAATTAATCCTATTTAACGTTGCATATTATTTTTAGCCTTAGAAGTTCCTTAGTAATATACTATATGTATTGACACTGTTTTAGAATCACAGAGTTGAAAAGTCACCTGATCTATAGAAGTTTAAAATCAATAGTCTTTTAAATTTAATACTATAAGAATTCTAAATGATCTGGGAAAACAGCCAGCTGACCAATATTAAAGTAAATGACGAGGCTTAGTATTTGTATGGAATGTCTCTAACTAGAACTCAAAGAACCATGGCTAAAATGATTTAATTCAAAGAGATGCTAGACCATGTTTTGTAAGGAAGTATGGAAACAGCGTAAAACCATCTAGTTTATCCAAATATTTCTGTAAATCAATAGCTGCTGAGAGGCCATAATGTTGCAGGGCTGGAAAAATACGACTGTGAAAAAATTAATATCCTTTCGAGCAATATCATGGATAAGAACATGAATGTGTATAATGCAAGTTAAATGATAGAGAGAAATGAGAAACATTCAAATCATTCACTAGCTAGTGCCTTTATATTCAGGCCAAGCCGATATTTGATTTCAGATTCTGGTGAACACTACTGATCAATAAAAATAAACGAAGTTCTTTCACTTTGAATGTACAAGTCTGGTCTGTTAGGATAAACTAATTTGATTTGGCTGCTTTTAGCATCAACTTTAATTTCAGGCATGCCTTGTAATTGGCTAACGTTTTGTTAACATTCTGTATGAGAACTTCTTCCTCATGTTCATATTTTAAGATCTCTGTGTATGCTGGGGTACACTCTACCAATTCACTAGAAACTGTATTTTCTTTACGGGGACCTGGACATTTGGAGGTGGCAAGGGATAAGAATGGGCAGTGGGGAGAATTTATAGAGGACTAATCCAAAAGGACCGTTATATTTTAGAGCTTCCCCATGCTTTCTAATGACCTGAGAGGATTCTGGATTCTCTTCGACCTAGTTACAAAGACATTCTCAAATGTTATAAAAGTTCTTTAATCACCCATTTTTTTCCAAAAGTAACTTCAGTGTTCTGATAATTTCCATTAACATGCATGCCTTTCATCTTTCTTGTCCCATAATAACTCTTGAATAGGTCACCTACGAGTTATGGAGAAGGTTACAGAGAAGTGATATTTTTACTCAATTCCCATCAGCTTGATATTATCATTAAAATAAAGCTCTGGCTAGGTCAATTGGCTTTAGTGTAGCTGTTTAGCCTGGCAATTCCCCATCAGTTCTGTTTCCTATTATGTCAAAGTGAAAGAAGCTGTGTTTAATGATAAGAAACTAAGAATCCACATCTATCTATCAATCTATCTATCTATCTATCTATCTATCTATCCATCCATCCACACACACACACACACACACACACACACACACACAACTTATTTAGACATAAATTAATATGGATATTTATGTATAACAGACTTAGGCATAGAACAAAAGAGGTTTTTAAATAGGTAAGATTCTTCATATATGGTAGGGTATATAATGAAAGCATAATCTTTAGTATATATAGTGTGCAGAAGACATCTTTGTTGTTGTATTAGAAAGTGAGAGAACATGAATGGGGAAGAGGGGCAAAAAGAGAGAGAGAATATCAAGCAGGATCCATGCTGAGCCCACTGGGGCTTGATCTCATGACCCTGGGAGCCTGACCTGACCTAAAATCAAGAGTCAGAAGCTCAACCAACTGAGCCATCCAGACACCCCTGGAGAAGACATATTTGTATACAAAATACTATTTATTATAGTTGCAATTAAGTTTATAAAATAATCATGAAATAATAGAGAATTTGTGGTATCTGGATATGCTATAAAAATTAAGAGCTCAATATATTCTGGTTTCTCTTCAAATTGATTACATCTTTAACCTTTTACTAAAAATTTCCATTGAGAGGAACAATTCTATGTCTTAAATCAATTGTTTGAGGCTTCGTTTTACTAGGGCCAAATAAATAAATAAATAGCCCAGGCATTAGAAGCTGATTGTCTGGATTCAAATTCCAACTCCACAACCTATTAGCTGTATGATACTGTGAAAATCACTAAATATCTGTAAAATATGGTAATCATTATACTTAACCTTGGGGTCATTACTGAGATGAAATAAAATAATCAGAGGTCATCACTGTGCCTAGAACATAATAAGTGCTCAAGAAATGGTAGAATGTCAGCATTTGCTTCTATTTCTGGTATTGAAAATAAACAATAATATTTTCAATTTTCAACAAGAATACTGATTTCCTAAATACTCTATTGAAAATTTTTGAAAAGTTCTGCCTACATTGTAATCAACTTGCTTTATTTTATTGATTGCAATCATGCTTTATGCATCAGTCAATTATGGCTCAATAGCTACATGGCAGAACACCTCCAAACTGAGTGACTTAAAATAGCTGTCTTTTGTTCTCTTTCATACATCTGCAGTCCACCTGTGCATCAGGTCATCTTGGCTAGACTTACCTGGGGGCCTTGCTTAACCTGGGGGGCAACTGGCCTTGGCTCCTCCCTCTGTGTTAGCCTCAGGTCTGCTCTGTGGGAGGACATTTTGAGCCCCAAGTTGAAGGGGAAAGTTTTCCCAGGGCCAGGACAGAGTCACAAGGGCCCCACTGCACAAACATAGTTTGAACATTAATTTGAATTACATTTGTTAGTATCCCCTGGCTAATGCCAGCCATGTGGCCAAACCAACATAACAGGGCAAGGAAGCGCACTTCTATAAAGGTGAGAAGAACAATGGTATATTTAAACAGTGTTCTAATCTGCTGTACTCTCTTAATTTGAAAACTATATAATGGATCAATTAAAATGTGAACACTTAGAAAATATGTGTTTATAGCTATTAATATTCTAATATTAACCTCTAATTTTTAAATAATCGTTATCTCATAAAGGTTCCCTAAGTTTTTAATAATCAGGATTTCAGAAATGTTCACATCAGTCCTTCCAGGCAAATGAGATAAAATTGTGTACATTTCCCCACAACATTTAGTAACTATTAGGACAGAAATCTTAGGATCTGTATTAGCCTGCTCAGGCTTCCATAAAAAAAACACCACAGCTAGGGGGACTTAAAAAACAAAGATTTCATTTTTCACAGTTCTGAAGCCTGGAGGTCCAAGATCAAGGGACCGGCAGAGTTGGTTTCTTCTGGGGCTTCCCTTCTTGGCTTGCAAATGGCCACCTTCATGCTGTGGCTTGACACGGGCATCCCTGTGTGCGCATGTCTAGTGTCTCTGTGTGCGTGCCCAGATTGCTTCTTCTTATATAGATACCAGTCATACTGGATTAAGGCCCACTGCAAAACAAAGCAAAACATAATGTCATTTTATTTTAATCATGTCTTTAAAGACCTTATCTCCGAACATAGTTAACATTCTGAGGTACTAGATGTTAGGCCTTAATTCAACATGTGAGCTTTGAGGAGACACAATTTAGCCCGTAACGGGATTTTTTTTTAAAGTGTTTTTTAGATGTTAGGCAACTCAAAATGCTTCTCCTTCAGGGAAAGGTATACATCCCAAGGGTCAGAGCAGTAGAGTGAGAAGAGCAGTGACGGTGCTGAGATTGAGCTTCAGAACTATGCTTCAGTCCAAATATGGGCACTAATTAGCAGAGTTGTGTGCACTCACAATCATATTTTAAAAAAGTATAACTAAATGCCACTAAATGATTTGGAAAAAATTGGGGGTGGGTTTCTTATTTGAGCACAGACATTTGTGTCTACTATTCATTAGAAGATCTTGGGGCTACTGGGTGGGTCAGTCAGTTATGCGTCCAACTATTGATTTCGCTAGGGTCATGATCTCATGGTTCATGGCATCAAGCCCCCTGATGGGCTCTGAGCTGACAGCACTGAACCTGCTTGAGTCTCTCTCTCTCTCTCTCTGCCCCTTCCCCTCTCATGCTCACTCTCTCTCTCTCAAAATAAATAAACAATCTTAAAATAAATAAGATCTTAATAATTAGGGAAGTTACTTAAATGGCTTTTTGGGGACAGGCCATTTACACTACCAATAATTGTTTTCAAGGTTTATTAATCTAATTTTTCCTAGCTTCCAAAGATTGGACAGCATGATCAGTGGTTGCAATTTTTTAAACAAAAGGAATAAACACAAAGTACAATAGTATTGCTTTCAGGTTTTTTCATTCTTACTTAGGGTAATATTACTTAGGTTTTTTCATTCTTACTTAGGTAATATTTATTTTTTTCTTTTTGAGCTTTGTTTCACTTATTATTCCTTTGCTGAATTTAATGTTTTAAATGTGTAACTGATTCAGTTCGTGTTCAGACAGTGATCTCTATGACCAAGGCAAAATGTCCCATGATGTCCCAAGGCAAAATGTCCCACAGTGATCTCTATGACCAAGGCAAAATGTCCCATGATGGAATATGTCCAGCTTTCTGTCATTTTTAATTTCTCCCAATATTTTGCATGTTTTCAAATTTAACCACTGTATTAAACCTGTGGGTTTTCCTCTCTCATTTGCTTTTTCTGAATGGAAAAATGGCTTTCCAAACCTTTCCTGTACACAAGACACATGTCTACCTTCCTCCATCCTTCCTTCTTTCCTCCCTTCCTTTCTCTCTCTCCCTTTCTCTCTGGTTCTTTCTTCCTTATTTTCTGACTCTATACACTGTAACAGACAAATCAAGAGGCCTGTGAAATATCAGGAAGAAGATAAGGGAATAAATAAATTTGAGATCAGAAATTAGATGTTAATAATATTACTTATTGAGATTACTAAAGAATTAAATAAGTATGGCACAACTTTCTTCTTTTGTTATAATCCTATCTGAAAGGAAACATTGAAAGGAACATTCTTGTAAAGCCAGTTCAATGAAATATTTTAGATATTTAGGAGTCAACATTAAATATTTTAGCAAATGATTTAAAATATGCTTCACCTTATAATAATGAACCATACATTTTTTTTCTCTCTCCTGGAGGGATTTCTTATTAGAGTTTAGGAAGTTAAATCTTAAGCTGTAAAATAAAATATGCCAAGCTTTGTAGGATATTTTCTCTTAGAGATAATAAATTATAAGTGTGGTCTCCTCATGTACTACATATTCTCTTCTCAGCGTTATATCATCCATTCAAAACAAAGCAAAACTGAAACTGCAGGGAAAGAAAAGGAGTGTGTGTAGATATACATTTATTTACCACCCATTGAGACATAAAGACCCTAAATGCTAATTTTTGCTCAGTTGTCATGTCTACCAAGTGCCTGGTATATATGTTGGGCCTTAGTTGATTATTGAAGGATCTATTATCAGTCTGAAACTCCTGTTTCTACTCTTCCATTAACAATGGCTCTGCTATGTCTAAGACTCTACAGATTTGTAACTCAGAAAGTCTTATGGGAAAAATTCAGATGAAGATACCATGAATCAATTCTACATACTTTCTTCTTTTTAGACTAAAACAAACATAAATAAAGGGAAAAAAAAGAAGGAAGAGATGCTAATTACACAGCCTGACACAAGTCATGTGGCTTTCCTGGGTCATTCCTACATAAGCAGTGATTTAGAAAGCCAGTGGTTTTTCATTTTGTTACTCCATTACTCCTTAGGGTCTCCAAGCCTTACTCTTAGTGATTCCCTACTTCAGGGTGACTGGAGAACCAAAGAGATCTGCTAGGCCCTTCAGGATGTTTTAAGGGCCAGGCCTGAAAGTAATATAATCCTTTCTCCAAAGTTTTCTTGGTGAGGTGTTAGTCACAGGGCCCAATTTTTTTGCAAGAGAATCTGATAAATGAAAAGCAGTACATCTTTTGGTACAGTCATAATCTCTGCCAGTTTGGGCAAGTAAGAAAGCAACAAAAGTGTGTAATGGAGATTGAGGTTAAGAAAATCAATAGTAAGTATTGATTAAATGCTTTAATATATCAGTAGAGGCAGAAGTGATTAGCTTTAGGGCTAGGAAGAATCTTACATTCAACTAAACCAAATTCTTTATTATATAAATGAGGAAATTGATGTCCATTTCTTCTTTCTTCCATTTAGCATTCATTTACTAAATGCTTTGTGTATGTGAGGCTATGCTCTCTGTTTATGTATTGGGAATGAGATAACATTTAAAGAAGTTCAGAGACTTTGGGGGAATATCTTGAATTAACAATGCACTAAATGCTGTATGTACAGGGTGCTGTGGGACCATAACAGTAAGAACACCACACTCTCCATGAAGATTAGGATTTGAGACCTTGGAACTAAAGAAGCATGTTCATGCAGAGTCAGTAGGAAAATTCAGACCAACAAGTTTGGATTGGTCAGGGAGGACGACATACAGGCAAAGGAAAGCCCATTTTAAGGTATAGTGAAGCTGGAATAATCAGAGAAAGGCATATCTTTCGAAAAGGTCACTCTGAGTCAGGAAAAGTGATTTGATTAAGCTCCAGAATTCAGTTTGTTACCTGAAATTCAGTGCAGGTTTCTAGAATTCCAGCCCATTTCTCCTTCCTCTTTAGAAAGACATATACGTAGGTAGGTTAAAGTCTTCAAATGTGAAACTGCTATATTTTCTGTGTTCCAGTTTTAACTGTGTAAATTAATTATTTGTTGACCCCTTAGATTCTCATCTAAAAAATGGGGGCATAGTAACAATGATTTCCTCATGTTTTTGTGAGATGTAAATGAAATAGTGACAAAAAGTCACTTAAATAAGTTCTTGGTTTAGAATATGCATTCAATAAATGCTTGCATATATTAATATTATTACCTGTTTAAGTGTATAAGATACTAAGTATTTATGAGGCTTTAATGACTTAAAGACTAATTCACTGATTCATCAATTCCCTGAAGCTCATTACATGGATAGCTATAGCCAAAGTCATATTACACTGGATTATGTGGTTTATTGGTTAAAACAACTTTGCTCAATCCCACAGGTGCTTTGACAGTTTATCCAAATGATCAAAACATTGTAAGGCTATTGAGTACAAAGTACTATATTTGCCATAAATATCATGAGGTGGAACATTCCAAAAACATGTATTGAGATTTAGGAGTAGAGAATCAGCATCTTTTTCTTAGTAATCATGAGTTAAGGATACGTTAAAATCTATTATTTGGTTACACCAGGGTCTCCATCTATTATGGCAAACAGGCTATTAAATAAGAGTCATGAGAGCCAATTCTAGAAGTGAAACAGTAATAGGACATCATCATTATATTACATTACAAGTTACAATTAATTCATAAGAAGTGGAAATCTGTAGGGAGAAGATGGTCCATAAAGCTAGACAAATTTGATTCTGAACTCTGTGCTATATGTGAGTTGTGTCCTCTTATGGTTGTTCCTTAGAGTTCTGTACTAATTTTCCCCATTTGAGGAATGGAACTAAAAATTCATTCCATATGATATTTTTGTAGAAATTAAATGACTGGTTTCTACATTTGTTCTAGGTACATACATTTAACATTACGATATCTCTAAAATTAGCATCAGTTCTAGCATAGGTAGCATGCCGTAGTTTAATTGGTAATGTTTTTGTTTCTTAGGGACACGTGAATTAATGATGTGTCTTGCAATTGACGGACTTGCTGAAGTAAAAAATACACAGTTTACCCAAGTACTTAATGGTGACATCAGTTTTATTTTCCTTTTTTTTTTCTGGTTTCTCCATGCCACAAATTATTCGTTCATATAGAAACATATCAAATAGAGTAAATGAGCATTCAGGAGAACTACCCAGATATTTAATACTAAGAATAAAATGTTAGAAAATTAAAAAAAAAAATAGAAAACAGCAGATGTTTGGAGTTGAATTACGGAGACAAAAAGTCAGTTTGTATTATGTAATCATTTACATAAAGGAAATAGTAACAGATATCACTTTGAGGGATGTAACAGAAATGGTAACAGGTTAGTACTAAAGACTCCTCGACCTTCTCAGGGAAGATTCATACGTGCTTCCACGAGTGGACTTAACTTCTTTTCTCAGCTGGTGTGTGTGTGTGTGTGTGTGTGTGTGTGTGTGTGACACCATGCATCTGTATGCCTAAATCGTATTTCCCAACACCCTACATATTGTATTCCCCATGATTTTAAGAGAATTCTTGAACCTATAAAGTAATTATACTATAAGGTGAAAAGTCACCTTTTAAAGTTAAAAGTAAAAGCGGGGGTGCCTGGGTTGTTTAGTCAGGTAAGCATTTGACTCTTGATTTTGGCTCAGATCATAATCTCGTGATTCATGAGATTAAGCCCTGTGTTGGGCTTTATACTGGCAGCATAGAGCATGCTTGGGATTCTCTCTCTCTCTCTCTCTCTCTCTCTCTCTCTCTCTCTCCCTCCCTCCCTCCCTCCCTCCCTCCCTCCCTCTTTGCTCCTCTCTCTCTCTCTCTCTCTGTCTCTCAAAATAAATAAACAACAACAACAAAAACTTTAAAGCTCATTGGATACTCTAGTGGCATTATTTTTCCAACTCCATTAAAATGTTTTAATCAGAGAACATTTTATTTAAAGAAAATTTACTCAGAAGTCTAATATTTAACACAGTTGAAAGCAGAGCTACTCACAAAAAAGAGATGGCATGATCCAATGTCATATTCCTGGCTCTTCCCTTACAACCTTTCTCCCAGGAGGCACTCAGAGGGAGCTGGCTCTTTGCAACGGCCAGGACACAATTTGCAAACCACTGCCACAAAGTATGGGTGTGTAAAGTGTGAGACTGCATGCTAGCCTGTCGAGGTAGAACTCTGTATTGGAATTTGGGAACAAAGTGAGAACTGTTCTAATATTTTATTCGTTTTTTTATGATGATTTCATCTGTTTCTAATTTCAGTAAAGATTCAATTGCTGTATGCATTCAGAAAAAAGATAAGATGTGAAAATGTTTTAGAATATTGTGCCAGTTAAAAAAAATATTATTGATTGCTCATTCACTATAAACACAGATATACTCTATTTCGATAATTCAGAAGAAAATATGTTGGCTTCACAGGTCAGTAACAAAATAAATAGCAAAGAACAAGACAAATCATTCATTGTCAGACTATACTTTCATAAAGTTGATGATGCTAAAACTCTGCTCTTGAACTTAAGGATGGTATTAATTCTTTGAAGCCTTGAAGGCAATAACTATTTTACACTGAGTAGATAGTGATACTCTCTCTTAAGTGTTAGCTACCATTCCTCAATATCCAGGAAACTTTAAAAAAATATGGCTTTATTTTAGTGGTGAGATTTCTTTGTAAACCAATAACCAATACACATTACACCCTAATAGAAAATAAACGTTTTTCCTGGATTTTTATTTTGTGTTGGTACATGCCATGCTACACACAATTAGTTCTTTTCCTTCTGTCTGCAATTCGGGATTACTAACAGAGTATCATTTTGTAACTTATCTTGTAGGTGTTTACTAACATTATTCAATATATGCCTTTATGCATTATTCATTATTCAATATATAATGTGTAAAAGAACGTATTTCTACTTAACAGCTCTTTGGTAACAGTAAGCATACAAATAACATAAAAGAAACTGAATTGATCATGTGGTAGAAACTACACTAGTGACAGCCAGAATAATGAAAGTTTTTATAGTTTGTATAATACACATGATCCAGAAAGTTTTATGAAAGTCAAATGTAAAGTATTGATTTTTTGAAAGTAGGGTTTGACCTATATTAAACAATACGCTGTGGTATACATATATAAATATAAGCATATATAAATATATATAAATAAATGTCAATAATTCAAAGCCATAAACACTATCTGGAGATATTCCAAATTAGAAAATTAATTTCCTGTTACCTTCACATTTTAGAATAAAAGCAATTGTTTTCTTTTACTGAAATATATCTGACATAAAACTTGTGTAACATTTGATTTGATTTCTTTACATATTGTAATACAAATGTAGTTGCAGCATTAGCACTCTATCATGGCACACAATTATCATTTCTTTTTTTTTAGTGGGAATAATTCGGAACTAATCTCTTAGCAGGTTTGATTACTAGAATACAATACTATTGTCTGTATTCACTGTACTGGACCTTAGATCTCCAGGATTCGTCTACTAGTTGCAAGTTTGTACCCTGAAACAACATCTCTCCTATTCTTCCACCCCCAAGCTCCTGGTAGCCATTTTGCTCTGTTTTTTACAAGTTTGGCTTTTTTAGATTCTGCACTTAACTGAAACCATGAAGTATCTGTCTTTGTCTGATTTATCCCCCTTAGCATATGTCCTCAAGATCGTTCTATGTTTTCACAAATGGCAGAATTTTCTTCTTCCTCGTGGCTGAATAATATTACACACACACACACACACACACACACACACACACGCGTGCATTTTTTCATCCATTCGTACTTTGATAAACAGGTTGTTTCCATTTCTATAGCTATTGTGAAAAATGCTGCAATAGACATGGGAGTGCAAATATTCTTTGAGAGTGATTTCACTTCCATCAGATTCCATCAGATATATATCTAGAAGTGGGACAGCTGAATTATATGAGAGTTATTCCTTTAATTTTCTTCATTATAGTAAAAGTAGACAAACATACACATGCATGTACACATATAGCCAAAGAAATACTTTTTCTTTTTTTTTAATTCTTAATCTTAGAAATTCCCAGATACATAATGATAGGTGGCTGTGGGTAATAGACTTAGTAATATGTTTCTATATTATATCAGTGAAAACTTATTTATAAAAATTATGTGAAATAAAAGTAACATCTTTATATTTAGTACTGTTGAATTGACTACCATTAAAATCAATAATTTAAGTATTCACATGCATATTTACATATAGATAAATAAGGCAGAGACACAAGAGAAAGGCATTAACAATTTAGAAAGAATAATTATGCATACACATACATATTCAGCAGGAATTTTTTAATGGATTTCAGAGTTTATAGTGATTATTTGGGGTTATAAAAGAGGCATTGAAATAGAATATTACAAAAGATAAAATCTATGAGGAAATATTTAGAGATCTCTCAAATCATGGGATATGATAAAGTTGTTTCTTCTCTTTATATCTGGTGTACATTAGCAATGTGAATTCTCACTTGTTAAGCATAGATATTTTTCTTTCTTTGTCCTCCCAACTACAAAACTTAAATACGACTGGTTTGATACGAACGTGTGGTCCTGTATTCCCAGGGATTTTTTTATTTACTTCTCTTACTATTTGAAATCTCTTAAAGAATTTAAATCTAAACAATATTTATTGTGGAATATGTTGCTCTAAAATTAGATGAGAATTTTTTAGACATCAAAATGACAATTCCTTTATTTTTGGAAAAATGCTATGCCATTTAAAAAATCAACATTAAAAAAAAGTCAACATGAATCAGTTCTAAATATTGTGTTACTTAAAGGCAATAGCTTCAAATACTATTTTCCTGGGGTGAAAAACAAGGCAGCTTTTCTCTGTTGTTAAGAAATTTATTGTCCCTACGTGCCTTAAGCGATTCCTCTCTGATGCAACCACATTCTTTTTTTTTTTAATAAAATGTCCACTTTAATATTTATCATACAAATTTTTCCTTACGCTTACCTGAAAATTATAAGAAGACAATTTGCACATGTCACAATCATATTACTATCCATATAAGAACAACTACACATAATTGTTTACTCAACTATATCAGGATAATACACAAGATTTTTGTTTGTTTTAGACTTCTTAGTTAAAAGGAAACACCAAATAAGGAAAATGAGTTTCCAAAGATTAAGTTAATAACAATACAAATACACATTCTTGTGGAGAAGCTGACTTAAGTTAAGGCACAACAGTCTTTGTTATACCTCATTTACTTTAGCTAAAAAAGTGTCAGTAGCAACTTCCTCTTCTTGGAATACATGTGAAGAGGTCATTAAAATGAATTATGTGGAATTTTCCTGAAGAGGGCAGAGAAACCTTAAGGGGTAGTATGCTGCCTACCTAAATCTTGACCAAGAATAACTACTTTATGTGTTTTCCAAGTAGTATCTATTGATACATGGCATTTGGGGGGTAAAAATGCACCACACTGACACCTGATGGTAGACTTCCAGCTTTCAGAACTTCCAGAAAATACATTTCTGTTGTTAAGACACCCAGCCTATGGTATTTTGTTATGGCAGCCTTAGCAGACTAAGACATACAGCATACTAGACAAAAACTGGACTAACACAATAATTAAGACAATTATATGTTCAGTTAAGAACTTACTTGCTATCCCCAGAGGAAGAGAGCACAATAGTGGTCAGTGGAGATTCCAGTGTCCCAGACTCAGCTAGAGGTGAGCATGGTGGAGCAGGAGCCCACAGCTGAGCAGCTAGTGCAAACTGTAGCCGAGAATGAGAAGGATGCGCACTGGGTCACCTATAAGCCAGCGGCCCAGAAGAGCATCCAGGAGATCCAGGAGCAGGACAAGATGATGAGAATCTGTGCAAGAACAAGGAGGCACTGTGGGGCTGTGTAGCTCTGTCTGCTGACCCTGCCATCCCCAAGGTTGTTGTGACCTGCCTGACCCTGGTGTGTAGCCTGGCCCTAGGCCCCCTGGACCTGGACCTGGAGAACTTTCAAGAAGCAGTCCTCTGTGTGGAAGTAGGGCATGGAATGCCAGATAAAAATCTCTTTCCCAGTCAACCGGGAGATTATGTCCAGCATGAAGTACATCCAGCACATGTAGAGAGAAGGCATCAAGATTGACAAGACCAATACCTGGTGGGGAACTACAGGCCTAGGCAGAGGAGTACAAGTTCCAGTCCCCCTTGGAGAGGATGCCCAAGGGTAGGCTGGCTCATGGCATCTACAACATCAAGTCCTGCTTCACAGACAATGACAAGACTGACCACCTGTCCTGGGAGTGGAATCTTACCATCAAAAAGGAATAGAAGGACTGAGCCCTGGCCCCTGGGCCGGGTGGCAGGCAGGCCTTCAACAGAAGGATGGACCTGTCTGATGTACCCCACCTCTCCCACCACCACTACCCATCCCACACCCTCACCAAAGTGCTGATGGGTCTGCCCCTGGCCAGCTCTAGCCATCCCTCCCAGCCCTGCCTGCAGGCTCCAGCTTCCTTGGTGGTCTGGCCTTGCTGCTTCTGCCTTTACTGGGTAGAGGGGAAGAGGGAGACTCTAGCTCATGCCTCCAACCTCCCCTACTGTACCCCATCAGGATCCACCACCCGTCCTGAGGCTCTGGCTTTTCCAAGGAAATCTGATGGGGTGCTCAGCCCTCTGTGCGCCTTTGCAGTTGCCTTGAATCTTGTTTCTTCTCTTTTCCTGGGGTGGGGGTGGGGAAGGATGCATGATTCCAGGCCTCTTGGGGACCAGCCACCTGTCTCTGGTCAGTTAGTCCATCGCTGCCAGTAACCGCCTAACTGTGATGTCTTCATGTGTGGAACGTGTGGTGTGGGGCCATCACTAACCTTTAACCCCTCCTTTCCACCCCCCCCATGTCTGCATGAGCACATGGTCTCTCTCTGGATCCCTGCCCCATATGTAATCCCCGTGGCCCAGGTACGTGTGTGTAACAAGCCCCCTCCCCAGGCCAGGGCTGTGGGGAAGGCCCCAGGGGCTTGGGAAAAGCCAAATTGCCAAAACTGAAGTAGCCTCCCTTCCCATCTGGGAGGCCACGTGTCCTCATTCCTTTGCCTTCTTTGTCCCAGTGGGCAGCGCTGGAGCCCACGACCCTCCCCCCCACCCCCGCCCCGGAAGACAGCCCCCTTCCCGTGAAGCCCGCAGCTGAGCCTTATTTGTCTCATCTGGGCCTGCCGGCTTGGAACGTGTGCCTGCCCTGTCAGTGTTAATTGCCTCCATAAGTGCAGTCTCTGGGCCCCCTGGCCTGCTACCTCTGCCCTCAGGCTTGAGTCTGTCTTCTCTTGCAGGCACTCCTCAGATCCAGCCAGGACAACTATGGGACCAAGCAAGAACAGCCAGAGCCGTCCCCTGTGCCTCCCCTCTCCTTCCCACTTCTCCCCTCCCCGCTTCTTCCCTCCACTTTCCTCTACTTGTTTGTCTATAATGCTCAGGAGCCTGATCCTGCTTCTTTTCTGACCAGAAATTAACTACCCTGAAGGAAAAAGAAGAGGAGGAGGAGGAGGAGGAGGAGGAGGAGGAGGAGGAGGAGGAGGAGGAGGAGGAGGAGGAGGAGGAGGAGGAAAGAAAAAAGGCCAGGGAAGGGGAAGGGAAGCAGGAGAAAGAAAAATAATTTACTTACTCTAACATCAGAATAATGGTTGTCCCAAATGTATGTTAAGTATATTTACACCAAAGAACTTATAACAGAACTAATTTAGATCAATGTAAACACACTCATGCATGCACACTTTTTTTTTCTTTTCCCAAATTTTTATTTCGACTCCAGTTAGTTAAAATACAGTGTAATATTAGTTTCAAGAGTAGAATTTAATGATTCATCTATTACATTAGAGCACCCAGTAGTCATCACAAATGCCCTCCTTAATACCTATCACCTGCCCACTTTCCATCCAGTAGCCTTCAGTTTATTCTCTGTATATTAGAGTCTGTTTCTTGATTTCTTTCTCTTTTTTTTTATTCCCTCTGTGTTCATTTGTTTCTTAAAGTCAACAAGTGGGTGAAATCATATGGTATTTGTTTTTCTCTTGACTATTTCTCTTCCCATAATACTTTCTGACTAAATCCACTTTGTTACAAATGGCAAGAATTCGTACTTTTTGATGGCTGAGTAACATTTGTGTGTGTGTGTGTGTGTGTGTGTGTGTGTGTGTGTGTGTACATATCTATACATACACATACATACCACATCTTGTTTATCTGACATTTGGGCTTTTTCCATAAATTGGCTATTGTTGATAATGCCCCTATAAACGTTGGATGCATGTGTCACTCTGAATCAGTATTTTTTTTTTTTACCCTTGGGGTAAATACCTGGTAGTGTAATTTCTGGGGCATAGAGTAGTTCTATTTTTAACTTTTAGAACTTGGGGTGCCTGGGTGGCTGAGTAGGTTAAGCATCCAACTGTAGCTCAGGTCATTGTTTCATAGTTCTTAAGTTCGAGCCCCATACTGAGCTCTCTGCTGTCAGTGCACAGCCCGCTTTGGATCATCTGCCCCATGTCTCTCTGCCCCTCCCCTGCTTGCACTCTCTCTCAAAAATAAATAAACATTAAAAGAAGAAGGAGGAGGAGGAGGAAGAGGAACTCCATCCTGTTTTCCAGAGTGACTGTACCAGGTTGCAATCCCACCAATAGTGTAAAAGAGTTCCTTTTAGTCTACCTCCTTGCCAATACTTGTTTCCTGTGCTGTTATTTTAGCCCTTCTCGCAGGTGTAAGATGAGATCCCATTGTAGTTTTGATTTGTAGTTCCCTGATGATGAGTGATGTTGAGCTCTTCTCATGTGTCTGTTAGCCATCTCTAAGTCTTGTTTGGAAAAATATCTATTCATGTCTTCTACCCATTTTTTTAACTGGATTATTTGATTTTGGGGGGTATTGAGTTTAATAAGTTCTTTTTAGATCTTGGATACTAGTCCTTCATCAGACATGTCATTTTCAAATATATTCTCCCACTCTGTAGGTTGCCTTTTAGTTTTGTTGAGTGTTTTCTTTTGCTGTGCAGAAGCTTTTTATCTTGATGAAGTTCCAATAGTTGATATTTACTTTTGTTTACCTTGCCTCAGGGGACATATCTAGTAAGAAGTTACTACAAACTGTGTCAAAAAGGTTGCTGCCTGTGTTCTCTAGGATTGTGATCGTTTCCTGTCTCACACATAGGTCTTTTAACCAGTTAGAATTTATTTTTGTGTATGGTGTAAGAAAGTGTTCCAGTTTCATTCTTCTGCATGTTGCTGTCCAATTTTCCCGGTACCATTTGTTGAAGAGACTTTTTTCATTGGATATTCTTTCCTGCTTTGATGAAGATTAGTTGACCATATAGTGGTGGGTCCATTTCTTTTTTTTATTTTTTATTTTTTAATATTTATTTTTGAGGGAGGGAGAGAGTGCAAGCAGGGGAGGAGCAGAGAGAGAAGGGAGGGGGCACAAAATGGGAAGCAGGCTCCAGGCTTTGAGCTGTCAGCACAGAGCCTGATGAGGGGGTGGAACTCATGAGCCATGAGATCATGACCTGAGCTGAAGTTGGGTGCTTAGCCATCTGAGACATCCCAAAGCCCTGCTGTGGGTTCATTTCTAGGTTTTCTATCCTGTTTTATTGATGTATGTTTTTGTGCTAGTACCATACTGTTTTTTGATCACTACAGCTTTGCAATAAAGCTAGAAAGTCTGGAATTGTTATGCCTCCAGGTTTGCTTTTCTTTTTCAAGATTTTTAAGATTGTTTTGACTATTTGGGGTCCTTTTTGGTTCCATACAAGTTGGATTGTTCTAGATCTGTGCAAATTGTTGGTGGTATTTTGATAGAGTTTGCTTTAAATGTGTAGAGTGCTTTGGGTAACAGACATTTTAATAGTATGTGTTCTTCCAATCCATGAGCATGGAATGTTTTCCCATTTGTTTGTGTTCTCTTCAGTATCTTTCATAAGTGTTCTATGATTTTCAGAGTACAGATTTTTTACCCCTTTTGTGGGTTTATTCCTAGGTATCTTATTATTTTTGGTGCAATTGTAAATGGAATCGATTCCTTGATTTCTCTTTCTGCTGATTTATTATTTGTGTACAGAAATGCAACAGATTTCTCTATGTTGATTTTGTATCTTATAATTTTGTTGAATTCATGTATTGGTCCTAGCAAATTTTTGGTGGAAACTTGGGTTTTCTACATAGAGTACCGTGTTGTCTTCACATAGTGAACGTTTGACTTCCTTGCTGGTTTGGATGCCTTTTATTTCTTTTTGTTGTCTGATCGCTGAAGGTAGGACTTCCAGTCCTATGTTAAATAACACTGGTGGAGTGTACATCCCTGTCTCATTCCTGACCATAGAAGGCAAGCTCTTGTTTTTTCCCCATTGAGGATGATATTAGCTGTGTGATTTCCCTTTATTATGTTGAAGTATGTTCCCTCTGTCCGTACTTTGTTGAGGGTTTTTATCATGAATTGAGGCTGTACTTTGCAAATGCTTTTTTTTTTTTTTGCATCTATTGGAAGGATCATATGGATCATATCCATATGATGAAGGATATGATGAAGGATAAAGTTCTTATCCTTCATTTTATTAACGTTGTGTATCACATTGATTGATTTGCGAATGTTGAACCATGCTTCCAGCCCAGGAATAAATCCCACTTGATCACAATGAACGGTTCTTTTAATGTACCGTTGGATTCGATTTGCTAGTATTTTGTTGAGAAGTTTTGCATCCATGTTCATCAGAAATATTGGTCTCTAGTTCTATTTTTTAGTGGAGTCTTTGTTTTTGGAATCAGGGTAATGTTGGCCTCAATGAATTTGGAAGTTTCCTTACATTTCTATCTTTTGGAATAGTTTGGAACATATAGGTATTAACTCTTCTGTAAATGTTTGGTAGAATTCCCTTGTGAAACCATCTGGCCCTGGACTTTTGTTTGTTGGGAAATTTTTGATTGCTGGTTGCATTTCTCTACTGGTTATTGATCTGCTCAAATTTTCTATTTCTTACTGTTTCAATTTGGTATTTTATATGTTTCCAGAAATTTATCCATTTCTTCCAAGCTGTCCAGTTTGTTGGCCTATAATTTTCCATAATATTCTCTTATAGTTGCTTATATTTCTGTGGTGTTGGTTGTTATTTTTCCTCTCTCATTTGTGATTTTGTTTATTTGGGCCTCTTTTCAAGTCTGGTTAGGGGATAATCAATTTTAGGGGTTTATTAACTTATGAATTTAAAGGTTTATTAATTTTTTCAAAGAATAAGCTTCTGGTTTCATTGATCTGTTTTTTAGTTTCTAGTTTATTTGTTGGTTTCTATTCTAATGTTTATAATTTTCCTTCTCCTGCTGGCTTTAGATTTGCTTTTTGTTCTTTTTCTAGCTCCTTTAGATGTAAGGTTAGGTTGCTTATTTGAGATTTTTCTTGCTTCTTGATGTAGGCCTATTTTCCGGTATACTTTCCTCTATGAGTGCTCTTGTTGTTTCCCCAAAATTTTGGACCATTGTGTTATAATTTTCATCTGTTTTCATGTATTTTTTAAAAATGTCTTCTTTAATATCTTGGTTGACTCATTCATTTTTTAGCAGTATGTTGTTTAACCTGCATGTATTTGTGGTCTTTTCAAGTTTTTTTCTTATAGTTGACTTCAAGTTTCATAGCATTGTGTTCTGAAAATATGCATGGTATGTACTTGTTAAGTCTGATTTTTGACCTAGTTTGTGATCTGTGCTGGAGAATGTCCCATGTGCATTTGAAAAGAATGTGTATTCTGCTGTTTTAGGATGAAATGTTCTGAATATATCTGTTAAGCTCATCTGGTCCAGTGTGTCATTCAAGTCATATTTTTTCTTGTTCATTTTCTGCTTAGATGATCTGTCTATTGCTGTAAGTGGGGTGTTAAAATTGCCTACTATTATTGTATTGTTATCAATGAATTCCTTTATGGTGGTCATTATTTTTTTTTATATTTTTGGTGCTCCATTTTGGGGGAATAAATATTTGTAACAGATCTTCCTATTGGATAGTCCCCTTTATCTTGACATGGTGCCCTTTTGATCTCTTGTTATAGACTTTGGTTTGAAATCTAGTTTGTCTGACATATGTCTGGCCACTCTGGCTGTTTTTTGATTTCCACCTGCATGATAAATATTTCTCCACCCTCTCTCTTTGAATATGCAAGTGTCTTTAGGTATAAAATAAGTCTATAGTAGGCAGCATACAGATGGGTCTTTGTTTGTTTGTTTTTATCTATTCTGACACCTTATGTCTTTGGATTGGAGTATTTAGTTCATTTCCATTCAAAGTAATTTTTGATACATATGTATTTTATGTCATTATTATTTATTTTGTCATTGTGTCTGGAAATTTTTTCTGTTCCTTTCTAGTGTTTGTCAGTTTTGGTATTTTTTCTCCCTCAAAGAATCACCTTTAATCTTTTTTACAGGGCTGATTTAGTGGTTATGGACACGTTTAGTTTTTGTTTGTTTGGGAGACTTTTTCTCTCTTTCTGTTCTGAATGATAATCTTGCTAGAAAGAGTATTCTTGGCTGCAGATTTTTCCCATTGGGTATATTGAATATATCACATATAGCACCCTTTTGGCTTGACAAGTTTCTGTGGAGAGCTAGCCTTATGGGTCTTCCCTTATAAGTTAGAGACTTCCCTTGTCTTGCTGTTTTTGTGTTGTTGTTGTTGTTGTTGTTTATCACTATAGTTTGCAAATTTAACTACAATATGCCTTGGTGTTGGCCTGCTTTTGTTGGTTTTGATGGGTGTTCTCTGTGCCTCCTGGATTTTTATATCTATTTCCTTCCCCAGATTAGGGACATTTTCAGCTATTGTTTCCTCAAATAAACCTTCTACCCTCTTTCTCTTCTTGTAGGACTCCTATGATACAAATGTTATGGTGTTTCATGAAGTCACTGAACTCCTTAAGTCTACTTTCATGATCCATAATTATTCTTTCTCTTTTTTGTTCAGCTTCATTATTTTCCATTAATTTAGCTTATGTATCACTAATTTGTTCCTCTTTCATCCCTGTGGTAATTATATTCAGTCAGTTTTGAATCTCGGTTATTGCATTTTTAATTTCTGACTGTTTTTTTTTAACTCTGTGGTAAGGGTCTCCCTGATGTCTGCTATGTTTTTCTCAAGCCCAGTGATTATCCTTGATTGTTGCTTTAAATTTTCCATCAGGCACATTACATATATGTTTTGATTAGATCTCTGGCTGTGACCTTTTCTTGTTCTTTCTTTGGGGATGCATTGCTCCATCTTAGCATTCTGTCTGAGTCTCTTCTTCTATGGATTAGAAAAGCCTGTTATGTTTTCTCCAAAGAGCAACGGCTTATGAAGAAGAGGTCAGATGTTGTCCAGGTTCTGGCACTTCAGGGAGTGCCTCTGCTGTGTTCTGTGTACACTCTGCTGCTGTGTTTTGACTACTCTAACTCTCAGACCAGTCATATGCAGAATCTCTCCTTGCCTGTAATGGGCAGTGTTTGGACCTTGGCCAGAGTGTGGCAAGTTTTAACTAGGTGTGCTCCGGTCTGCTTGTTAAATGAGACCTGATGCTACTTCCACTAGAAATGAAGCCTTGCAGAACTCTCTGGTCAATAGATGTAGTGTATGAGCGTTTGTTATGATTTTCTGAGGTAGGGGCCCACTGCACTGTTCCTTAGGCACACTTGCCCAAGAGAAGCAGTACCAGTAGAAGGCAGGGGGGCAGGACTTGTTGTAAGCAGTTTAGTCAACCAGTGTTGGTACTGTACTGTTTACTGAAGTTGGTTTCTACCAAACGACGGGAGGGAAATGGTGCCAGCCAGCTCCTTTGTCCCTGGAGAGGGGTCTCCATGCTTGCTGCTCTCAGGGAAGGAGTCTCAGAAGAGTAAATAATTATCCCTTGTGTGTCCCAGACATTTTTCAGATCACTGTTTTCATCCTGTCTGCCTCTGGGTTCCTTGGAGGCCTGGAGCAGCACTGTGTACTTTGGGCCAAACCTGCTGACTTCTAAAACTCAAAACTTTAGGGACCTGGTGTGGCAGGACCTGCAAAGGTCTTCTGGAGGAGGGTGTCACCACACTGAGACTGATGAAGGTTTGACTGAAAATGGCAGTTGTGCCAGAGTGCAAAGGCATGGGATTTGGAGCAAAACAGGCTAAACAACCAGTGTCCAGGTTAGCTGCCCTGAGCAGGTGTTTCTGTGCCTATGCTGATGGGCAGGGGAGGGAAATGGCACCTGCAGCCTCTCTTATTGCTGGAGAGGCATCTCTGAAAATGCCACCTCTCCAGGAATAGGGAACAGCCACTCCCTGTGTGCCTTAAGTGATACTTAAGGATACTTATCTGCCTCAGGATTGCTTGCCTGTTTTCTTTCCAGGAGTAGGGCAGTACCCTCAGGGCTCTGTCCTAGAATCACCCACCTACCTTTGACCCCCCACTGGTTGCCAAAACTCACAAAAATCAGCTGCCATCATTTTACCAGTCAGTGGCTTTAGGGAAGTATCCTCCTTTTGCATTCCCCTGTGCCTTCCATCACCCCCCCCCCCACACACACACACTCTTGCACACAATAATTTTATGTTACAGCCTAGCAAAGATAAGGCTCTGAGTAAAATTTCAAAATGTGTATTGAAATAGAAAATTCTGATCATACTGAGTTTATATGAACTTATAATACAGATTATCTTTGTATTCATATCGTTAAAGAAGCAATTTAATACCATACTGTCTTGATGACAACAGCTTTGTAGTAAAGGCTAAAGTCTGGGATTGTGATGCCTCCCACTTTGGTTTTCTTTTTCAATATTACTTTGGCTATACGGGGTCTTTGTGGTTCCATACAAATTTTAAGGTTGTTTGTTCTAGCTTTGAGAAGAATACCGGTGCAATTTTGATTGGGATTGTATTGAATGTGTACATTGCTTTGGGTAGTACTGACATTTTAACAATATTTATTCTTCTAATCCATGAGCATGGAATGCTTTTTTCATTTCTTTGCATCTTCAATTTCCTTCATAAGTTTTCTATAATTTTCAGCATACAGATTTTTTACCTCTTTGGTTAGGTTTATTCCTACGTATTTTATGTTTCTTGGTGCAATTGTAAATGGGATCAATTTCTTGATCTCTCTTTCTGTGCTTCATTGTTGGTACATAGAAATGCAACTGATTTCTGTACATTGATTTTGTACCCTGCGACTTTGCTGAATTCATGTATCAGTTCTAGCAGTCTTTGGTGGCATCTTTTGGGTTTTCCATGTAGAGTATCATGTCCTCAGCCAAAAAAGAAAGTTTGACTTCTTCTTTGCCAATTTTGATACCTTTTATTTAATTTTGTTGTCTGGTTGCTGATGTTAGAAGTTCTAACACTATGTTAAACGACAGTGTTGAAAGTGGACATACCTGTCGTGTTCCTAATCTTAGGGGGAAAGCTCTGTTTTTCCCATTGAGGATATTAGCTGTGGGCCTTTCATATATGGCTTTTATAATGTTTAGTTATGTTCCTTCTGTCCCGATTTTCTGGAGGGTTTTTATTAAAAAAGGATGCTGTATTTTGTGAAATGCTTTTTCTTCATCTATTTACAGGATCAAATGGTTCTTATCCTTTTATTAATGTGATGTATCACACTGATTGATTTGTGAATATTGAACCAGTCCTTTAGCCCAGGAATGAATCCCTCTTGATCATGGTGGATAATTCTTTTAATATGCTATTGAATTTGATTTACTAGTATCTTATTGAGGATTTTTGCATCTATGTTCATCAGGGATGTTGGCCTGTAATTCTCCTTTGTTTTGGGTCTCTGTCTGTTTTGGGAATCAAGGTAATGTGGCTTCATAGAATGAGTCTGGAAGCTTTCCTTCCATTTCTATTTTTTGGAACAGATTGAGAAGGATAGGCATTAACTCTGCTTTAAATGTCTGGGAGAACTGCCCTGGGAAGCTATCTGACCAAGGACTCTTATTTGTTGGGACATTTTTGGTAACTGATTCAAGTTCTTCACTATTTATGGGTCTGTTAAAATCTATTTTGTTCTATTTGAGTTTTGGTAGTGTGTGGGTGTTGAGGAATTTGTACATTTCTTCCAGATTGTCCAGTTTGTTGGCATATAATTTCTCATAGTATTCTCTGATAATTGTTTGTATTTCTGAGGGATTGGTTGTGATAAGTCCATTTTCATTTGTGATTTTATGTATTTAGGTCCTGTCTATTTTCTTTTTGAGAAGTCTGGCTAGGAGTTTATCAATTTTGTTTATTAAAAAAAACAGGTTTTAGTTTCATTGATCTGTTCTACTCTTTTTTTGGATTCTATATTGTATATTTCTGATCTGACATTTATTATTTCTATTCATCTGCTGACCTTCAGGTTTCTTTGCTGTTATGCTTCTAGTTCCTTTAGGTGTACTGTTAGATTTTGTATTCGGGATTTTTCTTATTTCTTGAAGTAGGGCTGGATTGCACACAGACCAATGGAATAGAATAGAGAACCCAGAATTGGACCCACAAATGTATGGCCAACTAATCTTTGGAAAGCAGGAAAGAGTATCCAATGGGGGGAAAAACAGTCTAGCAAATGGTGCTGGGAAAACGGGACAGCAACATGCCGAAGGATGAAACTTGACCACTTTCTTACACCATACACAAAAATAAACTCAAAATGGATGAAAGACCTAAATGTGAGACGGAAAAAAATCAAAACCCTAGAGGAGAAAGCAGGCAACAACCTCTTTGACCTCAATCAGAGCAATTTCTTGCTGGACACATATCCAAAGGCAAGGGAATTAAAAGCAAATATCATCAAGATAAAAAACTTATGTGTTGCAAAGGAAACAATCAACAAAACTAAAAGGCAACTGATGGAATGGGAAAACATATTTGCAAATGACATATCAGATAGAGGATTAGTATACAAAATCTGTAAAGAACTTATTAAACTCAACACCCGAAAAACAAATAATCCAGTGAAGAAATGGGCAAAAGACATGAATAGACAGTTTTCTAAAGAAGACATCCAGATGGCCAACATATGCATGAAAAGATGCTCAATGTCACTCATCACCAGGGAAATACAAATCAAAACCACACTAGTCAGAGTGGCTAAAATAAACTCAGGTAACAACAGATGTGGTGAGGATGTGGAGAAACAGGAACCCTCTTGGACTGTTGGTGGGAATGCAAACTGGTGCAGATGCTCTGGAAAAGAGTGTGGAGGTTCTTCAAAAAATTAAAAATACAACTACCCTACGACCCAACATAGCACTACTAGGAATTTATCCAAAGGATACAGGAGTGCTGATTTGTAGGGGCACATGTACCCTAGTGTTTATAGCAGCACTTTCAACAATAGCCAAATTTTGGAAAGAGCCTAAATGCTCATCAACTGATGAATGGATAAAGAAGATGTGGTTTATATATACAATGGAATACTACTTGCCAATGGGAAAGAATGAAATCATGCCACTTTGCAGCAACATGGAAGGAAATGGAAGGTATTATGCTGTGTGAAATAAGTAAGTCAGAGAAAGACAGATATCATATATTTTCCCTCACATGTGGAACTTGAGAGACTTAACAGAAGACCATGGGGGAAGGGATGGGAAAAAGATAGTTACAAACAGACAGGGAGGGAGGCAAACCATAAGAGACTCTTAAATACAGAGAACAAACTGAGGGTTGATGGGGGTGGAGAAGGGGAGGGGAAATTGGGTGATAGGCATTGAAGAGGGCACTTGCTGGGATGAGCGCTGTGTGTTGTATGTAAGCGATGAACCATGGAAATTTACCCCCAAAACCAAGAGCACACTGTACACACTGTATGCTAGCCAATTTGGCAATAAATTATATTTTAAAAAGTAAATTAAAAAAGATAAAGAAGGAACTCAAAATATAGAATTTTTCTGAAACTTACATTGAAGTAAGGCATCAATTTAATTGAACCTATAAATATAACTTAAATTCCTATTTAGAAATAATTAGGGAATATTTATTTATGTATTTATTTATTTAACATAAAATTATTTTTATATTAAAATACCAATTTAAACATCAGGGAAGAAATATTTTTTCCCAAAATAATGCATGAGTTAAGCATATTTTTTATGTGATTGGCTTATATGTGATATCTTGCTGGAAATATGGTAGCCATGAAATTGATTAATCTTTAAGACATAGATTAAAAAACTTTACCAGATGAGTTTCCCTTCTCAATGGCAGCAATATAAGAGAAACAAGAGTGGGGGAAAAAAGTGTAAGAACAATTTAGGAAATTAGAAATTAGATATAGCCATTGTGTACTCCACATATTCAAACTTTGATCTTTATAATAATTTTGATAAACAGTATAGACCTGATCAATGTGAAAGTTACAAAGTAGCCCTTTAGGGAAGTAGGATCCATATAGTAATCCACTGTAATTATGGATTGCCTAAAAGGTACAAATCCAGTAGTACTCAGTGGTCCAGTAACATCCAAAGGTAGCTTCAGGTTCAGGACTGATCTAGCCACAAAGGCCTGTAATTATTAGAAAGGACAAGTTTTTATTCTAGGTGTTATCTAATGTATTTGGAAAAGTGTATTTATAGTCTTGAGAAATAGAGATTCTAGTTTATAGGCAATTAAGTTCTTCAGCTAATATACAGCATAAAAATGGTAGTTTCAAACTAAGTATTAGTTCTTTGACTTTGTATTATGTGAATGGGAATTATCTAATGAAACAGGATTTAGTATCTCTTGAAATTACCTTTGAGTTGCTGCACCCCAGTAGGGGATCTCTTTTTGAGAAATTATTTCTTCCAGTAAAAACAAACAATATACATATTTATTAATTTGTTGATGATAATTTATCCTAAAAGAGTCAAATGCATTCTAACATGGTCCTTTTGTTGATTTATGGGTAAACTAATGTATTCACTTTCCATTTCTGTATAACAACTTAACCCAAAAATTTATCAGCTTAAAAAACACACGTATATTATTTCACAGTTTCTGGGATCAAATTTCTAGGCACACCTTAACTGAACTCTCTTCTTCAGGGATTCTTATGGATTGCAATAAAAAAAATTGGCTAGGCCAAAGTCATCTCAATATTTAACTGGACAGAATATTAGCAGAAATCAGTTCCTAGCAATCTTGTGGACTGATTCTGCCCTCAGCTCTTTGCCAACTGGGCCTCTCCAATATGGCAGTTTACTCATTAAAGCATGTAAGCCGAGAAGCCAATAGAGCGGGTCTGCTAGCAAGACATAAAAGCCACAATCATACCTAAACTAATCATGAAAGTTATGGCTTATAGCGATAGTGGTAGTCTATTTGTTAGAAGTAGCTATGTCTGACCCACACTTAAGGAGAGTGTAGTACACAAATGGGTGAATATCAAGAGGTGGGCATCACTAAGGACCATTTTTGAAATCTAGCTACCATAATATATATTTAGTTTATTGATTTTCTTTCACATGTTGATCATTTTCATAGCATTTATAGACATTAAAATAATCCTACTTCATCATTGAGATTGTTATTGAAAGAGTCATTGAAATTAAATTAAATATTTTGGGTGAAATTTACATCCAAAATGAATTTAGTATAGAATTTTTTTCAGAAAAATAATATATTAGCAATTGTACAAAGTTCTTTAAACTAAGAAACTGTCTATAGCAAAGGAAAATAAATGAAATAGTTATTTTTTATTTTCTTCTTAGATTGCAAAAACTATGGAAATAAGGATGTCTAAAAGCCTCGAGGACTAAACTTGTGATTTATGTGAATTTAGAAGGACTATTTTCAGATAGCTTACTCTAAAGTAACATGGGTTCTGCTGAGTGACTGTTAATACAGTTAGCTGAGCTGGCCACAGGTGAGGAAAGGAATACAAAAGCATATATTGGCCTGTGATTAATGATTTTATTATTACTGTTATTATTATTACTATTTAATGTAAGAACTACATACTATTTTCCATGTGATTTTATTCAGACAATAATACCCCATGAGGTAGATAGTATTACTTTTTGCATTTTATAGAAAGGGAAACTGATGCAAAGAAAGGTTAACTCATTCATTAAGTGACAAAACTGGACTTGAACTCAAGCAACCAGACTCATTTCTAGAAAGTGACAAATACTGCCTCTATTTAATAACAATTAGCAGTAACTTCTTATGTATTCAGTTGTGTTTCTGGTTAAGCACAGTATCCATATGATATAGGAGTTATTACTGTAACAATAAAACTGATGCAGGGAGAGAACAAAGAACATTCCAAAGCCAAACAGCCAGTAAAATGTAGTAGAGGAACACAGAAATATCTAAGATTAGAAGATCTATACAACTGAATTGAAAACGAAATTATTATAATTATTTTAACTAAGCAGTTAGGTAATAAAAACAATAGATGTGATAGACTGGATTATTCTGTTTTTAAAACATAACTTTTCTAGCGGCATATGGATGTCTCAGTTGGTTGAGTGTCTGACTCTTGATTTTGGCTCATGTCATGATCCAGGTTCATGGGGATCTGTGTTGAGCATGGAGCCTGCCTAAGGTTCTCTCTCTCTCCCTTTGCCCCTCTCCCCCATCCCCCACTCTTCTCTCTCTAAAAGAAATAAAATGATAAAAATAATACAACTGTATCTGGAATGTTAACATAAATATTCAAATAAGACAAAAATCGATACATATAACTTAACCTGATTCAATAATACCAAAATAGGTTACAAGTAATTAACAGTTTATTTAAAATTTGTTTTGAAGGAGAGAGAGACAGAGCATGAGGGGGGAGGGGCAGAGAGAGAGGGAGACACAGAATCGGAAGCAGGCTCCAGGTTCTGAGCTGTCAGCACAGAGCCCGACGCGGGGCTTGAATTTGTAAACCACGAGATCATGACCTGAGCCAAAGACGGAGGCTTAACCGACGGAGCCACCTAGGCACCCTGAATAATTAACACTTTAAATCAGTAGAAGCCACTGTTAATCTATTTTCATTGTGCCTACAGAATTTTCTAAGATATATTTTATATACTTACGTAAAATCTTTAAGTTAGGAACTAAAAGTAATTCAAAACTAGCATTTCATGATTTTTATACTATTTTGCAACCTTTAATTTTATTATGATTTGAATACACAGAAATCAGTTATGCACTGCTTGATACCTGGAGATATTATTTTCCTTTACCACTTAAAACCACAGAGCACATTTTCTAATAACAAGTGTATTTTCTTATGTAAATTTAAAGATTTAATATTTATAGAATTCTGTTTTCTATCCATGACTTAAATGAACTATAAATTATCAGTTATGTCAACACTATAATTTACGGTTTGTTTTACCTTTGTCCCACATGTACTCTAGGGTGACATAATGTGTTTACCGATTCTTCATCTTTATTCTCCTTTAATCTGAAACATTTTTGTTTCATAGACTTTAAAGACTATGTCCAATTAGTCTTACAAAGTTATTTTGTGGAATGCCCTGCAATTTGGCTTTGTCTTGTGTTCCTTCATTGTTAGATTTGAGCTATGCATTTTTATCAGAAATACTACAAAATTGATGTGTATCTCTCAGTGAATGATATCAGTATGTACATGTTGATGACATCCCAACATTGGTGGTATTAAATAGCCCACACGTAAAGTAATAAATGCTAGGAAACTTATTTTTTTCTTATTTTTCCACTGTAACTTCCACTGTAAACTTATTTTTTCTTCATATTTAATAATTTCCCACATCCTTACACATTGGTTTCTGGGTTGTCTATCATTTGTTGAGAGAATAGTCTTTAGAGTTTCAAAATAATATTATTAAATTTGTCTACTTCACCCTTCTGTCAATTATTGCTTAATATATATATATGTATATTTACTTTTTTAATGGTAATTTTTAAGTGAAGTATAGTGATCACATTTATAATTTCTGTATATATCTTAAGGACTGCCCTTCTGTCATTATGAAATATTAGTCTTTAGCTATTATATACTCTTCGTCCTCAAAGATTTTTTGCCTGCTCTTAGTATAGCCATTCCAGAACACTTCTTTGTAATGTTGGTATAGTATTTCTCTTTCTATTCTCTTACTTTATACTGTCTGTGTTTTTTATATTTAAAGTATGCTACTAGGAGAAAATTAATAGGGTTTGTTTTTTAATTTTATCCTGTTAAAAATTACTTCATTACAATTAACTCATTCCATTTATATTTCATTTAAATATGTTTGGGTATGTTGATCATTTTTCAAGATGTTTTCTCTTTGTTTTGTTGGCTTTTGTTCCTTTTTACTTGTCTTCCTTTTGTTCCTTTTACTTGTCTCCAGAACTTTTGGGTATTTGGGGATTTTTTTTTCCTACTCCCAATTTAATTCTTATATTCACTTTTTATCTATACGTCTTTGCATTAATTTTTCTAGTTTCTTTAGAATTACACCACATATCCTTAACTGTCATATTCTACTTCCACTCAGTGTTTTATTTCCTCACTTAAAATCTAAGGACCTTATAACAATATTGTTCCACTCTCCTGATCTTTGTGCTATCGTTACTATGTATATAGTGAATCTACCTACATTAAAGGCCCACACTATATAACTGTTTTCTTATCATTATATATTTTAAGCTATTAAGATACAAATTTATGATTCTAGAGAGTTTCATGTCATTAGTACATGTGACTCCCTATCATCCATTCCATTTGTCTTCAGAATGGACCATCAGATTCGTAAGACAATGTTCTGAGATCTTTCTTAGGATATTGGTCCCTACTGGTTATATTTAAAACCATAATAATTTATGAATTTTAGGTCTTTGTAAGAAAGCATTGATTCAAAAAATATAGCTTCCAAGCATACAACACATCCCCTTGTCTACTTTGACATATGATTAGAATGTTAGATTTCCTAGCCCTTTAGTATCACTGCTAAGCCATTTTCTTGACAGTGGTCAACACAAAGTATGTTAAGACTCAAATTGAAAGTTTCAATTCTTTTTACATATAGTTATTTGAAGCCCTTTTTCTCTAACAGTGGTTGTCAAATATTTTAGCCAAAGAATCCTTTTTATTTAAAATAACATCTTATGAACTACAAATATATAAAAAGCACTATTGTATTCTGCACTATTATGAGTGAAAACATAATACAATGATTATTTAACATCATGCATTGAGAATAATAAAGCTGTTTTGATATATGTAAAACTGATATCATGAGTCTAGATAAAAATGCTAGTTATGTCTCCTTTATCTAATTTATTGCAATATACCAATAAAATGTTTATATCCACAAACTAAGCAACAGACTGTTTTTAAATATTTTACTTTGACATCTCATTCTGTGGCAGATTGTTATTTTCAAAAAGCAGCCACAGCAATAGTTCTAGTCCCAAACGACTCCACTCCCCCAAAAGTAGTAGAATTAATTTCCCATTCCCTTGAAAATAAACAAGGCTTGATGGTTGCCTCAATGACTACAATGTAGTGGAGGTGACACTGTATAATTCTGGATTTAGGTCGGAAAAAGTGGGATGACTTCCAGCTGGTGTTCACTGTGTTTCTTGAATATTGGTCTTGAAACCCAGTCGCCATGCTGTAAGGAACCCATGCCCCACTTAGTCTATACAGAGCCCTACAGAAAACACATGGCCAGCTTACAACCAGCGACTACTATCATTTTGAGTGAACAAAGCTGCAGTTGAATTTAGCCCACGGGTTTCAATTCTTTTTTCTGAGGCCCACAGATTATGAATCCAAGTCATTCTTGCTGTTTCTTGTCTTAATTCCCAGATCACAGAAATTATTGAAACAACAAAAAGGGGTGTGTGTGTGTGTGTGTGTGTGTGTGTGTGTGTTTTACTAAGTTGGGATGATTTGGTACTGTGTTATGCAGTCAGAAAAACTTAAATAGGTGTCTTCCCAGAGGAGACAGTGCCATAACAAAAAAACTAAAAACATGTCAGGGGTTTTCAAACCATGCTTCTGAAGAGATTATTAAGTGAAATGTGATAACCCTTGAGGAAATTGTCAGTGAGTACTTAAATGAAAGTGCAAAACATATCACTGGAGATAAAGAAAAAGTGTTCCTTGTATATAATGGCTAAAATTTTAACAATACTGTTAACTGTGGTAACATGGAAAGTAAAAAAAAAAGAAAAGAAAAAAGAAAAAGAATTAAATAAAACCTAAAACCTAATAATCTAGCCAACAAGAAGACACAGCAGGTGAGAACTGTTGCTTGCCTTTTTCTTGCTATTGACAAGGATAGTAGGAGAGGGATCAGATAAGTTAAAGAAAGATCTATTAAATACAATGGATCCAAGAAATGATAGGTTTGAAAACAAATCTGTGTCCTTCCCAGTCTCTTCAGTATTTCCAGATTAAGAAAAGACTTCAGTACTAACATCAAATTCAGGATAGGACCTTGTTAGGATCCTAGAAAGAAATTGGGAGGTTGTGTTTCAGAATATCATTCACTGAGGCAAAGAAAGGCCCTCTAAAAATCTTAAAGGCATGACTCTCGGTTAAATAAAATCCCTGTAGAATTGAATTTTGGGGCACCTCGGTAGCTCAGTCAGTTAAGTGTCCAACTTCGACTCAGGTCATAATCTCATGAGTTCATGAATCGGAGCCCCACATCTGACTCTCTGCTGTCAGCAAAGAACCCTCTTTGGATCTTCATCTCCCCCATCCATCCACCCAAAATAAATAAACATTAAATGTTTTTACAAGAAAAAAGACAAAAAGAAGGATGTAAGTTTGAAATCCCAGAGCATCTGTAGAGGAGACCAAAATAAAAAAGAGCTTATCTTGATAAGACTTGTAGGTGTAGGAATTCTACCTATGGTTATGAATCAATAAGAAATCCCAAATATGTTTTTAAATAATTGTGTTAAAGAGAGTACAATGGGAATAGATATTTGATTTATCTATATAAATAAACTTCAAAGAATGAGAAACAAGTTGGGAAAACAGCTTAGTTGCAAAATGACCTCTTTTGTTACGGAAAAGGAAATAAGACTCAGATGATAAACCTTAAGCCCCGGGAGGAAGGAGCCAAGAGCTATGATGCATCATTTGCAGGCAAGAGGACTGATCATTAGTTTAGAAACTGCCAACATATGTCCATCTGAGTGTCCCATGCATATGAAAGAGAGTTCATTGTTGTTGTCAAAGGGTGCAACATGGAAGATGGTATTTTCTGAAAAGGGTCATAGCAATATTTCTGGCTCCTCTTGTAGAAAATTGATATTCTTCATTAAGAAATGGAATCTATTTCTCCTCTCCTTGAAACTAGGAAGGACTTTGTAACTGTCCAATGAAGATATTGTGGTGAAACTGTGTTACTTCAGGCTAGTCTAACAAAGGCAGTACAATTTCCAGTTGGCCACCCAATTCTCTCTTTGGGACATCTGCCTTGGGAACCCAGTTACCATGCTATGAAGAAACCCAAATTAGCCAATGTGAAGACATCACATGACAATGTCCATGTGCAGAGTAACTATGACTCTCCGCTCATAGCCATTATCAACCATTAGACCTGTGAGGAGATAAGACATTATATGATTCTAGCCCCTAATTTTCACATCGTGTACCTGAAACTCCAGACATTATGAGTGAGAGACAGGCGAGGCTGTCCCTGCTGTGCCTTGTAGAAATTCATGACTCCACAGAATGTTTTAGCATAATAAATTCATTTTACACAGCTTGGTTATTGGGTAATTTGTGACTTGGCAAAAGTAACAAATTCCTTTGAAAGCATGATCCAGAAACCTGGAAGAGAGATTGTGAAAGTTTTTTCCCCCAGCTTTGTTGATACATCATTGGCATATAATGTTGGGTAAATTATAGTATATATCATGTTGATTTGATAAATTTATATGTTACAAAATGTTTAACACCATAGTATTCGCTAATAACCTCATCCGTCACATAATTACCTTTTTTTGTGTGGATGATGAGAACACTTAAGATCTATTCTCTTAGCAACTTTAAAGTATATAATGCAGTATTATTAGCTGTAATCATAATGTATACATTAGATCTTGGGAATTTGTTAATCCAATAACTGGAAGTTTGTATTCTTTCACCAATATCTACCCATTTTTTCACATCCCCCAACTCCTGGGAACTACCTCTCTATTCTTGCTTTCTCTGAATTTGGCTTTTTAACGATTCCGCACGTAAGTGTTATTATGCGGTGTTTGTCTTTCTCTGTCAGACTTATTTCACTTCGCATATGTCCTCAACTTTTAATCTAAGATTCAAGTGGCAGGATTTCCTTCCTTCTTCAGGACCTAATATCTCAGTGTGTATTTCCGCAAGTGTGTATGTATCTCATATATATATCTCTTTATACCTTCATCCCCTGGCAGACACTTAGGTTGTCTTCATATCTTGTTTATTGTGAGGGATGTTGCAGCGAACATGAAGGTGCATACAACTCTTCGAATCAATTGATAGCAATGTATAAAACTGCTTACGTTTCTTATTTAAGTGGTTAATTGAAACAAGTAAACAGTACCACCAGGCAGTTGAAACTTTTATTGTAAAAACTTTGTCTTAAACTATATATTACCCATTTCTAGCATTTCAGAGTTTCAAAAGCATTTTTTTCTATAATTACTAGCTCAAAATTAATTTTAAAATCGATCTATGGACCAGTACCTGTAGTTGTAAGCATGGTAATATTATTAAAATTCATTGTATCAAAAAATAACAATTAGATAGGTAAATATAATAACTATTATATTTAGAAATTTTTACTTATATTATATTTATATTAACAATTAAAAGTGGCATTTTGTTGCATTTCAAATATTATATTTATCTCTTATATTAAGAGAACCAGCAATTTTAGATGTGAAATGGTAAATTCTGCCACTCATTTCACATATAATAACAAAAGAATTGAGAATTTACAAATAAAAGCTGATGTCTGAAAGAGTGTCAAATTCTACTGGATTATTAAATGTTCTTTGGAAGGTACTAACAATATTCTCAAAAACCATTACAGTACTTGAAATGTGTCTTAATTGATTAACTATATTTTGGTCCGAGATTTCCCACAGAACTCACGTTTTGTTCCAGTTTTTTTTTTTTTTTGCTCTTGCATGAGCACCATCATTCAAGACAGATCTCCCAGCTTGCTGAAATCTGATGTAAATCGTAGAACATTTCTTCTCTTATGTGTGTCCCACTTCTTTTAGACTGTAATGTCTCTGCCTTATTTACCTGTGTGAATATAAAACATAAAATCAAGCAATCTGGAAAGATTCATACTGCTGTCCCATATAAGACCTAGGTCACATAATCTTGTTCTATACAAAAATAAGATTTTATATTTGTATTTATCCCCTGGTTGTATTTTGAGACTATGATAATGGTATGTTCTTAGCAGCCAGGAATCCTAATCTTTATCTTCAAATTTCAGCAAATCTGGGTGTGATAAAATATTCTTCTAGTTGTATAGCTTTCTCTTACATATTCTATTATTTCATGCAATATAAAACTGTTCAATAACTACAACTGTTAGAATAAAATTGTATGAGTCACCACTTAAGATATTTTTAGAAATATAACTTACATAAAAAGAAACTTTAATAATGCACTTAATGTATTTAATTTACTATATTTACACACATGCATATTCACATATGTCCACATACAAAATGACTTGGTGACTTATATTAAGAATTTATCAGGTGTCTGGTGGCTCAGTCAGTTAAGCGTCCAACTTCGGCTCAGATCATGGTTCCTGTGTTCGAGCCCTGCATTAGGCTCCGTGCTGACAGCTTGGAGGCAGAGCCTGCTTCAGATTCTGTGTCTTCCTCTCTCTGCCCCTCTCCTGCTAGAACTCTCTCTCTCTCTCACTCTCTCAAAAATAAATAAACATTAAAAGAAATTTAAAAAAGAATTTATTAGAATACAAATGCATTAAGAATATTCATTTTTTGGGGCACCTGGGTGACTCAGTCCGTTAAGCGGCCGACTTCGGCTCAGGTGATGATCTCGCAGTTTGTGAGTTCAAGCCCCGTGACGGGTTCTGTGCTGACAGCTCAGAGCCTGGAGCCTGCTTCAGATTCTGTGTCTCCCTCTCTCTCTGCCCCTCCCCTGCTCATGCTCTGTCTATCTCTGTCTCAAAAAAAAATAAAACATTAAAAAAAAATAAAATAAAAAGAATATTTATTTTTCCACAAAAATGTGGTAAAATTAAGAAGCAGGGAAGTTATAATGTAGAATGTAGAATGGAAGTTTTCAGAATTTTCAAGAGGTGTAAAAATATAAAGCATTCCAATAAATCAATATTTTATCTTGTTTACTTATTCTATTACACAAGAATTAATACATGCTCTGAACATATGAACCAAGGGGGTATACCTAAGCTTTGGCCAGCATTTGGGTATGATGTGTGCACATACAAATACACATGTACTTGGGTAATAATTGTATATGTTTACATAAATTAGCATGTGAAAGTTATACTAAAAAATTACAGGGCAAAAAGTCACATTATTCTTAAAGTTCACATTTATAAGAATTTCAAACAAAAAAAAATATATATATAGCAAGTTACCTTATATTTTAATATATGAAAAAAGAAAAATAGTCCTCTAAAGGCATTGTATGAAGAATTTGGTGGTCTCTAAGATTTTAGTTTTTATTATTTAAGTAAATACTAATGTTTAGAAAAATGCAAGAACCATTAAAGCAATTCTGGTGGTATTTTCACATCATTTAAAATTTTATGCCTGAAATCAGGCTTTCTTATTGTTTTCAGTGCTTATTATTTCAAAAAACATAAGGGAAACTGAACATATGTGGGAAGACAGAATATGTTTGAAGATGTCCCCATTTTTTATCGATCTATTAATTTATAATTTTCTATAAAGAATGAACATCCGTGTGTTTCAAAATCCAAAATTATACCAAGATCTGTGATGGATAGTTTCAGTTAGTGCATTATCCCCTATCCCTTATCCTCTCTCTATCCCCTATCCAATATCTGATTCTCTTGTCAGGCTGCTTAGTGTCTACATACCTATCCCCTCATCACTGTAGTAAAACATTTTTATGTTTTGATCGCCTTCTTCCTTAGATTTTTATACACATCTAACTTCACCCTCTCCCTGTTCCACAAAAGATTGCTTAATATACATATTGTTCTGTCCGTCATTTTTCAAAACAGTGCATCTTAGAGACCTTCCCATATCTGTATATAGCCAGCTGCTTCCTTCTTTTCACTTCTCTTTGATATTTCTTTGGTTGCTTGTATTGTAATTTATCAACAGGTCTCTTCGTTGATGGCTATTTGTAAGAGTGTCAGTTGAGTATTCTGACAAATAATGCTGCAGTGATTGGCTTTGTACATATTCCCTGAAGTATTTTTTTGCAGTTTGATAAACCATTATAGTTAGTTTTATGTTTCAACTTACCTAAACTATGATGTCCATTGGTTTGTTCAAACACCAAACAGGGTGTTGCTGTGAAAATATTTTTTAGGTGTGATTAACATTTTAATAAGTAGACTCTGATTAAAGCAATTACTCTTAATAATATGGGTGGGCCTCTTCCATTCAGTGGAAAGCCTTAAGAGCAAATAAGGAGGTTCCCCAAAGAAAAAGAAATTCTGTCTCTAGATTACCTTCAGACTCAAGATAGAAAATACAATTTTTTTTTCTGTAATTGCCAGTCTGCTCTGAAGATTTAAGAATCAGTTGCACAACTGCATGAGTAAATTCCTTGAAACAAATTTCTTCATCTCTCTCTCTCTCTCTCTCTCTCTCTCTCTCTCTCTCTCTCTCTCTCCTTCTCCCTCACCCTCCTTCCCTCTCCCTCCCTATCCTCTTCCCTATCTCTCTCTGTCTCTCTCTGTCTATATTTATACCTATACCATCTATCTATCATCTATCTATCTATCTATCCATCCATCTATGTATCTATCATCTATCTACCTACATATCTATCCATCCTATTGGTTTAGTTTCTCTGGAGAATCTTGATAAATACAACCATTCAGTCAAATTTAGGATTGGTAAATTCTCTTTAATTATTAAGGTTTTCATTCAAGTTAAAGCATCAAGATTTTTTTTTTCACTTCAGGACTACTAGGTTAGTTGAATTAAAAAAAAAAAAACAAAAACAATGATGCTTGTGTAATAGGAGACTGAATGATGATTTTACTTCCTAGTCTTCTTGGGTTTAACTGACTGCATTACCAATATGCCCTCACAAATCCTGTAACTTCCTGAAAGAAACACATGAGCTACTATCTGTGTTATAACATCTGTGCTTGATTATTCGGGTGGATTCTAAGTCATAGAAATGATATTCCCAAAGAGAAACTGATATACAGGTGCTTAAGAAATTGCTTGAGTGAAGTCACTTCCTCATCTTTGTTCAAACTCTACCCAAAAACCCAAACATGTCTAATTCAATATGATTTTTGGAAGATCATTTGAAGATTTTGTGAATCTGTTTATCTGATACAGATTATAATAGGGCCTCCTGGTGTCATTTTATGGTAGTTCCAGCTTTGGTCTTAAGTGGAGGGGGAAATTACAAGCAGGCTCATTTTCTAATTATAATCATTTCTAATTTATTCTTCTGTTTCACAGCTGGTGTACATCCCAAGAGTATCTGAAAAGGGGATAATACAATAGACAGGATGTTTATTTCCAAGGAAAATAATAATACATTTTAAGACAAGTGATACAATTTACAGTACAGTCATAAAGAACAAGAAAAGAGTATGAAGGGGAAGCCTTATTTATCTACTAATCATTTAAATCAAATTTACAATGTTAAAATATTTTTATGAATGTATGAAACTGAAATACAAAGAGAAAAATTATTAGTCACAATGGACACACTGTTAATCCAAGATCATATTGTTTTGGGCAGCCATGAAGAAATAAATTATGAAAGCTTAGAATGGCATGCAAGTACCATTTTAGGACTCATCTGTCACTTCTTTAAAACAATTTCAACCATATATGCTCGTTCCCAGACAGCAGTTTGTATTGTTTGGAGTATACAAGGTTCAAGTATACCTCTAATTGCTGGGATTAAATTGGATTCTTTGAGACCTGGATTTCAAATGAAGAATATTACTGTTCTATAATTTTAATCAAAATTATTGGAAAGGTTATACAATTTCAGCTATGACCTGAAGTAAAAATATTAACTGCTTCCCTATGTGCTTATAACTGCAAAGGAATAATATCCAACTAGTTTGTATGTAGAATTTTAAATTCTTATATAAAAATTGAAATCAAGTAAAATAGTTTTCTAGAGTTCATAATATTATAATAGTAATAATACAATAATATTGTATTTGAAAAAAATATATTTGCCACTCACAGCATTTTTCACTTACATAATTCAGTTGTGTTTTCCAAAACCCTTTCTGATATATTTCATGATCTAATTGGCTTTTGAATAAGATAAGTAAATTATTTGGGTCCCAAAAGATTTACCAACTTAGTTGGTAACAACCCACTAATAGTATAAATTTCTTTCAAAAAGTAGTATAAATTTCCTTTTTCTCCATATGTCTTTCTTAATGTTATTGTTATTAAAAATGGAAGCCAAAATCTTATTCTGCCTAAACACAACTTCTGTGTGAAGAAATTATTATTCAGTCAAAATTGCAAGTGGAAATTTGGAAATTATATCACGTTGAGAGAAACAGCACTATCACTTCAGGTATTACAAATTAAATTGTACCCACGTAACCATTTCCTGACAAGAAACGTAAGCCAACTGCACACAATAGGCTTAGTGGTAAACTATTTTTGTTTGTTTTTTTTTTGTTTGTTTGTTTTGTTTTTTTTCAATATATGAAGTTTATTGTCAAATTGGTTTCCATACAACACCCAGTGCTCATCCCAAAAGGTGCCCTCCTCAATACCCATCACGCACACTCCCCTCCCTCCCACCCCCCATCAATCCTCAGTTTGTACTCAGTTTTTAAGAGTCTCTTATGCTTTGGCTCTCTCCCACTCTAACCTCTTTTTTTTTTCCTTCCCCTCCCCCAGGGTTTCTGTTAAGTTTCTTAGGATCCACATAAGAGTGAGAACATATGGTATCTGTCTTTCTCTGTATGGCTTATTTCACTTAGCATCACACTCTCCAGTTCCATCCATGTTGCTGCAAAGGGCCGTATTTCATTCTTTCTCATTGCCACGTAGTATTCCATTGTGTATATAAACCACAATTTCTTTATCCATTCATCAGTTGATGGACATTTAGGCTCTTTCCATAATTTGGCTATTGTTGAGAGTGCTGCTATAAACATTGGGGTACAAGTGCCCCTATGCATCAGTACTCCTGTATCCCTTGGGTAAATTCCTAGCAGTCCTATTGATGGGTCATAGGGTAGGTCTATTTTTAATTTTCTTAGGAACCTCCATACTGTTTTCCAGAGTGGCTGCACCAATTTGCATTCCCACCAGCAGTGCAAGAGGGTTCCCGTTTCTCCACATCCTCTCCAGCATCTATAGTCTCCTGATTTGTTCATTTTGGCCACTCTGACTGGCGTGAGGTGATATCTGAGTGTGGTTTTGATTTGTATTTCCCTAATGAGGAGCGACATTGAGCATCTTTTCATGTGCCTGTTGGCCATCCGTATGTCTTCTTTAGAGAAGTGTCTATTCATGTTTTCTGCCCATTTCTTCACTGGGTTATTTGTTTTTTTGGGTGTGGAGTTTGGTGAGCTCTTTATAGATTTTGGATACTAGCCTCTTGTCCGATATGTCATTTGCAAATATCTTTTCCCATTCCGTTGGTTGCCTTTTAGTTTTGTTGGTTGTTTCCTTTGCTGTGCAGAACCTTTTTATCTTCATAAGGTCCCAGTAGTTCATTTTTGCTTATAATTCCCTTGCCTTTGGGGATGTGTCAAGTAAGAAATTCCTACAGCTGAGGTCAGAGAGGTCTTTTCCTGCTTTCTCCTCTAGGGTGTTGATGGTTTCCTGTCTCATATTCAGGTCCTTTATCCATTTTGAGTTTATTTTTGTGAATGGTGTGAGAAAGTGGTCTAGTTTCAATCTTCTGCATGTTGCTGTCCAGTTCTCCGAGCACCATTTGTTAAAGAGACTGTCTTTTATCCATTGGATGTTCTTTCCTGCTTTGTCAAAGATTAGTTGGCCATATGTTTGTGGGTCTAGTTCTGGGGTTTCTATTCTATTCCATTGGTCTATGTGTCTGTTTTTGTGCCAATACCATGCTGTCTTGATGATGACAGCTTTGTAGTAGAGGCAAAAGTCTGGGATTGTTATGCCTCCTGCTTTGGTCTTCTTGTTCAAAATTACTTTGGCTATTCGGGGCCTTTCATGGTTCCATATGAATTTTAGGATTGCTTGTTCTAGTTTCGAGAAGAATGCTGGTGCAATTTTGATTGGGATTGCATTGAATGTGTAGATAGCTTTGGGTAGTATTGACATTTTGACAATATTTATTCTTCCAATCCATGAGCATGGAATGTTTTTCCATTTCTTTATATCTTCTTCAATTTCCTTCATAAGCTTTCTATAGTTTTCAGCATACAGATCTTTACATCTTTGGTTAGCTTTATCCTAGGTATTTTATGCTTCTTGGTGCAATTGTGAATGGGATCAGTTTCTTTATTTGTCTTTCTTTTGCTTCATAATTAGTGTATAAGAATGCAACTGATTTCTGTACATTGATTTTGTATCCTGCAACTTTGCTGAATTCATGTATTAGTTCTAGCAGACTTTTGGTGGAGTCTATCAGATTTTCCATGCATAATATCATGTCATGTGGAAAAAGTGAAAGCCTAACTTCATCTTTGCCAATTTTGATGCCTTTGATTTCCTTTTGCTGTCTAATTGCTGATGCTAGAACTTCCAACGCTATGTTAAACAACAGCGGTGAGAGTGGACATCCCTGTCGTGTTCCTGATCTCAGGGAAAAAGCTCTCTGTTTTTCCCATTGAGGATGATGTTAGCTGTGGGATTTTCATAAATGGCTTTTATGATCTTTAAGTATGTTCCTTCTATCCTGATTTTCTCGAGGGTTTTTATTAAGAAACGTTGCTGAATTTTGTCAAGGCTTTTCTGCAACAATTGACAGTATCATATGGTTCTTATCTTTTCTTTTATTAATGTGATGTATCACAGTGATTGATTTGTGAATGTTGACCCAGCCCTGCATCCCAGGAAATGAATCCCACTTGATCATGGTGAATAATTCTTTTTATATGCTGTTGAATTCGATTTGCTAGTATCTTATTGAGAATTTTTGCATCCATATTCATCAGGGATATTGGCCTGTAGTTCTCTTTTTTTACTGGTTCTCTGTCTGGTTTAGGAATCAAAGTAATACTGGCTTCATAGAATGAGTCTGGAAGTTTTCCTTCCCTTTCTATTTCTTGGAATAGCTTGAGAAGGATAGGTATTATCTCTGCTTTAAACGTCTGGTAGAACTCCCCTGGGAAGCCATCTGGTCCTGGACTCTGATTTGTTGGGAGATTTTTGATAACCGATTCAATTTCTTCGCTGGTTATGGGTCTATTTTAGCTTTCTATTTCCTCCTGATTGAGTTTTGGAAGTGTGTGGGTGTTTAGGAATTTGTCCATTTCTTCCAGGTTGTCCAGTTTGTTGGCATATAGTTTTCATAGTATTCCCTGATAATTGCTTGTATCTCTGAGGGATTGGTTGTAATAATTCCATTTTCATTCATTATTGTATCTATTTGGGTCATCTCCCTTTTCTTTTTGAGAAGCCTGGCTAGAGGTTTGTCAATTTTGTTTATTTTTTCAAAAAAACCAACTCTTGGTTTCATTGATCTGCTCTACAGTTTTTAGATTCTATATTGTTTATTTCTGTTCTGATCTTTATTATTTCTCTTCTTCTGCTGGGTTTAGGCTGTCTTTGCTGTTCTGCTTCTATTTCCTTTAGGTGTGCTGTTAGATTTTGTATTTGGGATTTTTCTTGTTTCTTGAGATAGGCCTGGATGGCAATGTATTTTCCTCTCAGGACTGCCTTCACTGCATCCCAAAGCGTTTGGATTGTTGTATTTTCATTTTCGTTTGTTTCCATATATTTTTTAATTTCTTCTCTAATTGCCTGGTTGACCCATTCATTCTTTAGTAGGGTGTTATTTTACCTCCATGCTTTTGGATGTTTTCCAGACTTTTTCCTGTGGTTGATTTCAAGCTTCATAGCATTGTGGTCTGAAAGTATGCATGGTATGATTTCAATACTTGTGTACTTATGAAGGGCTGTTTTGTGACCCAGTGTGTGATCTATCTTGGAGAATGTTCCATGTGCACTCGAGAAGAAAGTATATTCTGTTGCTTTGGGATGCAGATATATCTAAATATATCTAAATATATCTGTCAAGTCCATCTGATCCAATGTATCCTTCAGGGCCCTTGTTTCTTTATTGACCGTGTGTCTAGATGATCTATCCATTGCTGTAAGTGGAGTGTTAAAGTCCGCTGTAATGACCACATTCTTTTCAATAAGGTTGCTTATGTTTGTGAGTAATTGTTTTATATATTTGGGGGCTCCTGTATTCGGCGCATAGACATTTATAATTGTTAGCTCTTCCTGATGGATAGACCCTGTGATTATTATATAATGCCCTTCTTCGTCTCTTGTTACAGCCTTTAATTTAAAGTCTAGTTTGCCTGATATAAGTATGGCTACTCCATCTTTCTTTTGACTTCCAGTAGCATGATAAATAGTTCTCCATCCCCTCACTCTCATTCTGAAGGTGTCCTCATGTCTAAAATGAGTCTCTTGTAGACAGCAAATAGATGGGTCCTGTTTTTTTATCCATTCTGATACCCTATGTCTTTTGGTTGGCGCATTTAGTCCATTTACATTCAGTGTTAATATAGAAAGATATGGGTTTAGAGTCATTGTGATATCTGTAGGTTTCATGCTTGTAGCGATGTCTCTGGTCCTTTGTCTCACAGGATCCCCCTTAGGATCTCTTGTAGGGCTGGTTTAGTGGTGATGAATTCCTTCAGTTTTTGTTTGTTTGGGAAGACCTTTATATCTCCTTCTATTCTAAATGACAGACTTGCTGGATAAAGGATTCTCGGCTGCATATTTTTCTGTTCATCACATTGATGATCTCCTGCCATTCCTTTCTGGCCTGCCAAGTTTCAGTAGAGAGATCGGTCACGAGTCTTATCTGTCTCCCTTTATATGTTAGAGGATGTTTATCTCTAGCTGCTTTCAGAATTTTCTCTTTATCCTTGTATTTTGCCAGTTTCACTATGATATGTCGTGCCGAAGATCGATTCGAGGTACGTCTGAAGGGAGTTCTCTGTGTCTCTTGGATTTCAATGCCATTTTCCTTCCCCATTTCCGGGAAGTTCTCAGCTATGATTTCTTCAAGTATACCTTCAGCACCTTTCCCTCTCTCTTCCTCCTCTGGAATACCAATTATGCGTAGATTATTTCTCTTTAGCGCATCACTTAGTTCTCTAATTTTCCCCTCATGCTCCTGGATTGTTTTATCTCTCTTTTTCTCAGCTTCTTCTTTTTCCATAATATTATCTTCTAGTTCACCTATTCTCTCCTCTGCCTCTTCAATCCGAGCCGTAGTTGTCTCTATTTTATTTTGCAGTTCATTGATAGCATTTTTTAGCTGCTCCTGGCTGTTACTTAGTCCCTTGATCTCTGTAGCAAGAGATTCTCTTCTGTCCTTTATACTGTTTTCAAGCCCAGTGATTAATTTTATGACTTTTATTCTAAATTCACTTTCTGTTATATTGTTTAAATCATTTTTGATCAGTTCATTAGCTGTTGTTATTTCCTGGACGTTTTTCTGAGGGGAATTCTTCCATTTCGTCATTTTGGATAGTCCCAGTGGTAAACTATTTTTGAATCAAGTTTTCCATTTCCTTTAGAATCAGAATAGCAATATTTTCTGCAATCTACTCTTTAGTGAAACACATTATTTCCACAACTCATAAGGAGTAAAGGAGTGAGAGAGAATAGAAAGCACTTCAAACCTGCACTAAATTTTAAGTCAGTATTTTAATATACACAATTTTATAATGTAATTTTGTCTTATGTTTACTTTAATTAAAGACTTATTTTTCATTCATACCCTCAGGCAACATAGTTGTGAAAGTTCTAGCTTTATTACTCAAATAAGTAAAATCAGATGTAAGATTAACTTACCTTATTGTTCCTCAGCTCTCCAAATTATTTTTAGTTTGAATATAAGAGAATTGTAAAATACTTTCGTTATTAAAATATATAGAACATGACAAATTAGTGCATTTAGACACACAAAAGTATTTTTCCAAAATACAAAATGCCTAAAACCAATATACTTTGTGTTTTAAATATATACATTGCTTAAGGTATGTAGAAAATATTAAAGCCTTGTGATTAAAAAGTTAATAAATGTAAACTAACTCACTTTATTTATAATTTACTATATCGGAAAAATTTCCTATCCCAATTATTTTGTTTTATATTGTATCATCACAATACTAATAAGAGACTTTTCGAACTAAGACTTTATTGTTTTAGAGCAGTTTTAGGTTTACAGCAAAATGAGAGGGAGGTACAAAGATTTCCCTTTTACTCTCAACCACCACCCCTGCATAGTCTTCCCTATTGTTAACATCCGCCACCAGATTGGTACATTTTTCACAATTGATGAACTTGCATTGATGCATCATAATCTTCCAAATTCACAGTTTACTTTAGGGTTTCACTGTTGTATCTTCTATGGGTTTGGACACATGTTTAAAATAACATGTATCTATCATTATTGTATCATACAGAGTATTTTTACAGTCCTAAAAATCATCCTTCCTACAACCTCCCCATCTTCCACCCCACCAACTCTTAGATACTACTGATCTTTTTAGGATCTTCATAGTTTTGCCTTTTCCAGAATGTCATATAGTTGGAATTATATATTATGTATCCTTTTCAGATTGACTTCTTTTACTTAATATGCACTTAAATTTCCCTCATGTTTTGTCATGTCTTGAATCCTCATTTCTTTTTATTACTGAATAATATTCCATTGTCTGGCTGGACCATAATATATTTATCCAGTCCTCTAGTGAAAGACATCTGTATTGCTTCCAAGTTTGGGTGCTGCTACATACACCCATGTGCATTCTTGTATGCACATACATTTTCAACTCCTTTGGATAAATACCAAGGAGCAAAATAGCTATACATATGCACAAAGTATGTTTAATTTTATAGGAAAGCACCAAAACGTCTTCCAAAGTGACTGTACAATTTTCCATTCCCACCAACTATGAACAAGTGTTCCTCTTGCCAACATCCTGACCAACATTTGGTGTTGTCAGTGTTTTGGATTTCAACCATTCTAATAGGTATGGAATGCTATCTTTTTATTGTTTTAATTTGCATTTTCCTGACGACAGATGATGTGGAGCATCTTTTCATATGCTTATTTGCCATCTTTATATCTTTTTCACTGAGGTGTGTGTTAAGGTTTTGGCCCGTTTTAAAAAATATGGATATTTTCTTATTAATGATTTTTAAGAATTCTTATATATTTTGGATGAGTAGTTATCAGATGTGTCTTCACAGAAATGACTTTGCATCTTTGTCAAAAATCAATTGACTGTATTTATGTGACTCTATTCCTGGGCTCTCTATTCTATTGCATTCATCTCCATCTATCCTCTCTCCAAAAACACACTGTCCTGATTACTGCATCTTCGTGGTAATTCTCAAAACAAGGCATTGTGAGTCTTCTGACTTTGTTCTTTCTCTCAGAATTGATTTCACTATTATAGCACTTTGGCCTTTCCACATAAATTTTAGAATCAACTTGTTCAAAAATACAATGGTGAGATTTTTTGTTGGGTGTGCATTGACTCTTTTTTTTAACGTTTATTTATTTTTGAGAGAGACAGGAGACAGAGTACGAGCAGGGTAGGGGGAGAGAGAGAGAGAGAGAGAGAGAGAAAGAGAGAGAGAGAATGTGAAGCAGGCTTCAGGCTCTGAGCTGTCAGCACAGAGCCTGATGTGGGGCTTGAACCCACAAACCACAAGATCATAATCTGAGCTGATGTCAGATGCTTAACCAACTGAGCCACCCAGGTGTCACCTGCACTGAATCTTTAAATAAAAGTGGGCTGGGGCGCCTGGGTGGCTCAGTTGGTTGAACATCCAACTTTAGCTCACTCATGATCTTGCAGTTCATGGCTTCAAGCCAGGCGTCAGGTTCTGTGCTCACTGTGGGACAGCTTGGAGCCTGGAGCCTGCTTCAGATTCTGTGTCTCCCTCGCTCTCTGTCCCTCCCCCGCTCATGCTCTGTTTCTCTCACTCTCTCAAAAATAAATATTTAAAAAAAAAAGAAAAAAATTATTTTTGCTCCCTGGTATTATCTTTACTCCTTTATAAAAGATCAGTTGACTCTATTTTGTGGGCCTATTTCTGGTCATTCTATTGGTTCCATCGATCTTTTTGTCTATTTTTTATTGTTGCTAATTCCACACTGTCCTGATTATCGTAGCTATAATAAGTTTTGAAGTCAGGCAGTGTCGAAGTCCTCCAATTTTGTTCTTCTCCTTCAATATTGTGTTGGCTAGTCTGGCTCTTTTTTTTTCTTCTCCATATAAACCTCAGAATCAGTTTGTCAATGTCCACAAAATATCTTCTTGGGATTTGGATTGGGATTGCACTGACTCTATAGATCAGTTTGATAAGAACTGACAACTTGGTAATACTGTGTCTTCTTATCCACGAACATGGAGTATTTCTCCATTTATAGAGGACTTTTTTTTTCATTCACCACAGTGTTGTACTTTATCTCATATAGATCTTGCACATATTTTGTTGGATAAATACCTAAGTATTTCATTAGAGAGGATGCTAATGTAAATGGCATTATGTTGTTAAATAATATATTTTATAACAATTGAATAAAATTAACTTTAGATATATGTTTTAAATATATGAAATGGGAGAAATGAGAGAGAGGAAATGGGAGAGAGAGAGAGCAGCAGCAGAGAGAAATTTAAGTCTATTTATGTATGTTCGAGGTCATTCAGCCAGTATGTGGTATCATGAAATTTCAAATTCAAAACTCATTTGTTCTAGAGACCATACAGTGAAATAGTTCATATCCATACTTAAATGCTTAAAAATAACAACAACAACAACTTAGGATTCATTATACTATGAGTTGGTATCACTATAGAGGCCATTACTGTTACTGTATCACACAGGATGATTTAAAATTCTCTAAAATTTCAAAAATTAGGATTGGTTTGACTCCACCAAATAAGTAGCAATCATTTATATAAAATGTAAAAGCACATGTCTCTATGAAGAAAGTCATAGGGCTCTACAGAATTGTCATTTACTGAGTTTCTGTATTTACTATTCATTTGCTTATTTTGCATTAATTTGCTAGCTCCCTATTTTGAAAGCTGGGGTAAAGATTTGTATTGTGACCATTCTGGCCATTAAACCAATGCTGTCTAAAAATTAGAAAAAATGTCTATCTTTAATTTTAGAAACAAACTACTTTTTTTTCTTTTTTACCTTGTAGAATAATTATTTTAGAAAATATAGATTTCTGAGAATAAGTACAACTTACATGCGTTTATCTATAAACATAGAGGAAGGATATAAATGTTTCCTGTTTTTCTCTATTAGCTGTAAATTGTTTTATCTAACTAACTGTAAAATTGACAGAAACCTACATTCTACCACATTGGATATATACATATGGCACTTAGTGAGAATTCTTATGTTAGTGCTAGAGAATTCTTATGTTAGTTTCTTGTTAAAAAAACATTAAGTCAGATTTGAAGAAGGCAAATAACAGTTCTAAAACTGGAATCTGTATTAATATTTAGAATTGAATATATCAGACAAAAGATAAGTAATAACTAAAGAGACAATTGGTAAATAAGACCAAATTAAATAAATTATCTAGAAGGTATCATAAAACATTAGAAATCAAACACTGAAAAGGAAGTAAAATGAGGGAAAAGTAAGAATATATAAAATGCAAGAAAGATATAAAGAACATAAAGTACAAGGAATAGTTAATTAGAAAATGACTAGAATATCCAAATATGATGAAAGCTGTGAATTCACACAAAGAAGACACACAGTATGTGCTAGACAGGTGAAATAAAAGGTAATTAATATCTAGGAACCCTTAGGTAAATTAATAGAGTGCCTAAGACAGAAAAAAGTATTCTAAAAGACCCTAGGCAAAAAAAAGAAACAAACAAAAACAAAACAAAACAAAAAAACAAACGAGTATTTACAAAGAACAGTAAGAACATCAACTAAATTCTTTCTAAAATTACCACCCACAGCAGCAGCCAAAAAAAAAAAAAATATATATATATATATTATATATATATATACTTATATAAAAATATAATAAAATAAAACAAAATTAAATTAGATTTCTGGATGAAAATGGCCATTAGCATGGATATCTGAATAAAATCAAGCTTTGATAACAGTATGAATTTGTGATCAAATAAAATACTTTAGGAAAAAAATTGAGTAATATTTCTAGTAACTGAATTTTACTGAAGGAATACATATAGAATATGCTTTAGATAATTGGAAAGTAATCCATGATGGAAGGTCTAAGCTGCAAGAAATATTAATGATTACATAAAATAGCAAAGATATGAGTACATTTAAACAAAGCTCCAAACTATGTATTTTTTTAAAGGACAAAAAACATTGAAAAGAAGGTCATCAGATTTTAAGCATTCACAGGTCTGTATTTTGTATGCTTACATATTATATAATAGAGGGGAATTTCTAGCCTAACCTGTAAAATAGAAATAAATATACATTAGGTAAGCTAGTAGAAAGAAATAAATGGAATGAGGGGAGAGAAAAAACAATACTTTACCCCAAAGACATTAAAGAGTGAATGTTACACACATAGAATGCACAAACAAAATAAGACATTTTAAATATTGTAAGAAAGAGTGGAAGGAAATGATGTAAAGATACCTGGTCTATCTATACTAATAACATGAGAATTTCAACACTGCTAGAAATAGTATACATCACCACTTACTGTTAAAAGCTTTTATCAACTAACTAGAATGTGAAAACTCATTTTGTTCACCAAAAGTTTCAGTGCAATAAAGCAAAATTGTCATTTCTCCAAAGGAAAGGTAAATAACCAATGCTTCCGCAAAATAAGAGACTTCAGTAAGTTTTTCCACAGATATCTAGATCAAATCAATTTAAAAAAACAGTAACAATATCACAAACTTACATAGCACATTAAACTGCTCAATATAATGGACATAGTGCACAAGTGAATGGAGATTACATGTCTTTCAGAACGTAGACTGAGCATTAAAAAAAGAATGAGTATTAAACTATGATGCAATCTTCAAGCAAGTTTTAAAAATGCAATCGTATCTAACACTGAATATATTATTTATAAATCATATACATAAATATAAATTAAAACTAAAAGTACGGATATATTTTTTAACTTTGTAAATATTTCACATATTAATGAATAAACAGAAGGTAATTTTAAACTGAAATGGAAATATAAATTATCAAACATAGTGTTTCAACTAATTTCAAAGTAACATTATGTAAAAACCTACAGACCAACAGACTAGAAGTCAAAATGGAATTACTCTTATATGACAAGATCATGACTATTGAAAATCCTAAAGAATCAATAAAAAATGATACTAACACTAATAAGCTAATTAATCAAGATCACATGGGAAATGTTTAACATACAAAATCAGTTTTGTTTCTCTATACTTTTAATGGACAACTGGAAACAGAAATTTAAAATGCTAATTTTAATAGCACCAAAACCCAAGAAATATCAAGGATAACATTCACAAAATATGTGTGAAAGTTACTAAATATCATCAAAAGAAACAAAACACATACATTCATGCATACATACATACATACATACATACATACATACACACACACACACACACACATATATCATGTCTCTGGACTAAAATGCTCAATGTTGTTGAAGAGCCAATCCTCCCCAAGGGGATAAGTAGATTTATAGATTCTACACAGACCCTATCAAAATTCTAGTGGCTATTTAATTTAAATTGACAACTGTTTCTAAAATATATGTCAGTAGACAAACAACCTATAATATTCCAAACAGATTTGAGTAAGAATAAAGCTAGAGAATTCACACTAATATATTTAGATTCACTATGAAGCTACAACAATGAGGACAGTGTGGTATTTCATAAGGCAATATGATAGATATATCTCATATTTTATACACACATATTATATACTAATAGAGTAGAATAAAAATAAAAAGTATATATATATACACACATGTGTATATATATATATATATGTGTGTGCGTGTGTGTATATGTGTGTGTGTTTGTGTGTGTGTGTGTATATCCATCTGATTTTTTATTAAGGTGCAAATGCAATTAAGTGGTCAAGGATGACCCTCTCAATAAATGATACTAAAGAAATTGGACATACAAAGACAAAAAAATAAATGTTGACCTTAAAAATTACATATTATAGAAATAGTCACTCAAAATGGATTAGTGACTTGAATACAACATGTAAAAAAATAAAATATTTAGGGGGAAAAAAGGAGAAAATAATCAGAATCTAGAATTACACAAAGAGTTCTTAGTCTTGACACCAAAAGAACAATCCATAAAATGAAACAATTGCAATTTGAACTTCATTACAATTAAAAAAAATTTTTTGCTCTATGAATAGACTCAAAAAAACTTACAAATTTGAAAACTTGCTTGCAAATAACATACCTGACAAAGGAGTAGAAGCCAGAATATATATAAAACTCCCCGCAAATCAACAGTAAAATTAAACAATAAACAAAACCTATCCAATTAGGAAATAGAAAAAAATGCGTGAGAAGACTTTTCACTGAAGATGGTAAATAAGCATTTGAGAAAATGTTCAACATTATTAATCACTAGAGAAATTCGAAACAAAACCACAATGAGATAACATTCTATAGAAAACCAAATAGCTATTTTTTTTTTAAATAGGGGGAGAAAGTAACAATAGAAAATTCTGGTAAAAATATAGAGAAACTGAATCACTCATACATTGCTGGTGGGAATGTAAAATGGTACAATGACTCTGGAAAATATTTTGGCAGTTTTTTTATAAACTGCACCTGAAACTGCCATATGTCACAGTATTTGCATTCTTGGGCATTTATCCAGATAAGTGGAAACATATGTTCACAAAAGCTGTACACAAATAGGCAAAGCAGATTTATTCCTAATAAGCAAAAAATGGGAATACGTTCAGATGTCTTTCAAAAGGTGAATGGTTAAGCAAATCTTGGAACATCCATACCATGACATGCTATTCAGCAATAAAAGGGATCAAACCATTGTGATGGACAGCAACTTGGATAACTTTATGTTGAGAGAAGAAATCTGTAAAGATTAAATACTGTATGATTCCCTTAATATAACATTGTTGAAATGACAAAATTATAAAAATGGAGAAGCAATTAGTGATGTCTAGGGATTAAGGAAATGGGGGTAGGATACTTGGGGTGGGGGGTGGCAAGCACAACATGAAGAATCCTTGTGGAGATGTAAGTGTATCTTGGCTCTATCAATGTCAGTATACTGTTGTGATATTTTATCACAGTTTTACAAAATGGAACCATTGGGGAAACTGGATAAAGCATACAGGGAACCTCTCTGAATTATTTCCTATAATTGCATATGAATTTATAATTTTCTCCAAATACAATTTACCTTAAAAATAAATGTAGCAAGGTTGTAGAATACAATATCAATATATGAAAATCAGTTAAATTTTTGTATATTAGCAGCAAACATTTGGAAAATGTGTTTTTAAAATCTGTTTTCAAAAATAATAAAATCCACTTTCTATAATATAAAAAAGACTACGCTCAGGAAAAGAAAAACAGATCAGGAGGGGCATATGGGTCTTTAATGACTCTACAGTTTTGTGTCTTGAGACAGATTATGGGTTCATAGCGTATATTTACTAATATTCTTTAAACAGTATTATAATTTGCTTTATAGGATATATGTCCAAAAATAATATATTGATGCCACTGATGGTAAATATCAGAATCCTAGTTTTCTATTTTATTCATGCTAACATTTAACTTTCTATCTTACATAAGTCCTTAGGAAATAACTTCTCTACTTTTGAAACAAAAATAAACAATTTTTGCAAAGATACTTTTGCCACTTTCTATCTGCCTTGTTTTTCTGCTTTTTTTTAAATCTAGAATACACAAATAAACACAAGTCATTGATCATTTTAGAATGAATTTAGTTCTTGTTTTTTTTTTTAATAAAAAGACAGAGGTACTCTCACATTCCAGTGTCCCTCAGCTAGAAATGGCAAGAGACATAATCTTTAAGTACTTAATTTTGTCCTCTTTTGAAAACACATTTGAAAGATTTTATCAATATTTCACTTATATAAAAAATATACTACAAAGGCTATTTTTGAGATCCGTAGTTCTTAAAATTAGTATGCATATTATCACTTGGAAGTCTTATTAAAAGATAATTGGACCAATCCTTACAGTTTCTGATTTAGTAGATCAGATGTGGGTGGGAACTGATAATTTTTATTTGTAACGTGTTTCCAGAAGAACGACTATCCATGATCATTGGTGTGAGCGATACATGATCACTGGTGAAAGACTCCACTAAAATTTATTTATACATGTATATTTATTTAGATATATATGTATTTGTATTATATGTATACATATATGCATAATTATATGTATTTACATGTAAGTGTCTATATGCAAATATACATAAAGATACATATATAGAGATACATACATTGGCATATATACATACATGTGTGAACCACACATATATATGTACACAAACACAAACACGTTCATGTACCACACACACATATAAATGCTGACTCATCTAATAAGTTATATCCCTTTTTGGTTAATTTTCAGCCAAACTTAATTTTTTTCTCTGCCTGGTCACTAAATAGGACGTCATTAGGATTTATTGAACTGTTCAATGTATTTACCAGGAGTCAGGAACTAAATAAATTATATGAATGACTTCTTTATAAATCCTAAAATCTTATTTTACATATATGTAATGCATTTACAATATATACAGAACATGTAAATCTATTTGAGTTTTATAATAAAGTCTTTCTAGTCTTTCCCTTATGTGCCCTTTAACTGTAATAATATGAATAGATCCTATTCTCTTATATCATTAAGCTTTTGTAAAGAGTTTTTGCTATAACTAGATTGTTATCACTCACCCTCTACTTCTCCAAGCCTCATTCAACTTATTTATTTTTTTTTTAAGTTTCAGCTTTTCATTGAACATCTTACAGAAGGGATTTATTAAAAAAAGACCAAAACCCATGTCATCAGGGGACTCCTCAGATGACCTTTCTTTGTTTCCACTTTTTCTCAGCTGGGGCAGCAGTGGTGAAGGGAGCAAAACCTCTTACTAGTTAAGCACCGGGGTCTCCCAGCCACACATTGCAGATAAGGCTCCTGATACTGGCAGTAGGCAGGGCCTTTGCACAGAAGCCAAGCCAGAAGGGCTTTCATGAGTGTATTAATCTTATCCAGATATCAAGTTTTTGTACATAGGAGGGACACTTTCATTGTTTTTGAATGCATTAATAAAATAAATCGACATATATTAACTATATCTGGAAAATTTTCAAATGAACACTAGATTTTAAAAAGCAAATTGAATAGTATAATTAGTAGATAGTCCATAAATCTGAAACAAATCAACATTCCTGCCTAAAAGCAAATGAAGTGTCCTTAATTTTACCCCAAATAGATGCCTCGTGTTTCAAAATTGTATGAAGTACATCATCTAGAAAATTAAGAAAGATTTGCCCTATTAATTATTGAATTATATAACCTGTCAAATTGTACTTGCTGCTTCCAATACATTCATTCAGAGACACCAACTCCCATAGAATGTCAGTGTCATAAGTAGAATATGGCTAGCATTTATGCATATAATCCAAGGAAATATAGAATCGCAAGATACACAATACATGGGGATGGGGAAGGTTTGAGAAACTCTTGGGCCCAGGCACAGAGCTGATAACTTGCATGATAAATGTTTAGACTGCCAGAGAGATAAGCTGCATAAACAGAAAAATGTCCCCTCCCAAAAAAGCTGAGCAATAGCATACTAAAACAAAGAAACAACCCAAAAAACAGAAATAAACATGGTTGAGAGCTGGTATGAAATGGGATGGAATAAAGATGTGAAAACCAGCAGCTAAAATCATGGAAACCATCTTCAAATTCTTCCTGCCACTCAAACTAAGGAAACTTGGTATTATTTTATTTATGTATTTATTTAGTTAGTTTATTTTTATTTATTTTAAGAGAGAGCAAGTGGGGGAGGGGCAGGGGGGTGGAGAAAGAGAATCCCAAGCAGGCTCCATGCTATCAATGCAGGGCCCAATCCAGAGCGCAAACTCACAAACCATGAGATCACGACTTAAGCTGAAATCAAGAATCAGACGCTTAACCCACTGAGTCACCCAGGCGCCCCAGCTGGCGCTGATTTCTGATTTACCTTTCAGTGAACTTTAGTATAACTGGGAGAGAGTATACAGTTTCTGCTTTCCACTGAAGATATTCCCCCAACCCCTGTTATATAACCATATACATGTGTAATACAGTCCTCCCTAGTCACACATATGTACACGATAAATGGAACTCTAAGAAAAATATCACACATCAAATTTTGCTGTAGTACATATGTGAAAGTCCTTGCCAAAATATGTACACAATTTTAAAGGCAAAAATTTGTTTGGAATTTCATACCTGACACAGAATTGGTGTCTTTGTTGAGAACAAAAAAAAAAAAAAAATAGTCTCAGACATGTAATGAGTCAGAATAACAACATTTGAAAAGCCAAAAGGAATTTAAAAAGCAATCTTGATAAACAAAGGATAATTAAAATCAATAACTAAACAACAGGAAAGAAGTAGAATAATAAATGAAATCAATAAAGTAAAAGTGTTTAAATGTCCTTTATTTAATATGGTTACAAGCAAATAAACTAAAAAAAATATTGAGCAAGGATACACAGAATGTAAAATTAATTATCTGCTTCTAAAATCCAATTATGTCAATTAAAATTTGCAGTAAAAAACAGCAGAAACATATTAAGGAATAAGTGAGGTAATGCTTTGAATTTTCAGAGTTTGAAAACATTATTTACTTTTTATCTTGCAAAATCTTTTTTCTTTTTTTGCAAAACACTAATGCTTTTAACCATAAACATTCACATATATGATATTAAACAAAAACATTTCAACATTTAAATGCTTTTCACAGACATAGTCCTCCCCACTTCCAGATCAGTTTCCAATATCCTTATCATTATAAATTCTTCCAATTATTTTCCCACCTGGTTTTCCAATGACCAAATATATACATGATTAAACTATTTTTTAAGTCATCGCTGTGTCCTACATAAGTGCTAAATAATGAGAAATTAAGTATGAATATGATACTTAATTTTCATGGGTGAAACATCACTGTCACAATTCTCATCATTAAGAATAAAATTGATGAATGTCCTATAATATAACAAATTAAGTTTCAAATATATAAAATGAGTAGCATCACAAAATAACTTAGAAGAGTTGTTTTTAATACCAACCAAATATACAAGCATTTGGAAAGAGTAAAGTAAATGTAAAAACACAGCATAAATAACATGAATAGAAATACACACTAACAATGTTGTATTTTTAAAAATAGTGAATATAAGATACAATTTAAATCTATAAAATTGAAACATTACAAAATATATGCTTTCATAAGCATATGTAATTAACATTGACTCACAAAAGGGTAGATAACTTCTTATGGGAAAAATGGCAGAAATCATCTTCCAAAAATATGCAGTGTAATCAGTTTTAAAGCAGTCAAGCATTGTTAAAGAGTATAATAAGCCTCTTGTATTATACCCATTCATATAGCTAACATAATAGCAGTAACAACTTTAAAAACATCAGAAACTGCACAACTGAATGCACTCCAACATGCACAAACACAAATACAGGCAAACTTATTCATACTTGGAATATCCATACAAAGTGACCTAAAATGTTTGAATGTAAATAATTATATCATTTCAAATTTAACATCATATTTAGGGTGATAAATAGGAAACAGAGGAAGAGAAAGGAAATTACCATTCCAATAGACACTAATCATTAAGAGCATAACGTGCTTGGGGCACCTAGGTGGCTCAGTCAGTTAACTTCTGACTTTGACTCAGGTCATGATTTCACAGTTTGTGGGTTCAGGCCCTGCTTCCAGCTCTGCACTGACAGTGTACAACCTGCTAGGGATTCTCTCTCTCCTTCTCTCCCTGCGCCTCTCTCTCTCTCTCAAAATAAATAAATACACTTAAAAAGAAGTGTGATGTTCTTGACAAAAATACTCTTTGACTCGTAAGAATACAACTACATTTTCTTTGTGTATTTAGTAAAATTAATCACCAACGTGTAATCAATCCATAATCAAGCAATATTTGATCAATTCCATAAAATTCATAAACAAAACATGTCTGACTGCTGTAACCATTATCACTCTACATTGTTTGGGACATTTTTAGTCACTTTGATAACATTGGAATAGCAAATGAGATACAATTATGGGTATTTTAGGTATGACTACCTATAAATAAATTTTACAAAAGCCACACGTCTCAAAAATTTTAGAACTAAAAGGATAATTATGTTAAATGGACAAGGAGATGACTGGAAGAGTGTCCACTTTTTTTTAATAAAAAAAATTCATGCGCTGATATTTGTATGAATGAAATTTTGAAAAACAACCTAAATTCTGAGAGAAGGAAACAGTTGACTGCATTATCACAATTCATTCAATGTAACACTATGCAGCGATTAAAATCATATCATTATATATTTATCGATGTGGAAAGATATGCACTGAATAGAGCAAGCTGCAATGTATATATGATGGCTGAATTATTGAAATAAATTTATTTTGTATATGTTTCTGAGGTCTTTAAGATGAGAAATCTTACAGAATTAGAGAAGTGTAGTAATGTGTCTTAAAATACTATAAGGAATGTAGAATGTGTCTTAAAATACTTACTATGTCTTACTTACATACTAATGTCTTACTATGAGGAATGTGTCTTAAAATACTATGAGGAATGAGAATACTATGAGAAAAAAAATTAATGTAAAAGAAAAGAGAGCCAGTTTTTAAAATGACCAAAAAGGTCACTTTATGTCATTAGAATAAGTTCAAATTACCAATAAATAATGGTAACACTGACTGGGCATTTAACAATAGAATAAATTTTCACTACATGTCATACATTAAAAAGATAGTCTAGCAAGATTATGGATATATACTTTTTTAAGTTTCAGTTAAAAATAGGAAAATGTGAGTTAGACATATTGTTGATATTAATGTAAAGAAGAATCTCACAAAATTAAATATCCATTAACCAGTCACTAAATACCTGACTACATAAAATGGAAAGCATCTATATAGCAAAGATATGTATATGAGATTAACAAAGCAAACAACAAAATAAATGTGCTTGCAATGCTAATCATAAAGTGCCTTGATGTGAAAAGTCTACACATTTTAATTTAAAATGGACAAATATGGGGCATCTGGGTGGCTCGGTCAGTTAAGTGCCAACTCTTGGTTTTGGCTCAGGTCATGGTCATGAGGTTTCATGAGTTCAAGCCCCAAATCGGGTTGTGTGCTGCCAGCACAGAACCTGCTTTGGATTCTCTCTCCCTCTCACTCTGACCCTCCCCCCTTCATGCTCTCTCCATCTCTCTCAAAATAAATAAATAAACTTAAAAATGTTTTAAAATGAACAAGTATTCTAATTTAAACAATTTTTTAAAAGAGATGTGAAGACATAAAGATATAATATGCGATAAAGTTTTCTAGTACTTAAAAGCAAATAGATGTGATAGGAAGTGTTTGAATGGTGATGTGGGGAGCCAGCAAATCCTCTTACCAAAAGGAATGATGAAATCTGGACAAACATCAAAATCCACCAGTTCACAACTCTGGAAATTAACCTATACAATAAATAAATTAAAAAAACAGTTATTCAAGAAAAACTACTAAACCTTGCTCAGAGCAATGGGTGTCTACAGCATTTTTACACAAAAATCTTCCCATGCCCTGTCACACTCTACCAATTCTGTGACAGTAGCCAAAAGGACCAGCAGCCTCACTGCCACCAGAAAGGGCTGACTTTTCTGATATAGAACTCCAAGGAAAAGTCTCATGCTCAGAGTCATTACTGAAAGCAATAGGAATATCAGTGGTAATTAGGGAAGGCCAACAGCATAGCCATCTGAATGTTCAAAAGACTCCGTACTATTCAGGAACACTGAAAAGTGTCCTCATTATATACTTATCCTTAGCTTAATATGAAATCCTGCACAAGCAGAAAGTAAAAGCTGGTTCACACTTGTAAACTGTCTGAAATATAAATGCATGCTTCAACCCAAGACTTGCTGGCTCAAAGTGTTTAAGTCTAACTACTGACCAGTCACTGACTAACCACTAGCCAGTCAAGGCAGCTACTCTAAACATTAAAAAAAAAAAAAAAGGAATTCAATGAGCAAAAACATTAATGACTGTACATTGTAAAGTACATGATTTCTGCAGAATTCATTCAGAAAAGTCACTAAACAAATAAAAAACAAACAACAATTTTGGGAAGGGGAAATCAGAATCCAATGTTGCTACATTATATTATCTAAAATACCTGGTTATCATCAATACCACCAACAAAATAACTACATGCAGAGAAACAGGAGAGTGTGGTCATACATAGGAAAAAAAAAAAAACAAAAACAGTGAATCATAAGAATAAGAGCATACAGTTACTCAAAACTGTACAGTTATTAAAACTTTAAAACAGCTACCATATATATGTTCAAATAATCAAAGGAAATTATGTTTAAAGAATTAGAGCATACGTGGCAATGCCCCATCAAATACAAAACATAAATAAAGAGGCAGAAAGTTTAAAAAAGAAAAGGAAAATAGAAATAATGGAGTGGAGAAGCACAATAACTATGATAAAAAAAATTCACTAGAGAGGTTCAGTACAAGATTCAGTGCAAAAGAAAGAAAGAATTAACAATCTTGAAACCAGATCATTAGACCTTATTCAGCTTGGTAAAAAAAGAAAAGAAAAGAAAGAAAGGAAAAAAAAGAAACAAGAAAAAGTAAAGAAAACCAGAATAGAGGCTCAGATACTTAGGAGAAACTATGAAACTGGGATGCTTGTTTCCAGAAGGAAACAAAGAGAGAAAAGGGGGCAGATGATATCTTTGAAGAAATAATGGCCAAAAGCTCCCCAAATTTGATAACAAAAAAGTCATCTACACATCTGAAAACCTCAGTGAGTTAGACTCAAAGAGATTCACCCCTAGACACACCAAAATGAAGTTGAGAGAAAAAGAAAAATCATGAAATTATCAAGACTGAAAGGTCTCATTCAGGATTCATCAGGTACAAGTAAACCCCAGTAAGATTACAGCCCATTTCTAATCAGAAACAATGCGCACCAGAAGGCAGATAATAAAAAGAATAAAGGGAGATTATGGATAAACTTCAAGTAATGCCCCAACATTTAGGAATGAATAGGTTTTTCACAGTTGTTCTGTGAGAAGTCCTAGTTCTTTGGCTGAAATGTCGGATTTTTTCACACTTCAGTATGGATATTCTCTCTTCCACATCTACTTTACTTTTTCATAAAAAGGATTAATGCTAAAATATCTATTTAGATATAAATATATATCTAGTATTATATTTCTTATTTTCATTGAATTTTCTTGTTAGCTAAATGTCATCAGAACATACTAGAGATGTTATATTTGCCATGACTTTGTACCTATTCACCTACATACCTTTCAAAGCTATGCACTGGCTTGATGTCTATTTTAACAATTACCAAGACTAGGCTGATAATATCACCATGTAAAGAGCTAAAACATAAGAGAAATAACAAAGAACATGGATGTTATGCCTGAATATATGTTAAAAAAGAATATATTTTTATATAAGTAGGTATAAAAATAACATTTCCCTTTATTTTTCTGCAGTCATGATAGAATGACCTAGTACTCTATATTAACCATGGATCAAAGTGGGAAAAATAATTGCCTTATAGATTGCATATAGAACATATATATGTGGCCTACACTTGCAGCTTTCTTTTTCTTTTCTTTTTCTTTTTTGTATTTGTTTTGTTTCACACAGATTCTTCCATTGTTTTTCCCTGTTTTCCTATTTCACAATGTTGATGGAACTTGGGTTCAGTTTGACCTATTCTTCATTCTTGATAAACTCTCCAAATAAAACAATAAAATAATTTCATATTGAAATGAGGCATACTGACAAATGAGTTTCACTGCAACTGAGATTTATTTTTTTGTATTATGTAGAGATTGCGATAGGATTTATTGGTTAGATCCTTTAATCTGTATCTACTTTCACCACATTCATGAGTTAAATTTGCCCTTTTTTTAAAGCTTTAGAGTACCATTAAGTGAAAATATATCATATGATATAAAACATTATAAAATATAGAATGTTAATAGCAAACATTTCCTGTTAATTTTCAATAAAAGTTTAACAATTTAACTCTATTTTAAGTGAATAATGGTTTCTGGCCTGGCCTGTAAACATACTAAAGTAACATGTTAACAAAAGTACTGAAAAACATTTAAAGAGAAAGCAACACAATAAACAAAACTTTTTTTTTTTTTTTTAGTTTTATTTATTTTGAGAGAAAGTGAGTACACACCAGTAGGGGAGGGGCAGGGAGAGAGTGAGAGAGAATCCCGAGCAGGCTCTGTGCTATCAGCATGGAACCCAAGAGGGGCTTGATCTTACCATGAGATCATGACCTGAGCTGAAATCAAGAGTTGGCCACTTAACCAACTGAGCCAACCAGGCTCCCCTCAACAAAAACTTTTTTCAAGTTACCTTACTATATATAAAATTTTGTGTTAGGTTCTGGGATATTTAGGATAACTTTTATTTTTTCTCAATATCTGATATAACTTTTTACACCACCGATATAACTTTTCACATATCTGTATATAACTACCCATAAATTTAGTATGTCAAATGTTAAGATTAAACAGATAATCAACTTTTCAATTATTTTCAAAATATATCCCCTTCCTATGAGAATAGAGAGGTGATGTCAGCCCTAAGTCTTGATATTTTTAAATTCATGGGCAAGAGAAAATTTATATTCAATTTTAATGAATAGAACATTTTCTTCAGCAGAGAGACTAGATTGTCAGGTGGGAAATGTCATTGCAGGAATGTTTCACAGAGATAAATGAATTCCACAAAATCCCTACACTATAGTACTTCTCTGGGAATAGGTCCACAGATTCTGCAGAATACAGGATGATCACAAAACAGCACATGTCTCAAGTCTGGTTGAAGTGAGGCTAAGTTTAGAATTTGTTCTTTCCTCTTTCAGACATCGATATACCCAATATATCCTAGAACCATGTTGCAGATATTTACACCTCCAAACTTGGGTAAAGGAGATTTATCATTTTTATATGATTGGATTAAAAGTTTCCCCAGCACTAGTGAGATCAACTTGATATTTAGTAGTGTATTTTCAGTTTCAGATCAATGGGGTTTACTTACTATTTTTTTTTTTACATTTCTGTGCTGCTTGAAAATTTCAGTACCCTAAAACAAATCTAATATTAAAGGTCATACATATTATGAATACATGTTGCTTTCAGTTCAGATATAAGCTTTGTCTTTTTCACAAAGAAGAGTCTGTGCCTAGCTGGCAAGTTGGTGGGGAAGGATAAGCAGAAGTCCATTTCTGTGGAGGTTTGAGGCTCTCATAAGATAACTTACAAGAAGAAAAAAAGGAAAAAAAAAAAGAATGTCTGAATACACAAAGGGAAAAGAGAAAACAGGAATTTGAAGAGATTAGTCATTTGGACATCTTCCCTCTAAATCCAAAGAAAGGGAAGACCGCCATTAGCAAATAGAGAAATGTGTTTCCAAAAACGCTACATTTCAGGACCTGAGAACAACAATTTGGTAGTTTATGAACAGACTCTGACTCTGAAGAAATAGTAAGACGCTCACTCTCTCATGTGTTGTACCAAAGAGCTTATGGGTACTTCTGGTGCATCCATGGTGTGGACTGGGAGACTATGAATGGAGTAGCGTCCACTGAAAGAAACTGCATGTTCAGCAGGCAGAAATGCCTCTGGAGGGCTTCTATGCTGTGAACTGAAACTCACTGAGTGACAGAAGTAACAGTACCCAACGAAAGTGGCAGTAGCAGGCAGAGAATGCTATCGTCTGGACTTATTTCACCGGTGAGACAACTTGGGAAATCCAAGAAATTTAGGTGGAAAGAGCAGGGACCAGAAGGAAGGCTGATGTTCTACATTAGCCCATGCAGAAAGAGCCTGAGAAATATAAATTATTTCTGTTAATGGTACCCTATAGGCTGGTAAGGCCTGTGGAACCTCTGTTCATGGCAGTGGTGCTATTCTTAATCTGTTTTGACAGAAATATGAATAGATACATATACTTCCCGTCCTCTGAGAATTGCACACTGTGTGTGGATACTTTGTATCCATAACTATTTTTATTTTCTTTTTTTTTGGTCACACATCTGTATTTTATCAGTTTACACATACTAAGCAGGCCTTATTCCATGTACCTGTTTAATCTCTTCCTTCACATTCCCATGTTATGTTTCTGTCAACAGTAAAGCCTTTTTTTTTACTCCAAAAAATATAACCTCTAAACTGCACATTGTGCCTCTTGTATTCATTTCTTCCAAATTGAAATCACTTTCAGGTTGGTTTTAACTAAATAATTATCCTCAAATGGACACAATAATACTGACATAGATAATAGGCATATTTCTAAATATGACATTTTATAACGTAGGTAGTAAGTAATAGATCCAAGAGTTAGGTTTAATCTATAGTTGCATGTTAAAAAAACAATTTAGGTGCTCAGATATTTTCTAAAATGACTTTCAGAGCATATGTATAATCTTATGTTAATAAAATCATTTTTAAATAAAAGATTATTTTCACATGCAGTTATTTCTATGAAGTAAACTTGCTTTTTCTGAATTCCAACTAGATTGGTCTAAACTGCATATATTTGGTGCAAAACAACCAAATAGGATATGAACTTTCAGATATTTCCAAAAGATCTATTAAAATGTGTCTCTTTAATCATATATATATATATATATATACACACATATAATATGTATATATAAATATAAAACATGTAATATGAAAGTTAAGATATCACAGCTGAAATTTTCTCTGCATAGGAAATTTTATCATTGTTATTCTTACTCTCAGCAGATGTGGTAGAATAACAGGAACCGAAAAATGTGCATTTATTAATTTCCAGAACTTGTGATTATGTTTCTTTACTTGGCAAAGGACTTTATAAATGAGATTATGTGTATGGGCTTTATGATGGGGACATTATCCTTGATTTTATAGGTGAAACCAATGTTATCACACAAAGTGGAAGAGAGAGGCAGAATAGACAGAGATGAGACTGTAGAAAAAAAAACAGTCACATAGAAATGTAAAATTGTTGGCTTTAAAGACAGATGAATGCTGGGGTACCTGGGTGGCCTAGTAGGTTAAGCTTCCAACTTTGGCTTAAGTCATCATGTCACTGTTCTTGAGATGGGGCCCCGGGGTGGACTCTGTGCTGACAGCTCAGAGCCTGTAGCTTGCTTGGAGTTCTGTGTCTCCTTCTCTCTCTGCTCCTTCCACACCGATTCTCTCTCTCTCTCTCTCTCTCATACACATAATTAAACATTAAAAAAAAAAGATGAATGACACCAAAGAATTCTGGAATTCTCTAGATGTTAGGAACCTCCAGAAAGGAACATAGCCCTGATTTCACCTTCATCTGCAGTGTTTGACTTCTAACTTACAAAAACTGTAAGACAGTAGATGCATTTGATGTTGAGCCCCTGAATTGTGATAAATTGCTATAGCAGCAGCAGAAAAAAAATATTATCATTATTACCATTATTATCATATAGTAAATATCTAATAAAAATATGCTCCCCATACCTCCATGAATGTCACTACCTTCCAAGTTTAAAAAGGTGGACTTTGGGAAATGATCTTAATAATGAATGAGTGGTCTCAGTTTGACTTTTCATTTTCACATGACCAATTGCTGCTGGTCTCAAAATACATGAGTATTGAGTATTGAGTATTTGTCTCTATCAAACTCTTAACAGTCCTTTAGGATTCACCGTCCCTATTTTAACTTCTCTTTGCCAGATTTAGTCAATTTCTTTTTTTTTAAGTTTATTTATTTATTTTGAGAGAAACAGAGGACAAGCAGGGAGAGACAGAGTAAGAAGGCGAGAGAGAGAGACAATCCCAAGCAGGCTCTGTGTGGTTAGTGCCACAGAGCCCTACGTGGGTCTCAAACTCATGAAAACCAAGATGATGATTGGACCCGAAATCAAGAACCAGATGCTTAGCCAACCCAGCCACCTAGGTGCCCCCAACTTCTTTTTTAAATGCCCCCCTCACACACACACTGGGATAATTGTTCTTCCTGACAGAACCCTGTAAGGTTGGGAATATATATGTTTTTATGGGGTAAATATTAATATAGTATCCTGTTACATTATATTTAGGATCTATTTTATTCCCTATGCAAAGATTATACTGGTTATAGGTAAATCATATTAGGCTTTCAATCTAATATCTTAATGTAAACCTTCATTTACTGTAAGGTTGAAATTGAAAACCCTCATTTCCCAGACTCTTTTAGCTAAGATTCTGAATGCAAATTAGATTCCACCATTTGAATGCTGTGTAGTTGTAGTGATATGTGAAAGGCAAGAATTAAGCAGAAACTACTCCTTTTGTGGCTTTTGACTGTTACTACTCAGGAGAAGTGAGGGTTCCCAACAATAATGTTGCAGGGTCCAAACCCTGGCTTTCTTCCTTGTTAACAAGCAGAAGGGTGCAGTGCCTTAATCTGGTGTCTCATTCCAGGACAGCAGCCCCAGGAATACATTTTCCAGCTTCCTGAGTGTTGGGCTGTGTTGGCAAAAGGCAAAGGTTCTTGCTTCTGGCATATTTTCATTTGTGGCCTCAGAGTTCGTGCTCTAGGAGTAGATCAGTTCTGTAGCTCCGGGAGTTATTCTGGGACACCCCAGCTTAGGAACTGTTCCTTCAGCCCTGGCAATGCTTTGGTAACCACATAATTTCCTGTATGAAATTTCTTCATGTTTAAAACTGCCTACAGTGGTTTCTGTTTCCTGCATGGATCTTTGGTAGAAAAGTCCATTCAGGAGATCTAAAGATATATTATCCATAGAAAATTGCTATGTTATTTGTGACAAAAAGTTGAAGTCTTCTCTGTTATTAAATCGATAATTAATTGTAAGGCAATTACAGCACCTTAATTACCAGACATCTGCATCTATAAATTCATGAACATAATTTTTCCTAGAATTTGAATATGTATATTCATTTCTGGGGCAAGGATTATACATATGCCTGTCATCATTCTAAAGAATATATTAAATGAAAAAATGATAATTATTCAACAATGCATAAAGTGTCATCTGTTTATGTACCAGGGAGAAAAATCACAAAATGGATACATATACATGTATATAGGAATAAGGCATATTATATATTATGTAGTGATATATATGTATATATATCCATCTTTATATCAAGTTATCAATGTAGATATATAAAATATTGATATAATTAAATATAGAATAATATAGCTATAGTAACATAATATAGAATAATATATATAGATTTAATATATAATACAGATGTACAGACTGATAGAGCTAAAGATGTATAGATAATGGGTATACCTAATGTAAAATGACAATTGAATCTGCATCTTTCTGAGTTATGGGCCAAATAAATAGCTATCTTTCTAAATATCAAGAAAAAAAAATACTAAAAGGGGATGTGCATGAATATTCTGGTTCAATCCATTTATAATCAGTTCTGCCAGCACTTTCCAACTTTAATGGCACTTTCTTCCAGGAGTTAGTCTTTTATTTCAGTGGAGATTTATGAAACCTCTTGCAGGTAGTCATTAAAACGGAGACCACCTCTCACCACAGCCCTGCCACTTAGTTTGCTTGCATTATTAGCTGGGCAAGGCACTGTATATGGTAATTATGTTCTCAATAATGGAACCTACTCAGCACACATTAAGTTTCCATTCAGAGTCACTCTTTTTGAATTTTAACCTGAAGGAGTTTGCAAATAGGTAGGCACAGCAATTTGAATCTGCAAAATGAAGCTTTTATTGCATTGATGATATTTTTAGATCTGAAAAACATTGTGCACTTAGGTAATCTCACTTTTTTATACATCGTCTTCAGTCATATGTATTTTTTACTTGAGCTTTCAAATCAGGGACAAAACTTATTAATTTATGAGAAGGATATTTTTACTCTCTGAATCCATTTCCTAACCTTGAAGTATTTTACAAACCTGTCTCTCTAGGTTTTGAGTAATATATTTTTCTGCTAAATACTGGGGAAATTTCAACAACATGAATCCTTGCAATATTAAGAAATCCTAACAATAAGTAGACAAAAATTTTCTCTGATATAGTTAGGCTCAGGAAAGGTGATTTTCATTTTGTGAACTGTTACGGTTTTTTAAAAAAAATCTTTGGTGAGTAAAAGTTGTAAATTTAAAGCACAATGTATTGATTCATTCATTTGCCTGAACATAAATTTTATGATATCCTTTCCCCAACCTACCCTATATATACTACAAGTTTTAATTGCTAATAGCCAATAATTCTGCATAACAATTTTTTTCTGTGACCACACATACATTTACAACCAGACAACTTTCTGGAATAATTAGAAAGTTTTATTTTTCCAAAAGATATTTTATTAATGTATTTACACATATAATTTTTGTGTGAAATGAGTGTTTGCTGTCATCTATTTTTTTAATTTTAAAAACATTTTCTTTTATTTTAAAAACAAAAGTTACAAAAAATTCTTCAAGATAAACTTATGATTTCCTGTGACTATTTCACCCATTCACTTCTCAGAGAAGTTGATGTGAACTTCGATTAAGTCACAAGCCCTCATTGGATCAATTTTGTAAGAGAATGCCAAAGTCTTTGTCAGTTTAGTTCATTTTCAAGGCACACAGTGATAATATTTATTAGCAACTGATATTATCTGAACTTCAAGAATCTGTCAGAATACAATCTCAAATTTACTGCCACTTTGTACAATAGAAATTTCAAGTAAGGGAAACAATATAGGTTTTTATTTTTGGGTTTTTTTTTTTTTTAGTTTATTTATTTATTTTGAGAGAGAGTGAGGGAGGGAGTATAAGGAGGGGAAAGGCAGAGAGATAGGGAGAGAAAATACCAGCCAGGCTCTGCACATTCATCGCAGAGCCTGACGCAGGGTTGGAACTCAGGAACCATGAAATTAGGACCTGAGTGGAAACCAAGAGACAGAGGCTCAAATGACTGAGTCACCCAGGTGGCCCAACAATATCAATTTTCTAATTAAGTATCTGTGATTCCTGACAGTCTAAAATATCTCTTTAGATAATTCAGATTGTCATAAAGATTAGAATCAGATCTACTTTTTTGGCATCTTCCATTAAACCATGGCTTACACTTAGGAGTTGATTAAGAATTAACCTTTTGTGACTATTTGTTATATTTATTTTAATGATGCTTATTGAGACTACCATGTCTATTAGATTTTTCACAAGAATCATTCTGGTATCCACACAAGGAACGATTGTATTTGTTAACAACTGCTTATTTTTAGCTTATGTAACTGAACGATTTCCTACTTTGCAGTGGCTATTCATGAACTTAGAACCAAATTTATGATCCATTACTCTTTGCCATATTTTTTGTTCTAATGTTATTTCTGGTTTCTATTTTCCCTTTACCTTACTTCCTACATTATGTTTTTGTTTTTTCTTTTTTTTTCCTTTTTGTGCACATGTTCTTGCAAACTGTCCTAAACTGTTTTTGGATCAATGAATATTATGAATAAATACATATGTAGGACATCAAAAATAGTACTAATTTAAAATTTAAATGTACCCCATATTCATTATACTTAATATAGAGTTATTAAAGTCATAAATATGACTGTTTAAAATATAAGATATTTCAATTTTATCTTTACAATATCTTAATTCTTCATTTCACTGAATCTAATTCAGTGTTAGTGCCATAAAGAATTAAAAGTTTAGAAGCATTTAAATGACTGAGATTTTTTTTAAGTTTATTTGTTTATTTTGAGAGAGAGAGAGAGAAAAAGAAAGCACAAGTGGGGGAGGGGCGGAGAGAGAGGGAGAAAGAGAGAATCCCAAGCTGACTCTGCCACACTGTCAGCGCAAAGCCCAACTCAGGGCTCCGATTCACAAACGATGAGATCATGACCCAAGCCGAAATCAAGAGTGGAACACATTAACCGACTGAGCTCTCCAGGCACCCCAAACGATTAAGTTTTGATAGTATTGCATAGCATATGACTGTACATTCTTGAATACAGTCCTTTGGGAGCAAGTGTTCTCTTTCAGCCCTAATATTCTGTGATTTTTTTATTGTGTTTGAGATCTTCCAACAATTCATACCCAGGTAGTTTTCAAGCTCCACCATAAGAATAATTTTGTGTAGATTTCATTTCCCTTCATATCACCTTTTAGGGGTACATTAACATAAAGTTGTATATTTTGATCCATAGGAAAAAAATATATACCTATATTAGAACAAAACAGAATGGCAAGTAAAAACACTAAATGCCAATGAGAAAAAAACTATCCATCATCCTATAATACGTTTTCCATTCTTGTCCCTCAGCATGCATAGTTAGTATAGATATTTATTGTCTTCCTCCCTTCAGTTATGAGGTTATTCAACGTTGTCACCCAGTTGGTTATGTGATTTTCATATTTTTCATTACACAATATTTGATTAAGTAAATGCATCATAGCTGTATGCACTGCATACTTTAATATATGATGGTTATTAGTGTTATTATAACAAACATCTTTATGCATGTAATTGTCACTTTTTCCAGTTTTGTTATTTTTATAACTAAGTAAGTCAAGTAAAATGATAGTTTCTTGCAAATGATTCACACCTTTTAACAAATTGCTTAGAATTATGATATTAGCCTAATGAATTAACATATAGAACACTGCACTGAGAAAGTTATTTAGGAATAGTGTTTATTCCAAAAGACCTAACAGTAAAATTAAATAATTCATAGTTCTTAGGAAGAACCTGGGAGAGTTTGCAAAACTTAGCTTTTAAATATTATCTCAACAGGTAGCTAGCATGTACTATAAGGGTCAAAAAACTTTTTTTGTAAGAGATCATATAATAAATATTCCTGATTTTGAGGGAAAGACAGGCTCTGTTGCAGCTACCATTGAAAGCAGCTGTAGATAATAAGTAAACACATGGGCACAGTTCTTTTCCAATAAAACTTTGTATACAAACATAGACAGCAGAGTGTATTTTGCCAGCTCCCAATAAAGGAATATCCAGTTGGAAGAGATCTATTACTTTTGAACATTTTTATGAGATGAAGGGGAAAATAGATTTTAATTTATTATAAATGGAAAATATTTTGTCATAAAAAAGCATTCATAATTTTAGTTATTTTCCCTAAAATTATTTTCTCTTTTTCTTATTGAATGTGATTTCTATAGATTCATGTATTCACTTGTCCATTCATTCAACAAACATTTACCAAGCTTTCAATTTGTTTTAAGCCCTCTGTTGAACATTGAGATCTGTGAATAACCCATTCACAGTCTCTACCCACATAGAGCTGTATAGTCTAGGGAGATATAAATACACATTTAGAAATTAACAAATATAATTTATTAACAGTTGATATTCATGAACTATGAAGACGTACAAAATTGTATGGGAATAAGTAACAAGGGCCCTATTTAGTTTAGGAATCAGTCTGAGTTAATAATGACATAATTGTGTGAAACCCTGGGCTCTTGTTTCATATAAACTATATTTATATACAGACTTTTCTATAGCATAAATGATTAGGAAATGTATACAGACTTTTCTATAGCATAAATGATTATGAAATAGAAGTAATATGATATGTCCATTGTTTTATTTATGCTACCATTCATTAGAATGACATCCTTCACTCATTACCTAATTTTATACCACTCATTACATCATACATTTTGAGAAATTATAAAAGACAGGAAAAATGTATACCCATATTTAAATGTATAGTTACACTTCCAATCTCCTTGGTATTTCAAGGTCCTTTAGATGGTCTTTAAGTAGTGGGATTAGTATATCTAAGCCCCCTTTAAGCTTGTGATGTAGTCTGACTCCTTTAACTTTGAGTAGACATTGTTGAGGTGTTACCCTTCGCGGAGTGATGAGTATAAAAGCTGATGACAGAAAGTAACTCATGAAAAAAGCATTTGCAGTTGTCATTTAACTATGAATGTGTCAATGGAAAATGAATTTATTCACTGTTCTATAAAATACAGTTCTCTGTCCACAGAAGAAAAAAAATCTGCACTATAATACACTGAAATTCTTATTGCTGTAAATCTGCAAGTCATACTCACTTGGTGAGAGGAGACTTTTTCATTTTTAAGATGTTCTATATTGTTTTTTCTTTTAGTTACAATTCTTGAATCCATATCATGTAATACAACATGTATATAAGAATTGTTGGAGAATTACATTATTTTTCATTCCCAATTTAAAATGAATAATTATAGTGTTGGTGGTCCACTTATAATAGTGTCCCTGTAAGTGCTATTAATTTCCTTAAACTCCAATGGATCAAAAGTAAAATTTACATGTGATAGAACAAGAACAACAACAATAAAAACTCCTTTAACTTCAGGCAAGGAGTGGCGACTTCAGGCAAAGTAGAACGAGAGGCGCCCCCTTACAGTGATACAGTATTTCTAAGCTTTAGCAAACTCAATTATTGTTCAGTCACATGAGACAAAAGGGAAAAGTAATGGTAGACTCTGTTAAAAATGATTACTGGTAGCTTAGGAGTCCAACTAAATAATGATTTGTATCTTAAATACTCAAACACGTTTCCCCTATCAAGAGTAAATAAGACATTTTTTTTTCTGTAAGTTTCAAGTCAAGTTTGAGAGTTGCATTTACCTGGTTTGCTAAATAGCCAGAGACATTAGAAAGAAGCAACATGATGTGATAAAAAGGTCCATATCAACAAGGTAAAAATTGTTTTGATCAAGTCTTAGATTTGCCATTTATTAGTTAAGGGGCATTAACATAAGTCATTTAATCTTTCTTTATCTTAGTTTCTTCAAATGTAAGGAATGAATCTAAATATATTACAAATTTTTGTAGAGACCAAATGATATGATGGAAATAAAGCAACTGTTATTGTAACAATAATCAACAGTGAAATTTATAATAAAAATACTCATAAATTTTATATGTGTAGCAAATATCCTTATATCTTAAAATTTTGGCTTATTAAGTAATTTTAGGTGGTGAAAACAATTTATTTTCATAATAATTTACTCTTCCAGCCATATGAGCAAATAACTATTGATTAATTTAGTAATTATTTTTTGTTCATTGAATATTTACTGAGAACCTACTGTGTTTCAGACACTATAGTAGGCAGTGAGATAGATTAGTCATTATTAGAAACAAAATTGAAGTCTTAGATTTTTCATGATGGCTTTTCCCAATATTTGATTAATTTTTTTATAATGTACACAAAATTACAACCAGTGCTCATTTGTCCTCCATCTTGCATAAAAATGTGTTAGCATTATTCCATAGCTGATTTATATATACATATACATACACATACGTACACATGTACACGTATATCTGAATCACTTTGAAAGTAGCTTACAGATAGACTTGTCACTCATTTTTTCCATATTCATTACCTAAAAATTCAGCAACATACCAATGTCTAAGAAGTTAACAAGAATTCCATAATATTTTAATAGAATTAATATTTAATGTAATTTAATAGTTTTAATACATTCAAATTTTCTCTGATGTCCTCAAACTGCCTTTCTATATTGCGTTTTTAAAAACAAGGATCAAAATTGCTAGAAACTAAAAAAAACTAGGTATAGAGGAAACATACCTCAGCACAATAAAGCCACCTATCACAAGATACTGCTTGCTATTTTCAAAATCAATAGAAAAAGCTTTATAGTCTATATATCTGAAAACTATCTTGCAGAAGTTTCACTACTTGTTTATACTCTCAAGTTGCCAAAAGTGCCTCTTCTGTCTTTTCAAATTGCCCTATCAATACTTTTTTTCTTCATGGTGAAAAGTCATTCATCAGGGGATTAATCCTTTCTCATATGATAGGATAACTAGTAAAAAAACTATTCATAGTGTCATAAACAGCTATAATCTTGAATAAAATGCATATGGGGCTCTGTTTTTAGACTTTGAACATCTAACAGGGTAAGACAATGATTCCTGAGAGAATAGCACTTATGAGGTAAAACCCATATTGTCATAGCCCTTGACCTGGGGATAATTACCCAAGCACAATGGAAAGCATGAAATGTTTTAAAGTCAATAATAATATCAAAAATTAAATATATCAAAATTATAGTATGCAGCTAAAGCAAAGCTTAAAGGAAGTGTTTTACTTCAAACAATGACTGTATACAAAATGGACTAAGGTGTAAGATCAATGACCTAAGTTTCTACCTGTAGAAGCTAGAAAATATATGAAAAATGAAGCCAAAATAAATACAAAAAATGACCCAAAGCAATCTACAGGTTCAATGTAATTTATATTGAAACACTATTGGTGTTTTTCACTGAACTGGAAGAAATAATCCCAAAGTTTGTATGGAACTAAAAAAGACTCCAAATAGGGGTGCCTGGCTGGCTTCGTCGGTTAAGCTTCTGACTCTTGATTTCAGTTCAGGTCATGATCTCACAGTTTATGAGTTTGAGCCTCCTATCAGGTTCTGCACTCTTAGTGCAGAGTCCTCTTGGGGTTCTCTCTCTCCTTCTCTCTCTGCCCCTCCCTTGTTTCCTTGCTCTCTCTCAAAACGAATAAACTTAAAAAAAAATAACCCCAAATAGCCAAAGAAATCTTGAGAAAGGAGAGCAAAGCTGGAGGTATCATGCTCCCTGATTCCAACAAAGTTACAGTAATCAAAACAGTATGGTACTGACACAAAATCAGATGCATGTATCAATGGAACAGAATACAGTCCAGAAATAAACCATGCTTATATGCAAATTAATCTTCAAGAAAGTAGGCCATAGCATGAAATGTGAAAAACAGTCTCTTCAACAAATGGTGTTGGGAAAATTGGACAACTGCATGAAAAAGAATGAAACTAGACCATTTTCTTACACCATATAGAAAACAAACTCAAAATAGATTAAAGACTTACATGTGAGGCCATAAACCATGACATTACTAGCAGGAAACATAGAGAGTAAGCTCTTAAATATTGGTTTCAGCAATAGTTTTTGGATCTGTCTCCTCAGGTGAGGCAATAAAAGCAAAAATAAGCAAATGGGACTACATCAAACTGAAACAAAAACAAAAACAAAAACAAAAACTTTTGTATAACATGACAGAAGCCATTAACAAAACAAAAGACAATGTATTTAATGGGAGAAGATATTTGCAAATAATATAACCAATAAGATGTTTATATCTAAAATATATAAAAACACATACAACTAAATATCAGAAAATAAGCAATCTAATTTAAAATGAGCAGAGGACCTGAATAGACATGTCTCCAAAGAAGACATAAAGATGGCCAAGAGGTACATGGAAAGACACTCAACATCACTGATCATTAGGGAAATACAAATCAAAACCACAATGAAGTATCTCCACACGCCAATCACAATGGTAGTATCAGAAATACAGAAAATAACATGTGTCATTGTAATGTAGAGAAAAGGAAACTTGGTTCACTGTAAGTGGAAATGCAAAATGGTACAGCCACTATGGACAGCAATACTGAGTGTCCTCAAAAAGTTAAAAATAGAAGTACCACATGATCCAGCCATTCAACGTTTGGATATTTATATGAAGCAAACAAAACAAAACACTAGTCTGAAAGATATACACACCCTTCTGTTTATAGCAACATTATTTACAATAGCCAAAAAATTTCAGACTCAGCTGTTACACATCAACAAAGTGAGCCAGCAGATTAGCAACAACATGAACAAATTGCAATAGCATCTGGTACCCTATATCAACCCTCAGTGCGTTATGGCCTTGGTCAACTTAGCTAACTTTAATCCAGTTAAAGTTAGCTTTAATATCCTTTTTAAGCACAGATTTAAATATCCTGCCACTCAAATTCATACTTTCTTATTAAATTCTGTCTTTACATTTATCCTAAGTTGTAATTGCATCTATTTCTAAATCTTCTTGTATATATTTTCTCAAAGTTTAATATAGTTTTCATGGAGTTAAAAACAATTTTTTTCTGCTAATTACAAATCTAGAGTTATACACAATGACGGAAATACATTCTATTTGCAAATGTTTGCTGAAAGAATGAATGCATCCAAGCTCTTCTCAACCATATTTTTTTTTCTTCATATACTGTAAACTTAGAATCTATCCACTTGATGAAGCCATAAGTTCCATGACCTCTCATTACTTACCTTCTGATTTTAGGACTTTAAGACTTACTGATTCATCATTCTTACTGTCTTTTATATGTTTCATTTCTCACCTTCTCTCTGTAATTGTCTTAGTTCAGACCTCATTACTTTACTTTTACTTTACTAAGTACACTAAGTATCAAGAAATGCTTCACATACTTTTCACCTAGTGTCCCATTATCCAATAGGTAAGCTGTGGGTACCACAGAAAGGCAACAGGCAATATCAAAGTTTTTTGAAAGGAATGAAAACATTTCCTATATTTCTTATTTGATGTGTTTGTATGTTAGTCTTCAAGATGTTTAATTTGGGGGAAATCAAGATTAATTTATTCTCATCAATTTTCTAATGTGATATAATAATTCAGAGCGTATTGTCAGTAGTTACATTGTCTTAAGTTGAGGTCCTGACTATGCCTCCTATTAACTGTCTGTAACTGTCCTTTACATCTTTATTTATTTTTTTTTTAATTTTTTTTCAACGTTTATTTATTTTTTGGGACAGAGAGAGACAGAGCATGAATGGGGGAGGGGCAGAGAGAGAGGGAGACACAGAACCGGAAACAGACTCCAGGCTCTGAGCCATCAGCCCAGAGCCTGACGCGGGGCTCGAACTCACGGACCGCGAGATCGTGACCTGGCTGAAGTCGGACGCTTAACCGACTGCACCACCCAGGCGCCCCTGTCCTTTACATCTTTATAAATGAATTCATGTAAAACATATAGTGCTCAGTGTACATAGTAAATGTTAAATGAGTATTGCCTATATTTATTTATAGTTACCAGACACCATTTCTTTTTCTTTTCTTTCTTTCTTTTTTTTTTTTTTTTATTTCCCAGTGTTTTACTTCAACCTTGTGTATCTTGGCCATGTCTTATAAAATAGTCCCCTGATAGGCTCTCACAACACTCAGAAATTACCTTTTTCATGCTCCATTGCAGTTATCTGTTTATTTATCAGATTCCCCACTAGATATGAAAAACCTTGAAGGTAGAAAGTCTGACTTCAACCGGTTCAGTTGCATAGCTTTGCAGTTTTGTAACACATATAACTAGCAACTTCATTGATAGGCCTATCAGGCAGGACCGGAGAAATCCTGACAGGTAGGATGAAAAAAGTTAAAGAGATAAATGGCATTCAGAATAGATCCAATTTAGAAAAAAAGTATCAATTTTGAAATTGAAGACCATACTAATAAATACTTAATTCTGAAAAGAAGTTAAGCAAAAGGTCAGGAAGGAGAGATACAGTGAGGAAAGTCCTCATATAATCTTCTAAATAAGAATGTGTTGTTTCAGTTCTATTATATCAGTCTGAACTTTCCACTCCTGGGCTTACCATGATTGCAATTGATGTTCTATCCAGCTTTGGATACCCTGAAATATTGATAAGTATACCATATGTGCAGTAGACGTTCATTAAATTTTGGGAATTGTATTAGTAAGCAGAATTGTTTTTTCTCCAGTTATTAATTCCTATCCATAATAAAATAGAAATTGAATTGAAACCTTTTAAAGGTGTGGATCTCATATGTGTACTAAATTCTACAGCCCACCATTAATTCTTTCACATTTACTCTGCTGCTTTTTCATGTAAGTTGCCATCTGCAGTTATTGCATTTGATAATAAGTATTCATGTCAAAATTTATAAACAAATCTGAATTCAATAAAAAATATATTGGCAGCATTTTTGAGCAGATTTTTTTCATAGAAAATGTAAACTCATATAAGCCACATGAATTAATTTAACATTTTTAAAATAACAAAATGAACTATAACATATTGAGTAATATGTTGACATCATTTATATAAATACTTTTATGTTAGTAAATTTAGTTTTGAAAAAATAAATATTAACCATAGTTATAGTTTTTTAAAAACTTATTCAGAGTATGCTATCTTTTGACAAATTTAGGACATTACACATTTCTTCTCATTTTTTTTCTTCAGCTAGCAAGGAAGTGTAGTGTTATTATCTATAGCTTACTACTGGCAGTGTTTAAACAGTTTCATGACTTAGCCAGAATTACAGAATATTTCAGTAAAGGAATATGATTAAAATACCACGCTTTCATACATGGAAGGCTGTGCTTAATGTTTACCTCAAAGTATACCTAATCTAAATAGAGTGTACACTCACATATCCTTAAGAAGAGAAAAATATTATCCAGATATCTTCAGAGTAAATTACAGAGTTTTATAATTTACAGAGTGCTCAATAATTAAGTCCAGATGACTGTCCTGTATTCATTTTCAATAGTCATCCCTAATGTAAAACCACTTTCACTGTCTACACATTGTGGGACACAGCGTTTAAACCCTAGGAACACAATTTCAAGAGACACATGGTTCCTTCTCTCAAAATCCGAGCAGAAAAATGAACAAAAAGAAACAGATTATGTGCATTAAATAAACCAAAATGATCCATATAGATGTGCCTATGCTAAGCATAAGTGAAAACAGTAATGAGCTTGCCATGATGCTGGTGGTCTGGGTGATATCAATGATGAGTTTTTCTGCTCTGTTAGAAAAGGAGATGTAAAAAAAAAAAAACAGGGAAGAATTTATTTTAGGCTAGAAGAATGACATGATATAACCCACAAAGACAAGTATGTACTCTTTCTCAGTATATACTGACAAAAGTATGAATATCAATTTTGATATAATAAACTTCAGAGTAGTATATAGAGAGAGATAAGATTGGAAAGGTAAATAAGGAAAATTAAAAATATATACATATTAAAAATACTTTGTAATGTATTGAAAAAAATTAAGTCAAAGATTGACATGAGTTGGGGCACCTCGGTAGCTCAGTTGGTTGAGCATCTGACTCTTGATTTAGGCTCAGGTCATGATCTCAGGGTTATGAGATTGAGCCCCATGTCATGTCCTCACAGAGTGTGGAGCCTGCTTAATATTCTTTCTCTCTCTCTCTCTCTCTCTCCCCTGTCTCCCTCTGCCCCTCTCCCTTGCTCATGCTCTCTCCCTCTCTCTCTCTCTAAAATAAACAAACAAATATACATTAAATAATTGACATGAGTCAAGTAATGTCTTAGAGAAAATACTTTTTTAAAAGGGTGTTATATGAGAAAACTATTCTAAAATTTAAAAAAAAATGTGTATAAGAAAAGGATGATAGATGAATTGGATGGGAAGAGTTGGAGTCAGGACTAAGTCATTAAAGTAGGCTTATAGATGATGACAGAAGTCTTTGGCAATGAGGAAGACGAAGTAATTCATAGATTCATTGAATGAGAGATGATGCCTTATTGTGTATTAGGGTGTGAGAAATAAAAATAATTTATCCTTTTCAGGCTGAGTAATTAGTAATGGTCATATCAGCATAGAATTTGAATTATGGAAGATGACAATGTGACTGTTAGTTGATCCTAAGGTACCCAGGTAAAATATAAAACTGGGGAATGGCATAAAGCTATCTCTAAAGAAGAAAGATTTCAAGTCATATGAATCAATCGGCTTCATGAGCACAATAGTGCAAGGAGAGTCACGTGTGTCTGTTACCGTTTGTTGAGTTACACATTGTCAGTACTAAGTTGAGTAATTTTTTTGGATTATTGACAAATATGAGCACTCATTACAATCCTTACATCATAATTTCCCTTCATGCTAACTCACAAAATTTGCTAGATGATATCAATAGGCTCTGCAAAGTTAATTAAGTTTTATATCTATTTTAACATTAGATAAATTAGGACTCTACTTTTATTGATGGTATATATTTTCTCAGCTACACAAAAGACTGTAGTAGGTAGAAATCATTTTACAGTGTCCAAGTACTTCAAATATTAATTATATTACAGGTTACTGAGATCAAGCACAAATAATGCTAGAAACCTAAAATAGACATGACTTACTACTACAGTGCTCATCTTTAACTTCATAAATATGTCTTAATTATTACATTTCTCTTCGTGTATTCTGAATCTCCTTTACATAATTGTAATGAATAGTTCCTTGAGGGCTTGTATCAAGTATTATTGTTAGTAAGTTTAAATTTATTACCACAATGCCTTTCAAAGAGTGGTTGATCCCATTTCTTTTCTTTTCCTCTTTTCTTGTTTTTTTCTTTTCTTTTTGAGAGCTTAATTATGAAGGACAGGGTGGTTATTACAAAAATGAGAGTAATATTTTAGGGCCCTCACATAAACAATGGTGGTTGAGGAAGACATTTTTTTTACTACTATCATGCTGCTTTAAGGTTTCCAGCTTAATTTTCCTTGAACCACACCTCTCCCCAATGCTAAGTGATTTTCTCCTTGATTCAAAATATTGTTTATCTTTTTACTTGCCTCTCCATGTTCCTAATACCATTCTGGACTAGTGAGAGGAATCCATGCACCAGAATCTTGAGTGCTTTTCAGCCATTTCTAAAGACAGTAAACTGCCAATAAAGCTGACAAGGCTAAAATGAGAGACTCTTTTGTAGGACAAAAAACAAAACAAAACAAAAAAACCACAAAAAACAAAAAAACAAGAAAAGCATCATCAACAACAACAACAACAACAACAGCAACAACAAGAAACAAAACTCACACACACAATTGAGACAAGTGTAGAACCCTGGATTGCTTATGTTCTCTGGAGGTCTATTGCTGTAGAAGGAAAAGAAAACCATCTACATTAACAAATGCCAGGTTGGGTTTAATTGTAATGTGTTTATAAATTTAAAATGGCCACAATTAAAAAATAAAATGACAATGTGTCTATTACCAAGAATCATAAATATTGATAGAGTGGATAGGTAAATGATGTGCAGGTATATGAGGAGGGTGGTGTTATATTGCAATTAAATAATCTGATATCTAAATTCATCAGTGCTTCAAAATTATTGCATGGAAAAAACAACTTTTTCTTGACCTATCTTTATGGCTGTACATACATTTAAGCTAAAACATTTAAAGTACTCCAACTGGTAAAAAAAGAGAAATGAATTAATTCATACTTCTGCCATATACTGAATTATTTAGACATTTGATAGCATCATGTAACAAGTAACTCAAAAACATGTAAATTACATAATTTTTATGATTGCCAATATATCAGCTACATCTCCACCAACATTAATTTAGGAATAACAATATCATCCAGTAAATTTCACTTAAATAATCCCATCAATGGAGATTCCATTATAGAATTTTTTAATCATTGTAGTTCTTTGATAATTTATAAAATAGTAATGTAGAGGCTTTCAGAATCCTGGACTAAATTTAAATTACTAAAAATTACAGAATCTTCTGAAGCATTTTAACTACTTTATAAAATTTATATTAAAGCAATAGCAGTTTGTAGCTGCATTGAGACTATAGAAAATAACCAATATATTTTAAATAAACAGAGAAACACGTTTTTAACCTAAGAGATATTATATTAAATTCACGTCTAAAGGCTAAATGCATCACTTACGATTAGAAAAGAAATAAAAGGCTAAAAAATATAGATAGGTTGTGGTATTTAAGTTTCTCTTTAAACTCATACATCAAGATACAAATTATTCAATGGGTCACCAAAATCATATATCTCTTAATGATTAGAAAGTAAAAACAGGACTGGTTACTATGTTCAAAAAGAAAATGAGGAATTAGTCTCTATTTGAACATTAAATTGTGATGCTGTATTTAAATAATGCTTTTCTCACAGAGAGTTGAAAGCAGAGTTTATTCATGCTGTCATCACATATTTCAGAATTGGGTAGAATTCTGAAATTAATTGGGTAGAATGTGCACTTATTTTTTCAGGGAGGTACCTGGGTAACACAGGATACTGTCATTGGTAATAATATCACCACAACTGGTCCATTCTTCTGTAGAAATTATTCTTGTGTAAATGCAAATTCACTTTGTCCTTTTGCAGCATGAATATTCTCATGTTATTCATCCTATGGTTCCCTAAATTTACTAGAGGTATGTTTATTTTTAAAGATATTAAATACCATGTCTTCCTGCTGAAGACTATAATCACTCAAAGAGTTCATTCAAGCCATAAATTGCTTATTTGTAAGAAAATGCAGCAAATTCACAATTTCACTTACTGCTTTGGAATACAAACTAAACTGAACTCATAAAATTTTCTGCTTCCTATAAAATAGAGCAGTATAAGGTTATTGAGCTGTAAGAAAAAAATACTATCAAGGAAACTTAGTCCAAAATGTATTACATATGCATATGCACATCTGCCTCAACATAAAACAGGATTTAGAGAAGAGGGAAAGTTGATAGTGTCATATATTTATGAAAATAATATTGAAGGTCAAAACATAACTGGGGAGGGTGGTTCAAGATGGCAGTGTAGGAAGATCCTTCCCTGTTACATAAATGGATTATCTAGACAGAAAATCAGTAAGGAAACATAGACCTTAAATGACACAATAATCAGATGGACTTAATAGATCTATACAGAACATTCCATACCAAAGGAGCAGAATACACATTCTTAAGTAACCATGAAATATCCTTCAGGATAGATCACATGTTAGATCAGAAAATAAGTCTCAATAACTTTAAGAATATTGAAATCATATCAAACATATTTTCAGACCACAATGGTATGAAATTGGAAATCATTCACATCAAAGGAAACTGGAAAATCATAATATGTGAGGTTAAACAACATGCTACTAAACAATCAAAGTGTCAATGAAGAAATCAAAGGAGAAATCAGAAAATGCCTTGAGACAGATGGAAATGAAAATATAATATACCAAAATCTACGGGATGCAGCAAAAGCAGTTCTAAGAGGGAAGTTTATAGCAATATAGGCCTACCTCAAGAAACAAGAAAAATCTCAAATAAACAATCTAACTTTACACATAAAGGAACTAGAAAAACAGGAAGAAACAAACCTCAAAGTTAGTTAAATGAAGGAAGAAAGATCAGAATGAAAATAAATGGGATTGAGACTAAAAATATAATGATCAATTATCAATATAATAATAATCAATGACATTAGCTCTTTGAAAAAATAGACAATTGACAAACCTTTTACTAGACTCAGTAAATAATAGGTATTTCTTCAAAGAAGTCATACAGGTGGTCAACAGACACATAAAAACATGTTCAGTGTTACTAATCATCAAGGGAATGCAAATCAAAACCACAATGATATATAAACACACACCAGTCAGAATTGCTACTATAAAAATGTAAAAAATAACAAATTTTGGTGAGGATGTGGAAAAAAGGGAATCCTGGTTGAATTGTTGGTGTGACTATAAATTGGTACAGCCACTATGAAAAACAGAATAGATGTTTCTCAAAAAAAAAAAAAAAAAATTAAAAAATAGAACTACCATATGATCCAGCAATTCTACTTCTGATTATTTATCTAAAGGAAAGGAAACAATAATTTGAAAATATATATACACTCCTATGCTTATTGCAGAATTATTTACAGTAACCCAGATACAGAAACAACCAATGTCAATTGATGGATGAATGGATTTAAGATGTGGTAAACACACACACACACACACACACATACACACACACGCGCGCGCGCGCACACATACACACACATACACACACTGAGTACACACTGGAATACTACTACTCAGCCATAAAAAATAATGAAGTCTTGCCATTTGTGACAACATGTATGGACCTTGAGTGTATTATGCTAAGTGAAATAAGTCAGACAGAGAAACAAAAATACCGCATGATTTCATTTGCATGTGGAATCTAACAAACAAATTAATGATTTCTAGGGGGAAGGAAGTGGGGTATGGGCAAAGGAGTGAAGGGGAGTGGGAGATAGAGGCTTCTAGTTACAGAATGAATCAGTCATGGAGATAAAAGGTACAGCACAGGGAATGCAGTCAAAGGTACTATAATAGTGTTGTATGGTGACAGATGGTAGCTACACTTGTGGTGAGCATAACATAAGGTAAAGAGTTGTCAAATCACTATGTTGTGCACCTAAAACTAATGTAATATTGTGTCAACATTAATTCAATAAAAAAAGAAAATTTGTGGCTGTATTAAAGCCACCATTAGATTTGAAGAATGACTCCTGGTTTTATTGTTTTCCCACCTTCTGATACTTGCTAGAGCTACTTTTTGTTTGTTTATTTCTTTGTTCCCATTTTTAGTTGCCACTGTTTACTCACTTGAGAGAGAAAAAAAAATGTGGAAAATTTCCATGGATGTCACCATAGATTCTTCCTCTTGATGCAGAAGTCTGATAAAAATGCACTGTTTACTTGTTATATCCATTCAATAGGTCTCAAAGATGTCTCTTCCCTGCTTCTGCCATCTTTTTGCGTATGCAGAAAGTTCAGTAACTTTCTCTACCTTGTCTCATTCTACACAAAAGGAAATGCAAAATGTGCTAGATTAGTAACTTTGGGAAAACAATTTGGTCACATTCAGCCTACCTTCCTCCTTTCCTCTCTGTGGAGCCAGTCTGTCTGCAGAGAAGACAACTTTTCTGCTTCTTTCAGGAAAACCCTTACCTGCCCTGCCCACCTACCCTCACACACAGGAGACTTCACTGGTCTAGCAGTGGTTTTGTGGGTGAATTTACATAGTTGTAGTCTGTTGTAGCCATTTACTCACATAATAAGACTTTCTCCAGTACTTTAGCATCCTCATTATTATTGATATTATAACCCAGTTTTAACCCTTGTATTGCTTTTCATAGTGTTATTTAATGAACCTCCTCAAATACTCATTAATTCAGAATGTGTTGTTTTAGATATCTCACAATGTGTTAGGTATTTTTCTAAACATCATGAAATATATAAAAATTATTACATAGACCATTCAGCATCAATGGAAGAAATTCTAATAATCCAGCACTGTGCTGGGTACAGGTAGATAGACACATGTCAAGACCATTGAATGAATGAATTAAATCCCTAGTCACATTTGAGGTGCATGTCATAGTCCCTGATGTGCTAAATACTATGTGTCATGCCAGGGATGGCATGGTATGAAAGTCTTGCATGAAGAGTAATCCAGCGCAGTGGGTAAGAGACTGAACAGGTAAGAGACTGTACATTACAGAATGATGTGTGCTATCAAATAGGCAGCAACTATGGGAGTGTATCTGAGAGGCTGGGGAAGGGGAATGATTACTAGTAAAGGCTTTCTGGATGATAATATCTGAGCTACCTTCCCCACGTTTATAGGGTATGAGAGGAGATGCTAAATGGAGAGATCAACTGTGTGCAAGTTGTCTTAAAATTTAAGGCCAATAATTTTCACACATATGCATTTGACAGGCTTTATTTTCTGAAGAAATTGGGACTAAGATGAATTAGTACTTATTGAGATTAGTGAGGTAGTAGTTAATTACAAATTGTATTTTATGTTACTCTTTGAATGAAAACAGAAAAAAGCTAGTGTGTGTGTATAATGACAAGGTAGGAAAGTGTTACTATGATAGAGAAAGATAGGACTCAGTATAAAGAGAGGAAACGGTTAGGACCTAAGTTCCCTGGGTGGGACAAATACGTATTTTGAAACAATGTTGGGAGCTGCTGACCAAGAGCAAATTCTCTCAAGGTTAAGTTTCCTCTTAAGAATGTTACAGACGCCACCTACCTCCCTACAGTTCCCCTCAAGAATTTGACAAACAAAATGCCTAACTAAAATAAGTAAACCATAAAACTTACGCTATATGAGACAGACAGTATGATCATATTCTGAGTCCTCACACAATGGAATAGGGCCAATCAGGAATGAACAACCGAGCACCTAGAGTTATCAAGCCAATAATGGTAGAACCTGTGAAGAAACAAGGAGGAAGGCATGGGGGCCAACCAAAATCCTGTAAAATAAATGGCGATATTTTATTCTTTCTCTTTGCCAAATAGTATTCCATTGAGAAAGAATAAAATCTTGCCATTTGCAACAACGTGAAGTTAACTGGAGGGTATTATGCTAAGTGAAATAAATCAGGCAGAGAAAGACAGATATCATATGTTTTCACTCATGTGGAATTTGAGAAACTTAATGGAAGATCATGGGGGAATGGGAGGGGGAAAATATTTTCAAGCAGAGAGGGAGGCAAACCATGAGAGACTCTTAAATATAGAGAACAAACTGACAGTTGATAGGGTTGGGGGGAAGGGGAAAATGGGTTATAAGCATTGAGGAGGGCACTTGTTGGTATGAGCACTGGGTGTTGTATGTAAGCGATGAATCATGGGATTCTACTCCCGAAGCCAAGAGCACACTGTATACACTATGTATTAGCTAACTTGACAATAAATTATATTTAAAAAATAAAAATAAAATAAACCCTTGTGGATTAAAAACAAATCCTGTAAAACAAAGTCCCTTGCCTATAGTCAGGGGTATTCACTTTTGAATCCCCCCTCTTTGTAAAGAGAGCTTCCATACTATTCTTACTTTCTGATCTTACACTTTAATAAACTTTTGCCTACTGCTCACTTTAGTCTATGTCCACCTCTTCATTCTTCAAAGCAGCAAGACAAGAAATCCCGGGTATTGAGGTAAAAAGTACTTCAACATTATAAGCAACAAAATATGTGCTATGGTACCCTAATAGAAAAGATAAGAGACGACTCATTGCCATCTGGAAGTTTAATATCTAGTAGGCAAAACAAAACACACAGGAAATTAAATTAGTGTGGCATGATTTAAATAAATGCCATCCTGTCATCTATGATTCATTTACAAGTGAATGGGAAAGATAAAAAGTGTTTTGGGAATTCAGAGGACTAAGAAATCACAGCTGACTAGAGATGAGGTAGAGTTTACTGGAGAAACAGAATCTCCAAGGAATCCTCAGCAAGACCTTGAAAAGTTATTTGCGTCTATGAATGCTTTTGTTTGTGTAAGTTAACAACACATTATGAATGATTTGAGTATCAATTATCCTGTCTTAAAATGTACTTTGTTAGTAATATCCAATCATTAAAATTAACCTCGTCAAAATTAATCACTTTTATTTAGTAATTTGAATGAAGCTCTTAACTTTTCTTGGGTTGTTTTGTTTTCATCTGCCACAAATTTTCATATTGCATGTGTATATTCATGTTTTATACTCAAGATCATGATGTTTCTGTAGAGGTAGGCAAAAAGTCAGATCCGTTTTTTCTTAGGTTGTGGCAAATAGGCATGAATGAAAGAAGGCATGTTGTTACCAGAACTCTTTTCAATAATAAACTTTTTTTGAAAGATGAATTTTCCAAAAAAGTTGAAATGTATTTTTATGGTCAAGACGAGAAGAAAAGAATGTATTTTTCCTATTTACATTCTATTGAGTTGTCCATTTTAACACCATTTACTTCAAAAATATTTCACTTCTGTTAGCTCTAATTCCACTATTAAGAAAGCATATGTTAGATATGTGTTTTGATCTATTCATTTTGAAAGTAATGTTGTATCCACATATAGACATAATAGAGAATATCATGCTGACAATAGACTTTTTCAGGGCCTCAGGAAAGTTGATAGATTTTATGGGCATATTACCTTGTTGGACATTCCTGTGTGCACTATTTATTTTTTATACTACCTTGGCTGAAAACCATCCTGTCCCAATTATTTACAACAGTGAAGTTGAACACGTTATTTGATAACATCTTTAGAGACACTTGGTAAATCTGAATAATTATGCCCAATAAAAAGAGTCCTTGGAGTTGATAATTTACCATCAGCCATAGTAATAAAGATTAATGTCAGGAACTCATTTAATCTTAAGACAAAACTGTCATTTAATTTTACTGACTTCTGTTCTCCTTGTATTACTACATAATGAAGCTATGGGTTACAGTCTTTGTATTGTTTTTTGTAATATTTCTAATCACAATTTTAATCTCATTTAAAATTATTTTTCCTTAGAAAATATGAGTAAAGTGTTCTAAAATAATCATGTTTATTAACACAAATAATATGGAAGGAGGAGAATTTGACTATAACTTTTCCTGGCAAATAAAAAGAGGGTTTACTCCTTCCTACAATGGAAACCAACTGGCTGATGCATATTGTAAATTACATCTCTCTCCTTCCAGTGAATAAAAGAGATTTCACATAGCACATTGCATTTATCCTGAGAAAGAGGAGAATGTGTTATAGTTTTTATTATATGGACAGGAAATTTTAAATAAAATGCTCCTACCTAGAGTGTATGGGATTATGTAGTTGAAACACACACACACATAGACACACACACAGACCTGATTTTCTAATTTTTTTTCTGAAAAAAAAAAACACTCTTGTATGTAGAGAACTTCATTATTTTTTATCCTTTCTTTCCCTTACTATGTAGCTTAATAATGTGTGTGTGTATCTCAAATAGGATTCAATAGATACATTCTGTTTGTACATGAATTTGTAATTAACAGCATCTACCTTTGTAATGTAATATTATGGATTTCAATTAATCGACTATATAGGAATAGATAAAATAATATTAAGAAATCTACAAATATATAACTATAACAAATATCTCCATATTTTTTAATTTTTAATTTAATTTTTTAATTTAATTTTTTTTTTTTTGAGAGAGACAGGGAAAACGTGAGCAGGAGAGGACCAGAGAGAGATAGAGAGAATCCCAAGCAGGCCCTGTGCTGTCAGTGCAGAGCCCCAAGTGGAGTCTGAACTCATGAAATTGTGGGATCATGACCTGAGCCAAAATCAAGTCTGACGCTTAACTGACTGAGCCACCCAAATGCCCCTATATTTTTAAATTATTCATGTTATTTTAATTTTTTAGTGTTTTTTATTTATTTTTGAAGGAGAGAGAGAGACAGAACATGAGCAGGGGAGGAGCAGAGAGAGAGGGAGACACAGAATTCGAAGCAGGCTCCAGGCTCTAAGCTGTCAGCACAGAGCCTGATGTGGGGCTCGAACTCATAAACTGTGAGATCATGATCTGAGCCAAAGTCAGACATTTAACTGACTGAGCCACCCAGGTGCCCATCGTATTATTTTTCTTGTAGCAACTTTATTTATACTGGCAACCAATACTAAAGGGTAATTTAATTTCAAAGATAACAATATCCAAAAGGGCATTTCTTCTAATTTTTTAAACTTATTCTTTTTCTATCTTGTTTTATTCCTCTTGGCAGAAAGCATTCAAAGTGGAACTAATAACTTGTATCTTTCCTTTCCAAAATAGTCATTCACTGTTAAATCTATTAAGGGATAAAACATCTTTCAGGTTGCTACTATCTTCTCATCCAGAAGCAATTTGTCTTAACTTTAGTCTTTTGAGTTGTGTAGTTGTTTTACTTGTAACTTATACACTGTCAAAATAACTTCTTTATCTAGATATATCACTAGGAAAAAGTCAAATGCCTAAAATGTCGTTCAAATTCAACATCCTATCAGCTGAAAGACCAGTTGGTTTATTACCATAGCCAATGTTGCAGAATAGGATGTCAAATAGGTACCCACAGTTTAGGAAGTATTTCTTGCAATTTTGATCAGTAGAAATATAGTGTGTATTAGACATTGCAAAGAAGTTTCATTACATTTTTCTTTTGTGAACCAAATCTATAATCCCTGATTTAAAAATATATATGTATATTCAATTGATTTTATTTTTGTAGAAAAAAACCCAAAAATTCAGATAAAACAGTGTTGCACATATAGAGTTTAATATGTTTAATATGTGATATAACTACTTTATGGAATAGTCACTGTTATTATTCCCAATATGCAGATGAGTAAACTGAGGCATGGAGAAGTTAAGTAACTTGAGTGATTTCACTCAATTCAGTTAGAATGCAAATCCAGAATCTCTGTATTTAGAATCTGAGCTTTTAAACACTATGCGGTTTTAAATAAATTGGAAAAGGTTTCAAGGAATACTTATTTAACTGAGAATATATAAATATATATATAGAGAAAGATTGTGTGTGTACATGTATATATATGAAACCATATATATATATATATATATATTTACATATAGATAGATCTATTTGTGTATATGTAAATCTCTGTCTATATGCATATAGATATAGATATATACATATATGTATAATTACATATATACATTTTTTAATTAAAATGGGTTTATATTTAACATTTAACCAGGACTTTGAGTAAGAATGGCTTGGGGGAGATTAAAAAATATTTACTGCAGGGAATTATTTTTCCCTACGTTTGGCTAAAATCTCAGAGGGCATCAGTGATTATCTTGTGATTTTAAAGGAAAAGAAAGTCTTAACAGCAATTTTAAGTTGAAAACATTATCTCAATTTTGTAATTTAAAATGTGCAGCCCCCTGAAGTGATTCTAAAAATTTAACATGATTTAACGTTAAACCTTTTTATTTCCCCAGCTAAAGTCTTCTGTGGTCAGGAAACTTCAAGTAGGTTCTGAAACCACTTACTGCAATTATTATTCAGTAACCAGTGGTGCCTTTGGAGCAAGCCCATTTTTACCTTTGTGCATATAAATATCATCTTTTTCCCAGGGAGAGGAGTGAGATGGGATGAGAGAAGTTTTAGCATCCACTATTTTGTTCTTTTTTCTTTTGACGGAAAATATTAAATGATCAAGCCCTTTGGTAATCCCAAGAGATTGCCAAAGTATTATGCCCAAGAGAAAAGATCAATAAACCAGTAAGAAACACAGTCCTAACACACACACACACACACACACACACACACACACACACACACATGTGATTTGAAAATGTGGGTTCAGAATACTGGTGCTTAATTAATTAACTTGCACAAGTCTCTGGAGGTAGTGAGGTAGCTTGCTAGGAGGTAAGTAGGGAAGAACAACTGAACAATCCAAATCTATCCTTGTTCTGGCTGTGTTTTGGCAACACTTCATGGTAGTTACCTTATATGGCTTCAATAGGAGTGGGGACAATTTTGGTCCTGTAAGTAGTTAGAACTTCTAAATAGTAGAAACAAAGTCTAGGAGTTCCCATTTAGTTGGTGCCCATTTTGTCAGCCTATCCAAGGAGTATTGAATAGGTGAATAATGAGGAAGCAGGGATCCACACTTGGTTTCCCTGTTTCCTGACAATAGGTTTCCTGCAATTCCCCAAATAGCATGGCCTTCCAGCCTGCACCCTAACAATCCTCTCCTTTGCCTTTCCAATTTCAGTAGTTGTAAGACCTTTAGCCTGTCATCACTTGGGATATGAATATGGGCAAAAGACGAGGAACAATAATCATCAATTGTGCCATATCCAAATATATACTTGGTTATATTTCTGTTATTTCATTGGACTTTCAGCATGGAAATGCTGTTTATATCTTTATCAAATTGCTTTTCCATATGATACTTCATACATACTTACAGAACCATTAAATGGACAACTATATCTTTAAGATGACTTCTAATGTCACTGCCCATAAAACTAACAGTGATCAAGACATCTTATTAATTACTCTTGCCCTAAACAGACATTTTACTCTAAAATGAACAGCAACTCCTCCTAATTATATTTCCTTTTTTGGTATAGGCTCAGACACGTTTTCCTATTGTATTCAGAGACAATAAATTGTCTATTAGACCACATTCACAGAGTTGCAAATAAAACACTGATTATTTAGGCACAATCATTAGATAATATTAAAATTTAACATCACAATGATGTTTAAGAGGAATTGTTATATAATCCCTGTATTTCAGAGTTATAGAAGGAGGTACGGTAATGGTATATCAGAGAATCAGAACCACTAGGAATGATGTAGAATAAGAAACTTATAGTAGAAATGAGATCTTAATACAAACTTTGAAGCTAGTTAAAGTCTGTATGCAAGACGGATGCTCTTGTGTCTGGTATGAGGCCTGGATTGAGCAAGCTGGCAGCTGGATGCAAAGACGGACACAAAGTGAGGAGGACCAGGGAAAACACTGACATTTTGGAACTCAGAAGTTCAAACTGGAAACCACACCTTTTTCTGACTAATCCAAATCTCAGTAATATTAATGATCAGCAGAAACGGCTTCACCATGAAATGACGTGCCCACTTGGCTCAGGATTTGGAGAAATTGAATGACGTGATTCAGTGGGAACTGGAGGAACTTCAGGCCTGGCTACAGTTCCATGGCAACAAGGTGAGCCAGCAAAACCACAGTAGTATGTGGAACTCTAATAGCATCTGGCTCTGATAAACCTTCAGAGGAGTTGCAGCTCTTCTGACTCCTGCTTACAAAGAACAGACACCAACGAACACTTAAGAATTCTGAAGTTGCTTTCAAATATGTACATCTTACTGTCTTGATATATATATCAAGACATATATATGTGTATACACATATATAAACATATATATACATAAATATATACACACATATATATATCCATATGTATATACACATGTACATATACATTTACAATTGCTACTTCTTACTGTCTCTTATCCTCTCCGTGAATGTAGTTAGAATAAGGTTGGAGAAGTTTTGGTAAGTCTTATAAGTTTTTCAAACATGATAGCTTTTCAGACATCCTAAGCCTTTAGATGCCTTCAGCTATAAATTACTAAGGACATTGTAGTATTTCATCTCCATTGGTCTCTGTCTGTGGCCTGTGCTTTGGTCACCCAAGCAAAATGCTAAAGCTGTCCTCAGACTATCATGATAATGTGTTGAATCCAAAATCTCTGCTTAGTGTTATCATATGAAAGATTTCAGCCCAGTCCAACATTATATTTGTTCCACTCCGTTCTAATACTGTTAGGATTCATTCCCATGCATATTCTCAAAATTTCTGCTAATATAAATGACCTAAAATCTTATAATTCTTTTGATGCATCTTCCCATGTGTCATACTTTTGGGTTTACCTCTTTTGGCCTGCTAGGACTAGAATCTAATTATAAGTTCAGAAACAATAAGAGGTGATAGAAAAGTTATTAAGGAGTATCAGCAGTTGTCTATAAGCCAAATACTTCAGAGGAGGCCATTACAGGTTATTCAAGCAAAGAAAGACTAACTTCTTCATAAAGAAGGTAAATCCATTTTTACTGCTAAAAGCATTTCAAGATAATTTATGAGGTCAAAGTCCCCACTTTTAACAGACTATGCTCATAAGGATCACTACAATTTTAAGGGTCCCTATCCTTCCATATCAATGCCCTAATTTTAGCAGAAGACACCCATGATGTTACAAATGTAATTCACATTGTTATTTACTCACTTGTGGGATAAGACTTAAGTATGACTTTAAAAAATCTGAATTCTATTGATAGAGGAGGCAAGGGTTTCATTTTAGGAGATTATAGAAGTGTTATGATCTCTTACCGGGATCCAAAATTGAGATGAGATTTTAGTGCTAAGCTTATGAATTTATTTCCCCAAGCCACTAGCCTATTTAGAAACCAACCAACCCAACCCCCTTGCACTCCATTATTTTCACTACTGGATTCTGTGGCGGCAACTATATAGTCATCCAAAGACTTGCCTTCTATAGCATTCGATTACAGATTTGTCCAGATGATAATTTAAATAACTCTTTTGTCAGTACATTCCATGACCTACCACTAACCCAATTTCTACTGAAAACAGTCATTAATGTTTTCAAAACTAATAAGACCAAAGAAACAATTCTATATAACCTAGAACCAATTCCAAGAAACAATTCTTAAGGTCCTGATACCCTGAAATCACTTGTGGTACCCAATTCTGTATTATTTCAGGGTTGATCAAAGAATAAGAACAACAATGAGTGATATAGGTACTTGTTGTAGGGATTAGGCCTTACATAATTATCAGAGAAGATTAAGCAGTTGATTTAAGGCTGTTGCTTCTGCATGTGATGTTGGATTTGAAGTCAGAGTCAGGATATGGAAAGAAATATTGGATGTTAATTTGTGAGGAATAACAAACTGGAATTGATAACTATGAACCTATGAGATAAACAGGAATCCATGGAGACAAAATGAAACCTATAAAAACAAAATAGAACCCACATGTGTTTCTCATTGCCTCCAGTTTTAATGATGTGAGAAATCTGTGCTGTAATCTGGGCACCCTTCACCAAAGAGCTGCACATGTGCTTTGGCCATGATGTGCAGAGGATGAAGCAGAAGATCTTCTGAATCTTAGAACTAAGAACCCAACTACTTCCCCACACCAACAAGGTAAGCTAGTGCATTGATGAAAATTTGCATAAGCTGCAAAGGTCTTGACTCTCCTTGGACTTTCAGTGTTGAAAAGAGAGAGAAGAGAAGAGAAGACAAGAGAAGAGAAGAGAAGAGAAGGGAAGGGAAGGGAAGGGAAGGGAAGGGAAGGGAAGGGAAGGGAAGGGAAGGGAAGGGAAGGGAAGGGAAGAGAAGAGAAGAGAAGAGAAGAGAAAAAAAAGAAAAGAAAAGAAAAGAAAAACCATCTATTCATTTAAACCTTCTAGATATGATACAAGTTTCTCTTCTGGCTGACTTTACCCAGAACCATATGGGAAAGGGAAATCTGAGAAATGAAATTAGCAAAATTGACACAATACAAAGTCACCACATTGGGAGTAAGATTCCTATGAGTAAGTCAGGAAGAACAGAAACCAAGTAAGCACATAAAAATTATTTCCCTTTTGGTGAGGAGTATTGGAAGACCACTTGTCTTTACTGTGTCTCAGTTATAGCTAAGTTTTAAAGAAAGCTTATGAAATACCAGTTTATAAATATGAAACATACATTTGAGTTTGTGGTATGCACAAAGCATAGGACTACATGAAAATTACATGAGGAAAGTATGTAGACCAAAATCCTTACCTTCAATAAACTTAAAATGTACATCTTTGCCCCATCCTCAGAATTATTTTTGTACTCTATCTAGTGTTTCTCATCCTTACCAGTGTAAAAAGTGTCTTAATTATCATCACTCTTAACCAGTTTCCACCTATTTACATGAAATGACATTAAATGATTCTATTGATTTTTCTTCAACTTTATTTTTTGAGGTGCTGAAAATTGGGGAAATACCCAAGTGATACAACATAAAGTTTCATGCTAAATTTTCTAAGAATAGGAATCACACACAAAATTTTATTTAACATTGCATGATTTGATTAGTTAATACCTTGTTGAATATCACAGTAGTGTGCATTTTTCATATGTCAGGTCTTGTTGACAGCAAGAGATAAAATTGAGCCAGTGAGGAGCCATAAAAATGTTTCAAACTAGAAATATCAAACTAACAAAAACAGAAGAAAGTTACAATGAGAGAAGTAGCCAACATATGGCTTCTAAATTTAGAATTCTGAAAAGGTTTCATCTTCATAAATATTTATTATCCATGAGTCTAGATTTACTTTGTGGCTTAAGACAATCGTTGAATGTATATGATTTATAAATCTTGAACAATCTATTCTTGAATTCACTCATCCTGCACAGCTTATAAAATTGGTTGAAAACAAGGTCTGCGCACCGAAAGAAAGCCATATTTGCCATGTTTCAGTGAAGAAATGCCATATGTCATTCACCAACTGAATATTTAATTCAATATGTCAGGCAAACAAATCCAAAATCAATAAGCAACAGATCTTTTTTTAATTATTCAAAACACATAATTGTTCTACTCATGGGTGGAAGCAGTACTAACCTAACGAAAATAACTACATACTATAAAAAGACAGTGTTGTTCTCAGCCCAGTTGGTTTGCTTTTTAAAAAATCATCTTATGAAAAAAGTCATCTTATTGTGATTCTGTAGATTATTTTTAAGATTGACTACAACTTGAATTTTTAACAGACATGCCTGAGCACAATCATCAAGAGTTACTCACCACTACAATGAAAACAAACTGTAGGTCAATATATCTCTGAAATATTTTTAAAACAATTTTGTTTCAGTTTGAGGAAAGTAGCAAAAAATATGAGAGCAGATTTCCTCTGCTGGCTATGATGGAGTAGCTTGTGGTAGGCATTGCTTCTGCCAAGAGTAATAAAAAATGTCATAAATTAATTTAGAAAAAGGTTTGGTTCGAAAGCATCGTAAGATGACAATGCATCAGAAGCAAGATCCTTGCAAGACAGGAGGCTTAAGGAAGGCAGGAATAAAGAATCTGTGAAAGACTGAAGGTGAAAGATCTGAAGAGAAAGTAAATTAAATGTACTGAGAAGTTTGGGGGAGTCTTCTGGTTTGATCAGGAGGTCAAGAAAGAGGGGCCATCATAAAAACCTGGAGCTTTTTGAAGAGACTAAAAATAAATGTACATTGAGCCTTATAAAGACCACACACCTTTCTTGACACAGGCAGTCACTGATGGGCTAGATGTGATTTTCTCTACACTTGCTGCCTGAGAGAGCATAGGGATGACAATATCTTCTTAAAGACCTTTAGTTTTTTTTTTCTAAAATCAATAAAAAATCACCAACTACACCAAGAAAGTACCTACCATGAAGAAAAAAAAAAAAAAAGAGAGAGAGAGAGAGAGAAGAAAGTAAAGAAAGATAGCCATAGATAATGTAGAGGTGGAAAATATTTCCCTTTCTCCCTTCTAGGTTCTTTAGTCTAATAATTACACTGATATAAGATTAACAGGATAAAAGCAAAAGTTTAAATATGTATACCTCCTGCACACATGGGAGACACCCAGGAAAACTGAGTACTCTCCAAAATGGCCAAAACCATCTCCTTAAATACCATCTTCAGCTAAAGGCAAAAGAAGATATCGGGGATTGGGAGTCAGTTATGGAAGTTACCAGGAAAAGTACAGTTATCAGGGTAAGGTTTTTAACCAGAGTTAAGTCCCATGTCTTCTCTGTTGATAACACTCCACAGGGATTGAGTCATCCTTCTCTTCTTGGTATAGGGAAAGATATCGATACCCTTGCAAATGGAGATTTATTTTGTAAATACAAACGTTTCTTATAAAAAGATAACTTCTATTCAGTTTTCAGAGCTTCACCTGTGTCTGCTCTTTCTTAAAAGCAACAACTTAAAATAATCAATATACCAAAGAGACATATTTTGGGGTGATCAATTTTGGTCTCCTTTAATATGATACAGACACTTTGAATTTACTATGTTTCAAATATTCAAGAAACAAATGACAAAAATGTCATATTTCACTAGGGAAGTAGAATCTACTTAAAACCAAATACATATACTAGGAATTGGAAACAAAATAAGTAAAGTCCACAATTTAATATATGAGTTTATAAAGTATTAAACATAGAGATGACAATGTTGAAGTTTATGGAAGCCCAGTGTTCCCAGAAAGCAACGAAAGTTGAGAAATCTCACTACACTTTTGTGCTCTGTGAAAGCCTAACCAAAACAACAGCAACAACAATAACCACCACCACCACAAAAACAGTGTTTTCATATATCCCAAGACCCAACCTCAGTTTTTCTCATTGGCTCACATAAGACCCACCACTATTCTTCCTGATGACTCCCTTGTAAATTTGCCTCAAAAATCTCTAGTTCCTTCTCCTTAAATTGAGATAATCCTAATTAATGAATGTTCTCCCTGTCTCATAGCTTGAGTAAAATTATTTCCTTAATTGGCTGTGTATTTTACCTTTTCTAGAGAAAATCAATGAATTGAAAGATACATCAGGAAAAAACCTGATTCCACCATGGAGCGCAGAAAGCATAGGAAACACACACAAAAAGAAAATGTTAGCGATAAATAGGAATTTGAAAAAAAAAGTTTGTATGTATTTGGGGTCCCAAATAGGGAAGAAAAATAGAAAAAGGAGGCATTAACAATATTTGAAGTGATAGCTGATAATATTTCAGAGTAGACAAAAATATCAACCTACAGTTTCAAAAAAGAACTAAAAATCTGAGCAATAAAATTACAAGAAAAACAGTGCTGACTGAAAGAAAGCCAACCTCAAAGTAGGTTAGTAAATCCTTTATTCATTGTCTTACGGAAGACTAGCTTGGGAGACAATATTGCAGATTGCTCTGAAAAACTACTCCAAAGCTTATTAGCTACAGGGGATTGATGACATATACAAAAGGGGAAAAAATAGTATGAATGCTTGCAAACAGTTCTCCAAATACCAGCACATCACAAGGTATAATTTGTTATATTTGTAAAAATTAAGGTTTTCTGATTTGCATGTAGACTCAAGAAAGACTCTAGATTTTCTTAATACATTATGCTTCTATCATATCTGATTGTTTAAAAATATCCCTTGCATGCCTCTGCTTAACTATATTCTGATTCTTTCTGTGTTTGATATCTCCTTGAGGCCACTTGATATGGTCACAGAAGCTGATACCAGTCACCTACTGCACTTTTAGTACATAACTGGATTGAGGCATATCTAATAAACCATGAAATGTGAAAATGAAAGACAAGAGCCAACATTTAAGTGAAGCCAGAGGTAAAAACATACTATGATCAAATAAGCAGTAATTATAATTTATCTGATTTCTCAATGGAAAAAAATGTAATCCAGGTGACAATCAATATATCAATGTTTCAAATACTGTAAGAAAATAAGATAAACGTATATTTCTACATTCTGAAGATATATTCAAATGTGAAGCAGAAATGAAGTACTCATCACTAACAGACCTGAAATAAAAAGAATACTCTAGTTAGTCATGTGCATTATAAAGTCTAGGATAATCACTAAAAGAAAAGTAAAAGAATGAAAATAAATATATTAATAAAGGTGGGTAGAATGAAAATACTTGATTAATCTGAGCATTTGGAACTAGCCAAACAAGTTTAAGTACGGCAACAAGACTTCTGACACCAATTGCAAGTTTGAGGGAACCAAAACCAATTTCCATTTTGATAATTGACTAGTGACTCAGAGAACAGAGGAATATGATACGCTAATAATTATGGTTTTATTATAGCAAAAGGATACAAATTAGAACTAACCAATAGAAGAGATGCAGAGCAAGAATCTGAAAAGTTTCTAAACAAGTTTTCATCGTCCCTTCAGCCTGACTAAATATTACATAGGTTTTTTCTTGAAAGGTCTCTCCCTTAGAGAATTGACTTTAGAAAACTTGTAATTGCTAGTTCTTTCTCTGTCCCTTTGAGATGCAAATCTTCTCCCAGCCTATTGTCACTTTTTAGCACCGGAAGTTCTTTCCAGTGGACCTGGGAGACATCTCTTTAAAATGAAATCATCAAGAGAAGATAATGCCCCTATCTTTCAGATTCTGTAAGGGCCTGTCTTCAATACCAATTTAGCAAACAAGATAGTCTAATCACATTGACCAGCTTCGTTAATGGCTTCCAGTACTTTTCCACTAAGTCACTCAGGGCTTAGAAATTCTTCCACCTTTTGTTTTAGTGGAGTCGAGTACAGTCTTCCCTATGACAGTGCCTTGAGCAAAGAAAGTCTTCCTTGCTTTTTAATTACATTTGGTGTAATTTTTGACAATCACAAACGTTGCAAGAAGGAAAAGTTACAGAGTGATCTCTTTTAAACACAGATGCAAAAGTCTCTAAGAAAACATTAGCAAACCAAATATGTGATCTACTTAAGTCAATAATGCATGCCTGATGGCCAGCTTGCATTTATTCCAGACATACAAATTTATCTGGTTATTTGAAAAGTAATTGATGTAATTTATAAGATTTATAGGGAAAAAAAAGGAGAAAAAACATTTAATTTTAACATCTATTCATGAAAAAAAAAAACTTTCACAAGTTAAAAAGAAAGGAAATTTCTTCATCTGTTAAAAAGTAGAAGAAAAAATAGTACTTCTGGTTTACATTGCTTCAGAAGCTAACACAAAGGCAAAGATCCAAGAGCAAATGGCAAGGATTTATTTAGGTGTTGTAGGGAACACCTGCAAGAATGAGGAAGGTTAATACAGGAAGGGAACTCCATAAAGGGGAGGCTTTTAAACTGGCTACTACATGGGTATTTGAAACTCAATTTAATGGGGAGACTCTGGAAAATGCTTGAAAACACATGCCTGAGGGAAAAGGAGTTTTTATATACCACTGTGATTCAGTAAGTAGTTAAGGGCTTCTTCCTTGAGGTGTTAATTTCCTGGCATTTGGAAGCCTACCAAATGGCAAGGCTTGGCAACTTTTAATAGAAAAATCCTCCCTATTAATTATACAGATATTGGCTGTTGGAATTCTAATGGACCACAATGCTAAGGTAAGGATTGTGGGATAAGAATAGAGCATTTGCAGTGTTGGTCACAAAGTTTTATGGCAAAAACACTGAACTGTTTTACAAAATCAGCAGCAAGAGAAACATCTTCACTACTGACATTTTCATTCAGCACTGAACTGGATGTGCATTTCATGGAAACAAAGCAATAAATGAAACCAAACCAAAACCCAAAAAACAACAATAAAATCTAAAACAGAAAAAGATCAAGTAAAAACATTAGTATTTGCTGATAACCTGATTATTTAATAAGACATATTTTTAAATTACACATTTTTAGAATTAATATGAGTCTAAGGTGGCAGAATACAATGTCAATGTTTTCAAAATTAGTCATTTTTCTATAGATGAGCAATAAACAACATCTTGGGTGATACCATTTAAAATAATATATAAACATCAACTACCTGAGAATGTAATTTCTAAAAAAGATATGAAGAACATCTATAAAGACAATTAAAGAATAATACTGAGAGATTAAAAAAAAAACAAAAAACCTCAGTTGGTTAAGCATCCAGCTCTGCCTCAGGTTATGATCTCAGGGTTCATGAGTTCAAGTGTCAGGCTCTCTGCTGTCAGCATGGAGCCCACTTTGGATCCTCTGTCTCTCTCTCTCTGCCTCACCTTGCTCTCTCTCTCTCTCTCTCTGTCTTTCAAAAATAAATAAATATTTAAAAAAACCTAAATAAACAAAATGAATCCAAGTTCATAGGTTGGAGAAATCAAATACTGTGAAATGTTAATTATTCTCAAACTGATCTTTACATTAACTGTAGTCTCAAAACAAAACCCAAGCTGTTTGTGTATGGGTGGTGGTAGAAAGAGGCAAATATATTGTGTAGTTTTTGTGGAAATGTAGTGGGCTCGAAAACAAACACATCTAATTTAATATAAGTTACACAATAAACAGAATGTAGTTTTATCACAAGAATAGGCAATAATTTAGTGCAACACAATAGAGAAACCAAGAATAAACTAACATGTGTACTGACATTTGTTTTATGACAAATATTCTTCCTAAGTGAATTTGGGAAGAATACTGTTTTTAACAAATGGTGTTGGGTCAATTAAATATTTATGAGGGAGGAAAGTGACTCTCGACCAACACAGTCCAAAATTTCTGATGATGGAAATATTCCAAATGTCTTCAATATTATAGCCATTAGCCACATATGGTTGTTGAGCACTTGATATGTGAGAATAATGTAACATAAAAACTGAATGTTTCATTTTAACTTTTATTTAAATAAGCATAGTGACTGTGGATACCATATTGATTGCCTCTCTTCTACTTTGCACCATAAATACATATATATTAAATAGGTAGTATGTATAAATTGAGAAGAAAAAAACTGATAATATAACATAGGTGTATATCTTTTGTCCTTGAGAAGGCAAAGATTTCTTAAACACGATAAAATAGAATTGACTATAAAGAAAAAGATTGATACATTGGAATATATTTAACATATGATTTTTTTTTATCAGAAGATACCACTGAGTGTGAAAATGCAAGTCAAAGAGTCACAAAAATAATTTCTAAAACATATCTGACAAATGATTCAAATACAGAAAATTTAAGAGACCACTACATATCAGTATCAAAAAGAGAATTCAATAAAAATGGGCAAAGGTTGAACAGGCACTTCCTATTTGAAAATAATATTCAAATGGCTAATAAACATGTGACATTTTCTTCAACCTTATTTGTCACCAGGGAAATGCAAATTAAAACCATGTTGTGCTACAATCTTAAAAGGAATTGCTACAATTTTAAGAGGAAGTTTATTCATTGTTGGCAACAACGTAGAATAAATTGAACATCATATACTTCACAGGTTAAAATTGATATAAACTACTTTGGAAAATTCTTTATCTTTTTTCTGTTACACTAGATTTATGAATTCCCAATGGCCCAATAAGTCAAATCTTAAACTAAAATGCATATGTGTTTATAGAATGCTCTAGAATGTTTATAATTGGATTATCCATATTAGCTTCAATCTAGATGCAACTGAAATAGCCATTCAAAGTGAAATGCATAAATAAGTTGTGTTATTGTCCAACAACTAATACTATATAGAAATGAGAAAAATATTGCTATCTTTAAACACTATGCTGTGGAAATCAAACATAAAGTATGGCGTAATATAGGAGTCCATTTATCTATAGTTCAAAAATATGTGAGCTAATTCATGATGATAAAAGTCAAGAAAACATTTACTTTTGCATGTAGTAATAACTCAGCAGTAACACAAGAGGACTTCTTGAGAGCTATCAATATTCAAATACTATATCATAGTCGTGGTTTCCTTGGTGTGTTTTCTTTGTAAAAATTCACTGAAATTTACACTTACAATTAGACTAAAATAAAATATCACTGAATTTTACTTAGAAACAATAAGACAATCTTGAAAAACAATTAGCAGAAGTACATAAAAAATGAATAACCTGACACTAAAATATGAATATAGTAATACAGTTAATAATTGATCTTTCTGAAGACAGAGAATTACTTTGGTTTCTTCAACCATATTCTCTGAAAACAGTGACTTGTGTTAATATTTTTCTACATCTTTTTTCAGTGATATCTGCACAATCTATGGAGAACTTGAAGATAATTTTTTCTTGTGAGATAGGAGAAAGAGTAGTATAGATGATGTCATTTCTTTGGAATTTAAAATATATTTCAGGTTAGGGTGCACAAGATAAAATGAAGCACCGTACAAATAGCTCAAAGATTCGACAAAAAATGACCAAAAATATGCTAAGAAACTAATATTTATGAGACATTTATGTTAGCAAAGAGAGCATTAAAAAGTACAATGAAAGGTAGCCATTTCCTTTCTGATTCTCATGTCCCTTAAGGGAGTTAAAATTTCTGAAGTTCAAGATCTCTCCCCAGTTACACAACAGATTGGATAATACACAAATTGTCTCCAGAATCGAGTGTGAAATGATTTTAAGGTACCGTACCACAGACATGGGTGATACTGCATGCTGTGACAAATGAGGTGTCACAAAATTTGTTTTTCTTGTTGATTGGAGATCTATTTAAACCTTCACAATGGAAGTTAGTAGCTCCTTTTAAATATTTATAGCTACATCATTAATTCCACTATTCTGCAAATATTAATAACCTTTCTTTTATGCTGTACGTGTTGTCCTGTGTACTGAGCACAGAGAAATTAAAAATTAGCACAGTGGTCAAGAGACTCATTTTCTTGAGAAGTCACATACATTGATATTTATAGTAGGAAATGGGTGTTTTAACCATGCAGAGGAAAAAAAAAAGGTGGGGTATTAGAGGATTTCCTTTCAAAAGGTAAAGATGGGATCTTGTAGATAATTGGAGAATGACTGAGTGAATTCTAGCAGGGAATTGACATGATCAGATTTGCATTTTTAATATCTTATTCTGCCAACTGTAAAGACAATGAATTTGAGTGGAATAAGAAAGATACTGGGAAGCCAGCTAGAATGCATTTGAAATGGAAAAAGTAATATATAAGTCTGAGAGGTGGTAGAGATAATGTGCCTAAGTGAGCAAGCTCATTTAGTATTTCTTTATGTGGTTACTTTGGTTAGACGAATCTCAAATAATACTTGCCTTCCAGCAAACTTGCTATTACACCAAATAAGTAGAGTTGGAAGATGAGAAACTTTCTCCAAAAGGTGTGATATTGAAATGACTGTCTTAGATAATTATGATTTCTTCCCCAAGGCTGGGAAAAAAATCTAATCTTCTCTGAACTTATTTGTGCCTGATACCTGAGCAACACTTGAGTTTCTGCAAGCTTAGAAATGGGGCCAAGGAGGTATGACTCTTGGAAAAAGTCATGAATAGTGTCTGTTGTATCACTGAAAAGTTACTAATTTCTTAAAATATTTTCCTAAACTGCAAATAAATTAATTTAATCTCAGTGAGCAAAATTTAACCATTTCTTATTTAGTTTCAAACTTTTCACACATTCAATACTTGGAATAGATTGAAATGGAATTAATTTCATGCATATAGTATAAATTATTATTCCCTTATTAGTCTCCAATGTTCCTCAACTTTAAATTATGTTTAAATTAAGTTTTTTTCTCTGTACATGACTTCATTTTGATTAATGGATTTCTCCCGATGTCAGAAGACCACATGGTCACTTTTCCGTTAAGCAAAATAATTTGTATTTTTTTTCTTTTTTTTAATGTTTATTATTATTTTTTTGAGACAGAGAGAGACAGAGCATGAGTGGGGGAGGGGCAGAGAGCGAGAGGGTGACACAGAATCTAAAGCAGGCTCCAGGCTCTGAGCTGTCAGCATAGAGCCCAACGTGGGGTTTGAACCCACGAACCTGAGAAAATGACCTGAGCAGAAGTCAGAAACTTAACCGACTGAGCCACCCAGGCACCCCATAAAATAATTTGTATTCTTTATCTCATATTACATATTTCCACCAGCTTAAAATTCCTAAGATATCAAGCAAAATAAAAAATGTTTTTATATTAGAATACACATTTCCATAAGCCAAAGACTCCTAAGATACTAAAAAATATTGAAATGTTTAATGATCTTTTCTCTCTTTTTGTTTTTAATGGAGGTAGAAGACTAATGTGTAGATCTATGCTCATTCATTCTGTTTGTACACTTGGCCCATGTCAATTTGCCTTGATGCACACTGCAGTTGGAAAAAACTCCCACTCCAGTGAGCCACAAAATTGACAACTAACTGGAAATATATACTTTGCAAGCCAAGAATATGTTTAAAGAAAGTGCTTCTGGTGAATATGAAAGAAACAGATAATGAAAACGTAGTTAACATATGGCATACCTCATGGTCCAACCAAAAATGTCCCCTAACCCATAACACTAAGATTCTTTTACCCAATCACAATTAGAACACTCATGGGTAACATAGAGAGGTTTGTGGAATTTAAGCAGCACTGAGAACCACTTCCATTTAATTTTGCATTTTCCTATCTCAAAGATTTCTTTCCATACTAATTAAAACAATGATCTCCCCTCAACCTCACTTTCTTTCATTTACTTTGAAGGTGCTTCCTCAATAATATCATCAATAGGTTTCTATAAGATCAGCTATTTCTAAATTTATGGAATACTATAGAGGAATTACTTGGTTGTCTTATTAATTATTGAATGACAAAAAATTTCCACTATCTCTGGGTCGTATGTGTTCATTGCTGTAACAGAATGACCATCTAATACTTAAGTTGTATCATTTTAGCTTGCTTTAATATATGACTTGTAAAGTTTAAGTGTGAGCTACTTTTTTTATAAAATTCACTGGGAAAAAAAGAGTTAATATAAATTTAAAAAGTAAGTTTTAGAGGCTCCTAGGGGGCTCAGTTGGTTAAGTGTCTGACTCTTAATTTCATCTCAGGTCATGATCTCTCGGTTTGTGGGATCGAGCCCTGCATCAGGCTCTGTGCTGACAGTACAGAACCTACTTGGTATTCTGTCTTTTACTCTCTCTCTCTGCTCTTCCCCTGCTTGTGCTCTCTCTCTCTCTCAAAATAAATAAACATGAGGGGTGCCAAGGTGACTTAGTCAGTTGAGCGTCCAACTTTTGCTCAGGTCATGGTCTTACAGTCCAAGGGTTCTAGCCCCATGTCAGGCTCTGTGCTGACAGCTCAGAGCCTGGAACCTGCTTCGGAATCTGTGTTTCCCTCTTTCTCTGCCCCTCCTGACTCACACTCTGTCTCTGTCTCTCAAAAATAAAATAAACATTTAAAATAAATAAATAAATAAACAAACACGAAATAATTTAATTAAAAATGTAGGTCAGTTTTATAACTTTATGTGATTACTTAATGTATTCACATACAATAATTACAAATATATAACATAAATTATAGGAATTTTTAAACAAACTAATATGTAAAGTAAATAACATGGGAAAGTGATATGGAAGGAGAATGATATAGTATACTTATTTTCAAAGAAGCACTGAATGTTTCAAAATTCTATTTAAATATCATTTTAAATTTTCCTATAAAAAGAGACTGTTGCACTAAAGTTAAAACATATATATATACACACAGGTAAAGGAAAAATTAAGAATTTGAAATCATGGAAATTTGCTACATCCCACGTCTGATTTCATTATTCATAGTGATATTATCTTATAAATAGTTGAAGCACTACCTGCCTGGTTTTGTCTGAGTTCATCCTCTGATTTTCTGACAGGGCCTACAAGGCCTGGAGGGAGTGGTTTTTTCATCAGTCTCTGGTTTTAACTGATATCATAGTATGAACCACTGATTTATGGTATTCTTCCAAAAAGATATGTGATGTGCTGACAACTTGAATCTGATACTGCTTACTTCATCCCAATAGTTATATTCTTGCTGTTTTCATTAGTCTTCTTATATCATATTTAATTTCCTTAATAATTATCCTGTTTTGACAAGCACTGGTCAATTCATTGTATTAGAGGCTATAAATAACTTAAAATAATTCTGAAGTTTATCCACAACATATTGACTTATTTTAATCTGCTTCCCAAGACTCGAGTATTATAAATTATGATTTGAGATATTCTTAGGTACAACTATGGGGAAAAAATCATGCTCTCTTGAAAACAACACAGAAAATGATTAATAAATTCCAGTTCATTGATGAGTGGCATATGACCATTCACTGCAGATGCTTATAATTACACAGTATATGAGTGTATTTGGAATGTAAGAATTATACTATTTTTTAGCCTATTTGCAGATGTTGTTAGCATTTTCAGAAATCCCAACCCCTCCTTATCTCCTTCCCCTAGCCCTCATTCCTAGAACTCACACAATATGAAACTTTGGGGACAATTAAATTCCTTCTCTCTCACATTACTATAATTGAATTCTTCATTTGCTAGCCCACTTTGACTAAGATTTAAATGCGTTCTATCCCTATGGCCACCATACTTAATTAGCTCAACCTGTGTTTTAATATATTTTGATGTTGGGTAAAGAACTATTGCTTGAATTTACTAGTTGTAATAAATTATCAGATTATCAGCTCCCTGTCACTTTTTCTAACAGTAGATATGAGTGAATGGGTGAAATCCAACTTCATTTATTCACATCAGGTCATCCATGTTCACAATTAGTCAAATGTTGAGGCACCTGGTTGGCTCAGTCATTTAAGTATCCAATGATTTTGGCTCAGGTCATGATTGCAGGGTAATGGGATCGAGCTCCATGGTGGGCTCAGGAATGAGAGTGGAGACTGCTTAACATTCTCTCTCTCTATGGGGTGCCTGGGTGGCTCAGTCAGTTAAGCCTCTGACTCTTGGTTTTGGCTCAGGTCATGATCTCATGGTTCATGAGTTCAAGCCCCGCATCAGGCTCCATGCTGACAGTGCAGAGCCTGCTTGGGATTCTCTCCCTCTCTCTCTGCCCCTCCCTTACTCATGCTCTATCTCTCTCAAATAGGAACTTAAAAAAAAAAATTCTCTCTCTCTTCCTCTGCCCCTCCCCCACTTGTGCTCTTGCTATCTCTCAAAAAAAAAAAAGTTAAATGTTTATCCATTTCTTGGGAAACATGGTATTCTCACATTTTAATCTTTATGTAGATTTAGTAATAGTTTTCATGATGAGGAGGGTTTTCTGCAATAACTGGAACTTTGGGGAAGTCTTCCTACACAGATTCTTCTGTAAAAGAAAATATTTCTAAATGGTCACTATGCTTAAATTCTCAGACTTTGTTAGATAAACCATAGTAATATGTACATATGCTTTCAGTGTATCCATACTGTGTGTGAAAAAGCTTGTCCAGGTGAGTTTAGTGCTTTCATGAGTATATACTACATTTAAGTCTGGATTTATGTCTAATGGGAAATTGCAGTTCTTTTCTTCATTGCTTTCTTGAAATTCCATTGCATTTAATTGACACAGATTTTTGGTAATTTTCAGAATAAGCAAATATTTGGATATTAGCTTATTTGAATGCAAATTAACAGTGAAGTCTTTCTTGTTTGCCTACAATTTGCACAAACAATGGCATTCAAATGGGATAAAAGCAAACAACATGATGTTTCAATATTTCTAATATTAGAAAATGAAGCACAAAGAATAGTTGCTTTTTGTAAGTTGAGGAAATACATGAGCCACCAAGGTGGGAAAAGAAATATGATACCAATCAAAAAGTAATCAAGTTCTCCAGGGTTGTGGTAGATTCTAAAGAAGTGGCTAGTATGCATTTATAAACTCATTTCAGAAAAACATTTCAAAGCCTTTTCAGTCATCACAAAGGAAGCATTTTATAGGGCTCTTTAGCAATGTTCCCACAGATTAGGATTCAGAGCAAATCATGTTTGAGATAAAGATTGAACGATGAGCAGAAGTTAGACTAGTAGGGTTACCTATATACAATGTTTGGGGGCAGGCAGGTCATGTAACAGGATGTGGATATATACAGAGAGAATCCCAGGCTGTGGGACCAATATAGAAAAGGGGTAGAATGTCATAGGTCATGCTGTGAACAAAAAGTAAATCTACTAGAATGCAAAAAAGTCAGAGGTGTACCTTTCATATTTAGTCTTAAATCCCAGAGAGTAAAATATAAGGATATAAAGCTTGGAAGTGTCTTGTAAATATGCAGTAGAAATACACATTATTGACCTTAAATAAATGATAATGACAATAGAAACTACACTTTTAGGTGCTAACACAACCAAAAATTGTAAAGACCACCTCTGTATTTGACTTCCCAGGATATATTAGATTGCTTTCATGGCTAACTGCAGTAGTTATCCCTAGGTTACTTACATGTCTCATGCAAATAAAGACATCATCACAACATAAGTTTAAAACAAAGACTTTTTAAAATCATATGTGTAGACAAAAAGGAAAATTCTCCCTACGTCAAATATGCAGCTTTTCATTCTTATCCCTTATTGGACTATAGATACCTTGTTTGTACCTCTTCCTGGACCATGGTTTAACTGGATAGGTTCTGTGATAGGCAGTCTCTAAGATGGCTCCCAAGGATACCCCTTCCTGTTTTTCACAACTAGGTGAAATACCTTCCACTGAGTAAAAGCTTGGCTTATTGACTGACTTTTATGAATAATATATACCAGAAGGGAATGGATGTAACTTCCGAAATTAATTTATTAAAAAACCCCATGTCTCCTACCCTGAATGTTCTCATCTTCTTTTGAAATCTTTCGCCCCAGTAGAACCCAGGTCCTATGTTGTAAGTTGGTCTGCTGAGAGGCCCCTATGGCAAGTGACCAAGTCCAGCAAACAGTTGTATGAATGAGTTTGGAAGTATGCTCTCCCGGTCAACCCTTCACATGGAACTAGTCTCAGCTAAAATTCTGAATGCTACTGCCCTACTACCCGAGAGGCCTTGAGCCAAACATGCCCAGGGAAGCTGTGCCCAGATTTCTAACCCACTTAAACTGTAAAATGATAAATGTTTGTTGTTTATGCCACCAAGTTGTAGAGTAATTTTTAAATTTAGAAATAAATAACTGATATAAAATTTGGTGTGTTCTCATAATTAAAACTAAAATGTTGGTGTCCCTTTGCAACTGACAGCCGTGTGAGAGCAGTGTAAATTAAAGCCTATAGTACCTTGAAAAAAATTGTTACTAGGAGCCTGACAGTCTTTGATAAGTTTGCCAGTATGGGCTTTCCAGAAAGTAAAGAAAATCATCTTAAAAACTGGAGGAAGGGTATCATTGTTAGATAGTATCAGAAAGTTTAGCCACTCTCTTGTCTACAGGAACGAATAAGGTAGAAAATGTGCCTTATTAACAGGATAATATAACTAAAGGATTTTCTAAGCAGTGTTGAAAGTGCTTCCTAGATTCTTTCTGCTACTTCCAGGGATAAACTGCTAAGCAAAAAGGAGGCAGGACTCGATGGTTCTAAAAATTCTCAACCTCTACAGATAGCAAATGATGCTGAAAATAACAAATTGTTTTGAAGCAAAGATTAAATCCACAACACTCTGAAAAGTGTGGTCTAAAGATGAGATGAAAATGTGATAGTAAAATCCTTTGTTGAAATCTCAGAGTGATCAAAGTTGGTACCTTAGAGCATTAAAACAGAATATACTTCATGTGTCTCTCAATTAAACAGTAGAGCTTCTAGGTTGCTTGAGGATATTGTCCCTCAGCTATCTCAGAAGAAACCAAAAGTAGATTTGTGGATGTGTGTTTGTCACAAGATTCCTAGAATACCTACGAGGTTTTTAAGATAATTATGTCAGCAGGAACACTGCCAGCTTGGGCTGAAAGGGGCAGATAAAAGGGCACAAATAGAAAAGGGGTTGTTGCATGCCCTGAGTCTACTAACAGGTAAGAAAACTGCTCATCTGTACATGTGCTATTTTTTTTAATTTTTTTTAACGTTTATTTATTTTTGAGTAGAGAGAGACAGCATGAACAGGGGAGGGTCAGAGAAAGAGGGAGACACAGAATCTGAAACAGGCTCCAGGCTCTGAGCCATCAGCACAGAGCCCCATGCGGGGCTGGAACTCACGGACCGTGAGATCATGACCTGAGCTGAAGTCGGACGCTCAACCGACTGAGCCACCCAGGTGCCCCTGTACATGTGCTATTTTTGATGAAAAAAGGAAGCATGCCTTGGAAATAACATCTATGGAGAATAACTCCTGAGCAGAAGGATAATTGAGTTCTTATTAATGAATATCCAACATTTTCCTAGCTAGATTTCAAATTTGCTATGGACAAGTGATTCCTGTGTGCCTACCCTTTCCTTCCTTTTTGAATAGGAATGTTTCGGGTGAAAATCCTAAGCCTATTTTATATTTTACTATAATAGGTGTGTGTGTGTGTGTGTGTGTGTGTGTGTGTGTGTGTGTGTGTCTGTGATGGAGTGTCTCATTAGTTCCTAGGATTGCAGATTGAGAGGAATTTTACCTAAAAAGCTGTACTTGAGAGACTGCACCAAAAAAGCCACATCTGCATCTTATCCTGATTTGATGACAAGATTCTAGGCATTGAGTTGACCTTATAATTGGACTACTCTCTTGTGAGACTTTGAAGTGTCAACTGAGAGGCAGAGAGTGAATTGTGGTATCAGCCTTCGTGGTTGTTCTCAGTGATCCCCACTTCTTTTGTACTCATACGCTGTGTATCCCTCCATCATATCATCCTAGGGTTTGTCTGTGTGACCAATAGAATGTAACAGATGTGATGTTATATCACTTCTGAAATTATATATAAGTCATTTTGGCTTCTGTCTTGGTAACTTGCTCTTTTTCTTTCTTGGATTACACATCTGGGAAGAATCCATCAGTCATATTATGAGTAGCACTATGGTAACTCCACATGTTGAGAAACTGAAGGTTTTGTCAACAGCCATATGGGTGAGCTTGGAAGCAGTTCTCTAAGCCCCAGGCAAGCCTTTAGTAACAAAATCTCAATTGTCAATTTGACTCCAACCTGAGAGAGATCTTGAGCCAGAAAGAGCAAACTAAGCTGACTCCGTATTCCTGAGTTTCAGAAATTGTTTGAGTTAATAAATGTGTTTGTTGCCTACAGCTAATAAGTCTTGGGATAACTTGTTATAAAGCAATAGATATAATAGTCAGGATAAACAGAACTAAAGAAACAGAACCAATGGTGATATTTAAGAAGATATTTATGATGAGATTTGGCTCATGAAATTATGGAGGATGAGATATGCCATGATCTGCCGTCTACAAACTGGAGAACCAGGAAAGCAGGTAGTATGAAAGCAGGTAGTATATTCAGTCCAAGTTAAAAGCCTAGGAACTGGGGTGGGAGGTGGGGTCTGGAGCTGGTGTCAGTTTTGGAATTTGAAGGCCCAAGACCCTGAAGCTCCAATGTCTCAGGGCAGAAGAAGATGGATAGATACCTCAGCTCAGTAAGACAGGATTCACCCTTCTTCTGCCTTTTTGTTCTATTCTGGCCCTCATTACATGGAATAAGTCTCCCCACCAACATAGGTGAAGGGGATCTTATTTAGGTCTACTGATTCAAATGGTAATCTCTTCCAGAAATACCCTCACAAACACACCCAGAAATAATATTTTACAAACTATCTGGGTATCCTTTAGCCAGTGAAATAGACACATAAAATTAACCATTACAATAACCATTAGAGGTACTAATATGGCCAGTTACAGGAAAACCAGAGAAGTAGAATTGTCTTTATACACTATCCAAATGTACTCATGAATTTCACCTTCCTTACTTTTTCTTCTACCTCTTGTCTTCCTTCTTTCCTTCCTCTCCCTCCCTCTCATACCACCTCCCTCCCTCCTTATAATCTTTTTTTCTTTCCCCTCCTTCCTTTTTAAAAATTTCTTTCTTTCTAAAAATATTTTTTGAGCTTCTTCCATGTGTGAGATGCAGGTAATTCAGCAATTACCAAAGCAAAGATCATCTTAAACTTCTTGGATTCTGGTAGAGGGGGATATAAACATTGTGCTTTCACCCTAGTGAAGAAAAA